>NC_090279.1:150025417-152425417 GCF_040414725.1 Anabrus simplex | reverse complement strand
CTCCTCAAGGGCAGTGTCCTGGAGCTTCAGACTCTAGGTCGGGGGATACAACTGGGGAGAATGACCAGTACCTCGCCCAGGCGGCCTCACCTGCTATATTGAACAGGGGCCTTGTGGAGGGATGGGAAGATTGGAAGGGATAGGCAAGGAAGAGGGAAGGAAGCGGCCGTGGCCTTAAGTTAGGTACTATTCCGGGGTTCGCCTGAAGGAGAAGTGGGAAACCACGGAAAACCACTTCGAGGATGGCTGAGGTGGGAATCGAACCCACCTCTACTCAGTTGACCTCCCGAGGCTGAGTGGACCCCGTTCCAGCCCTCGTACCACTTCTCAAATTTTCGTGGCAGAGCTGGGAATCGAATCCGGACCTCCGGGGGTGGCAGCTAATCACGCTAACCACTACACCACAGAGGCGGACAGAATTGGAGTAGTAAGAGACAATATGTGCAGGAAACGCAGTGAAGCAGAGGAATCAGCTGAACACATACTTTTCGAATGTGAGGCGCTGGGTAGAATCACACTCTCCACTCTAGGACTACCAGGTGAAGAGAGAAAGAAAAATCGAAGAATACCAAGTAAGAACAACCTGCAGCTTTGTGAATTGAGCAGGTACATCTAGGAGGGAATGAATAGAAAATTTGGTAGCGAAACGTCTTAGAGGTCGACGCTAGTTAGGAAGTAATATTTAGAGACTCCGTGAAGAAAAGATGAAGGAAAAGAAGATCTGCTTGCCGTCCAGGGTTGCTTCATCCTTCGGACTCAGTGAGGGTTCCCACATCTACCGCCTCAAGGCAGTGTCCTGGAGCTTCAGACTGTGGGTCGGGGGATATAACTGGGGAGAATGACCAGTTACTCACCCAGGCGGCCTCACCTGCTATGTTGAACAGGGGCCTCGTGGGGGACGGAAAGATTGGAAAGGATAGACAAGGAAGAGGGAAGGAAGCGGCCGTGGCCTTAAGTTAGGTACCATCCCGGCATTTACCTGGAGGAGAAGTGGGAAACGGCGGAAAGCCACTTCCAGGATGGATGCGGTGGGAATCGAACACACCTCTACTCAGTTGTCATCCCGAGGCTTAATAGACCCCGTTCCCCCCTCGTACAAATTTTCAAATTTCGTGGCAGAGCTGGGAATCGAACTCGGGCCTCCGAGGAAGGCAGGTAATCTCACTAACCACTACACCACAGAGGCGGACTTTATTACTTCAAAACATTATTTATTTATTTATTTATTTATTTATTTATTTATTTATTTATTTGTCATAACTCTGTACAGAGTTCTCCTCCATTTTCACAGACACTATACATATGTGTATGTAAATGCCTGAATGAGTTTTTTTTTTAAATGAATGATTCCATGACTGAATAAAATTGTCATGCATGCATGAATAAATGAATGAACGCTTCTCTCCCAGTCACGGGTAGCCACCAACTGAGGAGGGAGCATTCGCAAACCATTATTTGTTTGGTGACAGCAGCGCTATGCAAGACGGATAATGAATTGAAGAACATCCCAAGTCCTAGACCTGGATTACTTTTGAAATAAATATAACATTAATCTGTTGGTGTACTCCGCGAAAAACACGATTTGGTAAAAACATGGACTTGGGATGTTTTTGAAGTCACCGTTTGAATTACAGTGCCACATACCAGAAAAAGGCCGGTTCGCGGGGGCAAAGAAACTACTCGGTCTGTTAAGCGAGCAGGCGAACAGATAAGAAGCGATGGGGAGTGGGACACAAAATTTATAGGCAGCAAGAAGCACCGGCGTCCGTCTCTGTGGTGTAGTGGTTAGTATGATTTACTGCCACCCCCGGAGGCTCGGGTTCGATTCTCATCTCTCCCACGAAATTTGAAAAGTGGTACGAGAGCCTCGAGAGGTCAACTGACTAGAGGTGGGTTCGATACTCACCTCACCCATCCCGGAAGTGGTGTTCACTGGTTTCCCACTTCTCCTCCAGGCAAATGCCGGGATGGTACCTAATTTAAGGCCACGGCCGCTTCCTTCCCTCTTCTTTGTCTATCCCTTCCACTCTTACCACCCCACCCCCCTCAAGGCCCCTATTTCGCATAACAGGTGAGGCCGCCTGGGCGAGGTACTGGCCATCCTCCCCAGTTGTATCCCGGCCCGGAGTTTGAAGCTCCAGGACACTGCTCTTGAGGAGGTACAGGTGGGATCCGTCGCCGAGTTCGGGTGAAAAACCAAACCTGGAGGGTAAACTGATTACGAAGAAAGAAAGAAAGAATGGGTATATTAGGGTGGTGGTGCGAGGGGAAGGCTAGACTGCAAAATTGAAGAAAAAGGGTACAAAATGGTAAGTTTTTTTGTGCTCTCTGGGCGAATCTTGACATAGATTTTCCAAAATTTAATTGAATACTTCGCAAAGAAAACTATCACCAAGGAATATTATTTTTTTTACAATTTGTTTTACGTCACATCGACACAGATAGGTCTTATAGCGACGATGCGAGAGGAAATGGCTAGAAGTGGGAAGGAAATGCCGTAGCCTTAATTAATGTACATTCCCAGCATTTTCATGGTGTGGAAATGAAAATCCACTGAAAACGATCTTCAGGGCTGTCGACAGTGTGGTTAAAAACCACTGTCTCCCGGATGCAAGCTCGTAGCTGCGCGCCTTTGCCCGCATAGCCAACTCGCCCCGTAAAAAAAAAAAACAAGTAAGTATGAAATTGCGATGAGTTGTGTGAGGTTTCGTCACAGTTCAGCAATGGACCCCTCATACAGCAGGTCAGTGAAGGTGAATATCCGCTGATATTCCTGCCAGGGTAGGTATTGCATAATAACTGGTCAGACAGGAGCTTACCTGTTCGTTGACCGTGTGGCCTAATGGATAAGGCGTCGGACTTCGGATCCGAAGATTGCAGGTTCGACTCCTGTCACGGTCGTATAAATTTATTTACACTTAAGATCTGCTGAATTCGCTCTTACATTATGCCGTATATTAATCATCAGGTTTGGATCTAGATGATGGTGAAGACATAATAAATAGACGAAGGGTTTCGTCCTATATTCATATCAGAATAATTCATCGTAAGTGATTTTTTCTTTAATAACCTGTTTGCAGTCCATGTTACCTCCGCATGGGTGGTACGGTGGTTCAGGTGGAGAATGAGGTGAAAGCTCACTGCGGTGTGCTGGAACCAACACATCAATTTGTTCCACGTAGACTGGACAAGCCGCGGGTTGGAAACGGAGTGAACCCAACCCAGGGCGAACCCATGGCTGGGAACTCAGTCATGGTAATGCCAAGTGGGAACCACGTGAGTAGGTCTACTGAAGGTGGAACAAACCTGGTCGGGTTCTCGCCAGGGGCGGACTGCTGGATGGACGGCTGAGGGGCGCAGCGACTGCTACGGAGAGTCTGAGATGTGGGGGGACAATTTCTGGCGGAATGCCTCATCACGGATGGTGAAAACGCCGCTCAGGACCATACAAGGGGCAAAGCCCCTACGTCATGTTGAACAATGGATATTACAAATGAACCAGTTAAACAAATACCAAGGGAAGGTATGGAATCTCCAGAAGAATAGGTCCAGCGGCAGGCCCAAGAGGAGAATATGGAGACAGAAGCTCCAGTAGGCCAGGCTGAATCCAAATTTGAAGAAGAAACAGTAGAAACAACAGGAAAGCAAACGTCTGGACAAAAGGAAACTGGAGATTTCACTGAGAAAGAACTGAAGATATCTGCATCGAAACTAAATAGGATGCATATAGATAGACCACTTTAAACAGGTGCCTACTACAAGAAAAATAAGAAGGCGAGGAAAGAAGCCAAGATAGCGGCTGGGAATTGGGTGGAGAAGAAGCCAAGTTACAGGGACCTGCGTGACGCTATGCCCAAAGGGCCAAAGTCGGAAGAAAAACGCAATCAAGTTCGGCTACAAAACCACCCTCCAAGAAACAGAAGGAAGAAAATGTCATGTCCTTTTCGGAAAGACTATCCTCAGTTATAGTCGCAATAATACCTAATAACTAATACCTAATTTTTTCCAGATGGAAACTCAAGGAGGAAGACGTGACTGAATTGTCATCTGCTTTGATAGTACAAATGAAGCCGCTGTCAGGCAGATGACTGCCGGGCTTCCTTGAGTCACCAAAGGTGGAAAGTGGAGCTATGGTACTGATCTGTGCAAATCCAGAAAAGATAAGTAGGCCGGAACAGACAGCATCAAATTGTAATCCATGGAAGGGGAGGCCCTAGAAGTGGTGGACGCAAAAACGATGCTGAAATATAAAGCGGAGGATATTCTTGTCAGAATCAATCAGCACGATACCAAACTTCTAACGCAAGAGTGGAGAGTGCTGAATGCCACTTCAATCTACAAGACAGGAAGGACGGTCATGTTAGCCCTTGATGAATGATACTTTGAAGAGCTCAATAAGAGAAGCCTTAAGGCTAAGCTCGGACTTGGGCAGATCAAGTTTCAGGCCATCAGGAGAAAAACGAAACCCATTGTTAATAAGGATGGAGCGTAAGGTCCTTCAGGCCAATCTTCAGCATAAGAAGCAGCTGTGGCCAATTTCGCCAGGAAGTTCAAGTCCGGCGCTATTGACGTGGCACTTATTCAAGAGCGCTGAGCAGTCAAGGGCAGAGTAGCAGGACTGTCGGTTTCAGGAGGTAGGCTGATTTATGATACGACATCGGACACTATGTTGCAGGAACACTGCTTACGGGATTTAAACTTGGCCAAGCTTAAACTTGGAAATTGCGAGGGACCGAGAAAAATAAGCATAGGTTCTGCATCTTCCATATGACTCAACTAATCTGCCCCCATCAGAAGAAGTTGAGAACCTAATTTGCAATGCGAAGAGGTAAGGCGAACACCTAGTCCTTGGAGCAGATGCAAATTCACACCACACGGCATGGGGTAGCACGAAATCGACACGTTTCATTATATAAAGAAAACTGAACAAAGTAAGCAAATTCTGAGCGCAAATAAAGTTGTCCGACCGTGACAGGATTCGAACCTGCAATCTTCGGATCCGAAGTCCGACGCCTTATCCATTAGGCCACACGGTCTACAAACAGAGCCTCTCCTGTATGACCAATTCTGTTTTTGTAAAAGTCCTACCTCAGCAGTGCTGTGAGTTTGAGAAGGAATAACAGCGGATATTAAGCAACAGTCAGCCGCTTATCAGAACCTAACCTTCACACTAGCTTCTCTCTGTATGAGGGATCCGGTCATGAAGTGTGAAAAAAAACCCACATACGCCGCGACAATTACAAACTTATTTTCACGGCATGTGGCAGCGGTGTGGCCAGTCGTGATGAAATCTTTCGGAGGTAATAGGAAACTTCCCCCTATCACAGCCAACCATTAGCAAGGCACGTTGAAGACTATGCCACCCCTTGTGGGGTGACGGAAGCTCATACAAAAGATCGTATGTAACTGCTGCCCATTCCTTTCTCAGCACGCTGCATATTGTGCAATAGACAGTGGAATTTCTCTGTCATTTGTCACTTCATCCGCATCTGTTGTGTAGTGGTTAGTGTGATTAGCTGCCACCCTGCGGAGGCCCGGGTTCGATTCCCGGTACTGCCACGAAATTTGGAATGTGGTACGAGGGCTGGAACAGGGTTCACTCAGCCTTGGGAGGTAAATAAGTAGAGTTGAGTTCGATTCCCATCTCAGCCATCCTGGAAGTGGTTTTACGTGGATTTCCACTTTTCATCCAGCAAATGCCGATATGGTACCTAACTTAGGGCCACGGCCGCTTCCTTCGCCCTTCCTTGTCTATCCCTTACAATCTTCCCATCCCTCAGGGGGCCCCTGGTCAGCATGGCGGTGAGGCCGCCTGGGCGATGTACTGGTTATGTTCCCCAGTGGTATCCCCCGACCCAATGTCTTACGCTCCAGGACACTGCCCTTGAGACGGTAGAGGTGGGGTCACTCACTGAGTCCGAGTGAAAAACCAACCCTGGAGGGTAAAGAGATTAAGAACAAGAAGATTTGTCACGTCGCGGGGCGACATACGCAACCATCAGAATAAAATTTTTGATGGCAAGGAAAAGAATGTGGGTTGGCGTCTATTATTGCTTTATTCTTACATTCTGAGTGGGAAATTTTAAATCGGTGTCCCTGCAAAATTAACAGAGTAATAACAGAAGAAGTTCTACATATGCCTTCTGATTATATGATACCAAAGTACAACTCTGAAAAACCGTTTGAGACGCAGATAATAAAATGAAAGAAGACTGGGATATCAACGAATTGAACACTGAGAAAGGAGATATAGTGAGGTGGCTGATGGCTGAAAGACTGTGGATGGCACAAGTGGAGGGATCAACGGAGGAAGACCTGAAAGATCAATCCAGATGTGCCTGGGCAAACGCACTACCGTCTTTCAAGATGAAGTGATAACTATCACAACATGTCTTGGAGAAAATCCGAAAATGAACTATAGGAATAAAAACATCATTTTTACGGACAGCCAAGCGGCCATTAAGGCACTGGAGGCAGTCTGGATAATATCGAGAATTGTCGTGAATTGGTATTGCTTTCTCCTGAAGCTCTCAGTGTACAACATGGTCAAAATAATATGGGTACCAGGGCATGCAGGTATAGAAGAAAATGAAGTGGCAGATAAACTGGCCAGGAAAGGGGTAGAAACACATTTGTAGGCCCAGAACCTGTATGCGGGATTTCCTATGGACAAGCCCGACGCTACATAGGAAAATGGGTACAAAAGATACAAATGGAGAACTAGAAAAATACTCCAGGATGCAGGGTTGCAAAGGAACTGATAAAAGGACCAAACAAGAAGCATACTAAAAAACTGTTGAAACTCAACAGAGAAAATATAAGATGGGTAGTAGGATTGTTGACAGGACACTGCCATCTGAAAACAACACCTACATAGAATTGCAGTAGTAAGAGACAATATGTGTATTAAATGCAATGAAGCAGACGAATCAGCTGAACACATAGTTTTCAAATGTGAGGCGCTGGATAGAATCAGACTCTCCACTCTAGGACTGACAGGTGAAGAGAGAGAAGAATATCCAAGAATACCAAGTAAGAACAACCTGCAGGTTTGTGAAGGGAGCAGATATATCTAGGAGAGAATGAAGGGAAAACTTAGTAGCAAAGGATCTTAGAGGTCGACGCTAATTTGGAAGTAATATTTGGAGGCCCAATGAAGAAAATAAGTAGGAGAAGAAGATCTGTTTGTCGTCCAGGGTTGGTTTCTCCTTCGGACTCAGTGAGGGATCCGACATCTACCTCCTCAAGGGCAGTGTCCTCGAGCATGAGACTTTGGTTTCGGGTATACAGCTGGGGTGGAGGACCAGGACCTCGCCCAGGCGGCCTCACCTGCTATGCAGAACAGAGGGCATGCGGGGGGATTGGAATATTGGAAGGGATAGACGAGGACGAGGGAAGGAAGCAGCCGTTTTTCATTTTCACACCAGGCAAATGTCACGGTCGCTTCCTTCCCACTCCTACTATCCCTTTCCTGCCCATCCTTGCAATAAGATATATCTCTGTCGGTGCGACGTAGAGCCAATTATAAAGAAAACTGAGGACATTTTGAGCGCAAATAAAGTTATCCGACCGTGACAGGATTCGAACCTGCAATCTTCGGATCCGAAGTCCGACGCCTTTTCCATTAGGCCACACGGTCTACGAACGCTACGCGTCCCTATGGCCAATTATATTATTGTACAAGTCCTACCGTTACAGTGCTGTGAATTTGAGAATGCCTACCAAGTAGTGGCGGATCGTAAGCAACAGTTAGCTGCTTCACAGCCCTGCTGACACACTACCGTCTTTCTGTATGGGGGATCAGTTCCTGAAGTGTGACGAAACCCCACATATGCCGTGACAATTACAAACTTATTTTCACGGAATGTGGCAGCGCTGTTGCCAGACGTGATGAAATCTTTCGGAGGCAAATGGGAACTTCCCTTCATCACAGCCAAACATTAGCAACACGTGTTGAAGGCGATGACGGAAGCTCATACAAAAGATCGTATGTCACCGCTGCCCATTCCTTTCTCAGCACGGTGTGCATTGTGCAACAGACAGTCGAATTTCTCTGTCATTTTTTACTTCGTCTACATCTGTGGTTTAGTGGTTAGTGTGATTAGCTGCAACCCCGCGAGGCCTGGGTTCGATTCCCGGCTTTGCCACGAAATTTGAAAATAGGTACGAGTGCTGGAATGGGGTCCATTCAGCCTTGGGAGGTAAAATGTGTAGAGTTGGGTACGATTCCCACCTCAGCCATCCTGGAAATCGTTTTTCTGTGATTTCGCACTTCTCATCCGGGCAAATTCCGAGATGTTACCTAACTTAAGGCCACGGCCCCTTCCTTCCCTCTTCCTTGTCTATGCCTTCCAATCTTCCCATCCCCCACCAGCCCCTGTTCATCATAGTGGTGAGGCCGCCTGGGCGATGTACTGGTCATCCTCCCAAGTTGTATCCCCTACCCAATGTCTCACGCTCCAGGACACAGGACACTGCCTTTGAGGCAGTAGAGGTGGGATCCCTTTCTGAGTCCGAGGGACAAACCAACCCCGGAGTGTAAGCAGATTAAGAAGAAGAAGAAAGTTACTATTTTTGTGTCCACCTTTTGGGGTGACATATGGTTATTTTGTTTAGAATGGAACAGAGAAAGCGCGCGTCACCCCTACATGGGTGACGGCAATTTACCTTTCTTGTAGTGGAACACTGTGCTCTGTGTTGATCGCATCTCTGATTTTAGTGAGATCTCTCTTGCAACTGGACGTCTCCGACCTTCGACGCAACACTTCTTCATTTTTGATCGGCTTCATTCATCTTTATTGTCAGCTCCCCGCCGACCCAATATAGCATATAGGCCGACTCCGCACTGGAAGTTAGCCTCCCCATCATGACCACCACCACCGCAACCACGACCTCCGCTTTTACCTTTCTTCCCATTCCTATCACAACTGTTACGTGTTCCCACCCTTTACCTATTGCTACTTCGACGCTTTCTCAGCCAACAAACCCTGATCCACCCAGTTTTCTTTACATCCCTCCCCGCTACTTCAACCACTTGTCAACCAACGCTGAAGAAAGCTCTACGACGCATTCAGCATCGCAGCCACCACCTCAAGCAGATGCCGCACAACAATCGCCACGGCTCCAACCAGCCCGCAACATCATGTATAGTTGTATCCTCCGCGGCGTGGATCCCCTTATTTCTGACCGCGACGTCATCCACGAGCTCAACCGCGAAGGTATTCCTGTCCGGCGAGCATTCCGCATCTGGAATACCTCGGGACCAACATACTTACTCTGTCTTCATCTGCAAACTGAAGAGAAAGTCCAACGCCTCATCACCAACGGCGCACGTGTCTATGGTCGACAACTCACCGTGGAACCTTCCCGCTCCCCTCGCAGACCTTCACGCACCTAACGTCATCGACCCCGAACTGCCACCCCATATCGACCTCCGCCACCAGTCAATCAACCCCTTCCTCCAACGTCCTCCTTCATCCCATCATCTCTAACAGCTGACATACTCCGACTTCTCACCACCTCCCTATGCAACATCTCAGCCACGCTTCACCTCCTCCATTCACACATCAGAACTCTAGTTTGAACCTTCCCTACTCCCTATCTCACATCTTCTCAACCAAGAAGCCCTAATCACTTCTCCACCTAATATCAAATCGCATTACCCACCTTCCTCAATTCTCACACCTCCCAGTTCTCTTCGCTTCTCCCGGCCCGAGCGAGAGCGGCACTCTCTAGGCCCCCTCCCCCCGCCCTTCGGGCGGGGAATGAAAACATGAAAACGAACGAACGCTCTGTGTTGTGAGCTGTTGGTTTGCGCACCTTTTAACGAGTTCCTTGTAATTTACTCTTTCGTGACAAGAATATAATTCATGTTATATGTGTTTCTGTGTCGAGTAAGCCATGATTTCCGATAGAGAGATAGAAGAAGAGCTCGAAAAGGGTTCGACTGCTGAATCAATTAATGTTGACATTTCATATTTGCAATGTGATGCCACCTTTCCCGAGTCGGAATTGGACAGCAGTTTGTGTAGTGAGGGCACTAGCAAAGATTCCGGTGCTGCTTCGTGCGATGATTCAACCATACCATCAGTTAGAGAAAATACTGGGAACATTCTCGGGTATGCAGAAACATTTTTAATTCACACGTAGCCTCCGGTTAAAAAATTGTGCTGACTGATTCTGAAAAGAACATCCTCCACTTTCATTCTGTGTTGCTATTGTTTGGTTGTGATGAAGGGAAGTTTCCTATTCATCACGTCTGGCCACAGCGCTGCCACATTCCGTGAAAGTAAGTTCGAAATTGTCATGGATTATGTGTGGTTTTTTCACACTTCATGAACGGATCCCTCATACAGAGAGAAGCTAGTGTGAAAGTTAGGTTCTGATAAGAGGCTGACTGTTACTTACGATCCACTGTTATTCCTTCTCAAACTCACAGCACTGCAAAGGCAGGACTTGTACAATTATATAATTGGTCATACGGGAGGTGCAACGTTAGTGGACCGTGTGGCCTAATGGATAAGGCGTCGGACTTCGGATCCGAAGATTGCAGGTTCGAATCCTGTCACGGTCGGCCAACTTTATTTGCGCTGAAAATGTGCTCAGTTTTCTTTATAATTGGCTCTACGTCGCACCGACACAGATATGTCTCATTGCAAGGATGGGACAGGAAACGGATAGTAGGAGTGAGAAGGAGGTGACCGTGGCACTAGTTAAATTACAGCCCTAACATATCATCATCATCATCATCTGTTTACCCTCCAGGTTCGGCTTTTCCCTCGGACTCAGCGAGGGATCCCAACTCTACCGCCTCAAGGGCAGTGTCCTGGAGCTTCAGACTCTTGGTCGGGGGATACAACTGGGGAGAATGACCAGTACCTCGCCCAGGCAGCCTCACCTGCTATGCTGAACAGGGGCCTTGTGGAGGGATGGGAAGATTGGAAGGGATAGGCAAGGAAGAGGGAAGGAAGCGGCTGTGGCCTTAAGTTAGGTACCATCCCGGCATTCGCCTGGAGGAGAAGTCGGAAACCACGGAAAACCACTTCCAGGATGGCTGAGGTGGGAATCGAACCCACCTCTACTCAGTTGACCTCCCGAGGCTGAGTGGACCCCGTTCCAGCCCTCGTACCACTTTTCAAATTTTCGTGGCAGAGTCGGGAATCAAACCCGGACCTCCGGGGGTGGCAGCTAATCACACTAACCACTACACCACAGAGGCGGACGCCCTAACATGTGCCTGGTGTTAAAACGGGAAACCATGGAATACCACCAAACAACAAGAGGGCTGTCGACAGTGGGGTTCGAACCAACTATCTACCGAATATTGGATACTGGCGGCATTTAACATATAACGTCGACGTGGACTTTTGCGTTTTTCGTGGTAAACGGCGGACCTGCGATATAAATATTTCAGTTTATTGTAGGCTATGGATAAGCGTAATTTCATTCGTAGATGATAATCAAAGACATAATTTATGTTCAAAGTTACTAATTTTGTCCGCCCCTGTGGTGTAGTGGTTAGTGTGAATAGCTGCCAACCGCGGAGGCCCGTCTTCGATTCCCGGTTCTGCCACGACATTTGGAAAGTGGTACGAGGGCTGGAACGGGGTCCACACAGCCTTGGGAGGTAAAACGAGTAGGGTTGTGTTCGATTTCCACCTCAGCCATCCTGGAAGTGGTTTTCCGTGGTTTCCCACTTCTCCTCCAGGCAAATGCCGAGATGGTACCTAACTTAAGGCCACGGCCGCTTCCTTGTATATCCTATCCAATCTCCACATCCCCCACGAGGCTTCTGTTCAGCATAGCTGCTGAGGCCGCTGGTCGAGGTACTGGTCATCCTCCCCAGTTGTATTCCCCTACCCAATGTGTCACCCCCCAGGACACTGCCCTTGAGGCGGTAGAGGTAGGATCCTTCTATGAGTCCAAGGGAAAAACCAACTCTGGAGGGTAAACAGATTAAGAACAAGAAGATTTGTCACCCGACTGAGTGACATACGCAACCATCAGAATTCAATTATTGGTGGCAAGGAAAATAATGAAATGGCGTATCGCTTTTAGTGCCGGGAGTGTCCGAGGACAAGTTCGGCTCGCCAGGTGCAGGTCTTTTGATTTGACCCCCGTAGGCAACCCGCGCGTCGTGATGAGGATGAAATGATGATAGTAGTATAATTGGATGGTTCTGCCGCCACCTCCTCCTCGCGCGGCGCGGGAAATTTGAATTCTGGCGGGAAATTTGAATTTTGGCGGGAAATTTGAATTTTGGCGCGAGTTTTGAATTTGTAAACAAAGCCACGTGCTTTTTGACAGCTGTCATCGACAACAACGCATCGCAAACCTCACTGCTGCCATCTTGACGGGCCTAAACCTCAGTAGTGCCAACTTAACCTAACTAGCATGAGGTAAACAAAGCCACGTGTTTTTTGACAGCCACGTGCTTTTTGACAGACAACAACGCATCGCTAACCTCAGTACTGCCATCTTGACGGGCCTAAACCTCAGTAGTGCCAACTTAACCTAACTAGCGCGAGATAAACAAAAACACGTGCTTTTTGACAGCCACGTGCTTTTTGACAGATTTGTAAACAAAGCCACGTGCTTTTTGACAGACAACAACGCATCGCTAACCTCAGTACTGCCATCTTGACGGGCCTAAACCTCAGTAGTGCCAACTTAACCTAACTAGTGCGAGGTAAACAAAGCCACGTGTTTTTTTGACAGCCACGTGCTTTTTTTGACAGCTGTCATCCGTCATCTTTAAACCACATAGCACTGTGCTGCCCTCTTGCGTCACCTGTCATCCGCAGTGCTGCCATCTTGACGGGTCTAAACCTTAGTGCTACCAACTTAACCTAACTAGCGCGAGGTAAACAAAGCCACGTGCAGCTGTCATCCGCCATCTTTAATCTATAGAGCACAGTGCTGTCCTCTTTAGCTACTTACCTTTGAAATGTGGTGGCGGATAATTTGAAAAATGCTTTTTGACAGCAGCCATCTTTGTGCACCATGCTGCCCTCTTTAGCTAGATACCTGTGGTGGCAGGCAATTCCACATGACAGCAGCCATCTTTAATCATGAGAGCACCGTGCTGCCATCTTTAGCTAGATACCTTTGAAATGTGGTGGCGGCAAATTGAAAAATTTCACGTGCTCTTGTTTGGAAACAAACTCACGTGCTTTTTTGACAGCTACCATCCGCCATCTTTAATCAACAGAGCATAGTGCTGCCCTCTTTAGTTTGAAATGTGGTGGCGGCAAATTCCACGTGCGCTTGTTTGGAAACAAAGCCATGTGCTTTTTTGACAGCTGTCATCCGCCATCTTTAATCCAGAGAGCACCGTGCTGCCCTCTTTATCGTAGTAGATGTAAATTCGTCACCTGTCATCCGCAGTGCTGCCATCTTTAGCTAGATACCTTTGAAATGTGGTGGTGGATAATTTAAAAAGAGAAATTCTACAGCAGCCCTCTCTCGACGCTAATTGCATAAGATGGCGGCTATACATGACTCCTTAAGGGTGCTTACGCAAGATGGCTGCTATACACAGGTTCTTATGAGACGCCCTTGGGATGCTTGCGCAAGATGGCAGTTATACATGGCTCCTTATGGGATGCCCTAGGGATGCTTGCTCAAGATAGCGACTGCTCTTATGGGACGGCTTAAGTGTCCTTGCACAAGATGGCTTGAGACGCCCTGAGGATGCTTGCGCAAGATGGCGGACACAAGATGGCGGCTATACACAACTCCTTATGAGACGCTTTAAGGGTGCTTGCGCAAGATGGTTGCTACTCTTATGAAGAAAGCTAGCTTAGAGGCTAACGTGTCGTGCTAGTTCGATTCATTAAATTTAGGGCTTAAATGCAAAATGTTAAATATATCGAAAACGGTGCACCGTAGAGCAAAACGGACAAAATTTTTCTGAATAATACGTAGGTTCGCAGTATGAGGAACAAGAAAACCATAGTCTAATGATGGGATAACCGGTTCGGTTCCTACTTAGGCCCTTTGACATTTGCTCTGTTTTAGCTTGTATTGAAGCGAGTCTTCGTAACATGATCAGGTCTAACTATGGTAGAGAGTATAACGTACCGTGCTGGTTCGATTCATTAAATTTGGAGGCTTAAATGCAAAATGCTAAATATCTCGAAAACGGTGCATCGTAGAGCAAGACGGACAAAATTTTTCCGCCTAATACGTAGGTTCGTAGTATCAAGAACAAGAAAAAACATAGTCTAATGATGAGATCAACGGTTCGATTCTTACTTAAGCCCTTTGGCATTGGCAGCTATCTATTTCTACAAGATGGTGGCTGCTCTTATGAGACACAAGATGGCTTGAGACGTCGTAGGGATGCTTACGCAAGATGGCGGACACAAAATGGTGACTATACATAGCTCCTTATGAGACAACCTAGGGGTGCTCGCACAAGATGGCAGCTACTCTTATGAAGAAAGCTAGCTTAGAGGCTACTGCGCAAGATAACAGCTGTTGTTATGCATGTGGTGGAGGGCAATTTGAAATTCTATGTGCTTAATCAACAGAGCACCCTGCTACCCCCTTTAGCTGAAATGTGGTGGTGGATAATTTGAAAAATTCTTTTGACAGCTATCATTTTTAAACAATGGCGACTATACATAGGCTGTTAACGCCTTATCATTCTCCTCCTCCTCCTCCTCCTCCTCCTCCTCCTTCTCTACCTCCTCCTCCGCCTCTTATGTCAAGGCATAGCTTTATATCGAACAAGTTTAAACCTGCATCGCGAAGGCAAGCGTGTGCAGCGATAAACATTATTATGCATGTTTAGACTTTCGAAACATAAGAAGAGTAGAATCAAACGCTGTACTCGATACGACATGTGATCAGAACATTGATTGATGCGTTCAGAAAAACAAAATAAGTGATCAAGACTAGAATCGAACACTGTACTCAATACATCATGTGTTTAGAATATGTCAGGGGATACCCTTGTTCTAAGAAGATAAAATTGAAACATAACAAGACTAGAATAGAACACTGTAATCGATGTTGCTAACTTCAACATATGATCAGAACATTGATTGATGTGTTCAGAACACAAAATAAGTGATCATGACTAGAATCGAACACTGTACTCGATACAACATGTGATCAGAACATTGATCGATGTGTTCAGAACACAAAAGAAGTGATCAAGACTAGAATCGAACACTGTACTCAATACAACATGTGTTTAGAACATGTTAGGGGGTACCCTTGTTCTAAGAAGATCAGAATGAAACATAACAAGACTAGAGAAACACTGTAATCGATGTTGTTAACCTCAACATATGATCAGAACATTGTTTGATGTGTTCAGAGCAAAAGTACAATTTTGATGATTTGCTTAGTGTAAAATCAAAAACTATGGAAACACACTGTGCACATATCGCATAGCTAACTCGCTCAGTAAGCAATATTGCAAAACTACAACTTCAATGATTTGCCTAGTGTAAAAATAAAAAAAACACACTGTACCCATACTGCGCAGCTAACTCGCTCGGTAAACGATATAGCCAAAGTATAACTTCAAATTATTTACCTTCCATCATTCGTCTTGTGTGAAAATCAGTCGAACAAGTTATCGCATAAACATGTAACATGAAATATCAGTCAATCTGTTGGCATGGGTTACAAGCATGTAGCTTATGCGGGAAGTAAAATTAAACAGAACGCTAGTGCTATAAGAAATACTCTGCTTACATTTAAGTCCCTAGCTGTTGAACAAGTTATTACATAAATATGTAACATGAAATATCGGTTCGGAAACATATTGTTTCAAGGATGAAAGGACTCTTCCTCCTCCTTACCGCACATTCCTTGTAGGGCTAAGGGGCTAATGGGCTAAAGGGCTAATGGGCAAAAGGGCTAAAGGGCTAATGGGCTAAAGGGCTAAAGGGCTAAAGGGCTGAAGGAGCAACAACCTCATCGATCGCTATCAGCAAGAACGCTTGTACTTTGTTAAGTGTAGAAAATTAATCTTTATTTGTAAATGGTTTCATGTTCAGAACAAGGAATGGAACCTAGGGGTTACGTCTTACCTAATAAAATCCCCGAGGTGCGATGAGTTACGTTTTTCGAACTAGTGTTTGGAACACTGAACTTTTCAAGATGATAGCAGAGAGTTTAGCAATGTTCTGTTGTTGGATTATAAATTCCGCGCTACAACATGCATAAGGTGGCAGCCTTGAGGTTTACTGCCGTAAAGATGACAAGAGTGAGGTTAACAATGTTCCGTTGTTGGATTTTAAATTCCGCGCTATAACATGCATAAGGTGGCAGCCTTGAGGTTTACCGCCGTAAAGATGGCAGCAGTGAGGTTAGCGACGCTCTATTGTCCTTCAAAGTGAGGTTAGGGTTCGTCAAGAAGACAGCTGCCAAAAAAGCACGTGGCTATGTTTACCAAACAAGAGCACGTGGTCGTGACGTCACGGTCACGTAATCAATCCTTAGCTCGACGTCGTTAAGAGCAGCATTAGGATTACCTATGCTCAAAAGTCTTGGGGACAGAGCAGCAGTATGAATTGCCATGTTTCAAAGTGTGTACTCATCACCTATCGATTTTACATGCATCGACCATCGAACTAAACTTCATCCGCTAGATCGTGCTGCTATCTTAGCATAACCTATACACATAAAATTAAAGTACAATGAATAGCCATGTTTCAAAGCGTGTACACATTACCTATCGACTTTGCATGCAACAAATATCGTACTAAACTTCTTCCGCTGGGTTGTGCTGCTATCTTAGCATAACTTATACACATGAACTTAAAGTACAAAGAATAGCCATGTTTCAAAGCGTGTACACATTACTTATTGATTTTGCATGCATCGAATCTCGTACTGAACTTCGTCCGCTAGTTTGTGCTGCTATCTTAGCATAACCTATACCCATGAACTTAAAGTACAATGAATAGTCATGTTTCAAAGCGTGTACACATCAACTATCGAATTTGCATGTATCAACTCTCGTACTAATCTTCTGCAGGTAGATTGTGCTGCTATCTTAGCATAACTAAGACGCATGAACTTAAATTACAAAGAATAGCTATGTCTCAAAGCGTGTACACGTTACCTATCGATTTTGCAAGCATCGACTCTCGTACTAAACTTCTTCCGCTAGATTGTGCTGCTATCTTAGCATGTCCCTAAGGTACAAAGAATAGCCATGTTTCAAAGCGTGTACACATTACCTATCGATTTTGCATGCATCAAATATCGTACTAAATTTCTTCCGCCAGATTGTGCTGCTATCTTAGCATAACCTATACCCATTAACTTAAAGTACAAGGAATAGTCATGTTTCAAAGCATATACGCATCAACTATCGATTTTGCATGTATTGACTCTCGTACAAAACTTCTTCAGGTAGATTGTGCTGCTATCTTAGCATAACTAAGACGCATGAACTTAAAGTACAAAGAATAGCTATGTTTCAAAGCGTGTACACATCACCTATCGATTTCGCATTCATCGACTCTCGTACTAAACTTCTTACGCTAGACTGTGCTGCTATCTTAGCCTAACTTATACGCATGAACTTAAAGTACGAAGAATAACCATGTTTTAAAGCGTGTACACATTACTTATTGATTTTGCATGCATCAAATATCGTACTAAACTTCTTCCGCTAGGTTGTGCTGCTATCTTAGCATAACCTGTACGCATGAACTTAAAGTACAAAGAATAGCCTTGTTTCAAAGCGTGTACACATTACCTAATGATTTTGCACGAAACGACTATCATACTAGACCTTTTCCACTAGATTGTGCTAAAATCGTGTAAGTGTGCTGCTACCTTAGCAAAACCTATCGATTTTACATGCATCGACTATGGTACTAGACTTCTTCCGCTAGAGCATGTAGCAATCGCTTTTGTGTATCCCTAACCCATGTGCACGAACTTAAAGCACAAAGAAGAGCTATGTTCTAAGGCGTGTACACATCACCCACCGATAGTGTATCGAATATCGTACTAAACTTCTCCTGCCAGAGCGTACGACTATCGCTTGTGTGTGCACGAACTTAAAGCATAAAGAATAGCAATGTATAAAAATCTTGTAAACAAAGCAGCAGCATTAAGTATAGCCATGTTTAAATGCGTGTACACATCATGTATCTATGATGCACGCAGTACTAAACATATTCCATTAGAATGTACAAAGTTCGCATGTGTTTGTGCTGCTATCTTAGCATAGCCTATGTGCATGAACTTAAAGCATAAAGAATAGTTATGTGTAAAAAATCTTGTGAACACAGCAGAATGTTTACTACGTAGGTGTAGACATTGAACTTTGCATGCTGAGGCAGCATACTACGTGACCGTGACGTCACGACCACGTGCTCTTGTTTGGTAAACATAGCCACGTGCTTTTTTGACAGCTGTCTTCTTGACGAACCCTAACCTCACTTTGAAGGACAATAGAGCGTCGCTAACCTCACTGCTGTCATCTTTACGGCGGTAAATCTCAAGGCTGCCACCTTATGCATGTTATAGCGTGGAATTTAAAATCCAACAACGGAACATTGTTAACCTCACTCTTGTCATCTTTACGGCAGTAAACCTCAAGGCTGCCACCTTATGCATGTTGTAGCGCGGAATTTATAATCCAACAACAGAACATTGCTAAACTCTCTGCTATCATCTTGAAAAGTTCAGTGTTCCAAACACTAGTTCGAAAAACGTAACTCATCGCACCTCGGGGACTTTATTAGGTAAGACGTAACCCCTAGGTTCCATTCCTTGTTCTGAACATGAAACCATTTACAAATAAAAATTAATTTTCTACACTTAACAAAGTACAAGCGTTCTTGCTGATAGCGATCGATGAGGTTGTTGCTCCTTCAGCCCTTTAGCCCTTTAGCCCTTTAGCCCATTAGCCCTTTAGCCCTTTTGCCCATTAGCCCTTTAGCCCATTAGCCCCTTAGCCCTACAAGGAATGTGCGGTAAGGAGGAGGAAGAGTCCTTTCATCCTTGAAACAATATGTTTCCGAACCGATATTTCATGTTACATATTTATGTAATAACTTGTTCAACAGCTAGGGACTTAAATGTAAGCAGAATATTTCTTATAGCACTAGCGTTCTGTTTAATTTTACTTCCCGCATAAGCTACATGCTTGTAACCCATGCCAACAGATTGACTGATATTTCATGTTACATGTTTATGCGATAACTTGTTCGACTGATTTTCACACAAGACGAATGATGGAAGGTAAATAATTTGAAGTTATACTTTGGCTATATCGTTTACCGAGCGAGTTAGCTGCGCAGTATGGGTACAGTGTGTTTCTTGATTTTTACACTAAGCAAATCATTGAAGTTGTAGTTTTGCAATATTGCTTACTGAGCGAGTTAGCTATGCGATATGTGCACAGTGTGTTTCCATAGTTTTTGATTTTACACTAAGCAAATCATCAAAATTGTACTTTTGCTCTGAACACATCAAACAATGTTCTGATCATATGTTGAGGTTAACAACATCGATTACAGTGTTTCTCTAGTCTTGTTATGTTTCATTCTGATCTTCTTAGAACAAGGGTACCCCCTAACATGTTCTAAACACATGTTGTATTGAGTACAGTGTTCGATTCTAGTCTTGATCACTTCTTTTGTGTTCTGAACACATCGATCAATGTTCTGATCACATGTTGTATCGAGTATAGTGTTCGATTCTAGTCATGATCACTTATTTTGTGTTCTGAACACATCAATCAATGTTCTGATCACATGTTGAAGTTAGCAACATCGATTACAGTGTTCTATTCTAGTCTTGTTATGTTTCAATCTTATCTTCTTAGAACAAGGGTATCCCCTGACATATTCTAAACACATGATGTATTGAGTACAGTGTTCGATTCTAGTCTTGATCACTTATTTTGTTTTTCTGAACGCATCAATCAATGTTCTGATCACATGTCGTATCGAGTACAGCGTTTGATTCTACTCTTCTTATGTTTCGAAAGTCTAAACATGCATAATAATGTTATCGCTGCACACGCTTGTCTTCGCGATGCAGGTTTAAACTTGTTCGATATAAAGCTATGCCTTGACATAAGAGGCGGAGGAGGAGGTAGAGAAGGAGGAGGAGGAGGAGGAGGAGGAGGAGGAGGAGGAGGAGGAGAATGATAAGGCGTTAACAGCCTATGTATAGTCGCCATTGTTTAAAGATGATAGCTGTCAAAAGAATTTTTCAAATTATCCACCACCACATTTCAGCTAAAGAGGGTAGCAGGGTGCTCTGTTGATTAAGCACATAGAATTTCAAATTGCCCTCCACCACATGCATAACAGCAGCTGTTATCTTGCGCAGTAGCCTCTAAGCTAGCTTTCTTCATAAGAGTAGCTGCCATCTTGTGCGAGCACCCCCAGGCTGTCTCATAATGAGCTATGTATAGTCACCATTTTGTGTCCGCCATCTTGCGTAAGCATCCCTAGGACGTCTCAAGCCATCTTGTGTCTCATAAGAGCAGCCACCATCTTGTAGAAATAGATAGCTGCCAATGCCAAAGGGCTTAAGTAAGAATCGAACCGTTGATCTCATCATTAGACTATGTTTTTTCTTGTTCTTGATACTACGAACCTACGTATTAGGCGGAAAAATTTTGTCCGTTTTGCTCTACGATGCACCGTTTTCGAGATATTTAGCATTTTGCATTTAAGCCTCCAAATTTAATGAATCGAACCAGCACGGTACGTTATACTCTCTACCATAGTTAGACCTGATCATGTTACGAAGACTCGCTTCAATACAAGCTAAAACAGAGCAAATGTCAAAGGGCCTAAGTAGGAACCGAACCGGTTATCCCATCATTAGACTATGGTTTTCTTGTTCCTCATACTGCGAACCTACGTATTATTCAGAAAAATTTTGTCCGTTTTGCTCTACGGTGCACCGTTTTCGATATATTTAACATTTTGCATTTAAGCCCTAAATTTAATGAATCGAACTAGCACGACACGTTAGCCTCTAAGCTAGCTTTCTTCATAAGAGTAGCAACCATCTTGCGCAAGCACCCTTAAAGCGTCTCATAAGGAGTTGTGTATAGCCGCCATCTTGTGTCCGCCATCTTGCGCAAGCATCCTCAGGGCGTCTCAAGCCATCTTGTGCAAGGACACTTAAGCCGTCCCATAAGAGCAGTCGCTATCTTGAGCAAGCATCCCTAGGGCATCTCATAGGGAGCCATGTATAACTGCCATCTTGCGCAAGCATCCCAAGGGTGTCTCATAAGAACCTGTGTATAGCAGCCATCTTGCGTAAGCACCCTTAAGGAGTCATGTATAGCTGCCATCTTATGCAATTAGCGTCGAGAGAGGGCTGCTGTAGAATTTCTCTTTTTAAATTATCCACCACCACATTTCAAAGGTATCTAGCTAAAGATGGCAGCACTGCGGATGACAGGTGACGAATTTACATCTACTAAGATAAAGAGGGCAGCACGGTGCTCTCTGGATTAAAGATGGCGGATGACAGCTGTCAAAAAAGCACATGGCTTTGTTTCCAAACAAGAGCACGTGGAATTTGCCGCCACCACATTTCAAACTAAAGAGGGCAGCACTATGCTCTGTTGATTAAAGATGGCGGATGGTAGCTGTCAAAAAAGCACGTGAGTTTGTTTCCAAACAAGAGCACGTGAAATTTTTCAATTTGCCGCCACCACATTTCAAAGGTATCTAGCTAAAGATGGCAGCACGGTGCTCTCTTGATTAAAGATGGCGGATGATAGCTAACAGAACTTTTCAAATTGCCCGCTACTACGTGCTTAAGGTAGTAGCCATAAAGAGGGCAGCACGGTGTTCTGTGGATTAAAGATGGCGGATGACAGCTGACGAAATTGCCCGCATGATAGCAGCACGGTGCTCTGTTGATTAAAGATGGCGGATGACAGCTGTCAGAAAAGCACATGGCTTTGTTTCCAAACAAGAGCAAGTGGAATTTGCCGCCACCACATTTCAAACTAAAGAGGGCAGCTCTATGCTCTGTTGATTAAAGATGGCGGATGGTAGCTGTCAAAAAAGCACGTGAGTTTGTTTCCAAACAAGAGCACGTGAAAATTTTCAATTTGCCGCCACCACATTTCAAAGGTATCTAGCTAAAGATGGCAGCGCAGTGCTCTCTTGATTAAAGATGGCTGCTGTCATGTGGAATTGCCTGCCACCACAGGTATCTAGCTAAAGAGGGCAGCATGGTGCACAAAGATGGCTGCTGTCAAAAAGCATTTTTCAAATTATCCGCCACCACATTTCAAAGGTAAGTAGCTAAAGAGTGCAGCACTGTGCTCTATAGATTAAAGATGGCGGATGACAGCTGCACGTGGCTTTGTTTACCTCGCGCTAGTTAGGTTAAGTTGGTAGCACTAAGGTTTAGACCCGTCAAGATGGCAGCACTGCGGATGACAGGTGACGCAAGAGGGCAGCACAGTGCTTTGTGGTTTAAAGATGACGGATGACAGCTGTCAAAAAAAGCACGTGGCTGTCAAAAAACACGTGGCTTTGTTTACCTCGCACTAGTTAGGTTAAGTTGGCACTACTGAGGTTTAGGCCCGTCAAGATGGCAGTACTGAGGTTAGCGATGCGTTGTTGTCTGTCAAAAAGCACGTGGCTTTGTTTACAAATCTGTCAAAAAGCACGTGGCTGTCAAAAAGCACGTGGATTTGTTTATCTCATGCTAGTTAGGTTAAGTTGGTACTACTGAGGTTTAGGACCGTCAAGATGGCAGCAGTGAGGTTAGCGATGCGTTGTTGTCGATGACAGCTGTCAAAAAGCACGTGGCTTTGTTTACAAATTCAAATCTCGCGCCAAAATTCAAATTTCCCGCCATAATTCAAATTTCCCGCCAGAATTCAAATTTCCCGCGCCGCGCGAGGAGGAGGCGGCAGAACCATCCAATTATACTACTGATGATGAAGACGACACATACTCCCAGCCCCAGGGCCAGCGAAATTAACCAATTAAGGTTCAAATTCCCGACCCTGCCGGGTATCGCACCCGGGGGCCCCTGTGACCAAAGGCCAGCACGCTAACCATTTAGCTATGGAGCCGGACAAAGAAAAAGAATGTGGATTGGCGTCTCTCCTTGCTTTATTTTTTACATACTGATTGAGATTTAGCACTCAGAGGAATTTTTAAACCTGCGGCTACGTGTGAATAAGAAATATTTCTGCAAACCTGAGAATGTTCCCAGTAATTGTCACTGGCCAGTGATATGGTTCAATCGTCACACGAAGCAGCACCGGAAGTATTGCTAGTGTCCTCACTACACAAACTGCTGTCCAATTCCGAATCGGGAAAGGTGGCATCACACTGCAAATTTGAAATACCAACATCACTTGATTAGGCACTCGAGCCCTTTTCAATTTCTTCTTCTGTAGGGGTGACGCGCACTTGCTCTGTTCCATTAACCGGGCGAGTTGGCCGTGCGCGTAGAGGCACGCGGCTATGAGCTTGCATCCGGGAGATCGTGGGTTCGAGCCCCACTGTCGGCAGCCCTGAAGATGGTTTTTCCGTGGTTTCCTATTTTCACACCATGCAAATGCTGGGGCTGTACTTTAATTAAGGCCACGACCGCTTCCTTCCAATTCCTAGGCCTTTCCTGTCCCATCGTTCGCAATAAGGCATATCTGTGTTGGTGCGACGTAGAGCCAATTATAAAGAAAACTGAGCAAAGTGAGCACATTTTGAGAGTAAATGAAGTTATCCGACCGTGACAGGATTCGAGCCTCCAATCTTCGGATCCGAAGTCCGACGCCTTATCCATTAGGCCACACGGTCTACGAACGCTACACTTCCCGAATAACCTATTATATTATTGTACAAGATCTACCCTTGGTGAGTTGTGGATTTGAGAAGGAATCGTGGCGGATCGTAAGCAACAGTCAGCCTCTTACCAGAACGTAACCTTCACAGACCTGCTGACACTCTACCGTCTTTCTGCATGGGGGATCCATTCGTGAATTGTGAAGAAACCTCACATACTGAACCCATAATTCTACGGTGAGAAAAATTTTATTTTTCTCAAATATTTATTTGGTATTCAGAAACTACTGTATGTTTGAGGGCAGCCATTTTTGCGCTCCTACGAGCCCCGATGTTAGCGTGGGAAGGTTCTTCCTCAAGGCAAGCTCGTGGATTGCCGGGACACCTCGGTGGGACTCGAGTGCCCGACCATTCTTTAAATTAATGGAATTCTGCACAACGAGGGATTTTGACAATATAGTAAATGAAGAAATTAATAAGCAAAATTATTCATACACCCTCCGTGAAGTTAGTGACACCAGGGAAAATTTTAAAGGCAGTTAAGCCTAAGTACATGGTAGCGTGAGATCAGCGAGCCAGTTACACGTGCCAAGGTCATGGGCAGAAGAAAACGCGCGAAACGCACGGGCAGAAACAATTTATTCACCGTGTTGTGAGTGTAGAAAATTTATAAAATTAACATCGAACATAAGTGCAAGTCTGTCCGGAATTCTGGGACAAGTCTTATCAAAATCGGTTTATTAGAAGCAAAATTGGCAGATTACACAACCAAGCCTCATAGAGGGGATAGCGTCCTTCCGGAAATTATAAAAGAAACCCCCCCCCACCGTAGATTTTGCAGTGTCGATCTGGAACTTGGAGCCGCGGGAGCTTGTGCCCGTCGTCATTAGAAATTCGCGCCAGATTGACCGACAAATATCTAAATTCATGTTCGTGGCTAAGGTCCATATATTTGGTTAAAGAGAGAAAGTGATTGGGATTTGTGAACGTTTGCAGACGAACTGGGAAGGTGTAGGCTGGTCGAAGTATACACAGCAGATTTTATATTTTATCATTTCATGTACTCTTGTAAGTGAAGAGGGTCTGGGGGAAGCTACACAGAGGAGTTCTGCTCCCTTTATCGGTTGAACACCTGTTCTTATTGAAACAACGGAGAGAGAAACCACTCTGAGAAAGCATCAGACAGTTGTAGTCGACTGCAGAACGAGGGAAGTTCGTGGTGCAAGTTACAGAGAAAGTGCATTATTTATATGGTAATTTTAATATCGTGTGTGTGAAGGGTAGTGTTTGGATGAGTGATATTTTGAAGATGAAAATGTTATCTGTGAAAATGAGTGGCTAAGTACGAGGTTTGCTGGTGATGATGTAACCAGAATGCTGAGAATGTCACCATTGTGCAGGTCTGTCTAATTTATATTATGTTGTAGTTAGTTAGTTACTGTCTGTCCTAAACAAATTTTCCAGATGCGTGTCGGGTTGATATTCGTAATTATCAGGCGAAAGGCGTTGTAAATTTTGGTCAGCGTGTGAAAATTTCAGTGTGTAAAATTCATGTCAAGAACGGTAAAATGCGACGCTTAAAATTTTGTGTTGAGATGAGATATCATTCAAAGTGCGGATTTGTGAATGTTATAAGTGTAAATTTGTCGTGGCGAATATCTTAATCTCAGGTGTCAGTTGCATTTAGAAATGCTGGTCGATAATAATAATAATAATAATAATAATAATAATAATAATAATAATAATAATAATAATAATGCCTACCGCGGGATAAGGAAATTCTTCTCTGTTAAGTTGCATTTAACCAGGTATTTTTACAAGGATCGTAAGCATATTTAGATAATGTCAATAAAATTTGTTAGAGTCACAGTTATTAATGGGAAGGAAATTTTGAGACATCGTGTATACCAGTGTTGCGAAAGGTCGATGTGTGCTCTTGGACTCTTGAGGTTCGAAAGTCGTAATAATAGTAAAGTAAGAGATGTGTTTTAATAATGGTTGTCGTTTTCACCAGGGGATCGAAGTATGAAAAAGGGTCGTGAAGGAAAAGGGATTGAGAGCGATGGATTTATATGTACGTGGAGATGAGAGAGAAGGGATACCGCTGGAATAAAGCGATGAGAAAGTGTGTTGAAGATAAGCTGTATTTTGTAGAGGAAGTATTTAGGAAACAGGCTGTGTTAAGACAGGCTGTATTGTTTTCCGCAATCAATCCGAATTTGAGATGACTATGATGTGAAGCATTGTAAAATTTATAGAACGATTCCAAGTGAAAACGACTGTAGTAAAATGTTAAAGTCTGGGTAGTAAACATCCAGTGACTTTTGTTAAGATAATGAGCGGCATCAAGGATTAACGAGCACTTTGGACACACGGTTGGGTTATATTGAATTTGTTCACTGGATAAGTTATTGATAAGATGGTTGGAATTGATGATAGGCGATCTGAGAATTTCGAATGCGATGGTGATGATTATTATTATGAAGGCATCCACTAAAAGGGTAAACGTGTGTTGGGAATTTTCATTTGCTTCCCTAACACTTCAGTGCACAGGCTGAGATTGTGTTCGAGGTGGAGAATCGTTCGTCACGTCTATATATTTTGAGTTCACATATTATAATGAGGTAGACACTTACTGTATTTTTCGAGAGGTAGATATTTACTGTATTTCGACTTGCATTCCTTTGGTAATAGAGACGTTGGTTCCGTCGTGTGGTATTTTGTCTGACCAAATCTAGTGTGGAATATCAGAGTTTGTTTGAAATTGCTGTTCGCCTGATATCTTAAGAGAGGTGTAGTATGACCCACTTTGACGCCCGACGATAGATTTAGGACGTCACGTGTTATTCTTAGAGTCACTGAGGATGAGACGTCCTAGGTCACGCCCGACGATAGAATTTGGAAGGCATCATGTACATAATGATTAGGGTTAGGGTGTACAGATTTCAAGTGAGCCCGACGATAGGTCTGGGATGGTAGCTGTACACACTCAAGTCTCAGCTTAGATGTTCTTCTTTTGTTTTGTTTCTTGAAGCGGCCTGGGGAAAGGTAGCATTTACAGTACGATATGATTTATTGTAGATGGTCTGTGCGAAGCTCTCCTTGAGATAACGGGACTGCTGTTGACAAATGAGGGCTGTCCAAGTGTTGGATATCGGCTCGATATAGATGAAATATTTTTACTGTAATTCTTCGTGCGTGTTAAGCGTTAATGACTTCGAGATGTTAATTTATTTTTACGGACTTTATTGTTTTCTCGCTTTGACGTCCGTTCTCGTTTGGTAGTGTGCATATTGACACTCAGTGTATTAGTGTGAGACTTGGGTCGCGAATGCGGTTTCGATTCGTCAGCCAGTATTTTATTTTATTTGCAATCTTGTCATACGTTCATTTTTTATTCATAGTTAACGTAAGTAAGCAATCACTTTATAGTAGTGTGTTGGGACAGACAGTAAATAGAGAGATCTGTACTGGTAGCATTGTTTTCAAGGGAAAGAATTCCTTAAAATTGTAGTAAATTTTAGCGTGGACTGGTAATTTTATTAAGCATAACAAACCCATTTCTAACCTGAAAATCGGTTCAATAGTAATATTTTCAAGTGACTTTTCACTTTTTGATTAACTTCAGTGTTTGGCATTTCTTCTAAATGCATGATTAGTAATTGTTTCCTGCATTTCGCAGTTTTGTTCCTTTAGAACGATCTAACGTAAGATCCTCCCGGATCCTGTTGTTGTGGGTTCCTTCCGAACAGCTGTTTGGGATGATGCACGTTTAGCATCGGGATTACCTTATCACTTAAGGGTGTCATGAATGACAAATACATGGTGGAATTTTATTTCAATTGTGAATGATGCTGTTAACTTGTAGTGAACACCATGCTGTTCCATAATATTTCGCAACCTATCCAAAGCAACTGATAGCCAGTTTGGTTCGATTAAGGGTCCATTCGGCGGATGTTCCGTATCCGTGAAGGGTATTTGACTGGTGGATAACCTTAATTGAGAGGAAATCAGGCGTTCTACTTGTTGAAAGTCAGATTTTCCACGGATCGTGTGGATTGACTCTCAGTTCTCGTTTGGAATAATAGGCGCCCGGTTTTCAGGTCTTCCCTTTTTCAGTTTTTCAGTTTCGCTGTCCACTAACATATTAGCTTCTCTGAAGCAAATCTTCGGCATTGTAAGAAACAAATTGACGTTATGTAATGTGACTGTGGTTGAAACATTCAAAATCAATAATTTATAGTATTTATTTTTTCTCCGCAAGAATGCATATTAAATTAATTATGTTATCGTGCTATTTCAGTTTAATAAAAGTTAGTAAGCACATTTTTGCTCCTCATTTCAAGTAGTTAGGCTTTCTTCTGAACCCCATCGTTTGGTTAAGATCGTGACCGAATTTATTCCCGCAACGACCCATGATTTAAGAGTTCTAAATTGTTCTACTGTAGCAGCCGTGGCCGACCAACGATGGAATGGTAAGTTCAAGGGTTCAATACGCCATGACAATTTCAAACTTATTTTCATGGAATGTGGCAGCGCTGTGGGCAGTCGTGATGAAATCTTCGGAGGCAATAGGAAACTTACCATCATCACAGCCAAATAGTAGCAACACAGAAAATGGTTCTATGTCTGAGACGTTCCCAGTCTTTTTTAATCCGTTTTCGGTCCAGGGTTGGTTTTTCCTTGAACACGGTGCGGGATCTCTGTTCTACCGTCTCAAGGACAGCGTCCTGGAGTTTGAGACCTTGTTCGGGGGATACAACTGGGAAGGAGAGGTGGGATCCCTCGCTGAGTCCAAGGGAAAAACCAACCCTGGAGGGTAATCAGATTAAGAATGAAAGGTATGAGGGCGGGAAAGGGGTCCACTCAGCCTCGGGAGGTTCAGTGAGTAGAGGTGGGCTCGTTTCCCACCTCAGTCATCATGGAAGTGGTTTTCCGTGGTTTCCCACTTCTCCTCCAGGCAAATGCCGGGATGGTACCTAACTTAAGGCCACGGCCGCTTCCTTCCCTCTTCCTTGTCCATCCCTTCCAATCTTCCGATCCCTCACCAAGGCCCCTGTTCAGCATAGCAGGTGAGGCCACCTGGACGAGTTACTGGTCATCCTCCCCAGTTGTATACCCCGACCCAGAGTCTGAAGCTCCAGGACACTGCCCTTGAGGCGGTAGAGGTGGGATCCCTCGCTGAGTCCGAGGGGGAAACCGACCCTGGAGGGTAAACAGATTACGAACGAACGAACAAATATTAGGGCTGTGACTTAAATAGGGCCAAGGTCGCTTTCTTCCCACTACTACTGTCCCTTTCATGTCCCATCTTCGCAATAAGACCTATCTGTTTCGGTGTCACGAAGAGCCAATTATAAAGAAAACCGAGCAAATGTCAGCACATTTTGAGCGTAAATATAGTTATCCGACCGTGACGGGATTCGAACCTGCAATCTTCGGATCCGAAGTTCGATGTCTTATCCCTTAGGCCACATGGTCCACGTATACCATATATTCCGTATATGCTAATTATATTATAGTACAAGTTTACCTTTGCAGTGCTGTGAGTTTGAGAAGGAATATCAGCGGATCGTAAGCAACACTTAGCCGCTTATCAGAACCTAACCTTCACAGACCTGCTGACGCACTAGCGTCTCTCTGTATGGGGGATCCATTCCTTAAGTGTGACGAAACCCCATAACGCCGTGACAATTTCAAACTTGTTTTCATGGAATTTGGCAGCGCTGTGGCCAGACGTGATGAAATATTTCGGAGGCAATAGGAAACTTACCATCATCACAGCCAAACAGTAGCAACACTGAATATGGTCCTATTTCTGAGATGTTCGCATTCTTCCTTTTTTAGTCCATTTACCGTGCATGGTTGGTTTTTTCTTGAACTCGGCGCGGGATCCCTCTTCTACAGTCTCAAGGGCAGTGTCCTGGACTTTGAGACCTTTGGTCGGGGGATACAACTGGAAAGGAGGACAGTACCAGTCTCAGGTGGTTTCATCCGCTGAGCTGAACAGGGGCCTTGGTACCGTCCCGGTTTTGCCTGGAGAAGATTTGGGATAACACGGAAAATCACTTCCAGGATGGCTGAGGTCGGAATCGAACCCCCTCTACTCATTTGAACCCCCGAGGCTGAGTGGACCCTGTTCTAGCCCTCGTACCACTTTTAAAATTTCGGGGCTAATCCGGGAATCGAACCTGGTCTTCTGGGGGTGGCAGCTTATCACACTAACCACTACACTACAGATATGGACTGTAACGTATGTCTGATGCGAAGTTTAGCCGTCTAATCGGTCCTCGATTTTTCATTCTATCAGTGGAAGGAATCAAAACTCAGGAATGGACGTACGCACGTCGATAGATGTTGCTATGCGCGTCAACTTGGCGAATATGGCACAATCGTTCTTTCTCATTCTGTTACCCTCCAGTGTTGGTTTTTCCCTCAGACTCAGCGCGGGATTTCACCTCTGTCGCCTCAAGGGCATTGTCTTGGAGCGTTCGAGATTGGGTCGGGTAATACAACTGGGGAGGATTACTATTACCTGGCCCGGCGGCCTCACCTGCTATGCTGAACAGGAGCCTTGCTGGGGGATCGGAAGATTGGAAGGGATAGACAAGGAAGAGGGAAGGAAGCGGCCGTGGCCTTAAGTTAGGTACCATCCCGGCATTTGCCTGGAGTAGAAGTGGGACAGGATGGCTGAGGTGGGAATCGAACCCACCTCTACACATTTGGCCTTCCGAGACTGAGTGTACTCCGTTCCAACCCTCGTACCACTTTTCAAATTTCGTGGCAAAGGCGGGAATCTAAAGCGGGCCTCCGGGTGTAGCAGCTAATCGCACTATTCGGGATATATTTCTTCCATTAAATAGCCGGTTGAACGCACAGTTGTCCATGGTGTGTTGTGATTGGAATAGTGCGAGGGAGTGAGAATGTATCAGAGAGAAGCTTCGGTTAACTGTGTTTACCCACGCTGGCTAAAATGCCACACATCTACACTAATTCATCATCATCATCATCTGTTTACCCTCCAGGTTCGGTTTTTCCCTCGGACTGAGCGAGGGATCCCACCTCTACCGCCTCAAGGCCAGTGTCCTGGAGCTTCAGACTCTTGGTCGGGGATACAACTGGGGAGTATGACCAGTACCTCGCCCAGGCGGCCTCACCTGCTATGCTGAACAGGCGCCTTGTGGAGGGATGGGAAGATTGGAAGGGATAGGCAAGGAAGAGGGAAGGAAGCGGCCGTGGCCTTAAGTTAGGTACCATCCCGGCATTCGCCTGGAGGAGAAGTGGGAAATCACGGAAAACCACTTCCAGGATGGCTGAGGTGGGAATGGAACCCACCTCTACTCAGTTGACCTCCCGAGGCTGAGTGGACCCCGTTCCAGCCCTCGTAGCACTTTTCAAATTTCGTGGCAGAGCCGGGAATCGAACCCGGGCCTCCGGGGGTGGCAGCTAATCACGCTAACCACTACACCACAGAGGCGGACTCTACACTAATTAACAGATATAGGTATATTTACGGCTCTGCGATGGTAATGCTCCTGCTCTTGTCGAGGAATACTGTCGGTGCTTTCTGGCACGTCGAATTACTGATCGTAGAGTGTTTAGCAGAATTTTCAGCACCTTGCGTGAAACAGGTATTGTTCCAAGTTCCCATTTTTCTTCTGGACGTGTAGTTGAACAACCTGTGCAGGAAGAGCAACACATTGTTGAAATGGTGCAGCGTAGTCCTAGTACCAGCAAACAGCGACTTTCTGCACATACCAATGTCCCACGACCACGTGTATGGCGAACATTAGATGCGGAAATCTTGTACCTATTTCAAGACGTGAAAGAGGTTGTGTGGGTAAGACACATACGTGCGTGTCACTCGTCAGAAAACAGATGTACATTAAACCTGCCCTAACTCGGAAAACATTCGGATTAGGGCATATGTCCATATCATTTTTTTTTTGCTTCAAATGATCGTTCCTGCATATCGCTGAACGTTGACTATTCCTAATGGGACACTCTCTATGCATCTATCAATACAGTAAATATACCAGGCGCCTCATGAGCACCGTTCTTTCTACTTATAAATATCCCGCATGCACGAGCGATGAACGGGATATCTAATAACTGATTTTCACAGGGGTAATACTGCCAGCAGGCAGGTTACGTCAAAATATGAACCGGACATTCGCTCGCTGCATATTCCTCAGCGCTACCCGTCTAATGCTACCACTTGCTTTAGTTAATCTCGTATTCGACCGCACAGTACTAGGCTAGTGTACAGAAGCACTACATTTGCTGTCTGCGTATCGGCAATGACTAGTGTTTCCTGTAACGACGAATATACAGACATCATTTTAATCTATGGAAAATTTGTTCGGAATGCAGCCGGAGCTCCAAAGAGACGTCTTTCGGCAAACAGTATTATTTTTTTTCATACAAATGGCTCTTTTATAGATTGGAATATCTACACGTGTATAAATTAATAAGATATTAAAATTTCGTTTCTGCACCTTTGGCGTATTTACAAATACACCCCGTTATGGAACGTGTGCAGTAAAATGACTGCCATTTGTTTCACAACATCCAAAATACAGCACGTTGTAGCGCTCCTTCGAAAACAAGTGATTAGGCAACCAATGCAACACTATTGCATGCGGGACATTTGTAGGTAGAAAGCACGGCGCTCGTGAGCCGCCTGGTTTTTATATACAGGCTGTTAGGTGTATACGTGCAGATATTTCTTGTAGCAATAGACAACGATGTGACGAACCACTATATATCAAACTTTTAGTAATCCGCAGAAGTTATTTTCGAGAGCAAAGGGATACGATGTTTTTAGAATAGGTAATGTGCCTTGTTCTGGAATGAATAGCTTTCCGTTGATAACAGGCAAGTCACGCGCCATCCGTGCCAAACCGGTTTCTGTTTATGTTTCAGAGCAAATATACTACTGTAACAGCTGACCGATAATGCAATGCCACGAGATGTTACGTAATATTCTTGCCAAACTGGTTTTATGTTTACGAGCAACTGAACTACGATAACAGCTGAAGGCTGCTACCGGTGTACGTACCTACATTTCGTGCTTCCTGCCGGGCTGTATAGCTCAGACGGTTGAGGTGCTGGCCTTTTGACTCCAACCTCGCAGGTTCGAACCTGGCCCAGTCCGGTGGTATTTAAATGTGCTCAAATACGTCACACTCATGCCGGTAGATTTAGTGACACGTAAATAGAACCCCTGCGGGGCTAAATTTCGGCACCTCATCGTCTCCGAAAACCGTAAACGTAACGCAAATACCATTATTATTATTATCATTATTATTATTATTATTATTATTATTATTATTATTATTATTATTGACTACTCGCCAATAATGTCTGCCCAGAAAATACTTCTCATCGTTTATAACTATGGATCTCGTCAGTTGTATAATGTCCTAAATATGATGATTTTCAAAATTGGCTTTACGTCGGACCGTCACAGATAGGTCTTATGGTGACGATGGGACAGAAAAGGTGTAGACGTGAGAAGGAAGCGTTCGTGGCCTTAATAAGGGTTCAGCTCCAGCATTTTCCTGATGTGGAAATGGGAAACCACGGAGAACCATCTTCAGGGCTCTCGACAGTGGAGTTCGAACCCAGTATCTCCCCAATGATAGTTCACAATTTCGCGCCCCTAAACGCACGACCAACGTATTCCAAGCTCTAATGCCGGGCTGAGTACCTCGGACGATAGGGCGCTGGTATTCTGATCCCATCTTGGCAGGTTCGATGGAGGCTCAATTCGGGGGTATTTGAAGGTGCTAAAATACGCCAGTGTCGTGTCTGTAGATTTACTTGCATTAAAAAAAGTCCTGCGGTACAACATTCCGGCGCCTCGGCGTCTCCAAAACCAGTCAAAGTAGTTACTAGGACGTAAAAAATTACATTATTATTTCGTGCTTACAAAAGAAAAGCATATGTGTAATGGTAAAATAAAGCATAACTTACTGCTTCCTTTGCAGTGCTTAATAAATTTATCAAAATAAAAGTGGCCAGTCTGAGTTGCTCAGACGGTTAGAGCACTGGTTTCTTGGTTCCAACTTAGCAGGCTCGATCTTGGGTCAATCCGGTGGTATTCGAAGGTGCTCAAATACGTCAGCCTCGTGTTGGTAGATTTACAGGCACGTAAAAAGAACTCGTGCGGGACTAAATTACAGCGCCTCCAAAAACAGTACGAGTAGTTAGTGGGACGTAAAGCAAATAACATTACCGGTATTATTATTAATTTTCAGTCATATTTTTATTGCTACTACTCATATTGAACTTCTTATTACTCTCTTTCCTCGTCTGATTATTATTATTATTATTATTATTATTATTATTATTATTATTATTATTATTCACCTGTTCATATTTTCGTCTTATTCCTCTTTTTACTCTCCTTTTAAGTCGTATACTTGTTATTCATATTTGATATTTTGTTATTAATATTATTGTTATTTGTATATTATTATTGTTATTTTTACTATTTAGATTTAGTTTATTTCGTTCATTTATAACTTCTCTTTAGCTTCAAGTGACACAATACTTTTTCCGTCTTTAATTCACCTGTTGTGTCGTGTGCAGGTGTACATCTACGTTTCTGTCCTGTGCTTCAAGACAGTGCTGCAAGTTCTGTGTTTGTTTCCCCAGCCCGGGTTGCGTTTCGTTTCTCATCTGTCACAGTTACATCTTACGTTCTATTACATGTTTAAGTTTGACCTTGTGATACATCGCCTTTAATCTGCTCTGTAGCCTTTTAGCATGGTCAATGACCTCAGTGCTTATTTTGTTCACATATCTGGACTAAGAACTCGTCTCACTCGGCCCAGCAAGTTCAAGGCCAACTACTTCTCTCTGTTTGTTTGTTTATTTACCCATGTATGTATGTCAACATTGTACTATGTCAACATCGTACCATGAAAATTTACTCAATAAACGGAGTGTTTGGGGGATCTCTGTCCTGGGTGGGGTGCTCTGCGGGCCTCCTCTGGGGTCCGTGTTGTTGCTGCGGTTATCTCTCTGCGCGGTCAGGTATTTACTAACAGGGCCGATGACCTCGATGTTAGGCCCCTTTAAACAACAAGCATATTTACTAACATATTCAACTCAATTTATTGTATGTACAAGACATACGTCCAACTTGAATTATTTCATACCCACAACTCTACTTCCTTACTACATGGCCCAAGAGCTACACGTATAGCTGACGGCCCACCCACCCCTCTACGAGTGTGGGAATGAAATAACTAATTTGATTGAATTGTTTTCATATTTCAGTAGTGATGAATATAAAACAAGCATCTTTTGAATTTTTATACGTGTTAATGATGATGATTGCTGTTTTAAGGTCATCGGCCCTTAAAAACGCAAAGTGTCTTCTGTTTTAACTCGTAGTGAATAAGAAACAAAATATAAATTTCTCGAACACACGAAAAGAATCAAAAACCGAGCTCGATAGCTGCAGTCACTTAAGTGCGACCAGTATCCAGTATTCGGGAGATAGTAGGTTCGAACCTCACTGTCGGGAGCCCTGAATATGGTTTTCCGTGGATTCCCATTTTCACACCAGGCAAATGGTGGGGCTGTACCTTAATTAAGGCATGGCCGCTTCCTTCCCACACCTAGCCCTTTCCTGTCCCATCGTCGCCATAAGACGTATCTGTGTCGGTGCGACGTAAAGCAAGTAGCAAAAAAAAAAAAAGAAAACAACATGCAGTGTAGGATTGAGCAACTGCCGAAATGCGTTCAAGGTCAATGTCTAGCGTTTCAACAGGCACGTATTCCGCACTCGCGCACTGAAACTCTCGATTTATAATTTTTGTTACCGGTACATCAATTTCCCTGTTCGGATTTATGAGAATATCGACCTATCGAGACTCAAAATACTAAGGCGATACTGTACTGTACTCCCAAGCTATTACGTTGCAAAAATGGCGTAACATCTGACATACCAAAGTTAAACTCGTAGCAATTGTTCAAAGTGATCACCCTGGGCTTCCCTGCAGGCTTCACTTCTCCGAATCCAGTTGCGACGGATTCGAGCCAAGACACCAGGGTTGTGTCCGACTCGTTGGCTGAACGGTCAGCGTACTGGCCTTCCGTTCAGAGGGTCCCGGGTTCGATTCCCGGCCGGGTCGGGGATTTTAACCTTAACTGGTTAATTCCAATGGCACGGGTGCTGAGTGTATGTGTTGTCTTCATCATCATTTCATCCTCATCACGACGCGCAGGTCGCCTACGAGAGTCAAATGGAAAGACCTGCACCTGGCGAGCCGAACTCGTCCTGGAATATCCCGGCACTAATAGTCATACGACATTTCATTTCATTTCATTTCATTTCACCAGGGTTGTTCAGAATATCCTCTGCTGCTTAAACAATACGTTCACGGAAGTCGTCCGAAGTGGTTACTTCAGTTCGATATACTTTGTGTTTCATGTTCCCCCAGACATTAAAGTCCATTGGAATAACGTCTGGAGATCTGGCTTGCCAATTGATAGTTCCACATCGTCCTGTCCACCGTTGAGGAAATGTCTGCACCATCGTGTAAAATCCACGTGGTTCTGCGTAGTCGAAGCGACACGTCCTCTGAAAGCTCAAGTAACGTACTGTAACTACAGGAGCAAGGTAACATTAATAAAAAGATGATTAGTCCACGTAACCGACTTCCTACTACACCCATCCAGGTATTAATTCATAACCGATGCTGGAAATTGCCTTCTCCTACTGAATGGGGACGTTCCACAGCCCATGAGTGGGATATAGTGGGTTCGAACTCCTCTGTCGGCAGCCCTAAAGACGGTTTTCCGTGGTTTGCCATGTTCACACCAGGCAAATGCTGGTGCTGTTCCTTAATTAAGGCCACGGTTGCTTCTTCACGATCCTAGCCCTTTCCTGTCCCGTCGTCGCCGTAATATCTATCTGTGTCGTGGCGACGTACATCAACTCGTAAGAAAATGGTAATCAGCTGTCAAAGACACTGCACCCGTTGAATATGGTCAGGATGCACTCGTTCTTCATGCAGTGCCCTACGTATGGTCCAAGTTGGTACACCAACGGCACGTGTTATACTACGCGTACGGCGCTCAGGATCATCGTTTACTATTGTTAGGATGCCCGGCTCCATGGCAAAACGGTTAGCGTGCTGGCCTTTGGTTACAGGGGTCCCGGGTTCGATTCCCGGCACGGTCGGTATTTGAACCATCATGGTTATTTTCCCTGGCATGGGGCTGGGTGTATGTGTTGTCTTCATCCTCATTTGATTATCATCAAGATGCGCAGGTCACCTACGGGAGTCAAACCAAAAGACATGCACCTAGCGAGCCGAACCCGTCCTGGGATCTCCCGGCACTAATATCCATACGCCATTTCATTTCCATTGTCAGAATGTCTTCTTCCGCGTCTAGAATTACACGTGGTCGTTTAGGCCATCGCTTCTGAAAGCGTGATGTAACACAACCTGCATCGCGAATACGCTGCAGTACAGCAAGTATCGTTGCTGGATTCGGCACCCGTCTGTTGGAAAGCCTTTTCCGATTTTCCGATAGATTCATTGAGGGCGACCCGTGTTCTGTTCTGCCACACGATACACTAGCAGCATATCATGGTATTCGTGGTATTCATACACTGGCATTATTCAAATAATACTACTACTACTACTACTACGAAGTAACTCGCGTACTAGTACGGACGATAATTCGCCTCTCTGACAGCTGTTATTCAGGTCAAGGTCAGACAGACAGCTCATACCTCTAGTCCGGTGGTTTCATCTAGGGGCGGGAACCCGTCCCACCACACCCCCGTCGCTAGAAACAGCAGACGACCGGCCCGTGACAGGTCTAGTGAATTTGTCAAACTGCTTACGTGAAATATTCTCCCACAGTGTGATTTCAATACCATGGATTCTTGGGAGACCAACTCGCCGTATGCAGAAACACCCCGTGTTGACGTGTACGTAAATAAAGTTTCTTACGTCAACGAAATAATGCGTGGGATAGGATTTCCAAGTGAGTAGTATCAGAACTGAATTCTCAAAGCACATCGAACGTTTTGCTTCATATCAATAAGGGACATGTTATAAAAATAAATAAATTAAACGTACTTCCTTTTCGTGCTTCCAAACGAAAAGAACTTGTTTAATGGTAAATTAAAGCATTCTGCTTTTGCAGTACCTATTAAACGTATCAAAATAAACGTTGCCAGGTTGAGTGGCTCAGACGGTTCAAGCTCTGGTTTCATGAACTTAGCAGGCTCGATCCTGGCTCAGTCCGCTGGTATTTGAAGGTGCTCAAATACGTCCGCTTCTGATCGGTAGAATTACAGGCACGTTAAAGAATACCCGTGGGCAAAATTCCGAAACCGCGCGTCTCCATTGGCACGTAAACATTTATTATTATTATTATTATTATTATTATTATTATTATTATTATTATTATTATTATTATTATTATTATTACTGAGCGAGTTGGCCGTGTGATTAGGAGCGCGCGGCTGTCAGCTTGCATTCGTCGTAAAGCCACCTACCAATATTATAATAAAAACTGTGTTAGTCCATTATTACTAACTATTACGAAAATAAAAGTCAAACGCCCCACTCAAACTTCATAGCTGGTAATCTGTCAGAAAACACTAAAGAAAATAGTGAACTTCTAACAAGTCCGAATTATTATTAATCTTATAATTGCGGACATGTCTCCGGAATTACCGAAACATGTACTTACAAATTGTTTTACGTCGCACCGACACAAGTAGGTCTTACGGCGACGATGGGAGAGAAAAGGGATACAAGTGGGAAGGAAGCGTTCGAGGCCTTAATAAAGGTACAGTCCCAGTATTTCCCTGATGTGAAAATGGGAAATTACGGAAAACCATCTTCCCGGCTGCCGACAGCGGAGTTCGAATCCACTATCACCAAAATGCAAGCTCACAGCTGCGCGCCCCTAACCACACGACCAACTTAATCCAACCTCTAATGCCGGACTGAGTAGCTCGGACGATAGAGCGCTGGTCTTCTGATCCCACCTTGGCAGGTTCGATGGCGGCTCAGTTCGGTGGTATTTGAAGGTGCTCAAATAAGCCAGTCTCGTGTCTGTAGATTTACTTGCATTAAAAATCACTGCGGTAAAAAATTCTGGCATTTCAGCGTCTCCGAAAACCGTGAAAATTAGTTAGTGGAACGTAAAGACATTATTATTATTATTATTATTATTATTATTATTATTATTATTATTATTAGTAATATTATTATGATTACGGAAGTTCTAATTAAGCGGGTCCATTACAGTCATCACTTTACCTATCGGCACTTACTGTCCAGTAATAAGCCTTCTGTCCGCCTCTGTGGTATAGTGGTTAGTGTGATTAGCTGCCATCCCCCGAAGACCCGGGTTCGATTTCGAGCTCTGACACGAAATTTGAAAAGGGGTACGAAAGTTGGAACGGGGCCCATTATGCCTCGGGAGGTCAAATGAGTAGAGGTGGTTCGATTCGCACCTCAGCCATCCTGAAAGTGGTTTCCCGTAGTTTTCCACTTCTCCAGGCAAATGCTGCGATGGTACCTAGCTTAAGGCCACGGCCGCTTCCTTCCCTCTTCCTTTTCTATCACTTCCCAACCCCCGCAAGGCCCCTGTTCATCCTAGCAGGTGGGGCCGCTTGGGCGATGTACTGGTCATTCTCCCCAGTTGTGTCCCCGACCCAATGTCTCACGCTCGAGGACACTGCCCTTGAGGCGGTAGAGGTGGGATCCCTTGCTGAGTCACAGCGAAAACCAACCCTGGAGGGTAAAAATATTAGGAAAAGGAAGAATAAGCCTTATATTACAAATGCCCGGCGGCAATTCCACAGTACCGGTAGCTCTGTTTCCTTCGAGCAATGTTCACGATGGATGAAACTACGGTTTTTGAAATTTGTCTCATTAATAACAATTTTACTGAATACTTATAGCCTTTTCTTTCAGTGTCCACCGTCCTTTCATTGACCTGAAAAGTTTATGAATAAGCATGGACAACTCGCATTGTCTATTGTCAGAAGTTCATCGTAGACTGTCGCAATAACAGCACAGAAATGTTTCGCCCATTTTTCATTACTTATTAACTATTTCCTTTAATTTTGTCAGCTTGGATCACTGAGTAATGCCAATGACGTCTTATAAATCACACACAACTACACAACACTTGATTCGCATGCATGTGCTGGTACGGATCTTCGACGTCACTGCAAGAATTCCGTGTACTATTCAAACAGACTACCCTAGACCGATTTTCCAGTACGGCAAGTGGCCAGGCACGTGAGTCAACCTCTCCTACTTGCCAAGCCTTTAGGGGAAGTGCACAACAACGTGTGTTGGCCTGCGATAAGAAACAGGTTCAACAAGCACTATACTCTGCTACTGTACTTCCACTACGCGTGGAAAGAATGACGTAACCGGCGCATCCTGCTACGGCCGTTCAAAACACATTAGGTCCTCAAATATTTGGCTCTGTTATGGGCAAACTAATAGGACAAGGTAAAAAGTACATAGCATATATTGTGAGATGTATTTTTCTTTGCCGACTAGCTTAATATCTGCACGTATACCCCTAACATCCTGTATATATATAAAATGAAATTCGTATTCATTTTAATAATTTATTGGTGCAGTGCAATATAAGATGTCACAGGAAACATTTTTGGTACAGTTCTTGCATACATTTTTTACATTTACAATGGGAAAGTGATCTTATTCTTGTATTGGTTCATTCTTCAGTAGTCAACAAGCTGGGGACTGCCTCGTGTTAATCATTTATTGTTCTTGTTATTGGTCTCCGTAGTCTGCTCAGCCATCGTAGTATTTCCACTTTTGGTGATTTCCTGGAAGAAGAGAAAGAAGATGCTATCACATTTGGCTTATACTCTTGTCATGTAATCTTATACACTAAAACAGGGAGCACACTGCTTCACTTCTGCACGCTTCAGCATTTCGCTGCCCACCATCCGTTCAGTCGAGCTTGCCCTCAAAAGCAAAGTTGACGGAAGATGGAAGATAGACCCCACCTTGCGAACCTCTGGCGAAGTGTTTTATTTCAGTTCACTGAGTGTGATCAACGAAGAACTACTGACTGAAGTCGTAAAAAGACATCCTGATATCAATAAATGGCAACGAGAAGATCAAGTCAGTCGGTAAGAAGTGATAATGAGGCACCAACTCAGTCGACGGTTTCTATGCAAAGAAAGAGATCAAATACCTCTGCGACCGATATGTTGGACATTTTTTAAATGACAAATATACAAAAGTGGATAGAAACCCCGCGGATTATCGACAACAAACAGTCAGACAATAAACTGGTATAAACAGTTAGATATTTTAGTCGTCTGCTACAAATTGAATTTAAATCTAAAATGAATGCGCTAGTGACGGAATATGACAGACTGGTTTATAGTATTACACCATTCTAATTACTTTTACCATGTGCTAATATTGTTAAATAAAATATGAAATGAAATCAATAATTACTTCATTGTTACTGCTAGTCGCTCACCAGATGATATTGGTTTTTTGAAATTCGATTTTTTAAAAGGGTAGAACGCTTAGCAACTCAAAAAATTCGAGATTGACATTCTGAAATATTTAAAGAAGTTGTCCTCATTACGTAGCAAGTCTGGAAAGTGAAGGTAATATTCACCTCACTCTTCCCTTTTTAAATATATTTCATGTATACAAAATCTTCTGTTTTCTCTCTTCTTCTTTGCAGTCTATGATTTCTCTGTCTTCGTACGAAGAGCTCGACATTACTGCAGGCGCTGTTCCTGGCCGGGTTCACTGACAGTTTTCGTAAGAGACGGAATGTATGTGCGGCAGACGAACTGATGCGAACGGATACGGGGGAAGCTGAACTGAACCGAGCGGGACGGTAGCAATGTGCTCCAGTGTACAACCTTACTCTTTTTCCCCTGTTAATACTGAAGGTAATGTGATTTATAGTTATTTTCTACCTGTTGTGTTCGATTAAGTGTCGCTAAACATACAGTTTAGGGACCGTACTTGCCGATACGACGTCTTACAGTTACTTATAGTCTTGCAGGTTGGCACTATGTAGTCATAATTTTTTTTCGTGACTTGTGAGATTATACGTACCGATACATGTTTCCACTGCCGTATAGTGAAAATCACAAGTGTTACATTTACGGGTGTAAGTAAATCATATTTTCTTTCTCTGTAAGTTTGTAAATCCGTTTGGATAATACCACGTAAGTAGAACTGTAATATGTTCGAACAGTGCATTTAATAATGTAGCTGGTGTTAAATAACAAAAGCAGAGTTTTAATAATACGGTCTTATTTAGTCCAATTCATATGTGTGGGATGCAATTAGGGTGTCTAAGAAGCAAAAAAATCTGCAAGAACTCCTCCGAAAAGGAAAGTAACATTACCTCCTCTATAGAGAGCAGTTCAGTTGAATTGGAAGGAAATTTAGTTATCAGCTTAACGTAACTTAACCTTGTCTTGTACGGTTTGCAGACTTAGCCTTTGTGTATTCTTATATACTTATGGCATATGTAAATGTAATATATTTGCTTTTGTGTATTATTTCACCGTGGTTTCTCTTCAGTCCGACAAGTAATAGCAAATTTCAAGAAAGGAAATGATTAATTTGCACAAGGCAAACACCGAGGGATATGGTTATAGTAAGCGCATATCAAAATAAAGGCAGAAATATATAACATTAAGTTAAGTGAGAGTGAGAGAGAGTGTGTATTTCTTTAATTTCTCATTAAGCATGAAAACAGACTTAATTACGAGCATCTTGATTGATCATTTGACGTAAGTACGATAACAGGTATAACTTGAAAAAAATAGTCTCTCACCAATGGGTAACGAATGTAAATATCGAGCTCGAATTATTATGGTTATTATTATTGTTATTATAATGGGCTGAACCCCTAATTTTTATGCAAACCTCATAGCATTACCGTCGTGCAGGTAGACTCTACTTGTCACTCGCTTCAGTAAGTTTTCATTCTAACCTTTTACTGCATAAACATCCGGGCCTTAACTGATCACTTTTTTTTAGGGAAAATGTTGTTTGGCTATAACAACTCAAAATTATTCATTCTATAGATTACGTCAGGATATGAACATTGCTTACCTTTGTCATCAAGCATTTGACGAAGCCGTACGTTCTTCTGCAGAGATCGAATTCATCTAAAAAGAAGAAAAAGGAAAAGTGTTTCTGAAAATGATTCTGGCAAATACACTCAGTATACAGTGTGGTAGAAACTGAACGCGCTTTATTTCGTGTTGATTTCTACACCAATTGAACTCAAGATAAAAGAAAACCCATGGGAATACAGCATGCACACCTGGTAAATAATAAGTGTGTCCCTTCAAATGTTAAGAGAAGTTGATTCAAGCGATAAGACTCTAAATTTGCAACGTTTCTCTATGGGGAGAGGGACCTGTGAAATGTTGAGGGTTGTTTCCTGAAAATAATTTACAATATTTAAAGCAATAGGTCTCACCTCTCTTAGCGATGCAGTCCTCCACCATATCCTCAACTTCAGGCATGTCGGGTTGCATAGTTCGGTACAGCTCTTGCGACATTTTGACATCAAACGCTCCTTTAATATCGATCTGTAATTATACCACAAACAATGCAATTATTATTGACCATGTAGTTATTCCTCTTTTCTTTGGTAGTAATAATGGATATGTTACGGTACATTTGAAATATCTGAGCGTTATTTATTATAGCCGGCTGTTATTTATACAGTACGGTAATTAACAATGGAATTGGTTAATACGAGGGCCACCCAGAAATTAAGTTTTGTTATTATAGAAAGGGAAGACAACATAGTTACATGAAACGTTTTATAGGCACCCGATACAGCAACGTTGGAGCTACTTTTGGACAGGATCATCACCAGAATTGAGACTGTTGTGAAATCGTGGGAACAACTTTTGTATTGCGGTGTTGCCGTCATTAGGTTATTATTATTGTACCGGGCGGTACACCTCCACGCCGCTAATTCAAACATTGCGCCAGTTGAAACTCCTCTACTGGAGGAAGCCTGAACTTTAACTACCGTGTTAATTCTCAAGTTTCTCAGAAGATGTCCCTACTTGTAAATTTTGAAGTGTTCTGAACTGTGTCGTTTTCGATGTATTTTTGTTTTCTCTGTAGCAAGAAGTGTGAATATTCTCTTCTAGATGGCACCTCTTAAAAACTACAATTGTGCACTCTAGTGCGTAGTGTAGGAACCTTTTTTTGAAGAAATTTAATATTTATAAGTTTGTCCTTATTAAATTTCTTTCTGCCATTGTTTAAGTTGGCAATGTTAACCCTTTCTTTCCGCCAGTTTTGAAATAGGCCAATCGCAAATTTCTGTAATTAATTTCCCACCAATCCTGGTTTTCTTCTTCAGTTTTGACATGTAATCTTTTGGCCGTTCAATAAAACGCTTGTGGGCGGGTGTTCTTATTCTTGAAAGGACTCGAATGTTCCACGAGGGTATATAAACTGCTGATTTTCGGGTCTCCGGGCCACTTCAGTAACATCTATCATAGTGTAAATTATGTAGCAGAGGGCGGGAAGCGCCTCTTTCGTCGGGCAGCAGTTCATCAATAAGGTAATGGCCTTTTAATAACTTATTTTCTTGCTAGCTTAGCAGTTTAACTCTCGGGGCAGGTTCGATACCTTTTACCATGTAACTTTCCTCTAAAATGTAAAAGACACTTGGTATAGATTCTATCTCTTTAAACTACATATTGGGATAGAGAGTGCTTAACCCTCTCGAGCTCCCACTCCTATTGCTTTGAGGTGAACTTATTTTCAAAACCGCTTCTTCCCTTCCTAATGTAATATAAATTATTTTCTTATATAAGTCACCTCTTTAGTATGGGATTAGCCCTTGCATATGCGGCCTAGTGCCAAATAGGTTTTAAAGAAATGTATTAGGAGTGCAGTTTCGCCTCCTCTCAAGTTGGTATTTTGGAGGCCATGTAATTTTCCTGTTTCTTTATTGAGTAGGCCTCAGTAGGTTGGGTATTTTTACCCCTGTTTTCATGTGCTTGGAGGTCAGCTTGAAGGTGGAGTTTGGTGTGGCCTTTGATAGGCTTGAACTTTGAGAGCGGGTTGCTCTTTCTTAAATCGGTTTATGTGTGCCTCGAGCAGGCTTTACTGAGTAATAGGGAGCAAGTGCTCCTGGGCATGATTGGGGTTTTCTGACCCTTTGTCAAACCTGGTATTTGGTTAATGTTGGGCTAAGTGCTCAAGAATTGTGTGTCTGGCTCTCGGAGCCCAAATCCTGTAACGCTGTAATTGTACATTCTCGATTTGTTGCTAGGCTACTGAGTACCTGTTATATTTGTTATTTCTTGATCTTAAAAGGAGAATATAACCTTGTTAAATTTTAAATTAACTTTAATTTCGTATATTGAGACCTATTCATCCCAGCACCTTCTTTCACCTCTGCCGATCCACCAAACCACGGTAACAATTATAACTTTTATTATCCAGCTGCCTTTTGCCAGGGCCTGCGGATCACAACAAGACTTGATTATGGGCCATATGACAGCGCATATGGTGGCAGATTGCCTTTAAATTTATGTTACTGTATTCTATAATCTATGTACCTTGCTTAAAGCTTCAAGCTTTACGGATTTGAACTATGTATTGGACGGAAGCCTGTAAGGTTCAATAAATCCTTGATATCCTTGATATTGTGGTGTAGTGGATGTCTGCCGCCTAAGACTGGAACCAGCGTGTCTATAGCACTTTCCTGAGCGCCGAACCGTATGTGGATGTGCATTGCCATAGATCAGCACAACACCTGCACTGGGCATTCCACGCCCCTTGTTTTCAATGGACCATCGCAGTATGTGTAGAAACTTTACCACAGACCGTCGGGAGATAGAAAATGAGCCGCCATTTCGAGCCACTGCTATCGCGTTACTGACACTTCTCCGGCGGGTTTATGATTGCTACATCATAGATCTGTCGCGCATGCCAGTATTTCCCGGCTAAATACGCTTACAATACGAGAACAGAAGTAGGGAAACTTAATTTGTGGATGGCCTACGTACATCTGGTAGGGACATAAGACCGTTCGCATAGTAATCCATACCGCAGAAATGTTCAGCCTGGGGAGGCTACAACCTGCTCTACAGCAGTGTAACATAGGTGTCTGCACTAGGAGTCAAGCCAGCAACTTGTCCATCCTCACCGTTAAGTGGTTAAGCATAACTTCCAGGCGTTATAAATATCGATAGGAACGGACTTTTTACCCCCAACAGATAGCAACGAATAAAACACCACCTGTTTTATTTTAAATCTAGGACGATGTATTCAGTGCAAGCACACAGACAAGTGAATCTCTTGGTGCACAAACAGTGCCGTTTCAAAGTCTACCCAGGGCGACATAAATCCTCAACGCGGCGCTGCGTTCTCTGTATCTCTAATGGGTCTCCAGATTATCCTTGAAAATTTACTTCATGAAAATCCAAGTTCAACTTACGATTCGGATGGGTTCTTCTCTTCTTAATATTGAAAACATTTCTTAGCAGACAAAGAAGGGTTCCCCATAATACAAAAAACGTAAAATTAAGCATTCCGAAAGTTGAAGTGTTAAAGGGCCCGGATGGGTTTCAAATTATGAGTCTTGGATAGCTCTGTCAAACTAAAAAAAAAATAATCGAAAATCACTTCAGGCCTAAATGTAGTTCCGGAAAAATTCCCTAAGTCCATTGTGTCTTTACTCGTTTTCATTTTTATTCAAATCCTAAACAAATTAACTTATTTTCATAATTCCTTCTCTAATGTGTTCCTTGGTTCAGAATCCTCAGGCGCTTTTTGATGTTATTGAAAAATGTCCACACCGAATGTAGTTATAAGAGCTTAAGTGATAATCTGCATTGACTCACATTAGCACACGTGGTGGTAGAAAAAAAGGCAAACTACTAATCTCATCGACCGGATAACGATGATTAAGAAAAGGATTGTTAAGTTTTAGGAAAAAATAATATATTCTCATAGTTTATTATATTTTATTTACCTAAAATTCGTAGCTCATATACCTAAAAAATTTTCAACACTGAGTTGCTTGCCTGGAGGGTTAGAACTGTGCATTCTTCTTTCTGATAATTATTTTTTTCGTCACAGCGACACAGATTTGTCTTATTAGGAAGAAAACGACCGTAGTCGTACAAGTGTGTTAAGAAGGCAGCCATACTGTCCACTGTCCACTCCGTTAAATGTAACTTAAGAGCTTTTCAGTCTATCGAACCCACAAGTGAAGTAAATATTACACTGTAACATGTCTGTAAAAACAGAAATAAACATAAATATTCTAAATATTTGAGTGTGACTTGATGGAATCTGATGATGTAATTTCCGGAACGAAACATGTCATTCTTCGTTTAATACTGTGTACTTTTATTTCTTGTTTAATAATGTCTTTTTACAGGTAAGTTATAGTGTAATATTTATAATTTAATTGGAAAGCTCTTAAGTTACATTTGATGTGATAATGGGAAAACATGGAAACTGTCTCTAGGACTATAGGCAGTGAGATTTGAACCCACTATCTCCCGCTTGCAGGCTGACAGCTACCTAAGTCGAATCGCGTTGGCAATTCACTCGGTGGATCCAGACGGTGGAGTAAAACTGGAATATGAAAATTGGCACGCAGGCAGCATAAAGGCTTTAAAATATGAATTTCTGTAACATGGTAGCTGAGGTCGTGCGGTTATATTCTTCTTTCTCCGTTAGGGTCTTCAAGGGATCACGTGACAATTTCAGTATTTCATCCTTTGTTGTTCCATATTCCTCCAACACTCCTTCATCTACTCACTGTATCTTCTTTTCCTCTTTATGGATCATTTTGAGCTTGCTTTCCTTCCCCACACACTTTGAAATCATTCAATTTTTCAACAATATTTCTAAAAATTTCTCTCTGTTGCTTATTCTTCTTCTTCCATATTGTTTCTTTCCCCATCTTTCTTGACTTCATGATTCCAAGTTGTTGTCGAATTCTTGTTCCAAAGATTTTTTAATGTTATCATTATGTTATTATTTGCCATCGGTGCTCAATGAGAAAGGCAGTAGCAACAAATAGCACCTGCCAATAAAATGTATATAAAGGACATTGAAGGTGAGATTGACCTTAATTCGTTTGATGTGTGTAAAGTTTCACTCGTTTCCTTGGAACTGAGTCGTTAGTACGATCTAGTATTTAGATTGTCTTGGCAGAGACACCTCCTAGAAAGTGAATGTGAAGTACAAGTTCGATCTGTTGGAAGAAAACAGAAGAAAGTAGCCATCATCTTCCACTAGAGTGAGCACGGCGGACAGGGGGCCGTGAACAGAATTTACAGCCAGTTACACGTAGATGTTCCGCGCTCTTAGAGACAGACGTGAGAATGTGAACAAGTGACATACGACTTCAATGTTTTTCTTTGGTCTTCCAGTGCACTCTGTATCATGGCCATCCAACTTTTGATAAAGCCGGCCCCTTCAAGAACAATTCACAATCAACTATCAATCAGTCGCTACTGATCTGCATTTAGGGCAGTCACCCAGGTGGCAGATTCCCTATCTGTTGTTTTCCTAGCCTCTTCTTCAATGATTGCACGCCTGAACTTATTTTTCTGATGATTTTTCTTTCTTCCCTTCCCAAAATCTCTTCTCCTCTCACTGAAATTCTCCGTTGGTAAGTTATTCCAATCCCTAACTCTCCTTCCTATAAACGAATATTTGCCCCAATTTGTCCTCTTGAATTCCAACTTTATCTTCATATTGTGATCTTTCCTACATTTAAAAACACCACTCAAACTTATTGGTCTACTATGTCATTCCACGCCATCTTTCCACTGACAGCTTGGAACATACCACTTAGTCGAGCAGCTCGTCTCCTTTCTACTAAGTCTTCCCAGCCCAAACTTTGCAACATTTTTGTAACGCTACTCTTTCGTCAGAAATCACCCAGCTGCTTTACTTTGGATTTTTTCCAGTTCTTGAATCAAGTAATCCTGATCAGGGTCCCATACACTGGAACCATACTCTAGTTGGGGTCTTACCAAAGACTTATACATCCTCTCCTTTACATCCTTGCTACAACCCAGAAATATCGTCATACCCTTGTGCAGAGTTCTGTACCCTTTATTTACAATCATATTTATGTGATTACCCTAATGAAGATCTTTCCTTATATTAACACCTAGGCACTTACAATTATCCCCAGAAGACACTTTGACCCCATCAACGCAGTAATTAAAACTGAGAGGACTTTTCCTATTTGTGAAACTCATAACCTGACTTTTAACCCCGTTCATCATCATACCATTGCCTACTGTCCATCTCACAACATTATCGAGGTCATTTTGCAGTTGCTCACAATCTTTGGCGTATTTATTACTCTGTACAGAATGGCATCATCCGAAGAAACCTTATCTCTGATTCCACTTGTTTACTCATATCATTGATACATGTAAGAAAACGTAAAGGTGCAATAATGCTGCAGTGAGGAATTCGCATGTTAATTATTACAGGGACAGATAAAGCTTCAATTCTGTGAATTCTATTTTCTAGAAACATAGTCACCCATTCAGTCACTCTTTTATCAACTCCAATTGCACTCATTTTTGCCAGTAATCTCCCATGATTTACCCTATCAAATGCCTTAGACAGGTCAATCGCGATACAGTCCAACTGACCTCCTGAATATAAGATATCTGCTATATCTTGCTGGAATCCTACAAGTTGAGCTTCAGTGGAATAACCTTTCCTAAAACCAAACTGCCTTCTATCAAACCAGTTATTAATTTCGCAAACATGTCTAATATAATCGAATATAATCCCTAGGAATATGAGCTTCGAATTTTAGGTAAATATAACAAAATATGAGATTATATTCTTTATTTATCCCTAAAAATTACAATCCACTTCTTAATCATCGTTATCCGGTCCATTACATTAGCAGTTTGACTTTTTCTACCACTATGAGCGCTAATGTGTGTCAATGCAGAGTTTCACTTAGTCCTTATAATTACATTACTATTACTATTATTATTATTAGTTTCACCCCACTTTGGGGTACAATAGATCAGTGAGTCGTGTTTTTCTGTCCTCCCAGTACTTTTTCATTCCTTCAGATCTTGCCCTCCTCTCTTCTTCAGAAATTCTGTATAGTCGTTTGGGCCTCACCCTATCCTGAAAGCTCTTTATTTTATCTTTGGTTATTTTCTTCGTGGATCCATCTACAAGCATGAAAATGAAGACCTACAACCTGTTTTTTAGTCAATGACCAGGTCAGGGATGGGGTGAGTGAAGCCCCCATCTAGCGGCGGGGATAGGAACTGTGCCGGCTGCCGAAGATGTCACACTCCTCCGGGGCAATGACTGACAGATGAAAAGAAATGATATTGGAGAGTGTTGTTGGAATGAAAGATAACAGGGAAAACCGGAGTATCGGGAGAAAAACTTGCCCCCCTCCGCTTTGTTCAGCACAAATCTCACATGGAGTGACCGGGATTTGAACACGGTATCCAGCGGTGAGAGGCTGGCGCGCTGCCGCCTGAGCCACGGAGGCTCTACATCTACAAGCATCTCGTCTGAAATTTAGAATTCTCATAGCTTCTCTCAGTTTCCTTAAACCATTTCGGCTTGGTTTTCTTATTGTGGAAATAGTCGAAGATTCTTTTAGTTATCCTTTTCGGGTCTGTTCTTAGAATAAGGTCATAGAAGTCAATTCTCCTTTTACTTATTGTATCGGCAATCCTTTCTGTTTTCTTATACCTTACAGAGTTTCATTGCTGATGTGCGAAAGTTTATTATTATTATTATTATTATTATTATTATTATTATTATTATTATTATTATTATTATTATTATTATTATTATTATTATTATTATTATTACACGACTAACAGATAAACCGAAGTTTAAACTGAACCAACAGTTTAAACCTCTATTATAATATCGGCCCTTAGTCTGTCTTAAGTTTAACTAGAGATTAATGTTACTGCCACTCATCTACCGTTTAAACTGAAGTTTAAGAATACATAACCTTACAACATGGCAGAACCAATGCATCCCGAAGATATTTTTGACATGTTTGAAGAAATACTAAGCGATGACGAAGAAGTGGTTCAAATTATTGAACGACCACGGGCACCACGAGTTTTTTTCGAGCAAGGGCACGTCACTTTCATATATGGAATGAAAAATAGTTCTTAAATAGGTTTAGGCTTTCAAAACAGACTCTCATAACCCTATTTCAGCAAATCCGTGCTAGAATAAAACAAGCAACGAAAAGGTAAGAATGTAAAAATGACTTTTTGAACTGTCAAAAGTGTGCATTTTAGAAAATAAAGTAACTTCCTTCTATTTCAGAAATCATGCTGTAGAACTTCTCAGTCAGCTACTACTGTAATAGCATTACAGTTTTATGCATCCCGTAGTATGTTTATTACAATGGGAGATTTCGGAGGAATTCATAAGGCCACTGCTTGACGGACTATATGAATATTTCTGTAACTTACTAATTGCACAAGCAATTATATTCACTTACATGTAAAATTAGGACAACGTTTATTGCTTTTAACCGCCATTTTACCTACAAGAAGTAAACAAAACATTAACGACAGTCATCTTTTCTCGCAAGTCACTGCTACCAAGATCGTATATTTCCTTCTTTACCTCAGGTTTAACTTGTACCTGTACCTGTACTTATGGCGCGACGCCCCGTTTTCGGGTCATGGCCTCCCCAGTTGCTCTCCGCCAAACTTGTCGATCTCTTGCAGCTACTCTCCAATTCCGGATCTTGAGGATATGTGCTGCGTCCTGATGTACACCATCTTCCCATCTGTTACGTGGCCTTCCCACAGGCCTTCCTCCTCCAAAGTCTCCTAAGAATACCTTCTTTGGGATTCGGTGTTCTTCCATCCTAATTAGATGACCTGCCCATTTAAGTCTCTTCATTCGAATGGCATGCGACAGGGGTGCCTCCCCATACAGCGAATATAGTTCATTGTTGTATCTAATTCTCCACTCCCCTTGTACGCATATGGGTCCATAAATTCTCCTCAGGATTTTCTTTTCGAAGGAATCTATCTTCTCCACGGCTTTCTTTGGGAGGGTCCACGTATCACTTCCATACATCACTATACTGCGAATGAGGGTTTTGTATAGCATAACTTTTAAGCTCTGATTTATATCTCTACTTCTGAAAAGTGGTAGTACTGCAAAGTATGCTCTGTTGGCAGCTTGAATTCTTGCCTGTATTTCCCAGGTTTGACTTAGGCCGGCCATTATAAGACTCAACATCGGTTTAAACTCAAGTTACAGTTTAACTCAATCTTCAGTTTAAACCCTCATTATAATACCGGCCCTAAGAGAGATAATGATAATCCACAGTCTGTTTCCAGTAGTTCGACCGGGTCACGAATGGAATGAATGAAGCCTCCATCTAGCGGCGAGGATAGGAATTGTGTCGCACTCCTCTGAGGCAATGTTTAATGACTGACAGATGAAATGAAATGATATTGGAGAGTGTTGCTGGAGTGAAAGATGACAGGGAAAACCGGAGTACCTGGAGACAAACCTATCCCGCCTCCGCTTTGTCCAACACATATCTCACATGGAGTGACCAGGATTTGAACCACGGAGCCCAGCGGTGAGAGGCCGGCACGCTGCCGGCTAAGCTACGCAGGCTGTACCGAAAGTGATGTAAAACAATATAATTTCATTTAGGGAATTCCATGCAATCATGGAACTGGCTACAAAGTATTTCAAGTTCACAGCGTGACCACTCACCAACGTCGTCGTGTGTAAACGTGAGTGAAAGGCAGAATCTAACGCCAGGAGCACGAAGTGTTGTTTCCATCAACTCTTGCTCGCAAGCAAAGTAGCTAATTCTGAGTTATTTACAGTCTTCTGAACTGAACAATATTGAATGAAGAAAGATAATGCTGTGGCCTCCAAACGAAGTTTACGGCACACTGAAGGGACGAGCAGGGAGGTAAAACGGTTTCTTTGTCCCATCCTCTGTCCTGTAAGAAGGCTCTGTAGTTAATAGAGCGCTGTTCTTGTGCCAATAAGACACGTGATTTACTCAACACTCTCAATAATTGGAACTATAAAGTGCACAGTAACGCCGGGATGAGTGGCTCAGACGGCTGAGACGCTGGCCTTCTGACCCCAACTTGGCAGGTTTTATCCTGGCTCAGCCTCACGTCGGTAGATTTACTGGTACGTAAAAGAACTCCTGCGGAACAAAATTCCGGCACCTCGGCGTCTTCGAAAACCATAAAAGTAGTTAATGAAACGAAAAACCATTATTATTATAATATATATATAATTCGCTGGGGCCATCAAGGACCACGTTAAGTCTTGTTGAATTTGACACTGAACTTGGCCTTCTTTAGAGCCCAAATTTCCCTCATTCTTTGTGAGTGGGCCTGCTTACGCTCCTCTGTCCAAGGGGCACCGCGTCTTCTCTTCGGTTGCTCGTCTCGGTTTAGCCCGTTCGTCAATATTTTCTTGCGGAAGAGATCTCTGTTAAGGGCGTCTTCAGCTGAGATATGTAGCATTTGCAGGTCTTCTTTGGTATTTCTAAACCAGGGAATTGTGGTTTTGGGGTTTGAATCAAAAAAGTGAAAGATTTCCTTAGTTAACTTTCTTTCGTCCATTCTTTTCAAATGGCCGTAAAATCGTGCCCGTCTTTTTCTGATTGTGTCGGTAATTTTCTCTATTTTGCTGTAGACTTCCTTGTTGGATCTCTTTTGATGGATTCCATTTCTGAAATTTGATCCCAAGATTCCTCTCACAATTTTGCGTTCTCTTTTCTCCAGTTCTTCAAGGAGTCCGTTGTTGGCATTTAGAGACAGGGTTTCGGCTGCATATAGAACTACTGGCTTCAGAACTGTTTCATAGTGACGTATCTTGGTGTTTTGGGAAAGGCATTTTTTGTTGTAGATTGTGCGGGATGTTTGGTAGGCTATTTCCAGTTTGCGTACTCACTCCTGAAGTGCTTCTTTGTCCAGTCCATTTTTCATGATGATCTCACCCAGGTATTTGAATTTGTCTACTCGGGTGATGTCCCCGTATTTTGTATGGAGTTTTGGTGGAGCCTCTTTGATGTTAGTCATTACTTCTGTTTTCTCAAGCGATATCTGCAAACCAGTTTGTTCGGCAATTTCCTTTAAAATTTCAACTTGAGCTCTAGCGGTTTCTATGTCGTTTGAGAGAACAGCAATATCATCGGCAAATGCTAAGCAGTCTGTTGCGATCCCCTTGGATTTGGTTCCTATTCTCAAAGGAATGTAGTTGGTTTCCTGTAATCTCACCCGCCAGGTTCTGATGATCTTTTCAAGAACACAGCTGAAGAGTATCGGGGATAGCCCATCACCTTGTCGGACTCCTGTTTTGATGTCAAAGGAATGCGAGAGACATCCGTGGAACTTCACCTTGGATTTTGTATCGGTCAGGGTGGCTCTAATTAATGCCAGCAGTTTCAAATCAACTCCAAATTCATTTAAGATGTTTAGCAGCACTTCCCGGTCAATGGAGTCGTACGATTTCTTCTTCTTCTTCTTTTCTTCTTCTTCTTCTTACATCGTTGTGCCCAACTAATAAAAGAAATGGCGTATGGCTTTTAGTGCCGGGATGTGTCCGAGGACTTCGGCTCGCCAAGTGCGGGTCTTTTGATTTGACGCCCGTAGGCGACCTGCGCGTCGTGATGAGGATGAAATGATGATGAAGACGACACATACACCCATTCCCCTTGCCAGGGGAAGTAGCCAATTATGGTCGAAATTCCCGACCCTGCCGGGAATCGAACCTGGCACCCCTGTGACACGGGTTAGCCGGTTAGCACGCTAACCATTTAGCCATGTAGCCGGACGTTATGCCCAATTGAGGAGCACGCTTGAACTTATTTTTCTGATGATTTTTCTTTCTTCCCTTACCAAAATCTCTTCTCTCACTGAAATTCTTCTTACGTTCTTCTGTCCAGGTTTTATTAGTTGCAGCTTTTGGCTCCGCGAAACAATGATTATTAATCAGTGTTCTGAAAGAAGATTGGTTCTTCACAGTTTCCTGCTTGATGTTGATTTCTGGAAGATCAGATTCTATTTCATTTAGCAAGTTGTTCTTGACTTTCAGTGTGAACACACGATTTAGAATTATTTTGGTCAGTCTATCATTGTTCTTTCTGAGAATGTGACCATAGGATTTCAACCTACCTTTACTGCTAGTGTCTGAGATTTTCTCAGTATGGAAATGAATTTCATGAGATTTCCGTTTCGTCTATACTCCATCTGTGCAGACTGGACCGAAAATTTTTAGGGACATTTTTCTTTCTTGCTTTTCTATATCTTTTATGGGTGATCTACCGTCAATGATTAAGGTTTCCGATGCGTATAACGCTTCAGGTTTTATTACTGTATTATAGTGCCTTAGTTTCTTTTTTCAGCATAATGATTTTTTGTTATATGTGTTTAAGTGATTCAATATGCTTTCTGTAATTTAAGAATTCTGGATTTCTCTCCTTATTTGCTTCACGATGTAGTCCTGAAGGTTGAATGCTTTCTCCAAGGTATCTGAATTTGTTTACTTGGGAAATTCGTCCAAATTTAATCATACTAGCATGTCCATCCACAAACCGAGAAGCTTCCATGTACTGAGTTTTTCATATGATATTTGAAGGCCTGTTTTGGCTGCAATTTCATGTAGGTTTTCGAGGGAGTGGATTGCTTCTTGCCTATTATTAGAAAGAATTGCCAGAGCGTGTGCAAATGCTAGACACCGCACGTAAATTCTGTTTTTAAGTTGTCTACCAAGAGTTATTCCTTTAACTTCTTTTTTCCAGGTTCTGATTACTTTTTCTAGAACAAGATTGAACATGAGAGGTGACAGTATATCTCCTTGTCGAAACCCTCTGTTGACATCAAACGCTCAGATATTCCTCCTAAGAATTTATCTTTGGAAGTAGTGTCAGTTAAGGTTTGTCTGATCACCTCTTGTTTTTCTGTCTACTTTAAATTCTTCGAGTATTTGAAAAGTGCCTATCAGTCTATGGAGACTTATGCTTTTCTAAAGTCTAGGAAGTCTACTGTTTGTCTAGTTTTGCGCATTTGTAAGATAGCTTTGAGACTGAGTATTTGTTCTGTGCATGATCTGCCCTTTCTGAAACCTGACTGGTATTCTCCAATGAGGTGACCTGTTTGTCTTGCAAGTCTTCTCAGTAGAACTTTGAGGAAAATTTTACAGGTAAATGATACCAAGGAGACACCTCTATAGTTGTTGATGTCAGTTTTATCACCTTTTTTTTGCGCAGTGGGTGAATTAGTGCACATTTTCACTCCTCAGGAATCTTTTCCGTGATCCAGATATCGTTGAGAATAGCATGAAGTTCTAAGGCAAGACTTTCGCCACCAATTCTCCACATTTCGGTAATTATGCCGGCCTCATCTGGAGCTTCGTTATTTTTCAGTTCATTTATTGTAATGTAGGTGGTTCTGAATCTGGATTTGGTGTGCATTTTTCAAAGGTGAGTTGTTCTCCAGGAGAATGACAGTTTAAAAGTTCCTGAAAATGGTTTGCTAACAGTTTGCAGTTTTCCTGTGCATTTGTTTCTAGAGTTCCATCCCGACGTTTGAAACAAGGGCTAGGTGTCTGATAATTTGATATTTCTTCTGTGAAAATTCTGTAAAAATTTCGTGTGTTTTCTTGTGAATTCCAGTTCAATTTTTGCCAAACTTCTGTGATTATATTTGTGTTTATCACATCTGATGACTTTTGAGGTTTGTTTCTGGATCTTAATGAATTCCTGCCACGTTTTTCCAGTTTTATGGGAATTCCAATCTCTCCACGCTTTCGTTCTAAGTTCTTCTGTTATTATTACTATTCTTTCTTGATTCTTTATGCCCAACTAAGCAGCGACTTTGAACTTACTGGTACTTGTTTGTTTTTTTCTTCTTCTCTTACCAGTTTCTCTTCATCCTCTCGCTGTATTACTTTTTACGTTGTTCTGTCCATCCTGTATTTAGTCGGGTGGGCTTTACAGAAAGTTAGTATTAGTGAATTAACGTTCTGAATTGTATTCTATCTTCAATGGTTTCTTCACTAACCAAATTTCATTTATGTCATCACTGATTTCTTTAGCCAATCATTGTGATCTTTTGCCGTTTCCTCATTGTATCTGTGAACTTTTCTGTAACTTGAGAGATTATTATTTCTTTTTCATCCAAATTCCATTTTCGCATTTTGGTCCTAAGATTTTCCTCAGGTTCTTGTTCTTCGATCCTTTTTAATTGGTAATTGCTACCAATTAAAATAGTTTCAGATGCATAAAGTGCTTCTGTTTCTGTTTCCACTACTGTCTTATAACCGAATAATCTCCATCCGATTATTTAGATAATCGAATAAAGGATCGAATTAGTTTCAAATATCATTTAGTTGTATCGCATAGGATATTCGGATGCGTCACGAATCACTTTTTCGGTTTAAGTGTGTCGAATGGATAATCGATTGAAATAGCGAATTACGTTGAAACTATTTTATTTTATTTTCAGAATCTTCCTCCACTCGGAGGCTGCCTAAGACAAAGAATACACATTCAATTTCATTCAAAAAAAAAAAAAAGTAATTAATGTCTCAGTCTGGCGAATACAAGTGGTGTCTGAATATCAAAAGAGAACCTCTGAGTGCTTTCAGCCCCCAGTCGATGAACTCCTTGGTACTGATGTTGAAGACCTTCTTAGGGACTGTTCCACTCGCACCGATCATGAGACCCCTCACTTCTACATCGTCCAGTTCGTATTTATTCTTATAATACGGCACTGTAGGCAGGTAGATAGACTTCTTTTCTCGATCCACTTCGTTTGGTTGGTCGGAGTGTGTTTCAAATCTTACTGTGGGGTCTAATAACATCGCTTTTTATAGATTATTTCCAAAGCATTCACTATTCAATTGTTTCATTCATTCAAATGTAGCTCCAATGAATAATCGAAAAAAGTCGAATGGAAAAATTCACTATTCGATTGCCTCATTGATTCGAATTGAGTTTCGGATGAATAATTGAAAAATAATCGAATGGAAAGAAATTCGCTATTCGATAGCCTCATTGATTCTAATGGAGTTTCGGATGGATAACCGAAAATTAATCGAAAAAAGTCGAATGGAAAAATTCACTATTCGATTGCCTCATCGATTCGAATGGAGTTTCGGATGGATAATCGAAAATTAATCGAAAAATGTCGGATGGAAAAATTGACTACTCGATTGTCTCATTGATTCGAATTGAGTTTCGGATGGATAATCGAAAAATAATTGAAAAAATAATCGAATGGAGAAAATTCGCTATTCGATTGCCTCATTGATTCGAATGGATAATCGAAAAACAATCGAATTAGAATAAATGAATAAAATGAAATAATCGAACAAGCGATTATTTTGTATTCGATTATCCCATCACTAGTTCTGGCCAATACAGCGTGCCCTTTCCGTCAGCTCGCAACTCTTTTGACTTTGCCGTAGACTTTTATTTGGTGGGCACTGTATTTTCATATCACAATTACCGAGCTCGATAGCTGCAGTCGCTTAAGTGCGGCCAGTATTCGGTATTCGGGAGATAGTGGGTTCGAACCCCACTGTCGGCAGCCCTGAAGGTGGTTTTCCGTGGTTTCCCATTTTCACACCAGGCAAATGCTGGTGCTGTACCTTAATTAAGGCCACGGCCGCTTCCTTCCCACTCCTAGGCATTTCCTCTCCCATCGTCGCCATAAGACATACCTGTGTCGGTGCGACGTAAAGCAACTTGCAAAAAAAAAAAAAAAAAAAAAAATTAAAACAAATTGCATATCACAATTCTCCACCACTGGGTTAAAAGTAAGAAATCTATGTAGAATTAATATATTTTGAGACTTGTGTGGTTTTGCATCTCTCTATCTCACTTTCCTACTGCTTTTCGCCATTTGGCCCTGTCTAGGAAGTTGGAGTTAAGGGTGCGGTTACGGAATACTTAGCGGCTACCCGCGCGAGCTAGCGCTGTATTTTTATACACAATGCCCAGTGCTGAAGCGTTTGTGAGCGACGCATCAAGTGGACCGCGGTTTGTAATTCTCATTTGACCACGCACGAGTGAAACGGTCCGCTGTCGGCTTCCTCGCGCCAGTTGAAGCTTGTCCGCAGAGTGGTAATCATATTGTTCTTATTATAATTCTACCGCTTTCCCTACACCCGTGCGGTCCCGGGTGGGAACTATATCGCACATGTGGGTTTGGTCGTGTTTTACGGCTGGATTCTCTTCCTGACGTCAACCGTAAATGGAGGGATGTAACTACTATTGCGTGTTTGTGTGCAGGTTGGTAGTGTGGTGTCTTGTCTGAATATGAAGAAGAGGGTTTTGGGACAAACACAAACACCCAGTCCCCGAGCGAGAAGAATTAATCAAACGCGGTTAAAATCTCCGTCCAGGTCGGGAATGGAACCCGGGACCCTATGAACCGAAGGCCTCAACGCTGGCCATTCAGCCAAGGAGTCGAACCAGACTGGTAATCATATATATTGCGAAAAATTAATAAACGAAGACAATTTTATTTCATTCCATTCCACCCAGATTTTAACTTTTTTTGAAAAAATATAGAAGATAAAATATTATTTTATCCTTAGTGTCACTGCAAGTTTCTCTTCTGCTAAAATGGAATGTTTTCCTGTGTCTTGTAATAAGGTCCCTTGTATGATCTAAAATATAGTAAAATATAATAATAATAATAATAATAATAATAATAATAATAATAATAATAATAATAATAATAATAATAATAATAATAATAATAACGTTATTTGCTTTACGTCCCACTAACTACTTTTTTGGTCTTCGGAGACGCCGAGGTGCCGGAATTTAGTCCCGCGGGAATTATTTTACGTGCCAGTAGATCTAACGATACGAGGTTGACGTATTTGAGCACCTTCAAATACCACCGGACTGAGCCAGGATCGAACCTGCCACGTTGGGGTCAGAAGGCCAGCGCCTTAACGGTCTGAGCCACTCGGCCCGGCTAGTAAAATATAACTGGCCTCCTTCGATAATGTTTGAGAATTTTTTGTTCGTTGTCTTTCGATGGAATTCACAGAGATCACGTCGATTTTCATAAATTGGATGCGCTGAATAACTTCGTCTATGTAAATATCTAGATTTAATAAAATTGTTTTTATATAAAAATAAACTAACTCTTCACCTAAGGAGAACTCTTATCGCTTGTAAAGAACTCGAATCCAGTCAACTATCGGCAAAAAGCGCGAAAACGTCCACTAGCTACTAGCATTTTAAAGCCCTAATAGAAGCGAGATATTTCGTAACCGCAGCCTAATGGTAAAACATTTGCATATGACTAAGGCCCGGATTTTTATGCAGTAACAGGTTAGATTGCAAACTAATTTGGTTAGTAGGAAGTGTCGGCCACCCGCTCTTCCATAATGTAGTAAGAGTAACATAAATTATAGGGGTTCTGATGGGCCGTATCTCTAATGTTTATGCAAACCCCCTAGCATAGTCGTTGTGAAGGTAGACTATACTTGCTACTTGCTTCAGTAATTTTGCACTCTAACCAATTAATGCATAAAAATCCGGGCTCTACATATGACACATTGCTGTTGGCAGGAAGTCTACAAGATTTACAGCGACTGACCGACTAAGTCGTGGAGGCAAGTGATCAGCATTCAGTGTGTGCAAGACACGTTTTAAATAGTAGTACCTCGAAAGCAACAGGAAGGGAACTTGTACAGGACAGAGTGTGACAAAGTACAAGTATTTAGGAACAACTGTGAACTGCAGCCAAGCAAGAAATGTATGCAGTAAAACGAGAAGAGTGTTCTGCAGCAGAGATCTTAGCTTACTCTTAGCTTGCATCTTAGCTTGCATCTTAGCTTGCATCTTAGCTTGCATCTTAGCTTGCATCTTAGCTTGCATCTTAGCTTGCATCTTAGCTTGCATCTTAGCTTACTCTTAGCTTGCATCTTAGCTTACTCTTAACTTGCATCTTAGCTTGCATCTTAGCTTGCATCTTAGCTTGCATCTTAGCTTACTCTTAGCTTGCATCTTAGCTTGCATCTTAGCTTGCATCTTAGCTTGCATCTTAGCTTACTCTTAGCTTGCATCTTAGCTTACTCTTAACTTGCATCTTAGCTTGCATCTTAGCTTACTCTTAGCTTGCATCTTAGCTTGCATCTTAGCTTGCATCTTAGCTTACTCTTAGCTTGCATCTTAGCTTACTCTTAGCTTGCATCTTAGCTTACTCTTAACTTGCATCTTAGCTTGCATCTTAGCTTACTCTTAGCTTGCATCTTAGCTTACTCTTAACTTGCATCTTAGCTTGCACCTTAGCTTACTCTTAGCTTGCATCTTAGCTTGCATCTTAGCTTACTCTTAGCTTGCATCTTAGCTTGCATCTTAGCTTACTCTTAGCTTGCATCTTAGCTTGCATCTTAGCTTACTCTTAGCTTGCATCTTAGCTTGCATCTTAGCTTGCATCTTAGCTTACTCTTAACTTGTACCTTAGCTTGCATCTTAGCTTACTCTTAGCTTGCATCTTAGCTTGCAACTTAGCTTACTCTTAGCTTGCATCTTAGCTTACTCTTAACTTGCATCTTAGCTTGCATCTTAGCTTGCATCTTAGCTTACATCTTAGCTTACTCTTAGCTTGCATCTTAGCTTGCATCTTAGCCTACTCTTAGCTTGCATCTTAGCTTACTCTTAACTTGCATCTTAGCTTGCATCTTAGCTTACTCTTAGCTTGCACCTTAGCTTGCATCTTAGCTTACTCTTAGCTTGCATCTTAGCTTGCATCTTAGCTTGCATCTTAGCTTACTCTTAACTTGCATCTTAGCTTGCATCTTAGCTTACTCTTAGCTTGCATCTTAGCTTACATCTTAGCTTACTCTTAGCCTACATCTTAGCTTACTCTTAACTTATTTCTTGCGAATGTCTCTGTCAGTTACCTTAGATGTCACCAATTATATTTTATTATAGTAGACTTCCATAAGATCTTAAGATATTAAAATTGAATGAAATTTTAAAAAATGACTATCGATGATGATGATGATGGTGTCATTAGTTCCGGAGTCACATTCTAAAATTTTTGCATCTGACGTGTACAATTTACGTTGCAGTTCACGAGATTATACACTAATTTTAACGTAATAAATGCATGCATTTGAAAGCTGATTGACTTGACTATACTCACCAGTCCAACCTTATCGAGGTGCTTTTTTGTTTCACTTATTTGTTTTGTTGTGTTTGGCAACCAAGGTTAACAACTACATCAAACTAATACAATGAAAGTTATTACGAAACAATTTCAACTATGAGCTTGCATTCGGGAGATAGTGGATTCCAACCCCACTGTCGGCAGCCATGAAGATGATTTTCCGTGATTTCCCATTTTCACACAAGGAAAATGTTTGGGCTGTACCTTAATTAAGACCACGGTCGCTTCCTTCCTACTCCTAGCTATTTCCTACCCGATTGTCACAATAAGACTTACTTGTGTCGGTACCACAAAATGCGTCCGCCTCTGTGGTGTAGTGGTTAGCGTGATTAGCTGCCACCCACGGAGGTTCGATTCCCGGCTCTGCCACGAAATTTGAAAAGTGGTACGAGGGCTGGAACGGGATCCACTCAGCCTCGGGAGGTCAACTGAGTAGAGGTGGGTTCGATTCCCACCTCAGCCATCCTGGAAGTGGTTTTCCGTGGTTTCCCACTTGTCCAGGCGAATGCCGGGATGGTACCTAACTTAAGGCCACGGCCGCTTCCTTCTTCCTTGCCTATCCCTTCCAACTTTCCCATCCCTCCACAAGGCCCCTGTTCAGCATAGCAGGTGAGGCCGCCTGGGCGAGGTACTGGTCATTCTCCCCAGTTGTATCCCCTACCAAGAGTCTCGCCCTTGTGGCGGTAGAGGTGGGATCCCTCGCTGAGTCCGAGGGAAAAGCCGACCCTGGAGGATAAACAGATGATGATGATGACGACAAAATGCTAATTGTTAAAACACTGCTTTTACTAACTGGTATTTTTCATTGATACTTTTAAGTTCTTTTTCATTGCTTACCGTATTGGTCCAGGGCAGTTTTAGCATGCGGGGTTAGCGCCACATTTAGAAGGGCTGGATTTTCTTTTTATCCCTGTCCATTAGCGTCCAGCTTTCTGACCCATACAATCCAACACTCCATACAGATGTTTTGTATGTTGTTCTTGTTCTTATCATTTTTGGTTGCAATATTCATACCTTGGTCTACCCCTACCGTTCTTACCGCCTACACTTCCCTCAAAAACCAAGTGAACAAGTCCTGGGCATCTTAAGATGTGCCATACCATTCCATCTCTTCTTCTGGTCAAATTTAGCCAAATCGTTTTCATTTCAGCAATTCGATTCAGTATCTCTTCATTCGTGATTCGATCTATCCATCTCACCTTCAGCATTCTTCTGTAACACCACATTTCAAAAGCTTCTATTCCCTTTCATTCTAAGATAGTTATCGTATATGCCACGCTCCAGACAAAAGTCTTCTAAAACATCTTTCTAATTTGTTTATCAATGATCGAACTGAGCAAATGTATTTTCTTTAGAAAGACCTTCCTTGCTTGTTCTAGTCGGTATTTTATGTCCTTCTTACTTCTGCCATCGTTAGTTATTTTACTACCCAAGTAACAACATTCGTTTACTTCCTTTAAGACTTCATTTCATAATCTAATATTTTCTGGATCACCTGACTTCGTTCGACTGCATTCCATTACTTTTGTTTTGGAACTATTTATTTTCTTCTTGTATTCTTTTCCCAGACTCTGTCCTTACCATTTAACAATTTCACCAGATCTCCTGCAGTCTCAGATATAATAACAATATCATCGGCAAATCTCAGAGTTTTGATTTTCTCTCCTTGGAATTGATTATTTCTTGCGAAAGTCTGTGCCAGTTACCTTAGATGTCTGCAATGATATTTTCTTATAGCAGATTTCTATAAGGTCTAAGATATTAAAAATGAATGACTTTTTAAAAATCTGACTGCCAATGATGATGATGATGACATTGGTTTCAGAGCCACATTATAAATATTCTGCACCTGACGCATACAATTTACTTTGCAGTCCATGAAATTATACAGTGACTTGAAAAAATAAATAAATGCATGCATTTGAAAGTTAATTAACTTGATTATACTCACCAGTCCAGCCTTATCGAAGATACAGTGCAGGAAACACTGAAATGGAAGAAAAGAGAACATAAAATCTCAAGTAACCTGTGTCGTGTGTGTAAATAAATATAAAAAATAGTTTCACGTGTAATGATGTCACCATATAGTATTACACCTGAATATTTGTTTACGAAATAGTTTTATTACATACTGTAATGAATTTGACTTCTTTCCACACTCAAAGGTGTACAGAAAATGACACTTTACGCTTCAGTATCTACTTTCCGTACGATTTTCTTTAGAAAGTGTTTGTGGCTGGCACACTTATCAAGAGCTTTTCTCATTGGTTCAAATTCCCTCTCGAGTATTGATTTTTTGATTTTCCTACATGTCTTATCATTTGTTCACGTCCTATTGTATCGATTCTGCTGATCACGGCCAATTTTGTCATGTACGATTTGGATGGTACCGTGCCAACATTATTTATAAAATTATCTGTATATTAAAAGAGTTTACTAAAAACAGCTTTGGCAAATCCGTCCATCCGTTCTACTAGACCGATTTACTTCATGTTAGTTTTGTTCTCTCCGGAATTACCTCCCGGTAAGTTATGAGACATCGATAAGTCTCTTAAGTTCAGCCAACTTTGAATACTCATAAAATAAAATTATTGAATGATCACTCCAATAATTGCCAGCGAAAGCTTACCCTAACCCGCAATGCAGTCTGTATTGTCTGCGATTTCATCCTTAGTAATGCCATTTCATGCAGCCATGTTTGATTACTACCTATGAAGCCAGAGAGTATACACTTCCTCTGATCACAGAAGAATACTCTTCGCTGCTAGATACTCTTTCATTCTCTAGCCTTTCCCAGCTTCCAAATATATTCAACTAATGGCAGAACGTTCCTAATAACATACATGCTTCTGACAGAGAAAAGTCTACGTACAAACAGACCTCATCATGACATACGCCTTAGACGTTATCTGGGAACACCTATCGAAGTTGCAGTAGAAAGAGTGAAGGCCATGTATCTTAAGAAGTTTCTCTGCCTGGAAAGAAAGAAAAAAATAAGAACAACGCTCCTTTGAGACTAATCTATGAGCTCACAACACAACCGTTCTATGTAGAAGAACTGCAGGATTAAAAAAAAGGCGAATATATGGATGCATTTTTACCAAACAGACGGTTTGATGACTTCAGAATGGATTAATTTTGACTACGAACTGCGCCATACCATAACGCGTTTCTTAAATGTTCATAAAACCATTGAAAAAGGGCAGGCAAAACAATATGACTACGCCAGGCATATCAAGACGAGTTGTGACCTATTTTTAACACTTTCAGACCGAGTACGCACAATTGTGCGGGTTCGTATTTTTATTTATGTCTGAGCTTATTTGAAGGTTTCTTGGCGCTAGACCGGACTGCATGTACTTCAGCTGTTTTTATTTAGTACTTGACCACCAGGGGGCAGGAATGAGAGTTTAAAAATACAGTTCATTAGCAATATGGCGGGAAGCAGTAATGCCTAAAGTAAGTACTTATTTATTGCATTCATATTAATCTAGAAGCTTTACTGAATTTCAGAATATAATCAATGAAGTGTGTAGATTGTGTAGCAAACGTAAATTGTGAACTTACAACATCGTACGTAATACCATGAGGTTTTGAATGTTGATACGCACATGTGTGCGGGCTAGGTTTCCTTACAGGCAATGCAAGCAGGAGTGCTGGGTGCTGTCACAAAAAGGACTGTGAAAGCAAAACTTGTACTCTGCATGAGAAATGTAATGTATAGGATTTTAATTGTTTAAAATCGTTCCACACTGTAAAATAGAACATTTGATCATGTTCATGTGCATATTCACATGTACAGAGTTGAATTTTTGTAATTTTTTACTTTTTGCAAGTAGTGAATGAAGTCCTGACACGCACAATTGTGCGGGTGCTTTTTTCAGATGTTAATTTTTATTTTGTAGAATTAACTAAAAATATATGTATTTAAGAGCATTTTAGTCAGTTTTTGGCGTACAAACAAAAATTCACACCGCCAGTTTTCTTTCAGGTCTGAAAGGGTTAAGGAATGGTGCGGAGCAGCACGAGTCCACTAGTTAATTTAAAATATTGTAAACAAAGTAAAATATTGCACACAACAGCCACTAAAGTGATAAGTAAAGCACGGATTTTCATGCGGTGATAGGTTAGATTGCAAACTAATTTGGTTAGTAGGAAATGCCGTCCACCCGCTCTTCCATAATGTAGAAAGAGTAACATAAATTATAGGGGTTCTGATGGGCCATACCCCTAATGTTTATACAAACCCTATAGCATAATCGTCGTGAAGGTAGACTATACTTGCTTCTCGCTTCAGTAAGTTTGCATTCTAACCTATTAGTGCATAAAATTCCGGGCTCTAGTGATAAGTATACTTGTTTCGGAATTCCGTCCGAGCCTAAACATCTCACTCGTAATGTAAAACATTACTTGCCATGGCAGTTGCTCAAATGGCTATTATATGAAGAGTTCCGATAAATCAAAATGAAAATGAATGTATCAATAAAGGAATGGCGAGGTTCAGATATCTTTTGAGAAGACTGAAGTCATTACTAGTATGAGAGATTCAGCCACAGTGCGAAAAACAGTGTACGGGAGAATCAACAAGGTTAATAAACTTAATGTTGCCATTGATGCTTCCACGGCCCATACTTATAGACATGTATGGGCTTTTGGGCTTATGCCGGGTCAAGAAAATAAGGTAAAATTCTTTACGTTTCACAGAGAACGGTACTTTGCGTCATCAGAAGAAAATCTCGACTGTCCACGAAAAACGCTTCTTAAACAATTAAAATGTAAATAGCTAGATGAAATAATTGAGCTTAATGGGCTCGATAAGGAAGCAAAGGGATCAAGAGCAAGTAAAAGTACAACTTGCATACCAGCTGACTAATGATACCTGCAATAAGAAGAAACTCTCAAGGAAAACTAAAATCAAACACTACAACATAGTAACCAAACCAGAGTCTGTCTGCCACAGAATGCATGCTCTCTATGAAAACCGGTGAAATAGAAGAGCGAGAGAAAGGAAAGGAAAATATTAAGGAAAATATGGGGAGCAGTAAAAACAGAGGAAGTAGAGTTTAGACATAGGTGGAATAGAGATCAATACAAGGACGAAGGAAATGAAAGGATGGATGTCAGACACGAACAGAAAGAGGAAAATAAATCTTTTTGGTCACAAAATGAGGATCGATAACAGCAGATTGAAAAAACGTGTGTCTGGTTAAGTGGCTCAGACGGTTGAGGCGCTGGCCTTCTGACCACAACTTGGCAGGTTCGATCCTGGCTCAGTCCGGTGGTATTTGAAAGTGCTCATATACACCAAATTCATGTCGCTAGATTTACTACGGAACCTAATTCCGACACCATGGCGTCTCCGGAAACCCTTAAAGTAGTTCGTAGGACGTAAAGCAAGTAACATTTATAATAATAATCATTAATACAAAACGTGTGTTTAACCATAGTTACAAGGGTGAGAAGGGCAAAATGTGGATCCAAGGGGTAAAAACAAAATTGACATAAATTGGAATAACAGACGATTAAGGTTTCCAGGAGAAGGAAAAGAGGAAAGGTAATAAGAGCGTCTGGACACAAGAGAGGAGGAAACATCAAAGTGAAAGGATAAAGAAGTATTGCAAGTCAAGAAAGGAAGGGTCAATATGAATGGACATTATTACTTTCCGTGGTCCTTAGTTGGACAAAACCGAAAAGAATTATTATTATTTATTTATTTATGTATTTATTTATTTATTTCATTTTATTTATTTATTTATTTCTTTCTTATGTCCTACTAAGGAGCTCGATTGAACTTCTTTAGCTGATGTCCTTGCCTTTTTCTTCTCCCAAAATCTCTTCATCTTTTCGCTGCGGCTTTTCTTGCGATCTTCTGACCAGGTTTTGTTGGTGGCAGTGCTTGGATGATGTTTAAAACGGGGATTGTCGACTAACTTTCTGAATTTAGATCTGTTGAACACGTTTTCACCTGTGATGCCTATTTCCTGAAGATCTTTTCCAAACTTCGAGCAGCCAATCGCTTTTTACTTTCATTCATAGGGCAAGGTTCAGAATTATTTTTGTCAATCTCTGATTACTCATTCTGAGAATATGTTCATAAAATTTCAAAAGTCTTTTCCAAAATGTGTCTCAGATTTTCTCTGAGTCTTGGTATAGTTTATGAGATTTTCTTATCATCCAAATTCCCCCTGTATAGAGTTCTGCAAAAAATGTCCAGCCGGGCTGAGTGGCTCAGACGGTTGAGGCGCTGGCCTTCTGACCTCAACTTGGCAGGTTCGATCGTGGCTCAGTCCGATGGTATTTGAAGGTGCTCAAATACGTCAGCCTCGTGTCGGTAGATTTACTGGCACGTAAAAGAACTCCTGCGGGACAAAATTCCGGCACCTCGGCGTCTCCGAAGACGGTAAAAGAGTAGTTAGTGAAACGTAAAGCAAATAACATTAATATTATTATTAAAAATGTCTTTAAGATTTTTCTTGCTTTTCTACAGCTTTAATCAATGATCTGCCCCCCCCAATGATCAGTTTTCAGATGCATTTAGTGCTTGATTACAGCGTTATAATGTGTTAATTTTGCATTTCGCCATATGAATGTTTTATTATATCTGTTCCAAGTGAGTGCGTATGCTCTCTATAATTTCGAGACCCATTCTTTATTATCACATGTTTTTACATCGTTACGCCCTACTTAGGAGCTCGAGTGAGCCAGCTTAGCTGATGTGTTAGCCTTCCTCTCCTTCCAAAAATCTCTTCATCATCTCGCTGAGCTGCTTCCTTCGTTCTTCTGTCCAAGTTATAGTGTCTCTGCGGTTGAGTTTGTCTTCAAACTGGTGATTATCGATTTTGGTTCTGAATTTTCATCTGTCCTGTACAACGTCTTCCGAGATGTTGGATTTCCTGGAGATCTGTTTCAATTTCTTGGTTTTATATGAAAGGGCCAGGTTGAGAATTATTTTCGTTAGTCTGTTACTGCTCATTCTGATAATGTGTCCATAACATTTCAATCGTTTTTTCCGAAAAGTGTGAGATTTTCTTTCAGATTGACAACACATTTCCTGAGATGATTTCTCCTCCATATTCTCTCTATACAAACAGGGACAAAAATTTGTCCTTAAATTTTCCTTTCCTGTTTCTCTATGTCTTTGCTTAGAGATCCTCCACCAATGATTATGGTTTCTGAAGGCATATCACGCTTCAGGTTTTATTACTGTATTACTGTATTTTTTATTGTACCCGTTCCCAGAGATCCTGTAAGCTTTCCGTAATTTAGAAATTCTTTCTTTATTTGCTTCGCGGTTTAAACCAGAGGGCTGAATAAGTTCTCCCAAATATTTGAATTGGTTCACCTAAAAGATTTTGCCGAATTTACAGTAGTTATCATAGGTTGTCCATCTAAGTATCGTGAAGCTCCTTGAATGTATTGAGTATTCTCATACGAGATTTGAAGTCCCGTTTTGATGGCAATTTCGTGCAGTTTTTCAATGGAATGAATTGCTTCTTGCCTGTTATTGGAAAGGATTGCTATATCATCTGCAAAGGCCAGACAGTGCAAGTGAATTCTATCTTTAATTAGTCTGCCAAGGGTTATTTCTTTAATTTCCTTTTCTCAGCTCCTGATTACTTTCTCAAATACGAGAACGAACAGTAACTCCTTCACGGACTCGGTGTTAATAGTAAAAGGCTAAGATATTTCACCTAGGAATTTAACTTTTGAAGTAGTGCTAGTTAATATTTGTCTGATTAATGCCCTTGTTTTTTATCCACTTGAAATTCTTCTAGAGTATTCTAAATTTTTCGACGGTCTATAGAGTCATATGCTGTTTTAAAATCTACAAAAGTAACGAAATTTTCTCTGGTTTTGCGTATTTGTAGGACAGTTTTATGATGAAGTATTTGTTCTGTACAAAATCTTCCTTTTCGGAAACCTGCCTGGTATTCACCAATTAGATGTTCTGTTTGTTACTCAAGTCTAGTGAGCAGGGCTTTGGAAAAAATGTTGTGTGCAACTGGTATTAAGCTACTTCCTCTATAACAGGGTTGGCCACAACGAAGCTCGCGAGCCGCATGTGGCTCTTGAGTCAGTAGCAGCGATGTGCGCCTTAACGTTATTTAATGATTTCAGATCACTTAAACCTTCATTTTCATTCCTGGAAAATCCTTTCGCTGTTGATGTTGCTGGCGATGGCTGTCCTGTTTCATCACCAATAACAAAGGATACAGCAGCTGTAGAGTTGGAGCTACTAGAACTGCAAGAGGACGAAGGAGTAAAAGGACTCAAGCGCAGTGGCGTTTCTACCATAGAATTTTGGAAGAATGCTCCAGAAGAAAAAAAAAACACTAACAAAAGAGTGGGCTAAGAGACTTATCTCAATCTTTGGGACTACATAAGTGTGTGAATCACTGTACTCAACGCTTAAATTCAATAAATCTAAATATCGATCTGAACTAACTGATGAACATTTAAGTAAACTTAAGCGAACTGCGCTTATCAATTACCAGCCAGATTTCAGAAACCTAACAGCAAAAATGAACACTCGAAAAAGCACTTCCGAAAGGTAAAATCTCTTCCTTGATGTGTACCTCAACAATAATGTTCTGTGTCTCTTCATTTTATAAACCATTTTCTAAATATGCTCTCAATTTTGTCTCCTAAATTTCCGGCTCTCAAAATTAAGGTTAGTGGCCACCCCTGCTCTATAATTATTGATATTGGTTTCATCCCCTTTCTTGTGTAGTGGACGGATTGGCGCACATTTCCGATCTACAGGGATTTTTTCAGTGATCCAGATGTTTTCAAGGATGGAGTGGATTTTCCTGGCTACGCTCTCAGCTCTTATCTTCAGCATTTCGGCAATTATACCATCTTACCCTGGGGCTTCCTTATTTTTGGGACCATGGATTATTTCTATGACTTCTTCCAATGTTGGGGGTTCTGAATCTTGATTAGATGAGGTGTTTCACAGGTGAGTTGTTCTTTAGGGAATTCACAGTTTAAAACATCCTTGAAATGCACTGCTAGAAGTTTGCAATTTTCTTAATTATTCGTTTCCATCCGCGCGTTTGAGGCAAAGACCAGGTGCCTGATAATTTGATAATTCTTCTCGGAAAGTTTTATACAATCTTGTTCAATTTCTGCCAATATGTAGTGATCATATTTGCGTTTCTCAGACCAGATTATTTTTTATGTTTGTTTCTGAATTTTGGTGAATTCTCGCCAGGCTAGTTCAGTTTTATGAGAATTTCATTTCTGCCAGGCTTTAATTTTAAAGTTTATGGCCTTGTCGCAGGTTTCACTCCACCACCTATGTTTGCGTTTCCTGGGTGGTGTGCTAACATTTTGAGAAGCCTTCAAAAGTGTATATTTGAGTTCCACCCAGTTCGAAGGATTGTGAGTAGGATACTTTCAATGAAAGTACTGGTGTTCTATTTAAGAAATTCCTGATCGACGCGCAGGTTTTTAAAAAATTCTTGGTTTGGACCTGTTTGGTTGAAATTTTACCTTGATTAAGGATAGATAGTGGTCAGAGTCAGATCCTCCGTGGCTCAGGCGGCAGTGCGCCGGACTCACTGCTAGGTTCCGTGGTTCAAATCCCGGTCACTCCACGTGAGACTTGTGCTGGACAAAGCGGAGTGGGGACAGGTTTTTCTCCGGGTACACCGGTTTTCCCCGTCATCCTTCATTCCAGCAACACTCTCCAATATCATTTCATTTCATGTGTCAGTCATTAATCATTGCCCCAGAGGAGTGCGACAGGCCTCGGCAGCCGGCACAATTCCTATTCTCGCCGCAAGCTGGGGGCTTCATTCATTCCATCCCTGACCCGATCATTGACTGAAAAAACAGTTTGTAGGTTTTAATTTTCATTGTCAGTGGTCAGAGTCAATGATTCACAATGATTCCTTCTTTAACTTTAATATTCATAATTTCTTTTCGATTGTTCTTGGAAATAGCCAGATGATCTATTTGAAATTCTCCCAAGTGAAAATTTGGCGATGTCCACGTCTTTTCCTTGTGTAGAAGCGCCCGGACATGTGTTGACATTAATTTGAATTCAAAATTTTTGCAAAAGTCAATTAATCTTTCTCCAATTTTACTAGTCCTATTGTGCGCTGGGTATAGTCCTACAGTAGTCCTGAATTTCTTTTCTCTACTGATTTGGGCATTATTATTATTATTATTATTATTATTATTATTATTATTATTATTATTATTATTATTATTATTATTATTATTGGTGTACAAGTAGCGTACCTGTCTTTTATTCCAAGGTCCTGATTTCGTTTTTCGGCCAGTTAAACGATTTTAATTCTGTACTGAAGAACAGAACGTGGTTCACTTGATACAAGATTTTCTCAAGCTCTTAGTTACATGAAGAAAGCGCACAGTGAGAAGATGGCGCTACTGACCTAGTGTACATAGTCCTGGGGCCGATGACCTTGATGTTAGGCCCCTTTAAACAACAAGCATCATCATCATCATGTACATAGACCAACACTGGTAGCAGAACGTGGTTCACTTGATATGAGATTTTCTCAAGCTCTTAGTTACATGAAGAAAGCGCACAGTGAGAAGATGGCGCTACTGACCTAGTGTACATGGACCAACAATGGTTGTCATGGCTACAATGGTCACGGGAAATTAATGAAAATTCCAGATTGACCTCCAACCCAAAAAACATATCCATATTTAAAGTACTGCACATCGAAAGCTTATCACAAATATTTATATGCATTACGTCGAATTTGCGATTATTTTGTGTGAACCTTACTCATACTATAAGGCAAATTCCGTCCCCACACCTAATTAGGCCCCCCCCTAGGGATTACCTGTTTGCGCGGTTGGTACCTGATGTTTAGCCCGTCGCCTTGTCGTGAGAGTTGGTTGTGGGCACCACGTTTACTTTCCGTGTACAAGGAGGATTCATTTTTCGTTCTGAGCTGAGATAGTTCAGCATTCAAATTAAGAGGCTGTTATTCCTAGAGTGAGCACTGATATGTGTGTGAAATACTGGACTGCATTTCAGTCGTGTGGTGTAGTTCCACATTAAAGGCATTCGATCCCTTTTTCACCCCTTTTCACCCCTCCTAGTGGTATTTTCCGAAAACAAAAATATACGCGTTTCTTTATTTTTAAAGGATTCTAAATACCAAATTTTACATCTGTAAACTTTTAAAGTTTTGAGATATAGATACACTCATTTTAAAAATTCACCCCCTTTTTAACCCCCTTAGCGACGGAATATCAAAAATCATCCCATAGCGAGCACCTACATTGTAATATAAATGTATTCTCAGAATTTCATTGCTTTATGTCCAGTAGTTTTGGCTCGGCGATGATGAATGTGTCAGTCACCCCGGCATTTGCCTGGTGTGAAAATGGGAAACCACGGAAAACCATCTTCAGGGCTGCCGACAGTGGGGCTCGAATCCACTATCGCCCGATTACTGGATACTGGGTGAACTTAAGCGACTGCAGCTATCGAGCTCGGTACCTATAGATTTCTAGTCTTGTCTATAATATTCCTGAATGTCTCAAGTCCAAATCTGCTAAGGGGACGAAATATGTGCCCGTTACGTCTATGATACACCCATTTAAGTCTGTGCTTGTTTTGCTCCAATGATAAATGTTCATCATCATCATCATCATCTGTTTACCCTCCAGGTTCGGTTTTTCCCTCGGACTTAGCGAGGGATCCCACCTCTACCGCCTCATGGGCAGTGTCCTGGAGCTTCAGACTCTTGGTCGGGGGATACAACTAGGGAGTATGACCAGTACCTCGCCCAGGCGGCCTCACCTGCTATGCTGAACAGGGGCCTTGTGGAGGGATGGGAAGATTGGAAGGGATAGGCAAGGAAGAGGGAAGGAAGCGGCCGTGGCCTTAAGTTAGGTACCATCCCGGCATTCGCCTGGAGGAGAAGTGGGAAACCACGGAAAACGACTTCCAGGATGGCTGAGGTGGGAATCGAACCCACCTCTACTCAGTTGACCTCCCGAGGCTGAGTGGACCCCGTTCCAGCCCTCGTACCACTTTTCAAATTTCGTGGTAGAGCCGGGAATCGAACCCGGGCCTCCGGGGGTGGCAGCTAATCACGCTAACCACTACACCACAGAGGCGGACATGATAAATGTTACGAGCCTCAATTCCCTCCAACACTTAATCAAGTTAGAGATCTACGAAACCTGTTGTTCCTAGTTTTAAATACGATACCTTGTTAAATCTTACAGTTTAAACCCTATTGTCTTAAGAGAACTGAACATAATCTTGCATAAGGAACAGGTGTGAGTCATTAAAAGTCTTACCTCAATGGGAAGTAATTGGAGCGTGATAGAGTGCAAGGCGAAGGTTATACAGTATCGTTTACAATTGAATGGGTCAATTACAGCACGACCGTCGTAAAATAAATCAGAAATTCAGACAGATACCTGCTTTGTTATTAAATCTAGCAAGTGTACTGGTTATGCCTCATGAGGCTGTCATCTTGGGAAGATATCTCTGCGTATGGTTATGAGGGTATTTAGGGGTTGTAGAAAGGATGTGAATGACAGGGGGTATAAATCACTGGTAAGACCTACAAATGTCCGCCTCTCAGGCTCGGGTTCTATTCCCGGCTCTGCCGAGAAATTTGAAAAGTGGTACTAGGGCTGGAACGGGGTCCACTCAGCCTCGGGAGGTCAAATGAGTAGAGGCTCAGCTATCCTCGAAGTAGTTTTCATTGGTTCTCAATTCTCCTCCATGCAAATTCTGGGATGGTACCTAACTTAAGGCCACTGCTGCTTCCTTCCCACTTCCTTGTCTATCCCTTCAAATCTTCTCATCCCGCCCCCCCACAAGGCCCCCGTTCAGCATAGCAGATGATGAGGCCGTCGGGCGAGTTACCGGTCCTCCTCACCAGTTGTATTCCCGACCAAATAGTCCCCCCGGACCCAGCGAGGGAGCCCTCCTCTATCACCTCAAGGTGAGTGTCCTTGGGCGTGAGAATTTTGATTGGGGATACAACTGGGGAGGGGAACCAGTGCCCCACCCAGGCGCCCTCACCCGCTATGCTGAACAGGGGCCTTGTGGGGAGTTGGTAAGAATGGAAGGAATAGACAAAGAATGAGGAGGGAAGCGGTCGTGGCCTTAAATTAGGTACCATCCCGGCATTTGCCTGGACGAGAAGTGGAAAACCACGGAAAAATACTTCGGGGATGGCTGTGGTGAGAATCGACCCCTCTCTATTCCGTTGACCTCCCGAGGGTGAGTGGACCCAGTTCCAGCCCTCGTACCACTTTTCAAATTTCGTGGCAGAGCCCGGAATTGAACGCGGTCCTCCGGGGGTCGCAAGTAATCACGCTAACCACAGAGGTGGTCTAATTTCTATACTACATTATTGTTCCAACGACAAACGTCCCCGGGACGTGGAAAGTTTTATTCGGATTCTGGGAAGTCCTAGGAAATTCGGGCGGGTGCCAACCCTGCGTTCCTGTCCTCTCATCCAAAGGCCGCCATTACATTTGATATAATATCGAAGTGTGAAAAATGTACACAAAGTGTGGCAAATATCAGTGAAATATGTCATTAAATATGTAATATTTATATTCATAAATTATATAATAATTACAAGTTCGTGTCTGTGGTGTAGTGGTTAGTTAGCTTGAGAAGGACCGTTCAACATCGCAGGAAGTTACTGGTACATATTTTAAGGATAAAAATAGCAGGGTGAAGTATCTTTCGGGGGCTCTTCTTGTTCACCAATAATGATCTTACATTTGAATAACCCACATTTCGTATCAAGACTGCTTGAGTTTGTCAGAAACTCTGACCAATGAAAAGCACCTAACCATCCCTGATTCTGAGGAATCTGTTGAAATCAGTTGAGGCACTTGGACCTACAGACAAAAGGTTAGAAATCTCAATTAAAAATAAAATAAAACCAACTTTAGCAATTAAGCCAACGGCCGTAGCCGTGTTGAAACACCGGATCCCGTGAGATCTCCGAAGTTAAGCAACATTGGGCGTGGTTAGGAGTTGGATGGGTTGCCACGCACTGTTGGTGGGGGTAAGGGAATGGAGGAGCGGAAAGGAACTGGCCACCCTACCGCACGTAAAATCTGGCTCAGGGACACCTCTGCGGAGGTTCGGACCTGCCTTCGGGCAGAACAACCCTTACCCTTTAGCAAATCTGAAAATTAAGCGAGCTGACACAATTTTTAACTTTAACTAGGTATGTACAAAAATATTACATTCTTCAGTCATCATCATCATCATCATCATCATCATCTGTTTACCCTCCAGGTTCGGTTTTTCCCTCGGACTTAGCGAGGGATCCCACCTCTACCGCCTCAAGGGCAGTGTCCTGGAGCTTCAGACTCTTGGTCGGGGGATTCAACTGGGGAGTATGACCAATACCTCGCCCAGGCGGCCTCACCTGCTACGCTGGACAGGGGCCTTGTGGAGGGATGGGAAGATTGGAAGGGATAGGCAAGGAAGAGGGAAGGAAGCGGCCGTGGCCTTAAGTTAGGTACCATCCCGGCATTCGCCTGGAGAAGAAGTGGGAAACCACGGAAAACCACTTCCAGGATGGCTGAGGTGGGAATCGAACCCACCTCTACTCAGTTGACCTCCCGAGGATGAGTGGACCCCGTTCCAGCCCTCGTACCACTTTTCAAATTTCGTGGCAGAGCCGGGAATCGAACCCGGGCCTCCGGGGGTGGCAGCTAATCACGCTAACCACTACACCACAGAGGCGGACACATTCTTCACTAATAAGTAAAAACATGTAATATTACTAAGAATACGTTAAATGAAACACAGATGTAACCATATCAGAATCATAATTCACCGACATTTATCATTTTCATTTTTCCACAAGCAAAGGTATGGTATTTGTAATTATAGGCTATACGAATAGCGGCCGTAATAATCACCTACTCGGAAATGACTTTGTTTTGCATTTGCTCACGATGCTGTTAATTCAGTGGTAAGGAAATATTTCACTTACCATTGGAATGTCATCACTTTCATCCTGGAAGCTTCCGGTCGTGTTGAGCTGCTCAAAGTAGCCTGGAACAAGAAAGATGTGTTTAAAAACAGGCTTGTGCTTTTACGTGACTGGCAATATCGTGATCATAGTAAATATCAAGTTTTACAAGCACATAAATGATTATTCCCATGATGTGTACTGATTCGCCGAACTCAGTCCAATTCATTTACACTGAAGAAAATGGAAATTGCAACACCCAGAAGGAGTGGTGTTACATTGCTGCAATTGAACATGCAGGACGAGTGTTCGGTTGTGATTCGATGATTACACTTTCAGGTCCCTCTGATCGCAAGTTTGGACAACAATCAATACAGGATGTGCCCACCACGAGCTGCAATACATTGATGAATTCGTCGAGGCATGGAGTCAATAAGGCCCTGGATCGCTTCCTGAGGAATTGTGGCCCATGCTTGCTGCACTGCACGGGTCAGTTGTTCTAGAGTTGTGGGTAACTGAGGACGGTTGGCCAGTTGTCGACCCATCATGTCCCACACATGTTCAATAGGACTGAGGTTCGGGGATCTGGCGGGCCATTCTAAGGTTGTGATGTCGTGGAGAGCTTCTCTGGAGATGCGTGCAGTGTGAACCCGGGCATTCTCCTGCTGAAACATCCCATTAGCAATGTTTGCCATCATACGGACAACTACTGGATTGAGTACCCTATCAACGTACTGTCGAGCAGTCATAGTGCCCTCAACAAGCACTAATTGTGATTTCACATTAAAGCCAATAGCTCCCCAGACCATAATGCTTGGTGTTGGCCCTGTGTGCCTCTCGACAGTAAGATCTGGGTGGCCCCTCTCCGCGGTACGTCGACGCACACGATTCCGCGATCACTGCGGGCAAGACAGAAGCGCGATTTATCACTAAAGACGACCCTATGCCATTCGTCGACCCACGTCGATCTTTCTCGACACCTGGCCAGCCTTACACGTCGCTGTTGTGGGGTCAATGGAACACCTTCTGCAGGGACACGGGCTCGTAAGCCAGCTGCACGCAGGCGATTACCAACTGTTTGTTATGTAACGTGGGGTGCCACAGCTGATCGAATTTGCGCTGCTGTTGCATGCGGTTCCATCCGGGACATCCGAATGATGCGGCGATCCTCTCTCACAGTTGTCTGTCGCGCTGGGCCTGTGCCAGGTCTACGAGTGTGGGTACCTGCATTTGACCACTGCTGCTATACACGTTGTACCGTAGATGCCTGTCGGCCAACACGTGCAGCGACAGTCCTTAGCGATAATCCAGCCTCACACAGCCCAATTATCCGAGCCCTCTCAAACGGCGACAGTTGTTGATAGCGTGCTCTTCTCTGTCGTCGAGGCATGTTTGACGGGGAGCACTTCACTGCACAGACTGCAAGTCAACTACGCTAGACCAGAGTCCGTATACTGGAGTTGATTCCTCCGCGACCAATCACGTGGGGAGACCTGTAGCAACAATCCAATGGGTCTGAAACTTTGATCGTTTACATACCTACATGGCATCTTTCCATACCTTGAAAATCAACAGAAACGACCAATGCCTTCATGCTGTTGCAATTTTCATTTTCTTAAGTGTATTACTTCAACAGGAATATACTCTAGTGAAATATTAGTACATTACGGTCAGGGGTGGTGATTAGTGGGGGAGCCGGGCGCACTTTATGGAAAAGAAATTTACAGTTTTCTTCCATTTTAACCGCCTGAAACTATGAATTAAATGAATTGTTAATAAAGGCAATTCCTACAAGCCCTGTTGTCTTTCGTTTAATTCATTTAATTATTATTTCTTTCTTTCTTAGTCCTTTTACCCTCCAGGGTTGTCTTTTCCCTCGAACTCAGCGAGGGATCCCACCTCTACTGCTTCAAGGGCAGTGTTCTGGAGCGTGAGACTTTGGGTCGGGGAATACAACTGGGGAGGAGGACCAGTACCTAGCCCAGGTGGCCTCACCTGCTATGCCGAACAGGGGCCTTGCGGTGGGGAAGGGGAAGAATGGAAGGGATCGACAAGGAAGAGAGAAGGAAGCGGGCGTAGCCATAAGTTAGGTACCATCCCGGCATTTGCCTGGAGGAGAAGTGGGAAACCACGGAAAACCACTTCGAGGATGGCTCAGGTGGGAATCAAACCCTCTCTCTTCAGTTGACCTCCTGAGGCTGAGTGGACCCCGTTCCAGTCCTCGTATCACGTTTCAAATTTAGTGGCAGAGCCGGGAAACAAACCCGGGCCTCCGGCTAATCACACTAACCACTACATCACAGAAACAGACTTATTTTGTTATTGAGAAATTTATTTATTTATTTATTTATGTATTTATTTATTTATTTATTTATTTATTTATTTATTTATTTATTTATTTATTTATTTACAAAACCTCACTCAGTTGAAGGTTTCCACAATAGACAAACCATAGCGAAACAATTCAACGTACAATTTTGGCTTACAATAATTATGTTGATTACGTTATTCTTATAACTCCTTAAAGTACAAGAGTTAAAACATGTAGCATTGATTTCTCAGCAATGAAGTGGATCCTCGTAAAGCAAACAAAGAAATAGTTTGTAGTTCTGGAACGCCTGACTTAAACTAGTTTCAAAAATTTACAATGAATTGAGGAATAGTCCCTCGATCTCATATCATTAACCCTATCACTTTAATATCCTTCAGTCCACATTTATCTTCATAATAACTTAAGGTCGGTTCATAGATCAGCTTCTTTTCTCTATCTAATGTCATTCGTCCCGGCTAACCAACTTGTACAGCGCCTCGGCAAGTAGTGGAGACCATGGGCGCCCATATGACAGTTTCTAGAGGGGGGCCCAGACCTGGGGGTACGTAGTAATTTTAATATGTTGGAAGATAAATGGCGATTTGTATTATGCGGTAGAATAACCCACGGTATCCCCTGCCTGTTGGTGGGGAACTTTACTACAGCTTTTACGTAATACTGACTTTTAAATCATTTTCTTGAAAGAAAAACACGTGACTACACTAGATTTTTGCCTTCCCCTGAGAGCTAGAGTGGGGCCGCGGCCCCACCTTGCCCCCGGCAATGGGCGCCCTTGGTGGAGACTCGTGCAGCAGCCTGTAGAATAGGGTAGTAGGGGTAGGTTTTTGCCAAAGTCGTGGACGCTGAGCAGTGGCGTATGCTGGAATCAAGACGTGGGCTACCACTAGACTTAGGTTACCCTTTTCGATGGTTGGTTTAATGAACGTCAAGCCTTAAGTTTTTTGAGCTGCAGCCAATAGCCAACAGAGAAGCCTGCTGTGTTGTCAAGGCTGCTCCGCAAGCTACTGCCCTGGCCTCTGCTACTGCTAATGCTCAACACCTAATCACTGGAGATGGTAGCCTAAGGTTTAACAAATTAAAGTCCGGCTTTGTGGCTAAATGGATAGAATGCTTGTCTTTGGTCCGATGGCCCCGGTTCAATTCTCAGAATCAAATCCCTCGTACTCTTAATTCGCCTGGCTTGGGGACTGTGTATTTATGACGTCCTCGACATTCATTTCATCCTCATTAGGTCACCACCAAGCCCATACAGATGTCATGCACTATAATAATAATAATAATTATTATTATTATTATTATTATTATCATCATCATCATCATCGGGCGAGTTGGCCGTGCGGTCAGGAGCGCGCGGCTGTGAGCTTGCATTCGGGAGATAGTGGGTTCGAATCCCACTGTCGGCAGGCCTGAAAATGGTTTTCCGTGGTTTCCCATTTTCACACCAGGCAAATGCTGGGGCTGTACCTTAATTAAGGCCACGGCCGCTTCCTTCCAACTCCTAGGCCTTTCCTATCCTATCGTCGCCATAAGACGTATCTGTGTCGGTGTGACGTAAAACCACTAGCAAAATTATTATTATTATTATTATTATTATTATTATTATTATTATTATTATTATTATTATTATTATTATTACTATTAAATAAAAATGTTGAATTTTACAGCGGTCGTACCCATCGTTCACTGGTTAATTAGCTTCCTCAGGAGACCAGTGGTGGTATCCGATCCATGATCACGGGTTCGATTCCAACCAACAAAAGGGAACACTAAACCTGAAATATTGCATTTCGTTTTGGCAGATCTACCAATGAAAGGAAAACTACATTGCTCCTATAACAGCAGCCCTGCAGCTACAAGCATGTAGAAGGGAACGGGAGTGAAATATCAGCATTCAGCACTCGGTTATCTATACCGTATATTTAACTCAGAGGTATGAGGTGAGGAAGTATATACGATGAGTAACGCACGGTTGATAGTTAGCAGTGGCGATCTGACGGACCGAAGCCTAGAACACGTTCCCTCACGATCCCTTCTCCTTATCGATATACAGCAGCAAGCCGCGTGGCGCGGGTCGAGGGGAGAGGGCCGAGAGTCTGGGCTGCATTATCAGTCTCCGATGCCTTGCTCTCAGAAATACATGCGACGTTTTCTCTCATTCAAGTTTTGTAAGTGGAACAATGTGTCAGACGCTTACATTATAATGTGCTTTAGACTTCCATCATTCTCATTTGAGGTTTGGGCTTCACTGATAGCCTTGGTAGCCCTCAGTATACGCCACTGACACTGAGGTATGATTTCTTTTCTTACGAAAGCTTTTCCTTGCTTGTACTAGTCTGCATTTTATGTCTTCCTTACTTCTGCCATCGTTAGTTATTTTATTACCCAAGTAACAATATTCATCTACTTCCTTTAAGAGCCAACGGCCGTAGCCGTGTTGAAACACCGGATCCCGTGAGATCTCCGAAGTTAAGCAACATTGGGCGTGGTCAGGAGTTGGATGGGTTGCCACACGCTGTTGGTGGGGGTAAGGGAATGGAGGAGCGGAAAGGAACTGGCCACCCTACCGCACGTAAACTCCGGCCCAGGAACACCTCTGCGGAGGTTCGGACCTGCCTTCGGGCAGAACAACCCTTACCTACCTCCTTTAAGACTTCATTTCCTAATCTAATATTTCCTGCATCACCTGCCTTCGTTCGACTGCACTCCATTACTTTTGTTTTGGACTTATTTATTTTCATCTTGTACTCCTCACCCAAGACTTCGTCCATACCATTCAGCAGCTTCTCGAGATCTTCTGCAGTCTCAGATAAAATAAAAATATCATCGGCAAATCTCAAGGTCTTGATTCCCTTTCCAAATTCCTCTTTGATTTACTTTACTGTCTGTTCTATGTAAACATTGATAAGGAAGGGCGGCGGGGCGGGGGGGTCAGACTGCAACCTTGCCTCACTCGTTTCTGGATTGCTCCTTCCTTTTCAAAGCTCTCGATTCTTATCACTGCAGAATGATTTTTATACAGGTTGCAGATAATTCTTCGCTCTCGGTGGCTGATCCCAATCACCTTCAGAATCTTAAATAGCTTGGTCCAATCAACATTATCGAATGCCTTTTCGAGGTCTACGAACACCATGTATGTGGGCTTGTCCTTCTTAATTCGATCCTCTAGGATCAGACGTAAAGTCAGGATTGCTTAACGTGTTCCTACATTTCTTCTGACCGGGCGAGTTGGCCGTGCGCGTAGAGGCGCGCGGCTGTGAGCTTGCATCCGGGAGATAGTAGGTTCGACTCCCACTATCGGCAGCCCTGAAAATGGTTTTCCGTGATTTCCCATTTTCACACCAGGCAAATGCTGGGGCTGTACCTTAATTAAGGCCACGGCCGCTTCCTTCCAACTCCTAGGCCTTTCCCATCCCATCGTCGCCATAAGACCTATCTGTGTCGGTGCGACGTAAAGCCCCTAGCAAAAAAAAAAAAAAAATTCTTCTGAAGCCTAATTGATCTTCTCCCAAACTCAGCATCAACTTGTCTTTCCATTGTTCTGTAAATAACACGTGTTAAAATTTTGCAGGCATGAGATACTAAACTAATGGTGCGGTAGTTTCCACACTTGTCAGCACCGGCTTTCTTTGGAATAGGTATAACAACATTCTGTCGAAAATCACATGGCACTTCTCGTGTCTCATACATCTTAGAGATTAGATGGAATAACCTTGAAATGCTGGTTTCTCTTAAGGCAGTCAGTAATTCAGAGGGAATGTCATCAATTTCAGGTGCCTTGTTCCTATTCAGGTCTCTCACAGCTCTGTCAAACTCTTGACTTCAAAATTGGGTCTACCATTTCATCAACATCAACAGCCTCTTCTTGTTCCCGAACCAAATTATCTACATCCTTACCTTGATACAACTGTTCGATATGTTCCTGCCATCTTTTTGCTTTGTCTTCTTTCCCTAGAAGTAGCTTTCCATATGAGCTCTTAATATTCATACACCTAGATTTCCTTTCTCCAAAGGTTTCCTTGATTTTCCTGTATGCAGCATCTACCTTTACTAGGACCATACAACTTTCGACATCCTTGCACTTCTCCTTCAGCCAATCTTCCTTAGCTACCTTGGAGTTTCTATCCACTTCATTCTTTAATCGCCTGCATTCTTTTCTGCCCTCTTCATTTGTAGCATTCTTGTAGTTTCGTCGTTATGAATCAGGTCTAGTATCTCCTGAGTTATCGATTGATTCTTAGTTGATCTTTTCTTCCTTTCTAACATTTCTTCAGCAGCCCTACTGACTTCATTCTTCATTACTATCCACTCTTCCCCTATTGTGTTTTGCTTCAGCCTTTTCATTTAGTCCTTGTGCAACATGTTCTGTTGGAGCAGAAGTATTTGATAAAATTCGTTAAATTTGGAAAAATGTAGTCGCCTAGAAGATTTTTCATTTCGGAAACAGAGTTCGAAAATGTCATAAATTCTTAGTTTTCTTTCAGCGATTGTGTGGACTTGTTTGTTAAGAAGGCGACTTAGTTAAATGTAACATGAAAACTTGTCAGTCTGTTGAACACACAAGTTCAATAGAAATATTGTTTAATAGTGTTTTTTTTACAGGTATCTAATAGTGTAATATTTGTATTGAACTTGTGTGTTCGACAGAGTGAAAATGTTTTAAGTTTCTATGGACTTGGCTAACCACGAACTTCCTAAACACTTTCTGTAATTATTATATTAGGGAAATAATGGGATGATGCTGATGAGACTGTCATCTCTTTTGCAATTTTCTAAGATTGGAAATGGACAGATTTCTTAAAATAGAATCACGAAAATCCATCATCTTAAAAATCTGTTCGCAGAATTCAACGAGATGATAGGCACCTGGCTCTGAAACTTCTTATCAATTTCTTTCTTGTTCTTCTAGAAGGGTATTGCTGTAGATTTCCATAAAAAAGAATTAACGTACTAAAAATGTCCATGAAATACTAGATCTAGTACTAAAGTACTGAAGGTGGCAACCTTGACTGAAACATTGAGACCTCTAAACGGGCAACAACGTTGCTTACTCTTGACGTCGCCTCAGACAGTTCCATCAATTACAGATTGAAGAGAGGACTGAAAGTGATCGTGACAGGAAACAGCCGTCAGTCAGAGCAGTATGACTGGAATGCTGCATAAATTTCACGCTCCAGGTATAAACTCGACGTCTATCAAGTCAAGGTTATACAAACAAGTCCGTTCACTTCTCTACCCGCTAGAACTTATATTAAAACATATCGAATGTCTGTTGGCAACAACTTGGCAGATAAGATTACCGTTACGTCATCGTTCACTTTTTTTGGGAGAACAGATATCCCTCATACTTGTAATGGCACCCGTCCTCTTCAGAAGAAATAACGACAAATACATACTGCGAAATATTTACCATGTTTGCTTAACAGAGAAGTTTACGTCCAAAAGGTACCAAAAGCTCCTCATTGGGATTTAGTACTTACCGGCATCAAACGTGATTTTCCAACGCCCTGTTTGACTTGGATTTGGGCCATTTTGACTGTTTCTTTGATATTATAGAGCTTCTTACCAACGTATGTTTTCCATCATCATATGATTTTTTTTTTTTTGATTTGGCACGTTTTGGAAATAACCTTCTCGCATGTCTTCAGAATGGATGGACAGGAGGCATCTCACCACTCTCCTTTCTAGCAGCGAAGACGAACTTGCTGACTTACCACCAAGAGTGAAAAATGTTAGCACATTGTATGGACTAATCATTAACGTTAATAAGTTCAAAGTAGTCCGCCTCTGTGTTGTAGTGGTTAGTGTCATTAGCTGCCACCCCGGGAGGTGCGGGTTCGATTGCCGAATCTGCCACGAAATTTGAAAAGTGGTACGAGGGCTGGAACGGGGTCCACTCAGCCTCGGGAGGTCAACTGAGTAGAGGTGGGTTCGATTCCCACCTCAGCCATCCTCGAAGTGGTTTTCCGTGGTTTCCCACTTTTCCTCCAGGCAAATGCCGGGATGGTACCTAACTTAAGGCCACGGCCGCTTCCTTCCCTCTTCCTTGCCTATCCTTTCCAATCTTCCCATCCCCACCAAGGCCACTGTTCAGCATAGCAGGTGAGGCTGGCTGGGCGAGGTACAGGTCATTCTCCCTTGTAGTATCCCCCGACCCAATGTCTCACGCTCCAGGACACTGCCCTTGAGGTGGTAGAGGTAGGATCCCTCGCTGAGTCCGAGGGAAAAACCAACCCCGGAGGATAAGCAGATTAAGAAAGAAGAAGAAGAAGTCTAAAGTAATGAAATAGCGTATGGCTTTTTCATGCCGGGAGTGTCCGAGGACATCTTCGGCCCGCCAGGTACACGTCTTTTGATTCAACGCCCGTAGACGACCTGCGCGTCATGATGAGGATGAAATGATGATGAAGACAACATATACACCCAGCGAAATTAAACAATAATGATTAAAATTCCCGACCCTGCCGAGAATCGAATCCGGGACCCCTGTGTGCAAATGCCAGCACGCTAACTGTTTAACCGTGGAACCGGACAGTCCAAAGTAATGATAGTTGACTGAGGAGCTATAGCTCATTCCACGTTGTGTATGTTGGGTATTCAGCCCGACGGATGGTTGGATCCTCAACAGGTTAACCATTAGCTGTCATAAATGGCCTAGGTGTCACTGAAGAGGCGTACTAGGGAAATGAGGAGTGTGGTAGTCCCCCCCCCTTTTATCTTGAACTAAAAAAACTGATATTTTACAAATTTATATATCGCTGTTTTCCCGTTATCCTGTATTGCTCTTATGACAAGAAGGTTACCATATTGAACAGATCTGCTCAACGGCATCACTGAGGCACATAAATGGGTGAAACTCAGTATTTATGTTCAAGATAAAAGAGGAAAGAAGTCCTACTCAATTGTTGAATGGTCAACGTTGAGGCCTTCGGTTCATAGGGTCTCGGGTTCTAGTCCCAGCGGGGTCGGGGGTTTTAATCTTGTTTGATTAATTCTTCTGGCTGGAGAAGTGGGTGACTGAGTTTTTTTCAACACTTTCCTCTTCATATTCAGACAACACACCACACTACCAACCACCACAGAAACACGCAATAGTGATTACATCCTTCTTTATAAAGTTGGCGTCAGGAAGGGCATCCGGATGTAAAACAGGGCCAAATCCACATGTGCGACACAATTCACTCCCTCGACCCCGAAGGTGTGGGAAAAGTGGTAGAAGACGAAGAAGAAGAAGAAGAAGAAAAAGATAAAAAGGGAAGAAATAATCTGCAAATTACGTTCATGAACTCTATGGGATAAGAGACGGGAAGGGGTAGACGGGCTAATATTGATGTTCACAATATAACGGAAAAACAGCGATACATAAATTTGTGAAAATCAGTTTTTTAAGTTCAAGATAAAAGGGGGGGGGGGGTGGAATCATCATCATCATCATCATCATCTGTGTACCCTCCAGGGTCGGCTTTTCCCTCGGACTCAGCGAGGGATCCCACCTCTACCGCCTCAAGGGCAGTGTCCTGAAGCTTCAGACGCTTGGTTGGGGATACAACTGGGAGAATGACCAGTACCTCGAGCAGGCGGCCTCACCTGCTATGCTGAACAGGGGCCTTGTGGAGGGATGGGAAGATTGGAAGGGATAGTCAAGGAAGAGGGAAGGAAGCGGCCGTGGCCGTATGTTCGGTACTATCCCGGCATTCGCCTGGAGGAGAAGTGGGAAACCACGGAAAACCACTTCCAGGATGGCTGAGGTGGGAATCGAACCACCTCTACTCAGTTGACCTCCCGAGGCTGAGTGGACCCCGTTCCAGCCCTCATACCACTTTTTTTTTCAAATTTCGTGGCAGAGCCGGGAATCGAACCCGGGACTCCGGGGGTGGCAGCTAATCACGCTAACCACTACACCACAGAGGCGGTCGGGGGTGGAATACGTTACAAATTAGGCACAGTTTACTATTGGTTCTTCCTCAGATTCATCCATATAGTAAATAAACCACTGTATTAATGTTAAAGAAAGAAATCGCACACGTAGGCTAATTAATCACATAACAGTCACTCAGTACAAGAGCAGTGGCGGTTCGTGCATGAAGGGCTTTTGGGCGTCGCCCCGCCGCCGTTTCAAAATCATTTAACGTTATTTCATTCTGTAATTGCCAACGGCCGTAGCCGTGTTGAAACACCGGATCCCGTGAGATCTCCGAAGTTAAGCAACATTGGGCGTGGTCAGGAGTTGGATGGGTTGTCACGCGCTGTTGGTGGGGGGTAAGGGAATGGAGGAGCGGAAAGGAACTGGCCACCCTACCGCACGTAAACTCCGTTTCAGCAACACCTCTGCGGAGGTTCGGACCTGCCTTCGGGCAGAATACACCCTTACGTTACTCTGTAATTGATTACATAAAGAGACGGGCAAATGTAGCGAAGCCGAACTTATGTCGTGTGATATTCTGTTATTTCGGCTGTAAACCTTTTGCTTTTCTATTTCCAAGAAACCTGCCTGCTGTCATTTCTTGATGGATACAGTACTTTTGCATCCATCTCTTGGCACAGGCCAGAGTAAAGTGTAGCTTCCACCAAAGTCCCAGTCTCATCCATGGCTGTGACAATATGGGTGGTGCTGAGTAATGACATTCAGAGCATTAGTGCATCTGAGTGTTATGAAAGTGCTGCTCATAGGGTCAGTCGTGCTGCAATAGTACTTTCTGACCCAGTGAGGAAAGCAATGGCAAACTACCTCACTCCTCATCTTGCCTAGTATGCCTCATTTTGGTGCTGCCATTGGTTTTTGGGGTTTCCTTATAACCGCATAACCTTTGGTGGTGCTATTTGAGGATCCAACCAGCCTCTGGGCTGATGACCTGACAGATAGACATTTTCAAGAATATGGTAAAGGCTTTCATGCCGTGACTGAGCACGATGTAGTCCTAAGGTGTTCGGACTGTGGTAGCAGGGCCGTGGGCAGGTCCATAGGGTTTGCAAGTGTGCGGGGTGCGGGAGGAGCCTGGAAGGATGATATCGGCTTGTCAGGGGAGGAAGAGTGAAGGCGGGTGTAAGTGCTGAACGGCGGAGCCCTCGGTAACATCGCCAACCACTTTACAATGTCGCTACCGGGCGAGTTGGCCGTGCGGTTAGAGGCGCGCGGCTGTGAGCTTGCATCCGGGAGATAGTGGGTTCGAATCCCACTGTCGGCAGCCCCGAAGAGATGGTTTTCCGTAGTTTCCCATTTCCACATCAGGCAAAATGGTGGGGCTGTACCTTAATTAAGGCCACGGCCGCTTCCTTCCCATTCCTAGGGTTTTCCTATCCCATCGTCGCCGTAAGACCTACCTGTGTCGGTGCGACGTAAAACAAATAGAAAAAAATACAATGTCGCTAGGCTTTTCCCCCCATGCCTTACATTAATTTTTGTTAGAGATTAATTCCAAAACATTTTACAAAACAACGAATTCCATTAAACTGACTATTTAAGCAATTCAGTTCCATAAAGAAGGTAAAATAAAGATTCAAAATGTAATCATAACGTGACGGTACTATCTGCAGGGTGTCAAATTGTTAAATACGTTGTCGCTTTGAGATTTGAGTAAGACGAGAGAAATTCGGAAGTGCACTGCTTATTTGTTTTCATGAATATTGTTGATGATTGTGATCATTGAAACAGTAGAGTGCCATAGTAGTTGGGATTGCATTAGCTGTTAGCCTGTTAATGTGTGTGTATAAATGCCATTGTAGTGTAGTTAATTAATTAATTAATGTTGTAGTGCAAGCAGATTTCTATTCAGCCAGTGTAATCGGATTATTATTATTATTATTATTATTATTATTATTATTATTATTATTATTATTATTATTATTATTTATGGGGTCGATGACTTACCTGTTAGGTCCCTTAAAATAACAAACATAATAATCATCATCATTATTATGACGGCACAGCCCTGCCAGAGTAAAATGTCACGAACCACCACTGCGAAGACAAGTTCGCACTAATATAATAACTAAAAACATATCATCACGTAAATAGACAACATCTGTACTATAGTAATAAGCTGCCAGGATTCATATTTTCGGATTACACGTTACTGGAACACGCATGCACAGAAATGCTTTCGCGATGTAAGCAAAGCACCTCCTTCGTTTAAGAGGATACGGAACGATTAAAATGGTCAAAAATATCAGTTTTTATATTTTTATATTTTTATATTTGATGAATCTCTGAAGTCTGCTCTTTAAAATGATGTATAATACATTATAGTTTAACAATTAAAAGTTGCCACAATTTTAATTTGAACTTGCGCTAACAATGAGAAAATCATGTGTGTGGAAAGTTTTAACTGCAGTTTTCTCAGTTTCCATTTTTTTCAAATGTATGTTCCTTTTTTCTAGGTGACTGTTTATCACAGAGCTGTGTAATTCTCATCATTAATTTGTCTCATATTGGTTAACATTTTAACGGAGGGATTTCCAGATTTATGTAAAACTGTTTGAGATTTGACTGTTTTTTAGGAAAAAATTATTCTATTTATTGACTGTTTAAAAAATATGTGTCTGAGTCCCCTTAAGTCCAATTACAAAAACGCTCCGTCAGTATGTCAAATAAGGTTTGAATAAAATGTGAAATAAATTTCATTTTCATAACTTTATTAGATCCTGAGAAAAAGGAACACGAATTAAACAAATTTAACATTGGTAAGATAGGCGGCTCCGTATCCCCTTAACTCATTGCTGCAGGTAGACAGCTCACTACAAGATGTATAGCAATACACACACTGCTCCTTCAGCACTACCCCTTCGCTCCCTCCCCTCCTTTTCAGTACTCCAGTTAGGCAATGTTGACTGTTTATACCGGGATACCATTTCTGTGCATACGTGTACCAGAGTGACACAGAAAGAAAATGGTGGAAGGCATCAAAGCGATGGCTGTTCCCATCATTGTGCTTCCTCCCTGCGAATGTATTTGTGAAAGAGAAAAGCTTCAGTAGTTATTTTAATAACGCACGGGCAATAAATGCCTCATCTTTTTACCTTTCTTTCAAACAATATCAAGTACATTACAATATTCTAATCGTGAGGAATTATGGGTGTCTAACAGAGGATGTGTTAACTCGTTGTAGGTCTATGAGGGCAATACTGATTTTTCTAACATGGAATTATCTGTAGCTACGACAAGGGACGTTGTGATGCAGATATAAGTGCTTGTCTGTCCATCACTTTAAAAAAAAAAACCGTTTATTTCATGAGAATGAGAGCTAACTAAGCGTTTCAAGCATCATATTTGCATATTTCACAACAAAATGAATAGGAATTGACTGATTTTAATTCGCACACATTTTTACTGTTGACCAGTGTTTTAGTTAAAATTCTTATATTATAAGTAGACCTTTCCGTACTTGTTTTACTGAGAAGCGTCGTATCTAACGGCTGGTCTTAATCGGCAAAGTCTGATCACACCTGTAAACAGGTTGGCCAGTCAATTCTATAGGCCCTACTCCATAAGATTTTACAGTAGTTTTGAATGAATCAAAGATGTTTAACATACTTACTCATGTTTACTCTGTAAGTCTCATTACACAGCTGCATATAATCGTCCATATTCAGAGTGGGCATGTCTTCAACCATTGTTGTACCGTTCCACGCCATTGAAGTGTACATGGGTGTTGTTGTTGCTGATGAGCTGGCAGCTTTCTGAAATTAAAGTAAAAATCATTAGAATACTCCCCATTCATTTGGTGTAGCTCCTTCATGCAAACAGTAATCAAATTTTTTAGTATATCTCCAGATATCTTATCAATTCTATCTGCTTTTCTAGTTTTGTACTTTTATGTCTTATTGTAAATTTATTTGTTAACGTAGGGAAATCTCAACACTTCTTTAGCATTTAATTTCGTGTGGCTATTTCTAGCCGAGTGCAGCCCTTGTAAGACAGACCCTCCGTTGAGGGTGGGCGGCATCTGCCATGTGTAGGTAACTGCGTGTTAATGTCGTGGAGGATAGTATTGTGTGTGGTGTGTGAGTTGCAGGGATGTTGGGGACAGCACAAACACCCATCCCCCGGGTCAATGGAATTAACCAATTAAGGTTAAAATCTCCGACCCGGCCGGGAATTGAACCCGGGACCCTCTGAACCGAAGGCCAGTACCCTGACCATTCAGCCAACGGGTCGGGCTCTTTAGCATTAGTCACCTCCTCTATCTAGACATTATCCTTGTAACCAACAATCTTTACATACTGCTGCCTGAATACTTCTGCCTTCTGTAAATCCTCTCATAGACACTCCACTTGTTCACTTATGATTCCCGGAATGCCCTTCTTGGAATCCGTTTCTGCCTTAAAATACCTACACATAACTTACCATTTTTCACCAAAATTGATATGACTGCCAATTATGCTTGCCATCGTGTTATCCTTAGCTGACTTCATCACTAGATTCAATTTCCTAATAAGTACCTTCAATTTCTCCTTATTTCCACAACCATTTCTAACTCTATTTCTTTCTTAGACTCTTTATTTTTCTGTTATAATATAGTGGGTATTTATCATTCCTTACCTTTAAAGGCAAATTATCTGTTTTCTAATTCCTCAAAAATTCCTTTAAACACACCCCACTCTCTGCTTACATTTTTATTGACCGTTTTCCACCGATCATAATTTTTTAAACTCCCTTATGGCTGTATTATCATCCATCTAATAGTCCTACTTTACAACCTTCCTTTCCATCACATTTATTTTTAATTACGATCAAAACAGCTTCGTGATAATCAAAACCATCTATTACTTCAGAGTGAACTATCAGCAGTGTCTAAATACAATCATACTTTTGCCTGTGTACTTCAACTCTTTTAGTCCTCACACTTCACATCTAGTTCACTTCTGTGGTGTAGTGGTTAGTGTGATTATCTGTCATTCCCTGAGGCCCGGGTTCGATTGCCGGCTTTGCCTCGAAATTTCAAAAATGGTACGAGGACTGGAAATGGGTCCATTCAGCCTCTGGAGGTCAAACAAATACAGGGGGTTCGATTCCCACCTCAGCCATCCTCGAAGTGGTTTTCCGTGGTTTGCCACTTCTCCTCCAGGCAAAAGCCGGGATGGTAACATAACTTAAGGCCACAGCCGCTTCCTTCCCTCTTTCTTGCCTATCCCTTCGAATCTTCCCATCTACATACAAGGCCTCTGTTCAGCATAGCAGACGAGGACGCCTGGGAGAGGTACTGGACCTCCACCCCTGTTGTATCGCCAACCCAAATTCTCAAGCTCCAGGATACTGAACTTGAGGCGGTAGAGGTGTGATCCCTCGCTGAGTCCGAGGGAAAGACCAAGCCTGGAGGGTAAACGGATTATGAAATAAATAATAATAATGATAATAATAGTCCGGCTCCATGGCTATATGGTTAGCGTGCTGGCCTTTGGTCAGAGGGGTCCCGGGTTCGATTCCCGGTAGGGTCGGGAATTTTAACCATCATTGGTTAATTTCGCCGGCTCGAGGGCTGGGTGTATGTGTCGTCCTCATCATCATTTCATCCTCATCACGACGCGCAGGTCACGTACGGGTGTCAAATCAAAAGGCCTGCACTTGGCGAGCCGAACATGTCCTCGGACACTCCCGGCACTAAAAGCCATACGCCATTTCATTTCATTTCATGATAATAATAATGTTTTTCCTTTCCTGCCCCAGTAGGCAGCTTTCCAGGTCGTTCGTGACACACCACACACCCTGAACAGAGTCCAAAACTTACTACTACAGCATTGTGAACAGTGCCTCGAAGTAGGAGGGGGCATATTGAACATTGTTTCCTACGTTCAGTATTTCATTCCATTTACAATGCTGTGAGTGAAGTAATACACAATCGTGAGGCGGCAGTGCTGTATCTTCGAGCATATTAAATAATGAAGAACGATACGCCGGCCCACAGACGAGAGGAGAAACGATCTGGTGCATTCCTTGACTGACAGGTGTGTTCTTGTACTGTGTATGCAGTTACGAACTGTGGATATTCGCTGTAAGAGACAAGGACAAACCTGTGCGAGTCGAACGAGAAAACTTGTACCTACATTACCTCTGTCTCCCACTTCCCACTTCCCCTCCCTTCCCTTCTCTTCCCTGAAGCACTGCAGCGGCTGGCTCTCTGACATAGCAAACACGGCCAGTTCGTCAATTTGAATCGCGCGACCGGAACTAACAAAGTAACGTCAGTTTCTAGAAAAGAAACATTTTCTCCGCCAATCCGACTGCATCACCGCTGTTAACATAACATGAAGTGCATCCCTGGTTTTGTTTTTATCAGTATAGTTCTGATACACTCTGTATAACAGACGGCGGTTTATTCGTTACAGAATGTATGAACAATTAAGATAATTTATTGCGTGCATTGTTACACATACTTTAACGTAATCCTACAATTACAACATCCATTTAAACGACTTGGATGAATGAATGAATGAATTAGTTACTCAATTTAATTAATCAATTAATTAATAAAACAACTAAGAATAATCATCTCTCCCAGTCACGGATAACCACCAAACTGGGAGAGAGTTTCATGACTGACTTGAATGAATGAATGAACGAATTAATTAATTAATTAAATAGTTACTAAATTTAATGAATCAATTAATTAATAAAACAACAAAGGAAAATCCGCTCTCCCAGTCACGGATAACCTCTAACTCGGGAGAGAGTTTCATGAATGACTTGAATGAATGTATGAGTGAATTAGTTATTTAATTTAATTAATCAATTAATAAACAACTCACAATAATCCTCTCTCCCAGTCACGGATAACCACCAAATTGGGTAAGAGTTACATGAATGGCTTGAATAAATGAATTAATAAATTAATTAGTCACTTACTTTAATTAATCAATTAATAAAACAACTAATAACAATCCTCTCTCCCAGTCAAAGATAACCACCAACTTGTGAGAGAGTTTCATGGATGTCTTGAATAAATGAATGAATGAATGAATTAGATACTTAATTTAATTAATCAGTTAATTAATAAAACAACTAAGAAAAATCCTCTCTCCCAGTCACAAATAACCACCAACTTGGGAGAGAGTTTCATGATTGACTTGAATGAATGAATGAATGAATAAATAAATAAATTAGTTACTTAATTTAATCAATCAATTAATAAACGATGATGATGATGATGCTTGTTGTTTAAAGGGACCTAGCATCGAGATCATCGGCCCCTAATGGTACGAAATGAAATGAAAAACAAAAAGGTCAAAATCATCCACCGACCAAAATAGAAAAATGTTAAGAATGAATGGATGGACATGAACAAAAAAAAAAACAAAAAAAAAAAACAACAACAGTGGATCCGACTCAAAAAGGATCATAAATAATAGTGTTACTGACCAAGGGACCATTTATAAAGCACAATTCTGAATCGAGGATGCTTGATGTCTACAGAGGTCCACAATCCAGGTCAAAGACCCCTCAGAATGGCACTTATCGCTAGTAAAGTAGAGCCATGGTATTTGTCATGTTGGGGTACTAATCAAAAGTAGCGAAACTCACGGTGTTCCACACATGATGGTACTACTCACAAGTATTGTACGTCGTCAAGTAACGCAGACCTATGATGTTTCTCACACAATGGCACCACTCATAGCCAACGCAAACCGATGAGGTTCCTCACCTAGGTGTACTAGTCACGGGCGCCGGTATTCCCGTGGTGTTCCTCACATAGTGGGTACTAATCACAGGCAACGCCCAGACCCGCGGTGTTGCTCACATGGGTACGACTCACGGGTACTGGAAACCTAAAGGCGAACCACTCTCTGCTAATACTAATCACAAACCTATTTCGTACCTAATATAGTGGTACTACTCGTAAGTAAAGGCGACCCATGGTGTTCCCCACGTGATGGTACTAATCAATTTGATGGTTCTAAGACAAACATCCCTTGGTCGCCCCTTTTAATCGCCTCTCACGACAGGCAGGGGATACCGTGGCTGTATTTTTCATCTGCGTCCCCCACCCACAGGGGGTAGAGAGAGAAAAAAGAAGAAGAAAGAAGGGATCCGTCACTTCGAAAAATGAAGTAACGGACGAAGAAAGGCAAGGGCCACGAAGGGCGTCAATCAATCAATCAATCAATCAATCAATCAATCAATCAATCAATCAATCAATCAATCAATCAATCAATCAATCAATCAATCAATCAATCAATCAATCAATACTGATCTGCATTTAGGGCAGTCGCCCAGGTGGCAGATTCCCTATCTGTTGCTTTCCTAGCCTTTTCCTAAATGATTTCAAAGAAATTGGAAATTTATTGAAAATGAAAGACTCCCTAGGCCTCGAATGCTCTAATACCGTCGGGGTTGGAAAAGAACAAGAGTTGACCAAGGGAGGTCGGACAGAATAGACAAAAGTGAGGAGCCTGGCACAAGTAAGTGGAAGCAATGCCAAGACTCAGCTGAGGCCCCGTAGTCGCCAATCCTCGCTCCCAAGTTGAGAGCTCCTTGGGCCCCTTTTTCGCTTCTTACGACAGGCAGGAGATACAGCGGGTGTATTCTACATGTGCGTCCTCCACCCGCAGGGGGTCAATTAATAAACAACAAAGAAAAATCCTCTCTCCCAGTCACGGATAACCACCAAATTGGGAGAGAGTTCCATTAATTACTTGAATGAATGAATTAATTAATTAGTTATTTAATTTAATTAATCAATTAATAAACTAAGAAAAATCCTCTCTCCCAGTCACGGATAACGACCAACATGGGAGAGAGTTTCATGACTGATTTGAATGAATGAATGAATTGATTAATTAGTCACTTAATTTAATTAATCAATTAATTAATAAAATAACTAAGAAAAATCCTCTCCCCCAGTCACAGATAACCACCAACTTGGGAGAGAGTTTCATGAATGACTTAATTGAATGAATGCATGAATTAATAATTAATTCATTAATTAGTCACTTAATTTAATGAACCAATCATTTAATAAAACACCTAAGAAAAATCATCTCTCCCAGTCACGGATAAGTAACAAAATGTACAAAGTTTGAAAAAATTGCATGATTCAAATTGGCATTACAAGTTATTTAAAGAGTTTTCACCGAGCTCGATAGCTGCAGTCGCTTAAGTGCGGCCAGTATCCAGTATTCGGGAGATAGTAGGTTCGAACCCCACTGTCGGCAGCTCTGAAGATGGTTTTCCTAGGTTTCCCATTTTCATACCAGGCAAATGCTGGGACTGTACCTTAATTAAGGACACGGCCGCTTCCTTCCCACTCCTAGCCCTTTTCTGTCCCATCGTCGCCATAAGACGTATCTGTGTCGGTGCGACGTAAAGCCAATAACATTTTAAAAAAAGTTTTCATGAAGATTATCAGTTGTTGTAAAACAGGCCTATAGGTACAAAGTGCTCCTAACACATTTCTAATAGCATCCCTATTCTGGTTTCAGATCTGTTTTGTACTTGTGATCCCAGATGAACATCATATACTTTACACAGGCAGCACAAATTAAGACTTCGCACTTCTGGTCCTAGGCCGCGGGAATCCCCAAGCGAGCTTGTGTCAGCTTTGGCGCAGCAGATGCTTAGCTCTCTCGCTCAGTTCGCTAGTATATACTGAGTGGCCAGATGTCATGCGAAGACACTGAATGTGATGTTAATAACAAGTTAATCCTCCGCGAGCCCTCAAAACGGCCGCAAGACAGGGTGTTGAAATCGTTCTGGAGGGATCTGGAGCGACGCATCCTGCATTGCTACCCACAATATACTGTTTGCTAACAAGTGCTATCACATCTGAAGTCTAAGCTCTTGTTCAGGAAAACGAAAGTCCTAATGTAAGTGTTAGTAAAGCCTGTATTAACATATAGTGCTGAGATTTGGACACACTCAAAATCTGATGAAAGACAGCTTGGTATATTTGAAAGAAGGACTTTGAGGCTAATTTTTTTTTACCAGTGGAAGAAAACGGTGTCTGGTGAAGAAGATATAATGATGAATTGTATAATTTATGTAACGAACCAAACATTGTGAACTGCATAAAGATCAGAATGTTGGAATGGGCAGGACATGTGCTGCGTGCTACTGGCAGAGTGAGAAAGAAGATATTTAATGCAGCCCTAGAAGGAATCAGGAAAGTTGGAAGATCAAAGTCAAGGTGGGAAGAAGGGGAAAGAGAGGATGTAAAGATAATTGGAATAAAAAATTGGAGGAGCTCTGCGCTTAACAGGAAATAATTGGGAAAACTCCTTCAGAAGGCCAAGGCCCACAGAGGGCTGCCGTGCCAGTGATGATGAATGGGAGTGTTTGAACAAGTAATACAGTAGAATTCCATTAGTCCGGCATCCAGCAGTCCGCAACGCCCGATGGTCCGGTACCATTTCAGGATTTTTTATGTTAATTATTTTACGTTTGTGACGGTTAAAGCACACGGCGCGGTTCGAAATCACCCGGAAGTGTCCACTACGCGTCTGCTATTGTTAGACACAATCTGCATTGTTGGCTGTCACAACACACTGTTTCAGTACATTGTTTTGATTGCGAGAACTTTTAGCTGCAGTATTTTTTCTTGCGATCTAGGATCCGTATTACAGTAGTGCAGTAGTGTAGTAAACATAGGCCTACATATAAAAGTGCCCTGTGGAAGTTTTCTTGGTATTTAAGCAGTGACAATGTTCTCGAAACCGAAACCTTCTTCAAGTTCCAAATCATGAGAGAAACGTAAGCACGTAACTCTTACCATCAACCAGAAACTGGAAATCATCAAACGCCTGGAGGAAAGTGAGAACAGAAATATTTTGTTGAATGAATTTAAAATTGGCTCGTCGACCATTTACGACATAAAAAAAAATGTTGGTGCAAAACGCCGTGTTACGGCTGTTTTCGATGTACGCCTTAACCTATATCCTAGTAAGAGGAACCGCCCGATAGTCCGGCATTTTCGGTAATCCGGTACCGCGCCGGTCCCGAACGTGCCGGACTATCGGACTTCTACTGTACAACAATCCCTGTCCAGAAAATAAGACTCTTTTAAGTCGCCTGATCACGACTTTAACTGCATGTGGAACTGCGATCTGAAACTGAGTAAGACTTACCGGAGCTGCCAAAACCGAACACAGTAATGTTAATACAGCAATCATTTGTCCCAACATGGTAACTTTAAACTTTGTAAATACAAACAAGTCTTCGTGGCGTTCTTTCAGACTGACCTAAATTGTTAAGGGATGTGCGTTTTATAGATATGTATATGACCTTGTTGGTCAAATCAGGAAGTTAGATTTTTAGCATGAAGAATGATTTCATTGCGCACAATTCCCTCGTTCAGTTGTTTGAAAGCGGTAACAAAACCGATACGATTACCATCACGCATATCATGTGGACAATGATAGCGAGGGGGAAATTCGGCGGAAGTCAGGTTCAATCACAGTGACTATAGTCCGTGGTTAATCATCTCTAATGGCACGTAGTGACGCAAATAGAACGTATCTACCAAGTGTTGCAACCAACAGCGATGCTCCATACAGAACTTTCGGAAACCAGGGATGATTAAGTGAAATTATTTGTCTGAAAACTCAAACATATCACATTTTAAAAAAATTAAAATGAGATTTCCCCCCCACCGATAAATTCTTTATTTCAATTTAACCTGGGCCTTATATGCTTGCGTTATTTTAACATGAAATGTCCTTCAAATTTAGGGGGTAGGGCACTCAAGGGAGTGGTGGTGGTGGGGATTATTGTTTATTAAGGGGGAGACCTAGCTTAACACAGGGAAAATAGGCCAATATTCATTCGATTGTTATATATGCTACAAACGTTGTTGACAAATGCTGCACATAACCCAGTATTGGCAGAGCAATCAGAAGCAACTTCAATAATGTCAAAATTCTAATTACAACATTTCAAAATAAAATGTTCAAAATTTCCCGCCTTTTTAACGGTTTCCTTCATACTGTTTCACGGATAATTATTAATTTTTCAGTTTCCTCCCATAATGTTGTACTACAATCTGTACCTCATTCAGATCAATGGGATTGAAATTCGATTTTATATAACATATTTATTTACAAAAATATTCATATTTTCTGGTGCTCGGAATAAAAACCCAACAAAAATCCGAATTACAGTCTATGTTAATGATTGAGGTTCATTTTGTAGCTGGGGGTTTGATACACACTTTAAAAAAATAAAAGTATAAAAATTCTTATAAACTTGGAATTTATAAGGGAAACAGTGATATATTGTTAAAAAGGCGGGAAATTTTGAACATTTTATTTTAAAATATTAAAATTATTAAAATTCTGACATTACTGAAGTTTCTTCCGGTTGCCAGGAAGCATGCCAACACTGGGATATGCGCAGGAATTGTCAACAACAATTGTAGCATATTTAACAATGGAATGAATATTAACCTTCTTTTTTCCTTTGTTAAGCAGGGTCTCTCCCCTTAACACGAATCAGAGGAGAAAATGGAAGAGATCCGACACTTCAAAAAATGAAGGATAAGCCCACATACATTGCGTTCATAGATCTAGAAAAGGTATTCGACAATATTAATTCGACTAAACTATTTGAGATTCTGAAGATGATTGGGATGAGATACCAAGAAAAAAGAAATATCTACAATCTGTATACAAATCAGTCTACAATGATAAGCATCGAGGGCTCTGAAAAAGAAGCAGCAGTCCAGAAAGGAGTGAGGCAAGATGGCAGTTTGTTCCCTATCCTTTTCAATGTTTATATAGAACAGGCACTAAAGGAAATCAAACAGAAATTTGACAAGGGAATCACAATCCAAGAATAGGAAATAAAAACCCTGAGATTTGCCGGCGATATTGTTATTTTATCTGAGTCTGCAGCAAAACTGCAGAAATTTCTGAATGGTGTGGACAGAGTCTTCGATAAGGAGTACAAGATGAAAATAAATAAGTCCAAAACAAAAGTAATGGAGTGCAGTCGAACGAAGTCAATTGAAGCAGGTAATATCAGATTAGGAAATGAAGTCTTAAAGGAAGTAGATGAATATTGTTACTTGGGTAGTAAAATAAGTAACGATGGCAGAAGTAAGGAGGACGTAAAGTGCAGGCTAGCACAAGCAAGAAAGAGGTTTCATAAAAAAAGAAATTTGATCACTTCAAACATTGATATAGGAATTAGAAAGATGTTTTTGAAGACTTTCGTGTGGAGCGTGGCATTGTATGGAAGTGAAACATGGACGATAACTAGCTCAGAAAGAAAGAGGATGGAAGCTTTTGAAATGTGGTGTTACAGAAGGATGCTGAAGGTGAGATGGATAGATCGAATCACGAATGAAGAGATACTGAATCAAATTGGTGAGAGGAGATCGATTTGGCTAAATTTGACCAGAAGAAGAGATAGAATGATAGGACACATCTTAATCACCCAGGACTTGTGCAGTTGGTTTTTGAAGGGCGTGTAGGCGGTAAGAACGGTAGGGGTAGATCAAAGTATGAATATGACAAGCAGATTAGAGCAGATGTACGATGTAGCAGTTACGTAAAAATTAAAAGTTTCGCACAGGATAGGGTGGCATGGAGAGCTGCATCAAGCCAATGAACGGACTGATGACTCAAACACAACAACAACAATAACAACATTGGGCCTTATATTTTTGCATTATTCCAAGATGAAATGTCCTTCAAACTGAGGGGAGCCGGGCCCTCAGGGGACACCCATTTATGCCCGGAACGTGTATTTTGATTTTTTAAATGAAAATGATTTCATTAAGTCAGAATGAGATATATTTACTGAATTTAGTGTAATTTTCGCAAATATAGTTTTCTTCGCGCAATACGGGAGTGTGTACGAAAGTGCCCATTGGTCATGAGTCCTACAAGAATACCACGGAAGGATTTTTGATTGTATATGTAGTTGATTACATTTCATTACAGTTAATTAAAGGGCTCAGGCGTCAGCGCGCCGGCCTCTCACCGTTGGGTTCCGTAGTTCAAATCCTGGTCAGTCCATGTGAGATTTGTGCTGGACAAAGCGGTGGTGGGACAGGTTTTTCTCCGGGTACTCCGGTTTTCCCTGCCATCTTTCACTCCAGAAACACTCTCCAATATAATTTCATTTCATCTGTCAGTCATTAATCATTGCCCCAGAGGAGTGCGACAGGCTTCGGCAGTGGGCACAATTCCTATCCTCGCCGCTAGATGGGGGCTTCATTCATTCCATTCCTGACCCGGTCAAACGACTGGAAACAGGCTGTGGATTTTAATTACAGTTAATTAACTATTTTATTTCACTGCAGACACCATTTTACAAATATTTTGTTTAATCAGCTATTTCAACCAATGTTTGAATATAATCTCATAGCTAACAAATCCGAATATTTTCAACATATTCGTTTAGAGCAGGACCTCTCAAACGCCTAATATCTCGCGCGTGCAAACCGAGGCGCAGAGGCTCCTCCTCTCAACTCGGCTTGACTCGGATGCGTAGTGAGCTGAGAGCGACGAAGCGTTCGGTGATAGACGGCTTGTTTGTCAGTGAAATAGATAAGCGCAAGACAACAACATAATAATGCAACAACCTGTTTCGAAGAAAGCAAAGACGTCCGAATGTCCATTTTAATCGACCTGGAAACTTCTGCATTTGTTTTTTGTCGGTCGGGACGAAAAAGCCAAATGCTTAATCTCAGGTACAATACTTACGTGATCATCAACATGATATATTTTTCAGTAGAAAGACTTTGCTCGAATTCTACCGGAATTTGTCAAGGGAAGACTTTCCTAAGCTGCATCGAGAAGCAGCTATGATTATTTCTATGTTTGGTTCCACATGCATATGTGAAAGGTTTCTTTTTCTTGTTTTGACTTGTACGAAAACTAGATTGCGTGCGAGTGTTTCTAATGGTAATTTTAAGAACGCTCTCAGAATTGCTGTCAGCCGATCCCTTGTTCCAGACATTACTGGCATAATTGCAAAGAAAAAGGAAAATAAGTTACAGAGAAGATAAGTTGTCTGTTCAAACCAAATTGAAGGGAGGGATTTTTAACACCGGTAGCCTTGTCCTATACAAGTGAGTGTCTCGGCTCATCGCTCGTAAACATCTCGGAGCGAGTGGAGCAACAGCATGTCTCGTAGGCAAGGGAGAGACAGATGTAGGGAAAGAGGAGTGGGGGTTTGCTCTCTGGTCGACCTAGTGAAGTCGTCTGTTGCACCTTGCGTCGTGCAGTGCACTGGCGCATGCACCGTGAGAGGCCCTGATTTAAAGTATATGACGCAAAAGTTTTCTCTTTGTGATATTCAGCAAAGCAATGTCTGTAAAGTGGAAGCTGGCATCTCTCACAAGCCAGTACCGTCTTCACCTTGCGACAAAGGGCACATCTCTTATCCTCCCCCTTCATGATAAGGTGACCTTCATGAGTGTCTCGAGCAGGCTTTCTTACCCTGTCAGAATATCGCATTGGCCCTATTGTCTTCGGAGGAGTGTCATACTTCTGGAGAAGTGTTGCGTGAATCTTCATCTGAGCCACCACCTTCAGGAGGTCCAATAAAAACACCAGCATCAAGAACTTCTGGAGAATCTTCTCGATTATCTCTTCCACAGCAAAATGCCATGTGCTGAATGACAGATGTTGAGACATAACGACGATATTCTGAGCGCAAACCTAACAGTAACTAGACCAAGAGTGTTTCATAATGAACAGAAATAACAATCAAACATATTTTTAAAATCTGATTTTAATTAAGGCCATGGCCGCTTCCATCCCACTCCTAGCCCTGTCCTATCCCATCGTCGCCATAAGACCTATCTGTGTCGGTGCGACGTAAAACCAATAGCAAAAAAAAAGCAATCTGATGTTGATATTTGAATCTTTTCTTGAATGGTTTTGTAGCAGGATCTATAGCTCATTCCATGTCAAGAAAACAGTATTTCTCTTATGACAATAGGATTGCCATATCGAACGGCTCTGCTCAACACCATTATAGGAAAACGGAGGCACATAAATTTATGAAATTCAGTATTGAATTTCAAGGCATAAAGCGGAAGAAAATAAGCTGCAAATTATTTTTATGAACTAAATGGGGCGGGGGTAAACTACGATGCATTGAAAATCTCCGCATTCAAGCGTAAGGCGAATTGGGGGGAGAAAATACACACCTAATTTTTATAGGCTCAAGGGGTGAGGGATGCATTTAATTACATTTAATAAATTTCTACACGCAATAAAGGCTAGAAAACAGATGCAACAAATACATACTGTAGATGACTCTACAAACGATCACAGTATTAATGTTAAAGAAAGAAATCACACATGTAGAATTATTGCATAACTCTCACTCAACGCAAGACAATTACGCACTGGTTACGCCTAAAGACACACATGCAACAAATAAATACTGTAGATGACTTCACTACAGAAGTGAGCCGCCGGTGGTAAACAGAGTGAGGGACTACACGAGGCTTGTACACTCGAAATCTTTAGTATCTCGTGGCCACAAGTACCTGCTTACACTCCCTCATTGGTCACATCCATTAGACGTGTTAAATCATGCACACATCTGAAGAGTGAGGGGAGGTGGAGAAAACGAAGTACGAGGATATCTAGCATTAACGAAACACACGTGGAGGGGAAGGTACTTGCTACCCCTCCCCCGCCCACACGTCCCACTGGCTCGACAATGTAGGGAGAGGGGAATGAAGGCAGGAACCACACGGCTCTTTCAAGGCAGCAGACGTAATGTCAAGTCATTGAGGGTCAAATTCTCCACTTTCTTTCTAATTCTTGTGTGCGAGGTATGACTGAAATGTTAGCAATGTCGTCTATGACTGCATTATCAAATCGCATCGCGCTCAACCACTGTAAGAAAGAATGACCCCTATTTTCGTCAATATAGGCCCTGTTAAATACTAATACTAATACTAATAATAATAATAAAAATAATAATAATCATTGTTATCCTAAGAAACCACAGTAAAAAATCTGGCATTAAATAATCATGATTATCAGAGTCACAAGGGCGTTTGGAAAACCGTTCCTAATGGAAAATTCTAAATTCCCCTGGAGGGAATGAGATATTTTTCACCAATAGAGGTTGTCAAAAATGTCAAAAATATATCAGATGTAAGGCTTTTCAGGTGTTTGCTCTATTAACCAGCGTTTCGTCTTAGGTCTGACACATCCCACTCTGATGAGTCTAGTGTCAGACACATCCCACTCTGATGAGTCTAGTGTCAGACCTAAGACGAAACGCTGGTTAATAGAGCAAACGCCAGAAAAGCCTTACATCTGATGTGTTTTTAAACCGTTCCTATGAAGTTATTGTCAGCGCTGATCAAACAATTAAATGTCATATATTGGGGTGGGATTATATCGTGCACACTTCATCGCAATTAAATTACAGTCAATTAATGGTTTTCCTTGATTAGAAAGGCTAGTATAGCCAGAATCAAGGGCGCCCATACCCGGGGGAAAGGTGGAGACGTCCTCTCCCCTCCCCCGCCTAGCTCTCAGGAAAGGCAAAATTCTAATGCAGTCAGGAGTTTTCCTTTCAAGAAAATGATTTAAATGTCAGTATTACGTAGAAGCGATAGTACCGTCCCCCACCAACAGGCAGGGAATACTGTGGGTTATTCTACTGCAGCATACAAGTCGCCATTTATTTTTCAAAATATTAAAAATACTACCCACCCCCAGGTCTGCCCTCCTTCCTACAAACTGTCATATGGGCGCCTATAGCCAGGATGTTTAACCATAGAAACATCTTAATCAGTTCCCGAAAAAATGGAGTTGGGAGTGACCTCTGAGTGTAGACCACACCTCCTGGCAGACGAACGCATGTGATCTTGCCTTGGTTACTTCTCCTTCATCCTCAGGGTTGGCTAAAATCTTCGCCCGAACGTTACCCGTTTCCTCTTGCATCCGGAATTCTTGTGATTACGGTTGTACCAGAGCAACGCAGAAGAAGTAAAATGAAGGAAGGCAACGAAGCGATGGCTGTTCCCGCCATTGTGCTTCCTCCCTACAAATGCATTTATGAGAAAGGAAATGTTATGTAGTTATTTTAATAACTCACGGAAAAAAATGCCTCATCCTTTTTACCAATTTTTCATAATACACTGACTGACAGAGCAAATGCAACACCAAGAAGGAGTGGTTCGAAAGGGATGAAAGTTGGGGGAAAAACAGAGACGGCACGGACGAATAATTGATGTTTATTTCAAACCGATATGCAGGTTACACAATGCGCACGGCATCGACTCAGTAGGATGTAGGACCACCGCGAGCGGCGATGCACGCAGAAACACGTCGAGGTACAGGGTCAATAAGAGTGCGGATGGTGTCCTGAGGGATGGTTCTCCATTCTCTGTCAACCATTTGCCACAGTTGGTCGTCCGTACGAGGCTGGGGCAGAGTTTGCAAACGGCGTCCAATGAGATCCCACACGTGTTCGATTGGTGAGAGATCCGGAGAGTACGCTGGCCACGGAAGCATCTGTACACCTCGTAGAGCCTGTTGGGAGATGCGAGCAGTGTGTGGGCGGGCATTATCCTGCTGAAACAGAGCATTGGGCAGCCCCTGAAGGTACGGGAGTGCCACCGGCCGCAGCACATGCTGCACGTAGCGGTGGGTATTTAACGTGCCTTGAATACGCACTAGAGGTGACGTGGAATCATACGCAATAGCGCCCCAAACCATGATGCCGCGTTGTCTAGCGGTAGGGCGCTCCACAGTTACTGCCGGATTTGACCTTTCTCCACGCCGACGCCACACTCGTCTGCGGTGACTATCACTGACAGAACAGAAGCGTGACTCATCGGAGAACACGACGTTCCGCCATTCCCTCATCCAAGTCGCTCTAGCCCGGCACCATGCCAGGCGTGCACGTCTATGCTGTGGAGTCAATGGTAGTCTTCTGAGCGGACGCCGGGAGTGCAGGCCTCCTTCAACCAATCGACGGGAAATTGTTCTGGTCGATATTGGAACAGCCAGGGTGTCTTGCACATGCTGAAGAATGGCGGTTGACGTGGCGTGCGGGGCTGCCACCGCTTGGCGGCGGATGCGCCGATCCTCGCGTGCTGACGTCACTCGGGCTGCGCCTGGACCCCTCGCACGTGCCACATGTCCCTGCGCCAACCATCTTCGCCACAGGCGCTGCACCGTTGACACATCCCTATGGGTATCGGCTGCGATTTGACGAAGCGACCGACCTGCCCTTCTCAGCCCGATCACCATACCCCTCGTAAAGTCGTCTGTCTGCTGGAAATGTCTCCGTTGACGGCGGCCTGGCATTCTTAGCTATACACGTGTCCTGTGGCACACGACAACACGTTCTACAATGACTGTCGGCTGAGAAATCACGGTACGAAGTGGGCCATTCGCCAACGCCGTGTCCCATTTATCGTTCGCTACGTGCGTAGCACAGCGGCGCATTTCACATCATGAGCATACCTCAGTGACGTCAGTCTACCCTGCAATTGGCATAAAGTTCTGACCACTCCTTCTTGGTGTTGCATTTGCTCTGTCAGTCAGTGTACATTACAAAGTACAGTATAATATCCCTTCATCACGAGGAATTATGTGTGTCTCAGAGGGGGTGTGTTCACTCCTTGTAAGTGTATAAGAGCAATACTGTTTTCTTAACGTGGAACGAGCTATAGATAATTGACATAAAATCATATTTTCAAGCATTATGTGTCAGAAATATTGCAATTACGTTGGTACAAAAATGCCTAATAGATTTCGAACATGTTTGTCGGACTCATGTCCAATGGGCACTTTCATGCCCACTTTAAGTTTTTCGAGTGACACTGAAATCATTGCACATTTTGGTATGATCTTCCTCAGCTAATAACTCAGTTACACAGACTATAGTGTGTATGAAGTTTACCTCCTCTTTGGAGCTGTGGTGACATTCCAAACATCCTCCCTTCTTTATTTGTAACTGTCAACGAATGATCAAACGCAATTGTTGATAGGTACACATGCACATACAAATTGTTGTGCCTATTTCTTGCTGACAATGTCAAGACATATTTAAAACATCACGCATTCCTCTAATAATTACATTTACCGGGCGAGTTGGCCGTGCGCGTAGAGGCGCGCGGCTGTGAGCTTGCATCCGGGAGATAGTAGGTTCGAATCCCACTATCGGCAGCCCTGAAGATGGTTTTCCGTGGTTTCCCATTTTCACACCAGGCAAATGCTGGGGCTGTACCTTAATTAAGGCCACGGCCGCTTCCTTCCAACTCCTAGACCTTTCCTATCCCATCGTCGCCATAAGACCTATCTGTGTCGGTGCGACGTAAAACCCCTAGCAAAAAAAAAAAAAAAATACATTTCGAAGAGAGCACAAAAGTGTCTGTTGGGTACAAATGGGTTAACCTATGTATTGGGCCTTGTATGTTTGCATTATTTTAACATGTACCCAAGTTGGGAGCTCTGATTCCACTTTTAGTTGCCTCTTACGACAAGCATAGTGTAAGTACATTGAATGTTGTTCTAACTCCGCCCCAACCCTTTCACCCACAGGTAATGCGTCTGTGAGCATGGAACCAAAAGTTGAAAATGGCACACACTGCCAGAAGGTTAAAATCCCCGACCAGACCGAGAATCGAACCCGGGAACACATAGTAAAAAAACAGCATGCTAACAAGTTAGCCACATGGGCAGTAGCCTATATTCGTGTGTACTTCCCCCCTTTTTTTCTAGTTGCTTTACGTCGCACCGACACAGATAGGCCTTATGGCGACGATGGGATAGGAAAGGCCTAGGAGTTGGAAGGAAGCGGCCGTGGCCTTAATTAAGGTACAGCCCCAGCATTTGCCTGGTGTAAGAATGGGAAACCACGGAAAACCATCTTCAGGGCTGCCGACAGTGGGATTCGAACCCACTATCTCCCGGATGTAAGCTCACAGCCGCGTGCCCCTGACCGCACGGCCAACTCGCCCGGTTGTTCCTCCCGTAGTTGTCCAGCTGCTTTCAGGTACACCCCAAGTGGAGGTGAGGTACGTGTATCTTTTTAACCACGTACCACCTCTCCAGCCAGTTTTAAATTTCTGGCAGCATCGGGAAATGAACCCCGGTCTTAGAGAACGGCAGGCAAGAGCGCTAGCTGTCAAATTACACTTTTGGAGCTACAAGTCATTTCGTTACGCTAAGGTGGAATTATGCGGCGTAATTTTATAGACGTCATCCGCCTCTGTGGTGTAGTGGTTAATGTGACTCGCTGCCACCCCCGGCGGTATGGGTTCGATTCCCGGCTCTGCCACGACATTTGAAAAGAGGTATGAGGGCTGGAACGGGGTCCACTCAGCCTTGGGAGGTCAACTGAGTAGATATGGGTTCGATTCCCACCTCAGCCATCCTGGAAGTGGTTTTCCGTGGTTTCCCAGTTCTCCTCCAGGCAAATGACGTTAAGGTACCTAACTTAAGGCCACGGCCGCTTCCTTCCCTCTTCCCTCTTCCCTCTTCCCTCTTCCCTCTTCCAATCTTCCCATCCCCCCACAAGGCCTCTGCTCAGCATAGCAGGTGAGGCCGCCTGGGCGAGGTACTGGTCATTCTCCCCAGTTGTATCCCCCGACCCAATGTCTCACGCTCCAGGACACTGACCTTGAGGCGGTAGAGGTGGGATCCCTCGCTGAGTCCGAGGGAAAAACCAACCCTGGAGGGTAAGCAGATTAAGAAAGAGAATTTTATAGACGTCACGTCAATATATCGCACCCTCAGAACTAGACTGTCGTAACTACCAAATCACTGTTTTGAGTAAATAGAAATAAAAGATTTCGAATGCACTTCAAAATTAAAGGTTTTAAGATAGACACTAGAATTTTTCTACTCACACTTGTATATCCATCTAACATCCGGTAATGTAACTGTTTACCTTGAATGTATAAAAATAGACATAAAATAAACAAAAAACTAAAGTTACGACAGTTTATGTGTTGGTATATTGTTGAAATGAAAAGGTTACATCATTCGTACAATACAGTAGGAAATGCACAGAAGTGAGTTGAGACATCATGAGGATTTAAATAAAGTGTTAATAAAGTGAATAATATTACAATTCATATGTCCTAATATTAAATGGGCTATAAATGCTTAAAATAAAAAGAATAACTAGTATTGTAAAATTTAGTTTCCGAAACTGGCAATGATTGGTAAAAAGAATGATATACTCTTGGTATTATATTTTCATCACACAATGACATTAGGTCATTCTTCTTTTCAGCCGAGATACACGGTTGTCGTGTGTTCGAGTTGACTTTCTTCCCCTTTGAGAGCCCCTAATATTAATGTAATTGAACTCTTCACACTCGAAGTGTGTCTTGTGATATTCTGTCCCTCTTTTCGTAGCACATTGTATGATTCCAGTCCACTGAGCAGGCACATACACTGGACCACTCTCTAAGGCTCTTTTCTGTTGCTTCTCTATGCAGGAATGCATAGAATCACAAGCATTCTGTGTAGGTCCTACAATTAAATACTTGTGGGTTATGGATTGTAGGTTTGGAATGGTATCCACTGCATACAGATCTGGTTCTGTGCAGGGCAGTTATCACTATAAAATATAACGTCTTTACACTCAGTGGATTTGAGATATTCATAGACACAGGATGCAATTTCTATTGCTCCTTTCTTACCAGATGCTTCATTCCAAAGGTAGCAATAACCTTTTTTGGTTGCATTATCAAAAATTATGAAATTGTACACATTTACCGCCATTTAAAACAAAATACTGATAGGTCACCACACGGTGTCTGAAGGACAGACTGCAGATCAAAATCGCATACTTTAATATTGTTACCTTCAAGAGCTTTTCCTTAATCAGCATTTCTCTTGACCTCTATTGAACACAGAAGGTCTATGTATGTTCTTTGAGATGGCAAATTATCGGTGTCAAACATGCATCAGATGCGAGTTTGAAGCATTCACATCTTCCGCTCTTTCCATTACACTAATACAACATTTGCCAGAATAAATATGACATAGTAATGATCCTATAATTGGGAATACAAATTTGCATTCTCGACAGGACATCATTGCATATATATCACTTTGTAGAATTTTACTAGCTACACAATCCCAAGTTGACAGTGCGTTGGTACAATACTTTCTATAGAAAGCATAACATTGACAACACTATACAGACAATAATAATGTGCCTCACACACAACGACTTATGACAGTTTGTTAGTATGTACCTCTGCAAAATGTTCTACAGGAAGTATGTCGTAATAGAGTTACGACAGTTTATTAGTATGTACCTCTACAAATTCGCAAAACCTAAAAACTGTTGTTTGCGTGTTTTGAATGGTATGGTACGACTTACAGTTACAACAGTTTTACTGTTTGATAGAGGACAAAATATCAGTAATTAATGTGTTCGTAACTCAAAATTCAACTTTTGGGAGTTACGACAGTCTTGTTCTGAGGGTGCGATATATTATTCTTTGTTTATATCACAACGATCCCTTGTCACTGATATTGATATATACATCTCTATTAGTCGTTGATAAATACTATCTCTCTATAACTTTCGCTTCACTGTGTCATTTGTTTCTCGTCTGGTCAAAGCCACCTGTTGTACAGGTTGGTAGCAAAAGAAAACAAAAGCCTGTTCTACGAGCTACAGAGAAGATTCTCCGCTCCAGTGACACTCTCGTGCGTTGAACTATTGTTTTTCTATGCGAGTCGTTACTTCTTTGGATGAATGGTGCTCTAGTTTCTTTGACCAAAATGTCGCTCGTGAAAGTTATGTTGCCGTGTGGTGTCAAGAATGATCTTAATCTAGAAGGCGTTTCGATTGTTATTTAATTACGTGTCGAATTGCTGAATGGTTGAAGATAACATCACACACCACTGCCTTCTAAACAATATGATTTATATTTCTTTTCAAATGCGTTCAGATAAATGTTACGAAAATATTCCTGTCATCTCAAGGTCAGTGTCAAAGCAAATTCATAATGTTATTAAGTACAGTGTTGTTCCATAACTGATTTGCAGTACTTTTGTCATTGCATTTAGAACAATGTATTGGTTGTTACATTTGGCTGTAATTATATTCCATGGTTAAATGGTACAGCACTCTTAGTGTACTGTACAACAGTCATGTGTTTTACTGAGCTACAAATAGCACCTCACAACACATTTACTGATATTTAGTTATCTTTCCATTACTCTGCTATCTGTCCGACTCGTTGGCTGAACGGTCAGCGTGTTGGCCTTCGGTTCAGAGGGTCCCGGGTTCGATTCCCGGCTTGGTCGGGGATTCTAACCTTAATTGGTTAATTCGTACGGCACGGGGGCTGGGTGAATGTGTTGTCTTCAATCATCATTTCATCCTCATCACGACGCGCAGGTCGTCTACGGGTGTCAAATAGAAAGACCTGCACCTGGCGAGCCGAACCCGTCCTGGGATATCCCGGCACTAAAAGCCATACGACATTTCATTTACTCTGCTATCTGATAAGAAATATTTGATACAGGCTACTGGATTTATCCCATATACTGTTTACAATCTTTACTGTTTGGTTAAGAAAGATACAGCACATATTAATTGTATCGTATTCAGGTTTACCGACGGTAATTTTCAACGTAGCGTACCTTTGGGTCGTAACTGGAGCTTTAGTTTTATTGTCAGAGGCTTTGCAATATGTGATGCTACTGCTGCTACTACTACTACTACTACTACTACTACTACTACTACTACTACTACTACTAAACTCAAAGGGGTGTACATTGACTGCCTGACCTTTGCGGATGGTGAAACTTCCAGTGGCGGTGTTGGGGGTGGTGATTATTGTTTTAAGAGGAAGTACAACTAGGCAACCATTCTCTATATAAAACTAACCAGAGAAGAAACATGGAAGGGATCCGACTCTTCGAAATACGCATGATATAACATTTCGCTAGGGTTCAGAATCGTGTGCAAAATGTGCGCACTGAACATTAGTACCATACAGTATGCCTGCAGGGGAATAGCACCCCTATAAGCATGTGCACGTTAGTTGGGCGGCAGCAAATAATATTGGAAGGGACTGCTGAACCACACTGTATTTACTATATTGTTCTGTGTCTTTTTTTGGGACCAGTTGGTATAATCTATAAGCGGACGATAAGGCTACTTGGATCCTTGGCTTTGATATTTTATCGTCGGACCAGTTCGACCACATCCCCTGTGCTAACCATCGGTCCTATTCGACAACACCCACGGGTGCCAACCCTACCTTCCAATCCTCCAAGAGCCAGCATGACGTCCTCGGATATGACTTTCTTTGCATTTTCTCACGATGCCGTTAATTCACTGACAATGAAATATTTCACTTACCATTGGAATGTCATCACTTTCATCCTGGAAGCTTCCCGTCGTGTTGAGCTGCTCAAAGTAGCCTGGAACGAGAAATATCGTGATCATGTATGTATGTTCAGTCCGTCAGCGATTCCCCTTGTGGGATCCTCAACAGCTCTGCCATCAGCTGTCATAGATGGCCTAGGCATCACTGAAGAGGCGTACTAGGGAAATGAGGAGTGAGGTAGTTTCCCGTTGCTTTCCTCACCGAGCCAGAGTTGCTATTACATATCAGTCTGCCGAGCCCACTGAAATGCATACATCAACTGACCCTATGAGCAACATTTTCACACCATTCATAGCAGGGACTGGCTGCATAAAGATTGGCATTACTAGCATCGCTCATACCTCTCAGTCACTTTCATATTGTCAAAGCCAAGGATAAGACAGAAACAGATCAATGAAAGTAACAAAATTGCTCTAGCCTATACTAGAAGACATAGTGCACTGTAAACACCAGGTCCTGCCAGCAAAGGCATATCGTGATCATAGACACGTAAATATTAGTTTCACAAGCACAGACTTTATTATTCCCATCGCCGAACTCCTTAATATTCTGCGTCCCCTTTTTCCCAGTTGACTGATTTGTCCCTGTCTACTCGTGGTCAAGGTTTATGTGTTACAGCGCCTGAACTTGGCTTCTGTACTCATTGTCCACTTGTTGTATGTGTTATTTGTGAGATGTATTCCTGGTCTAATTTACATATCCTGACTTAAATAACTGACTCTTCTAATCCATTCTTTTGGTTCACTTCACCCGGATATATGAAATTTTTGACTCGCCTAATCTTCCTGTGCGGTGTGATCATGCACCTGGTCCATCACTGAAATTCGTCATGTAATTTTGTCTTCTCAAAGGAAATCAGCCTGCCTACTTTCCTACCTTCCCGGCTATAGATTTTAATGACTGATGAATGAACGTCGTTAGCAAAACAATGACCAAGTAATCCGTACCATCTTCCGGGCAGAGATACGATTTTCTTTCACCAGAAAAATCGCGGGTCTGTATCTTAATTAAAACTAGTGTCAGTATACTCCAGACACTACTATACCGACGTCACCGAAGAACTCCATAACTGAGACATTAGGTACATGACAATAAATAAATAAATAAATAAATAAATAAATAAATAAATAAATAAATAAATAAATAAATAAATAAATAAGTCCGCCTCTGTGGTGTAGTGGTTAGCGTGATTAGCTGCCACCCCCGGAGGTCCGGGTTCGATTCCCGGCTCTGCCACGAAAATTTGAAAAGTGGTACGAGGGCTGGAACGGGGTCCACTCAGCATCGGGAGGTCAACTGAGTAGAGATGGGTTCGATTCCCACCTCAGCCATCCTCGAAGTGGTTTTCCGTGGTTTCCCACTTCTCCTCCAGGCGAATGCCGGGATGGTACCTAACTTAAGGCCACGGCCGCTTCCTTCCCTCTTCCTTGTCTATCCCTTCCAATCTTCCCATCCCTCCACAAGGCCCCTGTTCAGCATAGCAGGTGAGGCCGCCTGGGCGAGGTACTGGTCATTCTCCCCAGTTGTATCCCCCGACCAAGAGTCTGAAGCTCCAGGACACTGCCCTTGAGGCGGTAGAGGTGGGATCCCCTGGAGGGTAAACAGATTAAGAATAATAAATAAATAAATAAATAAATAAATAAATAAATAAATAAATAAATAAATAAATAAATAAATAAATTCTTATAAATAAAGTTGTTCGTGTCTGTTTGTCTGTTTGTTTGTTCCACCATCACGTCGAAAAGGCTGGATAGATCTCAACCATATTTAGAGTATACTCACCCCGGGGAAGGTTTCGATATGCATATCATTTTAAAATCTTTTAAAAGACGGGGGTTTTATAGGAAAACCGTTTTTCTCTTATACTATTATACGCAAAATATCGAATTTGTCGTATAAGGACGAGACAAAGCTCAATTTAATCCTCTTGACGCAAAGAACAAAACTCGGTAAGCCCTACGGGCCCGTAAACCATGTTTTAAGGCCCTAAAACCAACCGTTACGGAGACATTGGCACCATACTACCCCTGCTCTAGGAATCTGATAAAGAAATGAACTGCCGTAACCATGGCAACGTCAGCTCCAGGATTCTAGAGCAGTGAGATTATGTATGTACGTTTGGGCAAAGCTGCCAACCAAAATTGGTACAAATAAGACTTAATATCTGGAAAAAATATACTGTTGTGTAAGGCACTCATAGGACTCCTTTGGGCGGGGATGGAAAGGGGGTGAAGTAGGAGTATACAAATCTTACTATATATAGAAATGGAAATGTGTGTGTAAATGGCACATCTCCTCCTAAACCACTGGAGCAATTTCAACCGAACTTGGTACACGCATTACTTACTATCGGGAAACGAGTACTGTGGGCGGTAAGCCATCCCTAGCGCCCTTAAGGGAAAGGGTCGGGGGGGGGGGGTTAGTTACAATAATAATCGAGAATAGTGTCGAATTCATAGTTTTCGGGGTCGCTGAGTTGAAAAATAATACTCTAGAATTTTTTAAAGTCCAGCCCCCTTTTAGGTGGGGAGCAAAGGCGGGGGTGAGATATAGAAATAATTAAAAACAGTTTCGAATCCATAGATTTCAGGGTCTCTGAGATGAATAGTATTACTCCGGACTTTTTGCAAGTCCAAGTGGGGAGCGAAGGGGGTGAGATATAAAATTAATCGGAAAACTATATATAAAAATATTATATTCTTCTTCTTACTATATATAAAATTGCTGTGTGTGTGGGTGTGGGTGTGTAAATGACAAATCTCCTCCTAAACCACTGGAGCAATTTCACCAAACTTGGTACACTTATCAATTAGTATCAGGAGACAAACCGCGTGAGGTTAAGACACCCCTAGCACCCTTATGGGCAGGGGGCGAGGGGGGTGGTATAAAAATAATGTAGAATATTATCGAATCCATAGTTTTCGTGGTAGCTGAAATAATTAGTGACACTCCGATTTTTTTTTAATTCATGTTCACCCCCCTTTGGGGTGTGGGTGAGGGGGAGTGAGATATAAAAATAATCGAAAACAGTGTCGAATCTACAGTTTTCTGGGTCACTGAGATTAATGGTGACAATCCAGATTTTATCTCTCTTAGGGGTGGGGGCCGAGAGGGGGACAGTCTCATTGACAGTTGAAATCCTGTACATCGTATCTATAGTGCGACGGCTAAATACGTATAGTTATCACTTATTAATTTTTGACAGGATCAAATACTTCCCAGTCGATTTGAGCTTCCATAAGAACGAAGTTTTACTCGAAAATTAAATAATCTAAAACTTGAAATAAAACACATACACTGACTGACAGAGCAAATGCAACACCAAGGAGGAGTGGTTCGAAACGGATGAAAGTTGGGGAAAAAACACAGACGGCACGGATGAATAATTGATGTTTATTTCAAACCGATATGCAGGTTACACAATGCGCACGGCATCGACTCAGTAGGATGTAGGACCACCGCGAGCGGCGATGCACGCAGAAACACGTCGAGGTACAGAGTCAATAAGACTGCGGATGGTGTCCTGAGGGATAGTTCTCCATTCTCTGTCAACCATTTGCCACAGTTGGTCGTCCGTACGAGGCTGGGGCAGAGTTTGCAAACGGCGTCCAATGAGATCCCACACGTGTTCGATTGGTGAGAGATCCGGAGAATACGCTGGCCACGGAAGCATCTGTACACCTCGTAGAGCCTGTTGGGAGATGCGAGCAGTGTGTGGGCGGGCATTATCCTGCTGAAACAGAGCATTGGGCAGCCCCTGAAGGTACGGGAGTGCCACCGGCCGCAGCACATGCTGCACGTAGCGGTGGGCATTTAACGTGCCTTGAATACGCACTAGAGGTGACGTGGAATCATACGCAATAGCGCCCCAAACCATGATGCCGCGTTGTCTAGCGGTAGGGCGCTCCACAGTTACTGCCGGATTTGACCTTTCTCCACGCCGACATCACACTCGTCTGCGGTGACTATCACTGACAGAACAGAAGCGTGACTCATCGGAGAACACGACGTTCCGCCATTCCCTCATCCAAGTCGCTCTAGCCCGGCACCATGCCAGGCGTGCACGTCTATGCTGTGGAGTCAATGGTAGTCTTCTGAGCGGACGCCGGGAGTGCAGGCCTCCTTCAACCAATCGAGGGGAAATTGTTCTGGTCGATATTGGAACAGCCAGGGTGTCTTGCACATGCTGAAGAATGGCGGTTGACGTGGCGTGCGGGGCTGCCACCGCTTGGCGGCGGATGCGCCGATCCTCGCGTGCTGACGTCACTCGGGCTGCGCCTGGACCCCTCGCACGTGCCACATGTCCCTGCGCCAACCATCTTCGCCACAGGCGCTGCACCGTGGACACATCCCTATGGGTATCGGCTGCGATTTGACGAAGCGACCAACCTGCCCTTCTCAGCCCGATCACCATACCCCTCGTAACGTCGTCTGTCTGCTGGAAATGCCTCCGTTGACGGCGGTCTGGCATTCTTAGCTATACACGTGTCCTGTGGCACACGACAACACGTTCTACAATGACTGTCGGCTGAGAAATCACGGTACGAAGTGGGCCATTCGCCAACGCCGTGTCCCATTTATCGTTCGCTACGTGCGCAGCACAGCGGCGCATTTCACATCATGAGCATATCTCAGTGACGTCAGTCTACCCTGCAATTGGCATAAAGTTCTGACCACTCCTTCTTGGTGTTGCATTTGCTCTGTCAGTCAGTGTATAAATAATTTTAAAACTACATAATAGATCATAACATATCAATCTGCAAGTCAAAAAGGGATTCTATAAAAATTCACATCACACAGAACTAACTGGTAATGCAAATCTTAAAAGGTAAATATTTAGAAACTATCCGGGCAACGCCGGGTACTACAGTTAATAAATAAATAAATAAATAAATAAATAAATAAATAAATAAATAAATAAATAAATAAATAAATAAATAAATAAATAAATCATCATCATCATCATCTGTTTACCCTCCAGGTTCGGTTTTTCCCTCGGCCTTAGCGAGGGATCCCACCTCTACCGCATCAAGGGCAGTGTCCTGGAGCTTCAGACTCTTGGTCGGGGGATACAACTGGGGAGTATGACGAGTACCTCGCCCAGGCGGCCTCACCTGCTATGCTGAACAGGGGCCTTGTGGAGGGATGGGAAGATTGGAAGGAATAGACAAGGAAGAGGGAAGGAAGCGGCCGTGGCCTTAAGTTAGGTACCATCCCGGCATTCGCCTGGAGGAGAAGTGGGAAACCACGGAAAACCACTTCGAGGATGGCTGAGGTGGGAATCGAACCCATCTCTACTCAGTTGACCTCCCGAGACTGAGTGGACCCCGTTCCAGCCCTCGTACCACTTTTCAAATTTCGTGGCAGAGCCGGGAATCGAACCCGGACCTCCGGGGGTGGCAGCTAATCACGCCAACCACTACACCACAGAGGCGGACCATTAACATAGTTACATGGTAAAAGGACGTTGCTACATGATTTCAAGGCGTCATGTTTTGCGAAAAACGAAGGTGTCGTACAAAGAAAGGAAAGGTCCACGTAGGGCGTGAAAATGAAAGACTCCCTAGGCCTCGGAACCTAATACCTTCGGGGTCGGAAAGGAACAAGCGTAGACCCAGCGAGGTCGGATAGGATAGATGAAAGTGAGGAGGCTGGAACAGGTAAGAGGACTCACCTAAAGAGCCCCGTGGTCTCCAACTCATGCTCCCAAGTTCAGAGCCCTGGAGCCCCTTTTAGTTGCCTGTTACGACAAGCAGGGGATGTTATTCTACCACCCCCACCGATAGGGGGATACACTTCCAGATTTTTGAGACGAAGAACAGTTAGCAATCATGTTTCTGACGATATTATGGAAGTGTGCGAAAAAGTCCACTTGCATCGCGGAAGGAGACAGCACTCGCAGAATTGATATTATAGCAATCGATAGACAGACGAATGAATCTTCAGTCCGTCATCCGACTGACGTGGACAATGAGAAAAAAGAATCTATCAATTAACCATCTCTTTCTTCTTTGAGTCTCGTAACTAGGGCTCGGAAGCTGAGGAAAATTCCTTTCTTTTCTTGAGTGTGGAGCCTCCGTGGCTCAGACGGTAGCGCGTCGGCCTCTCACCGCTGGATACCGTGGTTCAAATCCCGGTCGCTCCATGTGAGACTGGTGCTGGACAAAGCGGAGGCGGGGAAGGTTTTTCTCCGGGCACTCCTGTTTTCCCTGTCGTCCTTCATTCCAGCAACACTCTCCATTCTTATTTCATAGCATCTATCAGTCATTAATAAATCACTTTGGGAGTGGCGACCCCATCGTACTAATAGCCTATATCTGATTCATTCATTCGATCCCTGACCCGGTCAATGACTGGAAAACAGGTTGTAGGTTTTCATTTTCTCGAGTGTCCGAAGACAAGGCCCAGCATGTTCATTGTGGGTGATTGTAGGCCAGAAAATGGTGTTTTTTGTCCTTTTAAAGCGTTTCTTTAGGTCTTAACAGCTTTTTCTTACAACTTCACCTTCTTTCGACTACATTAGTACTGCCCATTCTCAATTTAAATGTTTATTTATACGTTCCACCATTACCGCTGAATCTATTCTGTAGTATTTCTTTCTTTCTTTCTTAATCTGTTTACTTTCCAGGGTTGGTTTTTCCCTCGGACTCAGTGAGGGATCCCACTTCTACCGTCTGAAGGGCTCAAGGGCAGTGTCCTGGAGCACGAGACTTTGGAGCGAGGGGATGAAACTGGGGAGGATGACCAATACATCGCCCAGGTGGCCTCACTTGCTATGCTGAATAGGGTCGTTGTGGAGGGGATAGGAAGTTTGGAAGGGATAGACAAGGAAGAGGGAAGGAAGCGGCCGTGGTCTTAAGTTAGGTACCATTCCGGCATTTGCCTCGAAGAAAAGTGGGAATCGAACACCCCTCTACTCAGCTGACCTCACGAGGCTGAGTGGACCCTGTTCCAGCCCTCGGAATCAGAGAGAAAATGAAATGGAAATGAAATGAAACGAACTGAAAAAATGAAACTAGTGCTTGAAAAAATAGGGGTATCTAATTATGCGCAAGATAAGTGCATTTTTTTTTACAACTGGCTGTACGTCGCACGGACACAGATAGGTCTTATGACGACGATGGTGTGAAAATGGAAAACCACAGAAAATCATCTTCAGAGCTGCCGACAGTGCGGTTCGAACCCACTATCTCCCGGATGCAAGCTCACAGCTGCGCGGCTCTAACTGTATGCCTAACTCACCCGATAATAGAAATATTGAAAGGAGAAAATTTTGATGCGAGTGTTTTTGAAGAGGAAGATCTCACTTGCTTCAAATATGAAATATACCTTCCGTTGATGTGGAGGGAAGTTCCTCGATGTTTTCCAACGTGCTGTCTGAAAACCGACGATCCTTTACAAGTAATAACCTGGAGATGTTTAGTGTGGTTGAGCCAAATATGTTTCTAGTTATACTGATTTCAATTTCTTTCTGCAGGTTACCCATAGCGGGTTCGCTGAATTCATTCTAAAGAAACACGGAATTCCTTTTTTCGAATTGTTAATCTAAAAACATATACTGTCTGAAAGAAGACGTATTTTACCCATATATATTTTACACTGTATGTTGCATACCACCAGAATTCTGTATTTAAAACATTATATTCCTTTATTATTTTTATTTACAGAAGAATGGAAAGGCAAGTTGAAGCTGAGTAGGGAGAAGATCAATATGGCTTCACAAGAAATGTAGGAACACGAGAAGCAATCCTGCCTTTACGTCTGATCTTAGAGGATCGAATTAAGAAGGACGAACCCACATACATGGCGTTCGTAGATCTGGAAAAGGCATTCGATAATGCTGATTGGACCAAGGTGTTTAAGATTATGAAGGTGATTGGGATCAGATGCCGAGAACGAAGAATTATCTACAATCTGTATAAAAATCAGTCTGCAGTGATAAGAATCGAGGGCTTTGAAAAAGAAGCAGCGATCCAGAAAGGAGTGAGGAAAGGCTGCAGTTTGTCCCCCCTCCTTTTCAATGTTTACTGAGAACAGGCAGAAGATGAATTCGGAAAGGGAATCACAATCCAAGGAGAGGAAATCAAAAACTTGAGGTTTGCCTTTGATATTGTTATTTTAAGTTATCTGAGACTGCAGGAGATCTCGAGAAGCTGCTGAATGGTATGGGTGAAGACTTGGGTAAGGAGTACAAGATGTAAGTAAGTCCAGAACAAAAGTAATGGAGTGCAGTCGAACTAAGGCAGATGGTAGAGGTAATATCAAATGAGGAAATGAAGCCTTAAAGGAAGTAGATGAATATTGTTACTTGGGTAGTAAAATAACTAACGATGGGACAAGTAAGGACTAGCACAAGCAAGGAAGAGCTTTCTTAAGAAAAGAAATTTACCCACTTCAAACATTGATATAGGAATTATAAATATGCTTATGAAGTCTTTCATCTGGAGCGTGGCATTTATGGACGTGAAACATGGACGATAACTAGCTCAGAAAGAATAGAAGCTTTTGGAATATGGTGTTACGGAAGAATGCTGAAGGTGAGACGGATAGATCGAATGACGAATGACGAGATACTGAATCGAGTTGGTGAGAGGAGATCGATTTGGCTAAGTTTCACCAGAAGAAGAGATAGAATGATGGGACACACCTTAAGACATCCAGGACTTGTTCAGTTCGCTTCTGAGGGAAGTGTAGGTGGTAAGAACGGTAGGGGTAGACCAAGGTATGAATATGGCAAGCATATTAGAGCAGATGTAGGATGCAATAGTTACGTAGAAATGGAAAGGTTAGCAAGGGATAGGCTGGCATGAGAGCTGCATCAAACGAGTATATGGACTGATGGCTCAGACACGACAAACACATGCACGCATTCCTTCATTAAATATGTAATTGTCCGCCTCTGTGTTGTAGTGGTTAGCGTGATTAGCTGCCACCCCCGGAGGTCCGGGTTCGATTCCCGGTTCTGCCACGAAATTTGAAAAGTGGTACGAGGGCTGGAACGGGGTCCACTCAGCCTCGGGAGGTCAACTGAGTAGAGGTGGGTTCGATTCCCACCTCAGCCATCCTGGAAGTGGTTTTCCGTGGTTTCCCACTTCTCCTCCAGGCAAATGCCGGGATGGTACCTAACTTAAGGCCACGGCCGCTTCCTTCCCTCTCCCATCCAATCTTCCCATCCCTCCACAAGGCCCCTGTTCAGCATAGCAGGTGAGGCCGCCTGGGCGAGGTACTTGTCATCCTCCCCAGTTGTATCCCCCGATCCAGGGTCTGAAGCTCCAGGACACTGCCCTTGAGGCGGTAGAGGTGGGATCCCTCGCTGAGTCCGAGGAGAAAACCGACCCTGGAGGGAAAACAGATTAAGAAGAAGAAGAAGAAGAAGAAGAAGAAGAAGAAATATGTAATCAAAACTAAAGTTATGAATGAATTTGGATCGAATTTTTACGTCTGTTCTGCCACTATTAGGTCTTTCTACACGTCCTAAATTTCCGAGCTCCACTTCGGAATATTATTGTGACCATGGGCGCCCATATGATAGTTTGTACCGGGTGCGGGGGCTAGATCTGGAGGTATGTAGTATTTTTAATATTTTGGAAGATAATAATGGCGACTTGTATTCTGCGGTAGAATAATCCACGGTATCCTCTGCCTGTTGGTGGGAGACGGTACTACCACTTCTACGCAATACTGACTTTTAAATCATTTTCTTGAAAGGAAAACACCTGACTACATTAGATTTTTGCCTTTCCCTGAGAGCTAGGGGGGGGGGTCACCTTGCCCCCTGTATGGGCGCCCTTGATTGTGATTGGACTATTCTTTGGTGCAAGAAGAACTATTCCCAATCCTTTCGTGACATGGCAGGAATGTCAAGAAGTCTGCAAGATGGGATAGTCGTCTCAACAATCAAATACTCCTTCTCAATACTTCTTTATTTGGAGTTCATGCCATTTAAAGTGGTCAATTCTAACCTATGTATTTAGAAGCAGATGTTTTTTTTGCTTAAAAATGAATCATCTTTCCTCAACATTTTTATTGTGTCCTAGGTATTCTGTGCCATTCGGCAAACCTGGAATGACCCTGATAAATTAAATAAATAAATAAATAAATGAATAAATAAATAAATAAATAAATAAATAAATAAATAAAATGGTAAGGAATCAACTGTACCGGTATTTCATTTGCAGAGATCGCAGTAGTTAAGAAAACAGACAACTATCAGGACTGTACTTGATGATTAAGAAATGACTGTGTGGTGCGAAACGTTACCCTTCTTCAGACGCTTTTTATAGGGACTACATTTCTCGGTCAATGTTACAGCTCGATTCGTTGATTTCTGATGCAATTTCCTGTGTCCATTTCAGCATTACTTGCATGTCATAAGTACATATGCAAGTCGTTCTCCTTTTGACCTTATTTTGCCGAGTGCTCTGTGCAAAAAACCTACTGGCGTGGAGATACAGACCCTCCATACTAACCAGACCTATAATTAAAGAACATTTACTTATCAGAAAACCGAAAGAGCTATTCACCCTTCAACAAATTTAAAATGTGATCCGATAAAATTTTATCAGTAATGTTTGCTTGTTAGCTTTGACTACTAGTGAAAGTTTAAACAAGACTCCGTTTGGTCATTCTGACACTTTTACCAACATAGTAACTCAAAACGTCATTACAGTCTTCAATGATCTGCATTTAGAGCTGTCGCCTACGTGGCAGATTCCCAATTTATTGTTTGTTTAACCTTTTCTTAAAGGTTTCGAAGGAACTTCGGAACTTTTGAATATTTTCCTTGATAAATTAATCCAATCACTTTTCCTCGTCCTATAAATGAAAATTTGCCCCAGTTTTCCCTGTCAAATTCAAAATTTATCTCCATATTATGATCTTTCCTGTTTTTAAAAGCTCTGCCCAAACTTATTTGATTATTATTAATGGCATTCCACGCCATCTCTCCACTGACGGCTCGGAACATACTCTTTAGTCAATCATTACTTCTTCTTGGTCGTTTATCTAGGTTATAGGGGTTGGAACTGATGATGATTTAGCCCGATTATAGACCTAGGTGCCCTTCCTAACGGCAACTCAATGTGTAGAGGGATCTGCTCACTAGTGCGTGTTTCTGTGGTGGTTTGTAGTGTAATCTGTAGTATGAACAGGTGTAAGAAGATGTGCAATTAGACGATCACAAATACCCACGCGCAGTTAAAATCATTGGCCGGGCCGAGAATCGAATGAAGGTTCCTCTACCGAGCAAGTGGCTGAGCGGTTGTAGTCGCGTAGCTATCACCTTACATTCAGGTGAGAGTGGGTTTGAATCCCACAGCCCTGTAGAGGGTTGTCAGTGGTTTCTCATTTTCATCTCAGACAAATGCTGGGGCTGTACCTTAATCAAGGCCATGGTCCCTTCCTTCCCTCTCCTTAACATTTCCTTGCCCATCGTCGCTACATGTGGTACCTCTGTCGGTGCGACGTAAAGCAAATTGTAAAAAAAAACAATCAACAGAAAAACACACATTTTTCCTTTTGCCATTAGTCAACGGGTGCTAATTTCAGATGGCAAGTAGCCATAAAACATAACCTGACCATCCATGCCTTACATCACAGCCTGTACGGTTGTTAGGTAACAATGTCTGACCATCCATGCCTTACATCACAGGCTGTAAGATTTCTAAGTAACAATGTCTGACCATCCATACCTACCTTACATCATAGCCTGTACGGTTGTTAGGTAACAATGTCTGACCATCCATGCCTTACATCACAGGCTGTAAGGTTTCTAAGTAACAATGTCTGACCATCCATTACTACCTTACATCATAGCCTGTACGGTTGTTAGGTAACAATGTCTGAACATCCATGCCTTACATCACAGGCTGTAAGGTTTCTAAGTAACAATGTCTGACCATCCATACCTACCTTACATCATAGCCTGTACGGTTGTTAGGTAACAATGTCTGACCATCCATGCCTTACATCACAGGCTGTAAGGTTTCTAAGTAACAATGTCTGACCATCCATACCTACCTTACATCATAGCCTGTACGGTTGTTAGGTAACAATGTCTGACCATCCATACCTACCTTACATCATAGCCTGTAGGGTTGTTAGGTAACAATGTCTGACCATCCACCCATACCTTACATCATAGCCTGTATGGTTGCTAGGTAACAATGTCTGACCATCCATTACTACCTTACATCATAGCCTGTATGGTTGTTAGGTAACAATGTCTGACCATCCATCCATACCTTACATCATAGCCTGTATGGTTGTTAGGTAACAATGTCTGACCATCCACCCATACCTTACACCATAGCCTGTATGGTTGTTAGGTAACAATGTCTGACCATCCATTCATACCTTACATCATAGCCTGTACGGTTGCTAGGTAACAATGTCTGACCATCCACCCATACCTTACATCATAGCCTGTATGGTTGCTAGGTAACAATGTCTGACCATCCATTACTACCTTACATCATAGCCTGTATGGTTGCTAGGTAACAATGTCTGACCATCCATTACTACCTTACATCATAGCCTGTATGGTTGCTAGGTAACAATGTCTGACCATCCACCCATACCTTACATCATAGCCTGTATGGTTGTTAGGTAACAATGTCTGACCATCCACCCATACCTTACATCATAGCCTGTATGGTTGCTAGGTAACAATGTCTGACCATCCATTACTACCTTACATCATAGCCTGTATGGTTGCTAGGTAACAATGTCTGACCATCCACCCATACCTTACATCATAGCCTGTATGGTTGCTAGGTAACAATGTCTGACCATCCATGCCTTACATCACAGGCTGTAAGGTTTCTAAGTAACAATGTCTGACCATCCACCCATACCTTACATCATAGCCTGTACGGTTGTTAGGTAACAATGTCTGACCATCCATACCTTACATCATAGCCTGTATGGTTGTTAGGTAACAATGTCTGACCATCCATCCATACCTTACATCATAGCCTGTATGGTTGCTAGGTAACAATATCTGGCCATCCATAACTACCTTACAACACTACCTGCACGGCTGCTATGGTTTCACTTCCGTCACACATTTTGTCACGTTACGTTGCACAGATTTTCGAACGACCCCTAGCCATAAGACATATTTACTGTGTGTCAGAATTTTCTCAGAAGGAAACCGTAATCTAGTTTCATCGATTACGAATACTAAATCATTCAAACTATTTAGGGTGTTTCAATCGTGTAATTATCAGCGTTTTGCTCATGTGGCTCTTCAGTTCCATTGCTAAACTTTTCTAAGACACCGCTGCACTCTTTTGTAGGACAATGCCGCTCACAGAACACAGTGCCTTCCTCTTGTATAAATGCCCCCATTTGTCTTTCATAGCAAAACTTAAGCTGCCATAAGAAAACCATGCTTTAATTTTTACCAAGTGGCCGTTCAGCCCCGTACTTTCTACTTATAAGTGTCCCGTATGCACTAGTGCTGAGTGGGAAGCCTGATCGCCGGTTTACAAAGGAGCACTACGATGTGCTGTATTTCGGATGTGAAGCAAATAGCAGTCACTTGACTGCACACGTTGTGTAACACGTAGCATTAGCAAATACGGCAAATATGCTGGAAGTAGAAGTTTGTTGTTTGAGTTATCGGTACATAGACTGGATTTGTGCAGGTCTCCATGCCACCCTATTCTATGCCAATATTCTCATTTCTACCTAACTACTACATACTATATCTGATCTAATATGCTTGTCATATTCATACTTTAGTCTACCCATACGGTTTTTATCGCCTACACTTCCCTCGAAAACCAACTAAACAAGTCCTGGATGTCTTAAGATGTGTCCTATCATTCTATCTCTTCTTCTCGTCAAATTTAGTCACAACGATCTCCTCTCACCACTTCGATTCAGTATCTCTTCATTCGTGATTCGATCTATCGATCTCACCTTCAAAATTCTTCCGTAACACCACATTTTAAAAGTTTCCATTCTCTTTCTTTCTGAGCTAGTTATCGTCCATGTTTCACTTTCATACAATGCCACGCTATAGACGAAAGTATATCAATGTTCGAAATGAGAAAATTTCTTTCCTTAAGAAAGGCCTTCCTTGCTTGTGCTAGTCTGTATTTTGAAGTCCTCCTTACTTCTGCCATCGTTAGTTATTTTACTATCCAAGTAACAATATTTATTTGCTTCCTTTAAAAACCTCATTTCATAATCTAATATTTCCTACATCGTGGCTCCAGGGGCTCTTAACCTGGGAGCATGGGTTGGAGACTATGGAGCCCTTAGCTGAGACCTGGCATTGCTTCCACTGACTTGTGCCAAGCTCTTTGATATGCGACGTCTCTTAGTCAACTCTTGTTCTTTTCAACCCCGACGGTTTTACGTATGGAGGATTAGGGAGTCCTTCATTTTCACGCCCTGCATGGCCCTTGTCTTTCTTTGGCCGATGCCTTCATTTTTCGAAGTGTCGGATCCCTTCCACTCTTCTCTCTGAATAGTGCTATATAGAGGATGGTTGCCTAGTTGTAATTCCTCTTAAAACAATAATCACCACCGCCACTTTCCTACATCAAATGACGTCGTTGGATTGCACCACATTACTTTTGTTTTGGACGTATTTATTTTCATTTCGTACTCCTTCTCAAAGACTCTGGCCATACCATTCAGCAATTTCTCCAGATCTTCTCCAGTCTCATTAATTTGTACACGTACACACACATTCCACTCTACCAAAAAGTTGTTTGTATGTGTCTTGAACGATCGATCCGTTAGCTCTTAATTGCAATTCACTTCGGCGAAATACGTGTATAGAAGGCAGATGACTATTTGGAAACTCCTGTGCATACCGTCTACGAACTTCGGCTGCATTCCTACCAGATTCTCCATAGATTAAAATTATCCCTGTGTATTCGCCGTTGCAGAACATACCAGCTATTGTCGATATGTTAACAGTAGTCCTGCTGTTACAAATACCAGCCCACTGTTTTGCGTTCGAAAACGATGCATATTTTAGTAAGGTGGCGCATTCGACCGGTAGCTCTCACGAACATGCAGTGAGCGGCCGTCCGGTTGTTATCTCTTTCTACTCTGGCGTAAGCTTCCTGCAAGCAGTACCCCTGTGAAAATCAGTTATTAGACATCCCATTCATCATTAGTGCATTCGGGATATTTATAAGTAGCAAGTACGGCGCTTGTAGGCCACCTGGTGTAAAAAGAGGTACATATCTCCCCTACTGCTCCATAATTGCGTTGTCCTACATATGAAGTTTGCAGTGGTGTATCAACGACGCAGTACACGCCAGCTACTTGTAAAGGTGTAGCAATTCAACTAATGCGTCCACTGCTACACTGGAGCAAAACACCGGTAATAGGGATGTACTGAAACACTACCGATAAATGTCTCATGAGTAGTACACGGTATGCGCTTGTCAATCGTCATTTGTTCCTCTATGTTTTGCCTAGTTAATTGATGAAGTTAAAAATTTTATTATATCGTAACGACAGCAAACGAAACAAGAAAACTGTGATGCCTGACTATTACAGTGTTCCAATGTGCCTAAATCAAGGACAATCCTGTAAGTACCATCGATTTTCTAAACAGGAACCATTCCATAAAATGTGGCTGCACGCGCTTCTTAGGTAGGACCTAAGAAGTAAGTGTGACTCATAATAACAAGGTCTGCTCGATGCAGAAGATTTTGTCATTACTGAAATGGGTAAGTAAGCTAATTAGATCTAATTAAGAAATAATTTTATAATAAGTTAGTGATATTCTGAGTAGTTAATATAACCTACTTCAATAATATTTTAAGTGGAAGACGAAGACTTAAGCGAAGCCTCCGTGGCTCAGACGGCAGCGCGTCGGCCTCTCACCGCTGGATACCGTGGTTCAAATCCCGGTCACTCCAAGTGAGATTTGTGCTGGACAAAGTGGAGGCGGGACAGGTTTTTCTCCGGGTACTCCGGTTTTCCCTGTCATCTTTCATTCCAGCAACACTCTCCATTATCATTTCATACCATTTATCACTCATTAATAAATCACCTTGGGAGTGGCGACCCCATTTAATAACAGCCTATATACGTTTCATTCATTACATCCCTGACCCGGTCAATGACTGGAAAACAGGTTGTAGGTTTTCATTTCATTTTCACGAAGACTTAAGGAGAACGCTGTTCCTTCGATATTTCCATGCAGTGGAATCATTTCCTTGGAAGTAACTTCTAAAGCAAGAAGATTTAGAAGTAGGTAAGCAGTCATAACACCGCGTTGCAGCCATAACAATCACAGAGTGAACTACAATTTGACACTGGAGCACCATCCATTTCAGACTTGCCGAATACGAAATAATTCATCAATTTCAAATTTGAAATATTTACATCTCTCTTGTCGATCTAGAGACTCGAGCGCTGAAGGGAAATGCAATTCATTCGTACTGGATGTTGCCACTGGTACTGCAGTTGTACCAATTTCGTGTTATGTACGCCTCTAACCTAAAATATATGTATCAGACAATCTTTCAAAAGACTATTTGCACTTAAATATGCCAATATTAACAAAAATACTAAAATAAAAGATTGCGACATTTAGTGATTATCTTTCAATCATCTCTTGCTTATTTCCGGACAATTTTCCGCCCTTTTCCTTCAATTCCGCTTTCATATCCGTAATCGTCATTGCACCTGTATTATTTCCTATCTTTTTCAAAACATCAGCAGAATATGGTTATTATATTTTCACGCATTTAAAGTAACAGTTTCGTTTCGATTATCATAAATTTAGAAATACTCCATATACGTAAAACAATCGAGAAGTGGAACGCGTATACCGTCAATTACCATCACGCTGCCTAGCGGAGAAGTTTTGTGTGATATATCTCTATTGCACGATTGACAAAAAATCCTAAGGAACTTGAACACTTTTATTTGCGACGTTGGAAATTTTGTTCAGATTCAGGGAAGTTCCGGGAAATTTGGGATGGGTTGCAACCCTGGTGTGAACCTCTTCCTCTTTCTCCTGTCATTAGTTATCATCTCGTTATCAGCTTAAAGAATAATCGCCACAAGTGAATCCGCAACTCCTGCTACTAACTTTTAAATAACATGTATTCTTCAATATGAAGACCAACATGTATACCTTGAGAGTTCTACTGAGAGCAAGTGCTGGTAGAGATTGTTGCAGTAAGAGACACATTCCTCTGTCTTCACGCATGATCAACTATCTCCACGAGGAAGCAACAGCAATAATAATAATTGTCGAGTTACGAGCAATAAGGCAGGAATTTATTAATAGCGTGACTCAATAACCGCATCGTAAATCTCCGCTCAAGTTGGCACGGTTTGTTCCCTGTGGTTGCCTTCGAACTTGATCAAAGATAGCGCCAGATAAAATTTAAGATTGCTGCCTTGCACTAGTCAAACGCAGCGACATAACGCCTCAACCATTCTATAGGGGAGGGACCCGAAACTTTTTATGTCACGGCTTCCCTCGGGAACAGCTTTTCTTGCACGTTCTTTATTTTTCCTTCCTTTCTGCCTTCCTTCGCGCTGCTTGAATTTTGCATAAAGAACCGGCTCGCGAGATCTTCTCTCACCGAGCGAGTTCGCTGTGCGGTTTGGGTCACGTAGCTACCAGCTTGTATTCGGGAGATAGTGGGGTTCGGTCGGCAGTCCTGAAGATAGTTTTCCGTGGTGCTGGGGATGTGCCTTAATTAAGGCCACGGTAGCTTCATTCTCACTCCCTGCCCTTTCCTATCCCATCGTCACCATAAGACCTATCTGCGTCGGTGCAACGTAACGATTGAGCATTCTTCACAGAACTTAGAAGTATCCAGGTGTTGGTTTGATGCCTTTATATTTTTAGGTTTCGTTTCTACTGGTAGATATTGAACATTGAACATCTATTAACGTACAGGCGTTAGACCAGATACATGTTCCACTGATAGATCACATGCCCAAAACAAAATAATAATAATAATAATAATAATAATAATAATAATAATAATAATAATAATAATAATAATAATAATCCAATGCCCTACATTAACTGGTAGATATGATGAATAGAATACCTGTCTCCAAAGCCGAAATCAGGATGTTGATACGGGCGTTATGTAATACATTTTGACAATATGAAAACTCACAAATTGAAATAATTAAGTACTCGCATCCATTCCTGCCAACCTGAAGTTTTTGCTCTTTGGGTCATCAGTCTATGGACTGGTTGATGCAGCTGTTCATGCCATCCCATCTTGTCTTAAACCTTTCATTTCTACATAACTACTGCATCTTACATTTCCTCTAAACCGTTTGTCATATAGCTTGATGTACCCCTGCCGGTCTTAACGCCTACACTTCCCTCAAATCCAGCTTAACGAGTTCTGAGTGTCTTAAGATGTACTATCATTCTCTCCCTTTTCCTCGTCAAATTTAGCCAAACCGATTTGCTCTCCTTAGTTTCATTCAGAATCTCTTCATTCATGATTTGATCTACACATATCACCTTCAGCTTTCTTCTGTAATGCCACATTTCAAAACTTCTATTCTCTCTTGTTGCTATTATTGCTTTCACGGTCCGTAAGTATAGACATGATCCTGTATAGGTTTTTGGGCTTATACCGTGTCAAAAAAGGTGAAATTCTTTATGTTTCACAGAGAACTGTGCTCTGCGTCATCAGAAGAAAATCTCGACTGTCCACGAGAAAGGCTTCTTAAACAATGACACTTTGAAATTCAGACGTTATAATAGAAGTGGAAATGGTACGTCATTCGTCACCAGATGGCTCCCCGGACGTGGCACAGCGCTAGCGTTCGAAGCGGAAGCTGGCCGAAACTGTAACCGGCATCCAGTGGTTACACAATACACAGTTCAGAAAAGACGAAAACAAATCAAATTACACGGCACTTTAAAACCTTAACACACCATAAACATCACATGAACTACGCCAATACGTACAAATAAATATCAGGTTGGGCAACGTGACGACTATAATAAAGGAATGTGGAGCGGGGCTGGGAAACCTACCAGGAACATTGGGATACGAAGGTTGCGAGTTTCCAGAAAAGTCAACGGTGATCCCTTGATTTGAGATATTATTTTCCCAAATAAACATTACAAGGTAAGTTTCGAACACAATTCATCTATCCAAACAATCCAGTTACACCATTTCCAAAATACAAATTAGATGTACTTTGCCAAGAGCTTTGCTATTAGGTCAAGAGGTAATCTAGAGATATCTTAACATAATGCAACTTCTACAATACAATTTTGAAGGTAAGAGGGAACACAGGATACACGTACAGTACAAAATGAAAGTTTCTAAGACATCTGAGCCACATAATGGAAATATGCGGAAATCAGAAATATTTAAACTTGGCGCAGAGGCCAGTTCAACTTGCTCAAAAAAAAAAAAAAAAAAAAAAAAAAACTAGCGTGCATCAAGTGACACGGAGTTACTAGAGGCAATCCCCGCGGGAAATTAAATTAATCTACAAATTACATGTTTAGCCAAATAAAGGAAAGGGGAATGCCTTGAAAGCAAACAGGCAGGCCCAGCTGAAAAGCTAAGGCATCTGAAGTAATTGAGTGGCGAGTCTGGGCGAGTAGGGTAAACTCCTATGTGAAAATACAAGCGAACATTAATATAAATTAAAGTGTCTACCCCAAGGTAGCCCATCCCAGGAGGGAGGATTCGCCGACGTGCGTCTAATCGCTGTACCGACGAGAGAACGAAAGACCACGACATCTTACTTACTTTACTCGTTTTCATTCCCCACCCTGAAGGGATGGGGCGGGCCACCTAGAGGGTGACGCCCTCGCTCTGGCCAAGAGTTGCGGGTGGGTTGGAGAGGTTTGATGGATGAGGGAGGTGGGTAGGAGGATGTGAGAAATAGAGGAGATGGTAGGGGGTTGGGCCTCTTTACTGAGCTTGATTGAATGTGCATTTCCAAAAGTTACAGAGAAGAACTTATAAACATATACAATATTTTCATTATTAGATAATTTTAAAGAGTATAAGGGGTGATTTTTAATTTTTATTATTATTTTTTCTTTTTTCTTTTTCCTTTTTTCATCCTACGCCTGATGCTATACAAAATATTGGACCACGAAATCTTGCCTCGCTCTCTTAAAAAGGCAAAGCTGGCCTTGTGATTACCGAGTGACCAATCAGAGCACAGGAGCCTCCCTATCGCCACCCATATGCACCAATCAAAACTCTTTATCAAGTCGCGATGTTTCCACAAAATTTCAGAACATAGGCAGACATTAATCGCGAACTTTCCATCTTCGAGAATTAGTAAGGACATGCTTCTAGAATCGACAGGGGCCAACACACCCTGTTCCAAAAGTCTGCGTCGCAACCTTCTGGAATGTTACAGATATCACAGAACAATAATAATTTACAATCTAGTAGTTACTTAAGTAGATAAAGGGAATACAAACAAAACATTCCACAATAATATTCTATACCATACAGGCTAGGTAGGTAACGAGAATACAAATAAAATATTCAAGAACAACATTCCACATCATTAGGGCCCGGATTTTTAAAAAATGCATATGCGCATATGCAATTGCATATTTTGACATATTTTGAGGGTTAGTGCATATTCTAGACGTAACAGCATATTCCGGCATATAATGTCTGAATTTAAGGATAATTACAAGAACTACTAAAATAAATCTGTTTTGTACATCCCTAGCTAGTTGCCTATTTTATGTGCATCCCTCGCTAGTTGGTATTTTCGACTGTCTGTGTAACGGCACTTTACTTTCACAACTGAAAATGGCAACAGATAGCTTAGGTGTGGGTAGGCAGGCTGGACTTCCCTGAATTCCTTTCTCTACCACAGCAGATAATAATCTCAGGGGTTGGGCACTTGGTCAGGACATAAGTATCTTCAGTTCACTAGTTACGTTCCATTTTAGTGCCCTGCATCTCAATTCTAAAAGTGTTAGTTTTTAAAAAATGCCTAAGGAAAAGAGCAGCAGAAGAGATTTACTAAATCAGTGGGTGTCGGGTAATAGGGACTATTCAACAGATGGTGTCATCGTGTACTGTCAAGTTTGCTCAAAGGAAGCGAAATGTGAAAAGAAATTTCAGCTTGAAGAGCATTCAAAAACAACTGCACATATTAAAGCAAAGGAGGAGAAGAACAGCACACCACAACAACTACTTTTTACACAGGTAAAGCCCAAGTCCTGTAGTCTTAATACATTTTCAAATGATGTTTGTCGGGCTTTCGTATGCAGCAACATTCCATGGAATAAATTAAACAATCCAGTTCTGCGATCATTTCTCGAGAAATATTGCCTAAATCAAAAAATACCAGATGAATCAACTCTTAGGAAAAATTACCTACCTCCGCTATATGAATCTACCCAGGAATTGATCCGTTCTGATATCGGAAGGAACTGTGTCTGGATATCGGTGGATGAGACAACGGATTCGTGTGGCCGTTACATAGTAAATTTCGTTCATGCACATTTTTCTAAACTTCCAAAAGCCATTGAGATCTTAGAATCTTCTGGTACTCCCCTCCATGAATCACTTGATCTCGTTGAAAAAGCTGCATCTTCGTTGAATTACGCTCCAGGCGAAATTGGAGAGAAGATTAAATGCAAATTAGAAAAGGTGTTGAATTCGAACCCAGGACTGAAGAAGATTAATTAGTCAATACTTGAGTGGAACTAGGGTATCCTTGCCAGATGTATGCTTCGAAACGTTGGTGCCCATGTATAAGTACTGTCCAATTACGTCAGTTGATGTAGAACGATCATTTTCAGCCTATAAACTCATTTTGACGGACAACAGACATAGTTTGTCTCCAGAAAACATTGAAAGACTACTAGTTACCTATTGTGATGCTTCTTTTTGCAATAAATGATACCTGTAAATAGGTAAGTGAATAAAATTGCATGTTTTTAAGAGCATATTTCCTTATTTTCCGTGCATATATTGTAACTTTTTAGTGCATATTTGCATGCATATTTTCAGGTTTTTTAGTGCATATAAATCCGGGCCCTACACATCATACAGTAAACATTCTTTAAAAGAGACTCTGCAGAGGTCTCAGAACCATCAGAATCAGTCGAAGAGGGTCACATAACATGTGTGCGTAACACATGGCATTGACAGGTGTATGACATTGACACAAGCCTGGAATTCTCTTTCTTTATGGGCTAGTTATCGTCCATGTTTCACTTCCATAAAATGCCACGCTCCAGATAAGAGTTTTGACGAACGTCTGTCTAATTCCTGTATCAATGTTCGAAGTTAGCACATTTCTTTCTTGTGCTTGCCTACATGTTCTCTCCATCTTACTTCTACCGTCGTTAGTTATGTTACTATCCAACTAACAATATTAATCTACTTCCTTTAAGGCTTCATTTCCTAATCTAATATTTCCTGCACCACTTCACTTAGTCTTAGTGCACTTCATTACTTTTGTTTTGGACGTATTCATTTTCATCTTGTATTCCTTCACAAGACTCTGTCCATTACCATTTAGCAATTTTTTCCAGATCTTTTGTGGTCTCACAACATATCATCCGCAAATCTCAGGGTTTTCAGCTCCGTTCTTTAGATTATGATTCCCTTTCCAAATTCCTCTTGGATTTCCTTGATCACATGTTCTATATAAAGGGGAGGGGACAAACAGGAGCCTTCACCTGAAGTTATAATTTTATTGTTCCAATTCTGATTGTTTTGATAATTGGAAGCTCAGAGAGTATGTTTACTCAGCAATGACAGAAACTGACCTTCTCAATTTGATGAGTGCCTGATTTTCTTTGTATGTCTTCCTCTCTGCCCCATTCGGGTCGCAAAATTCCGATATAAAATGCAAATATCAGGCGAATATTCAAAAGTACGGGCGCATGTGGGTACAAAGGCGTTGGCGTGATGACCTCCATAGAGTGAGCTATCGTCTCTTGGTCTAAACTTCACACGGCCGCCACTGAGAGAAGAGAAAAAGGTTGACCAAAAGAGGTCAGATAGGAAAGTTTAAGAGTGAAAATCCTGGGACGAGTAAATGCTCACTATACCACGCTTCCAAGTAGAGAGCGTCACGGGGTTGCGTTTTCGATCACCTCTCACGATAGGGGGATACCACGCACGTATTCTAAGGTTACCCCTGAAGGGATGAATGGGGTCGTGCTGCTATGTGGCATCCTAACTGTCATCTCACTAAGTTGTCGGTGGTTCAAAAACTGGTCAGTGTATATGACATTTAACAAAATGAAAAGTCATATCCCTGTGAATTGTATTCTACGTAATACTGGTTATCCCCTCCCTATGATCACAATGTCCTTAAACCTTTAAGCTCGTATGGCGGAAATTTTCCGACATAACGTTTACTCCAAGAATAACGTGTTTTAATGGAAGAATTTAAGTAGCTAGCGAGTTTCGGGTAATACCTAGACTGCAGAGAATCGATGGCGGAATTGACGCCATATTAGTCGTTATCGTAGGCCTTGCTCGCCAAGGATGCTGTGGATTTGTATAAATACAGTGCGTTGGAATATAAAGTACCAAGCTCGATAGCTGCAGTCACTTAAGTGCGGCCAGTATCCAGTATTCGGGAGATAGTGCGTTCGAATCCCTCTGTCGGCAGCACTGAAGGTCGTTTTCCGTGGTTTCCCATTTACACACCAGGAAAATGCTAGGACTGTGCCTTAATTAAGACCGCGGTCGCTTCCTTCTCATTCCTAGTCCTTTCCTGTCCCATTGTCGCCATAAGACCTATCTGTGTCGGTGCGACGTAAAACAACTTGTGTACCGGTATATATAAAGTGTACCGTCAGTGACGTCACATTAATCGTTATCGTAGGCCTTGGTCGCCAAAGTTGTTCTGTGGAATGATGCAAATATATCGTTCAATATTTGAGTTTCATTTCTTGAAAGACATATCCATGATTATCAACTTTATGCAAAGGTAACGTTTCTTTATGTCAATGGGACAGGACAGGGCTAGGAGCGTGAAGGAAGCCGACGTGGCCTTAAGCTACTGCCTTTGGCTGGTGTGAAAATGGGAAACCACGGAAAACATGTTCAGGGCTCCCAACGGTGGGGTTTTACCCCACTGTCTCCTGAACACAAGTTGTCAGCTACGTGACCCACCCTTCTGAGCATAATTTTTTGCGTGATTTGGGCAGGAATCTGCTGAACGTATATGAAGGACTGTGTTTACAGGTGAAAAGTACAAAATGGTCTCAAGCAAATCAAGTGGGATGAACAGAACTGATATTAGTGAAGATGATTGTCTTCGGAACTTGGTTCGGGAAGTGAGTATCGGCTCCTTCAAGAATATCCAGTGAATCTGAAGAACGCTTCACGCCATTGGAAGAAGGTGGTCGCTCTGAATGAGTAACCTACTAGCCCACCCACGCTTATTTTATAAAGTTTTTGCGTAATTTTTTTTTGCTATGGGCTTTACGTCGCACCGACCCAGATAGGTCTTATGGCGACGATGGGAGAGGAAAGGCCTAGGAGTTGGAAGGAAGCGGCCGTGGCCTTAATTAAGGTACAGCCCCAGCATTTGCCTGGTGTGAAAATGGGAAACCACGGAAAACCATCTTCAGGGCTGCCGATAGTGGGATTCGAACCTACTATCTCCCGGATGCAAGCTCACAGCCGCGCGTCTCTACGCGCACGGCCAACTCGCCCGGTTTTGCGTAATTTCATAGGGGAACACGCGCAGAAAACATTTGTGAATTCTGCATATTTAGTGTTTGTGTAAGCATCTGTTATTTCCAGCTTGAGCTTTTTCAAATAAACTACTTTAGGCTCAAGAAAAGATAGCAGTATAAGCCTCCGCGGCTCAAGAGGCATCGTGCCTGTCTCTCACCAATGGGTTCCATGGTTTAAATCCCGCTCACTCCATGTGAAATTTGTGCTGAACAAAGCGGAGGCGGGGCACGTTTTTCTCCGTGCACTCCAGTTTTCCCTGTCATCTTTCATTCCAGCCACACTCTCCAATATCACTTCATTTCATCTGTCGGTCATTGCCCCAGAGGAGTGCGACAGACTTCGGCAGCCGGCACAATTCCTATCCTTCCCGCGAGATGGGAGCTTCATTCATTTCATTCATGACCCGTTCGAAAGACTTGAAACAGGCTGTGGATTTTCATTTGTAATTTTCAACAGATAGAATAATAGTATGCATTTACAACAAAAATGTCCAGGTAAACAAATTCGATTGCGAAGGTTTAAAAAAAAGAATCTATTTGGAGTATCACCCTAGCTGCTATTCTCTTGCTAGGGAAACACTGTGTCCGTACCTGTTAAACACCTTGCTGAGCGACCCTGCTTACAGGGGCGTGGTCCATTACCTGCTAAGCGGCCGATCTGATAACCAGACACCAGTCCATATTAACTCGAGGTCACCAGACTTCTCACCCGTTATGTTCAAATAACAGCAATCTTGTGATTAAAGAGATAATATATGAAGTATGATTATTTTTTAATTCACCATAAAACTTGAATGGGGAAATTTAAAGATACATCTAAATGGGTTTTCGTTAGTAGCTGATTTATTAATACTGGACCTTGTGCAGCGATCCAGCTCATGAGTTGTTAGGAACACCTAGAGCAGGGATGGCAAATCTTTTTCAACTAGCGTGTCAATTAAGGCCTTGTTTATTACTTTCTTCTGTCTAGTATGCGACCGGTTACTTTGACTTCATTTAGGTAGTTGATTGAATTACAAAGAAATCCATTCCACTGAAAATTTCATGATTATATTTTGCAAACATCACCATACATTACAAAAAACAGGTAAATTGTAAGAATAAGATCTAATTTTGCTTTAACCTAATAAAATTTGTACCGAGCTCGATAGATGCAGTCGCTTAAGTGCAGCCAGTGTCCATCAATCGGGAGATAGAGGGTTCGAGCCCCACTGTCGGCACCCCTGAGGATGGTTTTCCGTGGTTTCCAATTTTCACGCCAGGCAAATGCCGGGCTGTACCTTAATTAAGGCCACAGCCGCTTCCTTCCACTTCCTAGGCCTTTCCTATCCTATCGTCGCCATAAGACGTATCTGTATTTGTGCGACGTAAAGCAAGTAGAAAAAAAATTGTAAAAAATATGGCCATAGAATAAATTGTGACATACTTCTATATTAAAGCGTGCTGTTAAAATATGCTATGTTGGTAGATTTTCGACCTATTTGTTCTTTATCCGTAAAATTTCTTCATGGAGTACACACGTATAGCTAGGATTTCCTCTTTCCTCCAGCCTGTGCTTGTTTAGATCAGGCTGGATCGGTGTTGACCTCCACACTGACTGGCGACCGTTCTGATTTTAAAACTTCACTCTGTTTCCAGCAGCATGGCAAATAGAACAACATTTAACAGTCTTCACAAGTTTGAAGTATTCCTCCAGCCAACCAATAGTTGTATTTTAAATACGGTTGAATTCATACCTGTTACAATTAATTCGTCCAAGTTCGAAGCTATGAACATTTTAAACATACTGTAGATTTTCATTGCATTTGTTGATTGTATGTTTTCTCAAGTTTTTCCAATGTAGGCCTATGATGTTTTGGTGTATGTCTTTCATTTTTTTGTTATTTTAACTGATGATGATCTCTAAGCTAGGTCGAAACATGTCCTATGTAGCTTTTTAGACAAATCATTTATCAAACAAGCTGGATTTCGACCTGGAGAATCATGCTGCAACACATCGGGGATGGTTTTGAACAGGGTAAGGTAACAGGAGTTGCCTTTGTTGGCTTAAAAGCTGCCTAGGACACCATCAACCACAGAAAGTTGCTTGAGGAAAATTTACCAGCTCACTAACGATTATTAACTAACATCTCTTATTGGAATTCTCCTGCAGAATAGAAGATTCCAAATCTCTCCACATGATAAGAAGATCAGGTGTCGCATACAAAAGAACGGTTTACCTCAAGGTAGTGTGCTAGCCCCTGTGCTATTTAATATTTACACTAATGATCGACCCATAACGGAACATACCAGGCTTTTCTCTATGCCGACGAAACTGCAGTGGCTACCCAAGTAAAGACCTTTGAAGATGTGGAGGGAAAGTTGACTTCTGCACTAGATACTCTTGGCTCTTACTATGAAGGCAATCATCTAAAGCCAAATCCCAATAAGACTTAGGTGTGCATATTTCACTTAAGGAATAGAGAAGCTCGGCTGGAACTGGACATTACATGGCAAGGTAAACGACTTGAACATTGTCCAACACCTGTGTATCTAGGTGTTACTCTTGACCGAACACTGTCCTTCAAGAAACATGGCTACAACAGCAGGCTGAAAGTTATTTCACGGAACAATATTTTGAGAAAGCTCACAGCCACCACCTGGGGAGCAAGCCCTCACGTCCTGAGAACCTCTGCTCTTGCTTTGTGTGTGTCCGCTGCAGAGTACGCTTCACCTGTGTGGAGTCATCCACTCACACCAAGCAGGTTGACATTGCAATCAACGAGACCGTACGAATCTTGTGGGGATGTCTGAAGCCAACTCCAGTTGACAAACTCTACCCGATTGTTGGAACAGCTCACCCCACTATCAGAAGGGCTGTTGCTGCTGATGCAGAGAGGACGAAACAGACTAATCATTCTCGCCACCCACTGCATGATCACCAGGCTGTAGTCTGTCGACTGAAGTCGAGAAAGAGCTTCATCATCAGGACTCAACCACTGGTAGGAACATCGGAGTCTAACCGAATCACCAGGTGGAAGAGCATGCCCCTGATACCCCTGCAAAGGAAGAGCTAGCTCCAGGAAATGACCTGCCCTACCCTATTTGGGGATCACTTAATCGTCTTAGGGTGGGTGTCCCTCTTTGGGCATACTTCCAGCTGATGGAGACGAATCCTGAGAGTTCATTAATTGTAATTGTTATATTACTACAGTCAATAAGTTCATGGACTGGTGCCTACAGTGTAGGCAGCACGGGGTACACTCAATAACTTTTTGGCCTGACGCCTACGGTGTTAGCAACGCAGTGTAGACCTATGTCGTACTACAGTCAGTATGTTCGTGGATTGGCGCTTCCACTTCAAGGATCGCATAGTATTTTGACTTGTGTTTTCGTGCCCTTTTCCCGTCGTGGTGATCCTAGCGATTTCGACTCGATCATCTCAAACGTTTCGCTAGTGAATTTGCCTCAGTTTTGGCAGAACTTGAAATTTGCCCTTTACTGAAATTACGGCATTCTCAAGTTCCGCCGCTGATATTCAACTACCCTTCACAAGGGAGACAGTAGTTCTGCTTATACTGTATGCACGCAACTGCCTCTTGCTGGGGCTAGCGAAGAACTGTCACGGCACCGGGCGAGTTGGCCGTGCGTGTAGAGGCGCGCGGCTGTGAGCTTGCATCCGGGAGATAGTAGGTTCGAATCCCACTATCGGCAGCCCTGAAGATGGTTTTCCATGGTTTCCCATTTTCACACCAGGCAAATGCTGGGGCTGTACCTTAATTAAGGCCACGGCCGCTTCCTTCCAACTCCTAGGCCTTTCCTATCCCATCGTCGCCATAAGACCTACCTGTGTCGGTGCGACGTAAAGTCCGTAGCAAAAAAAAAAAAAAAAAAAAAAAAAACCTGTCACGGCAATATCCTGTGGTGCAAACTCTCCGCTATCAAGGTCTATATACACAGGTCAGGACACGCACAAGTAGCCGCCATATTGGGACTAAGCCTGGGCGTTCCCCACAGTATTTCCTTGTTAGATACAGGCGAGTTTCGGATTTAGAAACAAAAACGCTGTTAAAATTAGATTTTTGTCTTTGATTACATGTAATTAATAGTTTTACCATAACCTGCTAATTGTGAAATAATGCTCATTTATATATTGTGAGCAGTTGCAATGACAGACTATATGACGAAATTATCACCAATTTTTCCGCCAGTAGGCCTAATTTAGGGTACCTAAGCATGAACAAAGTAATATAATGATCAAAGAAGTGCGAACGGTTAAAATTAAATAATTACATATAGGCTAAGGCCTAACACAACATTAGGCCTTATTATAATAAATATTAAAGCCAGAAATTTAGGATACATTTCTAGTAACAGGAATGAACGCGTATATTAGTAAAATGCGTCCTCGGGATCCGGGTTCGATTACCGGTACTGCGGTAAAATTAAGAATGTTATATGGTCGAAATATTGCATGCAGCTCACATCTACTGCGGATGTGCCGGAAAAAAGGAAGAACCGCACCGCCACGGGATGACACAAGTAAGAGCTAGGAGAGGGAAGGAAACGACCGTGGCCTTAATTAATTAAGGTACCTCCCCAGCTTTTATCTGGTGTGAGAAAGGGAATCCACGGAAAACCATCTTCAGGGCTTCCGACAGTGTGGTTCGAACCCACCATCTCCCGAATGCAAACTGTATGTGACCCTTGACCCGCAGCCAGTTGCTCGGTGATATTTCATATAATAATAATAATAATAATAATAATAATAATAATAATAATAATAATAAAATGAATAAGTTATGCAAATTTTACCTCATTATTTCTTTCTTTCTTATTTCTTAATCCATTTGCCGTCCGGGGTTGGTTTTCCCCCTCGGACTTAGTGATGGATCCCACCTCCATCACTTCAAAGTTGGTATTCTCGTGCGTGAGACTTTGGGTCGTGCGATAAAACTGGGGAGAAGGACCAGTACCTCGCTCAGGCCTCCTCACCTGCTATGCTGAACAGGGGCCTTGTCGGGGGATGGGAAGATTGGAAGGAGTAGACAAGGAAGAGGAAAGAAGCGGCCGTGGTGTTAAGTTAGGTACCATCCCGAAATTTTCCTGGAGGAAAAATTGGAAAACCACTTCGAGGATGGCTGAGGCGGGAATCGAACACTCTTCTTACTCAGTTGACCTCCCGAGGCCGAATGGACTCCGTTCCAGTTCTGGTACCACTTTTCAAATTTCATGGCAGATCCGGGAGTCGATGCCGGGCCTCCTCACAGAGTGTTGGTAACCATCATGGAGTTTGATTTGTGTGGTTCTCGTACCTGAGCTGCCGTATCCTGAATGTCGAACTACTGTAGGAATTTCCCTCATCTTGACCAGCTGTGGATCACCGTCATTCGACTTCAGCTGCTTCTGGTTTTTGATCGTCGCTCAGTATTCCTTCATTTTTTCACTCTGCAATCTCCTCCTCTCTTCCCTCCTTGATACTTGAGTCCGAGACCAACTTTTTTCCTGGAAACTCATGGCGTTCTTGATTTTCGACTTGTAAGCTTCTCTGCTGGTGAATTAAGTTCCTTGTATTCTTTTAGGGCCGTTGGAGTTTGTTATAGTGAAATTTATTTATTTTCAGCTTCGAGTTAGTTAAGTTAAAACTACTACGTTTTTCGGCCTCTTGAAACGAATTCAAGATAAAATATTTAAAAAATACCTGAAAAGGAAAACCTTTAACTGCAGATTGTACCTGAAAATAGAGACAGCATTTATTTATTTATTTATTTATTTATTTATTTATTTATTTTATGGATTTACTTTAATTGATATGTTCGTCCGACTCGTTGGCTGAATGGTCAGCGTACTGGCCTTCGGTTCAGAGGGTTCCGGGTTCGATTCCTGGCCAATTCGGGGATTTTAACCTACATTGGTTAATTCCAATGGCCCGGGGGCTGGGTGCTTGTGCTGTTCCCAACATTCCTGCAACTCACACACCACACATAACACTATCCTCCACCACAACAACACGCAGTTACCTACACATGGCAGATGCCGCCCGCCCTCATCGGAGGGTCTGCCTTACAAGGGCTGCACTCGGCTAGAAATAGCCACACGAAATTATTATTATTGATATGTTATAAGAAATGAAAACAACTTGTTATATTTCTCTCGTGGACTTTTTTGATCGGCAAAATTTCTGCACTATAAAGCATCGCAGGTCTCACCATAGATTTGTATAGCTATTCCGCAGATGACCTGACCTTCGTATAACACAGCACTCCATTTAGTTTCTTCTATCTCATACATTATTTACATTGTGCTGTATTTCAGCCTCCAGTCCTCCATCGCTTTGTACGTATGGACACAGATATTTAAACTTCTTGACCAAGGATAGTTCTTATTCCTGCAGGTTAATATATAGGGCGTAGATGACATGTCATATTTATACTAATCTATATACACCCCCTCTGTGGGTGAGGGACGCAGATGAAGAATACACCCACGGTATCCCCTGCCTGTCATAAAAGGCGACTAAAAGAGGGCAACCAAGGAATGTCCTGCAGGTTAATATATAGGGCGTAAATGACATGTCATATTTGAACTAATATATATACCTCCTCTGTGGGTGGGGGACGCAGACGAAGAATACACCCACGGTATCCCCTGCATTCATAAGAGGCGACTAAAAAGGGGCAACCAAGGAATGATTGAATTAGAACCATGAAACTACTTGTGATTAGTACCATTACATGGGGAGCACCATGGGTCGCCTTTACTTGTGAGTAGTACCACTATGTCAGGTTCACAATAGGTTTGTGGTTAGTGGCAGCAGAGAGCGTTTCACTGTGGGTTTTACAGTACCTGTGATTAGTACCACAATATGAGTGATACCGTGTTTACAAACAAGAGCACGTGGAATATCAAATTGCCCTCTACCACATGTATAAGGATGAGGTTTAGTGCCGTAAAGATAGCAGCACGATGCGTTGTTAGTTTAAAGATGGTGGTCGACAGCTATCAAAACCACGTAGAATATTTTCAAATTGCCGCCACCATATTTCAAAGGCAGTAGCTAAAGATGGCAGCACGGTGCTCTGTTGATTAAAGATGGCGGATGACAGCTGTCACGTGGACATTGCCGCCACCACATTTCAAAGTTAGTAGCTAAAGATGGCAGCACGGTGCTCTGTTGATTAAAGATAGCCGCTGTCAAAAAGAACGTAGCTTTGTTTACAAACAAGAGCACGTGGAATTTCAAATTGCACTCTACCGCATACATAACAGCAGCCGCCATCTTGCGCAGTAGCCTCTAAGCTAGCTTTCTTCATAAGAGCCTGTGTATAACCGCCATCTTGTGCGAGCACCCCTAGGCCGTCTCATAAGGAGCTGTGTATAGCCGCCATCTTGTCGCTGCTATATTGCGCAAGCTTCCCTAGGGCGTCTCATAAGAGCCTATGTATAGCAGCCATCTTGTACAAGCCTTCTTAAGCAGTCTCATAAGGAGCTATGTATAGCCGCCATTTTGTGTCCGCCATCTTGCGCAAGCATCCCTTGGACGTCTCATAAGAACAGCAGCCATCTTGTGCAATCACCCTCAAGCCGTCTCATAAGAAGATATGTATAGCCGCCATCTTGTAGAATTAGATAGCTGCCAATGCCAATGGGCCTAAGTAGGAACCGAACCGTTGATCTTATCATTAGACTACCTTTTTCTTATGCTATTATGTTCCTTATACTGCGAACCTACGCATTAGGCAGAAACATTTTGTCGTTTTGCTCTACGACGCACCGTTTTCGAGATCTTTAACATTTTGCATTTAAGCCCTAAATTTAATAAATCGAACCAGCACGGCACGTTATACTCTCTACCATAGCAAGATCTAATCAAGTTACGAAAACTTGCTTCAATACAAGCTAAAACAGACCAAATGCCAAAGGGCCTAAGTAGGAACCGAACCGTTGATCTCATCATTAGACTACTTTTTTGTGCTATCATGTTCCTAATACTGTGGACCTACGTCTAAGGCAGAAAAAGTTTGTCCGTTTTGCTCTACGACGCACCGTTTTCGAGATATTTAACATTTTGCATTTAAGCCCCAAATTCTTGATGAGAGCAGCAGCCATCCTTCGCAAGCACCGTTAAGACGTCTCATAAGGAGCCGTGTATAGCCGCCATCTTGTGTCCGCTATCTTGCGCAAGCATCCCTAGGGCGTCTCATAAGAGCAGCACCCATCTTGCGCAAGCACCCTTAAGCCGTCTCATAAGAGCAGCCACCATCATGCACAAGCACCCTTAAGGCGTCTCATAAGGAGTCATGTATAGCCGCCATCTTGTGCAATTGGCGTCGAGAAGGGTATCCGGCCGTAAAACTGAGGTTATGCCCTTCTTTGAGGTTAGGCTAGCTCTCTTACGCATAAAACGTTACGTTAAGCCCCTTAGCCAGCGTGAGGAGGTCTCTCCCGAGAGCCTGCGGTGGCGATGGTGGCGGTGGCCTCTGCGGAGAGCCGGTGGCGGTGGCGACCTCAGAACCAGTGACTTTATCTACTTTCGTGTTGTACGTTTTGATTAATTCATATTAGAGGCTTTGCATTACGCTGTGTTTTGTGTTGTATGTTTTGATGATTGCAAATCACAGGCTTTGTATTACACTGTGTTTCGTGTTGTACGTTTTGGTTATTGCAAATCACAGCCTTTGTATTACACTGTGCTTCGTCTTGTACGTTTTGGTTATTGCATATAACAGGTTTTGTATTACACTGTGTTTTGTGTTGTATGTTTTGGTTATTGCATATCACAGGCTTTGTATTACACTGTGCTTCGTCTTGTATGTTTTGGTTATTGCAAATCACAGCCTTTGTATTACACTGTGCTTCGTCTTGTATGTTTTGGTTATTGCATATCACAGGCTTTGTATTACACTGTGCTTCGTGTTGTATGTTTTGATGATTGCAAATCACAGCCTTTGTATTACACTGTGCTTCGTCTTGTATGTTTTGGTTATTGCAAATCACAGCCTTTGTATTACACTGTGCTTCGTCTTGTATGTTTTGGTTATTGCAAATCACAGCCTTTGTATTACACTGTGCTTCGTCTTGTATGTTTTGGTTATTGCAAATCACAGCCTTTGTATTACACTGTGCTTCGTCTTGTATGTTTTGGTTATTGCAAATCACAGCCTTTGTATTACACTGTGCTTCGTCTTGTATGTTTTGGTTATTGCAAATCACAGCCTTTGTATTACACTGTGCTTCGTCTTGTATGTTTTGGTTATTGCAAATCACAGCCTTTGTATTACACTGTGCTTCGTCTTGTATGTTTTGGTTATTGCAAATCACAGCCTTTGTATTACACTGTGCTTCGTCTTGTATGTTTTGGTTATTGCAAATCACAGCCTTTGTATTACACTGTGCTTCGTCTTGTATGTTTTGGTTATTGCAAATCACAGCCTTTGTATTACACTGTGCTTCGTCTTGTATGTTTTGGTTATTGCAAATCACAGCCTTTGTATTACACTGTGCTTCGTCTTGTATGTTTTGGTTATTGCAAATCACAGCCTTTGTATTACACTGTGCTTCGTCTTGTATGTTTTGGTTATTGCAAATCACAGCCTTTGTATTACACTGTGCTTCGTCTTGTATGTTTTGGTTATTGCAAATCACAGCCTTTGTATTACACTGTGCTTCGTCTTGTATGTTTTGGTTATTGCAAATCACAGCCTTTGTATTACACTGTGCTTCGTCTTGTATGTTTTGGTTATTGCAAATCACAGGCTTTGTATTACACTGTGTTTCATGTTGTACGTTTTGGTTATTGCATATAACAGGCTTTTTTTCCACTGATGTGAATGTACTTTCACAGAACTGGGCTGAGTGGCTCAGACAATTGAGGCGTTGGCCTTCCGACTCCAACTTAGCAGGTTCGATCCTGGCTCAGTCTGGTGGTATTTTAAGGTACTCAAATACGTCAGGCTTGTGTCGGTCGATTTACTGGCGCGTAAAAGAACTACTGTGGGACTAAGTTCCGTGACCTCAGCATTTTCGAAAACCGTAAAAGTAGTTACTGGGACGTAAAGCGAATAACATATTATTATTATTATTATTATTATTATTATTATTATTATTATTATTATTATTATTATTCACAGAACAAGGACGACTGGGGCAACAAATCGAATATTATTATTCTGTAACTGTCAGGCTCCTTGGCTAAATGGTTAGCGTGCTGGCCTTTGGTCACAGGGGTCCCGGGTTCGATTCCCGGAAAGGTCAGGAATATTAACTATCATTGGTTAATTTCGCTGCCACGGGGGATGGGTGTATGTGTCGTCTTCACCATCATTTCAATCATCACGACGCGCAGGCTGCCTATGGGCGTCAAATCAAAAGATCTGGGCCTGGCGAGCCGAACATGTTCTCGGACACTCTCAGCACTAAAAGCCATTTGCCATTTCAATTCATTTTATTCTGTAACTAGCCACCGGAGGCCTTGGGTCTCTTATACCAATCCCTGAACAAACTCTGAAAGTTTGTAGAGGGAGTTTGGCTTCAGCCTGTAGACAGGAATGTCTACAGAGCGGAATAATGTGATCCTTCCTGTGGTTGGACACGCCTCCTCTTGGAGTCACGATATGTTGTGCACAGCCACGTCACTTGTGTTTTGTCGCAGGTTAGTTTCATGTCGTCACTAGCTCTGATACACTTTCTCAACGAGGGAAGGTTTTCTGCTACTTAGTACACTCACACTCGGGTTGTTCCCAATGTAGCGGAACACACAGCTATTGGAGCAGTGTTACACATAGCACGGGTTCTGTAACCCGCAATACGTGTCTGTACCAACATTTGCATATATGATGGGGGATTGTATGCGTGCTGGAACTGACTAATCTGCTACGCAGTAAGTTTTTCTTTGCAGTTCCCTTTTATGGAGGCCTAGAATATATTCACAGCATCCCATAGCTGTCCCAGGAATGCAGTGGCGTAGGCAAGGGGGTGGGGAGTTACCGGGTTTTCATCACTGCCTCCCTGAATAATTGAACTTCTATCGCGCTGCTTTCCTTTGAATCTTTTCCAGTTCTCGTATCAAGAAATCCTGGTGTGGATCCATTACCCTGGAACAATACTCTAACTGCGGTTTTACCTAAGGCTTGTACGCCCTCTCTTTATATCCTTACTGCAACCCCGTGATTACCCCAATTAGCATTTCTCATACATATAACTTACTTACAGTGTTCCCCATGAGATACTAACACCCCATCAATATGGTAATTAGAACTGAGAGGACTTGGTAAAACTTATCTCCCTAACTGTTATCCCGTTTACCAGCATACCATTGTCCACTGTTCATCTCTCAATAGTCCGACTCGTTGGCTGAATGGTCAGCGTACTGGCCTTCGGTTCAGAGGGTTCCGGGTTCGATTCCCGGCCGGGTAGGGGATTTTAACCTTCATTGGTTAATTCCAATGGCCCGGGGGCTGGGTGTTTGTGCTGTCCCCAACATCTCTGCAACTCACACACCACACATAACACTACCCTCCACCACAATAACACGCAGTTACCTACACATGGCAGATGCCGCCCACCCTCATCGGAGGGTCTGCCTTTCAAGGGCTGCACTCGGCTAGAAATAGCCACACGAAATTAGCATTAGCATCTCTCAATATTGCCTAGGTCCCTCTGCAGTGAATGATTCCAGTTCGTTCCTCATATCTTCCTCTTGGTTAGAATGGGCCTACTTTGGGCCACACTTGTTCAAATGTTCGCTTAGTATTGGCGGATTTTCTGCCGGTGTAACTCGTTTCTTTCCTCACTCCAGGGGGTACCTTTCTTCCGGTTTTTTTCCCCTGAAATCCACGGACTTCCTTCAGGGTACGTCGTACAGACCGTCTATCGTGAAGATCTGATATCCCCAGTCATTACTCAAATAATTATTTAACTAAACATAAACATCCAGTAATACTCCCGTGTGGGATCATTGCAGAATCATGTAACAGTTCACCTACTCTAAGTTCTGTCAATAAAAAAATCCTCGGCCTGTTCCCAGTCATTCGACCGGGTCAGGAATGGAAGGAATAAATGAAGCCCCATCTAGCAACAAGGATAGGAATTGTGGTGACTGCCGAAGCCTGTCGCACTCCTCTGAGGCAATGATTAATTACTGTCAAATGAAATGGTTTTCGAGAGTGTCACTGGAATGAAAGATGACAGGAAAGCCGGACTACCCGTTGAAAAACCTGTCCCGCCTGGCGCATTGTTCAGTACAAATCTCACATGGAGTGACCGGAATTTGAACCACAGAATCCAGCGGTGAGAGGCGGGACCACTGCCGTCTGAGCTACGGGGGCTCTTCTTTGAGGTCTGTTTTCTAAAAATTCAGCCACCCATTCAACCACTCTTTTGTTTACTTGTTTTTTGCTAGTTGCATTACGTCGCACCGACACAGATATGTCTTTTGGTGACGATAGGACAGGAAAGGCCTAGGAATGGGAAGGAAGCGGCCGTGGCCTTAATTAAGGTACAACCCCAGCATTTGCCTGATGTGAAAATGGGAAACCACGGAAAACCATCTTCAAGGCTGCTGACAGTGGGGTTCAAACCCACTATCTACCGGATGCGAGCTTACAGGTGCGCGTTCCTAACCGCACGGCCATCTCGCCCGGTTTGGTTTACTTCAATTGTCAGTAATCTGGTAATCTCCCATATCTACCCTATCGAAAGTCTTGGATAAGTCAACGGCGATACAGTCCACTTGACCTCCAGAATCTAAAATATCTGCTATATGTTCGTGTATTCCTTTGCCAAACGTTAAATAATTTCCTGCTCAATTTCGCAACATTGCTTCCATTAAATCATCATCTTAGAATTTCTGAATCTATTTCGTATTCTTGCTGCAAATTATCCTGATTTTGTAACGAACATAGGACCAGCAGCAAATACCATTTCCTAAGTGTACCGTACCGAAAACTGATTGCGGCGACTGTACTACCCATCAGACTCCGTGTGTGAGCAGATTGCGCGATTTGTTATTTAACGAAGTGTACGAGTAATGATGGATATTAAGTTACATTGCTTGAGCGAAATGATATATTCTCAGCGCCCATTGTTAGTTGTTTCCGTGTATGAAGACAGCATTCGTAAGAGAACTCACGTAAGAGTTACGAAGTACAGTGGATCACTTAAATACACGGTCATTAGAAAGAAACTCAACGTGATTGAAGGCAAGAAAGTTATACTTATGAACGGTTTAGATACATCTTCAACCTAAGCTGTAATTATAATCTTTCTGTAATCTGCAGTTACGGCAGTTCCTGTAAAGCACAGTAGAATAAAGCTATCTACCAAAGAAAGTCCTAGTGCAGCGGAAGGTAAATGGTCCTATAATAATAATAATAATAATAATAATAATAATAATAATAATAATAATAATAATAATAATAATAATAATAATAATTGTTACGGGGTATTTGTGGATCACAGAGATGAAAGAAGGTGCCGGGATGAATGGGTCTAACTACAATATCAAGAATAGAATTTAAAACTTAAAGTGAAGGTTATATTTTCAGACACCAAAATTGACAATTTTTACAAGTAGCAAACGTTAAATAAGATTGGTAAAAAAAACAACAAGATTTAGAATCTTAACACCATTGGGTTTTAAGCCCCTAGCTTTACATTTCCTGAGCTACCCGCTCAAATTTACAAAGCTCATGAATTTACACAAGGACAGAAATCCCCGGATACACGGAGTACTTGCTCCTTAAACTACAATATCAGGCCTCCCAGAGGCAATTTTGCAACACTTGAAAAAGAGCTAATGTGCTCTCAGTTTTCCAAGCCTACTCAAGGCAACATAACATGAAAAACTAATAATCACTGGCCTTACAAGGCACTATTTATAATTAGAAATCTTATTACACAGAGGTATCTAGTACCCAACCTACAGGACCTTAGTGAAAAAGAACAGGTTAAATAAACGGCCCGAGTACAACTTGAATGGAGTCGAAGATTGAGCTCCAAAAAATTTAAAGACCTATAGGGCACTTGGCCGACGAAACAGGGGCTAATCCCAAAGTACTGAGGTTGCTCGCATGGAAATAACTTTAATACATTGCAGCAATAAATGTGGTACCTCAAACCAAGATGAAGGGGAGCTTGACAGGGTATATCACTCTCTATCCCCGATTTATCGTTGAAGTTTTATGAAATTTTTAGATTAGCCGAAAGGAGATTTACATTTTAGAGAAGTTGGTTACATAGTTAAAGTTTCGGACCTTTCCCTCGGGTTAAACTACTGAGCTAGCAAGAAATGAGGATGTTAAATGGCCATTACCTGGTAGAAGTTCTAGCAGCTGACGAAGAGGCCTCCCGCCCCCTGCTTGACACACACACTCAGTAAGATGACGATCAATTGGCCAAGAGACGTAAAAATCGGGGAAAGTTCGAGACCATTCAAGATTCAACTAGCCACACCCTCTCGTTTTTATTGGTGAATTTAAAAGTTACACTGAAAATCGAAGAAGAAGAAGAAGAAGAAGAAGACGGTGATTGGTAGAAAATTAATAACAGAAATTAGTGATTGGCTAGATTCAAAAACTGGTGAAAATAAAAAAGGAAATATTGCCAACCCAAAAATAAATGAACATCAATTAGTAAAAAAAAAAAAAACCTTATGAATACAAAACTTCTTTAAATCAAAGGTTCTTTCACTTCGCGCTAGGGTGCATGATCATCGTTCTTTGGTAGTGTCATCTATGAGAGAATGTCCAAACACAAAACAAGTAGAAAGTCACACAGTTCAGGAAACTTCACAATAACAAAATTATATCAGGTTTTAGTGGCGACATCTTCGGAGTAAAGTTCTAACTTGTTGTATTATTGGTTTCACATTTGATAGATAGAGGAGATCTTTTAGGCGCTCATTTTGAACGCGCTGCGTAGAGGTGTACCTCCCGGTACAATAATAATAATAATAATAATAATAATAATAATAATAATAATAATAATAATAATAATAATAATAATAATAATAATAATAATAGAGAAGGCTTTCGGGAAAAAGTATTGAAAATAGAAGGATTCCAAGGTAGGAAAAAAAAGACTGGTTCAAAATGGTCTGAAGACAGAAAGAAGAAACATAGTGAACAGATGAAAGCCTACTGGAGGAAAAGGAAAGAACAAAGAAGAAGGAATTGAAATTGGCACGTGGTCCTCTGGTGGCCCATTCGAAAGAATAATAATAATAATCAGGAAGATATACCTTCCGAAACAGCAAAGAAAGTAGGACTACAAATCTCCTTTGAGAAGGCGAAATAGATGACGAACGTCAATGGTGGTCCAGAATGGATGTTGACAGACCATGGAAAGATTGGAAGAATCAAGAAGTTTAAGTAGCTGGGTGAAGTAATCCAAGAGGATGGACTGGAACAAGAAGCGATCAATATCCGAATCTGGAAATTATAGCGAGCGTTGCAATATCTAAAAGCATCTATAAGAAGAAGATGCCGAGTTTCGGTGCCAAATGAAGACATTTCAGAACTGTTGATAGACCAGAAGGCTTATATGCTTCGGAGACCCTATGTATGAATAGAAAAGGACAAGTCAATCAACTATTTAAAATAGAACGCACGCTAGTACGGAAGATCTTAGGCAAGAGATGGGTTCGACTGACATCCAATAATGAAGTATACACCAAGATGGAACCGATAAGAATCACAATTAGAAAGAGAAGATTGCTCTTTTATCGGTGCATCTTCCGTATGAACAATGACCGGCTCAAAAAGAATTTTCTAAAACCAAAGGCATCTAAGGTGAGATGGTTCCAAGAGTGTGAGAAATATCTGAGAGAGGTGGGCATTACGGAGGGTGAAATCAATGACAGAGGTAGTTTCAGAAGGATGGTGAAAAGCTGTCAGGGTTTTATAGTGGAGACAGAAACCAGAAGACGGAGAGACCTTTACCGGAAGAGCGGAAGAAAGCACTGATCGATGGGCTCAAGAGATACTGGTAGGACGTCAAAGCTGGCAGACGAACAAGACACAGACACTGAAAATGATACTGGTTGTTAACACGCAGATCTTGGAGGCTGAATTCGAATAATAATAATAATAATAATAATAATAATAATAATAATAATAATAATAATAATAATAATAATAATACCGAAATTCTACAAAACATCTGGGAGACCGAAACATTACCTAGTGACTGGACCACTGCACTGATTCATCCCTTGCACAAGAAAGGAGACTTGACTGACATCAATAATTATCGAGGAATCTCATTGGTACCAGTCACATACAAAATTTTCTCTAAAGCCTTATTAAATAGAGCCGAACCTCGACTAGACCCACAATTAGGAGAGTACCAGGCAGGATTTAGAAAAGGACGCTCTTGTACAGAACAGATACTCAATCTGCAATCAGTATTACATCAAGCAAAAATGGCCGGTAAGAAATACGTTGTCATTTTCGTCGACTTTACAAAGGCGTATGACTCGGTAGACAGACCTACTCTTATGAAGATTTTGCAGGAACTAGGACTTGATGAGAAGACCCATAACCTAATCAAACAGACTTTAAGCAACACCAGGTCACGAGTAAAGTTCAGAGGAGTCATATCAGAAAGTTTTGAAATTAAATCAGGAGTGAGACAGGGAGATGGTCTGTCCCCTCTCCTCTTTAACTGTGCCTTGGAGAAAGTAATAAGAGAGTGGCGAAAGGAGTTAGCTAGAATGGAGATTCCAAGTGGCATTTATTTGGGACATAAGCGCAATGAGCTCAATGTTGACTGTCTGGCGTATGCCGATGATCTGGCCCTGATATCTAATTCAATAGAAACTTCAGTGAAACAACTAAATGTTCTCAGACAACAAGCAGCAAAGGTTGGGCTACATGTGTCTCTCGAAAAAACACAATTCATCACGAACATCGGTGAATCTCCTTGTACGTTGCATCTGGAACAGGGAGAGATCAGGAAAACCAATAGGTTTAAGTACTTGGGAGAATGGTTGGAATCCAATCTCTCTGAAGGAACAGCTTTGTCAACTCGAGTTAACAGGCTTGAAATGGCCTACCAACTGACCAAGAATACGTATAATAAAAAGTGTCTCTCTCGTAATACTAAGATGAAGCACTACCAGACAGTCATCCGCCCTGAAGCCTTATATGCTTCAGAATGTCTAACATTCAACAGGAAGGGACTCATGGAAAAACTTGAAATCCAGGAAAGAAAGATAATGAGGAAGATACTGGGGCCAGTCAAGGAAGGGGACAGTTATAAAAGACGGCCTAACAATGAGCTCTACAAGTACTGTGAAAGAATAACGAATGTAGCAAGGAAGAGACGCCTAGCATTCTATGGGCACGTCTACAGGATGCATCCTACCAGGTTGACCAACCGGATTCTCAGCTACTGGCAAAATAGGAAGACCAAGTCACCATGGTTGATGGAAGTGAATAAAGATCTACAGGAACTGGGAATAACAGAAGGAATCTTAAAGGATCGTACAGCACTCAGGAAGATGCTTAAACATAAGAAGTTCCAGGACAGATTATCAACAAAGAAGACTGGCGCCCTTTGGACAAAGGAGAGGAAGGAGCAACACAGCCTGAGGATGCGCAACTTCTGGGCAAACATCAAAGCCCATTCCAAAATGCAATAGTTGAATGTCGTGGTCCTTAGCTGGCCTATACGAAACAAGAAGAAGAAGAATAATACCGAGCGAGTTGGTCGTGAGGTTAAGGTCGCGCAGCTATCAGCTTACATCCGGGAGATAGTGGGTTCGAACCCCACTGTTGGCAGCCCTGAAGTAGGTTTCCATGGTTTCCCATTTTTACACCAAGCAAATGCTGGGGCTGTACCTTAGTTAAGGCCATGGCCGCATCCTTCCCACCCCTAGGCCTTTGCTATCCTATCGTCGCCATAAGATCTACCTGCGTCCATGCGACGTAAAGCAAAAAAGAAAGTATTGCCTTTTGGGGCTAAGATGACCAGGCTACTGGCAGAGCTAACTCTGGAACATACGACATAGAACTGTACATGGGAGAAACAGCCCTATCTCAAGTTAAGAACACAAAAATATACGTGTTCCTTTATTTTTAAAGAAGATTCAAACTACCTGTTTCCTCGTCTGTAACATCTTCAGTTTTTGGGATATAATTATCTCCATAAAAAGAATTCAACACCTGTATCAGTCCTTATTCCCCCTTCCCATTCACCTAAGTGGATTTTCCGACAACAAAGAATAAGTGTTTCTTTATTTTTAAAGAGATTCCAAATGCCAATTTCCACGTCTGTAACATGTTCCGTTTTTGAGATGTAAGTATTCTCATAAACAGAATTAAACTCCTCTTCAGTTATTTTCACCCAAACCCCGTCCCAAAGTCGATTTTCTGTAAAAGAGTGTTTATTTATTTTTAAAGGATATTCCAGGTACCAATGTTAACGTCTGTAATATGTTAAGTTTGTGAGATAGGCTATCCTGTAGAGATACTCATTTTAAAAATTCACCCACTTTTCCAGTTCTTTTAACCCCCTTACTTGGATTTTCCGAAACCAAAAAATAGGTATTTCTTTACTTTTTAAAGAAGATTCCAAGTACCAATTTTCACGTCTGTAAGATCTCCAGTGTTTGTGACATATGTATCCTCATGAAAATAATTCCACTCCTTCACTTCTTTTCACCCCCTTCCTTATTTAAGTGGACTTCCCGAAAACGAAAATATGCATTCCTTTGTTTTTAAAGGAGATTTTCACGTCTGTAACATCATTAGTTTTTGAGATATAAGTATCCTCATAAAATTAATTCCACTCCTTCTTCCCCCACTTAAGTGGATTTTCCAAAAACAAAAATACGTGTTTTTTATTTTTAAAGGAGTTTCCAAATACCAATTTTCACGTCTTTAAACTGTTAAGGTTTTGAGATATAGGCTAGATGTACTCATTTTAATCCCCCTGCCCTTTACACCCGCTTAGAGGTGGAATATCCAAAAATCCTTCCTTAATGAGCACCTACACTGTGATACAAATTAATCCCCAAAATGTCATTTCTTTATATTCAGTAGTTTTGGCTCGGCGATGATGAATCAGTCAGTCAGTCAGTCAGTCAGTCAGTCAGTCAGTCAGTCAGTCAGTCAGTCAGTCAGTCAGTCAGTCAGTCAGTCAGTCAGTCAGTCAGTCACATATATGAACTTTTATCAGTAAAGTATGAACAAAGCGATAAAAATTGACGAAATATGCATTTATATACAACATAAAAATTGTTTTAATGTAGTCAGGGGCCCATCAATCACAGTTATTTCTCAGATTTCGGGTAAAATGAGCTCAGGAATGGCATATGACCTTTCCTCAGCACCCGAACCTTAGTAATAATCAAGAAGGGGATTCACTGAACAATTGAACTTAAATAATTAATGTTATTTGTTTTACGTCCCACTAACTACTTTTAAGGTCTTCGGAGACGCCGAGGTGCCGGAATTTAGTCCCGCAGGAGTTCTTTTACGTGCCAGTAAATCTACCGACACGGGGCTGTCGTATTTGAGCACCTTCAAATACCACCGGACTGACCCAGGATCGAACCTGCCAAGGTGGAATTGAACTTAAAGAGATGCCGTTCCTCGGCTAGTTAATTCGAAGACAAACTTCCTCATCGCCGTCATAGAAAGAACAATTCATTTACTAGTAAATAACGTAATAACACAAATGTCATAGTAAGTTCATGACACTTAAGAGAGAATGTTCTCTGGACGTGGGAGTTGTCTGGAGAAGATGAACAATTGTGTTGTGATGTAAGGAGAGGTTTTTACCCACTACAGAGATCAACGTACTTCTACTGTGCTACAGCATGTACCAATCCTTATATAACTCAAAAGTATTACACTTCGTCTGTAAATACCGGGTGTCCTCAATAAATTAAACTGTGTTCATCGCGGGCTGAAATGATCGTAGGAGTCTGAAATTTCCTAGATATGCTAACTAAGCAATGCACCCGCGAGTTACGCCACAAAAGTTATTAGTTCCAAGTCTTGCCACCAGGGGAATATATGGCGCTGTGAGCAGTTAGAACGTGCAGTTTTCGGTAATTCTCATATCAGAATGTTCTTCCAGTGGAATTGCGTTGTGTCAGTTCCTTGGTTTTTGCAGGAAAAACCACTGCATTCAGCTTACGTGACTATTTGTTGTGGTTTGACAAGGTCTTTAATTCTTGTTCCGTCGAGGAGATGACCCCTCGTGGGTCTGTTAGGTGTACGGTGAGGGAGCTCCTTGTGCAACACGTGATTCCAGCTCTGCAAGAACGCAACTGTGACCACACCGTTATTTATTAGAGCCTGAAAGTTAGGCAAAATTCCTTTTTTTAAATCTGGGTGGATATATCGAAGTGTGACATAGAGACAAACATGTTTTCATACGTTTGGGAAGGGTAGACGACTTATTGTTTTGCCTTTTTTGTCTATTTTAGCTTCCGTAGCCTATGTGATAGTTTTTAATAAAATCGGTCAATGGTAAGGAAAGATAGAGCGTCCGTGGCTCAGGCGGCAGTGCGCCGCCCTCTCACCGCTGGGTTCCGTGGTTCAAATCCCGGTCATTCCATGTGAGATTCGTGCTGGACAAAGCGGAGGCGGGGCATTTTTTTCTCCGGATTCTCTCATTCCAGCAACACTCTCCAATATCATTTCATTTCATGTATCAGTCATTAATCATTACCCCAGAGGACAGCGACAGGCTTCGGCAGCCGGCATAATTCCTATCATCGCCGCTAGATGGGGGCTTCATTCAGTCCATTCCTGACCTTGTGGAATGACTGGAAACAGGCTGCGGATTTTCATTTTCAGGAAGAGATATATAAATCCAATGTAGGCCTACTGTATTGATAATAAAGACAAATTTCATTTTATCTTAATAGATTAAAAATAACACTTGCACAAACTGTATTTTTATATTACACAACTCTGTACTGAAAACTCTACAAGCCAAATGGTCGGGAGGGTTGCCAGGTCCCGTCGCTGCCACGTAAAATTAAGTGCTGGTGGTAATTATTGTTTTAAGGGGAAGAACAACTTTGTAGCCATCCTGTACTAACACTAATCAGAAGGACAATGGAAGACTCCCCAGTCCTCACAAATCTAATACCGTCCGAGTCGGAAAGAACTAGAGTTGACCAAGAAAGGTCAGACAGGAAAGGTAAGAGCGAGGAACCTCACACAAGTGTAAGCAACACCAGACTCCAAGCAACACCAGTCCGTGGTCGCCAACCCACATTCCCAAGTTGAGAGGCCCTGGTTTCTCTTTCAGTCGCCTCCACTTACGAACGGACAGGGGATACCGTTGACGTTATTCTATCATCACCACCTACAGGGGGATGTAAGATTAATGTGATGCAAATGTGTCTTACGTAGCTTACATTAAAGACACTTTACCATATTAGTGTCCGGTTCTATGGCTAAATGCTTAGCGTGCTGGCCTTTGGTCACAGGGGTCTCGGGTTCGATTCCCGACAGGCCCTTTCCTATCCCATCATCGCCGCAAGACCTGCCTGTGTAAAAGAAATGATAATAAACGAGTGTAAATACAGTAAGTCGCTGTCAGATTTCCCTCCCATTCCTGATTCGATAACGTAAAATAAACCCACGGGAGTAGAAGTAGAGTAGGGCTACATTCAACTCTCGATTAACAGGTGTAATGCAGGGTTAAGGCTTCCCGGATAACTACGAGTAGAATCGCGGTTAGCCCGCAAAGAGTTAAAAATAGAACAGGCGTACTGAAAGTACAGTTAAAATGTTACTAAATTATACTACTGTATTGTTTTCATTAATTTACCTAATATGTCGCTGTAAAAGTATCACTTAGCACAATTAATAAATGGAAAAATAAACAGTATTTTTCATTGAAACGAATGAGACAAAGAAAAGTATCCAGACTACCTGTCTTTACTGTTTCTGAAAATAATCAGTCATCGTTTGCTGCTTTTGTGCCGAGAAGCACATTTTCTTTATTTTGCTTCTCATGTCTCTCAAAACAATTTTTCGGTGATAAGAGCATTATCCTGGCAATATTATCCCGACCATTTGTAATTCTGTATTACTGTAAGTCCTAACACTCGTGCACATTTAGTGTTTTTGATATCGCGGTTAAGCCGCAACGCGGTTGATCCGATTACGGTAAATGGAAAGTTGAGTGTATTGTGGCTAGGGAATTGGATCCCGCCCCTTATTTCTAATCCCGGGATTTCGGGATTACACTTGGAAAATCCCGCGATCCATGGATTATCCCGGGATTGAAGGTTACAAGGTTACATCTTACAGAAATCAGCTGTTTAATTAACGAATCGAAATTTAGACAAAATCACCATATTTTACGGTATACACCTAGCTAGTGTACACTCTAACTAATCAGACTTAGGGTCAGATTAACCAGACTTAAAATCACTCAGTCCCTATGTTCAATTTATTATTTTCCAAGAATCAGTGAGATCTCTTTAAACTTACGTAAATTAAAAGAAACCCTAATGTAACAAACTATGCAAATAAACTTTGGAAATTAACTACAATCTCCCTGAAAAACTAAATAGACGACTTTCATGTAACAACATAATAAGTAGGTACAATGTTTCTTAGCAAAATGTATTTAAAAATAACATTTTTGTTGCTAGTTGCTTTACGTCGCACCGACACAGATAGGTCTTATGGCGACGATGGGATAGGAAAGGGCTAGGAATGGGAAGGAAGCGGCCGTGGCCTTAATTAAGGTACAGCCCCAGCATTTGCCTGGTGTGAAAATGGGAAACCACGGAAAACCTTATTCAGGGCTGCCGACAGTGGGGTTCGAACCTACTATCTCCCGAATACTGGATACTGGCCGCACTTAAGCGACTGCAGCTATCGAGCTCGGTAAAAAAATAACATTAATCAGTCACATTTCACATTTCTCGTAAATATAAAGAAAACTAATTTAATAGGAACATTCTAATTTGAATCGCGAAAATATGATCTGAGAAATAACAACGCGTCCAGTGTCACATCATCAAGCCTGCTTCTCAATTTGTTGCACATATATGCAGCTGGTAAGGAAGCGCGTTCAGATTCTGTGGAAGTTGGAGGAATCGTTAGTAAATACTCAAAAGCCTGCTGTAGGTTATAGCTCGGAGTAGAATTTGAAGACTCCTATAGGTTCATTTCCTTCTTAACAATTCTGAAAAATTCGTTTTCATTTAATGGTTCAGAGGACATAATTTTCATACTGTTTTCTATTTCCAGCTGAAGTTTTCCTTTGAGCGTCAAATCACATTTTTCTGTATTTGTAGGCTCGACTTGCATATTTTGTTCCTCCTCTTCGTCATTCCTTTTACCATTTAATCTCTCAATTAAAGAAACAACCTGGTTTTTTTAATCAGGACTTTGCTCGGACTTGAAAATGTAAGCTTTATTTCATCATCGAACGCCAACGCCACATTGTCACTATGCGGATTTTGTAGGTAGCCCCTCAACTCTTTACTTCGGCGAACTTTCATGCGCTTTTGTAAATGTATCTTGAATTTAGAAGCCAACTCAGGGTTATTGTCATTTAACTGTTTAAAAATAAACCTAAGGGCAGCATCAGCTGTGCATAAATTCGCATCAGTGCGACAGAGTGCTTCTACAGTTAATTTGACTGGAGCCAAGACTTCAATGATTTCATCAATGAACTCGAAATCGGACTCTTCCAACTGCACTGGATTATTCAAACGCACTAAGAGTTTCGCTTCACGCAGTCTATTTTGCAAAATTTTAAAAATGGTGTCAATCCCGAAAATCGCAAGATCCCGAAAATTTGTTCCCGGAAACTACGGTTTTGAAAAGCGGCCGGGATCCTCTAAATGTGACTAAGTGGATTCAGTACAACAACGTTTTCTAACTTCTTTCTTAATCCGTTTACCTTCCAGGGTTGCCCCTTTCCCTCTGACACAACGAGGGATCCCACCTCTACCGATCAAGGACAGTGTCCTGGAGCGTGAGACTTTGGGTCGGGTGAATACAACACCTGCTATGCTGTACGGGGACCTTTTGTGGGGATGAGAAGATTGGGAGAGATAGACAAGGAAGAGGGAAGGAAGCGGTCGTGGCCTTAAGTTAGGCAGCATCCTAGCATTTGCCTGGAGGAAAAATGGTAAACCACGGAAAACCACTTCGAGGATGGCTGAGGAGGGAATAGAACCCCCCTCTACTCAGATGACCTCCCGTGGCAGAGTGGACCCCGTTCCAGCACCCATACCACTTTTCAAATTTCGCGCCAGAGCCGGGAATCGCACTCGCGCATCCGGGGATGGCAGCTAATCACGCTGTTCACTACATAGGCGGTCCCGTTTTTTAACCACAGGACCTTTTTTGACTTAAAAGATTGATTTTTAAATATCGAACATTTCTAAAAAATGACACATTTTTCGTTCCCAAAGGTGTGTTCGCTATCGAGGAGTTATGATATAGTGAATAATAATGAGGAAGAAATTAAGAATTAATGCAATCTATTGAGAGATTCCCGAGATTACCTACCATACACAAACAAACTGAGCAAATAATAATAATAATAATAATAATAATAATAATAATAATAATAATAATAATAATAATAATAATAATTTGGCCTCAGTTATCGTATGCAAGCATTCTTTAATTTGACGCCATCTGGCTGCTTGCTCGTCAATTTCGACGTTCCATTTTACTCTGGCCCTACTAGATGGCAGAGTAAATTGAATTTCTCTTGGGCGTCTTTGGCTGAGTTTTAATTAATTTTGTCGGCTGAACACCAAATGTGTCACCAGAGATCTCTTACTTGCCGACATCATACGACAAGGGGTGTCGGACTGACTGTTTTCCGCCCTGCAAAAATCCGACTACCTCTGTCGGGTTTGAACCAGCTATCTTGGGATCTGGAGGCCGACATTCTGTCACTGATCTACAGAGGAAGTCTTCACTTTATAATATTAGTTGCTATCTAGCAACCGTGCAGGCAGTGATGTAAGGTGTGGATGGATGGCCAGACTATGCTACTTAGCAACCGTGCAGGTAGTGATGAAAGGTATGGATGGATGGCCGAACGATGCTACCTAGCAACCGTGCAGGCTGTGATGTAAGGTGTGGATGGATGGTCAGACAATTTTACCTAGCAACCGTGCAGGCAGTGATGTAGGGTATAGATGGATATTCAGACAATGTTACCTAGCAACCGTGCAGGCAGTGATGTAAGGTATGGATGGATGGCCCGACGATGTTACCTAGCAACCATGCAGGCAGTGATGTAAGATATTGATGGATGGCCATGACCGAGAGACATTTTTATGATCATTGGATTTTCGCAAAGGGAAAAGTTGTTTCTTTTTCTTCTCTAGATTGATGGTATGTGACTGCTCAATAATGCCTTCAAACCTAAATACCATAATTTCGCCGAGGTAAATGGCTGTGCTAATTGATGAAACTGATCCAACGATAAACTTTACTACCCATCATTACACTCCACGAAACTGAACAATTAGCCACCTGGAAGCCTAACAGAAGCAGAAGAAGGTGTTGTCAGGCGATTGTCTGCTAAATCATCAGACGTGATGAAACCAATATCCTTGCGAACACCGTTAAAGAATACAAGGACACATCTATAGAAGAGATTACGAAATGTTCAGCCGATCAATGCAGACCAGTCCAGTCTCGTATGGCTTGTGGGAAGATGTTCTCGTCCTTGCTACAACTTTCACAATTCTTGGTGCAGGTTAATCAGTATCAGTTTTACAACCAGCAGCCTTCTACAGTACCCTAATGACCACGTCTCGTATACTGACCACGCAATATTATAATACAAGCATGTAAAGCATGTTTGATAAAGGATGATGCGAGTCTTTCTTAGCTCATGGAATGCAGTTCGAATCAGTAGAATGTAAGTACCTCACAGCTGCTTAATTGACCGTACTGAGACAGATATTGAAATACAGGAGAGAATATATTCTGATATTATTTAGCTGGTGTAAATACAAACTCAATTACGCGCCGCAAAGCTGTTTTTGAGAAAGTTTGCCACATTTTTAACACTAATCTTTTTCCGCAAAGCACTGTAAGTATTTAGGTGTTAATACAAGAAAATAACTTCACTGGAGTAATCACATTAACAAGGTTGTAAATAAAGGTCACAGATCCTGTAACGACTAAGGAGGAGGTATCCAAAGGGCAGTATATTTGGACCTTTGTTTTCTTACTGTATGTGAATGATAGGAGTAAATTGCTTGAATTACACATAGTGTTTTTCTGCATTGAGTAAAAAATTGTAGGACTATGAACAAGTAGTAAAAGTCTCGACCTTGACGTGAGATGGGCAGCAGACAACGTTGTGATGGTAAACAGGTTGAAAATTTAGGTTGTGAGTCACGAAGATGAAAAGTCCTCTCAGCTTTACTGTAATTACTGTGTTGATAACATGATGAGTTAAGGAAGGATCTTCATTGGGGTAATCGCGTTAACGAGGTAGTAAATGAATATTAGAGGTCTTTTCACATGGTTATGAGGGTATTTAGGGCTTTTAGTAAGGATGTAAAGGAGAGGGTGCATACATCTCTCGTAAGACCCACATTAGAGTATGGTTTCAGTGTATAGAACCCACACCAGGATAATTTGACACGGAAAATAGAATATATACAAAGCACCAATTGTTCTGGGTGTTTTCCGACAAAAGAGTAGTCTAACGAAAATGTTGCAAATTTTGGGCTGAAAGGACTCGAAGTAAAGAGAAGAGCTGCTATACTAAGCGGCATATTTCTAGCTGTCAGTGGAGAAATGGTATGGAATGATATTAGTAGACAAATAAGTGTGTGGATATTTTCGGTGGAGAATATCGTGATATGAAGAAATAATTTGGAATTCAAGAGGACAAATTGGAGCAAATATTCGTTTATAATTTATCAAAGGAGGTCATCGATAACCTGTCCGATTCGTGGGATGAATGGTCAGCGTACTGGCCTTCGGTTCAGAGGGTCTCGGGTTCGATCCCCGGCCGGGTAGAGGATTTTCACCTTTATTGGTTAATTTCGATGGCTCGGGGGATGGGTGTTTGTGCTGTCTCCAACATCCCTGCAACTCATTCACCACACATAACACTATCCTCCACCACAATAACACGCAGTCACCTACACATGGCAGATGCCACCCACCCTCATCGGAGGGTCTGCCTTACAAGGGCTGCACCCGGTTAGAAATAGCCACACGAAATTAATTAAATCGATAACCTTCCAACTTAATTGAAATCTTTCAAGTAAAGACTGGATGAGCAAGTTATAGGGAATCTGCTACTTGGGTGACAGTCCTAAATGCAGATCAAGGATGATTTATTTATTTATTTATTTATTTATTTATTTATTTATTTATTGTTTGTTTGTTTGTTTGTTTGTTTGTTTGTTTGTTTGTTTCATTGATTGATTGATAGATAGATAGATAGATTGATTGATTGATTGATTGACTGACTGACTGACTGACTGACTGACTGACTGAAAAGTATATGCCATTTGCATTTTGTGTTTCTTTTATCGTAGAGACATTAAGGGACTCCTGTGGGTGGGGGACGCAGATGAAGAATACACCCACAGTATCCCCTGCCTGTCGTAAGCGCCTCCTGGGCCTTTCAACTTGAGAGCGTGTGTTCGTGACCACGGGACCCTTAGCTGAGTCCTGGCATTGCTTCCACTTACTTGTGCCGACGCTTTTAGAGCATTCGAGGCCGAGGGAGTCTTTCATTCTCACGCTCCTCGTGGCCCTTGTCTTTCTTTGTCCGGTGCTTCATTTTCCGAAATGTCGGATTTAAAAAAAAATCTATTTGTTCCGGGCGTCGACCTATAGAGATCTTTTGCCCCTACTTGCATCATGTGATATGAACCTGCGTGTGATTGGAATTGAGGAAGTGTAGAGTGTTGAATGTGAGGAAAGGAACGTTGAGGACGACACAAACATCCAGTCCCCAGGCCAGGGATATTGATCATTTACAACTGAAACCAATGACACGGCCGGGAATGGAACCCGGGGCCGCAGGGTGACAGGCGGACGCGTTGCCCCCTACACCGTAAGGGCAAGTGTCGGATTACTTCTTTCTTTGTCTCTCTCTCTCTGCCCGCTGTGGGTGGGGGACGCAGACAAAGACTACTCCCACGGTATCCCCTCCCTGTCGTAAAAAGGGCGACCAAGTGATGATGAAATTTTGAATTTATTGATCTGTCTGGCCGCGACATCAATCCTGGTGAGGAACTGCTACCACCCTTCCCTGGGATGTCACGACCAGACATGTCTCATGAGGCTCGGGAACCGATACCTCATAGACCCCTTAAGCTGCCAATGTTATTTCCTCACCACTCCTTCATGTAACAGCCCACATGTGTGCGGATTGCCCATCTCTACATGCAGACTGACATGCCTGTATTCTTCTGCCGAGACGGATTCCATAATTCGGCTCACTTTTCGCTATCTCATTGACAACTTACTTCCTCTAACCTAACACTATTCACAACTTTACTCTACATGTGCAGACGTACCGAATCAACACTTTAGCTTGAGATACGTCAGGCCTATCTCCCCCTCTTCCAACTCTACTGTACGTCGGCAGCCAAAAACAAACAACCTAACAAAACTAAACTAAAATAAAACGGGCAGACAAACAACCAACAACCTCATTAGAAGGTATACAGTACGGCTTAAATATCAATGAATTGAATCTACTAATTAGAAATATACAATACCTAAGAAACAAAGGAACAAAACTGAACAAATATAAAAACGAAACATAATACTAAACTTATAATTATAGTCGCCGTTACTTATTAGTGAGTTATACTATATAATGTTCCAAATCTGTGAATAAATCGAATATATTAATTCCACACGACCGATTGAAAACAATGAACAGACATCACCCCCTCCCCCCATCCAAGGAAGGCCACCAATAGGGGGAGAGACCGTCCGATCGTGATGATGAAATTAGAACCATGAGAATAATTGTGATTAGTACCATTACGTGCAGAATACCATGGGTCTACGTTATATAGGAGCAGTGGCATTATATGAGGAACCTATGAGTCTGAGTGTTGCTTATGATAGAGGCCATCATGTGTCGGTTCCACTGTGTTCACAATGGCTTTGTGTCATCTATGAGTAGTATCACTTTATGAGAAACACCATGGGTTTTTGTTGACTGCAAGTGGTGCCATTGTGTATGTCGTACATGTGATTAGTACCATTGTGAGGGGCTGGTGACCTGGATTTTGTACTTCTTTAGATAATGAGCTTCATCCCAGTGATTAAGACATTGTGAACTGGATCCACTGATTGTTTTTTCTTTTCACGATCATTTTCTTATCACCATTCGTTTTAGATTCTAGTCAGTGGATACATTTTGAATTTTTTTGCTAGTTGTTTTACGTCGCACCGACACAGATAGGTCCTACGGCGACGATGGGACAGGAACGGCCTGGGAATGGGAAGGAAGCGGCCGTAGCCTTAATTAAGGTACAGTCCCAGCATTTGCCTGGTGTGAAAACGGGAAACCACGGAATACCATCTTCAGGGCTGCCGACAGTGGGATTCGAACCCACTATCTCCCGGATGCAAGCTCACAGCCGCGCGCTCCTAACCGCACGGCCAACTCGCCCGGTTTGTGAAAGTTTAATTTGCATTTCGTTACACCTCGTACCATTAGTGGCCGATGACCTAGCAGTTACGCCCCTTTATACAACAATCATCATCAATATTATCATCACCATCTTCATATGGTTATGAGAGTGTTTAGAGGTTGCAATAACATTGGATAGGTTTTGCTGTATGAGTCTCTGATCACATTGCAATTACAATATGGGTCCAGTGTGTTTCTGAACAACTAAACCCTCCCAGAAAAACGTATTCGGTAACGTTGCTGAAGAATATCCCTGGAATTGCATAATTATCCATATATTAAAAAAATTATGAAAACTATAGTCAGTCTGTCCGGCCATTCTATCCGCTCGATTTCGTTCATTTTTTAACTGAAAGGTATTCATGCACAGATTTGTCATCAGGTACTACACTGACTGACAGAGCAAATGCAACACCAAGAAGGAGTGGTTCGAAAGGGATGAAAGTTGGGGAAAAAACAGAGACGGCACGGACGAATAATTGATGTTTATTTCAAACCGATATGCAGGTTACACAATGCGCACGGCATCGACTCAGTAGGATGTAGGACCACCGCGAGCGGCGATGCACGCAGAAACACGTCGAGGTACAGAGTCAATAAGAGTGCGGATGGTGTCCTGAGGGATGGTTCTCCATTCTCTGTCAACCATTTGCCACAGTTGGTCGTCCGTACGAGGCTGGGGCAGAGTTTGCAAACGGCATCCAATGAGATCCCACACGTGTTCGATTGGTGAGAGATCCGGAGAGTACGCTGGCCACGGAAGCATCTGTACACCTCGTAGAGCCTGTTGGGAGATGCGAGCAGTGTGTGGGCGGGCATTATCCTGCTGAAACAGAGCATTGGGCAGCCCCTGAACGTACGGGAGTGCCACCGGCCGCAGAATATGCTGCACGTAGCGGTGGGCATTTAACGTGCCTTGAATACGCACTAGAGGTGACGTGGAATCATACGCAATAGCGCCCCAAACCATGATGCCGCGTTGTCTAGCGGTAGGGCGCTCCACAGTTACTGCCGGATTTGACCTTTCTCCACGCCGACGCCACACTCGTCTGCGGTGACTATCACTGACAGAACAGAGCGTGACTCATCGGAGAACACGACGTTCCGCCATTCCCTCATCCAAGTCGCTCTAGCCCGGCACCATGCCAGGCGTGCACGTCTATGCTGTGGAGTCAATGGTAGTCTTCTGAGCGGACGCCGGGAGTGCAGGCCTCCTTCAACCAATCGACGGGAAATTGTTCTGGTCGATATTGGAACAGCCAGGGTGTCTTGCACATGCTGAAGAATGGCGGTTGACGTGGCGTGCGGGGCTGCCACCGCTTGGCGGCGGATGCGCCGATCGTCGCGTGCTGACGTCACTCGGGCTGCGCCTGGACCCCTCGCACGTGCCACATGTCCCTGCGCCAACCATCTTCGCCACAGGCGCTGCACCGTGGACACATCCCTATGGGTATCGGCTGCGATTTGACGAAGCGACCAACCTGCCCTTCTCAGCCCGATCACCATACCCCTCGTAAAGTCGTCTGTCTGCTGGAAATGCCTCCGTTGACGGCGGCCTGGCATTCTTAGCTATACACGTGTCCTGTGGCACACGACAACACGTTCTACAATGACTGTCGGCTGAGAAATCACGGTACGAAGTGGGCCATTCGCCAACGCCGTGTCCCATTTATCGTTCGCTACGTACGCAGCACAGCGGCGCATTTCACATCATGAGCATACCTCAGTGACGTCAGTCTACCCTGCAATTGGCATAAAGTTCTGACCAATCCTTCTTGGTGTTGCATTTGCTCTGTCAGTCAGTGTATAAATCACTTAACTCCCGCCTTCCTCAAATTATTTGATTTTCAATTTTTTGTCTCTTTGAAGCAATCATATCTTTGGTTCGAATTGAGGTACGGAGTTCGTTTTGACCTAAGAACACCTAGTAGATCAAGCTCTTTCATTTCAGCTCTTAACTATTGAAATGGGTTGATTTTGAGAAAAGTTATGAGTGCACATTCAATTTGACGTCTCATTTCAATATTTTTTCTCATTGAAGCAATCATATCGTTCGTTCTAATTGAGGTATGCCGTTCGTTTTGGTCTAAGAACACTCAGTGGATCAAGCACTTTCTCTTGAGGTATTAACTACTTAAATTGGTAGATTCTGAGAAAAGTTGTGAGTACATTTGTCTCCATGAGGAAGATCTTTGAAGGACTTTTTAACAGTTCGGCGCGTAGTGTTGTTCCGAGGAACGTTTAATTCAATTTCTTTGTGTGATGTATTTCAAGTATTTTGTTGACACAATATTAAATTCTTTTACCACAGCAGATCATGTGCTTTATTTCATTAACTCGAATCTTTGCAAATACATCCGTGAGGATAGTAACGAACAACACCATACATTGCGGGCGGAGCCAGCGGGAAACTGCTAGTATGTCTCTTAAATCAAAAGTAAAATTTTGTGGCCCTTAATACATATTATTAATGCATAAATATATAAATCGCAAACGACTTCATTTCGTACGTCACTACGCTTTGTTAACATGGATATATTTTTGGGCTGGAATTATTGTCAACAATTGGGAACATGCATCATTTTCAAAAATATTTTTTTTTGAAAAGTACACCAATGAAATAGTACGTAAACGTATTACATTGTGGTATGTTGCTTTGTTTTCTACCATTAAAAAAATATTTAATAGTGCCTTTCCGCAAGGCGAGTGAAACGGCCTCTGACGTAAGCGGCGCGCTGTGACGTTACGATCCAGTATCGCATGGAGCTCTACCAGCCGTTGTGCATCAGCCGTTGCTAAAAGCCGATTGTTTATTATTCATGATCGCGAATAACTTCGATATGACAGAAGAAAGGTTCAAAACAGCACAGTCAGACAATCTACCATGTGTAGATGTCATCATTCTTGAAAAATGTGACTTTTGTGGCCGCAGAAATTCGCGGATAACAAGCAAGTTTGTAAGTGGCGTCTTTTATTTACGTGCAATGTACTGTAAACCATAGTATTAGGATAACAACGAACCTGGATAGATATCACATCACTTTCAACATTTCCTTCTAGACTGATTTCCCTATTAAAGAATAACATTACTAATGCTGAAAGCCCGAAAATGTAAAGTAAGAAATCGGATTTCAGCACTAACATGAACATATAGGTAGCATTATAATACTAGTCCGCTTCTGTGGTGTAGTGGTTAATGTGTGCCACTCCCGGAGGCCCGGTTTCGATTCCCGGCTCTGCCATGAAAGTTGAAAACAAATAGTACGAGGGCTGGAGCGGGGTCTACTCAGCCTCGGGAGGTCAACTGACTAGAAGGGTTTCGAATCCCACCTCAGCCATCCTCGAAGTGGTTTTTCGTATTTTCCTACTTCTCCTCCAGGCACCTAAGGCCACGGCCGTTTCCTTCCCTCTTCCTTGTCTAACCCTTCCGATCCTCCCATCCTCCAACAAGGCCCTGTTGAGCATAACAGGTGAGGCCTCCTGGGCGAGGTAATGGCCCTCCTCACCAGTTGCATCACCATACTCAAAGTCTCACGTTCCAGGACACTGCCCTTGAAGAGGTAGAGGTGAAATCCCTCGCTGAGTCCGAGAGGAAACCAACCCTGAAGGATAAACTGATTAAGAAAGAAAGAAAGATCATAGTACTATAGGGCTATAATCTATCATTCCCAAAAATATATATATATTTATGGTTGGGACAACTGGCCTACCCACTTCCGGGGCCCATGAAAGAGAAGTAAATATCTTTGTGGAGGGAAAAAGTTAAACATGATAAAGGTAAATATGACTTCATCTAGTTTTCACAAGTCGGGCTGAGTGGTTCAGACTGTTGAGGTGCTGGCCTTCTGACCTCAACTTGGCAGGTTCGATCCTGGTTCAGTCCGGTGGTAGTTGAAGGTGCTCAAATACGTCAGCCTCGTGTCGGTAGATTTACTGGCACGTAAAATAACTCCTGCAGGACTAAATTCCTGCACATCGGCGTCTCCGAAAATCGTAGAAGTAGTTAGCGGGGCGTGAAGCCAGTAACATTAATTACATTTGGCTTTTAACAAGCTGAGCATATCAGGAAAGAAAAGTGTCCTGGTGACATTTTAGTCGCTCAATACAGGAATGTCTTTGGGTGCTGTGACTTTAATATTTTTTTTTGCTGTTTGCTTTACGTCACACCGTCACATAATGGCGACGATGGGACAGGAAAGGCCTAGGAATGGGAACAAAGCGGCCGTGGCCTTAGGTACAGCCTCAGCATTTGCCTGGTGTGAAAATGGGAAACCACGGAAAACCATCTTCAGGGCTGCCGGCAGTGGGGTTCAAAACCCACTATCTCCCGGATGCGAGCTCACAGCTGCGCGCTCCTAACCGCACGGCCAACTCGCGCGGTATTTTTACCCTTCGGTTTATTGACTTGGCTTGTATAACCTAAAACTTAGGCTAAGTTGGATTATATTTTAAACACCTACATCACTATTTTCACCTGTGTGCAATTATGTTATTTATTTCATTAATATTATGATAATTATTATAATTGAGCATTGTTAACTTATAAGACTCCAACAGACAAGCATTGGTTTTGTGTAGAGTTATACATTTGCTAAATTCACGTCGTTTCCTTTCATGCTGTACACGCCTATTCTTTGTTACATTATAGGGTATTTAGATATAGCCTAAATTTCTTTACCAATTAAGCTCTTCAATAAAGACATACATAACTGTCCCATGCCAAGATATATTGGTAGAATTAGAGCTGTCAAAATGGTTCATAACCCCTTTGATTTATTATCTTGACATGGATCACCCAAAACATAGGTTAGGTTTGGAGAATACTTTAATGATCAGCATTATTTAATGCACCGTTTATTACTTTCATATTCCAAGATGTAATTGAAGCATTTAAATAAAGCATCGTACATTAAAATTTAAAGTTTTACCACTAGAACAGCTGACATGGAAAAGTGATTTGAAAATTCAAACAAATTCATCTTACGTTAAAATCTTCAAAAAAAGTGAACTGTAGACTTTTCCGATATATCACCAGCATTTCTCCAGCTCGCCAATATCAATTTCTCCCTAGTTTTAGCGTCTTTGGAACGTTTATAAACAATTTGTTTGGGATGGTATGCGATGTAATATTGCACATCGGAACTCTACACCATTTATAAGTTTTCTGCCTCACTGTCTGCGCAGGATTCATTTTAAGTCTAAAATATACCACTCAGATTATTATCCAATGTATAGACCTCGAATTTAACCATACTAGACACTAACGTAAAGTAGAAATACGCGAAGTGTATCCTGCTTCTCACAGCACACTACGTGTTATTTCGTCTGCTAATTCAGTCAACCTGTACGATGACGTCAGGCCAATGAGATCGCGTACTTGCGTGACGTGACATTTTCGTAGATTTTTATCATGTTTGGAGTTATTATTTGTACATTCTGATCACATTTTTGAATTCTGCATGCAATTTTGTATCAGATTAGCATATTTTTAATTAAAACCCCGGATCATGCATGTTCCCTATTTACTGTAGTGTAGTTTGGTTCACGTTGCTGTGAACGTTGTGGTTCGAACCCCACTGTTGGTAGCCCTGAAGACTGTTTTCCGTGGTTTCCCATTTTCACACCAGGTAAATGCTGGGGCTGTACCTTATTTAAGACCACGACCGCTTCCTTCCCACTCCTAGCCCTTTCCTATCTCATTGTCGCCATAAGACCTATATGTGTCGGTGCGACGTAAAACAAATTGTAAAGGAACTTGTAGCTGCAGCACCTTTGGCGACCAAGGCCTATAGTAACGACTAATGTGACGCCACTTCCGTCACACAGTTTGTCGCGTTAGTTACACAAACTTTCGGATGACCCCAGCCATAAGGCATATTCATGTCAAAAAGAACAAAATTCGTGCACAGAAAACCGACAACGAGTGTTCGTCATCTACTTCGTCACGTCATTACAGTGTGCCAGAACACTGCCTTCTATATACAGTAGATATAAATGGCGCCATGTTTTAAACGGGTTTCCACTGTCTTTTATGTTTAATCTAGGTCGCAGAAAAGCCTCTTACACACGGTAATGTCACACGCAATCTCTCTCATAAAACGTATCTTGCGAACATGTTGGCCACAAAATTGTGTGCTAAATCAGCGACCGATTTATTGGACATAGATCATGTGACATGGCATTGGAATATTGTGTGGTACACCAGCTGCCATATTGTTGGACGTAAATCTTGATAGGTGGCGCTATCTTGTGACATGGCATGGGAATGTTGTGTGGTACAACAGCTGCCATATTGTTGGACGTAAATCTTGATAGGTGGCGCTATCTTGTGACATGGCATGGGAATGTTGTGTGGTACAACAGCTGCCATATTGTTGGACGTAAATCTTGATAGGTGGCGCTATCTTGTGACATGGCATGGGAATGTTGTGTGGTACACCAGCTGCCATATTGTTGGACGTAAAACTTGATAGGTGGCGTTATCTTGTGACATGGCATGGGAATGTTGTGTGGTTCACCAGCTGCCATATTGTTGGACGTAGATCTTGATATGGGAATGTTGAATGCTGGATCAGCTGCCATATTGTTGGACGTAAATCTTGATAGGTGGGGCTATCTTGTGACATGGCATGGGAATGTTGTGTAGTACAACAGCTGCCATATTGTTGGACGTAAATCTTGATAGGTGGCGCTATCTTGTGACATGGCATGAGAATGTTGTGTGGTACAACAGCTGCCATATTGTTGGACGTAAATCTTGATATGGGAATGTTGAATGCTGGATCAGCTGCCATATTGTTGCACGTAAATCTTGTTAGGTGGCGCTATCTTGTGACATGGCATGGAATGTTGTGTGGTATACCAGCTGCCATATTGTTGGACGTAGATCTTGATATGGGAATGTTGAATGCTGGATCAGCTGCCATATTGTTGGACGTAAATCTTGATAGGTGGCGCTATCCTGTGACATGGCATGGAATGTTGTGTGGTACAACAGCTGCCATATTGTTGGACGTAAATCGTGATAGGAGGGGCTATCTTGTGACATGGCATGGAATGTTGTCGTACACCAGCTGCCATATTGTTGGACGCAAATCTTAATAGGTGGGGCTATCTTATGACATGGCATGGGAATGGTGTGTGGTTCACCATCTGCCATATTGTTGGACATAGATCTTGATAGGTGGCGCTATCTTGTGACATGGCATGGGAATGTTGTGTGGTACACCAGCTGCCATATTGTTGGACGTAAATCTTGATAGGTGGCGCTATCTTGTGACATGGCATGGGAATGTTGTGTGGTACACCAGCTGCCATATTGTTGGACGTAAAACTTGATAGGTGGCGTTATCTTGTGACATGGCATGGGAATGTTGTGTGGTTCACCAGCTGCCATATTGTTGGACGTAAATCTTGATATGGGAATATTGTGTGCTGGATCAGCTGCCATATTGTTGGACGCAAATCTTGATAGGTGGGGCTATCTTGTGACATGGCATGGAATGTTGTCGTACACCAGCTGCCATATTGTTGGACGTGAATCGTGATAGGTGGGGCTATCTTGTGACATGGCATGGGAATGTTGTGTGGTACACCAGCTGCCATATTGTTGGACGTAAATCTTGATAGGTGGCGCTATCTTGTGACATGGCATGGGAATGTTGTGTGGTACAACAGCTGCCATATTGTTGGACGTAAATCTTGATATGGGAATGTTGAATGCTGGATCAGCTGCCATATTGTTGCACGTAAATCTTGTTAGGTGGCGCTATCTTGTGACATGGCATGGAATGTTGTGTGGTAGACCAGCTGCCATATTGTTGGACGTAGATCTTGATATGGGAATGTTGAATGCTGGATCAGCTGCCATATTGTTGGACGTAAATCTTGATAGGTGGCGCTATCTTGTGACATGGCATGGAATGTTGTGTGGTACAACAGCTGCCATATTGTTGGACGTAAATCGTGATAGGAGGGGCTATCTTGTGACATGGCATGGAATGTTGTCGTACACCAGCTGCCATATTGTTGGACGCAAATCTTAATAGGTGGGGCTATCTTATGACATGGCATGGGAATGGTGTGTGGTTCACCATCTGCCATATTGTTGGACATAGATCTTGATAGGTGGCGCTATCTTGTGACATGGCATGGGAATGTTGTGTGGTACACCAGCTGCCATATTGTTGGACGTAAATCTTGATAGGTGGCGCTATCTTGTGACATGGCATGGGAATGTTGTGTGGTACACCAGCTGCCATATTGTTGGACGTAAAACTTGATAGGTGGCGTTATCTTGTGACATGGCATGGGAATGTTGTGTGGTTCACCAGCTGCCATATTGTTGGACGTAGATCTTGATAGGTGGCGCTATCTTGTGACATGGCATGGGAATGTTGTGTGGTACAACAGCTGCCATATTGTTGGACGTAAATCTTGATAGGTGGCGCTATCTTGTGACATGGCATGGGAATGTTGTGTGGTACAACAGCTGCCATATTGTTGGACGTAAATCTTGATAGGTGGCGCTATCTTGTGACATGGCATGGGAATGTTATGTGGTACACCAGCTGCCATATTGTTGGACGTAAAACTTGATAGGTGGCGTTATCTTGTGAAATGGCATGGGAATGTTGTGTGGTTCACCAACTGCCATATTGTTGGACGTAGATCTTGATATGGGAATGTTGAATGCTGGATCAGCTGCCATATTGTTGGACGTAAATCTTGATAGGTGGCGCTATCTTGTCACATGGCATGGGAATGTTGTGTGGTTCACCAGCTGCCATATTGTTGGACGTAAATCTTGATATGGGAATATTGTGTGCTGGATCAGCTGCCATATTGTTGGACGCAAATCTTGATAGGTGGGGCTATCTTGTGACATGGCATGGAATGTTGTCGTACACCAGCTGCCATATTGTTGGACGTGAATCGTGATAGGTGGGGCTATCTTGTGACATGGCATGGGAATGTTGTGTGGTACACCAGCTGCCATATTGTTGGACGTAAATCTTGATAGGTGGCGCTATCTTGTGACATGGCATGGGAATGTTGTGTGGTACAACAGCTGCCATATTGTTGGACGTAAATCTTGATATGGGAATGTTGAATGCTGGATCAGCTGCCATATTGTTGCACGTAAATCTTGTTAGGTGGCGCTATCTTGTGACATGGCATGGAATGTTGTGTGGTAGACCAGCTGCCATATTGTTGGACGTAGATCTTGATATGGGAATGTTGAATGCTGGATCAGCTGCCATATTGTTGGACGTAAATCTTGATAGGTGGCGCTATCTTGTGACATGGCATGGAATGTTGTGTGGTACAACAGCTGCCATATTGTTGGACGTAAATCGTGATAGGAGGGGCTATCTTGTGACATGGCATGGAATGTTGTCGTACACCAGCTGCCATATTGTTGGACGCAAATCTTAATAGGTGGGGCTATCTTATGACATGGCATGGGAATGGTGTGTGGTTCACCATCTGCCATATTGTTGGACATAGATCTTGATAGGTGGCGCTATCTTGTGACATGGCATGGGAATGTTGTGTGGTACACCAGCTGCCATATTGTTGGACGTAAATCTTGATAGGTGGCGCTATCTTGTGACATGGCATGGGAATGTTGTGTGGTACACCAGCTGCCATATTGTTGGACGTAAAACTTGATAGGTGGCGTTATCTTGTGACATGGCATGGGAATGTTGTGTGGTTCACCAGCTGCCATATTGTTGGACGTAGATCTTGATATGGGAATGTTGAATGCTGGATCAGCTGCCATATTGTTGGACGTAAATCTTGATAGGTGGCGCTATCTTGTGACATGGCATGGGAATGTTGTGTGGTTCACCAGCTGCCATATTGTTGGACGTAAATCTTGATATGGGAATGTTGTGTGCTGGATCAGCTGCCATATTGTTGGACGCAAATCTTGATAGGTGGGGCTATCTTGTGACATGGCATGGAATGTTGTCGTACACCAGCTGCCATATTGTTGGACGTAAATTGTGATAGGTGGGGCTATCTTGTGACATGGCATGGGAATGTTGTGTGGTACACCAGCTGCCATATTGTTGGACGTAAATCTTGATAGGTGGCGCTATCTTGTGACATGGCATGGGAATGTTGTGTGGTACAACAGCTGCCATATTGTTGGACGTAAATCTTGATATGGGAATGTTGAATGCTGGATCAGCTGCCATATTGTTGCACGTAAATCTTGTTAGGTGGCGCTATCTTGTGACATGGCATGGAATGTTGTGTGGTATACCAGCTGCCATATTGTTGGACGTAGATCTTGATATGGGAATGTTGAATGCTGGATCAGCTGCCATATTGTTGGACGTAAATCTTGATAGGTGGTGCTATCTTGTGACACGGCATGGAATGTTGTGTGGTACAACAGCTGCCATATTGTTGGACGTAAATCGTGATAGGAGGGGCTATCTTGTGACATGGCATGGAATGTTGTCGTACACCAGCTGCCATATTGTTGGACGCAAATCTTAATAGGTGGGGCTATCTTATGACATGGCATGGGAATGGTGTGTGGTTCACCATCTGCCATATTGTTGGACATAGATCTTGATAGTTGGCGCTATCTTGTGACATGGCATGGGGATGTTGTGTGGTACACCAGTTGCCATATTGTTGGACGTAAATCTTGATAGGTGGGGCTATCTTGTGACATGGCATGGGAATGTTGTGTGGTACACCAGCTGCCATATTGTTGGACGTAGATCTTGATATGGGAATGTTGTGTGCTGGATCAGCTGCCATATTGTTGGACGCAAATCTTGATAGGTGGGGCTATCTTGTGACATGGCATGGAATGTTGTCGTACACCAGCTGCCATATTGTTGGATGTAAATCTTGATAGGTGGCGCTATCTTGTGACATGGCATGGGAATGGTGTGTGGTTCACCATCTGCCATATTGTTGGACGTAGATCTTGATATGGGAATGTTGTGTGCTGGATCAGCTGCCATATTGTTGGACGTAAATCGTGATAGGTGGGGCTATCTTGTGACATGTCATGGGAATGTTGTGTGTTACACCAGCTGCCATATTGTTTAATGTAAATCTTGATAGGTGGGTCTATCTTGTGACATGGCATGAGAATGTTGTGTGGTACAACAGCTGCCATATTGTTGGACGTAAATCTTGATAGGTGGGGCTATCTTGTGACATGGCATGGGAATGTTGTGTGGTTCACCATCTGCCATATTGTTGGACGTAGATATTGATATGGGACTGTTGTGTGCTGGATCAGCTACACTATTGTTGGACGTAAATCGTGATAGGTGGGGCTATCTTGTGACATGTCATGGGAATGTTGTGTGTTACACCAGCTGCCATATTGTTTAATGTAAATCTTGATAGGTGGGACTATCTTGTGACATGGCATGGGAATGTTGTGTGGTACACCAGCTGCCATATTGTTGGACGTAGATCATGAAATTTATTTCGATTTATCGGAACTCTTTATCTTTATCGCAAGGAAGGAAGGAAGGAAGGAAGGAAGGAAGGAAATGACTGGACTTTTCTTCTTCTCTATATTCTTCTTCTTTTTCTTCTTCTCTCAATTCTTCTGCTTCTCCACTTTGAATCATTTTCTTTCCTTCTCTCCTTCCTTTTCTTCTTCTACTTCTTCTTCCAAAGTTCTTCTGCTTCTTCACTTCTTGTCATTGCCCTTCTTTCCCTTTTTATCATCGTTTTCCTTCTTCTTCCTCAAGTTCTCCTTCTATTATACTTCCTCTTCCGAAGGTCTTCTTCTACTGCTTCACTTCTAGTCATTGCCTGTGTTTCTTTTCTTTTTTCCTCTCTTTGCTTCTTCTTCCTCTTCGTAAGGTCTTCTTCTATTCAAAAACATGGGTGCGCTGTAAATGAGTAGTATATACTCTTTTACGGGATCCAAGGTGTTAATTACTTGTACAATTAGCCCAGGGCTGGCCAACGGTGCGGGTTATGTAACCTTAGAAGATCAAAATAGTTTGAAGCTAAGACAAGAGTCTCTGAACAAAGATATTCAGATTTCACAGACATAGTACTCGACTTTCTTTAGAGTCAGCTTTGGAACTCAACAGGTAACAACAGACGATACGTTCAAGCGCAGTGTCACTGAAGAAAGTCGTGTGTGCAGTGAAATAGTCATGGATATGTACATATATATTTTTATGTTTTAATAACAATAATGATATTGACAGCTGATGGAGTCAAAAAGGAAACGATGACTGAAGTTCTACGGACATCTACGTAAAAATGGAATGACGTATGGCTTTTAGTGCCGGGAGTTTCCGAGGACATGTTCGACTCGCCAGGTGCAGGTCTTTTGATTTGACACCTGTAGGCGACCTGCGCGTCGTGATGAGGATGGAATGATGATGAATACGACACACCCAGTCCTCGTGCCAGCGAAATTAACCAATGATGGTTAAAATTCCCGATTTCTCCGGGAATCAAATCCGGGACCCCTGTGACCAAAGGCCAGCACGCTAACCATTTAGCTATGCAGCCGGATAGGACGTATTCAGGATGGATGCAACCGGACCAACGGAGCAGATTTTTTTTTTTTGCTAGTTGCTTTACGTCGCACCGACACAGATAGGTCTTATGGCGACGATGGGACAGAAAAGGAGTGGGAAGGAAGCGGCCGTGGCCATGATTAAGGTATAGCCCCAGCATTTGCCTGGTGTGAAAATGGGAAACCACGGAAAACCATTTTCAGGGCTGCCGACAGTGGGGTTCGAACCTACTATCTCCCGAATACTGGATACTGGCCGCACTTAAGCGACTGCAGCTATCGAGCCCGGTGAGCAGATTTTTAATGTACTGGTTAACAGACCTGACGTCTCGGATAAGTGGGTCAAGGAAGTAAGGAAGGACCTCAAGAGCATGGGACTGAATCAAGAGGATATCTCTAACCGATCAGATCAGTGATCAACAACTTCAAGGGCTTCCACGATGAGCAAAAGCAGAACAGCGGATGGACTAGAGAGAGAAAGAATACAACGTTTTTGGGCTGCAATAAAAATCTTCGTCCGCCTCTGTGGTGTAGTGGTTAGCGTGATTAGCTGCCACCCCCGGAGGCCCGGGTTCGATTCCTGGCTCTGTCACGAAATTTGAAAAGTGGTACGAGGGCTGGAACGGGTCCACTCAGCCTCGGTAGGTCAACTGAGTAGAGGTGGGTTCGATTCCCATCTCAGCCATCCTGGAAGTGGTTTTCCGTGGTTTCCCACTTCTCCTCCAGGCAAATGCCGGGATGGTACCTAACATAAGGCCACGGCCGCTTCCTTCCCACTTCCTTGTCTATCCCTTCCAATCTTCCAATCCGCCCTGTTCAGCATAGCAGGTGAGGCCGCCTGGGCGAGCTACTGGTCATCCTCCCCAGTTGTATCCCCCGAACCAGAGTCTGAAGCTCCAGGACACTGCCCTTGAGGCGGTAGAGGTGGGATCATTCGCTGAGTCCGAGGGAAAAACCGACCCTGGACGGTAAACATATTAAGAAGAAGAAGAAGAATAAAATCTTCCAGAATTGCCTTATAGTTACTTGACGTGGTTTCTAATGGCCCTAGGCGATAAAAAACTCTTTATTTACCCTAAACCCATAATGATACTCTATTTAAAACAGAAATAAGCATTACATTCCAGGTATATTCTTGGACAATGTAACCAGGTATTCTTTATTAAAATTCTCACTCACCGAGCTCGATAGCTGCAGTTGCTTAAGTGCGCCCAGTATCCAGTAATCGGGAGATACGGAGTTCGAGCCCCACTGTCAGCAGCCCTGAAGATGGTTTTCCGTGGTTTCCTATTTTCACACCAGGCAAATGCCGGAGCTGTACCTTAAGGCCACGGCCGCTTCCTTCCAATTCCTAGGCCTTTCCTATCCCATCGTCGCCATAAGACTTATCTAAGTCGGTGCGACGTAAAGCCAATAGAAAAAAAATTCTCACTCAGCAATCCACTTGTAACTAATAATAATATTATTATTTGCTTTTACGTCCCACTAACTACGTTTACGGTCTTCGGAGACGCCGGGGTGCCGGAATTTAGTCCCACAGGAGTTCTTTTACGTGCCAGTAAATCTACCGACACGAGGCTGCCGTATTTGAGCACCTTCAAATACCACCGGATCGAACCTGCCAAGTTGGGGTTAGAAGGCCAGCGCCTTAACCGTCTGAGACACTCAGCCCGGCTCACTTGTAACTATACACTAGTAGCGCTTTAACTACCTTCTCATATACATACATATTTTATTAGCTCTGTGGTACAGTTACAGTTATAATAAAAAAACGTTTCATAATTCTAGAGGACCTTGAAATCTCAGGCGACTACGACTCCACAGAAATGGGACAAATGCAGTGGGTGTCTACAACTAGTGGCGAATCAAGTGGAACTGGTCAGTGCTTCGAACCAGTCCTTGTTAGTACATAAATCTGAATGTAAATCCGTCTTTCTCTCATGTAGAAACTTTTTTTTGCTATTTGTTTTACGTCGCACCAACACAGATATGTCTTATGGCGACGATGGGATGGGAAAGGCCTAGGAAGTGGCAGGAATCGGCCGTGGCCTTAATTAAGGTACAGCCCCGGCATTTGCCTGGTGTGAAAATGGGAAACCACGGAAAACCATCTTCAGGGCTGCCGGCAGTGGGACTCGAACCCACGATCTCCCGATTACTGGATACTGGCCGCACTTAAGCGACTGCAGCTATCGAGCTCGGTCATGTAGAAACTAAATGATCAATAGAGTTCAAATTTGAAGAGCTTATAGTTGGTATCTTCGGTTGATACATAAACTACTTACCATCTTGCTGTATATTAAGGAGTCCAAGCAGAGAATTAAAATGTGAAGCATGCCAAGCTACTACGTTATCTAAACAGTTAAACAGTTCGTCGCACTAGACATGGAGCCAGCCAAGTGTACTTAGAATTTCATTTCCTAGGAAAGAGTTTGTATGCATTTTCTTAGCTCAGAACGTTCTCCAGAAAAAAAAATCCTCACATGTGTTTTGGAGTATGTTTCTATTGGTGGTAAAGGAGACAATCTACAGTCAATATAAAGGGAGAAACTATCGAGCAGGTAGATGAGTTAATATCTTGGAAGTATTGTAACAAATGTGGTTGCAGTGGCAAGGCCTTGCCTTTGGGTTATGAATTATGAATGGCGAATGTATTTTTTTATTTATTTATTTATTTATTTATTTATTTATTTATTTATTTATTTATTTATTTATTTATTTAAACAGTTTACTATCCATGGTTAGTGTTTCCCCCGGCGTCGCGAGGGATACCTCCTCTACCGCCTCAAGTGCAGTGTCCTGGAGTGTGTGACATTTCGTCGGGGATACAACTGGGCAGGAATACCACTATCTCGCCCAGGTGACCTCACCTGCTATGCTGAACGGGGCCTTGTTTGGGTGGGGGGGGCGGGGGTTTGGAGATTGGAAGTGATAGGCAAGGAAGCGGAAGGCCTTCAGTTGGGTACCATCCCGAGATTTGTCTGGAGAAGGAAGTGGGATATCTCAGAAAACCACTTCGAGGATGACTAAGGTGGGAATCGAATCCCTTCTTCTCAACTAACCTCCCGAGGCTGAGTGGACCCCGTTTCAGTCCTCGGACCACTTTTCAAATTTCGTGACAGAGCCGGGAACCGAACCCGAGCATCCATGGGTGGCATATAATCACACTAACCGGTACATCACAGATAAATAGAATGGTTAATTTACTCATTTTAAATGTCACGAACTTAATTATAAATAATTTTGATTCGTCGCGCCGCTAATCGTTCATGTTTGATCCATACATTGATGGGTTGAGTGGCTCAGGCGGCTAAGGCGCTGGTTTTCTGAGCCTAAATTGGCAGGTTCGATCCTGCCTCAGGCCGTTGGTATTTGAAGGTCTCAAATATGTCAGCCCCATGTCGGTAGATTTAAAGGCACATGAAAAACTCCCGTGAGACAAATTTCGGCACCTCGGCGTCAACGAAAACCGTGAAAGGGTATTTTCTGAGACGTAAAACTATTATTATTGTACCGGCTGGTACACCTCTACGCCGCACATTTGAATTTTCCGCTTTAAAGTACTCCTCTACAGGAGAAACTCTGAACTTTAACAACTGTATCAACTCATAAGTTTTCTCAGAAGATGTCACTACCGTAAATTTTGTGATTACGAAGTTGTCAGTACTGCGTGGAGTTCAACTTGTTTTGTTTTCTATCGATCAAGAAGTGTGGACATTCTCTGGTAGATGTCTCTACAAAAAACTATGACCATGCACCCTGGTGCGAAGGGGAAGAACTTTATTTGAAAAAATCTTGTATTCATAAGTTTGTTCTTTACTAAATTTCGTTCTTTCATTTGTGGGTTGGCAATATAAATCTTTTCTTTCCGCCGGTTTTGAACTTAGCCAATCCAAAATTTCTGTAATTAATTTTTGACCAATCGTGTCTTTTTTCTTCGATTTTGATGTGTAACTGTAAGCTACCCAATAAACGCCTGTGGGTGTGCCTTAATTATTCATGAAAGGTCTCGAATCTTCCCCGAGAGTATAAAAACTGCCGATTTTCCTGTCTCTCAGCCACATCATCAACATTTAGCTTAGTGTATGGACGTGTAGCAGGGGGCGGGTAGCGCCTCTTCCTTCGGGCAGCAGCTCTTCAACAAGGTAATGGCCGTTTAACATCTTTATTTCTTGCTAGCTCAGCAGTTTAACCCTCGGGGAAGGTCCGAAACCTTTTTTATTATGTAACCTATCTCTTAAACATGTAAAATTTTGTAAAACTTCACATATCTTTAACTGTAAATCGGGGATAGAGAGTGCTTTACCTTCTCGAACTCCCCTTCCTTTTGATTTGAGGTGACTACGTTTTCGTAACCGTTTTACTACTCTTCCTTAATGTGTTAAATTTATTCTGTGTACGAGTCACCTCCATAGTCTGGGAATAGCCCCTGTTTCATTGGCCTGGTGCCTCTTAGGTTTTAAGAAGTTTCATGTAGGAGTACAGATCCACGACTCCATTCAGTTTTGCATTTTGGGCCATTAACTTAACCTATTATTTTTCTACTAAGGCTCTTAGGTTGGGTACAAGATACCCCTGTTTATTTGTAAGTGTGCCTTGAGGGCAGTTAATAGTAAAGTCCGTTGTGGCCTTTGATAGGCTCAGAACATTGAGAGCGGGTCAGCTCTTTCTTGTATTTGGATATGTGCCTCTAGGAGGCTTGACATTGCTAAGTGGGAGCAAGTGCTCCATGTAATTAGGGGTTTTCTGCCCTTTGGTAATATGTGATTGTGAGTGATTGTGAGCTGAGAGCTCATAAATTGTAAAAATTAGGGCTTGTGGCCCAGATTGTTTAATTGCCTCTAAATCTTGGCTTTCCTGGTCTTGTACCTGATTTAATTTGTTGTTTTTGGTTAAAATCTGAAGTTTTATGTGAATAAGTTTTGCTGTTGTTGAAAATATAACCTTTAATGCAATATTAATCAATATCTCTGCTTTGTAGTTAGACCCATTCCAGCCCGCACCTTCTTTCACCCCGTAACAATTATTATTATTATTATTATTATTATTATTATTATTATTATTATTATTATTATTATTATTATTATTATTATTATTATTATTATTATTATTATTATTCTGGGGTTCTGTGGAACGCAGAAAGGTGAAAGATGGTGCGGGCTGAATGGGTCTATCTACAAAAGTCAAAGATTAATTAAAAATGTTAAAACAAAGGTTATATTTAGTTTCAGATTATCAAATATTAACAATCCAAATTCTTCGCTTAATAAAAGAACAAGATATCAGGTAAAATAATAATTTTGATTACAAGACTAGAAAACCCACAGATAGGTTTGAGCTTCGAGCTCTAAACTGACAAGTTTACAACGTCACTAATATAGTATTTCGATAGACAAGTAGAGAAATTGCCCTAGACACAAATTATCCAGAGCACTTTGATCCAACCGTTGCAATTTAAGGCCTTCCAAAGGCACCACTCATTAGTACACAAATTTAAAAAAAAGCTTACATGCTCTCCCAAATTTTACCAAGGAGACTGAGCTCTCAAATCCATGCAGCCAACTCAAGGCAACTGTACAAAAAACCTTACAATCTCAGGCCCCTCTAGGCACAACCTACCACTTGCAATACCTTTACACAGGCCCAAACTCAAAATGTATCGACGTGTACACTTGCGCTCCTTGAAAACTCAGTTTTAAAACTCTACTTGGGCTTGTGGCCCGATGATGCAGAGGCTAATCCCACACTACTGAGGTGACTAGAAGGAAGAGTTAATTAATGCTTTACAGCAAGAAAAACAGTTGCAAAATCGTAGTCACCTCAGGACAAATTGAAGGTGAACTCGAGAGGGTAACGCACTCTCTATCCCCGAATTTACAATTTAAATCTTTATTAAATTTTACATTAGCAAGAAGTAGTTTACATTTTTAGGAAACGGGCAGTTACATAGTTAAAAATTAGAACCTTCCCCTCGGGTAAGTTTGTGGAGATAGCTACAGAGATATAAAACTGGTGGCCATTACCTGGGCTGATGTTCTGCCTGCTGAAGAATGAGGCACCCCGCCTCCTGTCTTAACACACCCACTAAGTAACTCGACGATCAATAAGACAAGGTAACTTGAAAAAGCCGCAGCTTATATACCTGAGAGGATGGTTCGAGAAGGCTCTGGACTAAATCCGGACAATCCTATCATTTTTATTGGTTAAAAAAAGCTCTTGGCTGAAACATAATTACAGAAAATTTGTGTTTGGCCAGACTCAAACGCTGGAGGGAAGGGAAGGAAGTGTTGCAAACCTTGAAGTACCAAAATAAAGGAAAGTTAATTTAGTTGAGAAAACCTATAAACACAAAACTTAAATCACTCATTCTTCCACCTTGCAGCAGAGTGCATGAGCTTAACATATTACTCAGTTACGCAATAATGACATCTTCTGAGCAATATCCCAACTTTATGCATTAGGTGTTTCAAGATTCGCCTGATAGATAGCGTTCCTTAAGGCGCTTCTTTTAAATGTGCGGGGTTGAGGTGTACCTCCCAGTACAATTATTATTATTATTATTATTATTATTATTATTATTATTATTATTATTATTATTATTATTATTATTATTATACCTAGCTCGATAGCTGCAGTCGCTTAAGACCGGCCAGTATCCAGTAATCGGGAGATAGTGGGTTCGAGCCCCACTGTCGGCAGCCCTGAAGATGGTTTTCCGTGGTTTCCCATTTTCACACCAGGCAATTGCCGGGGCTGTACTTTAATTAAGGCCACGGCCGCTTCCTTCCAATTCCTAGGCCTTTCCCATCCCATCGTCGCCATAAGACATATCTGTGTCGGTGCGACGTAAAGCAAATAGCAGTAGCAGTATTATTATTTTACAATTCGATATACGCCGCACCGACGCAGGTAGGTCTTATGGCGACGATGGGATAGAAAAAGGCTAGGAGAGGGAAGAAAGTGGCCATAGGCTTAATATTAAGGTACAGCCCCAGCATTTGCCTGGTTTGAAAATGGGAAACACGAATACCACCTTCAGGGCTGCCGACAGTGGGGTTCGAACCCACTATCTCTCGAATACATGATCACTGCTGCGCGACCCTAACCGCACGGCCACCTCACTTATTATTATTATTATTATTATTATTATTATTATTATTATTATTATTATTATTATTATTATTATTGTCCGCCTTTGTGGTGTAGTGTTTAGCGTGATTAGCTACCACCCCCGGAGGCCCGGGTTCGTTTTCCGGCTCTGCCACGAAATTTGAAAAGTGGTACGAAGGCTGGAACGGGGTCCACTCAGCCTCGGGAGGTCAACTGAGTAGAGAGTGGGGGGGGGGGGGCTGTGTGTGTTGATTCCCACCTCAGTCATTCTGGAAGTTGTTTTTGGTGGTTTCCCACTTCTCCTGGCAAATGCCGGGATGGTACCGAACTTAAGGCCACGACCGAATCCTTCCCTCTTCCTTGCCTATCCCTTCCAATCTTCCCATCATAGCAGGCGAGGCCGCCTGGCCGAGGTACTGGTCCTTCTCCAGTGTTGTATCTCCCGATCCGATTTCTGACGCTCCAGGACACTGCTCTTCAGGCGGTAGAGGTGGGATCCGTCGCTGAGTCCGAGGGAAACACCAATCCTGGAGGGTAAACAGATTAAGAAAGAAAGAAAGAATTATAATAATTACTATTATTATGAAGGTAATACGAACTTTCTTCTCCTTGCTTTAGGGCCTACCAGGGACCACGTTCCAATTTCAATTCTTCATCGTTTGTCGTTGTTCCTTCCTTTCCTTCCAATATTGCTTCATTTTTTCACTATGTTTCTTTTTTTCTTTCTTCAGACCATTTTGTGCTGGTTTTCTTTGCCTCCCTCCCTTGGGATCCTTCCATCTTTAGAACTTTCTTCCTGAAAATTTATCTTTCCATTCCTTGTTTCTTTCCTAGTCTTTTTTGATCTCTTGAATCCAGGTGGTTGTTGGCTTTTTCTTCCAAAGATACGTGAAGATATATACGCTATTTATCTGTTGGAAACGGGTTAACCTTTATATTAGCCAGTATTGTGATGGCGGCAGATTACTTCAGCTGGGAATGTAGAGACGCCATTGTTATGTTGCTGAGTACAGAACCACGCTGCTGCAATCTGGCGGAGAAACAATTCAACAAGGTTAAGTTCAGTATTCCTTGATCCATGATCTCTCTGACTCTCCGTGTGTACGTTGCTGCGAAGCGGAGTTCAACCAGTCACAGAAGATTTCTAATAATTACAGTGCGGTAAGGTGTCAATTTCCGTACTGTTTCTGCTCCCACGCGATTATATCGATTTCTAGAATGTATCGATTTCTAGAAGGCATCGATTTCTAGAATGTAACGATTGCAGTTTAATTTCAAGAAGTGAGAATAAAAATTATATTTGTTAAATTGTTTATTTTTATTTTATTTATTTATTTGATTTATTGTTCAACAGGCATTTCTGCCCACTTACAGAACATTCCCATTTCTTATTTCTAATTTTATAAATAATTTACAATACAAATTAAAATATAAACCTAATATTATACTTATGAACTATGGACAGTGGTAAGTGTGTGTTTCAAATTATTTTAATTCCTCCTAACATATACATTATTAATCTAAATTAATCTAAGGACTTAATTATTCATGGTACACAATAATGCTATTCTATTTACTTTATGTCTTCTCTCTATGCGAGTTCCCTTCTGACTGACCTTAACAGGATACTCTCGTCGTGAAATATGTCCACGTTTGGCATTTTATTAATTAACTGACATATTCTGTTTAATGGCGAATTCGTATGGTGATTTGTGTTTGACCTTTTAACAAAGAAAGGTAAATTATTTCTATTGCTTCCAAACGGTGCATATAAATTTATTTGGTGGAGTAACTCTCGGTTATCTGCTTTACCTTTGAGAATTCTATGTAGGTATTTTACACAAGTTAATGTTCTCCTCGTATGCAACCTATCTATCCCAAAATTTGTTATTAAGTCACTATATGCCACATATTTTGCACTAGTTTTAGAGATACAGAAATACAGATATCTTAGAAATTTAGCTTGAACATTTTCTATTTCTTTTATACGTTTGAGATATGATGGATTCCAGACTATGATTAAAAATGTTAGTTACAAATAATTCTAATACTTTTACTGAATTACTTGGCAATTCTCTCTGAAACAAACAGTGTGTACTCGTTTCTATTAATATGTATTACGATGCCAATCAGTTGAGAAGTGCGTTTGATCAGTGCTGAGAGAATGTAGAGAAACTTGCAGCTAAATGTAACATGTGTTGCACACAGTAAACCTGTTTAACTTGATTCACAATCTCCGAGTGCTGCAGCCCGCGGCAGTGAAACACTGCACTGCCCGGACATCCACTTACACTCGTCACTCCTTCCTCCGGTTCAGCGACACTTATAGACGTGTTGAGGGTTTGTATAGCTGACAGCTCCTTTATCTGTATCTTGACGTATGTGCGGGATGGCATTAACCCTGGAATGAAAACAAGGGGCATACAGTGCCCCGGAAATTTTTATTTTCTCCGTCATTTTATGTTGATACTCTTTGTGATCGTCATATGACGTGACTTTTCTTCGGGGGCAATCGACATTTGAATATAACGACATGGTAGTCTGCAGAGCTTTGCTTCCGTGCTCTGTAGTAGCTTTAGGGCATTCAGCGTTCCCTGTCTCAGTTTACGCTTATGTAGACGAAAGGTATCGACGAAATGTCACTGTAATATTTGTCCCAAATGGAATATAATAATTTATTTTACTCAAAGCGTAAAATCTGCGGCAAATTAAGAAATAGTACGAAATATTTTACTTGCAGGGAATAATATGGATACATACTTTACTAACCTTACAACTATTTTTTCTGCTACGTTGCAGCGCTTCCATATGTGTTTTGTTTGTCTAACATTTTCGTGTGTGATGTCTTTGCTCACTGAAGTTGTTTGAATTAATTACGTGTAATTTTATTCATGTTGCTCATTCGTTTTAAGAGTGGATTTGAGACAGCTGATCAACTCAGATTATGGGAAGAGTATAGATGACGAAGAGGACACTGTGGTTGAGGACTGTACAATTACAGTATTTAAAAAAATCAAAGTCCGCCTCTGTGGTGTAGTGGTTAGCGTAATTAGCTGCCACCCCCGGAGGCCCGGGTTCGATTCCCGGCTCTGCCACGAAATTTGATAAGTGGTACGAGGGCTGGAACGGGGTCCACTCAGCCTCGGGAGGTCAACTGAGTAGAGGTGGGTTCGATTCCCACCTCAGCCATCCTCGAAGTGGTTTTCCGTGGTTTCCCACTTCTCCTCCAGGCGAATGCCGGGATGGTACCTAACTTAAGGCCACGGCCGCTTCCTTCCCTCTTCCTTGCCTATCCCTTCCAATCTTCCCATCCCTCCACAAGGCCCCTGTTCAGCATAGCAGGTGAGGCCGCCTGGGCGAGGTACTGGTCATACTCCCCAGTTGTATCCCCCGACCAAGAGTCTGAAGCTCCAGGACACTGCCCTTGAGGCGGTAGAGGTGGGATCCCTCGCTAAGTCCGAGGGAAAAACCGAACCTGGAGGGTAAACAGATGATGATGATGATGATGATGATGATGATGAAGAATACAAATAGTTTTTGTAGGCATTTCCTTCCATTCTTTTTTTCTTTCTTTCTTTCTTTCTTTCTTTCTTTCTTTCTTAATCTACTTACCCTCCAGGGTTGTCTTTTCCCTCGGACTCAGCGAGGGATCCCACCTGTACCGCCTCAAGGGCAGTGTCCTCGAGCGTGAGACATTGGGTCGGGGGCTACGGTTCTAGGACCCTCTACTGCATGAATTACTTTTCGTTTCCGTTTGGTGAAGAAAATTTCAAGCTTTAATGTTCAACATACGAGCAGTGTTTTAGATATACCAGCAATTCTTAACTGGGCCTAATAGCTTAACATTCGTATGTGATGTGGATTGCCATATTGGAATATATATACGGTTTTTCACGATTTTGCGTCTTTCATCGACGTTTCTCAAGTGGACTCCACAACTCGTCGCAGAAGACACTCCTGCTATTTTTGATCGGCCGGGTGGCTACACATCTTTACTATCCGCTCGCGCCGAGCCAACAAGCATATAGGCCGACTCCTCGTTGGATGTCAGCCTCCCTACAATCAACCACCATGACGACCACCACCATCACCACTACCTTTGCGACCCCTGCTCACACATTTTCCTCCCTTTCCGTCACAACTGTTACGTCGTCCCATTCATCGCCGCTTCTGTCCACCTCTCTTCCCGCGCTACCTCCTGTTGATCCACCTCGACTATTACGTATTCCTCCCCGCTACTTCACCCGCCCTTCTACGCTGTCTACATCTGCCTTGCCAACCACTACGTCACCACCACCACTGTCCGTCGTACCAGCAGCAGCCGCTCATCAACTTCCATCACCGTCAGATACATCAGCCACAAACGAAGTCTTCAGTTGCGTCGTCCGCGGCGTAAGCCCACTCATCCCGGCAACCGAGATTCAAGAACAACTTCGCCTTCAAGCCATACCCGTCAAGAGGGCGTTCCGTATCTACAACTCCACCGGTACGACGTACTTAATCAGACTTCAGCTTCACAGCGCAGCAGCCGTCGCCCACCTGATCTCCAACGGAGCACTTCTCTACGGCCGCCATCATCCCGTCGAACCCTCTCGCTCACCTCCCCGCCCTAGATATCACCACTCCACATCTCGTCGCCATACCCGGCCTGATCATCCTCCCTTCCAGCGCTCTAAGTATGTCCGTCCACCTCCTTCTTCTGCTAATATCTCCATCCCACCACCACCGACCCTTCAACATCTCCGACACCTCATAACCGTCCTCGATCACATCGCTTCAACACTTCACCACCTTACACTTCCACGCAACTTCCTTCTCGACACTCCTGTATAAATTCCATCCGTAGCCATTTTCCCCAGCTAAAACGCCCCAACATAACATCTTCCTTACTCTTCACTTCGTCTTTCCCCTCTTCTTCGTCCTACACATCTCCTGCTTCTTTCACTTCGCCCGGCCGGAGAGAAGGCGTAACCTTCTAGGTGGCCCGCTCCACCCTCAGCGGTGGGGAATGAAAACATACTCAGCAGCAGCAGCACGATTTTACGCTAAGCTTTTAACATTCAAAGACCGAACATTACTGCCTACTGGCCATGGGTACGTATTACAAGGCGCAAGTATACTTCCGCGACCGTAGGTCGGTAATGTCTTTGAGGTTGAGCCAGAGGTACTCCTGAAGCCTGTGGTAATATGATGATGAGGGCCCACAAAATAAACGGTGGTTGGTTCACGTGGATGTTGACGGAGTGGAAGGAGTACCTTTGGCTGTAGGGCTGTTTTGTCTTATGTTATGTGTAAAAAAAAAAACAAGGCATCACTGGGATATGTGTTTAATTGACTGTACAGTTGAAGGTGTGCCGTAAAACTACCTCTGTCTATAATATTTATCCATTTACACAGGTGAAAAGTTATTTGCTGCCTAATGGCAACAGTATGCAGTAGAGGGTTAAAGACTTTCAAATATTTAGGAGAGTACATTCCGTTCCACTTGAGAGAGTGAGAAGTATTGCGAAGTAAAAACGATATCCTAATGAATGTATTCATTTGTATATCCATTGTCCACTGCTGGAGCAGAAGCCTTCGCACGGAGTGACCACTACTGATGTTAACTTTCCGTCGGGCGCAACTGATTTGACTGGTACACGTGTTAATTCTTATCTCGTATTCGTCATTCGTAGGGACCTAGCTACTTCCACCTTTCAGTAATTTCCTGTTTCCGCGTGACCTTCAAGCCCATATCGGCCACTTTATCAGAATATTCTTTTTACTTACTTGATACTGAAATAATGCAGTAGTTTATAACTATTCACGATAATAGTAATATTATCCATCCTTATGTTCGTCAGGCACATTGCGCCCGAACACGATGTATATTTCTATTGTATTGCTTTGTTTGAGGATTTATACTTAAAAAATCGACTTCCTTATGATATTTACGTGAACGTAAGTGATACGTATAGTGTAAGGTAAGGTAAGGTTTATTCTGCCCGAAGGCAGGTCCGAACCTCCGCAGAGGTGTTCCTGAGACGGAGTTTACGTGCGGCAGGGTGGCCAGTTCCTTTCCGCTCCTCCATTCCCTTACCCCCCACCAACAGCGCGTGGCAACCCATCCAACTCCTGACCAAGCCCAATGTTGCTTAACTTCCGAGATCTCACGGGATCCGGTGTTTCAACACGGCTGCGGCCGTTGGCTACGTATAGTGTAAAATGCAATTGTTAAAATAATATAGAAGTTTTCTTCGGCAAATACTGTTAATTATTTTTGTTTCTGATTTCCAAAGTGTGTCTGTAAGGCTCATTACGCCCGCTGGCGTGGAAGTGGGATTCAAATTTAACATCAAGTGCTACGGATTGTCCTGGCGAAAATATTTGGGGATTACGGGGAAAATGTTGGCAGGTAGATAACGACCTAGGTGGTACGAAATGTCCGGACATCGGGGGCTACAACTGGGTAGGATGACCAATACCTCACCCAGATGGCCTCACCTGTTATGCTGAACGGGGGCCTTGGTGGGGGATGGGAAAATTGGAAGGGATAGACAAGGAAGAGGGAAGGAAGCGGCCGTGGCTTTGAGTTAGGTACCATCCCGGCATTTGCCTGGAGGAGAAGTGGAAAACCACGGAAAACCATTTCGAGGATGGCTGAGGTGGGAATCGAACCCACCTCTACTCAGTTAACCTTCCGAGGCTGAGTGGACCCCATTCCATCCCTCGTACCACTTTTCAAATTTCGTGGCCGAGCCGGGAATCGAACCCGGACCTCTGGGGGTGGCAGATAATCACACTAACCACTACACCACAGAGGCGGACTGTAGGCATATTATGAATCAAAAATGCACCTTGGCTTTGATAAACCAAGAACACGTTAATTTTGATCAAATACCAAGAATGTAGTGCGGTTTAATTTTAATCACTGTCTATAGGGCTAGCATAAGGGTCTGATGATGTCGAGGACGGTGAACATGTCGGAATGGTATCTACCACTAATGGGATAACTGGAATTTTCTTCTGAGTCCTCTGAAACATTGTAAATAAATAAATAAATAAATAAATAAATAAATAAATAAATAAATAAATAAATAAATAAATAAATAAATAAATTAGCCGTGTGAATGCCCTAAGGGCTATGGCCCCCTGCAATGCAGGGGCAGTGCTCAGTTTAGCTCATCAGGTGAGCAGGTCCTGAAGTGTAGGGATGTTTAATTGTTTCTTGTATTGAGCTCTTTTTTTAACAAACATTTTGTATAATGCGGAGATTCATAACATCAGCAACGTCGTACTTTTGGCTCCTCTCTGTCAATTTCACAAAGGCGTTTGAGGTTTGCGAAGCCTCAGCCCATGAGAAGTTCGGTTTAGAAAATATGATAATAATAATAATAAAGCTATTTGCTTTACGTCCTACTAACTACTTTTTCGGTTTTCGGGGACGCCGAGATGCCGGAATTTAGTCCCGCAGAAGTTCTTTTACGTGCCAGTAAATCTACTGACACGAGGCTGACGTATTTGAGCACCTTCAAATACCACCGGACTGAGCCAGGATCGAACCTGCTAAGTTGGGGTCAGAAGGCCAGCGCCTCAACCGTCTGAGCCACTCAGCCCGGCTAGAAAATATGTTCAGTGTACTTACGAACTTTCCACTGTGCTATAGTCTATTTGACAATCGTACACACAGCTAAACTTTGATACAGTACAATGAATTTATTGAAGTCCGGGCCACCTTTTGCACAGACTGAAGCGGAAATGACGTCATTGCTTCCTCACACTCGCCTTTATTGCCAAATGTCCCGATGCGCGATTGAAACTTGTACTCAGGCACTATAACACAGCTCATATCACCGACCGATTGTAACTCGAGCACGTTTAACAGAATTAATGTATTAATTTATTAGTGGAGTCCTACACCGCCACTTAACAGCTACATCTCAAGATGATTAATTTACTGAATTACCGCACAATTTCACGCTTAAAGCATTGCGAATGAATTCTTTTGACATGCACAATAAACATTACATTAATTGAATTATTATTATCGTAATATATATTAGGCTCACATAATTTTATTATTTGTTAATCACTGTTGTTATATAACTGTTGTTATATAACTGTAAATATATGGCCTGAGTCCAGCAAGATTGTAAGAAGCTCTCACTGCTTCAGCTGTCTTCCTTGCTGCTTCATAAACAACAGTAATCCCGCCGACAACAGTTTTCGCTCGTAAATGCTTATAAACAGACAGAATCATTTCACTCTTTCCGGACGTAAAAATCGTGCGTATCTTTTTCAACTGAAAGCGTTCTGGTGAGTTTTTGTTTGGATCCATTGCACGAAGGTCTCTGTTCACATAATAATATTGAATAACGAGAAAGAGTACGAATAAACCAACAAACGTACAAGAGGCTTGATATTGCTTTTTTCACAACGAATCACTTACAGTTCTCTCACTGCTGGTTTAAACCGACTGTGATAGTAACTGCATCCACGCGGCAGCTCTGCATTGGCGACACTATTGTCGTAACACGTGCTGGCAGGTGACATGAAAAGCACGCTCTCCTGCCATATGACAACATCGTAGATGCAGCCCCTCTCACCCACGTCTTCCCCTGGCCTATACCTCCGTTTCCACTTTAGTATAGTACGAAGGCAAGATGGCGACTGACCGATCCCGGCGATAGGACAATCGCACAGCGAGGCACACAGTAATGGCAGACGAAAAGCCGAACAGTTCTGCCAACCGTGCCAAGCTCCAAATCCCTCAAAATACGGGGAAAATCGATTTCTGGTGCGTGCTGCTCTACCGAGTGCCGCATTATCGTGGTTCTACTGTAATTATAGTCTTCCATCAAGTCAACTCTCTCGCAACAAAATTAGACTAATAATATAATAACCCTCCTTTTCATACGGTTATTAAGGCAACTTTCAAATCATGAACACAAGCTGGCTCATACGAACTGCAACAGTAAACGCACCGTTGCTTCATTATAAATGTTTGGAGCGTGTTCACGCTGCTTGTCCATGCCAAGTCACCGAAAAGAATTGCTCAGATGTTAACCTAACAATTTCCAAGTGATTGGAATCATTTGTATTCTTACCGTATGCGTAATGTGTATTGTGTAAGAAACGATTCCGAGTATATCACTGCACTGCGACTTTAGGACGTATTCTGCATGCGTATGTTGAATAAAAACGTTATAGGTCTACGTACAAGAAAGAAGGCGTACTTTTCAGTGCCGACTAAGTTTAAATGTAAAGTTAAATGCTTTCCAGTCTGCCGACCGGGCTCGATAGCTTCAGTCACTTAAGTGCGGCCAGTATCCAGTATTCGGAAGACAGTGGGTTCGAACCCCACTGTCGGCAGTTCTGAAGAGGGTTTTCGCTTCCTTCCCACTCCTAGTCCTTTCCTATCCCATCGTCCGCATAAGACATATAAGTGTAGGTGCGACGAAGAGCAAATTGTAAAAAAAAAAAGTAAATAAAAAATCTGCCGAACACACAATTTCAACCTAAATATTACACTATAACATACCTGTAGGAAGCACATTATTAAACAAGGAATAAATACACATAATTAAACAAAAAATAAATACACATTCTTAAACAAATAATAAATACACATTCTTAAACAAATAATAAATACACATTATTAAACAAAGTATAAATAGGCCTACACATTATTAAACAATGAATTAAGCCATATTATTAAACAAGGAATAAGTACACATTATTAAACAAAGAATTAAAATACATTATTAAGCAAGGAATAAATACACATTATTAAACAAGGAGTAAAAAGACATTATTAAACAAAGAATAAAACACATTATTAAACAATGAATAAATACATATTATTAAACAAGGAATAAATACACATTGTTAAACAAAAAATAAAAGCACATTATTAAACAAAGAATAAATATACAATATTAAACAAGGAACAAATACACTTTATTAAACAGAGGATGACATGTTTCGCTCTTAAGGGAAGTCATGACTGAAAATCTGCAATGTTTGACCAAAAATGGAATTTTCAATGTAAACCTTAAAAATCCCCAATTCTTCCTCTTTCAAATACCGCTATCAAATTTTCCATAAAGCCATTTTAAAACTCTAAATGCCGCATTTAAAGGGTAGCGGTTTGGCGTATAAAGAGCAAGCCCACGCCCTTTCCTCTCACGTTGTAAGATAAAATTAGCTTCACAGTTCTTTCGGACTACCATTTCAACAATGCCTCTGGAATATATTTACCTTGTAGTAGCCTAGGCAGTGCGTAAGGGGAGAAATACATCTGATGTAGTAATTTACAGTCTAGAGCTTTTTTTTAAAACCAAGTGTGTTTCTGAAAATTTTCAACTCCATTTTTCTACCTTAGAACTTTTTCAGCTCTTCGTCATGCACAAAATGCTCCTTGTAAGAGAGTTATTATCGGATTCAACTGAAATTTTGAGAAAATATTTGGATATGTACAGGAATTAAAAGTGGTTCTGCATTTTATTATCAGTTGAATATTACCTTCATAGTTTTGCTCCTAATTCGCTTCCATGGTGTAATGGTTAGTGTCATTAGCTGCCTCCCACCGGAGGCCCGGGTTCGATTCCCTGTTCTGCCAGGAAATTCGACAAGTGGGACGAGGTCTGATACGGGGTCTACTCTGCCTCGGGAGGTGAACTTCCTTCCCTCTTCCTTGTCTATCCTTTCCGATATTGCATCCCTCTATAAGGCCTCTGCTAAGCATAGGGTGTGAGGCAGCCTGGGCGAGGTACTAGTTGTCCTCCCCAGTTGTATCCCCGACCCAAAGGTTCACGCTCTAGGACACTGCCCTTGAGGCGGTAGAGGTGAGTCCGTGGGGAAAAAACAACCCTGGAGGATAAACGGGTAAAGAAAGAAAGAAAGAAAGAAAGAAAGAAAGAAAGAAAGATTCTTGCTCCTAAAATAGCGCGAAACCAGATTTTTGACTATTGAATGAATAATGAAAAATTGAAAAAGTCTCCAACAGTTTATACCTGTCTGCAAGACCTGGATTTATTTTTTATTTTATTTACAAGACTTCCCTCTGTTGAAGGTTGCCACAATGGACAAAACATAACGAAACCAATGAAATTATGTGCATGTGGAAAGGATAACGGACACCATTTGGAAACGGAGGATTAATTTTTATGGCCACATAACACGTATGAGATCGCAGAGACTGACCAACCAGATCTTATCCTACTTTGTAAACAAGAAAACCAAGGGACTCTGGTTCACCGAATTTGAAAAAGACCTCCAGAAGAAAGTTCGAGCATACCAGCGATACGAAGAAAAGCCGAAGTTGAAAACAGGCAAGAAGTGGACTGATGAAAGAAAGGACGCTCACAGAAAGCGATTGCGGGAATACTGGCAAAGAATTAAAGCTCAAGGAAGCAAACGGTTGAAATAACGTGGTCCACAGCCGGCCGAAACGAATAATAATATAATACAGGAGTATTTTGACAAGTCTGCCAAATTATAGCCTCCACCCCCCCAAAAATGTAAACTGCACCGCATGGAGCATTTTCCATTGAACATAAAAAAATTGTCAATAACTTTGCAACAAATTAACTTATCAACTCTAAATTTTGTGTGGATGTTATTAATATGTGCTTGTGTTTTAAATTTGTTTTGTTAAGTGTTAAATTGAAGAAGATAAACATTTCAGGCCTCACTCACCTTAAAAGAACATCATCAGATTCTATCAATTCATCATCATCATCATCATCATCATCATCATCATCATCATCATCATCATCTTTGACCGTCTACAGTTGGCCGGATGTGGTGTACGAGTCCCCTCCAGCCCATGAACCGCTGTCTCTCGTAATCTTCTCCCTGTCTTGTCTTCACTCCTCGACATCTTTCTTTACCAGATCCGTCCATTTTCCTCTGGGTCTGCCCACTTGGTATTTTTCCTTTTACTTATCTTTTATATTCTCTTCTTGCAGTCCTGCTTGTACTCATCCAAATCACTTCAGTCTTGCTTTCTGGATCCTCTGTAGTAGGGAGTCTCCTATTCCCAGCTCCTCTCGGACTTTTTCATTCCTGAACTTGGCCTTCCTCGTCTTCTGTATCATGGTACGTAGTAACTTCATTTCACAGCTTGGAGATTTGCGTTGTCCTGTCTCGTTAACATGGTAGCTTTCGAGCTATACGTCAGGATGGGAGTAAAATATGATTGATATAATGGCACCTTATCTTTCAATGGTACTTCTTTATTCCACGGCATTAGTCTTACTTGGGCCGGGCTGAGTGGCTCAGACGGTTGAGGCGCTGCCCTTCTGACCCCAACTTGGCAGGTTCGATCCTGGCTCCGTCCGGTGGTATTTGAATGTACTCAAATACGTCAGCATCGTGTCGGTAGATTTACTGGCACGTAAAAGAACTCCTGCGGGACCAAATTCCGGCATCTTGGCATCTCCGAAAACCGTAAGTGTAGTTAGTGGGACGTAAAACAAATAACATTATTATTATTATTATTATTATTATTATTATTATTATTATTATTATTATTATTATTATTATTATTATTAATCTTACTTGGTGGTAAAATGGAGTTGCCTTGCAAATTTGACTGTCCACCTCATATTTAAGAAAATGTACAATATTAGAAGGATCCACCTTTCAATACTTCGTTGTAAGTTGAACTAGAAAGAAGTCACAACTTGTTTATTGGGACCGGTTTCGACACATTACAAGTGTCATCATCAGCCAAATAGTAAAGTAGGGCAAGATATAAAGTTGTTTTAAGATCTTTCTTCTCTCTTCTCTCTCGCTAATTTAGTCACACTATTTATTCACTCTGACACTTACAACCTAGAACAATCGCATACGCACTCTTCCACAACTCTTCCACACTCTTCTTCCAGAGCGCAGTTCACGGCTTGTATCTTCTTGCCCTCCATGACAGAATTCATTATTCTCCTAGGTAACCTATCCTCCTCAATTCGCCTCACACGAACCCACCACAAAAGCGGTTCATCTATCGACTTCATCCCTAACTTAGCCGTTATTTCCTCAGTTCGATTTCCCTCCTGCCATTGTTCCCACCTGGTTTTACCAGCGATGATTCTCACTACTTTCAAGTCTGTTACTTCTAACTTATGAATAAGATATCTTGAATCCAATCAGCTTGCACACCCATAGTGAAAAATTGATGGGAAAACAGACCGCTGTAAAGACAGTTTCGTTCGGGAGCTGACTTCTTTCTTACAGAGTACTGTTGATCGCAACTGCGAGCTCACTGCATTAGCTTTACTGCACCTTGATCCAATCTCACTTCCTATACAACTATCCTGGGAGAACACACCTCCTAACTACTTGAAATAATCTACCTGTTTCAGCTTTGTATTTCTAACCTGACATTCAATTTTTAATATAAGTATGTCTTATGACAGGCGGTCTATGTGTAACGTGAGGCAACGGAATATGTGACGGAAGTGTAACCATAGCAACCGTGCAGTGATGTAGGGTGTGGATGGTCAGGCAGTGTTACCTAGCAACCGTGCAGGCAGTGATGTAAGGTATGGATGGTCAGACAGTGTTACCTAGCAACCGTGCAGGCTATGTCTTATGGTTGGCGGTCATCTCAAATTAGCAGCGTTTGAAGGAAGCCGATGACCGGGAGGCATATTTTTATGATAATTTGATTTTCGCAAAGGGAAAATGTTTTTTTATTGTTTCTTCTCTACTAACATCACTTTTGTCTTGGAAATGCTAATTGTCAGTGCACCTATTGCCAAGTTTCAACATATTAGATTGCAGGCCCTTAGCACAGTCTGTCATGAACACCAAGTCGTCGGCACATAGGCCCTCCTAACTGAATCCCTTTCAGTAGATTACGTTGTAAACTATGAACAGCAAAGGTGAAGGAATGTTTTCTGTTACTCACAAAACTTAAGTTCCTTTTTGGTGCGTTTATGAAATTCCCAGCGTAAAAATATCTTTTTAAAGTTCACTTTCAAATTTCTCTGTGGGATAAATACATTTATTTGATTTTAATTTTTGTTTCCATTTAATTTGTTCAGAGAGAATGTTTACCTTGTTGTACTTCTTAAAACAATAATAACCACCACCACCAACCACCTAACAGAGTATGCTTGTTACATTACATATTTGCCGGGCTGAGTGGCTCAGACGGTTGAGGCGCTGGCCTTCTGACCCCAACTTGGCAGGTTCGATCCTGACTCAGTCCGGTGGTATTTGAAGGTACTCAAATACGTCAGCCTCGTGTCAGTACATTTACTGGCACGTAAAAGAACTCCTGCGGGACTAAATTCCGGCACTTCGGCGTCTCCAAAAACCGTAAAAGAGTAGTTAGTGGGACGTAAAGCAAATAACATTATTAATTACATTACATATTTAGCACAAATTTTGACTTAATTTCAAGCGCTAATTCATGAAAACTACCTACCAGATTTTTAATTTTTCTTTTGCAACAGGTAGCCCCCTCTTTTGTCTGTCAATTGAGACATTAGACATAATCGTAAGTTAAATACTCTCGGCGTTACACGCGTTCTACTCAAACACTCAAAGCGTCTTAAAATTTGTTCTTTCAATGTACGCGTTGTCGAGGAGCGAAAGTTTAGTTTAAAAACACTTTTCCCTTTGCGAAAATCAAGTGATCATAAATATGTCTCCCAGTCTTGGCCATCCATCAACGGCCGCTAATTTCACATAACAACCAGCCTTAATTTTCTGAAATTTCACATTTTAAAAATTTTCTTCCAATTTGCAGGACATTTCTACTAGTTTTAGAAAATGTCTGGTTCATAAATATACCAAAAATATTTCATGTCGAAATAAATTATTTACTGTGAGAGGGCGTGACCGTTATGACTGACAGCTGTCATGTCCGGCGTATCAGCAGACCTATAAAATTTCTTTCGAGCTTAAATTGACTTAAGGGAGGCTGGGACTGAGTTTTTGGTGAAAAATATAAGAATTATCGATTTTTCAATTGTGCATATTATTGTACGCCGGACTCCTGTGGATCATTTGGCGGTGGTATTTTTCGGGTTCCGCCATTTTTAAAGTACTAGCGTGACATTTAAATGTCCGGTTGAGTCCCCATCCACTAGCTTTTACTTACGAAAACGTGTTTTTTTTCATATATACATTTTCAGGTATTTAAAATGTTCCAGTCGAACCAATTGGGTTTCAAATTCCATAAGAATTTTATGGGTTGTTAACACCTGTATTGTCTTGATATTAACAGAAGGAATTTTTTATAATGTTGATACTTTAAAAGATAGTAGCCTTGAAAGGGGTATTTTTTAGCATAATTTGAGAAAAACATAAACACATAAAACACATTTTTCCCTCACATTCATGGACTACGTATGCAGACTTTCTCTCTGTTAAAATTCGTTCCATACCTTGAAGTGCCTGTACACCAGTCTTCAATGTGATATTTGAAGTAACTGTTCAGCTGGAGCATTTTTTATGCTAATCCATTTTTAAAAATGTTAAATTGTAAGTGATAATTTCTCAGAAAGTTCTATTGATATTTTTCTGAAAATTGGTATATGGCCTTCTTTCACCATTAGGAGACCATAAACCAAATTTCATTCAATTCTATCAATAATTACTCTTTTTTTTTATAAATTCAGTCCTAACTTCCCTTAATCTTTAAATTCCAACTAGTTTCCGTCGAGTAGCATATCCTTCTTCACTTGTTTCATATTAGTGCATGTGCATATTTGCTCCTGATATGCTTGCTAAGTGTCTGCATGGTAAGACAAAATAATAATGAGTCGTTCAACAGCACCATTTGGCTGCGGTGTCCGAAAACCTCCTATGTTGGTCTCATCACATTAAAACTAGCTGTAATGGATGCTATATGTCACTTTAATTGTGGAAGACGAATAGAGCTTCCGGTAATGAAAAGAATGAACATAATTCCTGGAAAGTATGTGGTAAACTCAGTGAAACGTTCAGATCAACTTCGTATTTCAACATGTGCCAGAAAGTCTCCTCCAGATGGGAAGACAAGAAGGAGGTACCTCAGCGTCCGAACAAAGATAAAGGAAGACCATACAGCTTCCAAGGAAGGATCTTTGTATGTTCCAGGAGGTTTCTGATGTGATGTAAACGGCATGTGAGTGAAAACAGTAAGTAAATTTTAAATGCGATTTACTTATGAATTCATTTACTGACATTTGAAGTCATTCAAAGTGCTTTAACTTTTGCCACAGAAATGGTATCTGCATGGCTTGTATTTTAAATTAAAGCTAACACATGTATCTATGTTCTCTATGTTTTCTATATATCTGTAAAAATGTAATTTTAACAACTTTTTAAACATTTGTTAAACAAAATTTGAAGAGACTTAAATTGTAATATAACTTTAAAACCCTTACTTATGACTGATTCTAACAAAAGTTGTAGGAATCATTTCCCATGCAACGTAGATTGTTTTTGTTCAAAGTTCATGGATTTTGGTTTAAAAATATGAGAGATAGACGACTTTAAGTACCCCAGTGTAAACGGCAACAAATACTTTTTTATAAACAATAAACATAAAATTAGTGTAAAATGAAATTCAGAAAGTCTTAGTTTGATCATGATAAAACAACAGAAGAATTTAACATTGCTAGAGATTACTCTTTTTAAAAATTATTTCTAGTGTATATGACCACCTTAAGACATGGCCTGCACGGTTGCTTGGTAACATTCTCTGACCTACCTTACATCACTGCCTGCACGGTTGCTAGGTAACAATGTCTGACCCACCTTACATCACTGCCTGCACGGTTGCTAGGTAACATTGTCTGACCCACCTTATATCACTGCCTGCACCGTTGCTAGGTAACATTGTCTGACCCACCTTATATCACTACCTGCACGGTTGCTAGGTAACACTGTCTGACCCACCTTACATTACTGCCTGCACGGTTGCTAGGTAACATTGTCTGACCCACCTTCCATCACTCCTTGCATGGTTGCTAGGTAACATTGTCTGACCCACCTTACGGCACTGCCTGCACGGTTGCTAGGTAACATTGTCTGACCCACCTCATATCACTGCCTGCACGGTTGCTAGGTAACATTGTCTGACCCACCTTACAACACTGCCTGCACGGTTGCTAGGTAACATTGTCTGACCCACCTTACATCACTGCCTGCACGGTTGCTAGGTAACATTGTCTGACCCACCTTACATCACTGCCTGCACGGTTGCTAGGTAACATTGTCTGACCCACCTTATATCACTACCTGCACGGTTGCTAGGTAACATTGTCTGACCCACCTTACATTACTGCCTGCACGGTTGCTAGGTAACATTGTCTGACCCACCTTACATCACTGCCTGCACGGTTGCTAGGTAACATTGTCTGACCCACCTTACATCACTGCCTGCACGGTTGCTAGGTAACATTGTCTGACCCACCTTATATCACTGCCTGCACGGTTTCTAGGTAACATTGTCTGACCCACCTTACATCACTGCCTGCACGGTTGCTAGGTAACATTGTCTGACCCACCTTACATCACTGCCTGCACGGTTGCTAGGTAACATTGTCTGACCCACCTTATATCACTACCTGCACGGTTGCTAGGTAACATTGTCTGACCCACCTTATATCACTGCCTGCACGGTTGCTAGGTAACATTCTGTGACCCACCTTGCATCACTGCCTGCACGGTTGCTGTGGTTGCACTTCCATCGACCCACCTTATATCACTACCTGCACGGTTGCTAGGTAACATTGTCTGACCCACCTTATATCACTGCCTGCACGGTTGCTAGGTAACATTCTGTGACCCACCTTGCATCACTGCCTGCACGGTTGCTGTGGTTGCACTTCCATCACACATTTTGAAGCGTCGTGTTACACAAATTTTCGAATAACCCCCAGCCATAAGATATATTTATGTCAATAAAATGTTCACGGCATTAAGTTTCAAGTGAATGGACGGAGAAATGTTGGGGTGATTGAATGCCCACCCATGCCGACTCCTGACTCTGCAACTGGGCATCAGTGGCGAAAGTCTCTTTCAGTGCACCACAAGTTCTGCCGAAATCAGCTGAAATCATTAGAAAGGCGAACCAATTAGCCGGCCATCAAATTAAGCATGACCCTCGGTGAGCTGGAGTTGGTACATCTCGCAGCTGGCCGAGAAGTTGCCACACGCTTAAGACAAAGTAACACGATCTGGGGAACAAGGAGAAGAAGGTTACGAACGGAAGATGAACGCGTCCATTACTCGGTAACTACTTCACGTGCAGCATGCGATCACAAATGTACTCAAATCCATTGCGAAATGACAAGCCTCGAGGTTCTTTAGGAAGGCCACTGTTTAGCAGAAGGTGCGAGGAACGGCCGTATCGATATAATTACAATCAATCAATCAATCAATCAATCAATCAATCAATCAATCAATCAATCAATCAATCAATCAATCAATCAATCAATCAATCAATCAATCAATCAATCAATCAATCAATCAATCAATCAATCAATCAATCAATCAATCAATCAATCAATCAATCAATCAATCAATCAATCAATCAATCAATCAATCAATCAATCAATCAATCAATCAATCAATCAATCAATCAATCAATCACCGACCTGCTGTCCAGCTGATAGATTATCCATTAGTAAGGACTGCCAATTATCTACAATCTATATAAAAATCAGTCTGTAGTGATAAGAATCGATGTTTATGAAAAATAAACAGCAATCCAGAAAGGAGTAAGGCAAGGCTGAAGTTTGTCCCCACTCCTTTTCAATGTTTACATAGAACAGGCAGTAAAGAAAATCAAAGAGAAATTTGGAAAGGGAATCACAATCCAAGGAGAGAAAACCAAAACTCTGAGATTTGCCGATGCTGTTGTAATTTTATCTGAATCTGCAGAAGATCTAGAGAAATTGCTGAAGGTACGGACGGAGTCTTGGGTAAGGAGTACAAGACGAAAATAAAGAATTCGAAAACAAAAGTAATGGAGTGCAGTCGAAGGAAGTCAGTTGATGCAAGTAATAACTAACGATGGAAGAAGTAAGGGGGACATAAAATTCAGGCTAGCACACATAAGAAAGACCTTTCTTAAGAAATAAATTTGCTCACTTCGACTATTGATATAATAATTAGGGAACTGTTTTTGAAGACTTTCGTCTCGAGCGTGGCATTGTATGGAAGTGAAACTTGGACGATAACTAGCTCAGAAAGAAAGATAATTGAAGCTTTTGAAATGTGGTGTTACAGAAGAATGCTGGATGTGAGATGGATAGATCGAATCACGAATGAAGAGATACTGAATCGAATTCTTGAGAGGAGATCATTGTGGCTAAATTTGACGAGAAGAAGAGAGATAATGATTGGACACATATTAAGACACCCAGGACTTGTTCAGTTGGTTTTTGACGGAAGTGTAGTCGGTAAGAACGGTAGGGGTAGACCAAGGTATGAATATGACAAGCAGATTAGAGCAGATGTAGTATGCAGCAATTATGTTGAAATGAAAAGTTTAGCACAGGATAGGATGGCAGTCTATGAACTGATGAGTCAAATACAAGGACTAGAAAAATTGGCATCTATTTTCATCGAAGTTATCATCTATTTTGACCAAAATTAGCATAATAATTTTGAAAATTACCATACTTTCTCAAAATTAGTTTTTATTTTGAGATAAAACACGCCTATAGTCAACATTGTTTGTTAGGGTCCACAAAAAACTCAAAATGCTCACATTCGCAAGAAAAATCACTGTTGAAATAAAAGCATTGTATTGAGTTCGGCATTGATTATATTAGGTACATTTTAGGTACCTGGTATATAATTTTCACGTAAAGTTTTCACACATGGCAGCTCTTCAGTTTAAAACTCGGTAATCCATGCTCGTATCTCTTGGATTTCGAGCTTTGCCAGTGGAATAATCGCTTTTGTACTGTTACGGGGATACCGTAGGTTGTAGAGGTGTAAGAAGGTGCCAGGGTGAATGGTGAACAGAGAAACAATCAAAGCATAATTAAAAAAACTAAAATTGGAAATTTTATTTCTTTCCTGTCTTTGTCTTTTGACTTTAAACTTTGATAAACAACAACAACAACAACAACAATTCAGCAGCTCGACGGTTCAGATAACAGGAATGAACAAACTTCAGGTACACAATAATTGCAGACTGAGCTTGTAGCTAAAAAGTTACACTATTCCAAAGAGCACCTTTTCTCCACTCAATTTACACTCTAGGAGATTAAAATCTAAAACTTTCTACAACCTTGCCTCTCGAAGGCACAATTTTCTCTTCCAAACACTAGATAAATCTAGAAAACAGAGTTCTCTGTATTTCCTGCTTGACAGTCTGATCCACAATAGGCTACGAGTAAGTAGAAATTAAACAGAGGCCATAAGTGCCTTAGTGGTCAAAAGAAAAGGTTTAAGGAATCAACCATGGACAAAATGCTAGGAGGCGGGACACTTGCTTTGAAAAACTTAAGATCCTATCCGAGCTTATGGCCCGAAGTTACGGAGGCTAAGCTTATACTACAGAGATTGACTACAATTAGAAAAGTATTAAGTTCCAAAAGCAGGGATAAAATTTAAGGTTTTACAAAATCATTGTCACCCCAATACCAAGTTGAATGGGAATTAAAAGAGGGAACAATCTTTATTCCCTAAGTTACATCTTTTCCAGCCGGGATTTGAATAAGGTCCTTAGACTTGTTTGGAAATTTACATTTAAAAGATGATATTAAACTTTCGAAATTTACATTAAGAATGAATCTTGAAACCTTCCCCTCAAGTCAGCTTTCTGAAACTATCACATATTTAAAAGATGTCTGCCATTACCTTGAGCTGGTGAACCTTCAGACGGTGGGTAAGGCTTTCCCCTGCCTCCACTACGTAAGCACTCTAGACTCCTAAACTGGAGCGATGAAGGAGACAACATGGCCCAAAAGCTCCCAGCTTTTATAGCAGAGCGGAAAGTTCCAGAACTCCCTAGGTCGATGGCCTTACACACCCTCAGTTTTAAGCTCTTAAGTCTTTAGTTTTTTTTTCAATCGCGAAATTACCAGCGTTTCACCTCAGTGTAGCAGTGGGCTTATCAGTTGGAATGCTACACCTTTCCACAATTTTGACTTGTTATAAAATTAATTACCAACATTTCTGCTTGGCTAAAAGTTTCAAGAAGAAGGAGGCTATGTACTACTGATAACTTTAGCACATAAAAAAATAATCACTTCAGGTTAACAAACGTCGAAAATATAGATTTCGTTTGAAAATTAATTGTCCGTCCTCCCACCAGAGGGGGTTCATAAGTCTGCAGTAGAGACATCTAAAGATTAAAGTTCAAAATTACTTCCATACTCAGTTCAGGGTTCACATCACAGATGGCCCCCTAAAAGGCGCTCAGTTCAAATATACGGAGAAAGTGTCCGGTACATGCACAACTTTTTGTTTTTGTTTTGAGGAGTAATCTTTAGGAGTTTTTTCGGCGTTTGCATCTGTCCAGTCGCTTCTTAATAGATGTCTGTTTTGTTTGAGATGGACCAGCGACAGCAATAGCATTTTCTAACCGGACGAGTTGGCTGTGCGGTTAGGGGTACGCAGCTGCGAGCTTGCATACGGGAAACAGCCGTTTCAGATTCCACTGTCGGCATCCCTGAAGATGGTTTTCCATGGTTTCCCATTTTCACACCAGGAAAATGCTGGGCTGTACCTTAATTAAGGCCACGGCAGCTTCCTTCCCACTCCCAGGCCTTTCCTATCTCATCGTCGCCATAAGACCTGTCTGTGACGGTGCGATATAAAAGAATTTTTTTGTAAATTTTCTCGTCGGTTTATTACGTGTTTTTCACTGTTAACATGTTTTAAAATATTGTCTTTCTTTACCCACGCAACTCTGCAATTACAAAATTTGCAAAACACTGTCAATGAGTCATGAATATTGCCGAGCCCTCTCGCGGTCATTCATAGCCGTGCGCCCCGTAACCTCAACGCTTTTTAATGGAGAATTATTCTCTTCACCTTGTGCACAAGAAGTTCCAACGGGAATGACGGGAATTGGAAATACGTATCTCGCGTCTCGTCTCTTCTCAATTTAGCTTTACAAATCGGTAGAAAACGTTTATGAAGCAAGAAATTCTACGTATGAAAAGACAAAGCCACCTCCGTACAGGCCATGAAGGCCTTTGGAGGAGTGGAAGGTAAGGGCTTCCACCATTGTTAACCGCGGCACGTGATGGGGTAGAGTGGTTAGCTCTACACCCGGCCCCTTTGCCCCCAGAAATTAACCTGGTACTCATTTTTGGTGTAGGCTGAGTGAACCTCAGGGCCATATGCACCTCCGGAAGTGGAAATCTCGGGGATTCGAACCCACGTCCTTCCGGGCGAACCGAGCACGCATTTACCGCCTCGTCCAGGCAGCTCCTATTCTACGTATGAAGGTATCGTTTATCGTAATAATCGATAAAAAAAGTCGTCTGACCATTGTATAAATCGATTATTAATCGATCCATTCAGTTAATACTAATCGATAGTAATGGTTGAAAATCGAGTTTACCATGCGAGTTGGCCGTGCGATTAATGGTGTGAGCTTGCATCCCGGAGATAGTGGGTTTGAACCGCACTGTCGGCAGCCCTGAAGATGGTTTTCCGTGGTTTCCCATTTTCACACCAAGCCACCTTAATTAAGACCACGGCCACTTCCTTCCAACTCCTAGGCCTTTCCCATCCCGTCATCGCCATAAGACCTATCTGTGTCAGTGCGACGTAAAACAAATTGTTTTAAAAAAAGAAAATCGAGTTTTAGACGTTTTTCAGCCGATAAACATGGTTTCCGCTAAAATTTAATGAATTATCAACAAAATCGCAAGTATTTGCTAATTTCGCATTATTCGTATTTTCAATAAAATTTCGCATTAAACTTCCTTTAAACGATTTCAAAGCAGTTGGAAATTTGTCGAACAAAATCCGTAATTATTCCAGTCCCTAATTTCTAAAAACGAATATTTTCCTGAATTTGTCCTCTTGAATTCCAACTTTATCTTCATATTGTGATCTTTCCTACATTTCAAATCTCCATCTCTCTACTGACAGACAGGAACATACCGCTCGCCTCGTTACTCCCAAGTCTTCCCAGTCCAAAGTTTGCAACATTTTTGTAACACTATTCTTTTGTCGGAAATTAGCCAGAACAAATCATGCTGCTTTGTTTTGGATCTGTTTGATTTCTCGTATCAAGTTGTCCTGGTGGGGTCTTATACACTGGAGCCATATGCTCACGGTAAAATGTTTCGTAAAATTTGTTGTCCAATTAATTTTATAAAATTTTGGTAAAAACAAGTTGTGTTGCTCACGGTAAAATTATTTTTAAAAATCCGTCGAAGCATCAGGATGGCCATCTATGAACTCACTTCTGAACTAAGATTTGTATGTGCTGCCATCTATCGAAAAACTTTTAAACCAAGAATCAGCTGTTGAACTTACAGTGTGTTTGAGAGTATGGCTGCTACAAACAAAGCAAAACCTGCTGCTTTAGCTGCACTTATATGTTGTACAGTGGTAAAAAGGAAGAAAACAAATGCCAGGAAATGCTGGACTCAGGATTGGATCAAAAGAAGAGAAGAAGGTAGAGGATTACTGTCCTTGGTCGAAAATTAGTTGAGGTTAGAAGACCAGCATTCATATAGGGATTCGGCGATTGTGTTTTCTGGCTCTCTTCTTGCATTTCTGTTATGGTAAAGTGGGGTTTTAACTTCGTACAAACAAGGATATTTCTGGTATTCGTCCCGTGAAACACTAACAGCTTTCTTAGTCCACCCGGATCCTGTCATTTTAGAAAGAAGTGTTTGTTTACAATCGAGCTTCACAATCTTCTCACGACGTAGCGCCAACATCATCGTGATGTCAGCTTCGCTGATTGGTTCGTTTCGTAAAATTAATTTTACTGAATAGAACATGTCCTATTTTATGAAAAGTTTTATCAAACGGTTTATAAAACTTGAATTTGACCGTGAGCAACAGAAATTTTATAAAATTAAATTATTGTACAATAAATTTGACAGAAAATTTTACCGTGAGCAACAGGCAGTACTCTCACTGGAGTCTTACCAAAGACGTATTCACCCTCTCCCTTACATCCTTATTACTGAGTCGTACCCAGACGCCTCATTTGGTACATTTAATCATATAATTAACATGGTCAGCACTCTGATGGTTCAAGCGTAGCAAGTTGGAATCGAGACCGGAAGTCAGATGGAGAGACAAGTGTGAAAGACTCGCCGATAATTTTCCACCAGCCGCATGATGTTACAATTTTTTGAAGCGAGCTAGTATCGGTATGCATGTGCAAGCGAGTATCACACCACCAGTTGAATCTAGTCAATGAGAAGCCAGGGGCGTGCCTGATTTGAATGTAGGGAAGCCCGAGAAAAAAGAATCCAGAATGGCCAACCTCATTGTGTTAGTGCTGTGATCGTCATAATGTGGTATTTAAATCCGTTATTTGTAGCTATTCCACAGGTCTGAGTGTGACAGATATTTGAGAAAAAATTGTGGAATCCAACTGGATATTTAAATTGAGAATTTGAGCGCTTTTAAAAATTATTTAGTTTAAACACAGAGCCGTTAATCAGGGCTGGACTGCTAATTGGTTACCTATTCAGACACTAGGGGATTCCCCTTGAGCTAACGAACTTGGTGAAGACTGTATAAGCTCCGTAATTCAGTAATTATTTTTGTTTCATTTCATGATTGTTATCTTGTGCGGATCATAATTTTGGAGCCGATTTGAGGCCATTTCTATTTTGATTTTATTGTGTTAGTATGGATCAATGTTTTTCTGGAATAAATCCATCTTACCCTTTAAATGTATTTCTTATTCGACATACCTCCATTATTCCTGTCATTGTACTCAGTTATAAGTTTGAACTTCGGCTTTATTTCTACCCTCAGTCGGATGTTTCAGACAGAAAATGGAGGCATCGTCTTAGGTAGTCTTTCCCGCTAAATTTTCTTTACAACTTCATTAATATGTTTATCCCAGTGAATATCTTTCACCGAGCTCGATAGCTGCAGTCTCTTAAGTGTGGCCAGTATCCAGTAATCGGGAGATTGTGGGTTCGAGCCCCACTGTCGGCAGCCCTGAAGATGGTTTTCCGTGGTTTCCCATTTTCACACCAGGCAAATGCCGGGGCTGTACCTTACTTAAGGCCACGGCCGCTTCCTTCCAATTCCTTGGCCTTTCCTATCCCATCGTCGCCGTAAGACATATCTGTGTCGGTGCGACGTAAAGCAAATAGCAAATATATATATATATATATCGTCCCTGTTCTGCCAAAACGGCGAATGTTACAGTGCTCTTCCTGTCCATTATTTCCCTTAAAACTGGTCATGCCTTCCAGCCACATATTGATATTCGGTCCATCAGAACAATTTCCGTTGAGTTCATTTTCCTATGTGCGTGTGTAAAGGAAAATGAACCTTACTGTCCCATACTGAAGGGATGTATGTTTGCATGACATTTACCCACCTCTAGAGTGTGATGCATTTAAGGTTCATTTTCCTTTACACACGCGCATAGGAAAATAAACTCAACGAAAATTGTTCGGATGACCGCATATCAATATATGGCTGGAAAGCGTGACCAGTCTTAAGGGAAATAATGGATAGGAAGGGAATTGTAACATTCACCGTTTTGGCAGAACAGGGACGATATATATATATATATATATCATTCCTTATTCTGACACCTAGGTACTTGCACCCGTTCAAGACAGTAATTAAAACTGAGAGAACTTCTCCTCTTGCTGAAACTTCCCTGACGTTTCGTCCCGTTTATCATCATACGATTGCCTACTGTGCATCTCACAACATTTTTGAGGTCTTCGTGCAGTCACTCACAATCGTATTCCCCTGTGGGTGGGGGCGACTAAAGGGACTCCAGGGGCTCTCAACTTGGGAGCGTGGGCTGGCGACCACGGCGCCCTTAGCTGAGTCCTGGCATTGTTTCCATTTACTTGTGCAAGGATCCTCACTTTCATCTATCCTATCCGACCTTCCTTGGTCAACACTTATTCTTTTCCGACCCCGACATCATTAGAACATTCGTCGGCTAGGGCCCTTCGTGGCCCTTGTCTTTCTTTAACCGATATCTTCATTTTTCGAAGTGTCGGCTCCCTTCCATTTTTTCTCTCTAATTAGTAAAGCCCGGATTTTTATGCAGTAACAGGTTAGATTGCAAACTAATTTGGTTAGTAGGAAGTGTCGGCCACCCGCTCTTCCATAATGTAGCAAGAGTAACATAAATTATAGGGGTTCTGATGGCCCGTACCCCTCATGTTTATGCAATCCCCATAGCATAATCGTCGTGAAGGTAGACTAAACTTGCTACTCGCTTCAGTAAGATTGCATTCTAACCTATTAATGCATAGAAATCCGGGCTCTGCGTAATTAGTGTTATATAGAGAAAGGTTGCCTGGTTGTACTTCAATCACCACCCCCACCGCTCAGAAACGTGTTGCTTATTTATTACTCTAACACAGCATAATATGATTCGCAACTTGCACTATCTCCCTCGCTGGAAGAATTCTCACAGTTTTCTGTCTAGCCAGCTGAGCTGCACATCTTGCGTGAGACATTAGCTATTAATTTTCTACTTGAATAAGAATTGCGTGAGATGAGATTTACACACCGTTATGTAATACGTAACGAGCCATTCCATTGTTCTCGGATCACGCGTGTCCTAGCTGCAGGGAGAGCAATGTACATGTTATCTTGTATTAAAGAGCTGTTGAGTACACACCACACAACCAGCCGTGTGGTGAAACAATTATAATTTTAAATCCAGCCGCACGTAAATGTTATAATTGATATTTGCTGCGCAATCATTAATTCACCTGTACTTGGAATATCACGTTTCGAAATTAATAACGGACGACTTTTGGGGCCAAGTATTTGATAACAAGAATTCCGTGATCCTTTTAAAACGGGAGAGCTTTCTACATCTACACCTACATCCTACAGGTATTATCGGCACACTTTTTTCTGGATAGATTTACACCCTAGTGCTGAATCGGTCGACCTCGGCAATCTTCGAGATTCGTACTGGCAACCTTTGAAACACAAACTATGAATCGCTTATGCATCGCTGTGCGACATCTATGAGAATATTCGCATCGAGAAATGTTATATAATGTTCTAAAATGTGTGTGTGACACAGTTCTTGGCTTAAAGATAATAACGGTTTAGAAACTTCATATCGATCGATCATATTCTCGATTCAATTGAGATTTCATTTTCATTCAGTTGGCAGCACTACCGGAACCGGGAGAGCTCCCTCCTTACTCGTCCCCAACGTACACGGTTCTTTTTTTTGCTAGGGGCTTTACGTCGCACCGACACAGATAGGTCTTATGGCGACGATGGGACAGGAAAGGCCTAGGAGTTGGAAGGAAGCGGCCGTGCCCTTATATAAGGTACAGCCCAAGCATTTGCCTGGTGTGAAAATCGGAAACCACGGAAAACCATTTTCAGGGCTGCCGATAGTGGGATTCGAACCTACTATCTCCCGGATGCAAGCTCACAGCCGCGCGCCTCTACGCGCACGGCCAACTCGCCCGGTCGTACACGGTTCCTTACCACCATCGATATACAAGAATAAATTCAAGTGGCATTTGTGGACTCTTCATATGCTCTTGAGGAATGGACACTTCCTAACACAATAATAATAATAATAATAATAATAATAATAATAATAATAATAATAATAATAATAATAATTGTTACGGAGTTATCCGTGGAAGTCAGAGGTGAAAGAAGGTGCGGGCTGGAATGGGTCTAACTACAAGTTCGAAAGATGAATTAAAATTTCAACAAAGGTTATATTTTCAAAACTTAACAATGGTGACATAGAATTTTGAGCGTACAACAAATAACAACCAGTTAAATCAGATACACGATCAAGAAGTCCAAAATTAGAGAAACATTTAACCAGTTTCCACTGGTTTCCACTTTACAAATTCTGGGGTACGAGCCCCAAAGTCTGAGCTCTCAGCTCACAACCACAAATACCAAAGGGCAGAAAAACCCTTAATTACATGGAGCTCTTGCTCCCGCTTAGTAATGTCAAGCCTCCTAGAGGCACCTTCCAAAATACCAGAAAGAGCTGACCTGCTCTCAATTCTACAAGCCTATCAAAGGCCACAACAAACTTTACTTCTAACTGCCCTCAAGGCACACAAAAGAAACAGGGGTATTATGTACCCAACCTACAGGGCCTTCGCATGAAGGAGAGAAAAAAAAAACATCAGAGAAAGTTACTGGCCCAAAGTACAGAAAGGACTGGAGGCGTGAACTTGCACTCCTAAATCTACATTTTAAAACCTAAGTGGCTCTAGGCCGATACACAGGGGCTAATCCCAAGCTAGGGAGGTGACTCGTATGAGAAAACTTTAATACATTAAGGAAGAGAAGAAACGCTTACGAAAACGTAGTCACCTCAATTTCAAATGAAGGGGAGCTCGAGAGTGTAAAGCACTCTCTATCCCCGAATTATAGTTCCAGTGAAGTGGAGTATTTACAAAGATTGAAAAGGCTTACATATTTAAAGATATAGGTTACATATTAAAGGTTTCTAACCTTCCCCAGGAGTTAAACTGCTGAGCTACAAAGAAATAAAGATGTTAAGAGGCCATTACCTTGATGAAGAGCTGCTGCCTGAAGAACGGGGCGCTTCGCGCCCCCTGCTACATATCCACACACTAAGCTAGATGTTACTGAAGTGGCCCGGAGACAAGAAAATCAGCAGCTTTTATACCCTCGTGGAAAATTCGAGACCTTTCAGGAATGAGTAGACACACCCACTCAATTTTATTGGTTGACAGCAAAAACTTGTACACAAGGCAATGAAGAAACACCTTATTGGTGGGAAATTAATTACAGAAATTTAGGATTGGTTAAATTCAAAACAGGCGGAAAGAAAACTTAATATTGCCAACCCACCAATGACAGAATAAAATTTAGTAAAGACAAAAGTTATGAATGAAAAATTTCTTCAAGAGAGTTCATTCCATTGCACCAGAGTGTATTACCATAGTTTTTGGTAGACACATCTGTTAGAGAATGTCCACACTTCTTGATCACCGAAAAACAAAAGTAAATCACAAACACACAGTGACATCTTCTGATAAACAGTCGAGTTAGTTTAGTTGTTAAAGTTCCGGGTTTCTCCAGTAGGGAAGTTTCAATTGGCGCAAGATTTGAACTTGCGTCGTAGAGGTGTACGGCCCGGTACAATAATAATAATAATAATAATAATAATAATAATAATAATAATAATAATAATAATAATAATAATAATAATAATAAGCAATTGGCTGTGTGGTTTTCGTCACGTAGCTATCAGCTTGCATTCGGAAGATAGTGGGTTCGAAACTCACTCTCGACAGCCGTGAAGATGGTATTCCGTGGTTTCCCATTTTCACTCCAGCGAAATGCCGCGACTGCACCTTAAGGCCACGGTCGCTTCCTCCCCACTCCTTGCCATTTCCTATCCCATCAATGCCATAAGACGTATTTGTATCGATGACATGATAATGTTGTTTTGACACTTTTAAAAATACTGATGATATGAGATTATTTAATGCCGTACATTCCGTTGATGACATCTGCAACTTTCAAATTGCACTTGATCAACTTGTCAGAGGTGTCAGCAAAATGATATGAAAGTCAACACAACTAAAACTAAATTCGGTACCTATTATACATAGGAATATTGATACCATTCAAACTGCCTATACTCTTGGCGTATCTACGAAGGATGCAAATACAGTATATGATAGATTGTAGAATTATTTTTGACTGTTCACTGGATTCCGGAAGACGTATTTCATCATTATGTAATAAAGCCTCTCAAATGATTGATTTCATAATCCACTCTGCAAAAGACACCTTGAAATCGCTTGGATGGGACTGCCCCGACCTGCACCATCTGACTATTACCTCTTCGCATCAATGGGCCACGCGTTCGCAGAGCAGCACTTCAGCAATTTTGAGGAAGTTGGAAAATGGCTCGACGAATGTCTGACGCAAAAGACAAGCAGCAGTATTTCTGGCAAAGTATTCATAACTTACCTGAAAGATGGGCGAAGTGTGTAGAAGCCGATGACCAATCTTTTGAACAAAAATAAATAAATAAAAAAAAAATTTAAAAAAATTTAAAAATTTAAAAATCGCTTGAAAATTACGTGTTTTCTTTAGTACAAAACCTGGCAAAAATTGATGCATACACCTGGCATATATGAATATTATCAGTGCAACAATTACCATTGTACCATTGTACAGAAAAAAAGAAGCGAAAAAAATTAAAAAGAGCAATGTAACGTAAGTGAGCATTTTTACATACCTAATCAATGGGAGGTACAAATGGACACATATTTTAGAATGAATAGTTCGGAAAGGAGACTGTATAGTGGTAAACAAAAACACGAAGTCAAAACCAGGTGCGTAAGTTAACTTATATCATACGGGTCCGCGTGCCAAACTAAATCTCGTGGCCCCTCAAATAAAATGTAACACCTATAAATAACTAATGTACATTTAATAACACCAGGTAGAGGTAATGCAATATATTGTCAAGTTTCACAAAGAAAGCGGTTATACATTATTGTAAATCTCCACCACCAATGTCGTCACCGATGAAGTCACACAGACGTACAGACGCACAGCCGTGAAGTCCGTGCATCCTGTACTTATATCAAGTAATTGGTTTCATTTTTCAGTGGGTCTGACTACAGAACTTTGTAACTGATACGGAAGTCTCAGTTATAATAATTTATTCGATTACAACACCAAAAAAATTCCAAAAAATTAAATAAGATCTACGTCCTAGGGGCCATCTGGTGGTGATCGAACGTACCATTTCCACCTCTATTTCTATTATAACGTTCCAAATTCAAAAGTGTCATTGTTTAAGAATCATTTCTCGTGGACAGTCGAGAATTCTTCTGAGGACGCAGAGCACAGTTCTCTGCGAAACGTTAAGAATGTCACCTTATTTTCTTGACACGGCACAAGCCCAAAAGCCTATACAATATCATGTCTATAAGTACGGGCCGTGAAAGCATTAATGGCAACATTAAATAAGAACTGTTGAAATGTGAGGTGAGTTGCAATATCTGCCACGTAAACTTTTTAACACTTTAAGAAAAATGAGAAAAACGTGTAACTTCTATAATATTATACTTACAAAGTTCAAATTTAGTGAATTAATTGCCATTCGTTATAAGTATCCAGAATATTCAAAGATCCGAAGCCATTGTTGCCAAGAATTCTGTATATTTTATTTGGACGTTGAAACTCAAATTGAAGGGAACAGTGAAAAGAAAATGTGTTATAGGATTTTTATTTTAGAGCAAGTACAACTATCATAATTAATAATATTATGCTTTATTCTATCTTCATATTTTTAAATTGTTTTATATTATATTGGCGTTAGGCCTCGGAAGACCATGCGGTCAGCATTTACAATCTTCAGAATTAACAATGCGAAACCGTAAGTGGTTATTCAACTTTAGGCATTAAGGTAATGGTCCTCTCCATCTTGGCTATCAACACACTCAGTACTCACAACTGCAGCTCACAAAACTAACTGATGCTTGCTCTAACACCCTAAAAGCAAGGCAGCGAAGCATTATGATTGGTACAGACACGTTTTGAAAGGGAAAAAATATAGCGGAGGTCCCTCCTTCGATGCCCGGCCCTTCTCGTGTTGGACAGTTTTCTTTTTTGCCGGTATGTCATTATTATGTACTTACATGAATTGTAATTTTATTAGGACAGGTTTATTTCACTCCAGTTTCGTATTGTCAGCTCGTAACGGGAAGAATATTTTCCAGTGTCGGTACTTCAAACCCACGAGTCCAAATTATCTGATGTATCCTATTTACCGGGCGAGTTGGCCGTGCGGTTACGGCCTTGCAGCTGTGAGCTTGTATCCAGGAGATAGTGGGTTTGAACACCACTGTCGGAAATCCTTAATATGGTTTTCCGTGGGTTCCCATTTTCACACCAGGCAAATGCTGGAGCTGTACCGTAATAAAGGCCACGGCCGCTTTCTTCCCACACCTGGGCCTTTCCTATCCCATCATCGCCATAAGTCCTATCTGTGTCAGTGCGACATAAAGCAACTGATGTACCCTATTTAACGTTTCAGAAAAAATCTCACGGCGGAATTTTACGCCAATTGACGATTAAACACAAATGAGTTGAACCAACTGCGTGTAGGTATATTGTATTTGATGTATATTTTACATGTCAATAAATTGCAAATCATTTTTTAAATATCTGAATTTCTCGAATAATTTGCGCATCCGAAGTTTTCGCCTGTATTTTTCGTTAAAAAAAGTACGGTAATTACGCGAGAAAATATGGTGTATGGTTTTGCGAGGAGTCTGCGCGGCCTACATTGCAGGTCCTAATGTTACGCCCCTGAGCGAAACGAGATTTTATTGAAAATGGGCAGGCTCGACTCATTTCTGAATACTCACTGAAAACAGATAAAAGCTACGATAAATTTCCGTACCCCTTGAGACGACACCCGTGACAGCCGATGGCGTCCCGTGGCTATGGTCACTACGGGAAGAGCCACGTAATAGTGGAAGCTAGCGTAGCTTAGTGGTCGCGAAACAAGGACCACGTTCCAACGAGACTGTAGGTTGTATCTCTGTTAAACTGGTTAGGTGAGTATTTGAGGGTGACCTGGTTATTGCTCAAGGTGACTGCGAATGTGTCACAATCAGAAAAAATTATCCGTCAGTGCACGCGTATGTTTCACGCTGTAGTACTGTTGTAATTGGTAGTGTAACTTCGCCCTAATACCTGCATGCTTTCGGTGTTACTGCATTTGCTGAAGGTTAGGAATGGAAAGGTCTTCAATGAGCACCCATATCTCAATCAATCAATACTGATCTGCATTTAGGGCAGTCGCCCAGGTGGCAGATTCCCTATCTGTTGCTTTCCTAGCCTTTTCCTAAATGATTTCAAAGAAATTGGAAATTTATTGAATATCTCCCTTGGTAAGTTATTCCAATCCCTAACTCCCCTTCCTATAAATGAATATTTGCCCTAGTTTGTCCTCTTGAATTCCAACTTTATCTTCATATTGTGATCTTTCCTACTTTTATAAACGCCATTCAAACTTTTTCCTCTACTAATGTCATTCCACGCCATCTCTCCGCTGACAGCTCGGAACATACCACTTAGCCGAGCAGCTCTTCTTCTTTCTCTCAATTCTTCCCAACCCAAACATTGCAACATTTTTGTAACGCTACTCTTTTGTCGGAAATCACCCAGAACAAATCGAGCTGCTTTTCTTTTGATTTTTTCCAGTTCTTGAATCAGGTAATCCTGGTGAGGGTCCCATACACTGGAACCATACTCTAGTTGGGGTCTTACCAGAGACTTATATGCCCTCTCCTTTACATCCTTACTACAACCCCTAAACACCCTCATAACCATGTGCAGAGATCTGTACCCTTTATTTACAATCCCATTTATGTGATTACCCCAATGAAGATCTTTCCTTATATTAACACCTACATACTTACAATGATCCCCAAAAGGAACTTTCACCCCATCAACGCAGTAATTAAAACTGAGAGGACTTTTCCTATTTGTGAAACTCACAACCTGACTTTTAACCCCGTTTATCAACATACCATTGCCTGCTGTCCATCTCGCAATATTTTCGAGGTCACGTTGCAGTTGCTCACAATCTTGTAACTTATTTATCACTCTATACAGAATAACATCATCTGCAAAAAGCCTTACCTCCGATTCCACTCCTTTACTCATATCATTTATATATATAAGAAAACATAAAGGTCCGATAATACTGCATTGAGGAATTCCCCTCTTAATTATTACAGGGTCAGATAAAGCTTCACCTACTCTAATTCTCTGAGATCTATGTTCTAGAAATATACCAACCCATTCAGTCACTCTTTTGTCTAGTCCAATTGCACTCATTTTTGCCAGTAGTCTCCCATGATCCACCCTACCAAATGCTTTAGACAGGTCAATAGCGATACAGTCCATTTGACCTCCAGAATCCAAGATATCTGCTATATCTTGCTGGAATCCTACAAGTTGAGCTTCAGTGGAATAACCTTTCCTGAAACCGAATTGCCTTCTATCGAACCAGTTATTAATTTCACAAACATGTCTAATATAATCAGAAAGAATGCCTTCCCAAAGCTTACATACAATGCATGTCAAACGTACTGGCCTGTAATTTTCAGCTTTATGTCTATCACCCTTTCCTTTATACACAGGGGCTACTATAGCAACTCTCCATTCATCTGGTATAGCTCCTCCGACCAAACAATAATCAAATAAGTACTTCAGATATGGTACTATATCCCAACCCATTGTCTTCAGTATATCCCCAGAAATCTGATCAATTCCAGCCGCTTTTCTAGTTTTCAACTTTTGTATCTTATTGTAAATGTCATTGTTATCATATGTAAATTTTATTACTTCTTTGGCCTCAGACTCCTCCTCTATCTCGACATCATCTTTGTAACCAACAATCTTTACATACTGCTGACTGAATACTTCTGCCTTTTGAAGATCCTCACATACACACTCCCCTTGTTCATTAATTATTCCTGGAATGTCCTTCTTGGAACCTGTTTCTGCCTTAAAATACCTATACATACCCTTCCATTTTTCACTAAAATTTGCATGACTGCCAATTATGCTTGCCATCATGTTATCCTTAACTGCCTTCTTTGCTAGATTCAATTTTCTAGTAAGTTCCTTCAATTTCTCCTTACTTCCACAGCCATTTCTAACTCTATTTCTTTCCAGTCTGCACCTCCTTCTTAGTCTCTTTATTCCTCTATTATAATAAGGTGGGTCTTTACCATTCCTTACCACCCTTAAAGGGTCAAACCTGTTTTTGCATTCCTCAATAATTTCTTTAAACCAATCCCATAGTCTGTTACATTTTTATTTACCGTTTTCCACCGATCATAGTTACGTTTTAGAAACTGCCTCATGCCTGCTTTATCAGCCATATGGTACTGCCTAACAGTCCTACTTTTAAGACCTTCCTTTCTATCACATTTATTTTGAACTACGACAAAAACAGCTTCATGATCACTAATACCATCTATTACTTCAGTTTCCCTATAGAGCTCATCTGGTTTTGTCAGCACCACATCCAGGATATTTTTCCCTCTGGTTGGTTCCATCACTTTCTGAATCAGCTGTCCCTCCCATATTAACTTATTTGCCATTTGTTGGTCATGCTTCCTATCGTTCGCATTTCCTTCCCAATTGACATCTGGCAAATTCAGATCTCCCGCTACAATCACATTTCTTTCCATGTCGTTTCCCGCATAGCTGACTATCCTATCAAATAATTCCGAATTCGCGTCAGTGCTACCGTTTCCCGATCTGTACACTCCATTACTCTTTAGAAATGAGCCTTACACCTAGAATTTCATGTGTCTCATCTTTAACTTTTTCGTAGCTTACAAATTCTTCTTTCACCAGAATGAACACCCCCCCTCCCACCATTCCTATCCTATCTCTACGATACACAATCCAGTGCCTTGAGAAAATTTCTGCATCCATTATATCATTTCTCAGCCATTCCTATTACAATATCTGGTGAATATATACCTATTAAATTACTTAATTCTATTCCTTTCTTTACAATACTTCTACAGTTCAACACTAACAATTTTATGTCATCCCTACTTGATTTCCAGTTCCCTGTTCCCTTATCACCGCTCCCTAGGCCATCCCGTTTCCCTGAATGTACCTCCCTATTACCCTTCCAAACAAATTTCCTAACTTATACGTACCACTGCGGTTTAAATGAAGGCCATCCGAGCGCAGATCCCTATCTCCTACTCACCCATTAGGATCTAGAAATTTCACTCCCAGTTTCCCACATACCCACTCCATAGTCTCATTTAAATCCCCAATCACCCTCCAGTCAGTATCCCTCCTACACAGTATTCCACTAATACCAATCTCCGCTTTCTTAAACTTCACGCGTGCTGCATTTACCAGATCCCACACATCTCCAACTATGTTGGTACTTATATCAGCTTGCCTTACGTTGTTGGTACCAACGAGAAACACTACCACCTTCTCCTTCCCCTCCTCCCTCTCTTCTACTTTCCTCAACATCTGCCTCAACCTAATTCCTGGATAACATTCTACCCTGGTTCCCTTTCCTCCACACACTTTCCCCACGTGTCTAACGATGGAATCCCCCATGACCAGAGCCTCAACCCTACCCAACTCATTTGATCCCCACCCCTCCTGGTCAGCCCTATCTTTCCTGATAGCTGCAGAAGCTACTTCCTCTTCCCTTTTCTCCTTCCCATGACCCTGTTCCACCTGTCTTTTCCTATCCTCTACTCTACATTTCCCTTTCCTACCTTTTCCCTTCCTCCTACTTCCACACATCTCAGCAACAGTTCCCTGTCCCTCATCTTCCATCTGTTGTTCTACCTGGAGTGACTCATACTGATTTCGCACAGACACCTGTCCTGAATTCTGATCCTGAATAGAGCCCTTAGCCTGCAATCTCCTTCCCCTTAGAACATTAGACCACCTGTCTTCTACAACTCCTCCCTTTCCTTCCCCTCCCTCTTGTACACCTACTGTAACCTGTACATTTTTTGAGGGAGTCTTATCTTCCTTCCTGTCTTCTGTGAGAATCCTAAATATCTCCCTCAAACTTTCCAACTCCTCCCTCATACCCCTAAATGCCTCGCCACACCCACAGTGAGTACACTCGCGCTCCTTAGCCATTCTTTACGGGGAAAAAATGAAATTAAAAATAAAATAACTTATTTGCAAAAAAATTAATGATCGGAGGGATATATTGTCCGGGATAGTACACAACAATAAGGTAATTAATATACGACTACACTACAATACTACTTAGTCGTGCTCAATTTTTTTAATCCTACAAACCCTAACAGGATAAAAACTGCTGTTAATTACTGAATATCGAAAGTAATACACAAGAACTACACAATACCAAACTGCATTTAAGCCTATCCTAATTACAACAACAGTATTTTAGTAAGAGTTTCTACGGATACCTCTACTACACCAGTACTTCACAAATATTTTACAATAATAAATTAAGCACACTAAATTCTAATAGGATATTACTCGTATACTACTATACAGTACACTACAGTAATTTTAAGCTACTTTCAGACGTATCCTAATTACGATACCGGTACCGTACCGTATGTCACTACTAAGCACAACAGAAATGAAATTTGCAAGAACTACTGTACTCAAAGATTGCCAACGAATCTAAATGCTTAGACAAATTATTATTAGTATTACGGTCTAATAGATACACACGAAAGATAACACACGAATATAGCAGGCAAGACACGGCACTATCTAAATGTACTGTATCTGTACTACAATGTGTCTACACTACACTACACTGCGTTTGGTTAAATGCTTAAGTATCGAAAGGATTGCCGTACACGAAGAAAAACACGAATATAACTGGCAAGATACTATCTAATATGTTATACCTTATCTTCACTACAATTCTACTGAAATGTGGTTATGTGATTATTACAGCTGGTGGATTACTATTGTTTTCCCTACTCCACGGGACGGAGAATAAAAGTGTCCTTAATTAGGCCTACTGAAAAATATGAGGTTGTCTACAATAATTTCTCAAGTATTTCTATCAAAACTACTACTACTCCAGGGACTTGAACTGCAATTACTGGGATATATGAATATTATTATTAGCTACCCGCTCATAAATACTGAAAGATCGAGGGAGCGAAATATAAATTACGGATACTTTAACTACCTACTCAGAAGTACAAATGAATGGAATACAAGGTCAGCTGATTTTTATTTATATTTACTTGACTACACTACACCCTTTATTCCCGACTGTAGCCAACAATGTAATATTTGAATATGAGGAGCGACAATAATCAATAACAATACAACGACTGTTTACTATTACCGTGTAATCTCTTTAACTTCTTTTTAAATAGAAGTTTACAGGCGTATCGTGTTGTTTAGTGTAGTAAATTATTACCTTCGCGATAGTTTGAACGGATATCTATACGAAATACCGGAGAAGTTGCTGCAGAAGTTACGGTACTATTCCTTATGATAATCTGCCTTTGTAAGTATAACCAACGAACTTTTATGTGGTGAGAAAATTCGGAAATACAAAGGAAAATATAAGTATATAGAGAATGATTCAAAAAATAGAAAAACCCCCAGTTCTATCCCTCCAGACAAGCAACTCAAAGTAAAAACATCCTAGGAATATAAGCTACGAATTTTAGTTAAATCAAATAAACCCAATAAAGTATAAGAATATATTTTTATTTATTATTAAGAATTACAATCCTTTCTTTAATCATTGTTATCCGATCGATTAGATTTTTCAGTTTGCCATCTTCTACCTCTACGAGCGCTAATGTGAGTCAATGCAGAGTTTCACTTAAGCCCTTATAACTACATTCGGAGTGAACATTTTTCAAAAAATTAAGCCCTTATAACTACATTCGGAGTGAACATTTTTCAAAAAATAAAAAAAGCCAGAGGGTGCTGAGAACCAGGGAACACGTTACAGAAATAATTATGGAAATAAGTTAATTTTGCTGGAATTTGAATAAAAAAGATAACTAGTAAAGAAACAAGCGATTTTAGGCTGTTTTTCCGGAACTGCATTTAGGCCGTAAGCGATTTCGAAAATTGTTTTTTTAGTTTGATTGAGCTATCCAAGTCTAAAAATATAAAACTTTTCGGGCCCTTTAGCCCTTCATTTTTCGGCACAAAAAAGGAAATAGCTTAATTTTACTTCTTTTGTAATATTTTGTAACATTAAAAGCAAAACAAAAACATTTTTTCCCTTTGCGAAAATCAAATGATCATAAATATGTCTCTCCGTCATGGCCGTACATCAACGGATGCTGATTTCAGATGGCAACCAGCCATGAGACACAGCCTGCACGGTTACTAGGTAACATTGTCTGACCATCCATCCATCCATCCATCCATCCATCCATCCATCCATCCATCCATCCATCCATCCATCCATCCATCCATCCATCCATCCATCCATCCATCCATCCATCCATCCATCCATCCATCCATCCATCCATCCATCCATCCATCCATCCATCCATCCATCCATCCATCCATCCATCCATCCATCCATCCATCCATCCATCCATCCATCCATCCATCCATCCATCCATCCATCCATCCATCCATCCATCCATCCATCCATCCATCCATCCATCCATCCATCCATCCATCCATCCATCCATCCATCCATCCATCCATCCATCCATCCATCCATCCATCCATCCATCCATCCATCCATCCATCCATCCATCCATCCATCCATCCATCCATCCATCCATCCATCCATCCATCCATCCATCCATCCATCCATCCATCCATCCATCCATCCATCCATCCATCCATCCATCCATCCATCCATCCATCCATCCATCCATCCATCCATCCATCCATCCATCCATCCATCCATCCATCCATCCATCCATCCATCCATCCATCCATCCATCCATCCATCCATCCATCCATCCATCCATCCATCCATCCATCCATCCATCCATCCATCCATCCATCCATCCATCCATCCATCCATCCATCCATCCATCCATCCATCCATCCATCCATCCATCCATCCATCCATCCATCCATCCATCCATCCATCCATCCATCCATCCATCCATCCATCCATCCATCCATCCATCCATCCATCCATCCATCCATCCATCCATCCATCCATCCATCCATCCATCCATCCATCCATCCATCCATCCATCCATCCATCCATCCATCCATCCATCCATCCATCCATCCATCCATCCATCCATCCATCCATCCATCCATCCATCCATCCATCCATCCATCCATCCATCCATCCATCCATCCATCCATCCATCCATCCATCCATCCATCCATCCATCCATCCATCCATCCATCCATCCATCCATCCATCCATCCATCCATCCATCCATCCATCCATCCATCCATCCATCCATCCATCCATCCATCCATCCATCCATCCATCCATCCATCCATCCATCCATCCATCCATCCATCCATCCATCCATCCATCCATCCATCCATCCATCCATCCATCCATCCATCCATCCATCCATCCATCCATCCATCCATCCATCCATCCATCCATCCATCCATCCATCCATCCATCCATCCATCCATCCATCCATCCATCCATCCATCCATCCATCCATCCATCCATCCATCCATCCATCCATCCATCCATCCATCCATCCATCCATCCATCCATCCATCCATCCATCCATCCATCCATCCATCCATCCATCCATCCATCCATCCATCCATCCATCCATCCATCCATCCATCCATCCATCCATCCATCCATCCATCCATCCATCCATCCATCCATCCATCCATCCATCCATCCATCCATCCATCCATCCATCCATCCATCCATCCATCCATCCATCCATCCATCCATCCATCCATCCATCCATCCATCCATCCATCCATCCATCCATCCATCCATCCATCCATCCATCCATCCATCCATCCATCCATCCATCCATCCATCCATCCATCCATCCATCCATCCATCCATCCATCCATCCATCCATCCATCCATCCATCCATCCATCCATCCATCCATCCATCCATCCATCCATCCATCCATCCATCCATCCATCCATCCATCCATCCATCCATCCATCCATCCATCCATCCATCCATCCATCCATCCATCCATCCATCCATCCATCCATCCATCCATCCATCCATCCATCCATCCATCCATCCATCCATCCATCCATCCATCCATCCATCCATCCATCCATCCATCCATCCATCCATCCATCCATCCATCCATCCATCCATCCATCCATCCATCCATCCATCCATCCATCCATCCATCCATCCATCCATCCATCCATCCATCCATCCATCCATCCATCCATCCATCCATCCATCCATCCATCCATCCATCCATCCATCCATCCATCCATCCATCCATCCATCCATCCATCCATCCATCCATCCATCCATCCATCCATCCATCCATCCATCCATCCATCCATCCATCCATCCATCCATCCATCCATCCATCCATCCATCCATCCATCCATCCATCCATCCATCCATCCATCCATCCATCCATCCATCCATCCATCCATCCATCCATCCATCCATCCATCCATCCATCCATCCATCCATCCATCCATCCATCCATCCATCCATCCATCCATCCATCCATCCATCCATCCATCCATCCATCCATCCATCCATCCATCCATCCATCCATCCATCCATCCATCCATCCATCCATCCATCCATCCATCCATCCATCCATCCATCCATCCATCCATCCATCCATCCATCCATCCATCCATCCATCCATCCATCCATCCATCCATCCATCCATCCATCCATCCATCCATCCATCCATCCATCCATCCATCCATCCATCCATCCATCCATCCATCCATCCATCCATCCATCCATCCATCCATCCATCCATCCATCCATCCATCCATCCATCCATCCATCCATCCATCCATCCATCCATCCATCCATCCATCCATCCATCCATCCATCCATCCATCCATCCATCCATCCATCCATCCATCCATCCATCCATCCATCCATCCATCCATCCATCCATCCATCCATCCATCCATCCATCCATCCATCCATCCATCCATCCATCCATCCATCCATCCATCCATCCATCCATCCATCCATCCATCCATCCATCCATCCATCCATCCATCCATCCATCCATCCATCCATCCATCCATCCATCCATCCATCCATCCATCCATCCATCCATCCATCCATCCATCCATCCATCCATCCATCCATCCATCCATCCATCCATCCATCCATCCATCCATCCATCCATCCATCCATCCATCCATCCATCCATCCATCCATCCATCCATCCATCCATCCATCCATCCATCCATCCATCCATCCATCCATCCATCCATCCATCCATCCATCCATCCATCCATCCATCCATCCATCCATCCATCCATCCATCCATCCATCCATCCAATTCCAGCTTAACATCACGTTACAACTACAATTTTTGAATAGGAATGTACTCTGCTGTCCACGACGACAGTCGGAAATGTCACGAACGACATAATTAGGGTTGTCAGGGATTTCACGGAAAATCATTGTAAAAAGAAATGTCAACTTCGAGTAACTTGCAAATTGGATGAGATTGGATTGCATTTGACCAAGTTGTAAAATTGATACGTATTTTCGCGGACACGAGGAGCCAGTCTGTGTGCCATGATCGTTAAAGCGTTGAAGTCTAAACGGTCTGACACCGTGGTTAGCCGGTTCGAGTCCCATTGGTCGAAAAAGTTTTCACCATCAGAATGTGGGCCGGAAGAGTAGGAGAGGTGGTGGTATACAAGTTATAATCACTAGATTGCGTGCCAAAAGCCTGAATTAAATTCCAAACCTCTCCGCATTGTTCATCTGGAGTGAAGGCATATGACGCTGTTGATGGTGATTCGTCCGTCGGATGGGGACGTTAAGCCTTTAGCAGACCCAGTGGTGCTATTCGACAGGAGTAGGCTATGTGCCGGCACCGGGTATCACCCTCTCCTTTCCTACTATCATATATCACGCAATCCATTTAATCTCATTTCATTAACTCCTCTGACGAGGTAGACGTCAGGAAGGGTATCCGGTCATAAAGACTCGCTACGAAGGGTTGGACAAACATTGACATATTTGTGAATGTGAAGTCAAACAAGGAATGTGAAGCCATTTTTACATAAGTATGTCTTATGGCTGGTGGTCATGGGAAATTAGCAGCCGTGAAAGAAAATGTAGTAGAGTATGGCTTTTAGTGCCGGGAGTGTCCGAGGACATGTTCGGCTCGCCTGATGCAGGTCTTTTAATTTGACACCCGTAGGCGACCTGAGCGTGGAGATGAGGATAGAATTATGATGAAGATGACACATACACTCAGCCTCCATGCCAGAGAAATTAACCGATGATGGTTAAAATTGCCTGCCGGGAATCGAACCCGGAACACCTCTGACCAAAGGCCGGCACGCTGACCATTTAGCCATGGAGCCGCACAGCAGCCGTTGATGGATTGCCATGATCTGGAGACATATTTATGGTCATATGATTCTCACAAATGGAAAAATGGTTGTTTTTTTTGTGATTGTATTTATGGGGATGGTTCGTGGTGTGGGTTACTGTAGTCACGTCCTAGTTCGTGAACCATGGACAACGGTTGACTGGCCTAGTAAATGGTACTGAGAGTCGGGATACCAGTTGCTATGGAATGGGAGTGGGCATCTTGGACATACTCTGAATCATGGCCCTCCTTGTGCTCAGGCGGCTAGGACTATACAATCCACTGTTGGCTCCTAACCCGTCAGAGGAAAGATCCTCACTGGAAATACCGAGTCTGGTACTACTGGGATTACCAAGCTCACAATATTATAAGCGTTGCATCTTCCTTCACAGAAATTTTGGCAAACACGCTCACAATGTCTTGAGCAAGCCTCGAATCTATGGCAGTAACGAAGTCCCACTTCCATTTGACAGGCGAGAGACTCCTTGGACACTGCTTGACAAACTAAATGAAATTGAACACGGAGCTGTCAATATTAATGGCGCATATGGAAGAAAGAAAATAGAACAAGTTGTGCCAGCTAAGGGAATGCGTTATGAGTTAATGATATTCGGGTAAGGGGTGATAACGAGGAAGAGATTAAAGTGTTCTGGACAGGTGTTGAAAAGGGAAGGGCAGGTCGTGGGGCAGGACTGTTCATCAGGAATAGTATTGAAACATAATTTCTGTTAGGCACGTAAATGAGTAAATGACGTAGGTAGATGTAGCCGTGGAAGGAATTAGGACGAGAACTGTTTCAGTTTTATGAAGCACTGAGTGACATCGTAGTCAGGTTCAACAGCAAGGATAGAGTAGTCGTAATGGACTATTTCAATGCGACTGCTGGAAAAAGAACTGAAGAATACGAGAAGGTGATGGATAAATGTGGTTAAGAACTAACCGGAATGGGAAGCGTTTACTAGACTTTTGTGCTAGTATGGGATTAAAAGTTACGAATATATTCTTCAAGCATAAGAGTATTCACCGCAAAATATGGGATGGTAGGGGCACCTCATCCATAATAGACTATCTCACAACCGACTTTGAATTCGGGAAGTCTGTTAGGATCCTTTGATGATATAGACCACTATCTGATCTGCCTAGGATAGTGAAAGTGATATGTGTCTGCAGAGAAATAAGGATGGAGATCTCCAGGACGAGGAGAGTACATCAGTGAAAAGTTACAAAGAATAGACAGTCAGCAGGTTCATAGAAAGAGAATGAGTGGCATGTAGGGATACTGTAGTAGGAATAGCAAGGGAAACCTAGGAACAGCTATGTGTAAATATGGGGAAAAAGCGGACATATTGGTAGCATGATAAAGTGGGGAGAGATTCTAAGCGTAAAGGGAAGACGTATCAGAAATGGTTCCAAACAAAGCAAGGACTAATGCAGACAGGGAGTTGTACGTAGATGAAAGAAACAGAGCGAAATAAATTGCTGTAGAACACAAGAAGAAGTGGAAAGATATCGGTAAAAAACTGGCAAGGCTTGCTCGAGCGACATGTAAACCTTTATGGACAAGTGTAAAGACTCTTAGAAAGGGAGAGGAAAAGGAAATGAATAGTCCTTTGCGTAAATCAGGTGAACTCAGAGTAGATCCCCGAGAATCTGTGGACAGAAGGAAGGAATATTTTGGATATTTTCTCATCGTAGAAGGAAATCGTATGGAGGAGGACAATGATGTCGCTGAAATTACGCTTAATGAAGTGGAAAGGGTGGTAAATAAACTCAACTGCCATAAAACAGTAGGAATAGATGACATTAGACCTGATATAGTGAAAAATATTGGGAGGGCAGGGATGAAGTGGCTTCATAATATTAGCATGGAATGTAGTAAGGAACCTTGTGATTGGACAAAGCAGTAATTGCACCCATTTATAAGCAAGGGAACAGGAAAGATTGCAACAAATATATTATTCCATTGATCCTTATACCAGACAAGGTGTTTACTGGGGTTCCGGAAGGTGCTAGGGGCTTTACGTCGCACCGACACAGATAGGTCTTATGGCGACGATGGGATAGGAAAGGCCTAGGAGTTGGAAGGAAGCAGCCGTGGCCTTAATTAAGGTACAGCCCCAGCATTTGCCTGGTGTGAAAATGGGAAACCACGGAAAACCATCTTCAGGGCTGCCGATAGTGGGATTCGAACCTACTATCTCCCGGATGAAAGCTCACAGCCGCGCGCCTCTACGCGCACGGCCAACTCGCCCGGTTCCGGAAGGAAGGGTGCGATCAGTGGTTGAGAGTATGCGGATCAGGTTTTCAGTATTCAACAGGTAATTGAAAAATGCTACGAGAGGAATAGATAGTTGTATTTATGTTTTGTACATATATAGAAGGCATATGGCAGAACACCGAAGGAAAAGATGTCAACCGTAGTGGGGAATTACGGGATTAAGTGTAGATTATTACAAGCAATCACAGGCATTTATGTCGGCAATTAGGCTGTTGTGACAATTGAGGGTAAAAATAAGTTCTTGGTTCAAGGTATTTACAGGGGTTTGACAAGGGTTGTTTTTCTTAGTTTACATGAATTATCTCCTGAAAGGTATAAAGCGCCAGGGAGGGATTAATTTAGCTGGAAAGGTAGCAAGCAGTTTGGCCTATGCTGACGACTTGCTCTTCATCACAGAGAGTGCTGAAAGCAGTCTAATATCTTGGAACTTGAAAATAGGTGCAATGAGAACAGTATGAAAATTAGTATTTCCAAAGTGACGTCAGTGTGAGATACAAAGCTGGAACAGGAAGATAATGTCAAGTATTTAGGATGTGTGTTCTCCCAGGATGGCAGGATAGTAAGTGAGATTGAATCGAGGTGCAGCAAACCTAACACAGTGATTTGCGATCAGCAGTATTATGTAAGATAGACGTCAGCTCCAGGATGAAGTTTTCTTTATGTATTTTCAGACCAACTTTGTTTTATGGGAGTGACATAATATTCATAAATTAGAAGTAACAGACATGATCGCTGGTCATAAATACATAGGAACAATGGCAGGAGTGTACTCGAAATGAGGATATTCAGGCTAAATTAGGAATGAACTCGATGGATGAAGCTGTACGCATATTTATCAAGCTCGCTGCAGCCCTCTCGTAGCCTCTAGCGTCCTAGATAGGTCAGTGAAAGACAGGAAGTTTTATCACGTGGTGTTCGGCTCGAACAGCCAGTGATAAGTCGGCATGTTTCTTTTAGAGAAGGGTATTCACTGTACTACTACTACTACTACTACTACTACATTATATTTATTTAAAAACTAAGATACAATTTCATTTTCTTGAAAAGCTTTATTTTACATTTAATGCATTCTTTATGAACACAGGAATCACAAGAACACGATCACATAATTACTATAATATTTGAACAAAACTTCTTTTGAATGATGTGGCTTCTTTTCATAGGTAAGGTAAGGGTTATTCTGCCCGAAGGCAGGTCCGAACCTCCGCAGAGGTGTTCCTGAGCCGGAGTTAACGTGCGGTAGGGTGGCCAGTTCCTTTCCGCTTCTCCATTCCCTTACCCGTCCCCCACCAACAGCGCGTGGCAACCCATCCAACTCCTGACCACGCCCAATGTTGCTTAACTTCGGAGATCTCACGGGATCCGGTGTTTCAACACGGCTACGACCGTTGGCATCTTTTCATATGCACAGGGTAATTTTAAATGTTCTAGACAGAACTATTGGTTACTCTGCCAAATATTAGTATACTACAGCACGAATAATTTAGGCAATCCAACATTAGTAGTAAAAATATTTATCAGAAACAAAATTATATATCCTCCAGTGAGGTTGACAATAAAATATAAATTATCTAGAAGTACTTCACGATTCATGATTTAAAATGAGCTCTGTGGTGCCGTATATTTAATAACTTGCGAATAAATATGTTATTACAAAGAATGAATAATTTAGAACGTTGCTGAGGGAAGAATGGTTTGTCAAGATTTGACCAGAACAGGAGACAGAGTGAATGGTCAGCATAGCGCGTTTCTATTCAGAGGTGTGCGGGTTCGATTCCCAACAAGATATACAAGTAATTCACCATATTAACATGCAGCACACAGACCCGCACTAGTGAATGCATGCCTCCGTTTAGGATTGGGGTTTTACCGAACAAGTACTGACGCGGTTTGGGTCTCATTCCTATGAGCTTGCATTCCAGGGAAAGTGGATTCGAATCCCATCTCGACAGCCCTGAAGATATTTCTCCATGGACTCCCATTTTCACACCAGAAAAAGTCACTCGGTCCTATCTCACCAACGCTATGAGACAGTGTACGAGTCGCAGAAGGAGAAAGGGGGGGAGGAAGAAACAATAATAATCACTAAAAAGCAACCGATAGTGGGGAGATAGAAATGCAGGCGAAACTAAAAGGGCCCAACGCTTGAAGATTGTGATGAAGATGATGATAATGATAAGTAAAACTCAAAGTTCTTTTCCTTTAAAAAACCCAAACTTTTCCCTTTGTGTAAATCAAATGATTATAAATTTGTCTCCCGGTCAAGGCCATCCTCAACGGCTGCTAATTTCAGATGGCAACCAGCTGTACGACATAGCCTGTACGGTTGCTAGGTAACATTCTCCACACATCCATCCATACTTTACATCACTGGCTACACGGTTGCTAGCTAACATTGTCTGACCATCCAACCATACTTTACATCACTGGCTACACGGTTGCTAGCTAACATTGTCTGACCATCCATCCATACTTTACATCACTGCCTACACGGTTGCTAGCTAACATTGTCTGACCATCCATCCATACTTTACATCACTGCCTACACGGTTGCTAGCTAACATTGTCTGACCATTCATCCATACTTTACATCACTGCCTACACGGTTGTTAGCTAACATTGTCTGACCATCCATCCAAACCTTACATCACTGCCTGCACGGTTGCTATGGTTACACTTTCGTCACACATTTTGTCGCGTAACTTTTCACAAATTTTCGAATGAACCTTCAGCCATAAGACATATTTATGTCAAAACGTTTATGGGAACTCTCATCTGGTGGTGGTGGTAGGCCTCCATACGTAATACCGTCGGGGTCTGAAAAGAACAAGAGTTGAACAAAGGAGGTCGGATAGTATAGATGAAAGTGAGGAGCCTGACACAAGTAAGTGGAAGCAATGCCAGGAGTCAGCTAAGGCCCCGTGGTCGCCAACCCACGCTTCAAAATCCAGAGCCCCTGGGGCCCATTTTAATCGCCTTTTACGACAGGCAGGAGATACGGTGGGTGTTATTCTACCACCCCCATCCACAGGGGGTGGAACTTTCATCTCAGAGTCGACTTTATCGGTAACCACTAATTTGAATAGACACAGGGAAGTGATGGTAGTGATAGTAATGTAAATCGTAGCCTAGTACAGAATATAAATTAACTTACATTACACCAACTTCCAAATTGGCTTCTGTATGTCGAAGACCATCAAAGAAAGGAAGACAGCATACTTTGGCCACATTATGCATAACGAGAAATACCACATCCAACAACTCATACTGCAAGGAAAAGGAAAAGGAGGAAGAGGCCCTGGGCAACGACGCGTTTCCTGGTTTGGAAACCTCCGCCAGTGGTCCAATTCATCATGAACTGGCTTATTTGGAGCAGCTGTTAGTAGGGAGGCCTGGACCAGATTGACTGCCAACGGCCACTGAGGATATGGCACTTCCAGAAAAAGAAGAATAATAATGATAAGAAGAAGAATATGTCAATGTCGTAGTCATCATGCCTCTCTTGTCATTCTTCATGACGGCTATAAGATGTCTTCTTTTCAAAGCTAGGAATGATCATAATTAAGAGTTCGGATGTTTAGGCAGTAAGGTTAGGTTAGGTTAGGTTAGGAAGTTAGAATGCAAAGTAACGTACCAGGTAGGTACTGTCATCTACCCGCTCTTCCGTACTGTAGCGGGAGTAACATACGTTTTAGGGGTTCTGATAAGCTGTTCTCATAGCAGAACTTTTGTCCGGGTAGAGTACACTTGTCATTTGCTTTAGTAAGTTTGCATAGTAACATCTTACAGCCTAAATCACCAGGCCCTATGATCGTAAACCACTGCTGCAGTAGAGAAACAACTAACTTGATAAATAATATAAGGGCGCAGTGAAGCTCTTGTAGATGTGATAATCAGATTCACTTGAGAAAATTCAGACTCACCTTCACTGGTGGACGTGGGGACAGTATTGACTGTGTTAAAAAAAGGAAAAAGGGGCGTTGAAATATTCCAGATTTTAAGATAATACTGGAAATCTCGAACGATTTTTATGCCAGAAACCCTAAATTGACTACGTAATGATTTAATTTCTAGGAATGACGATCTTTTCGGTTTTGCCGTGTCGGAGAAGTAAACTGTAGGAATTATTTATGTTAAGTAATTCCTGAAGTTTATTTGTTCGACAAGGGCCGTGTAAGCATCAATCTATTTATTATTTCTGTCCTCTGCATATGCAATAAATTCCAGGACTACCTGGCCAAGGCTAACCGAAAGTGAACGTCAGGAATCGCAACGCAATCGGTAGACCGCAGCCAGTTACGTGACGAATGTCTTCGATTAGAACACGACTAAAGCGAGACGGCAACATAAAAGCTAAACACAGATTATTTTTAGAAATTTATGTTCAGGATAAGGAAACATTTATGAAATCTTCCTTCACTGGGGTCCTAATACAGTTTTTGATACTTTAGGGAGTAGTTTTTCTATTAGATATAATGAAGGTAAATAATTATATGGTTTACTTTATCACAGGAATCCTTTTAAATCAAGCACTCGTTGCTAAAAACTTTTAAGTACAAGTGTTAGAGGATGGCGCAAGAGGGGTATGTTATATACATAATTACTTACGGTTAGGGGGTATTAGCACTCCTTTTAAAAACACAGTGCTGACGGTTGTATGGTTATTATTATTATTATTATTATTATTATTATTATTATTATTATTATTATTATTATTCAAATTTAACAGTCGTATCAGCAGACAATTTATGGTTCAGAACCAGTCTTTTAGATTAAGATCCATCAAGAGCGATAAAAAATCTATATAAGACATGTTGATCCACATAAATGCAGTAAAATAAATAAGAAAAACGAATGGCAGAGACTTTTAGAACCTAACACTAGATCTGGATTTTTCTATAACGTAATTTTTGCCGTACGGCATGTGTCTATTTTACATTTGTCATGCTGTAGATACGGTTAGGAAGGGAATGCATGATTTCTATATTTTTCTTATACTTTACGATTAGTTAGATGGCATATTGAGGGAGTTGTTAGGATTTGTTTGTCTTTGTGTCATTATGCATGTTACTTAGCTTAGAATTATTCCGAAATTCTCGTATGTTAGAGATAGGAGGAATAGATTCGCTTTCCGAGTTAAACACTTGCTGCGTTGAGAGTAAATTCAATTTTGTTTGTCATTTAGAAGGTTAGTAACAGTATATTGCATGACGCATGTTATTTCAGGAACTGTGACACATGTGGAGCTGCATCGCAACGTTGACTAGGAAAGAATTCTTCGAATGTGGGTTGGAAACTGTTTCGTACAATGGTTTGAGTGGAAATTGAACCTGGATTTTTAATGAGAAAGGCGGATGAGATTGCTGATTTATGAAGGTGACTATGCAGGCCGATTGGATGCCTGATGATGTGATAAGAATGATGTGCAGTGAGAATAGTCCTGCAATTTTATTCTGAGAGATTATTGAGAATCAGAATTGACGGGAAATTAATGTCAGGTCAGTGAATCTGACGCGTGTGTTGAATTATAGTAGCATGCTAGCAAGAGGTACAATAGTATGTGAATTTCCGAGCAGTTGAGGAAATACGAGTTCGCCTTACAGGTTTACTTATCAGCCGTGTTTACATAGACAGTGTGAAATGAGATGTAATTTCCTTAATACAACCTTGTCGAACAGTGACCAAGCCCTCAGTGCAGTATTAAGTTTCAATATTTCTTTTCAGCCCACAACACAGCAGGAAATATGTGACAGATGAACGCACTCTCCAGTGCGCAAATGCAGCAGAGGAACGCAATGTTTCCCATTGCTTTCCACATGTTAATAAAGGCTATTATATGTTTTTCTCTTACAGGATGGTGTTTTGTGCAATTTCATGTTGTTTGATATGTTGACTTGTTGTTTAACGGGGAACAACCCGAGTGCTGAGTGAATGTTTGTGGTCAATCTAGTTCTTACCAGATCTCTTTGGTGAACCGCGTTTCAAGTCGAGTCAGTGTAGTACATAAGTTTTCCCTTTCCTTATCCGATGTAGATATTTGAGATACTTTCCTTATATTGTGATCATTGTAAATATAGTGTTGGTAAATGCCACTAGTATTTTTCATAGTTCATATCATGTCCCATTGCGTCTTAATCTTCGTTTAATGTTAATTTTTGCGGCAACTCACCTGAATTTAAAACCGTATCATTGTGATATTTAAGATCGTGCTAATCCATATAAATACGAATCAAATACGTATACGAATATGAACATGAACACTGGACAATCATGTGAAGTCATTTGAAGTTTACAAGTATTTCATGTTGTGTTTGAACTTTCATTTTGCATTTCATTATTTGAGTAATTAACGTTTTGGTTGTCCATTTCTTTTCAATTTTATCTCTGTGAGAATTTTCTAATCATTCTATTATATGATTTTCATCTGTGTTAGTGTGACTCGGGGTTATTTTATGAATAAACTCATCCTAGCCCATATTATTGTTTCTCATTCGAGTTAAACCTCCATTATTCCTGTCATATACTTATTATTAAGTGACAAAACTTCGACATTTAGACTTGCCCTTCGACGACCAACCCACTTCTCTGCCCAAACCTGAGTTAGTCGGATGTTTAAACAGGAATGGAGGCATCGTCCTAGTGGGGTATTACCCCTGGGTACGGTACAGTATGACATTTCATTTCAGCTCGGTGTATAGCGTGAATCCAATTATTTCGTTCTCCTTATCGCTAGAAAACGCAAATATTGAGATATTTGAACGGTAATTGGAGTACACGTACAACCAGGCACACTACACATTCGTCCCATATAACAAAGAGGAGCCTACACTAACACATTATAATGTTAATCATTATTAAATAATTAAAGGATAAGTTTTAAAGTACGTTAGACAATTTATTATAGTTCAGTGGGTTCACCTAACCTATCGCATACCTATCAACGCTTCCCAACATCAGCCTGCTCAAATTACAATGCTACAGTCCTCTCAGTTTTAATTACTGCGTTGATGGAGTGAAAGTTCCCTTCGGGGATCATTGTAACTACCTAGGTATTAATATAAGTAACGATCTTCATTAGGGTAAACACATAAATATGATTGTAAATAAAGGGTACAGATCTCTGCACATAGTTATGAGGGTATTTAGGGGTTGTAGTAAGGATGTAAAGGAGAGAGCATATAAGTCTCTGGTAAGACCCCAACTAGAGTATGGTTCCAGTGTATGGGACCCTCACCAGGATTACTTGATTCAAGAATTGGAAAAAAATTCAAAGAAAAGCAGCTCGATTTGTTCCAACAAAAGAGTTGCGTTACAAAAATGTTGCAAAGTTTGGGCTGGGAAGACTTGGGAGAAAGGAGACGAGCTGCTCGACTAAGTGCTATGTTCCGAGCTGTCAGTGGAGAGATGGCGTGGGAGGACATCAGTAGACGAATACTTTTGAGTATTGTCTTTAAAAGTAGGAAAGATCACAATATGAAGATAAAGTTGGAATTAGAGGACAAACTGGGGCAGATATTCGTTTATAGGAAGGGGAGTTAGGCATTGGAATAACTTACCAAGGGAGATGTTCAATAAATTTCCAATTTCTTGGCAATCATTTATGAAAAGGCTAGGAAAACAACAGATAGGGAATCTGCCACCTGGGCGACTGCCCTAAATGCAGATCAGTAGTGATTGATTGATTTAGGCCACAGGAGAACATATACTATTGCTGAAAACACATATTTTACTTATGCTTTCTCGTACAGTAATCCCTCTAAAACACCAACGAACACTTAATCATCTTGAAATAACAACAACCTGCTACCAAACGACCATGAAAACAAGACTCATACTTCCATATCGCTGCACTACAAGTGTGACGTCATCCGTGTGAACTGTCAAGTATAGCAGGCCGGAACTACCTTCGAGTTGGCCATGGCCGGAACCCATCGTCTCGTCTCAAGTACCTCACCTTTGATTCTTTGAGAATTAAACTAATGCATTATTTAATTATATAACAGTCATATCTTTATTATAGACAAGACTTTCTTTCCTTTTTTATAGTGTATGCGTTCCCGAAGATCCCGCGCGAAAAGATGCATTCTCTCAATCTGTAATCTGTAGCTTGCGCTAGTCAGGTGAAGTTTTTTAAAACGTAGACTTGAGTATTTTCTATGAAAATATTGGAGTGAAATTATTAAATATGCTAGTGTATTATATAATTATAAAGTAGTCATGAATAACTTGGTGTGCTTAGTATGTTCTACATTCTTTAAATATTAAAAAACAATTAGAATCGTCATTTTAAGACGAAACATTCAGGTGAAACAGTCATATTTACATGTGACTTCTGCATCTACAATATTATATGGGCCTCCATCATAACAATATGATAATGTGAATATTTCATAATGATATTAGCGCCTTATCTTCTTTTTAAAATGTCAGAAATAATGAATGCGTACCAAGTAGCATTAGAACCGATTATAAACTGGATATGCAATAGCACTGTGAGCGTTCAATGGTATCACAGAACCTATAATTCTGTTCACAATACACTGAGCTCGAGACAAGTGAAAATCCTTAGCTTTCGAAAGCTCAAGCAGAGGGAGGATGTGGCCAAATAGCCTGCCACGATCGTGCTCGAACTTAGCCAACGAGCTAGAATAACATAGAGAGGCAGAAGCGCTGCCTGGGTGAAGCTAATAGAACGAACGTCCGCCATGTTTCCTGTGGTCACATAAGCAAGGGGGCATGACGAAAAGTGTAGAAAATACGCATTTCAGAATCACTGGGGGAGAATTAAAGACCGTTGTCGAAAGCTTAAAGCATTAAAAATCATAGACTGCGAATACCGCCACTTCATCATATTGCAACACGGGGCCAACATCACGATCATTTGAGTGTAGGGTAGTTCAAAGTCATCGCACAGTGACATACGAATAGGCCTCGAAATCGGAACAAGAGCGTTACCCTGCTTGGCTGTTGTGGTTAAGCGTAAATTACAATAAAAACGGTGGACATAAATATTTATGACAGAAAGCCTTAAAATTATAGGGACCTACAATAGGTTAAAACCTCATTCTGTTCGCATTTTAAAAAATATTGCATCCTCATGAGTACTGTCTTTCTTTCTTAATCTGTTTATCCTCCAGGGTTCGTTCTTCGCACGGACTCAGCGAGGGATCCCACCTCTGCCACCTCAACGACAGTGTTCTGGAGGTAGGGTATAAAACTGGGAAGTAGGGCCAGTACCCCACCCAGGTGGCCGCACCTGCTATGCTGAACAGAGGCCTTGTGAGAGGATGAGAAGATTGGAAGGGATAGACAAGGAACAGGGAAAGAAACGGCCGTGGCCTTAAGTTAGGTACAATCCCGGCATTTGCCTGGAGGAGATGTTGGAAACCACGGAAAACCAGTTCGAGGATGGCTGAGGTGGAAGTCGAACCCACTTCTACTCATTTGACCTCCCGAGGCTGAGTGAACCCCGTTCCAGCCCTCCTAACCCTTTTCAAATTTCGTGGCAGAGCCGGGAATCGAACCCGGGCTTCCGGGGGGTGGCAGCTACTCTCGCTAACCACTACACCACAGAGGTGGCCCATGAGTACTGTGCCACTATATTTGTTTAATATAATTATTTATTATAATATTATAGTATGTTTTTCCCATTACCATATCATACTGGGATTACTAGCTGAAAGGTAACCTTGAAAGTTGTCCATTATGAAGTGTAGCCTAGTTTTAAATACCAAGGCAACTGACATCTACAATAAAGGCTGCATAAATTTCACAAATAGCAGTAAAATACTGGTGTACGTTTGACCGAAATAGGTGACTTTTCATGGTTACATTTTCTTTGTAGTTGGCGCTCCATTTTCTTTGTTTGTAAATGTGAATGAAAATGAAATAGGGTTGGAACGGCATTTGCAAGTAATCGAGGTTGGTCATTTGTTTCATACATGCACTTACAGTATCTTCGAAGCGACTGAATTGAGTGGGATAACATTTGTCTCTTTTCCTCCTCACAACGCATTGTTTCGTTAAATACTCGTTCATTAAAGGAAATCTGAAACATAATCCGACAAATAATTACCGTGGCTATCCGTACTTTCGCTGTGTAAACAATAAAATGGGTTTAATTACAAATAGAAATTACAAAAAGGAATCTCGGCTATAATTCAGTAATACTTACTTAAAATACGATATATCGTTGGTTTTATTACTCCGATTTGTACAAGCGTACGCTGAGCTTACGGCTGGCATTCTTGAAAGCGAGGATCTATCTTTTCACTTCTTAAAACTTAGGAAATTAAATTGGCATGCACGATCTCCGTGTCACCTCAACGTATGTTCTTGCGCCAATTAGCTTTGTTTTGACAACCATTAACATGGCTGCCCCTTATCAACTTGCTTCCGCAAGGAGCGCTGATGTCAGGCATGCAGCCCCTCTATGTTACACTAGCTCGTAGAACTTAGCCGATGACGGTTCCTGAGTGTCACGCGCTGCAGTAGTGGTAGGATCATGAGTAGAATCAAGTCAGCAATAATATGGCGGCAATAATAAGTAGAGCCCGGATTTTTATGCATTAATAGGTTAGAATGCAAACTTACTGAAGCGAGTAGCAAGTTTAGTCTACCTTCACAACCATTATGCTATGGGGATTGCATAAACATGAGGGGTACGGCCCATTAGAACCCCTATAATTTATGTTACTCTTGCTACTTTATGGAAGAGTGGGTGGCCGACAATTCCTACTAACCAAATTAGTTTGCAATCTAACCTGTTACTGCATAAAAATCCGGCCTTTAATAATAAGAGAGGAGAGAAGTAGCAACAATGTAAATTGATCAACAATGTCACACACGGCCTTAACTAATAAATGAGATGTTCTCTCTGTCCTTCCAAATTGTAGAAATCGTTAAGTGTGATGCATCCAATTACTTCACGACTTCCCCATTTTGTAATCGCCACTTTATATGTTCCTTCATTTTTTTTTTTTTTTTTTTTTTTTTGCGACTTCTTCACAGCGACTATTTAACAGACTGCTGATTTGAAATCTGCAACTTCTGTTGTGGATTTGAACTTGTTTCTACTGCGACTTCATATTGTGCAATATTTTTCAGTAATGTGTTTCCTCTTCTAGTATTCAACCGCTGTGTTATTTAGTGAAGCCGTTAATTAAAACCTCTGCATTACATCTGTACGAATTACCCAAGAGTATCATTCTGTTTTCTGGTTAATAAACTGGTTATGTGTGTGAGTCAAGAAGAATGACAGCATGCCCCTGTCATTATCTACATTCGGACTTCTCTTTCGACACGTTTGAAATATGATGCTGGGTAATTAAAAACGTTTCACTTCTGTCTTTCAACCTGATCACTAATGTTCGCATTTTAATGACATGCTGGAATTTATTCTGCAATCCCTTCTAGTTTTTCGTTACTCTTTTACATGAACTTGTGATCATAACATGCGAATGATTATATTTGAATGAGTAGAAAAAGCTTCGAGGCCACACAACGTTCCTGTTTAAAGAATTGCCTAAACTTTAGGGTCCAGCCCTTTAAAACCCTAACATTTCTGCAACTTTTCCTACTAAACTTAGGTGCTGGATAGAGGATGCCTTCGAATGGTTGAAATCTAACCTATAACTGCTTAGAAATCCGTTCCCTAGTTATATTCATTCCAGTCTCAGATTTCACTTGAAAAAACGAGGATTTGAATATTTCATTATATCTCCAATACAATTAACATTCATAACTTATACTGTATTAAAGCGAACTTCTGCCAGTGAAGAGAGAGGATTTTAATCAACCATTAAGATTAATGCCTAAAGAGAAAACTCCAGGTATTGATAATATTCCAGGCGAAGTGATAATTTCAACAGACATGTTCCTTCGTCGAGAATTTTTCCATTTACTCTCAATTTATTTCTTAATCTTGGGGTCAAAAATCCTACCCCACAGGAATTTTGCAGAAAATTCTCAAAAAATATTTTTCTTTCCTTCCGTTTCTTCGAGAATTTTGTGAACATTCTGCCAATAATGTTCGTGTGTGATATTTTCTCAAATTTTGAGGATATTCCGAAAATGTCGTCCTATTAATGAAAAGCTTTATTGATTAACATCAGTAAAATAATTTTCTGGAAAATTCTCAAATTTGAAACATTTTTAGAAAGTTCTAAAAAATTGATTTTGGCGGAATATTCAGAAATTTCTCAAAAATTTTCATAATAACTTCTAGGATGGCCGAGAAAGACATTTTAACCGCACATGTTGTTGTAAAAAATTCATGAGGAGCGTGAAAATTTTGCAATTTTGAGAATTTTCCACAAAACTTGTTGATACTGACCGAGTATTCCGGAAAATTCTTAAAAATTTGAAAAATTGTCCAGAAAGGATTTTTATGCAATAAACATTTTATTCTTTCATATCTACAAAAAATGATTCATGAAAATTTTCGACATTTTTGAGAGTTTTCTTTGTCGAAAGTCCCTTTTCTGGAAGTTTGTCATTGATTAGACAAGTCACCATTTGCAGTCCAGTGATCGTGTTTTCCTTCTATTTTCGAGTAATTCTTGTTCTTCACTCGTGGATTCCTTACAGAAGGTCACAAGTAAAATTTTAAAAACTTCAAATTTCAGAATTTCTAAAATTAAATTTTTCGAATTTTGAAAATTTCCAAAAATTTGTTGATATTGGCGGAAAGAGCTTTGTGAAACTCTAGTATCTCGTCCATCTATTTATTAAGAGAGTGCCTGGTTGACTGAGCATCATCGTTCGGTCATAATATTAATATCAAAATAGAATTAATGCGAATAAGTGAGATATGTACCAGTCAGTCAGCTTAATTCCTCATGCGCCCAAAATCGATGACCTTATGATAGAAACACATTTCGGTTTTCGTCGGTCTGTGGGCATTCGAGATGCGATAGGCTGGGTGAGGATTTTGAAATATGGTGTTTTACGGTGATTGATTGAAGTGACTTGGAAGAATAGGATGAAACGATTAGGTTCTTCATAGAGTTAAAACAAAATAGATCTTTGGTGAAATTAATATGCAGGAGACGTCTTACAGTACGTGGTGGGGTCACATTTTGCTACATTCCCATATACAGTCGAACTTCGATATCTGGAACCTACATTTCTCGAATTTTCAGTATCTCGAAGTAACTTAAATTTCCCAGCCCTTTGCCCTTGTTCCTCGCGTGTATTTATTTCTCTATTCCTCGAAATTCGGTTATGCAAACATTTCCTCCCTTGAAGCAAAAAACTCTCTGTAATTCGACTTTTGTGCAACATATACTGTGCAATACGGCATTTGTGGTTCGTGAGAAAGTGTTAACAAGTAAAGAAAGGGTTACAATGATGCTTGGAGCTAATATGATGTGAACCGAAAAACTAAAACTTTTAGTGATTGGAAAAATCGGCGCAGCCTCGCTGTTTCTCGGGTGTGAATTAATTACCGGTCACGTACGAAAGCAACCCCCGAAGTCGCGGATCATAAGTTCCATTTACGAATATCGGCTGCGTGGTATTGACGAGAAGTTTCAAAGTGAAGGGAGAAGCGGTTAACCGTAACAAACAGAAGAGACTAAAGGATTTTTTCCAAAGTTCTTAACGGAGGAATGTTTCTTGTTTCACTCTTGCATGTACTGTATCCTATCTTCTAAAATGTTACTATAATAACGGTTATAATTAAAGTGATGTCGTAAAGTAGAGTTTGTTCGTATAATTTTAAGTACTGTTAAAAATAACGTATTCAGTATAAGTAGGGAGAGACATATTATTCAATGCTCTGTAAAATTTCGATAACTCGAAATAAAATTTAGCTCCCGAGGTGATTCGATAACGAGTCTCCACTGTAATGACAACTGGTGCTCAGGGTCATATTCAGGGCAAACGGTCTCGCGGAGGGCCAATGATAACATCCCTCAAATAGGTCCCACAAGACATCGGTGCAAGTAGCTACTGTATATAGCAATGAAGTGATCGTTCGACCTGAATCCCTTCGTGACAGTAGACCAGTCTGTGTTAGGACCGTCGGAGATTTGATCCTGGGGCTATTGGCGAATGTCCCATCTTTAACCAAGAAAGGGCTGGTAATTGTAATTTAGTGTAACCCTCGAAGTGTAAGTCAGGAAGGAGTCACTTCTATACAAATGAGTACAGTTAAGCGCTCTCCATGACCCGATGAGAAGCGTGTGTAGTAATTAGTGAAGGGGTTGCACCTTCTGCACCTTTTTGTAAGGTTACTATATTTTGCCACCTTTTCCCTTCTATTTTATATTTCAGCACCTTTTCACCCCATATTTATCTGCGTTTTGAAAAGATTACACTTCCCCCCCCCCCCCTTTCTTGAACAGATTTTTACATTTTGTTTGATCAGAACTCAACATTAGGTCTTCTTCTTTCTTCTTTTTAAACCACTTTTCCAACGTCTGTGGGGTCTTGGGTGCGATTTGTGTCGCACGTGTGGCGTCCGGATGCCCTTCCTGACTCCAACCCTATATGGAGGAATGTAATCACTATTGCGTTTTTCTGTGGTGGTTGGTAGTGTGGAGTGTTGTCTGAATATGAAGAGAAAAGTGTAGGGACAAACATAAACAGCCCATGCCCGGGCCAGTATTATTAACGAGAGGCAATTAAAATCCCCGACCCAGCCGGGAATCGAATACTGGAACCTCTTAACCGAAGGCCTCAACGCTGACCATTCAGCCAAGGAGATGGACTTTGGACCTGTGATCCACAATAAATACTCTTGTGAAAAATAAACGTTGGTTGGATGTTTTTTGTTTTTTTTGTCAATTTTCATTACTCTCATTGGTCTGGTATGCACAGGGCATTTCGGAATGTACATCCCTGAAAGAAACTCTGTCCAGGCTTGAAAGTTAACTTCAGTAGCGCAGTCGATTACTTTGAAAGGTGGAGGTTTGATTCGACTGTTTTTAAGGACATCCCTCCAGTCATCTTGTGTTTCAGTGTAGGATTTTTGATTTAACAAGGCTCATATCCTTGTCACTCTCCATAAATGAATGCCCGCGTATCGGAAACACAACTTTCACGCTGTCGAAACGGTTTTTCTTGTGGACAGTGTAATGCTGGAAGCGCAAAACTGTGTAATTCTTGTTTTGGCCGGAGCTATATCACAAAAAAATTACTAAATGTTTTACTTCTGGGCTAAGCACATTGTTAACAAAGTGATCCAATATTGAGCATACATCATCGGTCGAGCAATACTCTCATCATACGTGTAAAAAAACTGATGTAGAGTCTGACAAAACATGAATATTGAATGAAATGAAGTTAAGTTCACGGCGATAATAAACATCACTTGTTGTAATATTCAGTGTAAGTAGGTTCCTCTGAAAGTCCATTATTATTGGCTCCAGTTCTACACGCTTCCTTGATGACTTCCTGTACTTTCTTTCTCTTTATTTTTCAGTTCGTTACACAGTGATTATTTACTTCGTTCATCCTGACAAGTAGCTACAATTGCTGCAAACAGTGAAATCGTCGCTTTGTTCATATCACAAGTACTGCACGAGTCTTTTCGTGGGTAACCGAAAATTGTGTTAAAATTACCCACAAAAATTTCGTGGAACGTTTTATAACCTACTTGTTTGTCCTTGTTGGACTTATTATACATCCTATGAAGTTTGGCTACATCTAGTTCCTCAGACAGGTACAATCGAGAAGTATCTTGTAAGGAATAGCGGGATTTTCTACCTTGAAGTGATCTGATGAAACCTGTAACTTTAGATTGCGTTATATCGGATAATTTATTAGGTCTGTTGCTGTGTTTTCCTCGGCCAACTGTTTTAGCTTCACTACATCGTGTCACATGTTCCTTAATAGTTTGAGCGCGGCGATTAGAAACACCATGAAGAGATAAAAATGTCTTGTAGCAAACATTAACATCTTGTAGTGTGTCATCTACACGTACCCTAACATGTAACAGTAACAGGAGCTATGGAAACTTACCTCACATTCGCCGCTGAACAGGAACAACAGTAACAAGTCCACTCAAATTAGAGATGGGTAACTATCGAACTAGTCGATAGTTTAAACTATCGTAACAGTCGACTACTCTAAAAAAACAAGTCGACTGAATTCAGTCGCATTCCCGCCACGCATCTCTCCACGTTTCACTGTCCAGTCAGCACAAAACAAGTCGACTGAATTCAGTCGCACTCAAGTCACAACGACATGGAAGCGAATGGAACTATCACTTCGGATATGTAATATATAATTATGTTAACTTCATATATACCTACGATATATGGCGATTTTCTCTTGTCGTTTATATGCTCTTTATTTCATTGCATATTTGTTTATGTTAATTACGTTAAGCCCTATTCATACATAAGGTATAACCATAGCGTATCGCTATGGTATAACTATAATAATAATAATGATAATAATAATAATAATAATAATAATAATAATAATAATAATAATAATAATAATAATAATAATAATAATAATTGTACCGGGCGGTACACCTCCACTTCGCTAATTCAAACCTTGCGCCAGTTGAAACTCCCCTACTGGAGGAAGTCTGAACTTTATCTAAGGTGTTAATTTCCAAGTTTCTCAGAAGATGTCACTACTTGGAAATTTTGGAGTTTCTGAACTGGGTCGTTTTCGATGTATTTTTGTTTTACCTGTAGTAAGAAGTGTGAACTTTCTCTTCTAGAGGACACTACTGAAGAACTACAATGGTGCACCCTAGTGCGAAGTGAAAGAACTGTTTTTTTTGGAGAAATTTTTATTTCAAAAGTTTGTTCCTTGTTAAATTTATTTCTGTTATTGTTTAAGTTGGCTGTATAACCCTTTCTTTCCCCTGGTTTTGAATTCAGCCAATCCCGAATTTCTTTAATTAATTTATGACCAATCAGGTGTATCTTCTCCAACTTGAATATCTTGCTTAACCCTAGCCAATAAAGATGTTGTGGGAGGGTGTTCTCATTCCTGAAACGCCTCGAACTTTCTGCGAGAGTATATAAACTGCTGATTTTCGGGTCTCCGGGCCACTTCAGTAACATCTTTCTGTGTGTAAAGTACGTAGCAGGGGGCGGGAAGCGCCTCTTTCTTCGGGCAGCAATTCATCCATAAGGTAATGGCCGTTTAATAACTTCTTTTCTTGCTAGCTCAGCAGTTTAACTCTCGGGGCGGGTTCGAAGCTTTTCCACCATGTAACTTTTCCCTAAAATGTAAAGACTCTTAGTATCTATTCTCTTTTAAGCTACATATTGGGATAGAGAGTGCTTAACCCTCTCGAGCTCCCACTCATATTGTTTTGAGGTGAACTTATTTTTCACAACCAAATCTTCCTTAACGTAATGTAAATTGTTTCTTTCTAAAGTCACCTCTTTAGTATGGGATTAGCCCTTGCATTAGCGGCCTAGAGCCAGATTAGGTTTTAAACAAAATGTATTAGGAGTGCAGATCGCCTCCTCTCAAATTGGTATTTTAGAGGCCATGTAATTAACCTTTTCTCTCTTAATAGGCCTCAGTAGGTTGGGTATTTTACCCCTGTTTTCGTGTCCGTGGAGGACAACTTGAAAGTGGAATTTGGCGTGGCCTTTGATAGGCTTAAGGTTTGAGAGCGAGTGGCTCTTTCTTGAAAATTGAGTGTTGTATGCCTCGAGGAGGCTTTTCTGTGTAATTTGGAGCAAGTGCTCCTGGGCATGAATGGGTTTTCTGCCCCTCTGTTGAAACTTGTTTTGGGGTAAAGCTGGGCTAATTGCTCAAGAATTGTGAGTTCGGGGCTCGAAGCCCAAATTCTGTAAATACTGTAGTTGTACTTTTGTTGCCTTGCTACTCTGTACCTGCCATGCTTGTTATTTCTTGATTTTGCAAAGAAAATATAACCTTGTTAAATTTTAAATTAACTTTAATTTCGTAGCCTGAGACCTGTTCAACCCCGCACCTTCTTTCACCTCTGCTGTTCCACAGATACCTCGGAACAACAACAATAATAATAATAATAATAATAATAATAATAATAATCTAGAAAATACGGTAGTATTGTGTTTGGCTGTTCTCATCTACAGTATATCTTGATTGTGTTCTACAGCAACGCGTTTTACATATTATTATTGTTAACATTGCTCGGGAATAGAGCCTCGTTGTCGTCTTTCTACGTTTCACTGTCCATTTAGCACCAAGAAAGGCCATTCGTATGATGTTGGTTCGTATTAAGGGCATCTCTCTATCTATTAGCCCCGTGTACGAACGAGTGCGTAAATCGGATTTTAATGCGTGTCTATACAAGTGATTTATAATTATTGGTAAATTGCGTTAAAATGAGCCGAATTCGTAAATGTACGACTCTCAACTTTTGATACGGAGAGTTTCGACTGGAAACATTCGAATGTTTTTCATGGACTGACTAGTTGCGTTATATGAATACTTTCATTCGACTGAAATCATTCGACTGTTCAGTCTTTTCGACAGGAAGTAATGAATACTTTTGTTCGACTGAAAACATTCGACTATTTAGTCGATGGTTCGAAGGAACTATCGCCCGACTAGTCGATAGTGGTTTTCAGTCGATAGTGCCTATCCCTACCTCAAATATTGACTCTGCGCGTTATAGTTCCACAGTTCATTGAAATGGGAGGTGATACGTTTCCGTTCTTCGGAAGAAATTATTTCGAAGCACTTAAACCGGGAACACTTACAGCCTTCTCCACTCTCATGTGTTGTAGCACGTAATTTCTTCATAGCATCACTCATCTTGCCTGTCTTTTTTTCTTTTGTTTTCACTACGTTGCTCACTATTTGCCTGTCCATTGTCTGTGTCACTAATATCACTCAACATAATTATTACGTACGACAGCAAAGTACAATAAACAAAGAAAACACTGAGCTGGAGGGGAGCCATACGGACCCTGATCGGTTACCCCATAATTACTGTGAGACTGTGATCTTTCTTGGACTGGAGAGTCGTACCTTGCATTCTGTCTGTATTCAGCTACACGATGCCACTGCTAACTCAATTTCGTCGAAAAATGGACTATGGTCGTTCTTAGCCATCACCCTTCATATGTGATTTTCATCCTTAGTAATGTCATTACTAGGGCCCGGATGTTTATGCAGTAATAGGTTAGAATGCAAACTTCCTGAAGCGAGTAACAAGTGTAGTTTACCTTCACAACGACTATGCTACGGGGTTTGCATAAACAATAGGGGTACGGCCCATTAAAACCCCTATAATTTATGTTACTCTTGCTACATTATGGAAGAGCGGGTGGCCGACACTTCCTACTAACCAAATTAGTTTGCAATCTAAGCGGTTACTGCATAAAAATCCGGGCCCTAGTCATTACATGCAGCCATATTTGATTACTACCTGTCAAGCCACATAGTATATACACTTATTTTGATCACGGAAGAATACTGTTCCCTGCTAGATACTCTTTGATTCTCTGACCTTCCCCAGCTTCTAAATATACTCAACAGATGGCAGAACGTTCCTAATAACTTACATTCTGTTAAGAGAAAAAAAGTCTACGTACAAACAGACGGGAAGTTATCAAGTCCACCAGCCTTCTGTATGACCAGTAATAAAGCGCAGGGACAAACTCTTAAAAAAGTGGGTGTCTACTTAGCCGAACCAGTATTCAGCCATGGCCAATTGTATGCTGCATTTTCTCGGGCAAGATCGTTTAAAAATGGTAAAATCCAGATAAGGCATAATGGTCGAAGAACAGAGAATATTGTACGGAAAGAAGTGGTATAAACTATATTACCGGTATTAAATATTCATAAAACTATTGAAATGGGCAGTAGAAACAATATGACTGCGACAGGCATATCAGGACGAGTTATCTCACCTATTTATAAGGAATGCTATGGAGCAACGCACGGCTCCACTAGTAATATTTAAATCATATCAGGTGTAGTTCTGCTTCGAGGCAACTAACAGACGATAGATCCCAATCATATTAAAACACAAAAAACAACAGGTGAATAACTTCATTTTTAATAAAAAAAACAATAAAAGACTCCAAATTTATGTAAAAAGATTTATTTTTCAGTAAATTTCTATGAACACTTTACACACAAAAATTTGATCCATGATGATCAAAATATACAATATACAAGTATTTTATTTCAAACATTACACATAACAATCCCACTAATTTTTGTTTTGCGTTATGTTGCTCAAATTTTCGCAACGAAAGCTTTGATTAGACAAGGAATATGCTAAATTCAGTGTTGAAATTTGAGAATCTTAATCACCTCACAAATTATCCTAACTACAAAATCCAACTTGCACAATAATATCTCAAGAAGCACACATTTACTTGCATATTTTTAAGAATAGATTTATTAAGTACTCTTTTTGTGTTCCTTGTCTATTTTTCAACTTAAAACTAAAAGACGTAACGGAAGGGTTAAATTTGATTTCAGGGGTATGTAAATTCTTTCCTCATTGAAAAGAAAAACATATTCCTGTTCGAAAGGAAGTGTTTCAGTAAACATAACTTTGAAGAATTCCAACCAGAAAGTAGATATACATAAAACAAACAATATTTTTGAATAAATAACACTCATATTTATTTCCAACATTTAGCTACCTCTAATTAGAAACTGTCTGGTAGAGAGAGCATTCCAAACATACATGTTATATAAAAGTTAAAATTAGTGTAAAAATCACCACCAAGACTTTCTTAGATTATGCGTTTAGATTAATTTTAATGCATTTTCAAGATGATAGTGGAGTAAGCAATCAAACGAAACTTTTTGCATTGTATCAATTTACAATAATCTTAACTTCGATGTACCACAAGTTTATATCATCTATTTTATGTGATTTTGTTATAACAGTTCATTACCGTCTGGTTTTATTTGAAGAAAATATCACCATTATTCCATATTTTATGAATTTCAAACAAAGGAGTTCAAATATAGCATTTTAATTTCATCATACGGTAGGTAACACAAAGTTCACTAGTAACGCAAAGTTCATCACACGTCATTTTACAGACGATACAGTACTTAGCCGAAAGGTGACAGCATCAGCTGATGCGTGCCTGGACAATTCGTATGTCGAAGATGACGTATGAACAACACACTCATTATATTGCGTTGAGTGTATGTGGAAATAGAGCACTTACTTTATAAGTTTTATGCAGTGTAATCAGTATTGCGTTTAGAAACACTGATATTTTGTTGTGAAGTATATTTTGTGTGTTTTCCAGTAGTGTTGTTGGAATGTTACCTTATATAACGATGTCCAGATTATATTCATATTGTGAAATACTGATTTTTGAGTTCGCCACTACACCTTGTGAAAAAAATGAAAATCTACAACCAATTTTCCAGTCATTGAGCGGGTCAGGGATGGAATGAATGAAGTCCCCATCTTGCGGCGAGGATATTAATTGTGCCGGCTGCCGAGGCCTGTCGCACTCCTCTGGGGCAATGATTAATGGCTAACAGATGAAATGAAATGATATTGGAGAGTGTTGCTCAAATGATAGATGACAGGGGAAACCGGAGAAAAACCTGTCCCGCCTCCGCTTTTTCCAGCACAAATCTCACATGGAGTGACCGGGATTTGAACTACGGAACCCAGTGGTGATAGGCCGACGCGCTCCCGCCTGAGTCACGGAGGCTTATTACAACTTGTCTCATGGCAAAATTGCGACCATCCACCGTAGTGTCTCCAGTGCGGAAAGTAGAGCGTCGTCTTTATATTGCAATACATATTTAGACTAGAACTTTTCATGTAGGCCTATACTTTTTGACATAAATATGTCTTATGCCTGGAGGTCATCCGAAAATTTGTGTTATGTGTCGCGACAAAATATGTGACGGAAATGTAACTATAGCAACCGTGCAGGCAGTGATTAAGGTATGGATGGATGACCAGACAGTGTTACCTAGCGACCGCGCAGGCAGTGATGTAAGGTATGGATGAATGGCCAGACAATGTTACCCAGCAACAGTGCAGGCTGTGATGTAAGGTATTGATGAATGGCCAGATAATGTTACCTAGCAACCGTGCAAGGTATGTCTTCTGGCTGATTATCATCTGCAATTAACAGCTGTTGATGGATGGCCATGACCGAGAGACATATATATGATCGTTTGATTTTCGCAAAGGGGAAAGTGGTTTCTCTTTGCTTTTCATTCTAATCAAACAGTTTTTCAATAGTTGTTAATTGTGTCTTCGTTTGTTGTTACTACTTATTTTGTAACACTCATGTTTTTATATAAACATATATTGCATAACTATGATATTATTAGTAAAAATATATTATTTGATTTACAAACATATACGTAGAAACACATGCGCTCTAACTTTGCCAGTTAAAAGTCTTTGTTTTTTACATTTTGTACTCAAATAGTGCCATATTTCCTACCGAGCATCTTAGTTCCTCGATTATACAAAAATTGTTTGTATTTTTCTTCTATTTCTAGGAAAGATTATATGCTTCTTCCATGGAAAGACATGTCTAAACTCCAGATTCATTATTTATGATTAAAGGCCGGATTTTTATGCAGTAACAGGTTAGATTGCAGACTAATTTGGTTAGTAGGAAGTGTCGGCCACCCGCTCTTCCATAAAGTAGCAAGAGTAACATAATTTATAGGGGTTCTGATGGGCCGTACCCCACATGTTCTGGATGAAAGGTGTATCTGTCGCCTCTCTGGAATGACCTGCTCTAGGTATCACCTAATGGACTGCAGAAAAAGAACACAACCCATCAGCTCATTTGCTAAGGACTGATAATAAAACTAAATACGTATTGTATAAAAATTCCATTCTCACTCAATATCACGATGTATGTACACAATGGGTTTAATGAATATTATATCCTTCTTCGAAAATAAAATTTCCTTCATGTGGTGAATTTTGTATTACCTACCTTATCAAGAAAGGCAAGGGAGGTGAATATCAACCCCGTATTATTCTTTTCCAAAACGTTTATATAAAAAAGAAATTCTGCAAGTTCACAATATATTCTGTACAACTAATATCCTAGTTGATATTCTTCTTGCGGAAGTAACCAGTCACGCTTCGCGCTCAGACGAACAATATTATTAAAACTCACTCTTTCATAGGGACACACACATCAGTTCTGAACTATACCTAGTGTATGGAAGTCAGTGTATTATACTATTACGTATGTGAAGTGTTCTTGTATTGCACTCTTCAATCAATGTACACTCGCATATCTTATTGTAAATTCTACTTATACTAAAATATACACAAGTCACTTGCAATGGTGACATTTAATAGTCTCTGCTACTCGCTGAAGACACAATACTCCGTAACTGGATTTAATCTTAGAGAATTTGGATACCTCGATGTACCTTCATTTACGGCACACCATCTACAGAATGTCGTGAATAGAACCAAAGTTTCTGTTTAACTCTTATTTTCAAAACTCTGATTCCCTAAACAAGGATATTTCAAATCTACCTGTCTCAGCACCATATTTATACAAGCAATTAAGGAAAATTGTAATTATTTATTATTAAAGGCCGGATTTTTATGCAGTAACAGGTTAGATTGCAAACTAATTTGGTTAGTAGGAATTGTCGGCCACCCACTCTTCCATAAAGTAGCAAGAGTAACATAAATTATAGGGGTTCTGATGGGCCGTACCCCTCATGTTTATGCAATCCCCATAGCATAATGGTTGTGAAGGTAGACTAAACTTGCTACTCGCTTCAGTAAGTTTGCATTCTAACCTATTAATGCATAAAAATCCGGGCTCTATATATGACAACTTGTAGTGAATCAAGTAGCAACATTTTACAGTACATGTTTATTCTCCCTTTCAACAATTTTTAATTTAGTAGATTCTAAATTCTGAATTAGAACTCTGAAACTCCTTAATTGCTTGTTGTATTTTCAGTGGCTTAAAATTACTACCGTATTTCACCAGTTACGAGGTAATATTTCTTCAGCAATTACACGTTACTAATAAAAATAGTCATGCCCTCTTTGCATGTCATATTTATGTTCATAATGCTCACTTATCTTCTAAGTCTAATACTTCTACAGTTTTGAACGAAAGTTTTCTGTGTGGAGTATCTTTCAGATGACCGAGACGCTATGCACTTATCGCGGTATTTTAAAGACATGTTTAAATTAATCTATCAGATTGTTTCTTTTTTCAGAATATTCCGAGCTGTTATAAGCTTGCTCAAGAAACTCCTAAGTTCAAAACACAATGACGGGATGAGTGGTTCAGACGGATAAAGCCCAACTTGGCAGGTTCGATCCTGGCTCAGTTCGGTGGTATTTAAAGGTGCCCAAATACGTCTGCCTCGTGTCGTTAGATTTACTGGCACGTAAAAGAACTCCTCTGGGACTGAATTCCGGTACCTCGGCGTCTCCGAAAATCATAAAAATAGTTAGTGGGACGTAAATCCCATAACATTGTTATCAAAAGACAATGGGGAAGGAGCAAATCTTGCTGAATGTCCAGGATCTACGTATAATTAAAAAAAACAGTGTATTTAAATATGATGAACTATGTAGGAATGTAGTTTATGATTGACTGATTGATTGATTGATTGATCGATTGATCGATCGATATAGTCATCTAAGGACAAGGTGGAAGATTCCCTTTTTCTAAAACATTTTCAAAGAATTTGGAAATTTATCGAACATTTCGTTTCATAATTTACTCCAGTCCCTCACTCCTCGTTCTATAAATGAATATTTGCCCGAGTTTGTCCTCTTGAATTCCATCTTTATCTTCATATTGTGATATTTCCTACTTTTAAAAGCTCCGCTCAAGCTTATCCTTCTACTTATGTCATTCCATACCATATCTCCACTGACAGCTCGAAACATACCGCGTAGTCGAGCAGCTCGTCTCCTTATCCCTAAGTCTTCCCAGTCCAAAGTTTGCAACATTTTCATAACACTACTCCTTTTTCGGAAATCACCCAGAACAAATCGAGTTGCTTCCCTTTGAATTGTTTCCAGTTCTCGTGTCAAGTGGTCCTGGTGAGAGTCCCATACAGCGGAGCCATACTATAAAATTGATCTTACCAGACGCTTATGTTCTCTCTCCTTTACATCCTTATTGCATCCCCTATATACCCTCATAACCATGTGAAGAGATCTGTACCTCAGGAAATACAAGATAATTGCATTTCTCCTTCGAGGTGCTTTTTCTTTCCTTTTTTTCTTCCCTGCCAGAAATTCTTCTGCATTTGACTTATTCTTAACCACTCTTAACTTACTCTCTCACAGACATGTACCGTTGTAATTTCTGGTTGTTTTAAAGTCGTGATGCTGTTCTTGAGACTTCCATTTCTTGGAGGTTGAAAATTTTCTTTCGGTCCTCATTCTTTTGATATTTCCATTAAACAGTAGTCTACCGAGCTCGATAGCTGCAGTCGCTTAAGTGCGGCCAATATCCAGTATTCGGGAGATAGTAGGTTCGAACCCCACTGCCGGCAGTTTTCCGTGGTTTCCCATTTTCACACCAGGCAAATGCCGGGGCTGTACCTTAATTAAGACCACGGCCGCTTCCTTCCCACTCCTAGCCCTTTCCCATCGTCGCCGTAAGAACTATCTGTGTCGGTGCGAAGTAAAACAACTAGCAAAAAAAAACAGTAGTCTTGCCTTTTTCACGCTGATTAGCATCCCTTTGAAATTTTCATTGTTTGATCTCAGGGGAATGTGAATCGATCTCCCTTCTATCTTCGCTATTTGTTGATTATTTTTCTTTACGATATATGATTTTTATTACCTTTGGAACCCAGTTAGGCAACATTCTCCATCAAAGAAAACGAGTCTAATAGTTGATTGAAAAGTTTTTTTTTATTTCATTGAAGAAACTCCTTTCACTCAGGGGAAGAAATATTTCACTGACCTTTTAAACTCCCTAAACTAGTTTTTAAAGGTTGTAATATGTGTCTTAATCTGTCTCAGGAGATAATTAGGCACTCCTTGTAAGGAACACCAGAACTGGTTTTATGGATATTCCTCTCCTGGCAACAAATTACAGGCTATAATCTTTTGTTTGCTAAGTACGAAATTAGCTCCGTATTTGATCCATTCTGCACTTCTTCCTATTAATGCATGGCAAGACAATCATTTCGGCTTGCAACCAGGCCAGTGATGTCTGGTTCATTGTATTGTAAATGAAAGTGTAATTATACCTTTCGCTACTTGTCATAATACCTCTTTAGCTATACAATGGGTATTCGAAAGGTTATATTTCCTGTCTATTCTGCTGGAAGGACAGTGATTGGTTGATCGATTGATTTATATCTTATTTAATTTTTCTTGTATTAATTAAAAAAACACACAAAATTTATGGGGAACATAAAATCAGCTCCAAAAATAATGGACACAACAGGAGGAAATATATCAAACGTCAAGCGCTTTAGATGTCTTGGTGAGTTGATCCAGTTTAATGGCAATCAAGGCAAGAATTAGGAAGATGGAATTAGCGTACCAGTTAATGAAAGATGTGCAAGACAAGAAATCACTAAGTATGGGAACAAAACTAAGATACTAGAACACTGTGACCAAACTGTTCAGACCTTGGATTTAACAAGCAGAGAATTCCTGGAACAACTGGAGATTAAGACCTAACAAAGAATTACACAAAGAAACTGAAGGAATTATAGAAACGAATAGCGAAACAAACAGTTCTTGGATTAAGAAGAAACGAATACAGTTTTACGATCATCTCCTACGTATGAATCAAGAAAGGTTGACGCCAAAGCTCCTTACACATTTCGAAGGGAAAAATATTGTTTGCAGATGGTTTATGGAGATACATATATGGAGATACTGGGCATTAGTCAGAAATGCATTCCAAACAGGAACCAATTCAGACAATTAGTTGGCGACTTAATAATTTTAATGTTATTTGCTTTACGTCCCACTAACTACTATTTTTACGGTTTTCGAAGACGGCGTGGTGCTGGAATTTAGTCCTGCCGGGGTTTCTTTACGTGCCAGTAAATCTACCGACACGAGGCTGACGTGTCTGAGCACATTCAAATACCACCAGACTGACCCGGGATCGAACCTGCCAAGTTGGGGTGGGGTCACTCAACCCATCAGTTTCAGACTTCAGAGGCTTCCGAGGATAAGTAGAAAATAAAATCTTCAAAAGTGCTCTTTTTAGAAGAAATAAAGATATAAGCCAATGAATGAAGCTGTACTGGAAGAAGATCAAAGTCAGTGAAGTAGTTGTTACTCTGGCCAAAATTGAACAGAAGAAGAAGAAGAAGACTCCCTCCACTGCCACCATGACGCAAGAGCATCGAATAGTCATGGCCTATTAAGCGACCGCTGCTCAGCCCGAAGGCCTGCAGAGTACGAGGTGTCGTGTGGTCAGCACGACGAATCCTCTCGGCCGTTATTCTTGACTTCCTAATCCGGGGCCGCTATCTCACCGTCAGATAGCTCCTCAATTGTAACAACGTAGGCTGAATGGATCTCGATCCAGCCCTCAGATCCATGTGACCTGGCCCGGAATAGAACCCAGGGCCTCCGGGTAAGAGGCAGGCAGGCTACACCTACACCGCGGGGCCGGCAGTTGAAGAAGAAGAATAAAATTTCGAATAGAACAAACCAAATAACTGCAGAGTCTAAAACAAAATTATGGGAAAATTTTGGAAGTTACTTGGGAATATTCTGAAATATTTTCAGTGTAAAAGGAAATATTTCTGATGAACAACCGAGTTCGTGGGGCGGAGAACAACAGTGATAATGAAATTAATAATAATAATAATAATAATAATAATAATAATAATAATAATAACAATAATAATAATAATAATAATAATAAAGCCCTCTGTAAAAGACTGGAAGCGGAGAGAACGGTTGGTAGTCTACCGTGTCATAGAGGGAAATTCACGGATGTGATTACTGAAAATTTCCAAACGACATAGTCACCAGGTTCAGGATATAGATAGAGAATACGTAGTACACAGGGATGTTGTAGTAGAAACGGCAAAGGAGTGCCCACGAACAACTCGTAGGTACCTCCATAATTTAAAGATGATTCCACCTCTATATTTCTGTAAGACAGATGTTTCAGTATCCTGATAAGCTATATCATTTCAGCTGTAGCAACCCATAATTGCGGGAAGTCATTGATTCGTTCAATATTTAATAATGCAGGAATTCTGAAGTCTTTGAATGTAAAATAGAAGGCACTTCAAAAATGTCTCGAAACGAGAACGGATGTAGACAAGGAATTGTAAGTTGATGAAAGGAATAGATCAAAAGTAATAATTCAAGAAGAAATCGGAGGAAGATTTTGGGAATAACCTGGGAAAGCTAGGTCAAGAAGCAGTAAATTTTACTGGACTGTAACAATGAAGAGAATGGAAAGGCAAATGAAGACAGTGTACAAGGATATATTTCTGTTGAAGAAAGCTCGAACAACTGATTTCTTGGAGGGGAACAATGACGACAATGTCGCAGGGCAACGGGAATCGATTAAAGTGGACATGGAAAGTTCAGTGTGAAGGCAGCTAAGAAATCACTTCGTAATATGACCGAATTAGTTGGCCGTGCGGTTAGGGGTGCGCAGCTGTCGGCAGTCTTGAATATGATTTTCCATGGTTTATCATTTTCACACCAGGCAAATGCTTTCTTCACACTCCCAGACCTCTCCTCTCCCATCGTCTGTGTCTATGCGACGTAAAACAAATTTATTGTAAAAAAAAGTGTGTAAGTTCTCCACTCTGGTACTAGACGGGATGATCCACAAATATGTGGGAAGTAATCTGAAGGTAGCAGCATCTGTGGATCAGTTGTAAAGTATTGGAATCCGGATCCCAAGATAGCGGGCGCAAACTCGGCCGAGGTAGTCAGCTTTTTGAAGGGTGGAAAAACAAATCAATTCGACACTCCATCACGTCGTAGGATGTCGGCATGCAAAAGGTTTCTAGTGACACATTTGATGTTTACGTGACAAAATTAATTGAAACTCAGCTATAGCCGCTCAAGGGAGATTCGGTTTACGGGGTCTACCATCTAGTAAGCCTAGAGGAGGGCCTCTCAAACGCCCAAAATATCACGCATGCAAACCGAGGCGCAGAAGTTCTTTGGACCATGCATCGGTCCGACTCGGCTCGGACCAGCGTTTTTTCTCGGGGCGACTCGGCTAAGCTCGGCTCAACTCGCCTGGGATGGAGGAGCGCTGCTGACCAAGTGAGGAAGGGGGAGACAGGTGGAGCGAGCGAGACAGGTGTAGGGAAAGAGAGAGACAGCGCTATTGATTAAAATCCGCGCAATGCACCGATCCATGCACCCTGAATGGCTCTGATCTAGAATAAAATGGAAAGATGAAATTAAAGAGCAAGCAGCAAGATGACGTCAAATAAAAATGTCTGCATACGGTAGCTGAAGCCGTTAGATGTTGATGATTATTTTTTATTTTTTATTATTATCTGAGGGTGGATACTACTGTACATCCCAAACCAAAACAAAACGTCCGTATGAACATCTGCTATACCTTAGACGTTCACACTCTTCAACTCAATTTGATCTTCTCGATTTCTCGCTAAGTTCTCTGCTTCGTATAGTACTCCATACTTACTTTGCTTACTGTGACACCCTGCCTTCCTTTCAAAACAGTTCCTTTGAACCTCAAAAGTGAAAGCAGAGAGTTAATTTCGGTTCATCGGGATATTGGACTGTAACAAGTGTTCGCAAGCGATATGACATTTCTCTGAAACTCCGAATGTGAGGCTAATATTTAGAATGGTCACAGCTAAGTCTATCGATGATCCTAAACTGCCAGCATTAGACTTCAAGAAGGAAAAAGAGCATTATCCCTTAAGTTATCTGTACATAGTTATGTAGTAATGCTAAGAACGCTTTTATGTACACTGAATTTCTCAGAACCATCCTTGCCAACTTCTCCTGCCGAACCATCTTTCCTTGATCATATCGGATCCCTTCTCGGCGATCATGACCGTAGGAGCGTTTGTGTTCCCGGATGTGACGACGGGCATTACCGAGGCGTCGATCACCCGCAACCTGTCGATACCTTGGACCTTCAATTCTGGATCTACGCAGGCACCGGGATCCCCTACCGGTCCCATACGGCAGCTTCCTGCCTGGTGATTCTCTGGTCCTGTGTTTCTCCGGACAGCACACTCCCAGTAGGCATCACATCCGAAAGTGAAGTTCTCGCACCCTGGAACTGGAGTGGTGTCCAGCTGGAATCCGTACCTCTTGAGGGCGGGCATCTCCGTTAACCTTATGGCGAATCTAATTCCGTCTATGAGCGCCGCAACGTCATCGGGGTGAGTTAGATACCTGGGGATGATCCTTGGAGGATCGAAAGGGTTGGCACTCCTCAGAGCGAGATATCCACGTGATTTGGGATGTAATACTGCGGGGATTATGTTGATGACTCTTCGCGCGTTGGGGTTGTCCATGTCAGACCTTTCACCGACCTGTCCAGTCCTGGCACAGTTGGCTAGGAAGCCTCCAAAGAAGAACTGAAGGTCAGGATGGTCCTCGTTAGGATTGGAAAACTTTGAGTGGGCGAATCCTGTCACTTCAGATATACCAGTACCTGACATCAGCCCGTCGCGGAACAGCAGGTATTCCATGGCAGTGGCCCAATTGAGCGCCTGTGTGTCCGTGTCGTTGATGAAGAAATTCAGGAAGAAAGCCACGTGGTTGTGCAAGTTACGTCCGACACCAGGGAGGTTATGCACAACAGGAACACCAACTTTGAGAAGTTCTTCACTTGGACCGATCCCGGATAAAAGCAAGATTTGTGGAGAATTAACAGCACCTCCTGCCACGATGATCTCATTCCGTGCCAAGATTGTCTCCATTGTGGCAGTATCTCCTCTGAACAGCTGGACACCATAGGCTTGTTTGGTAGATTCATTGACGAGGATTTTGGTCACCGTTGAATTCAACAGAATGTGAAGGTTTGGTCTGTTCTTATTTGGTCTCAAGAAGGCTTTGCTTGAGCTGAGTCGTGAACCATTTCTAGTCGTTGTCTGAGCGATTGCGAAACCCGTGTGGTATGCGCCATTGAGATCTCTTACTTGATATCCCATTTCACGGGCTGCTTGCAGTATAGAATGCGATAGTGGAGGATGATAAGGGAACTGGGTTACAGTCATGTAACCTCCAACACCGTGGTAACCTGGATCCATCAGATGGGCCTGCAGATTGTCCTCAGACTTGAGGAAATACGGTAGCACATCTTGATAACCCCATCCAGCGTTGCCAAATGCAGCCCAACTGTCGTAATCCCGACGGCTGCCTCTCATGTACATCATCCCGTTCATGACGCTCGTACCTCCAAGGACCTGAAAAAGAAAGAGATTCGTCATGTCTTGGCGAAGAAATGATAAACAAAGGTTATAGTAAAGATGGCGTAAGAGAATTTAATTACCTGGGAAGCAAGATTACAAAATATGGTAGAAATAATAATAAGGAAACGTGGAGTAGGATCAGTTAAGCAAAAGCCGCATTTAGTAAAAAGATAATCCTTTTTACAAAAATAGTATTAGTTGGGTTCTAAGGAAAGGACTGTTATAAACGTATGTTTGGAGTGATGCCTTATATGGGTTTGAAGCCTGGAAAATACGAAAATAAATTAACGACATTCGAAAAGTGGTGCAACAGAAGAATGTTGACGATCAGTTGGAGAAATAGGATAACAAATGAAGAAGTGTATAAGAAGGCAGGAAAAATGACGGCATTTGGAGAACCATAAAAACTAGAAGGACAAAATTAATAGGGAATATGAATCAGTATGGCGAGGTTATTTCATTTAGTGTGTAAGATGTATGATAAAGGAGTAGTGTCATGCGATTTTAGACAGAATGTTTTTGTACCTATTCCCAAGAAGGTAGGTGGTGACACGTGTGAAAACTACCGCACCATTAGTCTAGTATCTCACGCTTGCAAAATTTAACATGTATTACTTACAGAAGAATGGAAAGACAAGTTGAAGCTGAGTTGGTAGAAGATCAGTTTGGTTCCAGAAGACATGTAGGAACACGTGAAGCAGGATTTACTCTGATGTAGGAGGATCGAATTAAGAAAAACAAGCCCACGTACATGGCATTTGTAGATCTAGAAAAGGCATTCGATAATGTTGATTGGAGCAAGCTAAGTGAGATTCTGAAGGTGATCGGGATGAGATACCGAGAAAGAATTATTATCTACAATCTGTACAAAAATCGGTCTGCAGTAATAAGAATCGAAGGCTGTGAAAAAGAAGGATAGTGCAGAAAGGAGTGAGGTAAGGCTGCAGCTTGTCGCCACTCCTTTTCAATATTTATATAGAACAGGCGGTAAAATAAATCAAAGAGGAATTTGGAAAAGGAATCACAATCCAAGGAAGAGGAAATAAGACTCGGATATTTGCCCACGATATTGTTAGTCTATCTGAGTCTGCAGAAAATCAGGAGAAATTGCTGAATGGTGCGGACGCGGTCTTGTGGGAGGAGTACAAGATGAAAATAAACAAATCGAAAACAAAAATAATGGAGTGGAGACGGACGAAATCAGGTGATGCAGAAAATATTAGATTAGGAAATGAAGGCTTAAAGGAAGTAGATGAATATTGTAACTTGGGAAGTAAAATAACTAACCATGGCAGAAGTAAGGAGGACATAAAATGAAGACTAGCACGATCAAGGAAGACCTTTGTTTGTTTGTTTGTTTGTTTGTTTGTTTGTTTGTTTGTTTGTTTGTTTGTTTGTTTGTTTGTTTGTTTGTTTGTTTGTTTCTTCTTTTCTTTTCTTAATCTGTTTATCCTCCAGGGTTGGCTTTTCCCTCGGACTCAGCGAGGGATCCCACCTCTACCGCCTCAAGGGCAGTGTCCTGGAGCTTCAGACATTGGGTCGGGGGATACAACTGGGCAGTATGACCAGTACCTCGCCCAGGAAGCCTCACCTGCTAATCTGAAGAGGGGCCTTGCGGGGTGGGGGAAGATTGGAAGGGACAGGCCAGGAAGAGGGAAGGAAGCGGCCGTGGTACCATCCCGGCATTTGCCTGGAGGAGAAGTGGGAAACCACGCAAAACCACTTCTAGGATGGTTGAGGTGGGAATCGAACCCACCTCTACTCATTTGACCTCCCGAGGCTGAGTGGACCCCGTTCCAGTCCTCGTAGCACATTTCAAATTTCGTGGCAGAGCCGGGAATCGAAACCGGGCCTCCGGGGCTGGCAGTTAATCACGCTAACCACTAAACCACAGAGGCGGACAAGACCTTACTTAAGAAAAGAAATTTGCTCACTTCGAACATTTATATAGGAATTAGAAAGATGTTTTCTGAAGACCTTCTTCTGGAGTATGGCGTTGTACAAAAGTGGAACATGGGTAGAATATAGCTCAAAAAAACCGGGCGAGTTGGCCGTGCGCGTAGAGGCGCGCGGCTGTGAGCTTGCATCCGGGAGATAGTAGGTTCGAATCCCACTATCGGCAGCCCTGAAAATGGTTTTCCGTGGTTTCCCATTTTCACACCAGGCAAATGCTGGGGCTGTACCTTAATTAAGGCCACGGCCGCTTCCTTCCAACTCCTAGGCCTTTCCTATCCCATCGTCGCCATAAGACCTATCTGTGTCGGCGCGACGTAAAGCCCCTAGCAAAAAAAAAAAAAAGCTCAAAAAAAAAGAGAATAAAGCTTTCGAAATGTGATGTTACAGAAGAATGCTGGAGGTCGAATTACGAGTGAGAAGGCACTGGATCAAATTGGTGAAACAAGAACGATTTTACGAAATTTGACCAGATAAAGAGATATGGCACATCTTAAGACACCCAGGCCTTGTTCAGTTGGTTTTTGATTAAAGTGTAGGCGGTAAGAACGGTTGGGGTAGTCCAAGGTATGACAAACAGATTAGAGCAGATGTAGGATGTAGTAGTTACGTAGAAATGAAACGTTTGGCACACAATAGGGTGGAATGGAGAGCTGCATCAAACCAGTCTATGTACTGATGACTCAAACAACAACAACAAGAGGGCCACATCCTCACAGACACGCAGATCATCCATACAGCGTCAACTCGAAAGACCTGCACCAGGCCTCTTCGAAGGCCACACGCAATTATTATTCTTATTATTATTATTATTATTATTATTATTATTATTATTATTATTATTATTATTATTATTACGTGCGATGAAGCCTGCTAGGGATCACGTTTCTTTTTTAATTCATTCTTCCTTGTTTCCTCTTCCCTTCTTTTCACTATTCCTTCAACACTGCACTATGCCTGATTCTTTTCTCCTCGAACCACTCCTTTTCATTCTTCCATTCCTAAAACCTTTTTCTTATTATCTCTTTTTCCACACTTTCCTCTTCTCCTATTTTATTTATTTCTGCATCTTTCTTGACTTCTTGTATCCAGCTTTTTATTGACTTTTTCTTCCAAAGGTACTCGAATCTCTGTTTTGTTAATCTGATATCATCCATTCTATGTCCAAAAACAGCAATTTCGTTGCTTATTATTTCTGTTATATTTTCTCCGTTCTGCTATATTTCCTTACTACTTCTTAATTTCCATTGATCTGTTGTTTTTATTGGAGCTAAGATTTTTCTCATGATTATTCTTTGTACTACTTCCAGTTTATCTACAAAAATAGACATTCACTTGCGTGAAGACATCCTAGTTTCACCACGGTATTTTAGTGTCTTATTTTAAGATTTTTAGATAAGAATTTCTTGTTGTAAAAATGCTTAGTGATGCCATTCGCTCTTTCCATCTTTCGTACTACTCCTTCTTCTAAAGCAGATATTTCTAAACCAATTTATCGAATTATTCTCCCATGATCTTGAACTTCTTTACTTTCGCTATTCGACCAAATATGTCGTCAAATATTTTGGGGAGCTTTTTATGTATGTAATAAATTTGCTTTTCTTCTACAGAGATTCTCAGACCTGTTTTGTTGGTTAGCTGGCCTTCGGTCACAGCGCTCCTGGGTTCGATTGCCGGCATGGTCGGGAATTTTAACCATAATTGGTTAATTTCGCTTCATCATTTCATCCACATCATGACGCGCAGGCCGCCTAAGGGAGTCAAATCAAAAGACCTCCACCTGGCGAGCACTGAAAGCCATACGCCATCTCATTTCGTTATTATATTTTTGTTTCCGAATTTCGCCAACTATGGCCGCATAGAACTTACGGCTTCTTGACCTTTTTCTCTTCTCTTCTCTTCTCTTCTCTTCTCTATTCATTTCATTCCTTTTCTTCTCTTTTCATATTATTCCTTTCCTTTTCTCTTATCCTTTCTCTTCTCTTCTCTTCTCTTCTCTTCTCTTCTCTTCTCTTCTCTTCTCTTCTCTTCTCTTCTCTTCTCTCCTCTTATCTTCTCTTCTCTCCTCTTCTCTTATTTTTTCTGTTCTTTTATCTTTTCTTTTCTTTTCTCTTCTTTCTCTTGTTTCCTCTTCTCTTCACTTTCCTTTTCTCCTCTTTTCTTCTCTTTCTTATTTCCTTTTCTTTCTTCTTTTCTTTTCTTTTCTCGTCTCTTCTCTTCTCTTCTCTTCTCTTCTCTTCTCTTCTCTTCTCTTCTCTTCTCTTCTCTTCTCTTCTCTTTTCTTTTCTTTTCTGCTTTCCCTCTTCTCTTCTCTTCTCTTCTCTTCTCTTCTCTTCTCTTCTCTTCTCTTCTCTTCTTTCCTCTTAGCTTCTCTTCTCTTCTCTTCTCTTCTTTTCTTTTCTTTTTCTTTTCTTTTCTTTTCTTTTCTTTTCTTTTCTTTCCTTTCTCTTATCTTTTCTTTTCTCTTCTTTCCTCTTATCTTCTCTTCTCTTCGCTTCTTTTTCTCTTCTTTTCTCTTTTCTTTTCTCTTCGCTTCTCTTTTCTCTTCGCTTCTCTTCTCTTCTCTTCTCTTCTCTTCTCTTCTCTTCTCAAAACCTCTTCTTTCTTTCGCTTCTCATCTTTCTCCTTTTCGGAAATGATCCGTTCGGGCCTCCGTTTTAGTGGTTTCTCTTCAAATGATTTTAGATTATCGACTTTTTTCTGAACTCTCTTCGATTGTGTATCATTTATAGTGTAATTCCAACTTCCTCTGCATCCCTCTGGACCTCGTCTACCCAATTGGAGGTGCCCTTTAACCCTATGATGTGTTTGAAGATCTTCTTGGCCAGTCGTTTGTCATCCATTCTTACCAGGGGTCCGAAGAGATGCAGCCTTCGTTTGCGCACTGTGTCCATGATCTTTCCAGTGTTCTTGTAGAGCTCCTCATTTCTTCTTTTCTTCCAAGTCCCATCACTAGTCTTCTGTGGACGCAGAATTTTCCTCGGAATCTTCCGTTTTCATCTTCTTACTATTATGATTATTATTATTTAGAATATCATTTACCCCGGAGTACAGAGTAGAACGTTCGTCTGTGCCTGCCTAAATTTGACCGCTGCCTTATGTAAGTAGCCTCGGGCGAAATGAATCACTCATCTGTGGCTGACTTGAGACCTTCAAGTCCATTAATCGGTGAAAGACGGTGATGAATTTTCAAAATAAAGCTGATTCAATTACGTTTTTCCTCAAATAAAGTATAAGCATATACAGCAGGGCCTCTCAAACGCCCAAAATCTCACGCGTGCAGAGCGAGGCGCAAGAGCTCCGTGCACTGTGCATCGGTGCCGCTCGGTGCCGCTCGGCATGGCTCGGATCAACGCTTTGTCTCTGGGCTACTCGGCTAAGCTCGGCTCAACTCGCCTATACTCGGCTCAAGTCAGCCAGGATTTGGAGCGCTACGGCGCAAGTGGGGGAGAGGGAGACAGGCGGAGCGAGCGAGACAGGCGTGAGGAAAGAGAGAGTAAGCGCTATTGCTCCAAATCGAGGAGTGGGGGGTCTGCACTCTGGTCAACCAAGCCAAGTCGTCTCTTGCACCGTGCACAGTGCATGCACCCTGAGAGGCCCTGATATACAGTAGAGTCTCGAAAATCCGCGTCTTTGAAATTACAAGCTACGTTAAATCCGAGCGTTATTAAAATTTTTCTTTTCGCAAATTAAAGATAAGTTTTCTGTAGCATTTAATTCCCTGCTTACTCCTGCCATGTCACCGAACTGTGCCTCCCCTCTACTGACATCACGCGCGTGTTCGTTGTCGTGCTTGAAACGAAAACGTTTTTGAGAAAGAAGGTTCTGCAGATTAAGGCAATTACACTGACTGACAGAGCAAATGCAACACCAAGAAGGAGTGGTCAGAACTTTATGCCAATTGCAGGGTAGACTGACGTCACTGAGGTATGCTCATAATGTGAAATGCGCCGCTGTGCTGCGCACGTAGCGAACGATAAATGGGACACGGCGTTGGCGAATGGCCCACTTCGTACCGTGATTTCTCAGCCGACAGTCATTGTAGAACGTGTTAAGCTAAGAATGCCAGGCCGCCGTCAACGGAGGCATTTCCAGCAGACAGACGACTTTACGAGGGGTATGGTGATCGGGCTGAGAAGGGCAGGTTGGTCGCTTCGTCAAATCGCAGCCGATACCCATAGGGATGTGTCCACGGTGCAGCGCCTGTGGCGAAGATGGTTGGCGCAGGGACATGTGGCACGTGCGAGGGGTCCAGCGCAGCCCGAGTGACGTCAGCACGCGAGGATCGGCTCATCCGCCGCCAAGCGGTGGCAGCCCCGCACGCCACGTCAACCGCCATTCTTCAGCATGTACAAGACACCCTGGCTGTTCCAATATCGACCAGAACAATTTCCCGTCGATTGGTTGAAGGAGGCCTGCACTCCCGGCGTCCGCTCAGAAGACTACCATTGACTCCACAGCATAGACGTGCACGCCTGGCATGGTGCCGGGCTAGAGCGACTTGGATGAGGGAATGGCGGAACGTCGTGTTCTCCGATGAGTCACGCTTCTGTTCTGTCAGTGATAATCACCGCAGACGAGTGTGGCGTCGGCGTGGAGAAAGGTCAAATCCGGCAGTAACTGTGGAGCGCCCTACCGCTAGACAACGCGGCATCATGGTTTGGGGCGCTATTGCGTATGATTCCACGTCACCTCTAGTGCGTATTCAAGGCACGCTAAATGCCCACCGCTACGTGCAGCATGTGCTGCGGCCGGTGGCACTCCCGTACCTTCAGGGGCTGCCCAATGCTCTGTTTCAGCAGGATAATGCCCGCCCACACACTGCTCGCATCTCCCAACAGGCTCTACGAGGTGTACAGATGCTTCTGTGGCCAGCATACTCTCCGGATCTCTCACCAATCGAACACGTGTGGGATCTCATTGGACGCCGTTTGCAAACTCTGCCCCAGCCTCGTACGAACGACCAACTGTGGCAAATGGTTGAGAGAGAATGGAGAACCATCCCTCAGGACACCATCCCCACTCTTATTGACTCTGTACCTCGACGTGTTTCTGCGTGCATCGCCGCTCGCGGTGGTCCTACATCCTACTGAGTCGATGCCGTGCGCATTGTGTAACCTGCATATCGGTTTGAAATAAACATCAATTATTCGTCCGTGCCGTCTCTGTTTTTTCCCCAACTTTCATCCCTTTCGAACCACTCCTTCTTGGTGTTGCATTTGCTCTGTCAGTCAGTGTATATTGCTGGACAACGCAGGGTCACATCCAGATGAACAGGAACTCGTATGTGATGGAATTTGTGCTTTACTTTTCCCCATAACGTAATAAGTTTGATACATCCTATGAGTCAGGACGTTTTGGAATGTCTAAAATAAGTACCGGCACCGCCTGGAAGTAACAGAACGCGATGACAATATCATGAAATTCCTCAAACAGACGTAGTGTATCGGTTAGCAGAATCATGGGACGAAATGAAGCCAGAGGGAGAGAAGATTTTAGGAAGTGCTGTGTATGCTGACTAACTCCGATGACAGCAATGATGATGACATACTAAACTTGTCTGATCTAATCCCACAGATATCTGGGGCCTGTTTCACAAACGAAGTTTCAATTCTTCACTTTTCAATTCTTGCAAAGTGCAAAGTATTTCTCTTCCACCATGATCTAGGTTTAACTTTTCAATTTCTTCGCAAAGTGAGACGTCTTTGCGAATGAGTGATCTGATCAAGTTTATTCCATGGGTAAACTATATAAATACTCCATGATTTTAATGCTTTATTGCTCGCGACGAACTTGACAGTATAATTGTGGTACCGGTAGCTTCACGCACTACATGGCCAACAAGCCAGATAAATTTGGCATAAAATTCTGGCTACTGGTAGACGTTGATTCTAAGTATGTGTGCAATGGGTTTCCTTATCTTGGGAAAGACGAAATACGACCCGCCAATGAGTCACTGCCTGAAAATGTTGTCATGAAACTTATGGATCCATACCTCATGAAAGGACGTAACGTGACCACTGATAACTTCTTTACATCGGTAAAGTTAGCTGAGAGACTGAAAGAGAAGAACACTAGTATTGTTGGAACAATCAATCGAGTGAGGAAGGAAATCCCGGTGTCAATCAAAGCACTACGTATGAATCTGTACGAGACCGTCGTACTTCAGAAGGAAGATCACACTACTCTCACAGTATATCAAGCTAAGCACTCTACACCCAAGCGTTCAAGTCAGTGAAGATAACAAGAAGCTCCCTAGTAGAGGCGGCAAACTATCGACAGTAATCGTCATCGATATTTTCCGATATTATGAGCTCTACTATCGATAGTAATCGATAGTTTTAAAAAAGTGGAACGAATCATATCATTATGCATGAAAATAGGACCTTCACTGAACACAATCCACACAAAAATTCAGTAGAAATTACAACTATTTCATGCTATGTAATTTCTGAAATTCAAATCAAATCACTCATAAATCTCTTTAGTGGCACGTCCGAGACATTCTCGAGCTGCACGCGCTTGCCCGTAACTTAAGCACGCGAGAAATTTTCGTTCAGTGTTGAAAAGATTTCGGTATTTATAAAAAAAAGGATTATTAGAGAATGTAAACATTAAAATAACAGAGAAAAGTAGTGCAGTGTTTATTTGCGAATGCCAGACATTTCCTCGGGTATAGTCATATCTTTGGAAAAATGTTTTACAGCCTTCTGAACGGATGGCAGGAGAGTTTTCAGTTGCTTTCGCGAAGCCTTTGGCCTAACATTTGCCTTATCTTCTCTCGCCTATATGTTATACAATCTCTGACTCACCAGCTGACAAGGTATACAGAAATGGCCAGCGCGAAAAGGAAGAAATGTTTGTCTGATGACAAAATAAGGGACTCGCCTACATCAAAGATGAATCTCTAAATGATACTGGTAATTCTGATAGTAGTAATAATGATTTTTCGCATGATGACCTGGTATTTGTAATGAATGTGAGGAAGATATTTTGCCGGAAATAATGGTGATGGTAAATGTAGCACATACATTCGTGTGGAAAAAATGTAATCCTGTGAATACTGAACGATCTAATATAATTCCATTTGCGGATATTCTGGTGTAGGGGTTCTATTACAGTATTCCACACTCATTGCACCCAGCTAACTTTTCATCTTCACTACGCCTAAACCACATCCAAACATCAGGTATCTTCCTTTTGGGCATCTATATATGAAGTTCAAAATTTTAAACCGGGATATTAAAGTTACTTCCAAACAGTGAAACATCTGTACAATTTCTGTTAGTGTGAAAAATAAGCCAATAACGAAAAAAGAAAACTATCGTTGACTATCGATAGTAGGCAACTGACTATCGATGTCAAACGATAGTGGTCGCTATCGATAACTATCGATAGCACTATCGATAGTTTTCCGCCTCTACTCCCTAGTACTACTGAATTTTATAACGGAACTAAGTATGGTGTGGATGTAGTTGATCAAATGGCGCGTAAATACTCCACTAGAGCTGGATGCCGAACGTGGTCTGTACATGTATTTTACAACGTACTTGATCTAGCAGCAATAAATTCATGGATAGTCTACAAGGAAGTTACGGGACAGAGAATCTCTCGATATGATTATATTCTTGAAGTAATACAAGAACTAAGATCTGATTTTGTGAAGACAAGATCCCGGTTGATTGAACTCCCTACACTTCAGCCTGAGCCTCAGATTCAGGTTCAATGTGCCAGTCGTAAGCGACGACAATGTCAAGTGAACTCCAATTGTAAACAGAACAAAACCTCTCACACATGTTCTTCGTGCAACAAAGTAGTCTGTGGAAAATGTTCGTGTAAGGTAATAACTTGCATAAATTGCTTGTCAAGTGCCTAAATAGGCTTGTAAACAAATAGAGACCGTTATTTTTATCATAATTATTCACAAAGGCATTCAATAGCAAGTCCGCCGAAATATTTCATTGTTACCTATTAGAAGTGAGAGAATATGAACAATTATTAATATTTAACAATGGATTGATCTGTATACAATACATCCTAATGTTAACTGTTGTTTTAAAATAAATTATTGAACATTTCCCAGATCCGCCTTTATAGGTATGAGGAATGTTCGGCCGTTCTAGTGTTAAAGTTTTGTGCTAGAAGCTGTCAAGGAGAAATGGGACATCCCTTTCTGGCAACTTTAAAAATAACCTCTCAAATGATGACAAGCATCAATATTAACAAGAGTATCGTCAACATATCCAAACACAGAAGGAAATTCTCCCTTCGTCAGAAATTCCGTCGCTATACTATGTTAGGAAATATTACATTTACTTTAACATCTACGACTTTGGTAACAGTTCTGCAAATAACTGATTTTGATGTTTCATGCATTGCTGCTGCACCGTGCAGCTGGTTACCATTTCCTAACCAATGTAAGCACATACGTATTTGTCCTTTTTCGGAAAGGGGTTGACTTTCTTGTTGCATATGTCAATGAATGACCGATTATTTCAAGAATATAGTCAGGCTGTGTTGGGGTAATACGAAAACAATCGCGAAATTCTGTCGAAGTGAGATTATGAAAATTAATCCTGCCTTTTTACGTTCTCTTATTGGATTCTTCATCACTGTCCTCACTTGATGATAACAAAAGCTCTCGTCGTAACATGTTTATATCCCTAAACCAAATTCTACACCGAGAAACTCGTGTACATACTTGTTAATTAACAGATGAAAAGGGAATAATCTCTTTGAAAAATTTCTGAAAACTTTTCACTTCATTTCTTTGCACTTGGCATTTCTGTACCAATGGAGGAACATGACAGGCTTGAAAAGTGAAAATATTCCTAACTTTTCACTTTGCAAGCTAAATCTGAAAAGTGATATGGGAAGAAAATCTGAACTGAAAAGTGCAGAGTGAAAAGTTGCCAAGTTCGTTCGTGGAACAGGCCCTGGATGTAAAGATGCTAGTGAAATCGAAGTTACGAAATGGATGAACAGTGATGAAAGTATGAAACCCTGTGGGTGGGGGACGCAGACAAAGAATACACCCATGGTATCCCCTGCTTGTCGTGAGAGGCGACTAAAGGGGGCGACCAGGGAACACGATAGGTCCCCTTTACTTGCGAGCAGTACCACTATGTTAGGTACACAATAGGTTTGTGATTAGTAGCAGCAGCGAGTGGTTCACTGTGGGTTTACAGTATCTGTGATTAGTACCATTATGTGAGAAACACCATGGGTTTACGTTGCCTGTGATTAGTACCCACTATATGAGCGACACCGTGGATCTGGTTGCCTGTGATTAGTACCCACTATATGAGCGACACCGTGGATCTGGTTGCCTGTGATTAGTACCCGCTATATGAGGAACACCATAGGTTTGCGTCGCCTATGAGTGGCGCTATTAAGTGAGAAACACCATAGGTCTGCGTTACTTTTGATTGGTACCGCTGTATGAGAAATGCCATGGTTCTACTTTCCTAGCGATAATTACCATATGAGAGGCTGTTGACCTGAATTTTGGACCCCTTTAGACAACAAGTGCCGGCCCCGTGGTGTACGGGTAGCGTGCCTGCCTCTCGCCCGGAGGACCCGGGTTCGATTTCCGGCCAGGTGAGGGATTTTTCTCTCGACCTGAGGGCTGGTTCGAGGTCCACTCAGTCTAAATGATTAGAATTGAGGAGCTATCTGTCGGTGAGATAGCGGCCCCGGTTTCGAAAGCCCAGAATAACGACCGAGAGGATGCGTCGTGCTGACCACACGGCCCCTCGTATTCTGCAGGCCCTCGAGCTGAGCAGCGGTCGCTGGGCAGGCCAAAGCCTTTTCAAGGGCGTTAAGTGCCGTGGGGGTTAGATAACAATCATAATCGATTCAGTATTCCGCTTTGGAAGCAGTCCCTTGGTCAGTAATACTATTGTTTAAAGATAGTTTCTAGGGAGGTGGGGCATTGCGGGTTGAACTTTCAGTATTGTGAGGTGGATTATTTTAAATTCATATTCATCCATTCATTCTTCATCATCGCGATTTGAATTCTGGTCAGTGGATAAATTATGGACTTTTAAATTGTCATTACATTTCGTCTCACTTCGTACAACTAGGGGCCAAAGACATCGATGTTAGGACCCTTCAAACAACAAGCATCATCATCGCATGAACAGTATGAACTTACAAACGCATCAATACTTGAAATGTTGAATGAACCAACATAAGATAGCGAGGAAGTGTTTTAGTAAAGACGGCGCCAAACTCCGTATTTACGCGAATAATACCCGCATATTTTAAGAAAAAAAATTGAGGCACGAAATTGGGGTGCGGGTTTTATTTGCGTCAATGTTGGCATTTTTTTTTCAAAATCAGCCCTTCTAAACTTAGGGTGCGGGGATTATTCGCATAAATACGGTATGTCTCATAGGGAGGGTCTCGGTGCGTCGGAGGCGGGACTACGCTACGTAGAACAACCACCAGAGGTGATATTGCTGCACAGAAACGATGTAACATTCAGAAACAGAAGTCAATTAAGTACTTTTTTTTTTCAAAAAATAATCTTCATCCATGCCATCACACTGTAAGAAATGACAATACAGGATCTTAGCTTCAATCGTTGCCGATTTTTTCATGTTTCAAGATTTTCCCTGCGTTGCTCCGTGTAATCCGAGTTGCTTCCCCCTACCAATTGCCTCGGATTATAGAGACTCTACTGTATTTCTTTTACCTTCTACAACATAGCAAAGATTATGCAAAATCGTCATCTTTTCTTGTCACAGTGTTCTTACCTTTCCTCTTGGCCATGAACATCTCCGCTCCACTTCCCCTAAGCAGGCCATTTCCTCGGGCTCCGTTTTGTACTTCCAGTCAATGTCGGAGCCGAAGAAGTTGAGGAACATGGACGGTACTTGTGTCCCTGTCGGCTCGTCCAGACCCGCCTCTACGAGTAAGACGTTCCAGTGGGGGATCTCGCTAAGGCGACTGGCCACCACAGCGCCAGCAGAACCTCCGCCTACCACGATGAAGTCGTATGAGGGATCCAGTCGTATGCGACTCTCTGGCCGGCCGCAGGGATCCTCCAGGTCACACTGGGAGCGTATGAACACCTCCAGTAGGCCCATGAAGAGCATGAAGGCCGAGCCACCACAAGTGCTGGCCAGCGTTGGGCCGGGCTGGCTCACCGGGCAGTTACAGTTCATCTGTGGACGAAAGAGAATATAATATAATATAATATAATATAATATAATATAATATAATATAATATAATATAATATAATATAATATGAACATCGGTTAACTGAAATAGTCTGACACCTGGCTACATCGGCAAACCACCAGACGTTACTGTGAAGCAGTGTTGTAGTTATTGTTGTTTCAGTCATCAGTCCATAGACTGTTTTGATGCAGCGCTCCATCGCACCCTATCCTGTACATCTACTCTTCTTACCGCTTACGCTCCTCTCAAAATCCAACTGAACAAGTCCTGGGTATCATTCTATCTCTTCTTCTTGTCAAATTTAGCCAAATCGATCTCCTCTCACCAATTCGATTCAGTATCTCTTCATTCATGACTAGATCCACCCATACCGGCGAGATGGTCGTGCGGTTAGGGGCGCGCATCTGTGAGCTTGCATTCGGGAGATAGTGGGTTCGGACCCCACCGTCGGTTGCCCATTTTTACACCAGGCAAATGCTGGGGCTGTACCTTAAGGCCACGGCTGCTTCGTTCCCACTCCTGGGCCTTCAACTTCAAGGCTGCCGACAGTGGGGTTCAAATCTACTATTCCCGAATGCAAGCTCACAGCTACGCACCCCTTACCGCACGGCCAACTCGCTCCGTGAGATTCTATCGTCGTCTTGGTCGACCGAGTCCATTATTCTCCTAGGTAAGTTATCCTCCTCCATTAGCCCATACGTCCCCACCACCGAAGCTGGTTTATGCGTACTAGGGCATCGGAAGTTTAGATATGGGGAAGGGCGTGTGTTCCACATTTTACCAAGGACTCTCCACCAACCCAATAAATGCATCCGATCTTGTATTAAATTACAAAAAAAAAGTCCGAATTGTAGACATCTTCCTAATTGTCGTCTATTCAGAAGTTGCAGACACTATCTGATTCTCTTGTAATAAGACCGGTCTGATGTTATCGTGTATTTTGTTGATCATCTTCTTACTAATCATAGCTGAAAAGAATGGGTAGAATATTGAATAGGGAAATCTTAAATATAGAAAATTACTGTACTATAACCAGCGAAGACAATACAGCTTTTTAAGTAAGATAAACAATACACGTTTGTAATTATTCTGAAAGTTTTCCCTTGAGCAGGAACCTATTATGTTTTCCAAACATGTCCATTGTGTTAATATATCTTGTGTACTAGGAGATGGTGTATAGTTACACTAACGATCTCCTTCATGAATTAATGAACACTGTCAAGTTGGGTGAAAGGAAGGAAATGTGTTGATCTATATCGCTTCTTCAAACGGATAGTTCACCTTCACATGAGGATGGAACGCTGGGATACCTTTATGGAGATACAGGAAGTAGATCATGTCTGATGATCACTGGTGTCTGGCAGGGAGAGCACCATCTAATATCTCGACTTAAAAGGATGCTGGAACGTCAGCGTGGCAGATCTTTCACCTTTCAATACATACATTTAAAAATGGTGTTCTATATTCTTTTACTTGCCAGTGATTTATGAAGACATTAACATGCAACGGGGATACTTTCTGCTGAGTTCATGACTCAAGTGCAGTGTTGCCAACCTCTGAAGATGCAGAGAGAAAAATGGATCTATTTTCCCGATTAAATTTATTTATTTTTTATACATACGATAATTTTCAGTCTTCACATTTTTGCATTTTTGTTTGCATTTTTGCTTGGAAAATCAACGCTTAATAATAATAATAATAATAATAATAATAATAATAATAATAATAATAATAATAATAATAAATCGACAGAGCTCGATAGCTGCAGTCGCTTAAGTGCGGACAGTATCCAGTAATCAGGAGATACTGGGTTCGATACCCACTGTCGGCAGCCCTGAAGATGATTTTCCGTGGTTTTCCATTTTCACAACAGGCAAATGCCGGGACTGTACCTTAATTAAGGCCACGGCCACTTCCTTCCACTTCCTAGGCCTTTCCTATCTCATCGTTGCCACAAGACCTATCTGTGCAAATAGCAATAAAAAACGACCCCTTGGCTGAATGGTCAGCGTTGAGGCCTTCGGTTCAGAGGGTCCCAGGTTCGATTTCCGGCCGGGTTGAGGATTTTAATCTCGTGTGGGCGTTTGTGTTTGTCCCAATACTTTCTTCTTCATATTCAGACAACATACTACAGTACACTACCAACCACCATAGAAACACACAAGGGTGTTTACATGCCTGCATATGCGGTTGCGTCAGGAAGGGCATCCGGCCGTAAAACAGGGTCAAGTCTACATGTGCGACACATTTCGCGTCCGTGACCCCACAGGTGTGGGAAAAAGCGGTGATTATTATTATTATTATTATTATTATTATTATTATTATTATTATTATTATTATTATTATTACTTAAAAACTAGCAAAAAATAAATTAATCGATTTGTCAAACATAAAATTAAACCTGTCAGATTCATCCTCCAAAGGCGCGTTATCACTTCTCGCTGCTTGTGATTTTGTGCTCGGACCGTAGAGAGAACTTCCTGTCATGGAGTTCAACATACTGACTGCCTAGTTCACACGCGTTATTCGTTTAACTTTAATTAAATTGAAGTTACTGAACATACGTTCACAGTCAGCAGTGGAATCCAGTAAATAGATTTATTTATTTATTTATTTATTTATTTATTTATTTATTTATTTATTTATTTATTTATTTATTTATTTATTTATTTATTTATTTATTTATTTATTTATTTATTTATTTATTTATTTATTTATTTATTTAATTTTTGGCTTTTGGCTCCAAGGAACTATGCAGTTAAAACACTGAAATACGTACAAAAGAGAACACTACCTTTGGAAAAAAAACAACTTGTGAACTACTGATCTTGTGTCAAAAATAGTCCTTACAACGTTATGGCAACATTAAATAAAAAAATCCTTAAATAAATTGATTTACAAATGTAAATTAAAGTACAATCGTATACAATTACACACTATAACAGACTTAACAATACTGAACAAAATTGATTTTACAAGTGCAAATAAGACTGTCTTAGGAAAGAAGCAATGGCATTATAAACCTTGAAGGTTGTTTGAGGAAAGTGAACACTGGGAACTGCAATCGCAATACACCCAAACTCTTAAAACACGCTCGCCGTTGTTCTCGATAGAGGTCACATTCAAAGAAAATGTGATTTATATCTTGAATTGACTGATTGTCGCATGAAAAGTAGAAATGGCGTAGGCCTATGTCTTTTAATGCCGGAAGTGTCCGAGGACATGTTCGGCTAGACAGGTGGAGTTCTTTTGATTTGACCCCCGTAGGCGATCTGCGCGTCGTGATGAAATGATGAAGACGACACATAGGCTACACCCAGCCTCCGTTGCCAGCGAAATGAACCAATTATAGTTAAAATCCCCGAGCTTGCCAGCAATCGAACCCGTGACTCCTGTGACAAAAGATCAGCACGCTAACCATTTTTGTCGCGTTCACCAAATTAGGCTGGTCAGAGAAATTACACTGTTGCCAAGGTTGTGTTGCTATTGGCGAAGGAATATCTAATTGAACACAATATTTGGGAGCGCGAGGCAGTTTGTTCTCTCCCAAGCTCCTGATGTTTGCTTCTATAATGATACAAAACAAATTATACTACAAGCTTCAGGAAAGATTGCTGATTTCTGCGATATGACTTTTTCCCATTTAAACCAATTAAGAAACTCATTAAGAATAAAAACCCGAACAAGTAAATTTAAATCCATAAAATCATACATTCAAATTTTCAGTAAGCGGACACGTTTTTGTTTCATCAGACAATAAAATGTTGTTTGTGGGGAAAAATGCATGTATGCAAAACAAATGAGGAGGGTAGCAAAAATACAGGCGGTTAAAGAATGAGGTAGAATTTTCAATACTTTACAAGTTTACTTATCAAATGCTTGCAATACTTAACAAGCCTTGAGATCAAAAGTCTTGAAAGTGAATTAGATAATGTGCCAATCGATCAAAGAATTGCCCAGTGTTTGACAGAACCACCCCGGTAAAAGTCTAATGGGGCTTACGGTTAAAATCATCTGTAGCTAGCATCAGAAAATTCTTGTGGAGTCTTTAATGTGACAAACATTTTTAATGTACAGCAGGCTTAAAACAGATAAACGCTGTTCGCATCGTGCTGTGAGTCCCGGCCAATTTCTCCTCGCCGCTCGTGAGGGAGATAAAGTAGACAAAAGCTACGTTACATCACAAACCTCAGAGCCAAGTGAAGTGCACGATCTGTGAGTTAGGAGCCAACTTTAAATTGACATCATTTTCACCAGTGGAATTCGAGTATTATTTGTATTTACATTTGAAAACACATTTCGGGTGGAGACAACTAGTAATAGTAGGCTACTGTAATACATTTCAACTCCACGCGTGACTCTTGGGAGTTTTAAATAGAGTCTGGTAACAACTTTCTGTACCAAAGGTTATGAGATCGAATGGTGTGTAGTCGTAATTTGTTCTTCTTCTTTTACTTAAAATGGACTGTATCGCTATTGAGCTTTCCAAAGCTTTTGATAGGGTACTTCATGGAAGGAAACTGGTGAAAATGAGGACTGTTGGACTAGGCAAAATAGTGGTTGAATCTTCTCCTGCTGTCTCCCACATCTGTGGGGTCGCGGATGCGAAAACCGTGTCGCACATGTAGATTTGGCACTGTTTTAAGGCCGGGTGCCCTTCCAGTCGCCAACTATGTATGGAGGGTTGTAATCACTATCGCGTGTTTCTGTGGTGGTGTGGTGCGTTGTGTTGTTGAATATGAAGAGAACAGTGTTGGGACAAACACAAACATTGAGTCCCCGAGCCAGAAGGATTAATCAGAGCCAACCGGGACCCTCTGACACGAAGGGCTCAATGCTGACCATTCAAACAATGAATTGGACAAAATAGTAGTTGAATGAATGGCTGCACTTATAGAAAATAGATCTCAAAAAATTAGAGTAATCCCGTAATGATTAAGAAGGGGATCATCCCACACGGCAGTATTATTGGACCTTTATGTTTTCTTATATAATTATATAAATAGTGTGAGTAATGATGTGGATTCACACATAAGGTTATTTGTGGATGATGTTCTACTTTATAGAGTAGTAAACAGGATTGAGAGCTACTAGAAATAATGTTTAAAAACCTCCACAATATTGTGAAATGGACTAAGCACAATGGTATGATGGTAAACGGGTTGAAAAGTCAGGTTATGAGTTTCACCAAGAGGAGAGACCCTCTCAGTTTTAATTGCTGTGGTTGATGGAGTGAAAGTTCCTCACAGGGAACATTGTAGGTACGTAGGTGTTAGCATAAGGAAAGATCTTCATTGGGGTAACCATATTGACGAGGTTGTTAACAAAGCTTACAGATCTCTTCAAAGGATTATGAGAGTATTTATAGGTTGTAGTAATGATGTAAAGGAGACTACAACTAGAGTATGGTTGCAGTGTGTGGGACTCAAACAAGGATTGCTTGATAAGAGAAATGGAAAAGATTCAAAGGAAAGCAGCACGATTTGTTCTGGATTGTTTTCGACAAAGGAGTAGCGTTGCAAACTTTTAGCTGGGAAGACTTGGGAGTAAGGAGATGAGCTGCTCGACTAAGTGGTATGCTCAGAACTGTCAGTGGAGAGATGCCGTGGAATGACATTAGAGGAAAAAAATAAGTTTGTGTGGAGCTTTTAAAGTGGAATTTGAAATCAATCAAACAATCAATCATGAATTATAACCTCCATCTAGGACTGCCACCCAAGAGGCAGATCCACTATCGATTGTTTTCCTATAACTTATTTCATGTTAAGGAAACAGTATTGCTCTTATGACAACAGGGTTGTCATGTCGCACGGCTCTGCTCAACAGCTTCACTGGAAAACGGAGGTACATAAATTTGTGAAATTCAGTATTTTAGTGCAAGACAAAAAGTGAAAGAAACTAAGCTACAAATAATTTTTATGAACTAACGGAGACGGGGAGTTTACAGGGGCTATTTTTGGTTTGTACAGAATCAGAGGTAAACTACGGCACATACAATATCTCAGCATTGAAGTGTAAGGCAAATTGGGGAGAAAATAGACAAATCATTTGTATGGACTCGAGGGGTGAGGGATGCACTTAATTGCATTTAATAAATTTCTCCACGCAATAAAAGCTAGAAAAACCGACGCAACAAATACATGCTGTAGATGACTCTACAAAAGATCACAGTATTAATGTTAAGGAAATAAATCACACACGTAGGCTTATCGCATAACTCTCACTCAACGCAAGACAATTACTCACTGATTTAAAGCCTAAAAACACACACGCAACAAATATATACTGTAGATGACTTCACTACAAAAGTGAGCTGCCGGCGGTTCACAGAGTGAGCGACCAAACGATGCTTGTGCCAGAGTTACACAGAAGAAGGAAAATGAAGGAAGGCAACGAAGCGCTGGCTGTTCTCACCATTGTGCTTCCTCCCTACGAATGTGTTTATGAAAAATGAAATGTTATGTAGTTATTTTAATACCTCACGGGCAAAAATGCCTCATCCTTTTTATCTATCTTTCATAACACATTGCAAAGTACAGTATAATATCCCTTAATCAAGAGGAATTATGGGTGTCTCAGAGGGGGTGTGTTCACTCCTTGTAAGTGCATAAGAGCAATACTATTTTATTAACGTGGAATGAGCTATTGCTTCTTTTGAAATGTTTCCAAGGAACTTGGAAATTTGTCGAACATTTCCCTTGATAAATTATTCCAATTCCTTACCCCTCGTCCTATAAATGAATATTTGCCCCAATTTGTCCTCTTAAATTCCATCTTTACCGAGCTCGATAGCTGCAGTCGCTTAAGTTCGGCCAGTGTCCAGTATTCGGGAGGTAGTGGGTTCAAGCCCCATTGTCGGCAGCCCGTCGAGGAGAAACAACACATCTCCAGCCGAAGCTTTTGAAGTGCGGAATAAATTCAGAATGTTTTTAACGAGTGAGTCGCAGTTCTGTTGGCGAGTGTATCTTACAATAATTTGGTGTACTGAATGTGAAATAAACAGTTTAAAATGCTTCGCCTGGTTTTTTCAGTGCATTTCTACTGCGGGAGTTGATTGAAGAATTTAATAGTGCACTTTTGAATAATGTAAAATAAGAGATTATGGTGTATCTCATTTTGACTTTAGTTAGGTCTCCTAAACAAAATGTGTTTACAGTTGGAAGAGATAACTGTCGAACTTTCCATGAAAAACGAGGTACTTCATATAAATCACCTGCTTGTAATGATAGAGGTCCCCTAAATGGCAAGAATAAAAGAACAAAGTTGACGTAATCGTTCTGTATTCTTTTGCCACGTCATTCCATAGTTTGATGATGATGATGATGATGATGATGATGATGATGATGATGCTTGTTTAAAGTGGGCTAAGTCATCGGCCCCTGATGGTACGAAATGAGACGAAATGGCTTAAAAATTATAATTAACCTACTGACTAGGATTAGAAAAATGATAATGATGAGGAAAATTATTATGAATTTAAAATAAGTAGTGGATCTAATTCGCAATGCCTTATTTTCTTCTAAAATTAAGAGTAAAACGTAATAAAACTGAATAAGGCACTGACATAGAAGTAAAATACGTAATATATTTAATTCAAATTAAAAATACGCAAAGATAAACACATAGTCAATAGAAAAAAAAATGTTTTGCTATTTGTTTTACGTCGCACCAATACAGATAGGTCTTATGGCAACGATGGGATAGAAGAGGCCTAGGAATAGGAAGGAAGCGGCCGTGGTATTAATTAAGGTACAGCCACAGCATTTTCCTGATGTGAAAATGGGAAACCACGGAAAACCATCTTCAGGAGTTCGAACCCATGTCTCCAGGATGGAAGACCATAGATACACGCCCCTAATCGCACGGCCAACTCGCCCGGTAGAGTAAAAATAATAGTTAACAATAAACCAATTAAAAAAACAAATATAAACTTCACTTTTAAACATGATAAAACAAGCCACTCTCCATCATAAAACGCAGAAAAAGGTCTACTGGCCGCCCGTCATCTCGTCACTCCTTTTATCTCATATGAACCTCTTGGGCATGCCGCTGGTTCCAAATCGCATTGTGTTCGAAGACAGGTTCAAATAGCAAGTGAGCAAGTGATCACTGAACGTGTGTATAGAGTGAGAAGAGGTGAAGAGTGGGAGAGCGGGTGACCTTGAAATAACCAATCAAAGTCCAAGTTACTGGATAGCCGGCGATGAGCCAGGCTCGAAAATCAAACGTGTTTGAGACCATGGATGTGGCAAGGATAGCAGCCATCAGCGCAGCTATGAGCCGGGCTCCAGGGTAAATACACTGATTGAGATACATTGGTTTGTTTCATCATCGCCTAACGTCAAGCAGCGAGGCTTGGCGATGTGCCAGCAGCCAGGCTGCAGCATAAACGTACCCTAAGACAAGGGTGTTCTTTATCACCATTTCTATTTAATATGCACATTGAAGAGGCCATGAAAATTTTTAAATAAAAACACCTGGCATTAAAATAAATGCATTGTATTAGATTTGCCGACGACATTGCACTTCTGGCTCACAATGAGAAAAACATGCAGATCATGCTCAACAAATTAACTTCCATCTTAAAAGATTTCCAACTTAACATTAAAGTTAATAAAACTAATGTTATGGTTGTAAGAAAATCTAAAATGAAGCCAGAGGCACATCTCAGAATTGGAAATATTTCAATAAAACAAGTGCACAATTTCTGCTACTTAGGATGAGTTATTACCGATTACAACAGATGCACTGTAGAAATAAAAAGAAGAATTTCCCTGTGTAAGAAAGCCTTTGAGGAGAATAAGCAGCTCTTAATTAATAAATCCTTAGATAGTGAACAAAAGAAATTGTTCATCAAAACATTCATTTGGAGTGTGCTGCTATATGGCTGTGAAGGACGGACTCTCTTGAAGGAGAACGTGAAACGACTAGAGGCGGTGGAACTGTGGCTATGGAGGAGGGTGACAAGAACTAGCTGGATTGAGAAGAAAGCTAACGAAGCAGTGCTTAGAGAAATAAACCCCCAGAGACATTTAATAACAACGGTAAAAAGGAGAAAAGCATCGGTTTTTGGTCACATTATCCGGCATAATGACTTCATAAAGAACTTGTTCGAAGGCAAGGTGGTGGGAAAGAAAGGCAGAGGGAAACCACGGAAGAAGATCGTTGAAGAGGTAGTCGCGATGATGGGATGCCAAGATAAGGGAGAGATGAAAAGGATCGCAGAGGGAAGAGAGCAATGGTTGCAGCGACAAGGCAAAGCCTTTAGATAATGATGATGATGAATGGAAAAATTGCGGTAGAATAATAATAACTTCTAGACGAAACCCGTCAAAACATGACGGTCAATGGTGTGAATATTTAGTGAATAATTTCCATATTTAAGTCATTCTTGGTACAATTAATTTTTGTCAACTAGAACGTCAAAAGTTCGCACTTGGCCATGGCTGAAAACTGGCCGAGGTAAATTGAAACCTGCACGTTCCAGTGTTCCCCTTTGAGCTTTTTTGATCGTAAAACAAAATGCAAATTGAATTGTAAATTAGTGACTCTTAAAAGAAAATGGAACTGTTTTATCTGACGGATTACACATAATAAAGTTCATGCTTGAGCCCGTATCGTAAGTATTAGCATGTGGAATACTTATGTCAAATAATCCACCTTTACAATACTGTGGATTGTCTTTATTGTTAAAGCTACATTAAGCTAGAATAATGAGACATGTTTCGTCCCGCTTTCGGGACATCTTCAGTTAAATAAGAACAAGACCTATTTAAAAAATATTAGTAAGGACACTCTAAACACCATCGCTAAAGTGTGTAACTGCCGACGTTTATCAGGCTTCAGCCATGGGATGATATGAACATCGTACTCGATATTGTAAATAAATCCCAGGCAGGAATTCAGTGCTCATTGAAGTTTAAGTGTTTCTTCTCATGTCATTTCAACTAAAACGACGTCACAATAATTAAGAATAGGGAGAACCAGTGTCTGTATTAGTTTGGCCTTTAGCTCATACGGAAATAAATCTCTCTATCGTTTAAGAGCTCCAAAAATCTTTTTACGGGTTTATTTCGTGTGATCAGACCTATGAAGTGTTTCATTCATATTTACGCCGAGATTTCTGACCGTTTTACTGCAGAGAATAATGTTACCTCATTAGGTTGTGTTTCAGACGCTACAAATGTGATCGTTAGATGGTGTTTGAAGGCTTATGGCTTTTACCTGTAACGGAGAGACCATGAACCTCCTCGACCCGAAAACTAGAGTTCCTTAACGCTTGAGCAAAGGCAGATCAAATTTTATGATGCCTTGTATTTCGCAGGGCTTCGCCAAGAGAATTGCAACTAAGGACGCGATTCTGCTTTTAATACACGAAGTATCAATAAAATCGGCGACCGGAACGTCTGAGGATCTCCCTGTTAATTAATATTATGGTCGACTTAAAAGGTTTTCCACAGACATGTGCCCTTCCTAGCTTCTGAGAGACAAGTTGAGGCTGATAACATCAAAGCTCCCGTATCCATTCGATTCGACTTCTAATTTATCCTCCTGTAGTTGCAGTAACACCTGTTACAGTGGCCAGCTCTCACAAAGTACATTGTGTTATCTGTCAACTGATGCTGCACTTTTCCTAGTCTTGTGTAATGTCTCTCTCGCCGTAACTCACTCGTCGTGCGTGAGATCTCTTGTCTGAACAGAGACACACGGTTGTGCAGAAACTTCCGTATGGGGGCAGGGCTAACTCAAAATGCCAATAAGTAAATAAAATAAATAAATTAAATACATATGTACAGTCTAAACCGCGACATTGATTTCAACGACGTATTTGATATAACGGTGAAATTTAACGGTCCCGTCTAAATCCTTTATAAACACTGGGGTTCGAACACACTATCTCCCGCATGCAAGCTCACCCTTGCCGCACGTCCAAAATCGCTTAATACGATATGATTCATATTCTGTTTTACGACCGGATGCCCTTCCTGACGCCAACCCTATACGGAGGGATGTAATCACTATTGCGTGTTTTGTGATGGTTGGTAGTGTAATGTGTTGTATGAATATGATGAGGAGAGTGTTGGGACGGACACATACATCTAAGTCCCCGAGTCAGAAGAATTGACCTGCCTCAGTCTCTTTTCTTTTTACAAGTTGCTTTACGTCGCACCGACACAAACAGGTTTCATGGGGACGATGCGATAGGAAAGGACTAGGAGTGGGAAGGAAGTGGCCATAGCCTTAATTGATGTACAGTCCCAGCATTTGTCTGGTGTGAAAATGGGAAAACCACAGGAAACCATCTTCAGGGCTGCCGACAGTGAGGTTCGAACCCACTATCTCCCGGACGCAAGGTCACGGCCAACAGGCCCGGTCTGTCTCAGTCTCATCCTTGAGTTTGACAATATGAAAGTGACTGAGGTATGAGCGATGCTAGTAATACCATTCCTTATGCAGCCAGTCCCTGTTATGAATGGTCTGAAAAATGTTGCTCATAGGGTCTGTTGGTGCATGCATACCAGCGGGTCTGGCAAATTGATATGTAATAGCAACTTCTGGCTCAATGAGGAAAGCAACAGGAAACTATCTCACACCTCATTCCCCTACAGTGATAGCTAGGCCATCCCTGACAGCTGATAGCGGAGATATTGACGATCAAACCAACTTTCGAGTTGAATACTCAACATAAGTGTGTATGTGTATTTATCACGAGAAATCGCTCGAATACAATTCAATGAAATTTAGTATTTAATATCAGGGAAGAAGGAACTATAAACACTGCTTAGAGGAGGGTGTAAAAATTGCTTATCGAGAGAATTGCCCGTAGCATAGCTGTGAGTTTGCATCCGACAGGTAGTGGTTTTGAATCCCACTGTCGGCAGCCTTGAAGATGGTTTTCCGCTGTTTTCCATTTTCACACCAGGCAAATGCTGGGCCTGTACATCAATTAAGGCTATGGCCGTTTCCTTCCACCCCCAGCTCTTTTCCATCCTTGCATCGGCGAAATTCTTCGATGTGTTAGTGCGACGTTAAACCACAAACAAATAATAATAATAATAATAATAATAATAATAATAATAATAATAATAATAATAATAATAATAAACTAGAAATACTAGAAAGGCGAATCATGAGGAAAATATTAGGCCCACAAAACACAGCAGAAGGTTGGAAATTACGAAGTAATGCTGAAATATATCAAAAAATAGAAAATATATCAGATGTAATGAGGTAAAGGAGACTTATGTTTTTTGGACATTTATATCGAATGCAAGATAGTAGATTAAGCAGTAAGATTTTCAGATATTTGTGGGGTAAGAAATGAACGACAAGCTGGGTCAATGAAGTAAGAAAGGATTTAGAAAAAACAATATAACAACAGAAGAAAGAGAAGGCTTTCGGGAAAAAGTATTGAAAATAGAAGGATTCCAAGGTAGGAAAGTAAAAAAGACTGGTTCAAAGTGGTCTGAAGACAGAAAGAAGAAACATAGTGAACAGATGAAAGCGTACTGGAAGAAAAGGAAAGAACAAAGAAGAAGGAATTGAAATTGGCACGTGGTCCTCTGGTGGCCCATTCGAAAGAAGAAGAAGAAGAAGAAGAAGAAGAAGAAGAAGAAGAAGAAGAATGTCTGCCTCTGTGGTGTAGTGGTTAGTGTGATTAACACCTACCCCTGGAGGCCTGAGTTTCGTTCCCGGCTCTGCCACAAAATTTGAAAAGTGTTACGAGGACTGGAACGGGGTCAACTGAGTAGAGGAAAGTGGGGTTCGATTCCCACCTCATGCATCCTTGAAGTGGTTTTCCGTGGTTTCCCACTTCTCCTCCGGGCAAATGCCGGGGTGTTACCTAACTTAAAGCCACGCCCGCTTCCTTCCCTCTTCCTTGTCTACCCCTTGCAATCATACCATCCCCCCCACAGTCCTACTCGTTGTCTGAATGGTCAGCGTACTGGCCTTCGGTTCAGAGGGTCCCGGGTTCGATTCCCGGCCGGGTCGGGGATTTTAACCTTCATTGGTTAATTCCAATGGCTCGGGGACTTGGTATTTGTGCTGTCCCCAACATCCCTGCAACTCACACACCACACATAACACTATCCTCCACCACAATTACATGCAGTTACCTACACATGGCAGTTGCCGCCCACCCTCATCGGAGGGTCTGCCTTACAAGGGCTGCACTCGCCTAGAAATAGCCACACGAAATTAATTAAATTATCCTCCCCCCACAAGGCCCGTGTTGAACGTAGCAGGTGAAGCCGCCTGGACAAGGTACTCGTCCTCCTCCCCAGTTGTATACCTGACCAAATGTCTATCGCTCCCTTGAGGTAGTAGAGGTAGGATCCCTCGCTGAATCCGAGGGAGAAAAGAACCCTGGAGGGTAAACAGATTAAGAAAGAAAATATAATAATACTATTAATAATAATAATAATAATAATAATAATAATAATAATAATAATAATAATAATAATGATGTATTCCTCTGTGATGTAGTGGTTAGTGTGATTAGCAACTACCCCCGGAGGACTGAGTTTGCTTCCCGGTTCTGCCACGAAATTTGAAAAGAATTACGAGGACCGGAATGGGGTCAACTGAGTACACGGGGTTTTGATTCCCACCTCAGCCATCCTCGAAGTGGTTTTCCGTGGTTTCCCACTTCTTCTCCGTGCAATTGTCATGATGGTACCTAACCTAAGGCCACGGCCGCTTCCTTCCCTCTTCCTTGTCCAGCCCCTTCCAATTTTCCCATCCCCCACAAGGCCTATATTCAGTATAGCAGGTGAGGTCGCCTGGGCGAGGTGCTGGTCCTTCTCCCCGACCAAATGTCTCACGCTTCGGGACACTTGAGATGCTAGATGTGGGATCCTTCGCTGAGTCCGAGGGAAAAACTAACTCTGTAGGGTAAATAATAAGAAACAAATATGTTACCTGAAACCTTTTACATGCCGGCATAGTACGTCGAATGACCGGGCGAGTTGGCCGTGCGCGTAGAGGCGCGCGGCTGTGAGCTTGCATCCGGGAGATCGTGGGTTCGAGTCCCACTGTCGGCAGCCCTGAAAATGGTTTTCCGTGGTTTCCCATTTTCACACCAGGCAAATGCTGGGGCTGTACCTTAATTAAGGCCACGGCCGCTTCCTTCCAACTCCTAGGCCTTTCCCATCCCATCGTCGCCATAAGACCTATCTGTGTCGGTGCGACGTAAAGCAAGTAGCAAAAAAAAAAAAAGTACGTCGAATGGACTTTCTCCCACCCTTCAAAAATCCGACTACCTCTGCCGGGTTTCAACCCGCTAGCTTGGGTTCCGGAGGCTGACACTACCACTAATACACAGGGGCAGCTGTTGATTGATTAGAAAGCATAAGGGCGAGTAAGTAGTCTCGGAGGATTGTGTGTGAGAGGATGCAACTGATAGCAGAACGTTGTGATGTTTTGCCAGCCTGTTAGCTCCATTTCACTCGGCAGTCAGCTGTGAGAGAAGATGTTACCAGGCTGACCTCGCGCTTCCAGCTGTTGAGTCACGCTAACCTTAGCAGCACGATCGAGATCCAGGTCAGTGTTTACTTTCACTCTCACCGGAGAAGTTCCTTCATACTGCTCGTCGCTGCTCTGCCTACTCACTGTAGAGTGTGAACAGCGGACCAATATACCGCGTATCCCTCGGTCAGAGTCACAGTGGTCACCCAAAATTTGTGACCCCCTGCGGGTGAAGGCGGTGGAATCCTCTGTATGTCCCAAAAGGCGAGTAAAAGCGGTACCAAGGGTTTTCAACTTGGGATCGTGAGTTGGCAACCATGGTTCCTCCAGCTGACTCTAGCCTACCTTCCACTTCCTTGTGTCAGGCTTCTCACCTTCATCTATCCTCCCTTGGTCAACTCTTGTTCTCAAAGAATAATCCGGCATCCAGAGTGCCACAATTCATCTCAGAAACCTCGAAAACTATCGAATCGACAGTAATGTCGGCCGTTTTCCATTATCTTCTTCATCTTTATCCGTTTACCCTCTAGGGTCGTTTTTTTTTCCCTCGGACAAAGCGAGGGATCGCACCTCTACCGCCTCAAGGGCAGTGTCCCGGAGCTTCAGACACTGGGTCGGGGATACAACTGGGGAAGTTGACCAGTACCTCGCCCAGGCGGCCTCACCTGCTATGCTGAACAGGGGCCTTGTGGAGGGATGGGAAGATTGGAAGGAATAGGCAAGGAAGAGGGAAGGAAGCGGCCGTGGCCTTAAGTGAGGTACCATCCCGGCATTCGCCTGGAGGAGAAGTGGGAAACTATGGAAAGCCACTTCCAGGATGGCTGAGGTGGGACTCGAACCCACCTCTACTCAGTTGACCTCCCGAGGCTGAGTGGACCCCGTTCCAGCCCTCGTACCACTTTTAAAAATTTCGTGACAGAGCCGGGAATCGAACCCGGGCCTCCGAGGGTGGCAGCTAATCACACTAACCACTATACCACAGAGGCGGGTGAAAGCATTTCTTACCAGACAAAGTAGGAGTTCCCATACCACGAAAAACATAAAATTAGCAATTTCCTCAATTGTGCCGAAAGTTGAAGGGCTAAAGGGCCCTGTAAGGTCTTAAATTGTGAGTCCCGGATGCCGGCCCCGTGGTGCAGGAATAGCGTGACTGCCTCTTACCCGGAGGCGCTGGGTTCGATTCCCGGCCAGGTCAGGGATTTTTACCTGGACCTGAGGGCTAGTTCGAGGTCCACTCAGCCTACGTGATTAGAATTGAGGAGCTATCTGACGGTGAGATAATGGCCCTGGTATAGAAAGCCAAGAATAACGGCCTAGAGGATTCATCGTGCTGACCACACGACACCTCGTAATCTGCAGGCCTTCGGGCCGAGCAGCGGTCGCTTGGTAGGCCAAGATCCTTCAAAGGCTGTAGTGCCATGGGGTTTGGTTTTGTGGTTTTAATCGACCGGATAGCGATGATTAAGGAAAGGATTGTAAATTTAGGAATAAATAAATAATATATTATCATACTTATCTGCCTGCTGTCATTTCTTGATGGATACAGTATTTTGCATCCATCTCTTGGCACAGGCCAGAGTAAAGTGTAGCTTCCACCGAAGTCCCAGTCAACATCCATGGCTGTGACAATATGGAAGTTTCTGGGGGTATGGGTAGTGCTGAGAAATGACATTCAGAGCATGAGTAGTGCATCTGAGTGTAATGAAAGGTGCTGCTCATAGGGTCAGTCGTGCTGCAATAGTACTTTCTGACCCACTGAGGAAAGCAATGGCAAGCTACCTCACTCCTCATCTTGCCTAGTACGCCTCATTTTGGTGCTGCCATTGGTTTTTGTGGTTACCTTATAACCGCATAACCTTTGGTGGTGCTATTTGAGGATCCAACCAGCCTCTGGGCTGATGCCCTAACAGACACAGACACTTAGTTTTATTTTATTTACCTAAAATTCGTAGTTCATATCCCTAGCATGTTTTCAACATTTAGTTGCCTGAATTGTGGATTTTTCTACATGTCATTACCTCCCAACCGCCACCCCTAGGGGTTCTAGTGATGTTTCATCCACACAGTATTATTTTGCAGATAGTAAGTCTTATGTTTACCGAGTTTGGTTGAAATCGCTTAATGCGTTCCAGAACATACACACATACAGGCAATATTTTAGGATTGCCCAAATTGACTGAACGTTGAACTTAAGAGGACCTGTCACTGCTTGATGATTCCTCTGCAGATATATCTCCAGAAAATTTTGAACACGAAGCAAATCGGTCCAGTAGAACTGCTGGACGAACTGGACAAAGGTGTTTTCAGTAATTTATTTAATATTTAGCCCTAGATAACAATAAGAAGAAGAAGAAATAAAGTATAAATAGAAGGGTGGGAAAGATAGAAATGGCTTTCAAACTATGTCCTAGAACTTATAAATTCAAGCAAAATTAAAACATTATTGTACTAAGGGCAGATCACAGTGTGTACCGAGCTCGATAGCTGCAGTCGCTTAAGTGCGGCCAGTATCCAGTATTCGGGAGATAGCGGGTTCGAACCCCACTGTCGGCAGCCCTGAAGATGGTTTTCCGTGGTTTCCCATTTTCACACCAGGAAAATGCTGGAGCTGTACCTTAATTAAGGCCACGGACGCTTCCTTCCCACTCCTAGCCCTTTCCTGTCCCAACGTCGCCATAAGGCCTATCTGTATCGGTGCGACGTAAAGTAACTTGCAAGAAAAAGAAGAAGAAGAAGATCACAGTGTCTATATGCGGCGGAAACAATGACGAAAGTGACGGACCCAGAGAAAGGAGATTCTTTAGGAAAAATCTTAGGTCCTAAGAAGTCACTAGATTACAACCCATGTTCCGAATGAGACCGAATTGTGAACTTTATGCAAAAGTTGAGATGATAACAACTACTATGAGAAAAAGAAGATTATCAATTTATGTGTCCGCCTCTGTGGTGTAGTGGTTAGCGTGATTAGCTGCCACCCCCGGAGGCCCGGGTTCGATTCCCGGCTCTGCCACGAAATTTGAAAAGTGGTACGAGGGCTGGAACGGGGTCCACTCAGCCTCGGGAGGTCAACTGAGCAGAGGTGGGTTCGAGTCCCACCTCAGCCATCCTGGAAGTGGCTTTCCATGGTTTCCCACTTCTCCTCCAGGCGAATGCCGGGATGGTACCTCACTTAAGGCCACGGCCGCTTCCTTCCCTCTTCCTTGTCTATTCCTTCCAATCTTCCCATTCCTCCACAAGGCCCCTGTTCAGCATAACAGGTGAGGCCGCCTGGGCGAGGTACTGGTCATACTCCCCAGTTGTATCCCCCGACCAAGAGTCTGAAGCTCCAGGACACTGCCCTTGAGGCGGTAGAGGTGGGATCCCTCGCTAAGTCCGAGGGAAAAACCGAACCTGGAGGGTAAACAGATGATGATGATGACAAATAAATAAATAAATAAATAAATAAATAAATAAATAAATAAATAAATAAATAAATAAAAAATAAATAACGTGTATTCAACCCTTGTCGGGTATGAAGTCAGATGAATCTTCGTAGCGAGTGTTTACGACCGGATAAATAATAGTATATATTTCATTGTGAAGTGGAAAGGTTCCCACAACTTCCGTGACTCTGAGGACGAAGGGTTGTTGTCTGCTGTTGAGGATCCCTCGTAGCAGTCTGCAACTCATTTGCATACAAACGACGAGAAAGTATTTCAAGGTTCACTGAGCCGAATCCCTTCCTTGTTTGGCCAAACGAAGCAGCTGTTTTATGGGCGAGCGCATCTCGGGATAATAGCTGCTAAGTTGTATCTTAAATCTGGTTACGTAATTTGTCTGATGCACTAAGGCAGAATAGTCTGTAATATCTACTTCGTGGCCCTGAGCTGCAATTACTGTAATGTATAATTTTATGCCAGTTAGGAACGTTGTATGAGGAGGAGGAGGAGGAGGAGAAGGAAGAAGAAGAAGAAGAAACCAATTGGTAGCGCGCTAGCATTGGGGGCGCCAGCATGCAACCTAGTACTTAGGGATTAGGGCAAACATGTTCGCTGAGTTTTCTCTGTTGAGTACAGGTCGAAATAGTTCTATACTTCGTCAGGCTGCGTGCCTCAGACGGCACGAAGAAATTCTAAATCATAGCTTGACCGGGCAAGTTGGCCGTGCAGTTTGGGGCTGCGCATCCGGGAGATAGTAGGTTCGAACCACATTGTCGGCAGCCCTGAAGATGGTTTCCCGTGTTTTCCCATTTTCACACCTTAATTAAGGCCACGGCCACTTCCTACCCACTCCTAGTCCTTTCCTGTCCCATCGTCGCAATAAAACCGCTCTGTGTGAGGTGCGACGTAAAGCAAGTAGCAATCCTAGCTTGCACGCTTCAACCCCGTATATTATTACATTGTCCTTTTTTTTTTACAAGTTGCTCTACGTCTCACCGACACAGAGAGGTCTTATGGCGACGATGGGACAGGAAAGGGCTAGGAGTGGGAAAGGAGTTACCGTGATCTTAGTTAAGGTACAGCCCCAGCATTTTCCTGGTGTGAAAATTGGAAACCACGGAAAACCATCTTCAGGACTGCCGACAGTGGGGTTCGAACCCAATATCTCCCGAATATCGGATACCCGTCGCACTTAAGCGACTGCAGCTATCGAGATAGGTTTTTCACACTCTAACACGGAATTTGTAATGTTTATATTTTATTCGAATGTGTAAATATAGGAAGATTAAACCGTGTCGATTACTATAGAGCGCAGTATTAATCACACCCGAATACTTTCAAAAAATGGGTCTTTCTTGCGGTTATAATGTCTTTGAAAAATGCTGTACTCCAATCAACATCTTTTTGAAAATAGTGCGAGAAACTTTTGTAGACACAATCGAATGTCACTGTTCCTCTTCCGTGCCGAGTGTGTTCGCTATCTCGCTGGACTGTGACGTACGCCTGATACGCAGGCCGCCCGCATTTCAGACGAGCGAGTCCAGTCACCCTGGGCTAGCTTCAAAGGGCGCCCAGCTGAGCTACGAACATTGCTAGAAATCTGTGATTTCAAGGTTTATGAACAGAAGAGAAGACATTTTCAACCATTAAGGTGAGTTTCTCTTTTAAACCTAGAAAGTTCGAGCAGGCCCCTAAGACCCAGCAGTATGAAATTTTGCAAAAACCCCAAGGCCTCAGCATTCAGAGGACTGATCGCCTATGTACCTTCCTGTAATGGTCGTAGGAATGCATTGCAGTTCCCAACTAGGAGCTTCATCAGTTACTCTTTTTCTGTCACTTGAGCAAAATAGTACTGGATCTCTCAGCCCGGCCCGACCGTTGACGTACCTAATTCTGTCCAATAGGCCGACAAGGTTATTTTCTGTGGCTTAACTTTCAAAGTTCTTACCGTGCTTATATCTTCAATAAACTATAACTTAGTGTTTACATGAAATTTTCAACATCGCATCATCCAGTGGAAGGATTGCAACGTGTGAAATAGAGGAAATGTTATATGATGAATTTCAAAATACAGACGCTGACTCGGATTTTGTGATAACCAGTGATCGTGAATCCAACAGTGAATTTAGTGAAGGAGAATAAGAAATAGACATCAGAGTTGCAACTATAGCCAGTTCCAGTGTTACGGTGATTACAGGGGATTCAAATGCAGGTAGTTCTCCCCGTTATTTTGTTGGAAAAGACAGAACAAACCAAGGATTTTGACCCGACTGGAACTTCTCTAAGTGTTATTTACATGTTGCGTATTGCTCGGCATATTGAGAATCATTGGGTTCACTTTTTGTAAAATGTATTAAGTACATACTGTTTGCCACAAATGTTCATATCAGTGCGTGTTTTGAACCCTAAATTTTATGCCAATTTTCAGTTGAGATTTTTGAAGTTGTTACGGAGTCAAGGATTCAAAGCTACGTTTTCAGGGTATTGATATTATGCCATTTTATTGTAACATATTTTTTGAAGTGAAATTTGATCGCAAAAAAGTTTAAATAATTCTTATTATGTTGGATATACCAGACCCAGCCCGACCGCTCTCATTTCTGTCACTCTTCTTGATAGACCTACACAGTTGTTTTACATCAGACAAGTAATATTAATTGGTATTGATTTATATGTCCGCCTCTGTGGTGTAGTGGTTAGCGTGATTAGCTGCCACCCCCGGAGGTCCGGGTTCGATTCCCGGCTCTGCCACGAAAATTTGAAAAGTGGTACGAGGGCTGGAACGGGGTCCACTCAGCCTCGGGAGGTCAACTGAGTAGAGGTGGGTTCGATTCCCACCTCAGCCATCCTCGAAGTGGTTTTCCGTGGTTTCCCACTTCTCCTCCAGGCGAATGCCGGGATGGTACCTAACTTAAGGCCACGGCCGCTTCCTTCCCTCTTCCTTGCCTATCCCTTCCAATCTTCCCATCCCTCCACAAGGCCCCTGTTCAGCATAGCAGGTGAGGCCGCCTGGGCGAGGTACTGGTCATACTCCCCAGTTGTATCCCCCGACCAAGAGTCTGAAGCTCCAGGACACTGCCCTTGAGGCGGTAGAGGTGGGATCCCTCGCTAAGTCCGAGGGAAAAACCGAACCTGGAGGATAAACAGATGATGATGATGATGATGATTGATTTATATAATTTTATTTCTACATTTAAAACAGTAGCAAGTAGCAAGAATGATTGCGTCCGACTCGTTGGCTGAACGGTCAGCGTACTGGCCTTCGGTTCAGAGGGTCCCGGGTTCGATTCCCGTCCGGGTCGGGGATTTTAACCTTAATTGGTTAATTCCAATGGCACGGGGGCTGGGTGTATGTGTTGTCTTCATGATCATTGCATCCTCATCACGACGCGCAGGTCACCTACGGGTGTCAAATAGGAAGACCTGCACTTAGCGAGCCGAACCCGTCCTGGGATATCCCGGCACTAAAAGCCATACGACATTTCATTTTCAAGAATGATAGCTAGTACAAACAGGTGGAGGGTACTAGAAGGCTAATTTAGGAATGAACTCGATGGATGAAGCTGTGCGCATAAACCGGCTTCGGTGGTGTGGTCATGTGAGGCGAATGGAGGAGGATAGGTTACCTAGGAGAATAATGGACTCTGCTATGGAGGGTAAGAGAAGTAGAAGGAGACCAAGACGACGATGGTTAGACTCGGTTTCTAACGATTTAAAGATAAGAGGTATAGAACTAAATGAGGCCACAACACTAGTTGCAAATCGAGGATTGTGGCGACGTTTAGTAAATTCTCAGAGGCTTGCAGACTGAACGCTGAAAGGCATAATAGTCTATAATGATAATGTATGTATGTATGTAAAACAGTAGTCGTAGTATTAGCACACATCAAGTGCTCGAAACGTTTTCTTCTTCGTCTTCAAATACATAGTCTGACAAAAAAATTGAAGCACCCAGAAAAGATGGTCGGATGCCAATGTAACTTCGAACACGTACGTACCATCGGCGGGTGTGGCAATGATTAGAGTTGCTATATTCTGTAACAGATAGAACGACCACCAGAGTGCATTAGTGTTGTTACCAGGCCTGGTAGGGTATATAAATGGCGTGAACAACGTCAGACGTTGCGTGATTACTGTGAGAGACATAGAGTTGCCACGTACTCGTTACCTCCATTTGGCCACCTGGTCGAATCGTGCAATATCCAGATTTTTGGGGCATTCGGATGTGACAGTGGCCCGATGTTGGACTGCATGGGGCGGTGAGGACAGGTATACTCGTCGTCAAGGTTCAGGTCGACCACGTCTGACCACCACAAGGGAGGATCGCCGTACTGTGCACCAAACACGTCGTAACTCCTGTCATCCAAGCACCTTGCAACATTCTGTGTCGGAGACTAACAGCAGCCGGACTGGGGAATTACCGTCCCATGCGTAGGCTGCCGTTAACACCACAACACAAACGGCCTCGTCTGGAGTCGTGCCGTGACCGGGAAACATAGACTGCTGATGAATGGTGTTGCATTGTGTTCTGCGATGAATCCCGGTTCTGCACTACCCCGGATGACCGTCTGCGAGTATGGCGGCGACCTGGCGAGGAGTCCCATCCTTCCAATGTTTTGGAGAAGCACAGCGGTGTTAGTCCTGGTGTCATGGTGGGGGGAACCATAGGGTATGACTTGAGGTCACTGCTGAGGGTACTCAGATGGCACAACGGTACGTCACGCACATCCTGCCTCCTCATGTGTTACCTCTCATGCCACAGTATCATGCTGCCATTTTTCAACAGGACAATGCTCGTCTACACACGGTACGTGTCTCTACGAACTGTCTGCGTGATGTTGAGGTACTCCCGTGGCCAGCAAGATCTGTCCCCCATAGAACATGTGTGGGACCAGCTCGGACGTCGACTCCGACCTAGTGCCAGTACCTAGGATATCAAGGACCAGTTACAACAGTTCTGGGCCAGCTTGCCTCAGGAGAGGATTCAACAGCTTTATGACACCCTTCCCAACCCAAAAAGTGCAAGCATCCAGACCAGAGGGAGTGCGACGTCATACTTGTAAGTGGGCTCGTACTGCCATCTGACTCGATTTTGTAATCACTGAAATAACATCACATACCCTCTGAATACGTGAAGGTTCATGTCGTTCCTCCTCCCCATATAGGTTCTTCTACTTTATTTTTATCAGGCAGTGTATTATAAATAAAGCCCGGATTTTTATGCAGTAACAGGTTAGATTGCAAACTAGTTTGGTTAGTAGGATGTGTTGGCCACCCGCTCTTCCATAGTGTAGCAAGAGTAACATAAATTATAGGGGTTCTGATGGACCATACCCCTAATGTCTATGCTATCCCCATAGCACAATGATTGTAAAGGTAGACTATACTTGCTACTCGCTTCAGTAATTTTGCATTCTAACCTATTAATACATAAAAATCCGGGCTCTAATTATAAATAAAGGGCTGAAATCCCCATATCACTAAAGCAGCCATAATCTTCAGCACATCTGCTATTTTTATTTTACTAGAATGTTCTCTAAATGTCTTTGGGCAGGTAAGTTTTAAACTGGATGTAGGCGAATCTCGCTGGATGAACTCATTATGGATCCTATCCTGAACGAACTCGACCAGGCAATGAGGACATGTACCGTTGTCCTACGACATCACTTGTGAAAGGTAGCGAAAAATCGCTGAACCGTGCTCTGAGATAGAATGTCGTCATATGACAAGCTATTTCCTTGATAAATGTAATCGATTATGCTATAAATCTATTGAGACTGTGAAACTGACCTCAACCTGTGCAAGACACTGTATTCAACCACATTTCTTAATTACTAAGGACTATACGGTACTTCGAGGTCATGTTTATCGCTGAAGCTAGTGCTAACACCTGTGAAAGAATGCAAGTGCATTACTCTGGAGCGAAGACTGGTGGCGATTATTGTTTTAAAAGGAAGTACATGTGAGTAACCATTGGTTCGGTGGTAAAGTGTCTGCCTCCGGATCCCAAGATAGCAGGTTCAAACTCTGCAGATGTAGCCGGATCTTTTGAAGGGTGGAAAAAGTCCATTGGACACTCCATGTCGTACAATGTCGGCATGTAAAAGATCCCTGGTGACACGCTTGGTGTTTACCCGTCAAAGATATTAAACTCAGCCATAGACGCCCAAGAGATATTCGGTTCACTCTGCCATCTAGTAGGCGTAGAGGAAAATAGAACGTCGAAATTCAGGATCAGACAACCAGATGGCGTCAAATTTAAAAAGAACTATCTGCGCACGGTAGCTGAGGCTATACGATTATTTTTATTTATGTTCAGTAGGGCATATGATGCTGTTGATGGTGATTCGTCCGTCGGATGGCGACGTTAAGCCTTGAGTAGATTCCTTGGTGCTATTCGAGAAGAGTAGGGAATGTGCCGATAGGGAGTTCACCCTCTCCATACAACAAGGATCTGTACTGGGCCTCCTATTTTTCTCTTTGTATATAAATGGCATAGCTTACGGATTAAAACACTGCAAATACCACTTATACGCTGATGACCTACAGATATACTGTATATACAGCAAACCCGAAAACCTACAAACGCGTCACCTGAATGAAGACTTGATGATCATAGATATATTGGCCAGAAATCACGGATTAAAATGAAACCCATCAAAATCCCAGGCAATAATTATTGGTTACCCTAAATTACTTTGCAAACTCAATCGAACAGCGTTACCACAGTTGTCCATAAGTGGTACTCCCGTACAGTATAGCCAAAATGTAAGAAATCTTGGTATAATATTTGACGAACATCTGTCCTGGTCTGCCCAAACTATATCTGTGTGTAGAAAAATATACGGAACGCTACACAGTCTCAGTAAATTCAAATTAACTTTCCCTTTTAAACTAAAGAAAATTCTTGTTGAATCACTCGCATTACCTCATTTTGATTATTGCGATATAGTTTATAACAACCTATGAGTAGACTGGGGAAGGAAATTACAGTGTGCTCAGAATGCTTGTGTAAGATTTATCTGTGGACTTCGTTACGCTGACCATGTCACACCGTCTTACACGCGACTCGGGTGGCTTCGCCTGCAAGAACGACGCACACTTCATACTCTTTGCTTTTTGCATAATATTCTTAAAACTTCTCAACCAGCCTATCTCCGTATTCGCATGAAGCTCCCCTCCACAGACCATAACAAAAATACCCGATCCTGCAGCACCATGTGTTTATCCCTTCCTGTGCACAGAACAGCAATCTACACGAAATCATTCACCGTTACGGCAGCCCGACAATGGGATCTCTTACCAGTGGACGTCAGAAGCATGTCCAGCAGCTTAGCTTTTAAACATGCCTATGTCGAAGTACTAGGTAAACATCCATGAATCATCAAGTTATGACCTGAAAACACCTCCTCCTACCGCCTCTCCATCATTATTTCCCTCTCCCTTTCACAGATCTTCTTCTTTAGCTTCATCACTTTCTTCTTCTTACAAATCCTCCTCTTCCCCTCTCAATTGAAGGCGATATTTCGGTGTACTGTAGAAACGTATGTATTTTCTAAACTTTCTCTTAAGTAGTAGTTATAGTACTCATTGTTCACATATTATATTTAATGTACTCTACTCATGATTTGTATTATATATATGATATGATTTTTGTAAGTGTGATTACTTTTGTTAATACTATTACTGTTATTATTATTAATATTATCATATTATTGTCATCAGTAGTTATTGTTAAGTGTTCTAGGATAAGACTGGTTAAGTGTAAGAAAGGGAGTACATCCCTAACTTTGCCAGGATAAAGAAAACATATTATTATTATTATTATTATTATTATTATTATTATTATTATTATTATTATTATTATTACCGCACTATTATTGTCACTTCAGCTAGAAAGGCCTATGTGCGTCAAATACAGAGACGGATTCTACGTGAAGAAACACGCCAAGCGGTCATTTTTTTTGTCTAATGCATTACGCTCTCTAATTTTGGTAGCCCTTCCTTCTTTCTTTCTTTCTTTCTTTCTTTCTTTCTTTCTTAATCCGTTTACCCTCCAGGGTTGGTTTTTCCCTCGGACTCGGTGAGAAATCCCACCTCTACCGCCTCAAGGATGGTGTCCTTGGGTGGGGGATACAACTGGAGAGGAGATCCAGTACCTCACCCAAGTGGCCTCACCTGCTATGCTGAACAGGGGCCTTGTGGGAGGATGGGAAGATTGAAAGGCCTTAAGTTAGGTACCAAACCGGTATTTACCTGAAGGAGAAGTGGAAAACCACGAGAAACCACTTCGGGGATGGCTGAAGTGGCAATCGAACCTCCCTTTACTCAGCTGATCTCCCGAGGCTGAGTGGACCCCATTCCAGTCCTCGTAATAGAGAGCCGGGAATCGAACTCGTGCCTCCTACGGTGGTAGCTCATCGAACTAACTATTACACCACAGAGGCGGACTGGTAATTCGTCTGACATTAGGCTAATTATTTAGTGTGTTTCCTAATCCTAGTTCGGAAAATACTGACATAGCCTTGCAATGGACATCAAAGGTTATCAGATCGTGATGCTACTATCCAAGTTATTTATTGTCATTGGCCGTGCGATATTGTTTCAGTAGAAAGTTCAGTAGATAGTTTTCGTTTGTAAGAGAGTTGTCTAGAGAAATCGAACGACTTGACATTTTTTGTTATATAACAATCGTTGCGTGCTTTCTTTTCTTTCAATTCTTCTTTTTGTCATGGTGAAGTTATAATCGATTAAGGAGGAAAAGAAAAGTGCTCTTAATGTATTTTATTGCAGAATCGTGAGACTGAAGTTTGTCCGCAAGGCAACGCGGGGTTATAAATACACTGAGGAGTTCATACCGCCGAAGTCAAAGGTCGTCTGATTATATTCGATTTTCCTCAACTATGTATCGATACCCTCGCAGTTTTTTGAAGTTATTATTATTGTCCGACTCGTTGGCTGAATGGCCAGCGTACTGGCCTTCGATTTAGAGGGTCCCGGGTTGGATTCTTGACCGGGTCGGGGATTTTAACCTTCATTGGTTAATTTCGCTGACACGGGGTCGGGGTGTATGTGTCGTCTTCATCATCATTTCATCCTCATCACGACGTGCAGGTCACCTATGGGAAATCAAAAGACCTCCACCTGGCGAGCCGAACTTGACCTCGGACACTCCCGGCACTAAAAGCCATTTCATACCTTCATTGGTTGATTCCAATGGCTTGGGGCCTGGGTGTTTGTGCTATCCCCAACACATCTGCAACTTGCACACCACACAAAACACTATCCTCCACCACAATAACAAGCAGTTACCTACACATGGCAGTTACCGCCCACCCTCATCGGAGAGTCTGCCTCACAAGGGCTGCACTCTGCTAGAAATAGCCACACGAAATTATGTATACATATACATTATTATTATTGTTATTATTGTTATTATTATTATTATTATTATTATTATTATTATTATTATTATTATTATTATTATTATTATTATTATTATTATTATTATTATTATTAGTGGTGGTATTAGTAGTAGTAATAGTATTCCCGAGCGAGCGGCCGAGTGGTTTGTGTTACGTAGCTGTCAGATTACATTCGAGAGATAGTGGGTTCGAACCCCTCTGTCGGTAGCCCCGAAGATAGTTTTCTGTTGTTCCCCATTTTCACACATGCTAGAGCTGTACCTTAATTACGGCCACACTTGTTTCCTTCCCCATTTTAGCCCTTTCTTAACTCATCGTCACCGTAAGACCTATCTGTTGATGGGACACAAAACAAATTTAAAATTATTATTATTATTATTATTATTATTATTATTATTATTATTATTATTATTATTATTGTTATTATTTTCTAATTAATCCCATAACGTATCTGAAGATCGTTTTGGTCAATCGTTCAGTGTCCTGACGATTGGTTCAGAGTGGCCCGAGTTCGATTCCCACTTAGGTCCATGATTGTATCAGGATATTGTTAATTCCTCTGAGTGTTGTGAACGTGGTTATCCGGTTCGAGTACCGGCGGTGTAAAATATTTTTAGCATCAGAATGTTGCCGGCAGGGTAGGAGAGGTGGTGGTATACAATTTCTAATCACAAGATTGCGTGCCAAAAACCTGGACCAAATTTCAAACCTCTCCACAGTGCTCGAATTGAGTGATGGCATATCACGGTGTTGAATGTGATTCATCCGTCAGATGAAGTCGTAAAGCGTTGAGCAGATTAAGTTTACAAGTGATAAGCTTTAAGAGCTTCATTTCAAGTAATACTAATCCCGTATTGACTATAATCAATCAATGAATATTCAAGATAAACTTAAATATTATAATTAAGCGGTCTGCCTATTCAATACAATATATAATTATTATATCTAGTACATGTTTCGTCCCTTAAGAGACATCATCAGCTAATAATAAATTAACATTAATATATCAGAAATAAATATTAAAATTGAAAAGACACCTTAAAATTTTTGGCATTTAAAATAAGATCTTCGAAATTTTGTTAAAATTGTAAGTCATAAGACAGATAAAACAGTTAAATTGTCTATATTTCTCTTGTAGATGTTCTTGGAAAATACCAGTTTGCTTATAAAATCTTAAAATATCATTTGTTGTAAATAGCACACTTGATTTGTATCTCTTGGTAAAAGATTTGTTAAAACTTAATAAGCATTCCTTAGATGGTATAATAAAATTTAAATGCTTCAGAATTTAAAGTCAGATCGGGGCCGTGATGGTGAAGTTCTGTGTGGTAATGGATATAATTTTATTCCTTATTATTGGCCCCGATGTGCGGGGCCCCTCCACACTCCCCGCTCAGCGTAACAACTACCAGTACTTGTTTTAAAGCAGATGCACGCTTACCTCGGTAGAAGTGAGTCCTTCTCCGCACATCGGGGCCAATAATAAGGAATAAAATTATATCCATTACCACACAGAACTTTACCATCACGGCCCCGATCTGACTTTAAATTCTGAAGCATTTAAATTTTATTATACCATCTAAGGAATGCTTATTAAGTTTCAACAAATCTTTTACCAAGAGATACAAATCAAGTGTGCTATTTACAACAAATGATATTTTAAGATTTTATAAGCAAAACTGGTATTTTCCAAGAACATCAACAAGAGAAATATAGACAATTTAACTGTTTTATCTGTCTTATGACTTACAATTTTAACAAAATTTCGAAGATCTTATTTTAAATGTCAAAAATGTTAAGGTGTCTTTCCAATTTTAATATTTATTTCTGATATATTAATGTTAATTTATTATTAGCTGATGATGTCCCTTAGGGGACGAAACATGTACTAGATATAATAAATTATATATTGTATTGAATAGGCGGACCGCTTAGTTATAATATTTAAGTTTATCTTGAATATTCATTGATTGACAGATTAAGTTTGATACATTTTATTATTGAAAAAATTTCTTAGCAGACAAAGTAGCGGTCCCCATGCTACGAACACGTAAAGTTAAGCGATTTCCTCAATTGTGCCAAAAGTTGAAGGGCTAAAGGACCCGGAAAGGATTCAAATTGTAAGTCTTGGATAACTCTACCTAACTAAAAAGCAAATTCCGAAAATCACTTCTGGCCTAAAATCGCTTGTTTCTTTATTTGTTTTCTTTTGTATTCAAATCCTAACCAAATTAACTGATTTACATAATTCTTTCTCTAATGTGTTCGTTGGTTCAATACCCTCAGGTGTTTTCTGATTGTTTGAAAAACAATGTAGTTATCAGGGCTTAAGTGAAACTGTGTATTGACTCACATTAGACCGAGCTCGATAGCTGCAGTCGCTTAAGTGCGGCGAGTATCCAGTAATCGGGAGATAGTGGGTTCGAACCCCACTGTCGGCAGCCCTGAAGATGGTTTTTCGTGGTTCACCATTTTCACACCAGGCAATTGCTGGGGCTGTACCTTAATTAAGGCCACGGCCGCTTCCTTCCCATTCCTAGGCCTTTCCTATCCCATCGTCGCCATAAGACGTATCTGTGTCGGTGCGACGTAAAGCAAATAGCAAAAAAAAAAAAAAAAGAAAAGACCCACATTAGCGCTCGTAGTGGTAGAAAAAGGATAACCGGATAACGATGATTAAGAAAAGGATTGTAATTTTTAGGAAAAAATAAAGAATATATTCTCACACTTTGTTATACTTTATTTACCTAAAATTCGTAGCTAATATCCCTGGGATGTTATCAAGGTTGAGTTGCTTGCCTGAAGGGGATGAACTGTGGAATTTTAATCTCACCTTCTGCAGTAGCAGTAGGCAATTTTCAGTCTCTTAAAAATGGTGTTTACTGGGAAACCATCTGCTGTACTCGACCTTTAACTGGAGCGTCTCCCCCAAAATAATTGGGAACCAAATCCAGGCCAGCCCAGTTAGTAGTAGTTTCCAGGACGTGTAAAGCTCCTTGTGAAAGGCTGTTGAAGTACTTTATGTTATCACTTATCGACCTCGCTTGTCGTGTTCTCCATCAAGACACAGGAGACAGTTGACTGGAAAAAAATTTCTTCCATATCGCTCGACTCTATCAAACCTGTCCTTAATAGTCAGATCAAGAATTTAATTAGATATGAGTCACAGATTCCTACTCAGAATGAAAGTAATCATAACAGCTTTCTCGTGCTTGTGTTGATGACTTCCTGTAAATAACGTTAACGGGGGTGTTTGAAGAATGGAGAATGGAAAGTGATTCATTCATGACAATATGCCATCATTGGAATATGCTAGACACACCGTATTCAAGGATCCTAGAGAAGAACGGCTCTCTATGTAATAACATCCACGGTACGTGAATGTGTTTCATCAAGGTAACCAGACTCGAGGCTCGTGAAATAATACAGTATCCGTAATCCGATATACAGTAAATACGTAGAAAGAGGCAAAATGTAGGTCGGTCGGTCGGTCACTTGCTTTCTTGGCTTACGCTGCGTGAACCATTAACGATAGACCGCAAGTGTAAGCGTACGAATTGTAGAGCATAGTAATCTCTACAAAAAAGTCCGCGATGGTATATACCTATTTCCATCCGGTTGCCCTCTAGAAGCGATTTTATGCTATAGTCAACAGTAAAAAAATATAACTCTTTAATATTAAATAAATATTTCGATATTATCCTCGAATTGCTAATCGATATAAATTGTTTGACCTCCTCCAGTATTTTATAAGGATTACAGTAACCTTGTGAGGACATTATTTGCACGAATGGTTCACAAGTTATGATCATTTTAGGCTGTAGTGGTAATACATGTCAGCAGGACGGGCGAGCGCTGTCCTCATATCACATGACGTCACGTAGAAGGCGGCCAGGGAGAGAAACAAGTGAGCGCGATGCGGGAAGACACCGCCCCTGGTGTTACATTATCGAAACTACAGCAACACTTGCGTGATTTCACGTTGCGTTACTTCGTGTTTTTCACGCAGCTGGACGACAAGGTTCGTGGTCACACCTGCGTGTTTGCACGCCGTGATTTTATTAGTGTGTTGTATATTGTCATCGCTATTGCTCTGCATATGGAAGGAATTCCAATAAATGAAAACTCCGTTGTTGCGTTATGTGCTGCGTTGTTTGTTTGTCGTCGTCGTCAAAGAATATATTGGATCCATCCTGTAATAAGTGACAGGTCATCAAGTGGGAAATCTGTGCTCCTGCACAACCAAGACAAATCTTTCCACTATTACAGAAAATCCGTGCCCTTATTTGAAATGCTTTTCTGCTGGTTGAAAAAAGCTGTCAGCAAAAGAAGCTCAAGGGAATGTATCGCTGCGGAAGGAAAACGAACGCAAAAGGAGTACGCGCAAGGAGCACAATACCGCACCGTTTTTCTCCCGCAAATGTGACCAGACAACGAACGGGAAAACATGCAAACAAAATGAACCTCACCCCATTCTGGAGTGGGCGACCTTGAAGACGCTCTGTCCATTTTTGATGCGAGATTTCACGCACTAACGCAGCGTGAAATCACGGATGTGTGGCCGTAGTCCTATAGGCTACCGTCACACGAGCGGATAATACAGCTTGAAGTGAACAGCAAATAAAGCAGGAAAAATGTGGGCTTAGTGTTGCGATGTAACGAGGCAGTAAATGCAGTTCAAGGAAATGTTGCTGAAGCGATAGGCCGGAGCCTATTTCTTACACTGCATAAGCTGCTGGACGAGGCGGTATTTACTTCATTTCATGCCTAGTCTTCCTTTGTTCTTCTTTTGTTATCGCTTTTTCTCACACCTGTGGGGTCGCGGGTGCGAATTGGGTCGCACATGTGGATTTGGCCCTGTTTTCCGGCCGGATGCCCTTCCTGACGCCAACCCTATATGGAGGGTTGTAATCACTATTGGGTGTTTCTGAAGTGGTTGGTAGTGTGGTATGTTGTCTGAATATGACGAGGAGAGTGTTACACTCAGTGTCCGAGCCAGAAGAATTAATCAGAAGCGATTAAAATCCCCGACCCGGCCGGGAATTGAACCCGGGACACTCTGAACCGCAGGCCAGTACGCTGACCATTCAGCCAACAAGTCAGACACTTCATTATGTCTATTATATTATCTCTATATATAAAATAAGCGTTTTGTCTGTACATTGCTCAGAATTTAAAAAGGATGGCATATATGTACCGGTAATGTCCATAGTAATAGGGAAATGCACTTTTTAATTTTCCGTAATTCTGTCTGTCTGTCTGTCTGTCTGTCTGTCTGTCTGTCTGTCTGTCTGTCTGTCTGTCTGTCTGTCTGTCTGTCTGTCTGTCTGTACACGCATCACGAGAAAACGGCTGAAGAGAATTTAATGAAAATCGGTATTCAAAGTCGGAGAATAAGTCTCTACAATCCAAGCCATAAACAATTGTGATCACCCCGAGTGAAAGGGTAGTTTAGGGGAAGGCCTAAAATTTAATTCTCAAATATTTATGTTATTAGTGATCGTATTTTAATGAAAATCAGTAGACAAAGTCGGGGAGTAAGTTGCTATAATTTAGGCCATAAATAATTGTATTCACGCTGAGAAAAATGGTAGTTTAGGGGAAGGCCCAAAATTTAATTCTCAAATATTTGTTATTAATGGTCCTGTATTAATGAAAATCGGTACGCAAAGTCGGGGAATAAGTCGCTGTAATCTACGCCATAAATAATTTTATTCACGCTGAGTGAAATGGTAGTTTAGGGGAAGGCCTAAAATTTAATTATCAAATATTTGTTATTAGAGGTCGTATAGATAAATACTACAAAACTAAAGTTATATAGTATTAAATTTCCGATCATTTATGTCGTTTACATTGTTACCGTACTGGCTATGATCACAAAGATATTCATGAATTTGGATTTTTGTTACTAAGTCCACATCAGCGCCGAGTCACGAGAAAATGGGTAAACAGAATTTAATGAAAATCGGTATGTAAAGTCGGAGAATAAGGAACTACAGTCTACGCTACACATAATTTTACAAATCACAGAGTCGAAAGAAAACTAAATGTGAAGGCTTACAATATAGAAAGCTCATAACATTGATCAACAATAACATTACCGTTGACCATTGTTTGTTGTGATGTGCTTTGTGTCTTCTGTTGCCACTCATCCCCGGTAGATAGGATTACTTTTGCGTACCGAGTATTATTTATTTGCTTTACGTCGCACCGACACAGATAGGTCTTACAGTACCGATGGGATAGGAAAGGGCTAGGAGTGTGATGGAAGTGGCCTCTGCCTTAATTAAGGTACAGTCCCAGCATTTATTTGGTGTGGAAGTAGGAAACCACAGAATACCATCTTCAGCGCTGCCACAGTGGGGTTCGAATCCACTATATCCCGGATGCAAGCTCACAGCAGCGCACTCCTAACCATACGGCCAACTCGCCCGGTCGTACAGAGTGTAACAGCCTGCCTGAATATTGACGGGAAGTAGCTGGGGAGTTAGATAACTTTATTCTTTAGCATGCCATTCCTCTGGTTCGTAAATTTCCTGATACTACTAGTACGTAACACACTGGTTCATCACAGCATTCGAGCTATTCAATCCCTATTCTGAGGCACTGACTGAAATGAGCAGTGTGCATACTTAACGGACTAATGGTAGAAGAGTGTTCACGGCTGTCTGCGGTCTGGTCATTCCAGTTCTGGAACTTTGGACTGTTAGATCGGCACTGTAGTACTCTTCGTTAAAAGTGATAAAATGTGCTGTTTTTCATTTGACCGAGTATTTTATATGATAACATTGCTTTTAATCGCTACATTCCTACTGACGTTTTTGTAATGACTAAAGCCCGGATTTTTATCCAGTAACAGGTTAGACTGCAAAGCAATTTGGTTAGTAGGAAGTGTCAGCCACCCGCTCTTCCATAATGTAGCAAGAGTAACATAAATTATAGGGGTTCTGATGGGCCGTACCACTCATGTTTATGCAAACCCCACAGCATAATCGTTGTGAAGGTAGACTATACTTGCTACTCGCTTCAGTAAGTTTGTATTCTAACCTATTAATGCATAAAAATCCGGCCTCTAGTAATGACCTATGTTGACTTCAGTTAGGAAAACCACAGTCAGTTTTTATGTGAATCCGGTAGCGAAGCACGGGTTCATCAGCTAGTATGAAATAGAAATGGAGAAATATCCATGTTTGTATAACAACGAGACACTTATAAAAATCGAAATATAAAACTAGAAGTATGAGCAAGTGTAACCCGAAGTATTGTGGGAGTCAAGTGGGAAAAATGCCCAATGAGGAAAGGAATGCGTTAGGTAAATACAAAATGAATAGTATAATTTTATAATTTTGTTTATTTTTTTCTTAAATCAGTGAACATATAATGAAAACAGTAATCTGAAGTCTGTCAAACAAATAAACCCTAGAATTTGCGTTATCATTAGGCTTTGCACAAGACTCAAGTACTTTTTCTATAGAGAGTTTTGCATGGATTCAGTTCAGGAATATATGTCGTAACCTTCTAATGTGTTATACTGCATTATTTAATTATATACACAGAACGTATTACTGTAGCACTGTAGCAATTACCGTAGCCGACAGTCATTTCACAGTTATCGCCTTAGCTCGTTGGAATTTATTGTGCAGACAAGAATCAGTCATTTGTACCGACAGTACAGTCTCTTTGCTAAGGGATTGACCCTTAAACACTAGAGCAGAGGCCCCACCGACGTAAAAGTAACACAGACAAAGCAACATTCGCAGCAAGATTTATAAAAAACAGCGTCTCGTCTTTAAAGATCACACGAACGCGTGAACTCCCTGGTAATCTCAAACAATTGAAACTTATTCGATACTCTATGTTGAGAACAAGATTTTTGTACGTTGAGACTATATTAATTTACGAAGTTATAAACGCCGATTCACTTTGCATTTTCATTTGAATCACTCGTCGCGCCACCTGATCACAACCCCGGTGCGAACTACAAAGATGGACGTATTGCATAGCTAGCGCTTGAAGGGGCAATGCTGTGAGTATAGCGAGTATGAGCACAATTCAGGTGTGAACACGTTCCGGTGGCCCTCTTCCAATGCCTTCTCCTACAGTTCTTTTCAAATCTAAAAAATGGCAGCATGTATCGTATAGTCCGTGGCAGTGGGTATGGGACTGGACTGCTACCAGTTGTTGATTAACCAACTGCATGGCACTGTTCTTGTCAGTCGCAGGTGTAGTATAATATTGCTTAATGAATCAAAGAGGCTTTTAGCTAACTACTTCCTTACAAAGTAGATTTGTACTTTCAGCTTGTGTTGTTGAAAACATGAATGATTAATTAAAGTTCCTATAACTACAGTATGTTGGTAGACCTACAGTAGGATGGAAGTACTGTATATAAAGTCGAACCTCGATTTCTTGAATCACCTGAATTTTATTTCGAGTTATCGAAATTTTGAGGAATAGAGAGAATTCCTGCACGCAATCGAAGCACGTGGAACTACGGCTTGATACTGTCATAAGTGTTGTTTAACCATATAAAAATTAACTCGTGGTATATTGTCATTTCAATTACAACACATATTAAAGCAAGTCGTTGAAGACAGAATACATAGAACAGAGGAAACTCCGCCAACAACTTGGAAAAAATCCGTGGGTTTATCCCGTTTTTCACTTTCGAGCTTCTTTCCTTCCACATAGTTTTCAACAACAGTTACTGCCGCAAAAACATTTACATTCGACTGACTCTGTACGTGGGATCAAAGAATAGTTGGTGCATTTAATGCATGGTCTAGTGACGATCCAGAAGAGGGTTCAGACAGGTCCAACCAGGCGCGGTTCTGCCTTTAGGTCACATGGTCAGGTGCCCCTCCACCGATTAAAACTATTATAAATCAGAACAACATTATGCACGATTGCTGTCACGACCACCTTCAGTGAGTTCAAGAGTTTATGATTTACCATGGTTGTTCTTGTTCTAGCAGCCCTGGACTAAACTAGGCAACATAGTAAAGGTCTAATCCTGGATGGGACCGACTCGTTCTTATACCTGAACATCATTCCATTCTGCGAGCTGTGAGGGGTGAAGGGGATAATGGCAAATTCCATTGACCCAGTCACAGTATTTCTACGACGTGACACTTCAGCGCTAGTTCGTATTTTGAACTTACTTCTCGTACAGCCTACTAGATAGCACCCAGCTACACTTTCTGGTCGGCATATGTATTATTAACGCGCGCAAAAGTAGTGTTTGTAGCAAACCTGTGCTTACCTTGTACGTCTGTTAGATTAATCATGTCCATCGGTGTCGATGTTCATTGTAAGTCTGAAAAGTGTGTGAAGATTAGTGTGAGTGTATTCCTGTGCGAGCATAAGTGTTTTAAAATGAATCAAGTGAGCTACTTACAAACAACATCTCTTAATTACGAAAACAGATTATTAGCTAAAGAAATGGGCCGACCAAGACCAGAGCTTAGCATAAATCGTTCAAAGATAAAAATAGAACCTACAATCGCAGTTTCATATACAAGAAATAATAAGGTAGATGATAGATAGATAGATATTTATTTCAATAATTAATTCCAACGAGCCAAAGGCTCATACAGAGGAATTGTACAATGAATAATATATTCAATGGCGGATTAATTTAATTTAATTGATTTAATTGATTCCTAGTGTTCCTAATATGTTGAATGTGCCCCACCCATTTCTATCATCACGAGTCGCCATTGGGTCCAACTCTCTATGGTCAACGCCCCGGGGATATGTAAACATGTGAAGTCTGAAGGAAAGTTATTCAGTAGTGCGTTACGGAGTAATAAAACACAAACTTTAAATGTTGTACTGCACAGTTGCTGTTGTAGAAAATTCGAGACACAGAATATTTTTAGCTCCCATGAAAGAAACGTTTCCGTCGCGAAATGAAGAAATCCGTGTAATTGAATTTCGAGTAATAGAAAAATAAATACAATAAGTGGGGAACAGAACAGCAGGGAAATTGAAATGATTTCGAGGTTGAAGTAAACTCGTGTCCTCATCCCGAGGTGGCGCAGCTGTTTTTAGGCACACCCCCATTGAAGGTGAGCTACATGTACCATTTCAACCACACACCAGCCCTCCTCCCAGTTTTAAATTCCTGGCAATACCGGGAATCGAACTCCCTCCCCTTCCGGCAATCGTACCCGGGCCTCCGGAGGTGGCAGCTAATCTCGATGGCCTTCTGACCCCAACTTGGCAGGTTCGATACTGGCTCAGTCCGGTGGTATTTGAAGGTGCCCAAATACGTCAGCCTCGTGTCGGTAGATTTACTGGCACGTAAAAAGAACTCCTGCGGGACTAAATTCCGGCACCTCGGCGTCTCCGAAAACCGTAAAAGAGTAGTTAGTGGGACGTAAAACAAATAACATTATTATTAGCTAATCTCGCTAAACACTACACCACAGAGGCGGACTCCATGTATTAATATGTTGAGCAAATGCTTCCGATGAAGCCGTCATAACACAACAGGTATAACTCCCATTCGATCGACTATACGATGTCAGGTCATAAGCGCGCTTTGTGTTGTTTTAAGACCATCTTGTATATATTTGGATTTTCAAAAAAGAATTAAAAATTGCATAGGGTCAAAATGAAATATTCTTTCATCATATAAGAATGCACAGAGTCCTTAACGAAGTTGAGTAATATAATTGTGTGTATCGAAGGAATCAGAGCGATAATTTCTCAATCGTCTTGGTAAGTAGCTACGACATGCCATAGGCAGAATTCTTGCACAAGGCTAGATCTAGCTTTCTAATAGGTGACTATGGTTCTAGCTCTAAGAAACTAGCTGTTTTCTCAGACACAACTTCTCACTTTCTTCATTCACGGATTAAGGAGTTTAAGCTCAGAAACTTCGGTGTTTTTAACCCTTTTGGGAATGAGCATGCTTTAAGAAGAATGCGCCTAAAATGAACAGCTGTTCATCAGGTCATGTGTTGAAAAATACCAAGGCGTATTTAGAAATTTTCCTTTCATCTGTCAATAATGGAGGTTCTAACTAAGATATCGATATCACTTTGGCAGGAATATGTCTTATGGTTTGGGAGCCGTCCGAAAATTCCTATCATCATCATCATCATCATCATCATCATCATCGTCATCATCATCATCATCAGTGTCTAAAGGCAAAGCCTTGTCTTTGCAACCAATGTTCTCTGTCCTCAAGCTCTCGTTTCATTTCATCACAAGAACCATAATGAAGACTCTGTGCCAAGTCTTGAAGGAATTACTTCGTCGGTCGTCCTCGGACTTTCTTCCTTGTGACTTTCCCTTCCAGCAGATTAGTAAGAAATGTGTTATATCGCAAGTGTGGCCAGTGAATTTAGCTTTTCTTCTCTGTATTGTTAGCATCAGTTTTCTCTTCCCTTGAATTTCTTGCAGAGCGCTTTTGTTTGTTCTCTTTTCAATCCATTTAATCCTTAGCATTCGTCTACAGATCCAAATCTCAAACATTTCCAGTCGTTTCCTGATCTCTGATTGTCCAACGTTCACAGCCATACAGTAGCACACTCCATACAAAATAAATCGCAACATTCTTCCTAATTCCTATATCTAAATTTGCACTGATTAAAATATTTCTCTTATTTACTAAACGCATGTTTGGGAAGTGTTATTAGAATTTGTATCGCTTTGCTGCACCTGTTGCCATTGGTGATCACGCTTCGCCTCCCAGATAAGGAAAATTGGTGACTCGTTCCACTATCTTGTCAGTAGATTGATGTTGGTGTGAATTCGTTCAGGATATTTACTAACAACTAATACCTTGGTCTTTTTTAACTTTAACATTAACGTTTATACGTGAATCTAGCAATGCTGATGATAATACATTCAGCATTTTGGACAGCTCTTTCTCGGAGTCTGCTACAATTGCTATGTCATCTGCAAATACACTGGATATGGTGTCCATTTACTTTTACTCCTTTGGAACATTAGGCGATACCTAGGCCTTGGTCACCAAAGGTGCTTTGGATTTGTATAAATACGAGTAGCGTGTGTTGACGTAGAAAGTACCATCAGTGATGTCACATTTGTCGTTAACGTAGGCCTTGGTCAAAAAAGATGCTTTGGATTTGTATAAATAGTGTGTGTTGACGTAGAAAGTACCGTTAGGGATGTCACATTAGTCGTTAACGTAGGCCTTGGTCACCAAAGATGCTTTGGATTTGTATAAACAGTGTATGTTGACGTAGAAAGTACCGTTAGGGATGTCACATTAGTCGTTAACGTAGGCCTTGGTCACCAAAGATGCTTTGGATTTGTATAAATAGTGTATGTTGACGTAGAAAGTACCGTTAGGGATGTCACATTAGTCGTTAACGTAGGCCTTGGTCACCAAAGATGCTTTGGATTTGTATAAATACGAGTAGCGTGTGTTGACGTAGAAAGTACCATCAGTGATGTCACATTTGTCGTTAACGTAGGCCTTGGTCAAAAAAGATGCTTTGGATTTGTATAAATAGTGTGTGTTGACGTAGAAAGTACCGTTAGGGATGTCACATTAGTCGTTAACGTAGGCCTTGGTCACCAAAGATGCTTTCGATTTGTATAAATACGAGTAGCGTGTGTTGACGTAGAAAGTACCATCAGTGATGTCACATTAGTCGTTAACGTAGGCCTTGGTCACCAAAGATGCTTTGGATTTGTATAAATAGTGTGTGTTGACGTAGAAAGTACCGTTAGGGATGTCACATTAGTCGTTAACGTAGACCTTGGTCACCAAAGATGCTTTAGATTTGTATAAATAGTGTGTGTTGACGTAGAAAGTACCGTTAGGGATGTCACATTAGTCGTTAACGTAGACCTTGGTCACCAAAGATGCTTTAGATTTGTATAAATACGAGTAGCGTGTGTTGTCCTAGAAAGTACCGTTAGGGATGTCACATTAGTCGTTAACGTAGACCTTAGTCACCAAAGATGCTTTAGATTTGTATAAATACGAGTAGCGTGTGTTGACGTAGAAAGTACCGTTAGGGATGTCACATTAGTCGTTAACGTAGACCTTGGTCACCAAAGATGCTTTAGATTTGTATAAATAGTGTGTGTTGACGTAGAAAGTACCGTTAGGGATGTCACATTAGTCGTTAACGTAGACCTTGGTCACCAAAGATGCTTTAGATTTGTATAAATACGAGTAGCGTGTGTTGTCCTAGAAAGTACCGTTAGGGATGTCACATTAGTCGTTAACGTAGACCTTGGTCACCAAAGATGCTTTAGATTTGTATAAATACGAGTAGCGTGTGTTGACGTAGAAAGTACCGTTAGGGATGTCACATTAGTCGTTAACGTAGACCTTGGTCACCAAAGATGCTTTGGATTTGTATAAATAGTGTGTGTTGACGTAGAAAGTACCGTTAGGGATGTCACATTAGTCGTTAACGTAGACCTTGGTCACCAAAGATGCTTTAGATTTGTATAAATAGTGTGTGTTGACGTAGAAAGTACCGTTAGGGATGTCACATTAGTCGTTAACGTAGACCTTGGTCACCAAAGATGCTTTAGATTTGTATAAATACGAGTAGCGTGTGTTGACGTAGAAAGTACCGTTAGGGATGTCACATTAGTCGTTAACGTAGACCTTGGTCACCAAAGATGCTTTGGATTTGTATAAATAGTGTGTGTTGACGTAGAAAGTACCGTTAGGGATGTCACATTAGTCGTTAACGTAGACCTTGGTCACCAAAGATGCTTTAGATTTGTATAAATAGTGTGTGTTGACGTAGAAAGTACCATCAGTGATGTGACATTAGTCGTTAACGTAGGCCTTGGTCACCGAAGATGCTGGGGCTAGAAGTTCCTTCTACGTAGATTTGTAATTTTCCTTGGTATAACACTGAGTTTCATTTCTTGAAAGACGCAGTCACGATCATTTGCTTTTCGCAAAGGGAAGAATTTTTTTATAACCAAAATATTTTGGGAGAATCATCCTTTTACGCAGAAAATTATAAGAGAATAGTTTCAAAACACGTTTCAGGTTTATTACCTTGTCATCAATGTTGTACTATACGCGCACTTTTTCTTGAGCCCGATTTTTACGGGGTGAGGAGCGAGGAGGAAGTGCTGCCAGTTCCGGTTATACTGCCAACTGGATGGAAATGAAATCTGAATTGAATCGATGATATGATCGATCGATATGAATTTTCTAAACATTTATTATCTTACGTCAACAATTATGTCACACATACATTATTTAACATTATATAACATTTCTCATTGCGAATCTTGTTACTAGCATGAATTATGTAGTTTGGCTTTGCTGTGTAAACAACAACAGTACTAGTTTGCAAAGTGTACGCCAGATGTCGCGCAGCGATGAATAAGCGATTCATAGTTTGTGTTTCAAAGGTTGCCGATATGGTTGTCGAAGATAACCGAGGTCTACCGATTCAGCACTAGGGAGCTCCGGGCTCAAGGAAAAGTGCGCGTATAGTACAACGTCTGCTGCCAACACATATGAGGGACGTCCTGGGTGATTAGGAAAGGGGCGTTAGAATAGCACCAGCAACCACAGGTACGTAGATGACACCCTTATCATAGCGGCTAATGTAAAGGAAACTAGAGAATGTGATGGGTCGACTAATAAGTACGAGCAGGGGACGCGGTCTTCATATCAACAGTGTCAAGACAAAAATCACGATTGTGGATCCAGTGAACAGCAATCTACCACATATCACTCGTGGGCTGCAATCGTGGCACAACTCAAACAATACGAATTTGGAGTTAATGCACTCTTCAGCTTTGCAGATTAGTCTTCCTTCTTGTAGTTCACCATTCCACCAACTAATAGAGATGTACCGCTGTTGCATTCTGTGCTTTGTTGTTTGCATTGGCTGCGATACTGATGCTTCTCAGTTAACACCGAGTTCGGCAGTCGTGCAGCGCATTCCGTTCAGCAATAGTGTTCAGAATAATTTAATTTGTCTGCGGTTATTGTCTCAGAACTTGCCTTTAAGACTTGTGCCACAATTGTAGCCCATGAGTGATATAAAGAAAGGGGATAGATTTGATGTGAAGACACTCTTCTGAAAGCAGCTCCTAGGAGAAGGAGACTCCTTGCGACGGTCCACAGAGTGAGTGCCAAACTCATGAAGATATTCAAGGCCAGGTCCATCATCTACAGTACAAACCTTCAGCTGGCCAATGCCCTGATATTTGTGATCGCCTGGTATGCCGCTGAGACATGGACAGTCAAGGCAGTTGACAAGAAGATACGAGGGTGAGTCAATAAGTAAGTCGCAAAACTGAATTGAGGCAAAAATAATCAACGTAACTTTCTGACATTTATTTCACTTTTCCACACATTCAGCCTGTACATTCAGGCACTTATCCCATCTCTTTACAAGTCCTTGAAAGCCAGCAGCAAAGAAGTCCTTTGGTTGCTGTCGTAGCCAACGTGTAACCTCATAGATCACGGCATCATCTGTACCAAAATGACGGCCACCCAAATGATTTTTTAGGGGTTCAAAGAGATGAAAATCAATCGTCACACGCCGGTCATTACGGATGAGTTGATCCACACACTGAAATGTGGTTGCAGTTGACACCTCCGCAGGACGCTCCCAATCTCTGATGCTTTTCCTTCCATGGTTAAACTTCTGGATCCAATTGAACACAGCTTTCCGTAAGAAACAGTTTTTACCATAGACGGGATGCATTTCGCGATGCACTTCTTCTGTGGACAGTCCTTTGGCCCACAAAAAACGCTCAACTGCTCGCTGTTCTTCTCGTGTACAGTAATGCATCACATGTGACAGCCTCTGACTGACTGAGGCCTGCCAGATGTCGTACGACAAGCATACATATGCTGCCATTCGCTGGCGAAACTTGCGCGCATAATTTCAAATGGTATAAGGCACACACACGTTTGCGACTTATTTATTGGCTCACCCTCGTAAAAGCGTTTGAAATGTGCTACAATTCTGGACGAAATACTGGACCAAAATTTGGGTGCTCGAAGATCTTGGAGTGAAGGACGAGTTTATAAAGAAGATCAGTGGAACCTGAGCCACATTTCAGAAAAAAATAGGATCCATTGAGACGCTCGGTACTAGAAGGTAAGGTGCCGGGAAAACGACCCTAAGAACAACCCCTGCAAGGTGGATTGACCAGATGGAAGATGTTTGTTGGGATATCCGTGTACGAGTTTTCACAGCAGGCTCAGATTTGTAGAGTATGGCGAGAAAGCGTCAATAAGTGCTGACATGCCAACACACCCTGACAAGAATATTTATTACATTAGTTACTTTAGGGCATGGCTTTCATTGCCGGGAGTGTCCGAAGATATGTTCGGCTCCCCTGGTGCAGATCTTACTACTTGACGATCATGGGCGATTTGCGTGTCTGGGCGTGAGTGATGGTGGTGGTGTTTACTGTTTTAAGAGGAAGAACAACTGGGCAACTATTCTGTATTAACATTAATCAGAGAGAAAAAATCGACGGGGTCTAACACTTCGAAAAATGCAGGTATCGGCCAAAGAAAGACGAGAGCCCTGAAGGGCGTGAAAATGACACACTCCCTAGTCCTCGGCATTTAATATCGTCCGGGTAAAAAAAAAACAAGAGTTGACAAAGGGAGGTCGGATAGGATAGATGAAAGGGAGGAGCCTGACACAAGTGGAAGCAATGACAGGACACAGCTGAGATCCTCGTAGTCGCCAACAAACACTTCCAAGTTAGCCCCTGAGGTCCCTTTCAGCCGCCTCTTACGACAGGTAGGGGATACGTGGATTCATTCTACCATCCACACCCACAAGTGGAATGTTCCAAAGTTTGGACTGGGAAGAATTGGGAGAAAGAAGACGAGCTGCTCGACTAAGTGGTATGTTCTGAGTTGTCAGTGGAGAGATGGCGTGGAATGACATTAGTAGACGAATAAGTTTGAGTGGGGTTTTTAAAAGTAGGAAAGATCACAGGATGAAGATAAAGTTGGAATTCAAGAGGACAAATTAGGGCAAATATTTGTTTATAAGAAGGGGAGTCGGGGATTGGAATAACTTACCAAGGGAGATATTCAATAAATTTCCAATTTCTTTGAAATCATTTAAGAAAAGGCTAGGAAAACAACAGATAGGGAATCTGCCACCTGGGCGACTGCCCTAAATGCAGATCAGTCTATTGATTTGATATTCTGTCATGTCGACGCCTACGTCTAAGGATGAGGTTTCCAAGAGAAGAAAGCCCTTCGGACGAAGTACTCCACTAAGGAGCCGGGCCCGGGAAATTGTTTGTAATGTTAGGGAGTCATTCTTAACAAAGCACCAACAATGGCGGCTAGAAAGAATGAGTATATTAAGTGGTTGAAGGAGCACAATATTTCGGTTCGCGATGACATGGGGAAGGGGAATCTTATGCATCTCTTGAAACAAAACAAGCCACAGTACCCAGTTTATGTGGTGGATAGCCAGAAGGAACGGGCATAAAGTAGTTCAGACGATTATGTTGAAGACTTCGTTATCTCTTTAGGGTCAAGCGAGAGTGAAACCTCACCAGACGATGACAATGCCGATAGTGACTGAGAAATGAGTGGTATATTCGCTTTGTAGGATTATTTCCTTCGTTACGGGAAACTGAATCTAACAACAACGCGAGATCTTCTACATAGTGAGTAGAAATTTAATTTAATTTTCTCACGGTTTATCTGTTCGAGCATTACATATTTTTTATCTTGTAGCCTTATCCTAAATGTGTTGTGCATTATTGATCTTACTTGAATCATGTGTGTTGCTACAAAAAAATAACCGATTACGGACTTATATTCCAGTATTTACATTTCTGTTCGTTTTGTGTATCGTAAATCAGCTGTTTGTATTCGTGGCAATTTGGCACCACCGGCTGACTTCCGGCTAACTGTCAAGTCGAAACTCATAAAAACGGAACTATAGGTAAAACTAAAGGTTACGTAATTGTAAACGCGTACAGATAAGGGTACTGACTCTAAGTTCTGTGTAACAACCTGAAATCATTCCATAATTATTAACGTGAATTTAAAAACACAGCCTCGATTTTCTGGATAACTAAAACTGAAATCATTCATAATTAAACGCAAAAGAAAGCGTATTATTTCGTATTCTAGCTCTAGGTCAAACAGAGTGGTCTTGGTTATACCGAGATGCTTGTTACAAAAGAGCTGTTCAACTTTAAAAAAAGAACACTCCCCTTTCCGCCATTACAGATTATACAGCTGAAGATAAAGAAGTTCACCGCAAGATATCGCGATGATCGCAACCGTCCACACTTTCCGGTTGTACACCCTTGAGTAGGCGGCGATGGCCTGTTTTCTAGCGTTATGTCGGTGCCGTGCTTATTTGATTATAGAAATCTGCGATACTATATAATGTTCATTGAGTAAACTGACTATATGTGATGGTGAAAAAAAATATGTTACTATGTAAAAACAGGAAGTATGAGCTTGAGGTGAAGAAATTAATTATATTCATTTACAATCCCTACATTACTACACCCAAGATTATGGCATGTACCATGGCATAAATATTGACGTTTTCAAAATTGTAGTAAATAGTGTGTAACAGGTGATCTATTTTATATAGTAGCTTAGTTTAACATTTCGTGCGGTAGTTATATAGTAGGTTAATTTTAGGCCCGTGTGTGAATTTGATGTTCTGTCATGTGGACACCTACGTTTAAGGATGAAGCTCCCAAGAGAAGAAAGCCCTTCGGACGAAGTACTCCACTATGGAGCCGGGCCCGGGAAATTGTTTGTAATGTTAGGGAGTCATTCTTGACGAAGCACCAACAATGGCGGCTAGAAAGAATGAGTTGATTAAGTGGTTGAAAGAGCACAATATTTCGGTTCGCGATGACATGGGGAAGGGGGATCATATGCATCTCTTGAAACAAAACAAGCCACAGTACCCAGTTTATGTGGTGGATAGCCAGAAGGAACGGGCACAAAGTAGTTCAGACGATTATGTTGAAGACTTTAGGGTCAAGCGAGAGTGAAACCTCACCAGACGATGACAATGCCGATAGTGACTGAGAAATGAGTGGTATATTCGCTTTGTAGGATTATTTCCTTCGTTACGGGAAACTGAATCTAACAGCAACGCGAGATCTTCTACATGGTGGGTAGAAATTTAATTTAATTTTCTCACGGTTTATCTGTTCGAGCACTGACATTTTTTATTTTGTAGCCTTATCCTAAATGTGTTGTGCATTATTGATCTTAGGTGAATCATGTATGTTGCTACAAAGAATAACCGATTATGGACTTATATTCCAGTATTTACATTTCTGGTCGTGTTGTGTATCGTAAATCAGCTGTTTGTATTCGTGGCAATTTGGCACCACCGGCTGACTTCCGGCTAACTGTCAAGTCGAAACTCATAAAAACGGAACTATAAAAGGATTAATGGTAGTAAAATGGCTAGTATAATAATGTCCATAATTGAAAAGCTCTGCCATCTGTTGGTGTTATTATAACGTATTAGTGAATGAGACACTGCTGAATGACATAGAGAGCAGCTTCGCCAGGCGGCAATACTTCATGACCGAACTACTTCATTTGAACGAATGACAGTAAAGAGTGTGAAAATGAAGTAGTTCATACGAATGAACTGGTTCGTCTCGGCGCTAATGCCGTGGATGTTATTCTACCGCCCCCCATCCGCAAGGGGATGGCGTCAGGAAGGGCTTCCTGCCCTACAACTGGGCCAAATCCACTGTCGGTTGATGCAGAGCGGGTCTCGGCCCTGCAGTGCCCACGGCTGGACCGTTGCTCTACGCCTCTGCATTCGGGAGATAGAACAGGGCTGGACCTCACGGCTGGCCCCAACCGTCAGCTGTCCTGAGAATGGTTTTCCGTGGTTTCCCATTTTTCTGCACTAAGGAGAATGCCGGGACAGTTCCTAGAAGAGACCACGGCCACCAACCCCCTCACCTTTTCCAAGCATCTCCTTCACAGTCACAAATCTCCCGGTCTGAGAGACGGCGTTACCGTCTAAGAGGCCCGCCTCCCCCTTCAGGGGAGGAATAAAGACATTTTGGTAGTAGTAGCCAAATCCACGCTGTGAGTCTGTCTCAATGAACCGGGAAGAAGCCCAGGAAGTAGTAAAAGAATAATGCAGTAATATTTAGTCCTCATCTTTTATGCATTCGAGTTCGTTGTCCATCATTGAGTTCCAAGAGAAGAAGCAGATCTCGCCAATCATTTCCTGTACCAAGTCGTCTTAAAGTGTAACATCATTCTTCTTATCTCGATCACCGTCTGAGAATTCATATTGTAAATACCAAGCTGCTAATTTCTATCTTCATCTGCCATCTAAGTTAACAGTTCCGTCACAGGAACAATTGATTTAAGAAGGAATTGTATTCTCTTCCATCGAAACAAAGAATCTCATCACATCCGTATCCGGCACATCGTTCACTCAGGAGGCCTTGGAAACGTGCTGTTCTTATCACCATGGTGAAAGTCGTATGGTGCTATCTCACAAACATCGTATACAACCCGTTTTGTTCTGACATTTCCAGTAATAAACATTTGTTTATCCGTTTTGACGTGAATACTCCTTGCGAATCAGGATGCCAGTGAGACAAAAAAGTGAAGATTTTAAAACGTAGTATGATATGAAAATTAGCCTTTCCAAGTTAATGGAATATCAGGTTTGGGATACAAAATTGGAAGAGGTAGAGAATTTCAGGTATTTTTTTTTTTTTGCTAGGGGCTTTACGTCGCGCCGACACAGATAGGTCTTATGGCGACGATGGGATAGGTAAGGCCGAGGAGTTGGAATGAAGCGGCCGTGGCCTTAATTAAGGTACAGCCCCAGCATTTGCCAGGTGTGAAAATGGGAAACCACGGAAAACCATTTTCAGGGCTGCCGATAGTGGGATTCGAACCTACTATCTCCCGGATGCAAGCTCACAGCCGCGCGCCTCTACGCGCACGGCCAACTCGCCCGGTTTTCAGGTATTTAGGATGTGTGTTCTCCCAGGATGGTAGTATAGTAAATGAAATGCCGTATGGCTTTAATAATAATAATGTTATTTGCTTTACGTCCCACTAACTACTTTTACGGTCTTCGGAGACGCCGAGGTGCCGGAATTTAGTCCCGCAGGATTTCTTTTACGTGCCAGTAAATCTACTGACACGAGGCTGTCGTATTTGAGCACCTTCAAATACCACCGGACTGAGCCAGGATCGAACCTGCCAAGTTGCGGTTAGAAGGCCAGCGCCTTAACCGCCTGAGCCACTCAGCCCGGCCGTATGGCTTTTAGTGGCGAGCGTGTCCGTCGTGCGCGTCGTGATGAGGATGAAATTAGGTTGAAGACTGCACATCCACCCAGTCCCCGTGCTAGGGGAATTAACCAATTATGGTTAAAGTTCCCGACCCTGCCGGGAATCGAACCCGGGACCGATGTGACCAAAGGCCAGCACGCCGACCATTTAGCCATGAATAATGACCACTCAAAAAGAAAAACTGGAATTTTCAAAAATCAAAGGCATCTAAATTGAGGTGGTTCCAAGAGTGTGAGAAAGATCTGAGAGTCGCGGGCATTACGGAGGATAACATCAATGCCGTCCCCCTCTGTGGTGTAGTGGTTAGTGTGATTAGCTGCCACCCCAGGAGGCCCGGGTTCGATTCCCGGCTCTGACACGAAATTTGAAAAGTGAGTAGAGGTGGGGTCGTTTCCCACCTCAGCCACCCTGAAAGTGGTTTTCTGTGGTTTCCCACTTCTCCTCCAGGCAAATGCCGGGATGGTACCTAACTTAAGGCCATTATCGCTTCCTTCTCTCTTCCTTGTCTATCCCTTCCACTCTTCCCATCTCCCCGCAAGGCTCCTATTCAGCATGACAGCTGAGGCCGCCTGGGCGAGGTACTGGTCTTCCTCCCCAGTTGAATCCTCCGACTCGGAGTCTGAAGCTCCAGGACACTGCCCTTGAGGCGGTAGAGGTGGGATCCCTCGATAAGTCCGAGGGAAAAACCGACCCTGGAGGGTAAACATATAAAGAAGAAGAAGAAATAAATAACAGGGTTAGTTTCAGAAGGTTGGCGAAAAGCTATCAGGGTTTTATGGTGGAGACAGAACCCAGAAGACGGAGAGGCAGTGTTGCCAGGTCTCCTGAAATTTCTTCTAATCCAAAACTAAGGAAAATTAGTAATAATAATTAATGGGGCATAATACATTTTTGCCGAAAACTTCCCTCGTTTCACTACGTGACCTGTGGTCGATAACATTATCTACTCGTTATGTACTTCCCCGAATTCATTTTCGGCTCGAATCACGTAATTACTCCCCTCATACTGAACTCAAGACTCACATTTGACTGCATCGTTCGAAGAGAAATCACCAATCCGCATATATGGTGCAAAATCTGTATCCTGCTACGACTTCAAAATTGGCACACAGTTTCTACGTCTGATGAATAACTACAGGAAGTGGGGCGAGTAGAAGAAGAAGAAGACGAAGAAGAAGAAGAAGAAGAAGAAGAAGAAGAAGAAGAAGAAGCCTAGAGAGGCTAGAGAGTTCGGGTTAGTGCAATTGTATATTTTTCTCATAATAACTTCAAATGACTATTGTTCTTTAATTTAGTTAAATTAAAGCATTTCAGTGCCTACCGATATTTTCATTAAAACTCCCGATATTTTTACGTACAACCTACCGACTTTATATTTGTAAACCTGACAACACTGCTGAGAGGCCCTTTCCCAAAGTAGCGGAAGAAAGCGCTGATAGATGGGCTCAAGAGATACTGGCAGGACGTCAAAGCCGGCAGATCATCATCATCATCATCATCATCATCATCAAAGCGGTTATTTCATTCCCGTTCCTCAGACGAGGAAGGGCGGGCCATCAGCTCAACTAAGGAGTTCTTCGGCCATAGAGAGGAAGAAAAGCAGAGAAAACATGGAAATGCAGTGGGTATGTGTCGTGCATACCATAAAAGAAATTGTGTAGTAAACTGGCATAAGGAGACCGGGCCAACAAGTCGGACCCCAGGGGAGACCCGCAAAGCACCCCGCACAAGCAAACCCCCGCGAACATCAGAGGGAAAGGGTTGAGAACTTTATTTATTATTGGAGCAAAGCATCTCGGGCGCGCATTTCGCAAAAGACAATGGTACATAGCGTGACAGATAGTTACATTACACATACTGAGCTGGAGAAATAAGCGGGTGCGGGAAGTAGTTGGAGGCAGGAGGAGGGGAGTGTTGCGAGAGAAGGTGGTACAGGGTGATGGTCATGTTGGTGACGGAAGTGGCGAGTAAACGGAGAAGGTCCAAGATCGGGAGGGGTGGTAGAAAAAGTGTGGGCGGAGGAGCGGGGACGTTGAGGGAAAGCCGGCAGACGAACAAGACAGAGGCATTGGAAATGTGATTGTCTTTTAACACGCAGTGTATAGAGGCTCAGTTCGAAAAACAAAACAAAATTATTATTGTTATTATTATTATTCACTTGTATTACTATTTATTTATTTATTTATTTATTTATTTATTTATTTATTTATTTATTTATTTATTTATTTATTTATTTATTTATTTATTTATTTATTTATTTCGTAGTTCTAAATAGTGACAGTACATACAACTTAATCTGCAGATACCCTCTTGATAAATTTTCTGGCAACACTCTTTTTCTTACCAGTGAAAAGAGGCATTTATTCTAAACTTTTTCTTAAAGCTCATTGTGATTTCTACGTGTAGCGATGCGACCATGAACCGCTAGTTACATATTTTATATGCCGAGAAATGCCAAAACTTATACGATAGATAAATTAAACTCCCGTTAAACTGTAGGCATCCTTGGATAGAAAATTCCCTCATGTATAACTACTGTATAAGTCGGAGAAAGCGTGTGTATGATATTTTATTACCTAGCCTCAGATTGATATTTCACAAGTACAATATGTAATGCTCATAAATTATAGTGTTTATGAATGGTTTATTCTCGCTATCGCGGCTTGTATAACCTGGTTAGCGAATCACACGGTGCATTCGTAACCGGTAATTTGCTCTGTTCTTACACATCATATCCGGAAATTATTAAGCACTGAATACAATCAACCACTTACCGTACATCCATCCTCTTCCCTATTGCCTCGTACCAACAATCTCCTATTAAACCCAATCCCCATGGCACTACAGCTCTCATGGGCAAAACTACCATGCGAACGTTCCTCAACCTGAAGCTCTGCAGATAACGTGGTCAGTCCTGGTCAGCCTAACGAATCCTCTCGGCCGTTATTTTTACAGCCCTGCGCTTGCCTGTCACAGTCAGATAGTTCCTCAATTGTCATTCCTAGACATCGGATTAATGCTGTATAAATCGTCAATATAAACATGCAACCATGCTGCAAAGAGTGATGAAATATGCTTTTACGTATGCACTTGTCTTCATGCTATTGAACATTTGTATGAAATGCAAACGTAACTTTCCTTTACTTGTTACGTGCGATTCACCTATACCGATACATAAAATCATTCGTGATCATGAAAAAATCAATGAGAAGCAAAAAAATTCACACTGTTTACAGATGCGGTTGTTCTATTAGAACAAACAACCCGTGGATATTTTGCGACACCTATCAATCTTTCTAAAAGAATGTTTCTTTTGAGAGTCAACCTTTTTAATACACTATTTTTTATTGATTTACATATATTACATATTCTTACGTCTTAAGCGGGATATGTTTCGCCTAAGATCAAAACAACAAGGAATCTGGGTATCGTCTAATTAATAAATTAGTTTCAGTTATAGTATTGTATAAGTTCCTGTCGGTGGAACTTCCAAAAACTATAATTATGCAGGACAAGGGGGGGTCTCGCATCATAACTAGTGATGGGCGATATTTCACGAACTGTGACTTTTTTCACTGATATCAATAAATCACGAGTAACGACTGTTACTTTCTACGCTATCACTGTGATCAGCCGTGATTTCAAGATTTCACTTCAAGTGATCACCGTACGCCCTCTTAACTCCATATACCGAACTAGAATGTTGCTACCTAAACTGTGACTGTGATCGATGTTGTGATCAGTCGTGATATCACGACATGTGCTGCCGCAGCGGTATCCACGCGAAGCGATGCGTTCAAGGAAGCAGCATCGCCATGATTACCAACAGTATGGACATTTGTTGATTTCATTTTTTTAAGGACGTTAACATATCGTTCAGTATATAATGTATTTGTAGGAATTGAACACATTCCTCCCGAATATATTAACAACTGAAACACTTATAATCCTCGGCATCGCTTGCAATATCAGTTTTAGGAAATTGTCAGTTGACTCGCAGTGTGGTATTATTTATAAGCGCGCGTTCAAACAAATCGTGCTACACGGGACTCTCCTAGAATAGTAACAAACATGCATTTCTCCTGTATTTTGGAATGCCCGGGGGCATATTGTCACTGGAGCTCAGTATTAGGAGGCAAGTTGACTGAAATGGCGTTTTCTAGAAAAAGGAAGAACAGTGAACTGTAGCAGTCCTTTAAAGAAGTGGATGAAAATTTCACATTATGTAATAAGTGCAAACAGAAATTGTCTAAAACGAAGTACTTCAAATCTGAATAAACATTTGGAATGCAAGCACCTCTCACTTGCTTTGCGAGAAAGCAGTAGTCAACAATCGGCACGGCATGTATCTGATGATACAGACCTGGGATTTTAGACTCTTAAAAAAATGTTTTAGGCACCTAAAATGGCCTTTCAAACAAGTAAATAGGTTTTTAAAAGAGAATATAGGCACTTCAAATATGCTTTAAAAATAGGCAGAAAATAGACTTTAAAATATGACAATATAGACCTACACTGTAATGTGATATTTTTTTACGTTAAGTACAGTAATGTGGTATAGGCTACCCTTTCTAAATAGGAATAGTTGCAAAATGAAGGCACAATTAAACAGGCGTTTATTACAAACAGCTATGGATTAGGAAACAAAAAATTTTCATCAGTACTGTACTAAAATGCAATTAAATGCTGTACTGGTATGCGTATTTATTTGTGAGGAACATTCCTACTGCACTTTTCAGTTGTAGTTTGCTTTACAGTACATAACAATAATATTCTCCAAATTTTCCACAGTCAGGCTGCGTCTTTTGTCTGTTAAAACAATTTTAAAAACAGAAAAAATGTGCTCTACACTCACAGATGTTGGAGGGGCATAGCAAAATTTACCTACATTTTTTTTCAGTTCAATTTCACTAGGTAGGTCTACTTTTCCCCATCCATTACCTGATGTACCCTTTCCTGCACTGAATTACCTAGATTCTTCTGCAACACACTAGTCCACCTGTCTTTTATTTTATCCCTTACTTTACCCCTAGTACTTTGTATAATATTCTCAGCTTCCTCAATTACAAAATATATCTGTTTGAGACTCTAATTTTTTTTTCTATTTTTGTAATGATTGACTGGAAGAAATGAAAAATTTGCCAGAATATATGCAATGTCTCTCTGAACACTGGAATAATCCTTTAGCAGATCTTTGCCCATACGACACACATGCAGAGTTGTCTGTTAAAGGCATATTGTCTATCACAGATGTTCCATATAATACAGGGCAGCTTCCATTGAGGAACCCAAACGGCTAATAATTGGCTGTGGTGGAAAAGAATAGAGGGGAATTTCTCTCAGAAGATGGCTATTCTTGATGGAAGCTTACAGAACACTCTCTTCGTTGTTGAAATCAGATTATTTACTGCAGGTAACTTGGCCCTAACTATTTCTGTGAGTCTGTGCAAGGCATGGGCCATGCAAGTAACATGAACATTAAAGAAGGGTAGAAAGTTTTAACGAGAGGTAGAGTAGCAATCGTGTAGGAAGCAGCATTGGAGACAAGGAGAAATCTTTATAATCATCAACACTCCCAGGATACAACAACTGGAACCCCTTGTTGATGATATACACAATGCTTTGCTCTATTTTATGAAGCTGCTTAGAACAAAGGAGAGCAGTAAATGCCAATTGGGTTCCAGTTTTCCTACTATAAGATTAGCAATGTACCTGCCCACAGAGTTGCTGGTTTTGTCCACATACAACCTTATGTAATGACTGCCAAATATCCTCTGTGACTGGCAAAATTACCTCCTATATCTAAGTAGTTTTTCTTTAATGTAGATGTCGAAAGTATGTGTTGTTGGTGTATTTCTGTAAACAATTCTCTGAAAACATGACTATGCACAGAATTCCAGGGGAAATTTTCAGCAACTAGGGCTCTAAACATATGAGCATAGAAACTACTGCGGATTGTGGGAGGTACGGTATACTTTGTGTGAGCAGAGTCTGTCCAATGTTACTTTTCATGGTTGATTTTGCTTTGTGACTCGCACTCTCAGCATGCTCTTGTGAAATCTAAAACACAATAATGTGATGAAAATTACAGACTAAGATAAGGAATAGCTAATGAATAAATTTTGTAATTTTGAATTATTTCATTTAAACCACTATTACTCTAAAGTTAATTAAGAACAAGAACACTCCAGGCCTCGAAAGGTCTTGGCTTTCATTTACAGCTGCTGCGCAGCTCTAGGCTTGCAGATATTAGATAGCCGTGTGGTCAGCACGTCACATCCCTCAAGTGTATTGCCGTGCCTCTGAGACCGCTGCTCATTGTAGCTTCCCAATTGCCCTCACGCAGCTGGGTCAACGCCTTTCCATACCATACATTTTTCTAAATTACTGCCGGTACTGGTATCTAGGGAAAGGTGCACTGGTATCGTTAACCTTACATTAGGTGGCTGAGAATAGTCATTCATCATTATATTTTTCACTTGTGCCAGATAAATGTGTAGAACTTCATTTCCTAGCACATACCAAATAATCGGTTACAGTATAAAACACGACTGTTGCCAATGTTGATCCTATTTTTTCCTTGACATATTGGTTGAACTCGGCATGTCTACAAAAAACGAATGTAAATAATAAAATGATTATGTTTGTACGCCTAGAAGTAAATTGGCAACGACCGTGTCTGTAATGCAACCAAAATGTAGGCTGTTTATTAAATGCAAAACCTTAGGTGGCTTATTTTCTTATAAATGTTTACACAGAGATAGCCTAGACACAATAACAAGGCATTCTCTTGATCACAAGCTACAAATAACAAGCAGCACGGACGATGCGGTGATTGTGATCACGTCACGACTAAAAATCACTGATATCAGAAAATCACGATATCGCTCATCACTAATCATAACACCTCAATTCCTACGTCTAGCCAATCACTAATTGCTACAATTCTTAAATGTCGTTATTTATGCCATGGTACATGCCATAATCTTGGGAGTAGTAATGTAGGGATTGCAAATGAATATAATTAATTTCTTCATCTCAAGCTCATACTTCCTACTTTTACATAGCAAAATATTTTTTTCACCATTACATATAATCAGTTTACTGAATGAACATTATTTAGTAACGCAGATTTCTATAATCAAGTAAGCACGGCACCGACATAACGCTAGAAAACAGGCCATCGCCGCCTACTCAAGGGTGTACAACCGGAAAGGTGTGGACGGTTGCGATCACCGCGATATCTTGCGGTGAACTTCTTTATCTTCAGCTGTATAATCTGTAATGGCGGAAAGGGGTGTGGTTTTTAAAATTTATTTTTAAGTTGAACAGCTCTTTTGTAACAAGCATCTCGGTATAACCAAGACCACTCTGTTTGACCTAAGCTAGAATACGAAAGAATACGCTTTCTTTTGCGTTTTATTATGAATGATTTCAGGTTGTTACACAGAACTTAGAGTCAGTACCCTTATTTGTCCACGTTCACAATTACGTAACCTTTAGTTTTGCCTAAAGTGCTAGACATTTCAAACTGTATTAGCAAAAAAAAAAAAAAAAAAAAAAATAGGATTCGGGGCTTTGTTTTACCGTCAACCGGGGTGAGGTTGGAGTAGCGTATACGCTGCACACCAACGACATGAAAGATACAGACTGCTAAACATACTCGTTACAGCGCCCCTGGTTGAAGCACAGCGAACTAACTTTTGCCTGTAACTGTCATGGCGGCTGCCGCTTCTTGGCCTTTATAGTTTTTTTTTTTTTTTTTGATAGGGGCTTTACGTCGCACCGACACAGATAGGTCTTATGGCGACGATGGGATAGGAAAGGCCTAGGAGGTGGAAGGAAGCGGCCGTGGCCTTAATTAAGGTACAGCCCCAGCATTTGCCTGGTGTGAAAATGGGAAACCACGGAAAACCATCTTCAGGGCTGCCGATAGTGGGATTCGAACCTACTATCTCCCGGATGCAAGCTCACAGCCGTGCACCTCTACGCGCACGGCCAACTCGCCCGGTACCTTTATAGTTAGCCCTATTATCAGTTTAATGAGTTGATGAGATTATGAGTTATTGCAAATTGTAGTTTCATTTTAAAATAAACACGAGTTTTTCAAACACTCTTAATGTTACATTAATGTTGTAATGAAATAAGCGCAATGAATATGGCAGGTATTTGCTTGGTTACAAGAAGAATTGCGTATGTAAAAGGATGGATAATTCGGCATCATACACTAACAATAAAGCCATTCAGTACATAAAGACATGTTATACGTACAGGATTTCATTGAGGAATTCACACACGTAAAGAAAGATACCACTGCCTTTTCATGACATACCTTCAGTGTCATTCTCGTATAATTTTTGAATTTTACTTCTTGGTCTGGTTTGTTAGGTTTTATGTTGTTTTTTTTCTATTTATGGCTACCTTTTAAGAACTGGTGTACAACATGCAGCACATACGTCCGTTGGTTGCGGCTTAGAATTTCTCTACGGCATCCACTACCTGTCGTAAGGGCCCACTAAACGGCGTAATCCCAGATTCTAAACTTGAGACCACCGGAGCCCTGGCTGAGTGTAGGATTCCTTCCACATACGGTATCCTACCAGCTTCGCCACTTTAATATTTCTATTGGAGCTCTCTTGGTCAACCCTCGCCTGACTTCATTCATTCATTCATTCATTCATTCATTCATTCATTCATTCATTCATTCATTCATTCATTCATTCATTCATTCATTTTAACTTTGCATGCCTTCTAAAAGACCGTACTCCATCACACAGCAACTTCTCCAGATCCTATCTATGCCAGATTCAGAGGGAAAAAGCAAATGTTTTGCCTTCAAGTGTCATGGCTGCCAGTGGTTCAAGTAGATTCAAAGATGGCCATCAGATTAGCAGTCTATATTTTCAATGTCGTTGCTGCACACCCTCCTTTCTGCACAACTTGTAAGCAAAGAGAATGCTTGTAAGGAGCAGTAAAAAGTCTCGATTTCATAATGGCCGTGTGAGCGCTAAGGTGTGGTTTGTATGTGCCATCTGTCGGTTCAGTATTCAACTAAACTATAGTTCATTTGCTTAAACTAGTTTAATAATAAAACACTTAAAGTGATTAAGCTGACATAAATTGCTTTAACCAATTTAAAAGATAGTTTTTAGTTAAAACAATTCATGTCAGCTTAACCAGGTGCAGGTCTTCTGATTTGAATCCCGTAGGCGACCTGCGCGTCGTGATGAGGATGAAATGATGATGATGATGATGCTTGTTGTTTAAAGGAGCCTAACATCTAAGGTCATCGGCCCGAAATTATGATGAAGACGGCACATACACTCAGCCACCGCGCCAGACAAATTAACCAATGATGGTTCAAATTGCCGACCCTGCCTGCAACCGAACCCGGCACCCCTGTGACCAAAGGCCAGCACGGTTAACCATTTAGCCATTGAGCCGCACTGCTCGACGATATTTGTGTTTAACGGGGAGACAGACAAAAATTGAACTCTCCACATCTCAGTTTTGTACGCCGATTCTAAGATAATAATGAAGGTAAGAACAGACAGAATTATAATGTTGTTTGTAGATATCGCCAACCGATCTTGTATGATAAAAAATAGGCTGCCACTATTGCAACAACCGCAGGGTTTTGAAGGTTTCCTACACTTACTTATTAGAAATAAAGAACAAATGTTATGTGGATAATAAATGTTATTCAGTAGAACATGTTACATTTGGAATGTGGGTAATAACACCGTGTAGTATGGTCCTGTGATAGAAAAAATACCAGACATAATTTAAGAATTGTCGGCCTCTGTGGTGTAGTGGTTAGTGTGATTAGCTGCCACCCCCGGAGGTCCGGATTCGATTCCCGGCTCTGCCACGAAATTTGAAAAAATTGTACGAGGGCTGGAACGGGGATCCACTCAGCCTCGGGAGGTCAACTGCGTGGAGGTGGGTTCGATTCCCATCTCAGCCATCCTTGAAGTGGTTTTCCGTGGTTTCCACTTCTCAAGGATGGTACCTAACTTAAGACCACGGCCGCATCCTTCTCTCTTCCTTGCCTGTCCTTTCCAATCTTCCCATCCCTCCACAAGGCCCCTGTTCAGCATAGAAGGTGAGGCCGCCTGGGGAGGTACTGCTCATCCTCCCTAGTTTCATCCCCCGACCCAAACTCTGGCGCTCCAGGACACTGCCCTTGAGGCGGTAGAAGTGGAATCCCTAGACGAGTCCCAGGGAAAAACCAACCATGAAGGGTAAACAGATTAAGGAAGAAACAATGAAAGAATTTAAGAATTAGTGAGTAATATTACGAATAAAAGTAAGATTCCATTATTAAATTTGTTGTTCTATACAACTGACCACGATGTATTCACAACGACAGCTAACCTCACACTGAGCGCGCGAGTCAATGCAGCGCCATCTTGTAACAGGGTATGCGTCTGACGTCACATATTTCGCACAAATTTTGCCTTGCCTTAAAGCGCTATTTCATTTAAACCACGTTTCTGATTTTCATTTTTTTTTTCAACTGGTAGCCTATTCTTTTATCTGTCATTTGAGACATTAAACATAATACTGTCGCGTTATACGGTACACGTCCTTCCGGAACACTGAAAGCGTCTTAAAACATTTCTCTCCTTGTACCCATTGTCGAGGATCGTAAGACTGTGTTAATATTTGTAGGAAGTCATTTATCGCGGAGCGCTTTGCTGTACTAACCCAGTGTTTCATTGAACTTTCCTCATCACTGTGATTATGACAGAGCGTCCCTAAAACGGGTGTTTAAGAAGGTGTGCAGTATTCATGAACTCGTGTAGGTCAGGATATAAATGCCAATCCCACGAGATGACATTTAATCATGGCTGCAACTGGCTGCACAGAACTCCCATCTTAAACCAGCCGTGACATTTCTGCGGCTGAACGTCTTCCTGCAGGCCATCCACCGGCTCGCCTTGAAAACGTCATCTCCATAGCAACCGGACCATGAATTTAGGTGGCTGTGGAATACCAGAGCAATTAGGACTTCGAGCATGTAATTTGAGGCCCTTGTCTGTGTTAAGGTTACCAATATGAGGTGAAGGCTAAAACCATATAATTTCAACACATTGTTACACAATCGCACTAATGGTTCCTTAGAGTTATGGATATTAACAGTCCAACAACCGGGGTACGCAGAGATGTATATTTAAAGCATGATACAGCACGGTGTAAGTTATGATGATAGATTTAATAGTCAGTTGTATCGTATGCAATAAATACTTGAGAGTAACATTCGAGGTTGGTTTAGAGGCCATACTTTTTCAGTTACCCAGCCAGGTTTATCATCATTGACTTTCAAATTAAACTCCGTAAAATGCTTTACGCTAATGATTAAGCCAAACATTATAAATTCGCTTGTTAGATAGGAACAACACACACACAAATAATGGATTGTGTGTAAACAAATAAAAATAAACTGTTCAAAGGAGTGTGAAACATGACTAAACTTACCCGTAGGTCACAGATTTCGTTCAAACTTTCGGGGGTTGACCTACATCAAAATACAGATAGATTTCAGATGGTTTATGCCATTGGCCCTTATTTAACGAGGAAATGGCCTTTTGTATTTATCAGCCTGCGGAGATGTTGTCAATATGCACATATTTGTAGCACCGCTAGGCTGGTAAAGAGCATGCCTGAATTCCACGCGGATTTTTTCGTGTAATAGAATGTATCTATGGTAATACTGTATAAGAAAGAGAGAGTGAGAATTTTGTGAGTTTGTGTATATCTGGAGGGTAATCTTAGAAACTACAGGACGGATGTTTTCACTAATAGAAAGATACATTATCCCTGAGTGCTATAGGCTATATTTTATATTGTTAAATATAAGTTTTCACCGACTCCCAAAGGCGTTTAAGGGGTGTGGCAGAAAACATCAATTCACTGATACATTAATCAGGAAAACTCCGCAACCATTAAACGTGCAGACTTGAAATTTGGAAAGCATTTTACTTTTGCCGATTACCGATTTCCTAGGAACACGTTTCTTGGAAATCGAATTCCAAAGTTTAGGGTGCATGGTTAAATATAGAAACCTAGGAAAAACGGCCGAGTGGGGTTTGAAATGAAGGAGTTAATTTGTGCATTAAAACATTAATTTGGAACTTGAGCAGAACGCACAATCGGTAGGGGAGTTAGCGTGACAGGGAATCTGAGAAGCAGAATTGGTCGGGGGGGGGGGGGGGTACCGTAACAGAGGGTCTGAGTGGGGTGGTTAAAAATCGAAACCTAGGGAAAAAAGGCAGAATGAATGAAAGAGCTTAATTTTTACATTACTAAATTAATTTGAAACTTGAGCAGAATTGTTGGGGGAGTCACCGAGACAGGGGAAGCTGAGAGGGGAGATGAAAAATTGAAACTTAGGAAATATGGCCGAGTGGGGTATTATTTGAAAGAGCTTAATTTGTACATTACTCAATTAATTTGGAACTTGAGTAGAATCGATCTGGGGGGGGGAGGGAAATTAGTCAGAGAGGAGGGATGAGGGCGGGGGGGGGGTAGAAATCGAAACCTACGAAATGCGGCTGAGTGGGGTATAATATGAAAGAAATTAATTGATTAATTAATCAAACTACTTCATCAATTTACCCACACGCACTATTATTAATTAATCTATTCTATATCATTATGAGTTCCGCGGATTATTACCACGGACGAAGCTGTGACGGGTGTGCTTGTGTTATATTAAAATAGCAAAGACAAGCAGATTATAATAGATGTAAGATGTAGCAACAAGAGAGTGTAGTATGGAAACTGCATCAAAGCGGTTTTTAAATGTAGACTTAGGGTCACGTTTTGCCAAGTTCAGTTCTGGAACTTGATTTCTGCAGTTGCAGCGCTATCAGTCGAGAAAGGTCAGCCACGATTGATATTCTGACATATACAAGGCCACCTGCAGTAAGTCCGTTAGACCGTGTCCTCCTCTTAGCTGACAGCTCGGTGTGTTCTTTTTGTTTATTACCTCACAGCCTGCTAAGTGCATGTTACCTGCTCGCATTGTTGAGCCGCCTGCAATTCAGTAGGAGAATATTCTTTTAGTCTTTGATTAAAGTGCAGCGAGATTATTCCACTGTATGTTGAAATGGATACAGAGGCATTACACACACCTGTCCCTCGGGCAAGCAGCCACAGCCTTTCCTAGTTATGTCCCTGATCAGCACCTCGGGGATGACTTCATACAAATTGTGACAGTAGTACGGCCTGTCCCTGAGTTTAGACAAACATCTAATAATCATAATAATAATAATAATAATAATAATAATAATAATAATAATAATAATAATAATAATAATAATAATTGTACCGGGCGGTACACCTCCACGCTGCGAATTCAAATATTGCGCCAGTTGAAACCTCTCTACAGGAGAAACTCTGAACTTTAAAATCTGTATTAAATCAAAGGTTTCTCGGAAGATGTCTCTACTGTAAATTTTGAAGTGTTCTGAACGATGTCTATTTCGATTTGTATTTGTTTGCTCTGTAGCAAGAAGTGTGGACATTCTCTTCTAGATGGCACTACTTAAGAACTATAATTGTGCACCCTAGTGCGAAGTGAAGGAACTGTTCTTTTGAAGAAATTTGGTATTCATAAGTTTGTTCTTTGTTAAATTTCTTTCAGTCATTTTTTGGGTTGGCAGTATAACCCTTCTCTTTCCGCTTGTTTTGAATTTAGCCAATCCCGAATTTCTCTAATTAATTTTTGACCAATAACGTATGTCTTCTCCGATATGGAGATGTTGCTTTAAGCTATCCAATAAAGTTGAGGGGGGTGTGGGTACTCATTCTTGAAAGGTCTCGAATGATCCACGAGGGTATTTAAACTGCTGATTTTCTTGTCTCGGTGCCACTTCATCGACATCTTGCTTAGTCTGTGATTATGTAGCAGGGGGCGGGAAGCGCCTCTTTCTTCGGGCAGCAGTTCATCCACAAGGTAATGGCCGTTTAATAACTTTATTTCTTGCTAGCTCAGCAGTTTAACCCTCGGGGCAGGTTCGAAACTTTTCTCATGTAACCTATCTTTAAAATGTAATAGACATTTGGTAAAATTCCGTCTCTTTAACTATAAATTGGGATAGAGAGTGCCTAACCCTCTCGAGCTCCCACTCATATTGTTTTGAGGTGACTACGTTTCTTAACCGTTTTTCTTCTCTTCGTAATGTAATAAAGTTTTCTTATCGTGTCACCTCCTTAGTATGGGATTAGCCCTTGCGTAAGCGGCCTAGTGGCAAGTAGGTTTCAAAAGTGTATTAGGAGTGCAAGCTTCGCCTCCATTCTATTTTGTATTATGGGCCAGTAACTTAACCTGATGTTTTATTTTCCTCATGTAAAGGCCCTGTAGGTTGGGTATCAAATACCCCTGTTTCTTGGTGTGCCTTAAGGGCAGATAGAAATGAAGTTTGTTGTAGCCTTTGAGAGGCTTGTCAAATTGAGAGCGGGTCTGCTCTTTTTTTCTTAACGTGGTAATTAGGAGCAAGTGCTCCTTGTACTTACGGGTTTTCTGCCCTTTAGCTATTGTGGTGGTGAGCTGAGAGCTCAGAAATTAATCTTGGGGCTCGAAAGCCCAAATCTTGTAACTATTGTAATTTCTTAAATTGTTTTCCTGCTACTTGGTACCTGTTACTCTATTGTTGTTATCTGTTGATTTTGAAAAGAAAATATAACCTTGGTTAAAGTTTTAAATTAACTTTAATTTCATAAGTTGAGACCTATTCCACCCAGCACCTTCTTTCACCTCTGCAAATCCACAAAACATCGTAATAATAATAATAATAATAATAATAATAATAATAATAATAATAATAATAATAATAATAATAATAATAATAACACAGTGAAACCTCGATATCTGAAATCATCTCGGGAGCTAAATTTTATTTCGAGATATCGAAAAATCGAGATACAGAGAATACCGTTTTTGAACATGTATAGGCCTAGCTCATAATCGAAACGTGCATATCACGGGCTTATACTGAATACATTATTTTTGATGATGATGATGATGATGATTGTTGTTTTAAGGGGCCTAACATCGAAGGTCATCGGCCCCTAAATACATTATTTTTAACATTATTTAAAATATACAAACAAACTCTAAATTATGGTATCACTTTAACTATAACCCTTATTATACGTAGGTCGAATCATAAGTCGTGGCAACTACTTTTTCCTGGCGAACAGGAGAAAACACGGAAAATCTAAGATATGCATTTGGAAACGTACGGTATGTACTTGCGTATGATGCCACTAGATGGTGTATGTAAACAACAGTGTGGGTCTAAGCATGCCTTCAAGTTCAGTGTGTGAGTGAGAGCGTCACAAAATGGATGTCAACAAGTAAGAACAAGGATCGTATATTAAAATAGCAGTTCTTCGCGGTACAAATGCACGCCAATGCCATGCAGAGCTGCGGGAAGCATTAGGTGTGCATGCCATGCCCTATAGAACAGTGGCGAGGTGGGTGGAGACGTTCAAACGGGGTAGAGTATCAACTGGCAACAAACCAGAACAAACCCACATTTCCAACAAGTCCGGCTACTCGATTCGCCATCTTTGAACGATCGAGAGTAGCATTAAGGTCTGAGGTCTATGTTGACAATTTTATTGGGCTGCAGTGAGAATTGGTGGTAGAAGGTACTTACAGGGGTTAGATAAGGCTGCAATCTTTCAGCTTTGTTGTTTATAGTTTACATGGATCATCTACTGAAAGGTATTAAGTGGCAGGGAGGGATTCAGTTAGGTGGAAATGTAATAAACAGTTTGGCGTATGCTGACGACCTGGTCTTAATGGTAGATCGTGCCGACAGCCTGCAGTTTAATATCTTGAAACTTGAAAATACGTGAATTATGGTATGAAAATTAGCCTATCTAAGACTAAAATGAAGTCTGTAGGTAAGAAATGCAAGAGAATTGAATGTGAGATTGGGGATACAAAGCTAGAGCAGGTAGATAATTTCAAGTATTTAGGATGTGTGTTGTCCCAGGATGATAGTGTATTAATTGAGATTGAATCAAAGTGCAGTAAAGCGAATGCATTAAGCTCGCAGTTGCGATCAACAGTATATTCTGTAAGAATGAAGTCAGCTCGCGGACGAAACTCTCTTTAGACCGATCTGTTTTTAGACCAACTTTTCTTTACGGGAGTGAAAGCTAGGTCTACTAAGGATAATATATTACTCATAAATTAGAAGTAACAGACATGAAAGTAGCGAGAATGATTGCTGGTGGGAATAATGGCAGGTGGATACTCGGAGCTAGGATATAAAGGCAGAGTTAGGAATGAATTCGATTATGAAGCTGTACACATAAACTTGCTTCGGTGGTGGGGTCATGTGAGGTGAATGGAGGAAGATAGGTTACCTAGGAGAATAATGGACTCTGTTATGGAGGGTAAGATAAGTAGAGGGAGACCGAGGCGACGATGGCTAAACTCAGTTTCTAACGATTTAAAGATAAGAGGTATTGAACTAAACGAAGCCACGTAACTAATTATAAATAGAGGATTGTGGCGGCGGTTAGTTAAATTCACAAACGCTTGCAGACTGAACGCTGAAAGGCGTAACAGTCTATAATGCAGATGTATGTACTTCTAACTTATGAGAAAAACATGGTGAGACCACCCCGCTTACATTCCACACAAAAAAGCCGGCCTGAAAACAGAGCAATGTAAGGATAATTTCATCCTTGAACTGACTACTTTCTTACATAATACCAATTGATTGTAACTGCGAGCTCCTACCTGTTGTTTTGAACCCGAGGCGTAGAATTTTAGCAAAGTCACTTCACACTCGGATGGCCTTAATTCGATATGTGACCCTGTCATGTATGTCAGATTGTTCTGAACGAGATGTATGACATCTGGAAAGCTATTTACACCGCAGGATTTCTTAAAGACTGCGTTCGGGTAAATTAAAAGGCATACGAACTCAGCCTTAGAAGGAGGAATCTACATTTCTATGAAATATTGGCAAAGAGACCGATTAAAACGAGTCCTAAGAGACCACCAGTTAACGGTTTTTATACGCGATAATCGCACAAACTTGGGTTCTTTTTTGTCGTTGCTAAAAATTTCATATCTGTAAGGTTTAGGCAATACAGTATCTGTAGAGTTGGAATAACAAGATTTTCTTCTAAAGTTTACACAGTACGTACAGCAATAATATGTCAGCAAAATATAAAATAATAAGTGAGTAAAGAAGTAGTAACAATGTAAATTGATCATTATATAGGACCCGGATGTTTATGCAGTAATAGGTTAGAAAGCAAACTTACTGAACCGAGTAACAAGTAGAGTCTACACGCACGACGGTATTGCTATGAGGTTTACATAAACATTAGGAGTTCGGCCCATTAGAACCCCCTAGAATTTATGTCACTCCCACTACATTACGTTAGAGCAGGCTAGTCCACATTTCCTACTAAATAATTTTGTTACTGAGTAATTTTGTTAGTAGGAAATGTCGACTAGCCCGCTCTAACGTAATGTAGTGGGAGTAACATAAATTCTAGGGGTTCTAATGGGCCGAATCCCTAATGTTTATGCAAACCTCATAGCATTACCGTCGTGCGGGTACACTTTACTTATTACTCGCTTCAGTAAGTTTGCATTTTAACCTATTACTGCATAAACATCCGGGCTCTATCACTAATGTCACACATGGTCTTGGCTTATAAATGAGATGTTCTCGCTTTCCTTCCTAACTGTTGAAAACCTCCCCGACTCTGAACGTTTGTTTCGCCATCTTCTATTCGCCATATTATTTGTGAATTTGCTTCAATATTAAACATTTTCCCTTTCTTTTGCGACATCTTCACAGCGATGCTTGCCTTGACTACTTACAATCTACTGAAAACAGGAGTTTGAAAATAAACTTTGCATTGTTGTCAATAAATGTGTAACTAAAGCGCAATTGCAGTACCAGTTTGAAACTTCACAGCAGCAACTTAGTTCACAAGAATCACCGCGGACGGAGCTGATGTTTATTGTCAGGCCTTGAGACCTGGAATTGGCGCATGCGCAGGAGCGTTAGATTTTGTCGTTATATCCAATACGCCGTTAAAAGCGATGTCGCTATAAAAGGTTTCAACTGTATATCCAATATGTCGCTAAAAGCGATGTAGCTATAAAAGGTTTCAACGTATATCCAATATGTCGCTAAAACCGATGTCGCTATAAACGGTTTCAACTGTATATCCAATATGTCGCTATAAGCGATGTCGCTATAAACGGTTTCAACTCTATATCCAATATGTCGCTAAAAGCGATGTCGCTATAAACAGTTTCAACTCTATATCCAATATGTCGCTAAAAGCGATGTCGCTATAAACAGTTTCAACTCTATATCCAATATGTCGCTAAAAGCGATGTCGCTATAAACGGTTTCAACTCTATATCCAATATGTCGCTATAAACGGTTTCAACTGTATATCCACTATGTTGCTAAAAACGATGTCGCTATAAACGGTTTCAATTCTATATCCAATATGTCGCTAAAAGCGATGTCGCTATAAACGGTTTCAACTCTATATCCAATATGTCGCTAAAAGCGATGTCGCTATAAACAGTTTCAACTCTATATCCAATATGTCGCTATAAACGGTTTCAACTGTATATCCACTATGTTGCTAAAAACGATGTCGCTATAAACGGTTTCAATTCTATATCCAATATGTCGCTAAAAGCGATGTCGCTATAAACGGTTTCAACTCTATATCTAATATGTCGCTAAAAGCGATGTCGCTATAAACAGTTTCAACTCTATATCCAATTTGTCGCTAAAAGCGATGTCGCTATAAACAGTTTCAACTCTATATCCAATATGTCGCTAAAAGCGATGTCGCTATAAACGGTTTCAACTGTATATCCACTATGTTGCTAAAAGCGATGTCGCTATAAACGGTTTCAATTCTATATCCAATATGTCGCTAAAAGCGATGTCGCTATAAACGGTTTCAACTCTATATCCACTATGTTGCTAAAAGCGATGTCGCTATAAACGGTTTCAATTCTATATCCAATATGTCGCTAAAAGCGATGTCGCTATAAACGGTTTCAACTCTATATCCAATATGTCGCTAAAAGCGATGTCGCTATAAACAGTTTCAACTCTATATCCAATATGTCGCTAAAAGCGATGTCGCTATAAACAGTTTCAACTGTATATCCAGTATGTCGCTAAAAGCGATGTCGCTACAAACGGTTTCAACTCTATATCCAATATGTCGCTAAAAGCGATGTCGCTATAAACAGTTTCAACTCTATATCCAATATGTCGCTAAAAGCGATGTCGCTATAAACAGTTTCAACTGTATATCCAGTATGTCGCTAAAAGCGATGTCGCTACAAACGGTTTCAACTCTATATCCAATATGTCGCTAAAAGCGATGTCGCTATAAACAGTTTCAACTCTATATCCAATATGTCGCTAAAAGCGATGTCGCTACAAACGGTTTCAACTCTATATCCAATATGTCGCTAAAAGCGATGTCGCTATAAACAGTTTCAACTCTATATCCAATATGTCGCTAAAAGCGATGTCGCTATAAACAGTTTCAACTGTATATCCAGTATGTCGCTAAAAGCGATGTCGCTACAAACAGTTTCAACTCTATATCCAATATGTCGCTAAAAGCGATGTCGCTACAAACGGTTTCAACTCTATATCCAATATGTCGCTATAAACGGTTTCAACTGTATGCCTATATTTAGAAAACAAGTGGCGATGTACCAAGGAATAAAGTGCGTACTGAATTAACAACGAAGTACTATGCCAATTATTAGGTTATTACCATAGAGAAAATTATGAAAAACTGATCAGCAATGCAGCACCTATTTATTTCCATTATTAGTTCATAATTTGTTATATTAAGAAAGCAAAATTATGCAGTGATTGTGAACCATTCGGATATGCATTCCCGTTTTAGAAAACCCACTTATATTGACCAGCGTTCAAACCGCTGCCCTCTTAGTGAAAAGCTAGCGACTAAGCAACTCAGACCCGGTAAACGAATTTAAATGAAAATCCACAGCCTGTTTCCAGTCATTCTACCGGGGCAGGAATGGGATTAATGAAGCCCCCATTTAGCGGCGAGGATAGGAAATGTGCCGGCTGCCTGTTGGACTTTTCTGGGACAATAATTTATGACTGACGGATGAAATGAAATTATATTGGAGAGTGTTGCTGGAATGAAAGGTGACAGGGATAACCGCGGTTCCCGGAGAAAAACCCATTCCGTCTCCGCTTTGTTCAGCACAAATCTCACATGGAGTGACCGGAATTTGAACCACGGAACCCAGCTGCCGCCTGAGCCACGGAGGCTTGATAAATGAATTTAAATAATAAGTATTTCTTGAAAAATTAAATTTGCGTCACATTTATCCTCAAAATTAATTCGAAAATGCTGTGTTCTCTGTTCATGGCCCTCTGTCTAGGAACCGTGAAGCGTTACTTTCAGAAAGCCGTGACGGTGTCGTGTCGACAAGTTGGTCTTTAACAATGGCCAATCCCTTCTTGTGTACAGCTCCTTCCGGCAAGTGTTTGTCTTGGTGGTGTGCCTCTGCTACTTTCTGGGAATCTCAATCGCTGAGAACATGATCTGTGTCTCTGATACAAGAGGCACTCGAAATGTGTGTTGTATTTGTTCCTCACTGTGTGTGTTTGAGGAACAAAATCATGAAGAGAAAAGTTGCAAATAACCAATCTTAGTTGTGGTGGCGATTATAGCTTTAAGATAAATCATCCTTTCTTAGCACTAATAGAAATGGAAATTGAAGAAGTCCCACCCTTCATAGGATGAAAATATCGGCAAAAGAAAGGTAAAAACCACGAAGGGCGGAAAAATGAAAGACACCGTAAGATTCGCAAACCTAAAAACTAGAGCCCGGATTCCATGCACTACCAAATCTCAAAATATGCATGCATTCATGCACTATCATATGGCAAATCATGCACGATAAACTGGGAAAGACCGAGCTCGATAGCTGCAGTCGCTTAAGTGCGGCCAGTATCCAATATTCGGGAGATAGTAGGTTCGAACCCCACTTTCGGCAGCCCTAAAGATGGTTTTCCGTGGTTTCCCATTTTCACACCGGGTAAATGCTGGGGCTGTATCTTAATTAAGGCCACGGCCGCTTCCTTCTCAATCCTAGGCCTTTCCTGTCCCATCGTCGCCATAAGACCTATCTGCGTCGGTGCGACGTAAAGCAACTAGCAAAAAAAAACACTATACAACAACTAATTTCTCCAAATTGTCCTAATTTAAGCTCATCCGTTTATCTGTCAGTACAATCTTAAGCACAGAAATTTATCTTTCGTACGTCACAAGAAATGAGAAGTGCATACTTAAATGAAGACATTTGGGACAAAGTGAGGTCAAATTATACGTCTTTTGCATATTCGCCACAACACTTCTTATATAAGCTTGACGAATTCAAAATCAGGATTTGAACGGATCACTTTGTTCAACTTTCATCTAGCTACAGCAGCTACTTCTCCGTGCGATGATGGCAGACACATTCGAATGCCCCCAATAACTGGCGCGATAACAAAGTTACGAGTGATAGTTCCGGGTAGGAAAATCCAGGATAACAACGGAAGAGGGTTCAGTGCCAAACCACAGTTTGTAAACTGCTAGCTCAGTAATGTGGCGTCACAGAAGTGCGATACAAGTTTCCTTTCGTTCGTCTAACATAAACGAAAAACTGAGCCGAGTAATGCATAATTTACGGTTCGATTTATAATAACGTATAATGGGACAACTTATTCCTAAGAATTACAGATATCGACGTGGGGCCTTCCGGCTTACATAAATGTTTGCTCAAGCAACAGATAGAGGTGCATATGGGCCTGAGGTTCACTCAGCCTACACCAAAAATGAGTACCAGGTTAATTCCTTGGGGCAAAGGTGGACGGGCGTAGAGCTAACCACTCTACCCCATCACGTGCCGCGGTTAACAATGGTGGAAGCCTTTACCTTCCACTCCTCCAAGGGCCTTCATGGCCTGTACGGAGGTGTCTTTGTCTTTGTCAAGCAACAGATAAAAAAAGGAATACATTCTCTCCGTCTCTCAGTATTAGACATAGTGTATAACGTGGGAAAAGGGTCCCAAATTCCGCACACCAACATTCACAAGAGGTACTATCATGCAAGTTAACATTATATAAGCACCAAAATCACAAGAAAAGTCATATTATGCAATAGTAAACGTTCAAATATTCGCTATTAAATCCAAAATTTAAAAAAAATGCATTATGCATGAATTATCTCCTAATAAGGCCAAAACATGCGGAGTAAAAGAACGGTTATTTAGAATCGTTAAGTCATAAAACGAATATTTGCAAAGTTTGAGAATTGTAACCAGCTTATTTCAAAACATCAATTTGCATGGAAATCCGGGCTCTACTAATAAGCATCGGGTTCGGAAGAGAGTTGATCGAGGTAGGTCAAAGTTGAACAAGGAAATATGGAAATGAGGGCATAGTCACAAGATACTGGAATTTATGCCAGATATATCAGGGGACCCCATGGTCGCCTACCCACACTCGCAAGTTGAGGGACTCTGTAGTCCTCTTTTGGTCATCCTTACGATGGTCAGGGAATACCGTGGATGTATTCTACCCACTTACCGGGAGGATGGAACCAATCTTTGTCCTGTCCTGCCTGTTAGGAATGAAGGAACTGATGATGATGAATGGAGCCAAAATGGCCTCCTCGCCATCGAGTGATTCAAAGAAGTAACCGACTGGAACCAAAATGGCTTCCCTTGCCACTATTACCAAATACACTACACACAATACTGGACACTTCCGTACTCTCCCGTACTAAAGTGAGAGACATGTTGCCAGTGGCGCACCTGGCGGCCCGACCTTAAACATCAGGCGGCAAGACTGAAACTACTACAAGACAGAAATAATGAAACTCTATAATGATTTCGTTTTGTCCGAATCCTTGGCTGAATGGTCAGCATTGAGGCCTTCGTTTCAGAAGATCCCGGAATCGATTACCGATTGGATGGGTGATTTTAATCGCGTCTAATTAATTATTCTGGTTCGCTAAGCTACGGACGAGCGCGGACGTGTTGAGTGGAATGTCCCGGTAGAGCGAGAGGGGAGCGCAAGAGCGGAGTGCAGGAAAGAAGTGAAGAGTTATAGATAATGGTCGGTGTGGAGCAATATAGGGCGATAATAGGAAAATAGCAAGGAAGAAAGAAGAAATGAAACCAGGAGGGTGTAGAATGGAAATAGGAATGAAAGGATGCTGACAGCGGCGGTAATTATAGCAATGCTATGGATTGGGGGAGTTGAAGTGAACCCAGGTCCGACTTCCAGTGGAAACATGAGTTGGGAAGACGTGGAAATAATCAGAAGGGTAGTAAAAGAGGTGGTTGAAAAAGTCTGCCCTTTGGAGCCACTCGAAAATATGATTCAAGAGCGAACGAGGGAGTTTGACAATATGAAGAAGTGGTTCCAAGAAAATGCAGACGTCACAACATCCCATGTGAGGAACAATGCCGAAGAAGTTGCAGCATTAAAGGAGAAAGTAGGACGATTAGAAGAGGAGGCGCGGAAGCTCAAAGCAGAAGTGGAAGCCAGTACTCAAAATCGCCGGAAGAAATGTCTATTTATATATAGTGTGCCTGAGGAGAAGAGGGAGGACAAAGTGCTCACAATTTATAAAGTGGTGGACTTAATCCAGGGGAAAATAAAAATCAATTTTAGCGAAGTTGGCATAGACGATGTGCAGAGAACAGGGAAAGTTAGAGGTAACAGGCCTAGTAATGTTCAACTAATTATTCTGGCTCGGGGACTGTGTATTTGTGTTTATTCCAACACGTTTCTTTTCATATTTAGACAATGCACTACACTTCCAACCACCACAGAAACATGCAGTAGTGATTATTAGACCTCGGATTTCAGGTGCTTAAATGTTATTTTAGCTGCTTAAAATATGCTTTAACACAGGTTCTAAAATATTTTAAGGCAGCTTCAATTTAGGTACCTTAATAGACATCAATTAAAAACCAAGTTTATTCGGTAAATTGATAATAACTCGTTAGGGGGAAAATATATAACAAGTTTCACTCATCTCTTTGCTGCGAACGTCACAGAATATAATTTTACCATCGGATGTGGAATGGGAACTCCTGTAACCACTTTTTTAATTAAATACGACTTGGAACATGGCATTTTCGGCATAATTCTTAGCGTATATTGTACTACTACACTCAATTTCAAGGTCGTCCCGCTAGGTGCGCTGGCAATCAATGTCTTGCGATATCTCGCAAAGTGGCACGTATTCTCTATAGAGTATTTGCTATTACTATGATCGAGTAACTCAAAAAAGTATCTGATTGGAACCAAAATGGCCTCATTGCTACCATTAATATGATCGAGTGATTGAAAGAAGCATCCGACTGGAACCAAAATTAAACGGCCTTTCCATTCCCTGCTTCTATAATCGTGCTTGTGGAAGTAGCAGTAGTAATACTAGTAGTTAGCTATTTATGTCTACTGCTGGGCGAAGCCGACCCCCACTTGTTTCCATCATTGCCCGGCTCGTGCGAACGTTGTCCATGATGATCCCCATGTTCCTTCAATTTGTTGCTGTTGATGCTCTCACGGCCCGTACTTATAGACATGATATAGGCTTTCGGGCGTATGCAGTGTCAAGAAAATAATTCATTACGTTTCCCAGAGAACTATGCTCTGCGAAACGTAAAAAATTTCACCTTATTTTCCTTCAGTTTATCATTTCTCTTTCCCTACCTTCCCATCTTCGGCCCTGCCTTTCCACGGGTATTCATGCCGTCACTAAATTCCTCCTCTCAGTTTACTTCAAAGACTCTGAACAAAAGTAGAATGGAGATAGCTGTCAAGATATTCTAAGGCATTTGTGCTCTAACGTTTTGTCATTAAGAGACCACCTTTTCTTGAAAATAATTTGCCTAGCTGAAGTTAAAATATACCACTACCTTGAATTATTTCATACATATATATTTAATATCCCCGAGGTGCTCTGAACTTGGGATCGTGGAGAGAGGCTCACGGAATTCCTAGCTGAACCTGGTATTACCCTAACTTACTTGTGACAGCTGCAACATCCATGCTTATAAATCTTCAAATAGTTTAACCTTTAATTTATACTTCTTTCATATCAGTACTATTTATTTTGCCGAAATATTCTTTCTTTTTTCGCTATTGGCTTTACGTCACACCGACACAGATAGGTCTTATGGTGATGATGGGATAAGGAAGGGCTAGGAGTTGGAAGGAAGCGGCCGTGGCATTAATGAAGGTGCAGCCCCAGCATTTGCCTGGTGTGAAAATGGGAAACCACGGAAACCATCTTCAGGGCTGCCGACAGTGGGATTCGAACCCACTATCTCCCGGATGCAAGCTCACAGCCGCGTGCCCTTAACCGCACGGCTAAGTCGACCGGTGCCGAAACCTTTACAGTTCTTGGAAGCGTTCGAGCCTTTCCTATTTCTCATATAATTTGAAGTTAACTGGGTCCAATCCCCTCCCCAGCATCCGTGGCGCACCAGCCCCGCACGGCCATGGCCTACCAAGCGACCACTGCTCAGCCCGAAGGCCTGCAGATTATGAGGTGCCATGCGGTCAGCACGATGGATCCTTTCGGCCGTTATTCTTGGCTTTCTAGACCGGGGCCGCTAACTCACCGTCAGATAGCCCCTCCATTGTAATCACGTAGACTGAGTGGACCTCGAACCAGCCCTCAGATCTAGGTAAAAATCCCTGACCTGGCAGGGAATCGAAGCTGGGTCCTCCGGTTAAGAGGCAGGCACGCTACCCGTACAGCGCGGTGCCAGCAAGTGGGTCCAACAGTTTCCTTCAATTTCTCCATTATGTCCTCCTCCATAGCAGTCCAGATCTTCGGCTGAATGGTCAGCGACGAGGTTTTCATTCCAGAAGGTCCCGAGTTCGATTCCTGGCTTGACTGGAAGACTGCGCGTTTCTCTTTGTCCCAATATTCACTGCTTCATGTACCTACGACACACTATCCTACCAAACACCATAGAAACACACATAGGGTTGGCATCAGGAAGGGCTTCGAGCCGTAAAACTGGGTCACACTTTGCACCCCGCTGCCATACTTCTTCTCCTACTAAAATCATTTCACCGAGCGAGTTGGCCGTACGCTTAGCGTCACGCAGCTGTGAGTTTGCATTCGGAAGATGGTGGGTTCGAAACCACTGTAGGCAGCTCTGAAGATGGTTTTCCGTGAGGTTTCCCGATTTCACACCAGGCAAATGCTGGCGGCGTTCTCCTATCTCATTGAGGTCATAAGATTTATCTGTGTCGGTGCGACGTAAAGCCAGTTAGAAAAAGAAAAGAAAATAATTCCGTGCCCTGAAGGATTGGCGCCTTCTCTTAGTACAAGGAGATATGAACTGGTACGCGAAGGTAAGAGGTTTGGCGGCCGTTGCGCAGGAGAATGGAAAACCACAGAAAACCATTCTCAGGACAGGCGACGTTGGGAACTAGCCCCTTTCCGTCTCCCGAATGCAGGTGTAGAGCCATTGGTCGGTCAGAGTAGAGAGCTGTGGCTAGCGGCTGCTGAAACCCGTCGCATTCCTCTCGGACAGCGATTAACGACTGGCAAATGAAATGAAATGATATTGGAGTGTTGATGGAATGAAAAATGGCAGGGAAAACACGAAAAAATACCTGTCCCGCCTCCGCTTTGTCCAGCACATATCTAACATGGAATGACCGGGATTTGAACCACGGAACCCAGCGGTGACAGGCCAAAGCGCTGCCGACTGAGCCACGGAGGCTTTCTAGAAGAAGATTGGTTTCCAATAATTGGAATGAGATGTAACGTCCTTGCGGTGGACTCAAAGTCAGTAACTCCCCGAGCTCTGGTTCTAGAGTTTTGCACAACAACCAGGGATATGGGCCACAATACCGGTCCAAAATTGAGCGGCTGCAGGTCAACGGGCCTCCTGGTCCAGTTTCCTAACACCGCTACGGGCAGAGCCAAATGTTACGTAAGGCTCTAACGAGCAGAGAATACACAAAGGTTAAGGCAGCGTTCGGCACCGCTTGCGAAATGCGATGCGTGGGTGCCTCCAATGGACTGGAAAAAAATAGAAAGTTTTAGTTAACACTTATCTCACTTGGCCACTGTGGGATTTGGCCTCCTGCACTGCCTCACCCAGATATATCAGTATCTTCATCACTGATGTAACCTGTTCTGAGATAATCCTTCCGTCTACTTCATACTTCTCTGGTAAGCAGTCTCTCTGGTTTCTGCTGTGTTCGTTTTAGCTTAGTAGTTTTATGCCTGGATGGCCTTGGTTCGGCCTCTGACTCTGCTGGGAATTTCAAACACGCAGAATTGTAGTTTTATGTTCTTATGTGACTTAAAATCGTGATCACAGCCACACGATCTCATGTTTATTTTATTTTTTTACAATTTTCTTCATGTCACACCGATACAGATGGGTCTCACGTGGACAATGGGATAGGAAAGGGCTAGGAGTGGAAAGGAAGCGACTGTGGCCTCAATTAAGGTACAACCCCATCATTTACCTGATGTGAAAATGAGAAACCACGGAAAATCATCTTCTAGGCTGCCGACAGTGCGGCTCGAACCCACTATCTTCCGGATTCAAACTCACAGCTGCGCGCCCCTAACTCGCCCGGTAATTAGAATTTTTAACAGCTTAGCGAAGAAGGGGTTTCATGGCTTACATGGTGATAAATTTTCCTTCCATGACAGATCGCTTTTCCCCCGCTAGTGTATGTGATGGAGATTTTCTGACACCGGCATGTCACAGAAACAGATGAGTAGAAGGGTATCGTTTTCGCCTTGGGATTCTCATTAACTCGCTCTCAAAAAAAGACAAAAAGTCAAAGAAAAATCACAGAGGGTTGCAAGCACGAAATTCCTACGAATTAAGAATTCCCTGAGGCACTCAGTGCCCAGGTGTATGGTTCCAGTGTTAAGAGGCGTTTGTAGTCACTGGGTTTGATGACTAGAGCCCGGATTTTTATGCATTAATAGGCTAGAATACAAACTTACTGAAGCGAGTAGCAAGTATAGTCTACCTTCAGAACGATTGTGCTATGGGGTTTGCATAAACATGAGTGGTACGGCCCATCAGAACCCCTATAATTTATGTTACTCTTGCTACATTATGGAAGAGCGGGTGGCTGACACTCCCCACTAACCAAATTAGTTTGCAGTCTAACCCGTTACTGCATAAAAATCCGGGCTTTATTGATGACATATACGGTGTCCAAATTAATTCAGTCAGTTCGGGAAAACATGGACTGAATCATGTTTAAGTGAATAATTCCAGATGTCCATAGGAAAACACCTTGAGCTGCCCTTCTTTGAAAAATACACCTCGTCACTGGACTAACTGTAGGGTCAGCATTACCTGGCGTGTTCCTGAAGTTAAACAGCATCCCGACCTCAGCAAGAAGTGATAGCAATGTCGAGCATGAATGAGCTTTCAACATCATTTACGGGGCATTTAAACGTAAAGGTTAATGAGCTGGAGAAAGAACAGGCTTTTACGACAATGACTGTTCAGCGAAGTGAGTAGCAATTAGACTGCATGTAAAATTTATATTTACGGGGCATTCAAAATAACACACAATTTCAGCAAATTTATGCGTACCGAGCTCTATAGCTGTAGTCGCTTAAGTGTGCCCAGTATCCAGTAATCGGGAGATAGTGGGTTCGAGCCCCACTGTCGGCAGCCCTGAAGATGGTTTTCCCTGGTCTCCCATTTTCACACCAGGCAAATGCCGGGGCTGTACCTTAATTAAGGCCACGGCCGCTTCCTTCCACTTCGTGGGTCTTTCCTATCCCATCGTCGCCATAAGACATCTGTGTCGGTGCGACGTAAAGCACATAGCAAGAAAAAATAGTGTGCGTGTTTTGTTGTAGCTGGCGATGTGGTAATGGTGGTTATTCTTGGTTTAAGGAGTCTGTAACCTTTATCACGACGACATTCCCATCCAACAGACGAATCACCATCAATAGCGCCATATGTCTTCTATCTATAAATATTTTCATTTCCTATCCTGAAGGGATGGGGCAGGCCACCTAGAGGTTTACGCCCTCTCTCTCTCTCTCTCTCTCTCTCTCTGTGCCCTCACTCCATATGAACACTGCGGAGAGGTTTGGAATAAAATCCAGGCTTTTGACACGCAATCTAGTGATTAGAAATGGAATACCACCACCTCTCCTATCCTGACGGCCAACATTCTGATGGCGAAACATTTTTCGGCGAACGGGACTCGAACCGGATAACCACGGTGTCAGACCATATGTACTTGACGACCAGATGAGCGGCAGTGAATAATAATAATTAATAATAATAATAATAATAATAATAATAATAATAATAATAATAATAATAATAATAATAATGAAATAGAACACAGAATAGGGTTAAGAATTTCTGTAGAAAAAACAAATTTATGACAAATAAAAAAATACTCGAGAATTTCTAGTAACAAATTGGTCGAATAAAGAAGGTAAAGAAATTTAAATATTTGGGAGAAACAATTCGAGAAAATGGTTTGGAAAAATCCGCTGTAGAAGAAAGGATACACAAGATGGAGGGATCACACGGTATAACTAGGGGTGTCTACCAAAAAAATGTGTTTATCTAAAAACTAGAACACAGTAGTCAAACAGGAATGACTATACGCGAGTGAATGTCTAGTACTGAATTGCAAGCCGAATAAATTAGAAGTACTGGAAATAAAAATTATAGGAAAAATACTCGGCCCGCTAAGAACTACAGAACTTTGGAAATCAAGAAGAAATGATGAAATATACCGGGATATAGAAAACATAACAGATACAATGCGGAAGAGGCGATTGTTATTTTTTGGACCTTTATGCAGAATGGATGACAACAGGTCAACCGAACAGATCTTCAAATATCTATGGAACAATAATTCAACAACAACCTGGATTCATGAAGTCAAGGAAGATTTGGAAAGAAACAACATAGGGAAGAAGATGCAACAGAGAGAGACAATTTTAGAAATTAAGCTTTTAAAAAATGGAAGGATTCCAACGTCGTGAGGGAAAGAAGAAAGGCTAGAAATGGTCTGACGAAAGGAAAAGGAGCCACAGTGAACAGATGAAGAAGTATTGGAGGAGGAAAAAGGAATAACAAAGGATGAAGCATTGGAATTGTCTCGTCGTCCCTAGAAGACTCTAACGGAGAAAGAAAGAATAATAATAATAAACGGAAGAAGGATATAGACTAAAATTCCGTAAAGCAACATAGAAACTGCCTAAACCAGCAGCAGACATCAGAAAACAAAGATTAAGATTCTGTGGACACGTTCAAAAACTCCCAGTGACAAGGCTTACATACAAGATAATGACAGACGCCGGAAGACTGATGAGTAGAGCCCGGATTTTTATGCATTAATAGGTTAGAATGCAAACTTACTGAAGCGAGTAGCAAGTATAGTCTACCTTCACAACGATCATGTTATAGGGATTGCATAAACATAAGGGGGACGGCCCATCAGAACCCCTATAATTTATGTTACTCTTGCTACATTATGGAAGAGCGGGTGGCCGACACTTTCTACTAACCAAATTAGTTTGCAATCTAACCTGTTACTGCATAAAAATCCGGGCTTTACGATGAGCACACCATGGTTCCAACAATTCCAAAACGACGTGGAGCAAGCCCAGTCAGACACATCAGAAATATTAGACAGGAATCTGTTCAGTTTAAAGGTAAACAAACGTGAGGTATAGTCAAAGAATGAACTTCCAAACAGACCAGGAACCAAGTGGACTGAAGAAGAGAAGGGAGTCCACGGAGAAAAGAATGGGCCGTATGGAAGATTAGAAAGGTGACTCATAAAGGCACTACGTAATCCAAAAGGTTCCAATCAATAATAATAATAATAATAATAATAGACCCTGATAATTTTTGTTTTTCGGCTTATTTCGGTTATTTCTGGGCAAGCTTCAAATGTGCGTCCAGACATCTCGACATCGTACGACATAGCGTCTCGAATTGCCCTTTTTTTTGTGCTACATTTATTGCAGTTTTGTCAGGCAACGTTGGCAATATCATAAAAGCTAACATTCTAGCATTGATCCTCAGAGGAATGTTATGAAAATAAGGTTTCCTTATATTTTTTCATAAACAATTATCTCAATGTTAGAAAGACTTAAAAGAATATTGCCTTCTGATTATTTTATGGCAAGGAATATTTTAACTTTGTATGGCTTTCGGAGTTTTAAATTCCCTCGCCCGATGATTCTATCTAATTTATCCGATTCAAGAATGATTTCACATTCATTCTCATTCAGATGTAATAATACCGGTATGATTCCCATTGAAGTATCAATCATTGCCATATTTTATTGAAAACAATCCTTCAAAATAACCCTAGAAAATATTAATGAGCATTCATTCTTGTTTAATATTTCTATGCGCGTAATCTATGAAGAAACAGCTGTGCTAGAAAGTTGAAGAGCATGTCTGGGCGTGTTGGTAGCTTGTTAAGGATTAAAGAAGGCAGAGATTGTTATCTTCTATCATACACTACTCGCTCTATTGTGTATAATCTGATGCTACGAGAACATATAATCATGCAGGGACCTTCTGTTCCCAATGCAACAGATGAAAGATGTGGAGTAAACATGGCTGATTACAGAAGGCTGAGATAGTAATCTATTACCATACACTACTTGCACTATTGTGTAGAGCCTGGTGCAGTATGAAGTTATGCAGGAACCTTCTGCCCCCGACGTAGTTGATGAAAGAGTGGAGTAAACATGGCTGAATTGCTCTTTCGTACAGGATTACAGAAGGCTGAGATTGTAATCTAATGGCAAAGAGATTCTACAGTTTGAATTTTATAACTTTTTAATTGACAAGCAGTCGCAATTTGCCAGTCCTCCTTAGCCGCAAGAGTGTGAAGCAGACTCTGCTGCGAGCATCAGCCAGGATGGCCTGTCTGTACATCGCTCAGAATTTTAAAAAAGAATGGTATTTCTGTATCGGTCATGTCCACATAAACAAGGAAATTCGCTTTTCAATTCTTCGTCATTTCTGTCTGTTTGTTTGTATATATGTACGCGCATCACGAGAAAATGGCTGAAGAGAATTTCATGAAAATCGGCATATAAAGTTAGGGAATGAGCCAATACAATTTTGGCTATAAATAATTTTAATCGTCCGCCTCTGTGGTGTAGTGGTTAGTGTGATTAGCTGCTACCCCCGGAGGTCCGGATCCGATTCCCGGCTCTGCCACTCAGCCTCGGGAGGTCAACTGAGTAGAGGTGGGATCGATTCCCACCTCAGCAATCCTGGAAGTGGTTTTCCGTGGTTCCCACTTCTCCTCCAGGCAAATGCCGGGATGGTACCTAACTTAAGGCCAAAGCCGCTTCCTTTCCTCATCCTTGTCTATCCCTTCCAATCTTCCCATCCCCCCGCAAGGCCCCTGTTCAGCATAGCAGGTGAGGCCGCCTGGGCGAGGTACTGGTCATTCTCCCCAGTTGTATCCCCGACCAAGAGTCTGAAGCTCCAGGACACTGCCCTTGAGGCGGTAGAGGTGGGATCCCTCGCTGTGTCCGAAGGAAAAGCCGACCCTGGAGGGTAAACAGATGATGATGATGATGAATTAATTACCGGTTACGTACGAAAGCAATCCCCGAAGTCGCGGATGACAAGCTTCATTTACGAATCTCGACTGCGTGCTATTGACGAGAAGTTTCAACGTCAAGAGAGGGAAAGTTAACAGTAGCAAACAGAAGAGACTAACAGATTTTTCCCAAAGGTGTTTCATGTTTCACTACTGTACTGTACATACTGTATCCTGTCTTCTAAAAAATAAAGTGTTATAATTAAAGTTATGCCATAAAAGAGAGTTTGTTTGTATATTTTTAAGTACTGTTAAAAATAATGTGCCGGCCCCGTGCTGTAGGGGTAGCATGCCTGCCTCTTACCCGGAGGCCCCGGGTTCGATTCCCGACCAGGTCAGGAATTTTTACCTGGATATGAGGGCTGGTTCGAGGTCCACTCAGCCTACGTGATTAGAATTGAGGAGCTATCTGACGGTGAGATGGCGGCCCCGGTCTAGACAGCCAAGAATAACGGCCGAGAGGATTCGTTGTGCTGACCACACGACGCCTCGTAATCTGCAGGCCTTGGGGCTGAGCAGCGGTCGCTTCGTAGGCCAAGGCCCTTCAAGGGCTGTAGTGCCATGGGGTTTGGTTTGGTTTTTTTGTTAAAAATACTGTATTCAGTATAAGCCCGTAGATACATATGATTCAATTATGTGCTATACATGTTCAAAAACGGTATTCTCTACATATCGAAATTTCGTAATAAAATGTAGCTCCAGAGGTGATTAGAGATATTGACGTTCCGCTGTAAATATAAATGACCCTAAAAGGCCCGTTTGATAAGAATAATGGCTTCCTCCCTCTTTCTAAATTCCCCTCAAATTTAGCATCAATAATTCAGAGATGTGGGGGTTTAATCTCTGATTTAGCCTCCCCTCCCAAAAAAGCAGATCGTTTTATCCGCCGCGAGTGCAGGTAATATTGATTTTTCCTACTCCATGGAAAGAGATGAGTATAAGGGCATAGTTTTCGCTCTGGGGCTCACAACCAACCGACCCTATGAGCAACATTTTTCACACCATTCATAGCGGGGACGGACTGTATAAGGAATGGCATTACTAGCATCGCTCATACCTCAGTCACTTTCATATTGTCAAAGCCAAGGTTAAGACTGAGACAGATCAATGTAATAAAATTGCTCTAGCCCAGTGTATTCAAACTTTTTGGTTTGCGTACCCCCGAAATACGAGTACATTGCGATCATACAAGAAATAACAAACGAGTGCCACCGAATGCCATATTATACTAACTTTAATAATAATAATAATAATAATAATAATAATAATAATAATAATAACCTACAACCTGTTTTCCAGTCATTGACCGGGTCAGGGATGTAATGAATGAAGCAGATATAGGCTGTTAGTACGATGGGGTCGCCACTCCCAAAGTGATGTATTAACGAATTGTACAAGGCAAAATACAGGGTCGAAGAGGTGTCGGGAGGAGGCGAACATCATGGCTTGGAAACATCAAAGAATGGACTGGAATTCACAGTATTGAAAGACTTTTCCACCTAGCTAGAGATCGTTCTGCATTCGCCACAGTGATCGCCAACGTCAGGGGGACCTGATACGGTACTATGAAGAAGAAGAAGAAGATGCTATGAAATGAGAATTTTGTCCAGCACAAATCTCACATGGTGTGACCGGGATTTGAACCACGGTATCCAGCGGTGAGAGGCCGACGCGTTGCCGTCTGAACCACGGAGGCTCCCAATAATAATAATAATAATAATAATAATAATAATAATAATAATAATAATAATAATAATAATAATAATAATAATAATAATAATTAATAATAATAATTCTCATCATCACTTTATCCCATTTTTCACAGGTTCGCTGCACGCACTGAGACATGAAAGAGTTGTGGCTGAAATTTTAAGGTAGGATGCCCTTCCTGACATCACGGGATTTTCAACTGAAAATCCTACTCCAGGAATCAAACCACGGTTATTCGGATGACAGGCAAGAAGCTAAGCTACTACACCACCCTGTTCCCCAATAATGACAATAATGTATTATATACATATCGTCCCTGGGTAAAGGAAACCCCGTAACTCCTTCGGAGTAAAGTTTACAGAATCCCAAAACTGAGCGGTCAGCAGGGGCCGGGGAACTGTTCCTGGCATTTCCATTGCTTAATGATAGCCCAGTTATTCGACTACTGGAGTCTTCTGTTTTCTTCTCAGTCAACGCGGCAAGCAAGGTTTTCATTGCCTAACAACGACATACATACGAGTTTTATTATTAATGCAACAATTACTATTGTACCATATACACTTCTTCTTGTACTTCCTCTTCTACCGCTTTTCCTACACCTGTGGGGTCACGGGTGCGAACTGCGTCGCATATGTGAATTTGGCCATGTTTTACGGCCGGATGCCCTTCCTGACGCCTACCCTATATGGAGGAATGTAATCACTTTTGCGTGTTGGGGTTGGTAGTGTAGTGTGTTGTCTGAATGTGAAGAGGAAAGAGTTGGGACAAACACAAAAACCCAATCCCCGAGCTAGAAGAATTAATCACACGCGATTAAAATCACCGACCAGGCCGGGAATCGAACCCGCGGCTCTCTGGACCGATGACCCCAACGCTGTCCATTCAGCCAATGAGTCGGACTCTACATACACTGCTACTTTGAAGTGAATGAGTGGATTTAGAAACAAAAAAAACTTAAAACAGAGTAATGCAGCATATGTAAGCATTTTTACATATCTAGGAATGGGAAGTACAAACTGTGACATATTTTAGAAGGAAGAGTTCGGAAAACGGACTCTGTGTAGTGATAGACCAGAACACTAAATCAAAACTAGATTTTATTGAGAACGAGCAAGTTCAACTCTTTTCTGAACTGCTCGCTTAAAACAGTGAGAAGCTACGATAAATTTGCGTACCCCTTGAGACGAACCTGCGTGCCCCTCTTTGAATACCACTGGTCTAGCCCATACCAGAAGACATAGTGCATTATAAACACCAAATCTCGCCAGCAAACGAAATAAAATGATAGATTAAAATTTGCTCACTGACTAGGATCTTAAAAAGATGATAATGATGAGAAAAACTATCTTGAATTTAAAATTATCAGTAGATCTAATTCGCAATGCCTTATCTTCCTCTAAGATGATTAAAAAGATAGTAAAAGTAATAACATTGAATAAGGTGTTGACTTCGGAGTAAAATCACGTATTTTATTCAACTCGTCCGCCTCTGTGGTGTAGTGGTTAGCGTGATTAGCTGCCACCCCCGGAGGTCCGGGTTCGATTCCCGGCTCTGCCACGAAATTTGAAAAGTGGTACGAGGGCTGGAACGGGGTCCACTCAGCCTCGGGAGGTCAACTGAGTAGAGGTGGGTTCGATTCCTACCTCAGCCATCCTGGAAATGGTTTTTCGTGGTTTCCCACTTCTCCTCCGGGCAAATGCCGGGATGGTACCTAACTTAAGGCCACGGCCGCTTCCGTCCCTCTTCTTTGTCTATCCCTTCCAATCTTCCCCATCCCCCGCAAGGCCCCTGTTCAGCATAGCAGGTGAGGCCGCCTGGGCGAGGTACTGGTCATTCTCCCCAGTTGTATTCCCCGACCAAGAGTCTGAAGCTCCAGGACACTGCCCTTAAGGCGGTAGAGGTGGGATCCCTCGCTGAGTCCGAGGGAAAAACCGAACCTGGAGGGTAAACAGATGATGATGATGATTTTATTCAACTCAAAAGCGGAAAGCATATTAAAAAATACAAAGAAATAAAAACAAAGTGAATAGAATAAAAGAGTAGTTAACGATAAAAAAAACTTCCCCTTTATACGCGATAAAACAGGCCGCCATCCCTCATTGAACGAGGTCTACTGCTCGTAATCTCGTCATTTGTAAATGTCTTCAGATATGTGAGGAGCCTCCGTGGATCAGGCGGCACCGCACCGGCCTCTTATCGCTGAGTTCCGTGGTTCAAATGCCGATCACTCCATGTGAGGATGGGTTTCCATTTGAGATTAACTGGGAGAGTAACTTTCGATATCCGCTCTCAGGTTGTTGTCCATTTGAGAGTTAATTTCGGTCCGAATAACTATCGAGAGTACCCGCCGAGTCCCTCGCCAAGATAGCTTTCACGAGTTATCGTCAAACCCTGTCCACTTGTGCACCTGTAGAGAGTGGAGAGTGGTCGAAATGTCATCACACTACTACTGACAAGTCGCAGCAGCTGTGATTATTCATCATCATCATCATCATCATCATCATCTGTTTACCCTCCAGGTTCGGTTTTTCCCTCGGACTTAGCGAGGGATCCCACCTCTACCGCCTCAAGGGCAGTGTCCTGGAGCTTCAGACTCTTGGTCGGGGGATACAACTGGGGAGTATGACCAGTACCTCGCCCAGGCGGCCTCACCTGCTATGCTGAACAGGGGCCTTGTGGAGGGATGGGGAAGATTGGAAGGGATAGGCAAGGAAGAGGGAAGGAAGCGGCCGTGGCCTTAAGTTAGGTACCATCCCGGCATTCGCCTAGAGGAGAAGTGGGAAACCACGGAAAACCACTTCCAGGATGGCTGAGGTGAGAATCGAACCCACCTCTACTCAGTTGACCTCCCGAGGCTGAGTGGACCCCGTTCCAGCCCTCGTACCACTTTTCAAATTTCGTGGCAGAGCCGGGAATCGAACCCGGGCCTCCGGGGGTGGCAGCTAAAGCTGTGATTATTCTCTGTAAAAATTGGTAATTGTCATCTGTCCCGCTACCGCTTTTTCAGTTTTTCACTTTTTTCAATTGTTGAGATACGTTAAACGATAGAGATCATCTCATTATTGATTAATTTAAATATTGTATATATGTGTTATATTATATACTTGTTATAATATTAATAATAATAATAATAATAACCCGGCTACACTCATTACAATAAATTTATTTCCATGCGAATTAATGTGATTATAATAAAATATAAACTAACAATTTACTCTTAATTCACCTTCATTGAATAGACTTAACTTACCTGATTCCTTAAGTTGTGAATTTTCCTTTGAACTTCAGTTCCGGAACACGAAAACTTCACTCCTATTTCCTCTAAAGTTTTATGTTACTCAACTCTGTCACGGTAATAGGTAGTCTACATTTCACATTCCACAACATTTCTCGACTTACAAACATTTCAGTTAACAGTTTTGTTTCCTCCAGTGACCAATTTTTATTCATCTTGAAATTGAAAATGGAACAAAGCTCTCGATAGCTTCGCCACAATTCGAACACAGTTCGTATCTGGAGAGCTAATCTCCGAGACGGCCGGGGAGCATATGTCGACTAGGGAGCAAGTTGTGACAAGTTAGCTCTCGGAGAGTTGCGAGGGAATTTCCGATAGTTGCTCTCGGAGAGTTGCGAGGGAATTTCCGATAGTTGCTCTCGGCACTGTGTCCATTGGCGAGTAACTGCTATCGAGAGGTTCTCGCCAGTATTTACTCTCAAGTGCACGGGCACCTTGAGATTTGTGCTCGACAAAGCGGAGGCGAGACAGGTTTTTCTCCCGGTACTCCGGTTTTCCCTGTCATCTTTAATTCCAGCAACACTCTCCATTACCATTTCATCTGTCGTTCATTAATCATTGCCCCAAGGGAGTGCGACAGGCTTCGGCAGCCGGCACAATTCGTATCCTCGCCGCTAGATGGGGCCTCATTCATTCCATCTCTGACCCGGTCGAATGACAAGATGTGGATTTTCATTTATCATTTTCAGATGTGTATTTATCCCCCCATGGGTAATATCTTCGCTATTCCCTATAATAATTATAATTTCGTGTGGCTATTTCTAGCCGAGTGCAGCCCTTGTAAGGCAGACCCTCCGATGAGGGTGGGCGGCATCTGCCATTTGTAGGTAACTGCGTGTTATTGTGGTGGAGGATAGTGTTATGTGTGGTGTGTGAGTTGCAGGAATGTTGGGGACAGCACAAACACCCAGCCCCCGGGCCATTGGAATTAACCAATGAAGGTTAAAATCCCCGACCCGGCCGGGAATCGAACCCGGGACCCTCTGAACCGAAGGCCAGTACGCTGACCATTCAGCCAACGAGTCGGACTTCGCTATTCCCTGGCAGTCGTACGGTACTTTCCTGACCACTAGGCAAGTCGAAAAAAATGCGGCTCTGGAAATTGCCTCGACGTAATGCACATGATTAACCAGAACAACTTTCTTCGTATTTACTTTAGAACAACGTTTTCAATAAGTGGGAAATCTGGTACTCGCCTACAGGAAATACATAGCTTTGATTAGAACACGTTATAGATTATATTAAACCTACGCATAGCAGCTTAATGGCATCATATTTCATACTGTATACATGTATGCATGCACTTGGCTACACGCCAAATAGAAACAAATTCATGCGATGATTGTATAATGTACAGTGGAACGGACCGTGTTGTACCAAGACCGACAACAAGATCTCAGACCATAATCCTACTATCGATTGAGAGGAAAATTGTGCGAACCAGTGTTGCCAACAGTGGAATAGGATTGCCCAATAAACAGCTCCTTAATAATAATTTGGTGTGGCTATTTCTAGCCGGGTGCAGCCCTTGTAAGGCAGACCCTCCGATGAGGGTGGGCGGCATCCGCCATGTGTAGGTAACTGCGTGTTATTGTGGTGGAGGATAGTGTTATGTGTGGTGTGCGAGTTGCAGGGATGTTGGGGACAGCACAAACTCCCAGCCCCCGGGCGATTGGAATTAACCAATAAAGGTTAAAATCCCCGACCTGGCCGGGAATCGAACCCCGGACCCTCTGAACCGAAGGCCAGTACTCTGACCATTCAGCCAACGAGTCGGACAACAGCTCCTTGAAAACCACCAGGAACCACTAGATCACCCACCGCCCTCAACCCTTACCCTCCTCAAGCTCTGTTGAGGTACGAAAATTCTCCAACGAAAAGAAAATTAAGTGTGTCCTTGTACTTCAAGGGCTGAAAGTATTCGAATTTTATTTCAAGACAAACATATGTAATCACTGATGTCCTTTTTTAAACACTCCGATAAAAGACACAGAGGGCTTAAGATGTACACTAACATTTTGTCTCTTCTTCTGCTCAAATTTAGCCAAAATTCCATTCATTATCTGTTCATTCGTGATTCTGTCTACCCATCTCACCTTGAGCGTTCTTCTGTAACACCACATTTCAAAAGCGCATATTCTCTTCCTTTCTGAGTTATCTTCCATGAATCACTTCCATACAATGCCAAACTCCAGCCTAAAGTCTTCAAAACATCTTTGTAATTCCTAGATCAGTGTTCGAAGTGAGCAAATATCTTTTCTTAAGAAAGGCCTCCCTTGCTTGTGGTAGTCTGCATTGTATGTCCTCCTTACTTCTGTCATCGTTCGTTACTTTACTACCCAATTGAAATATTCATCTACTTCCTTTAAGACTACATTTTCTAATCTAATATTACCTCCTCTGCCGGCTGTGAGCTTGCATCCGGGAGATAGTAGGTTCGAATCCCACTATCGGCAGCCCTGAAAATGGTTTTCCGTGGTTTCCCATTTTCACACCAGGCAAATGCTGGGGCTGTACCTTAATTAAGGCCACGGCCGCTTCCTTCCAACTCCTAGGCCTTTCCTATCCCATCGTCGCCATAAGACCTATCTGTGTCGGCGCGACGTAAAGCCCCTAGCTAAAAAAAAATATTACCTCCATCAACTGACTTCGATCAACTGCACTCCATTTCCTTTGTTTTGGACTTATTTATTTTCATTCTGTGCTCCTACTCCAAGACTGTGTACATACCATGCGGTTATTTCTCGAGATCTTCTGCAGTCTCAGATAAAATGACAATATCATCGGCAAATCTAGGGTTTTGATTTCATTTCCTTCGATTGTGATTCCCTATACATATCAAAGTGATGTTAAGTACGTAACAGATATGACAAACCGGACACCAGTGGTATGCGAACCCGAACCTTCTGAATTCGCGTCAGATGCTCTCATTGATATGTGGTGGCCTAGGGTCATATTTGTACTGTTCGAAATGATCTAAGTTACTAGCAGCACAACTGTATGTAGGCCACATAGCTCAATCAGTAAGAGCAGTAGCAACAGACAAGCTAACCAAACCACAACATGAAACTTCCCCAGATCGTTAGTGATCTGGTTAACGACTCACTCGGGAACTGGTTCGTATCCTGAGACAAAAGTTTTTACATTACTCTCGACCGATCGATAACTCGATAATAATGTGGCTCTGAAAACTGCCTCGAGTTAATGCACATGATTAACCAGATCAACTTTCTTTAAAATAACCACTTTTTTTAAATGGGACATCTGGAACTCGCCTTCTGGAAATGCACAGCTTTGGCTAGAACACGTCTCGTTAGATTATATTATCATAGTAAACCTACGCATATCAGCTTAAAGACACCATGCACTTGGCTACGAGTCAAATAGAAAGAAGTTCAGCGATAATAATTGTATAATGTACAGTGGAACGGACCGTGTTGTACCAAGACCGACTACAAGATCTCACACCTTAATTGTCGCAAGATGGAGTTTCGAGTAGGAAAGCATGTTCGAAAGTGGATTCCGTATTTCCATATGCAGTCGGTGTAATTTCATGAAAGTTGACAATAAATATTAGTTTATTTGTAGAGTATAATTGTGCGAGTGTATTGATATGAGTTAATGGGCACTTAGGATCTGTAGTCTAATTTTATGCACTGAAGTGAGAATATGTTTGTTTTGATGGTGTTGTGAACCGGGTTTATGTCGAACTACGGCAACGTCTCTCGGTTACGTTTCAAAACTCACGAGCTATAATTAGTAGAAAATAGTATCAAAACTTACGACTACAAACTACGATTAGCAGCTAAATTAACATTCTCACCGGGCGAGTTGGCCGTGCGGTTAGGGACGCGCAACTGTGAGCTTGCATCCGGGAGACAGTAGGTTCGAATCTTACTGTCGGCAGCCCTGAATATTTTCCTTTGTTTCTCATTTTACACCAGGCAAATGCTGGGGCTGTACCTTAATTGAGGCCACGGCCGCTTCCTTCCCATTCCTAGGCCTTTCCTATCCCGTCATAAGACCTCTCTATGTCGGTGCGCCGTAAAGCAAATTCAAATTAACGTTCCAATGAGTCTCAAAATTCACGACTCCGGACAGCAGGTACCTGCGATGACCGCAGGAGGGATGAGGTCCGCGGAGACTCACTTTGCCCTTCAACCCATGTTTGTCCACCCACCTTTAGAATGGGATATTATACGTATTGTTAACAGGAATTATCAGCAATTACAATAGAGAAAATACGCGACATTTACGGATTTAGCCTTGTTAAAATGGGAGACATTTCGACGGTGGCGCTCCTAGTGACTTGACCTGAAAAGTAGCGCTAAATTCAAATGTCAATGAAGATGCATATACGAAAATGGATAAATAAATTACATCTAGAAAGAAAGTGTTATTGAGATATTAACTTCGAAGTTCCTTAAGCAATTCTGAATAAATGAATGATGAATTATTTAAAAGGTTATTATTCAAAGACTGAAATTAGACATATAAACAAGATGTGAAATGGCTTGATCTTTCATTTATGCATTTTTTTTGGTTCTGTCATTCCTGTCTGAACTTTTGCGGTTACTTTGTCTTTTTTCTCATTTAAAAACATTGTATGATCACATTAAGACACTTGTCAATAAAAATATCGGCACATTCCTTACACACATGATGCAATGAATTAACATTTAAAAGCTGGATAATTTTCCTCTTAACATGAAGCCTACTAACAGAAAGAAAATATATAAAATTAGCCTCAAAAACATTCAAAACTTCCCTATAAGCAATACTTGCTATTACGTTAGGGTAAAGCAAATTTGCATCATCATATTTCTTCAACAAAATGTGTACATTTCTTAAGTCACCCATATTTTGTTCAGGATTTATAAAGTCGCTGGCCTGGAAATGATCTGAACAGATCTTATAATTCTTATATAAGCGTAACGTCCCTTCTTTCTTGTGCACCTTATCCAAATCACTTCTGTGACATTTCAAAACCCACAGATCACACCTACAACAGCACATCGGTATTGAAGGTTAACTGCTGCACTACAGAATAAAATATGCGTATTGCATTTTATGCCAGTTAAAATATGGGTCGAGCAGGTCAGAATATTATGAAGTACTATAAAAATCTCTTTGTCACTGGAAGAATATATATGCAAAAACAATATTACCTACATTTTCTTGTCACGACGGAAACGGAAGAAAGACCGCCCATTCTTCTCTACTTCATAGTTACTGCAGCCAAACACATCACATACCTTTCCCCTCATTTAATTATGTCAACTCACTGAAAACGCATAAATGACACCAAAAACTTCACACACAAATACACGTGCTCTTATGACAGAATCAGTAGTTCTCAGGTCCATCCGCTAGAGAGAGCTCTAATAGCTGTCCCTCGATAACTCGCTGAGTGTCGCGTATTGTCTCTACTATATTCGTTATCACCCTACCGCAGACCATATTCTCCAAGTATGACACTGATCTTCACTCAGTTATTCTGCTTGGTGTCATCGAGCAGTGCACAACATGGAATTCATTAAACTAAATTTAATGTAAGTAGGAGAGCAAGGCCAGTTCTGGACCATCGCCTCAGCATTTTTCTGCTGAGTCATCACACTAGGTCATTGACCCCTAGTAGTAGGGCTATGTTACTCGCGGATTTTGCATAAGAGAGCAAGCCTAACCTCACAGTCGCAATCTTGGAGGGGCCTAACCTCACCTATCTATTTACGGCCAGTTGCCATTCCCGACGAGGATTTTCGTAAGAGAGCAAGCCTAACCTCACAGTTGCAATCTTGGAGGGGCCTAACCTCACCTATATTTTTATGACCAGTTGCCCTTCCCGACGCGGATTTTCGTAAGAGAGCAAGCCTAACCTCACAGTCGCCATCTTGGAGGGGCCTAACCTCACCTATATATTTATGGCCAGTTGCCCTTCCCGACGTGGATTTTCGTAAGAGAGCAAGCCTAACCTCACAGTCGCCATCTTGGAGGGGCCTAACATAACTTTTATGGCCAGTTGCCCTTCCCGACGTGGATTTTGCGTAAGAGAACAAGCCTAACCTCACAGTTGCCATCTTGGAGGGGCCTAACCTCACCTATATATTTATGGCCAGTTGCCCTTCCCGACGTGGATTTCCGTAAGAGAGCAAGCCTAACCTCACAGTCGCCATCTTGGAGGGCCTAACATAACTTTTTCGGCTAGTTGCCCTTCCCGACGTGGATTTTGTATAAGAGAGCAAGCTTAACCTCACATTCGCCATCTTGGAGGGACCTAACCTCAGTTTTACGGTTATACTATGGTCGCCTGACGAGAAATCCTTCAGATGCGGGATAAAGCGTTCGAGGGTTAAGCGTGGCTGCCGCGCATGCGCCTATCTCAAGTCTGAAGGCCTGACTATAAACATCTGTTCCGTCCGTGGTGATTCTTGCGAATTGCGGTGCTGTTGTGAAGCTTCAAAGTGGTAGGGCAATTGTGCCTTAGGTACTCATTTACTATAATTGTAAATACTACATAACGAGCAGTTTAATGATTAATGGATCTGTTTTATCTGTCACGACTAACGTTTGTAATGAGTAGAGCCTGGATTTTTATGCATTAATAGGTTAGAATGCAAAGTTTCTGAAGCGAGCAGCAAGTATAGTCTACCTTCACAACGATTATGATATGGGGTTTGCATAAACATTAGGGGTACGGCCCATCAGAACTCCTGTAGTTTATGTTACTCTTGCTACATTATGGAAGAGCAGGTGGCCGACACTTCCTATTAACCAAATTCAGTTTGCAATGTAACCTGTTACGGCATGAAAATCCGGGCTTTGGTAATGAGTACAGTATCTGTTACCCATGCCGTACCTACAAACTGTCGCGACTTAGCGTCAGACGCAGGTAGTAGGTTTTATAAGCAGAGATGATTTATTATTTGTTCGTTTATTCCTGGCTTACATTTATGGCGAAGTTAGGGGTCACGTGCCTCTCTTACGCTTAACTACAATAAACAATAAAATTTAAATTTTTTAAAAAAAGTCACATGTAATAATTCAAAAAAGAAATATACTACGGATAGATAAACTATGATTAGGTTACAAATCAGTACGAAAATTAGTGTGACAACAGTAATATAAACACGAAACATAATAATAATAATAATAATAATAATAATAATAATGAAATGAAATGGCGTATGGCTTTTATTGCCGGGAGATCCCAGGACGGGTTCGGCTCGCCAGCTGCAGGTCTTTTGATTTGACACCCGTAGGCGACGTGCGCGTCGTGATGAGGATGAAATGATGATGAAGGCAACACATACAGCCAGCCCCCGTGTCAGGGAAATTAACCAATGATGGTTAAAATTCCCGACCCTGCCTGGAATCGAACCCGAGACCCCTGTGACCAAACGCCAGCACGCTAATCATTTAGCCATGGAGCATGGACATAATAATAATAATAATAATAATAATAATAATAATAATAATAATAATAATAATCATCATCATCATCGTGTGGCCTCAACTACCATGTGCAGACATTTCAATTTGACGCCATCTGGCTGTCTACTCGTCAATTTCGACGTCCCGTTTTATTCTACGCCCACTAGATGGCAGACCGGTTAAACTGAAACTCTCTTGAGCGTCTACGACGGAAATTTAATGAATTTTGTCGGATAAATACCAAATGTGTCATCAGAGATATTTCACATGCCGACATCGTACGACATGGAGTGTCGAATGGACTTGTATCCGCCCTTCAAAAATCCGACTACCTCTGCCGGGTTTGAACCCGCTATCTTGGGATGCGGAGGCCGATACTCTACCACTGATCCACAGAGGCAGCTGTAATAATAATTGAAGTGCATAATAGATAAAATAAAACCCATTCACACAACATACACACAATGACTCACACAACTCAGTTATATGTTCCCAGGCAAATCTTTCGGTCGCCAGATTTGAATATTTGAGAGAAAGTAACAAGTCGGGTGTCATAAAAAAATGTCATCTGCATGTGCCGCTAAAGTTATAATTTTGCAAGTGATAATAGCGTTTGAAGTGAAACATCCCACTTGTGTGTATCTGATGTCCGTGGGTTTTTCAACCTTCTGCCCCGTATACTTCGTATGAGGCTTTCCGACAGTCCCATCTCTTGATGAGAGAGGTGCCAATTCCGGCTGGCTATGACAGTGGATCTTTTCTCACAATTCCGAATACATTTTCAAATATCTACAGTCGTTATGTGAGTAGGAAGGGCAATTATCCATTCATTTTTTCTTGCTAGTTGCTTTACGTCGCACCGACACAGACAGGGCTTGTGGTGACGATGGGATAGGAAAGGGCTAGGAGTGCGAAGGAAGCGGCCTTGGCTTTAATTAAGGTACAACCCCAGCATTTGTCTGGTGTGAAAAATGCGAAACCACGGAAAACCATCTTCAGGGCTGCCGACAGTGGGATTCGAACCCACTATCTCCCGGATGCAAGCTCACAGCTGCGGGCCCCTAACCGCACGGCCAACTCGTCCGGTTTAATCCATGCAAAGAAGAAGAATCTACTAATCCTCTTCTTGGAATTCGTGTATTATGATACTCGCACGTTTTAAGACTCTTGAGTTCTGAGACGACACGTGCCTCTCACACAAGTATTCTGCAGTTTTCTAAGGAATTAAAACACTAAGAAAACCGAACAAGTGGCCGTGCGGTTTCGCAGTTGCGAGCTTGCAATCTGATGTGCTCTTTCAAGCAGTTCAATCAAATGTGTTCAAACCGCACTTAGATTTGGGGAAAATTAAGCTGAAAAACTAGCTGTCATTATAAACCACATTTTATCCACCGAAGTGTTCGGCGCAAATCGTGTGTTAAGTCCACGGATACATTCTGTCACGTTGAGTACAACGGAAGTTGTTATGTTGGCTACTATGCAGATTAGGCGCGAATCTCTAACAATAACTGTAGGCAGCCTTACCTAACTTGGTAGCGTGGTTTGGCGACCACGGGGCCCTCAGCTGAGTCCTGGCATTGCTTCCACTTACTTGTGTCAGGCTCCTCTCTTTCATCTACCCTATCCGACCTCCCTTGGTCAACTCTTGTTGTTTTCCGACCCCGACGGTATTGAGGCCTAGGGAGACTTTCATTTTCACGCCCTTCGTGGCCCTTGTCTTCCTTGGCCGATAACTTCATTTTCTGAAGTGTCGAATCCCTTCTCTGATTAGTGTTCTATAGAAGATGGTTGCCTAGTTGTACATCCTCTTAAAACAATAATCACGACCATCAGGTTCTTTCTCTTTCTTCATCTTCCACGACAGCGCCTCAATAAAAAAGCCTCCTCTTCAATTAATCCGCCATCTTTAAACGGCTGTCTACGGCTGTCCACAACAGTGCGAAGACGAGCAATTGTAGGCGTTACTGGATGATGACCCATCTCAAACTCACACTATCGCCAGCAAATGATTAATTTAAATCACGCATTGATCGAAAGACGACCGGAATGGCCAGAAGACATGACAAAGTGATTTTGTCACACGACAATGCGCCGTCTCACACAGGAAAACCAGTTAAAGACACCTTGAAATGGCTTGAATTGGACATCCTTCCGCACCCGCCGTACTGCCCCGACCTGGCGCCATCTGACTATCACCTACCGAATTATTCGATAGTCGTCAACTACCGTTACAACTGATTGTTTCCGTTTGCATTCGGTTTTTCAATCGCATCGTAAATTCCAATTGTTTCCACTAGTCAGCGCTGAAATCGGCCTCCTTTTTCGTTACGAAGTGAAGTCAGAGTCATTTATTATAAATGAATAGATATCTGACTCAAAGTTGTATAATGATAAATGCAATTTATTATTGTGCACTTTATCAATAGATACCGCTAATTATGTTATACTTTTTATAAATACTTTCCATACACTAACCATGAACCTCTAATGATTGAACATTAAACTTAAATGAATAGAATTATTTTTAAATTAATATATACATTATTACTTGGTCCTAGTAAAATATGATTTTTTGGTTTAGCTTACTGCATTCACATTACTTTAATATGTGGTGTCATTATTATAAGATGTAAACCTAACCTTCGTCTGAAATTGCCCAACATTTTTTGTTTTATGACAGACGATCTTACATTCATTAACTTGTGGTTGTCTGTCTGTCTGTTAGGTCATCAGCCCAGAGGCTGGTTGGATCCTCAAATAGCTACACCAAAGGCTATGCAGTTATAGAGAAACCACAAAAACCAATGGCAGTACCAAAATGAGGAGTACTAGGCAAGATGAGGAGTGAGGTAGTTTGCCATTGCTTTCCTCACTGGGCCAGACAGTGCTATTGTAGCACAACTAACCCTATGAGCAACACCTTTCAGGACACTCAAACACACTGGTTGTGCTCTGAATGTCATGAATCAGCACCACCCATACCCCAGCAGCTTCCATATTGTCATAGCCATGGATGAGACTGGGACTTCAGTGGAAGCTACACTTTGCTCTGGCTTGTGCCAAAACTTGTGGTTAGGCACACAAAAATGCATTTTATTTATAATGAAACGTCATGATCACAGTTACTTTAATCGGGACATTTTATCTTATTTTATAGACCAACGTAGGCATTTCAGTTTCCAATCGCTTCACTCGAACACTGTGTAACGTTTGTTACAAGTCTCAATATTTCCGCTTATATAACTGCCAACAAAAGAAACACGCTATAAAAATCGGTAGTATAATATACAATCCACATTTCGGCAGTTAGTAGCACATGACTTACTACTAGTTACTAGTACTTCCACAGTACAAAACGTGTATTACTACTTTATAACCGATTTCAAACCGAATGAAAAGTATCGAATGAAAAACATTCGATAGTCACGCTTCCTAATCGGTAGTCTACCGATAGTTTAAAACATTCGGTAATTATCACTACTATCACCTCTTCACGTCAATGGGGCATGCGCTCGCAGAGCAGCACTTCAGAAATTTCGAGGAAGTTGGAAAATGGCTCGTGGAATGGTTTACAGCAAAAGACAAACAGTTTTCTGGCAAGGTATTCATAACTTTCCTGAAAGATGCGCGAAGTGTGTAGAAGCCGATGACCAATATTTTGAAAAAACAAAAAATGAATTTCCCTTGAGAATTGCGTGTTTTGTTAACCACAAAAACAGGCAAAAAGGTATGCATACATCTGGTAACTTGCATTGTTTGCTCACAATCAGTTTTTTTGCTGTTCCTGCAAACTTATGTTCTGTGGACATAACACTTTTTAACAATACTCCTCATACCCGCCACCTGCTGGTGGAAGATGAGATTCTGAAGTGCTTTTTTTAAAACTGTATCATTGTGAATGGTCTTGAAACGTTCGTAGTCAGTGTCAGGCTGCGAGCTACCGCGCGAGCTTTCTCTCTATTAGCACGCACCTCTTCACCGTCACTGCGGAAGATTACAAGCTCAGTGCTCTCTACAATCTCAAGCGAAAATGAGAGGAGCTTTTTGTCGCTTCACATAATGGTCGAGAGCGAGTCATGAGGGCCTATAAACCTCAATCAGATAACTCTCTTAATTAGCTTACCATTGACCATGGCCAGAATCAGTGTCGGCTCCTGCACTCACAAGGCTACGTGATACATTTATTTATTTATCATCATCATCATCATCATCATCTGTTTACCCTCCAGGTTCGGCTTTTCCCTCGAACTCAGTGAGGGTTACCACCTCTACCGCCTCAAAGGCAGTGTCTTGGAGCTCCAGACTCTTGGTCGGAGATACAACTGGGGACTATGACCAGTACCTCGCCCAGGTGGCCTCACCTGCTATGCTGAACAGGGGCCTTGTGGAGGGATGGGAAGATTGGAAGGGATAGGCAAGGAAGAGGGAAGGAAGCGGCCGTGGCCTTAAGTTAGGTACCATCCCGGCATTCGCCTGGAGGAGAAGTGGGAAACCACGGAAAACCACTTCCAGGATGGCTGAGGTGGGAATCGAACCCACCTCTACTCAGTTGACCTCCCGAGTGGACCCCGTTCCAGCCCTCGTACCACTTTTCAAATTTCGTGGCAGAGCCGGGAATCGAACTACACCACAGAGGCGGACTATTTATTTATTTATTTATTTATTTATTTATTTATTTATTTATTTATTTATTTATTTATTAATTTATTTATTTATTTATTTATTATTTATTTATTTATTTATATGTTTTAAAAGTTTACTAAAACAGATTTGTCCAATCTGTCCGGCCACATATTCGCTTTTTTTTAAATCCTGCAGTTGTTGATGTAAAGCTCGGTATTGTGTCGTAGGTGGTAAGGGTTATTCTGCCCGAAGGCAGGTCCGAACCTCCGCAGAGGTGTTCCTGACCCGGAGTTTACGTGCGGTAGGGTGGCCAGTTCCTTTCCGCTCCTCCATTCCCTTACCCCCACCAACAGCGCGTGGCAACCCATCCAACTCCTGACCACGCCCAATGTTGTTTAACTTCGGAGTTCTCACGGGATCCTGTGTTTCAACACGGCTACGGCCGTTGGCTGTGTCGTAGAAGGCAATGGAATTTTTAATCGCAGTTCTTCTACATAGAAAAGTTGTCTTGTGAGCTCATAGGTTAGTCTCAACGGGGATATTTTTTTCCAGGCAGATAACTTCTTTAAGATACATGGTCTTCATTCCTCCTACTGTAGATAGGTTATGCTGGGATAGGTATTCCCAGATAATATCTAAGGTGTACTTCATGATGGGGTCTATTTGGACGTAGACTTTTTTCTTAGCAACATGTAAGTTATTAAGAACGCTCTGCCATCTGGTGAATATATTTGGAAGCTGGGAAAGGTTAGAGAATCGAAGAGTATCTAGCAGGAAATAGTACTCCTCCGTGATCAGAGGAAGTGTATACTCTCTGGCCTGACAGTTAGTAATCAAGCATGGCTGCATGCAATGACATTACTAAGGATGAAAATCACATATATCAGAATATTAATGAAAGTGTTAGTCGCTTAGCAACCTGATAAGTACTGAATGTATTGCGGGTTAGGATAAACCTTCGCCTGCATATTGGAGTGATCATTTAATGATTTGATTTTATGATTATTCAAAGTTCGCTGAACTCAGAGACCTGTCAATGTCTCATGATTTACCGGCAGGTAATTTCCGAGAGAACAAAACAAAAATGAAGTAAATCGGTCCAGTAGAACGGACGGACGGCTTTACCAAAGCTGTTTTTGCTGAACTATTTGAATATATAGATTATTATTATTATTAATTCGTTATGCCCAATTAAGGAGCGTGTTTGAACTTAGCACAATATTTCTTCTTTTCTTCCCAGTGTCTCTTCATCTGTTCACTGAGTTGGTTTCGACATTCTTCTGTCCATCTTCTTTTAGGTTTCTCTGCTAATTTATCTTTGCTTACTAAAATTCTAAATTTTATTATATTTTGAATAGTTTCCTGTGTAATACCAATTTGTACTAAATCTTCCTTCATTTACACTAACCAATTGTTGAAGTTTTTCAGGGATAGTGTTAGGTTTAGATGTTTCTCCGCCAGCCTGTTGTTATCCATTCTTTGTAGGAGGTGTCCGTCAAATGTTAATTAGTAGTATAATTGGACAGTTCTGGCGCCACCGCCACCTCCGGCTCCCAGTGGCCGCCTCCTCCTCAGCCAGTGGCCTCCTCCTCCTCCTCAGCCAGTGGCCTCCCAGTGGCCACCTCCTCCTCCTCCTCAGCCAGTGGCCTCCCAGTGGCCTCCTCCACCTCAGCCAGAGGCCTCTTCCAGTGCTGCCAACTTAACCTAACTAGCGCGAGATAAACAAAGCCACGTGCTTTTTGACAGACAACAACGCACCGCTAACCTCAGTACTGCCATCTTGACGGGCCTAAACCTCAGTAGTGCCAACTTAACCTCACAAGCGCGAGGTAAACAAAGCCACGTGCTTTTTGACAGCCACGTGCTTTTTGACAGATTTGTAAACAAAGCCACGTGCTTTTTGACAGCTGTCATCGACAACAACGCATCGCAAACCTCAGTACTGCTATCTTGATGGACCTAAACCTTAGTGGTACCAACTTAACCTCACTAGCGCGAGGTAAACAAAGCCACGTGCTTTTTGACAGCTACGTGCTGTTTTGACAGCTGTCATCCGCCATCTTTAAACCACAAAGCACTGTGCTGCCCTCTATATCGCAGTAGCTGCAAAATTCGTCACCTGTCATCGACAGTGCTGCCATCTTGACGGGTCTAAACCTTAGTGCTACCAACTTAACCTAACTAGCGCGAGGTAAACAAAGCCACGTGCAGCTGTCATCCGCCATCTTTGAGCACAGTGCTGCCCTCTTTAGCTACTTACCTTTGAAATGTGGTGGCGGATAATTTGAAAAATGCTTTTTGACAGCAGCCATATTGCATCGTGCTGCCCTCTTTAGCTAGATACCTGTGGTGGCAGACAATTCCACGTGACAGCAGCCATCTTTGAGCACCGTGCTGCCCTCTATGTGGTGACGGCAAATTCTACGTAGAAACAAACCCACGTGCTTTTTTTGACAGCTACCATCCACCATCTTTAATCAACAGAGCACAGTGCTGTACTCTTTAGCTAGATACCTTTGAAATGTGGTGGCGGCAATTTGAAAAATTCTATGTGCTCTTGTTGGAAAACAAAGCCGCGTGCTTTTTTTTGACAGCTGTCATCCGCCATCTTTAATCAATAGAGCACTGTGCTGCGGGCAATTTCGTTAGCTGTCATCCGCCATCTTTAATCTAGAGAGAACAGTGCTGCACTCTATGTGGTGGCGGTAAATTCTATGTGCTTTACAAACCTATGTGCTTTTCTGACAGCTGTCATCCGCCATCTTTAATCCAGAGAGAACAGTGCTGCCCTCTATGTGGTGGTGGCAAATTCCACGTGCTCTTGTTTGAAAACATACTCACGTGCTTTTTTGACAGCTGTCATCCGCCATCTTTGAGAACAGTGCTGCCCGGTGACGGCAAATTCCACGTAGAAACAAAGCCATGTGCTTTTTTGACAGCTGTCATCCGCCATCTTTAATCCAGAGAGAACAGTGCTGCCCTCTATGTGGTGGCGGCAAATTGAAAAATTCCACGTGCTCTTGTTTGAAAACATACTCACGTGCTTTTTTGACAGCTGTCATCCGCCATCTTTAATCCAGAGAGAACAGTGCTGCCCTCTATGTGGTGGCGGCAAATTGAAAAATTCCACGTGGAAACAAAGCCATGTGCTTTTTTGACAGCTGTCATCTGCCATCTTTGAGAACAGTGCTGCCCTCTATGTGGTGACGGCAAATTCCACGTAGAAACATACTCACGTGCTTTTTTGATAGCTGTCATCCGCCATCTTTGAGAACAGTGCTGCCCTCTATGTGGTGACGGCAAATTCCACGTAGAAACAAAGCCATGTGCTTTTTTGTCAGCTGTCATCCGCCATCTTTAATCACCGTGCTGCCCTGTGACGGCAAATTCCACGTAGAAACAAAGCCATGTGCAGCTGTCATCCGCCATCTTTAATCACCGTGCTGCCCGGTGACGGCAAATTCCACGTGGAAACAAAGCCATGTGCAGCTGTCATCCGCCATCTTTAATCACCGTGCTACACTCTATGTGGTGACGACAAATTCTAAATGCTTTACAAACCCATGTGCTTTTCTGACAGAGCTGTCATCCACCATCTTTAATCACCGTGCTGCCCCGGTGACGGCAAATTCCACGTGCTCTTGTTTGGAAACAAAGCTTTTAATCCAGAGAGAACAGTGCTACCCTGGTGGCGGTAAATTCCACATGCTCTTGTTTGGAAACAAAGCTTTTAATCCAGAGAGAACAGTGCTACCCTGGTGGCGGTAAATTCTACGTGCTCTTGTTAGTTCGTGATTTAAAATCTAAGCTAGCTGTAAATCCCCGATTCTCGACAGATTCTTAATCCGAGTTGTCAGGAAAGGCAACCAAGAGCTTAGATACTACTAGTTTTGCATCAGGGAGGGCGACTAGTCTTAAAACAAATTCTTGCGATTTAAAATCTTAGTCAGGAAGGGCATCCGGCCGTAAAACAATAGTTCGTGATTTAAAATCTAAGAATTGCATCTAGCTGTAAATCCCCGATTCCCCGTGTTAGACGTTGTAAAACAGATTCTTAATCTGAGTTGTCAGGAAGGGCAACCGGTCGTAAAACTATGGTGTATGAGGTTAGATACTGCTAGTTTTGCATCAGGAAGGATAACTCAACACATTCATGTGATTTAAACACATTTTTATCCCCAAGAGAATCGAACCCGAGACTACCGGGTGAGAGGCATGCATACTGTAGGCTATAGATTTGTCCTACAGTCCTCGAAGTATCGGCACAGTCATTCTGAGCGAGTTGTGTGGAATGCATGTGTTAGCTGAAATTGTATACGTATCTTCCGGCTCGACCTTGAACGAAGACACTGATAAGCGGCTTGTAACTCGCGAAGGTCTTCTTATGTGAGTCCCATGTAAGCTCTTAAAACACAGTACCAATTAAGGTTGTAAAATATTCTGAAATAGCCCTCCTCTGTAGTGTAGTAGTTAGCTGCTACCCTCGGGGTCCGAGTTCGATTCCCGGCTCTGCCATAGAATGTGTAGCATTTAGCCTATGTAAGTTCCTAACGTAAAATATCATGATTGTACGGAGAGGTTAAAACACACACAGTGCCTACTCCTATCGAAAGAACCTGCACGGTACCGGCATGTAGGCTTCTCCTGGTGAAGGAGCTTGCACATGGTTTAACGCCTCCTATCAACAGCCCTTACTTAATGCTGGCTTTTTTTCGCACACCCCGCCTCACACCATACGACCGGCTGCCCTTCCTGACTAGGATTTTAAATCGCAGTATACGTGATAAATTTGTTGTAGCGGGTTTTATAACTAGATATCCCGGTACCGATACATAGCCTACTCGACTGAAGAAGCCTGCACAAGGCTTATTGCCTCCATCCGACAAATGAATCACTGTCAAGTCTTGTACTCAAAAAATCATTTTCGAAGGAGTCTGCACAAGGTTTAACGTCCCCATCAACAGCCCTTACTTATTGCTAGCTTTTTTGCACACCCCGCCTCACACCATAGTTTTATACGACCGGCTGCCCTTCCTGACTAGGATTTTAAATCGCAGTATACGCGATAAATTTGTTGTAGCGGGTTTTATAACTAGATATCCCAGTACCGACACATAGCCTACTCCTGACTAGAAGAAGCCTGCACAAGGCTTATTGCCTCCATCCGACAAATGAATCACCGTCAAGTCATGTACTCAAAAATCATTTTCGAAGGAGTCTGCACAAGGTTTAACGTCCCCATCAACAGCCCTTACTTATTGCTAGCTTTTACACACACCCCGCCTCACACCATAGTTTTATACGACCGGTTGCCCTTCCTGACTAGGATTTTAAATCGATATCCCGACATAGCCTACTCCTACCGAAGAAGTCAGCTTAACACCTCCATCCAACAAATGAATCACCCTCAAACACTCTTCAATCATTCTCGCTACTTCGGAAGATAGCGGGTTCGAACTGGAAGCCGTAAATGTTAGGCGAGGGACCTGCGTGATCGTCATTGCATGATCTAGCCGGATGCCCTTCCCAACGGTATAAGTTGCCAGGATTTGAATCGCGTACCCTGACTAGAAGAAGCCTGCACATAGCTTAACGCCTCCATCCGACGAATGAATCACCCTCAACACTCTCCAATCATTCTCACTACTTCGGGGGATAGCGGGTTCGAACTAGAAGCCGTAAATGCTAGGCGAGGGGCCTGCGCGATCGTCATTACATGATCTAGCTTTAGCTCAATACCTACAGGTAAGGAATACCGCGTATGTACCCTCGAGAAGTTGAGGATCACACGCTAACTTTCCAAGGATCGAACTCTTAAATTCTGACACCTCGGTATCAACAGGAGGTTTGAATACGTCAGCCTGCAGGTAGGAGCTCTTGTTTGCATTCGTTCCGACTGTACCGCAGTTGTCAGCTCAGCGATTATCATATCCGCTTGGTAACAAGCAGAATATTTAGCCGCAGCAGTCTGCGCGAAGTGCTCACAGTTCTCTGTATGCGTTTATTACGTACACACACATCTCCCGTCTGCAGTGAATATTATTCTTCAGCCTTTATCTTAAGGTAAGGTAGAACTGTTAATTACCTTTTTTTATTTGCAAAGCAACTTCTACGCTAGACATCTACATTCATATATGTTTGTTCTTTTTTTAGGTACCGTTCGAAAGTACGCAACAATTTTATTCATCCCAGTAACAGCCTGCAGCACGTGCATTTTTTTAAAGGTATGTTTTCGAACTTTGAGTTGTAAAGATAATTAGGTTAGATGATGTACCCTACACTACATTCATATATGTTTCTTCTTTTTTTTTTAGGTACGACGAGAATATTATCATTCGAGTTTCAGGCTTGAACGCACGCATTTTATACATCCGAGTAACAGTTTGCAGCGCGAAGATTTTAAGGTATGTCTGACCTCTATTCGTTGAAACTTGGTTTCTTCTAAAACATCGTAACTTTAGTCTATTGATAAATAGTTGTTCTCTGTAATCCTCACGCTATAGACGAGGTGCGTACATAGCTATGTCTGCCCTCAACAGGCTGAAACTTGGTTTCTTCCGTAACTTTAAGCTAATCATAAATAGTTGTTCTCTTTAATCAACATACTATAGACGTGGTATAATTTCAAACACGTACACATAGCTATGTCTGCCCTCAACGGGCTGAAACTTGGTTTCTTCCGAACATCGTAACTTTAGTCTATTGATAAATAGTTATTTTCTTTAATCTACATACTATAGACGAGGTGCGTACATAGCTATGTCCGTCCTCAACAGGCTTAAACTTGGTTTCTTCCGAACATCGTAACTTTAAGCTAATCATAAATAGTTGTTCTCTTTAATCCTCACGCTATAGACGTGGTATAATTTCAAACACGTACACATAGCTATGTCTGCCCTCAACGGGTTGAAACTTGGTTTCTTCCGAACATCGTAACTTTAGTCTATTGATAAATAGTTGTTCTCTTTAATCTACATACTATAGACGAGGTGCGTACATAGCTATGTCCATCCTCAACAGGCTTAAACTTGGTTTCTTCCGAACATCGTAACTTTAAGCTAATCATAAATAGTTGTTCTCTTTAATCCTCACGCTATGGACGTGGTATAATTTCAAACACGTACACATAGCTATGTCTGACCTCAACGGGTTGAAACTTGGTTTCTTCCGAACATCGTAACTTTAGTCTATTGACAAATAGTTATTTTCTTTAATCTGCATGTCATAGAAGAGGTGCGTACATAGCTATGTCCATCCTCAACAGTCTTAAACTTGGTTTCTTCCGAACATCGTAACTTTAAGCTAATCATAAATAGTTGTTCTCTTTAATCAACATACTATAGACGTGGTATAATTTCAAACACGCACACATAGCTATGTCTGCCCTCAACGGGCTGAAACTTGGTTTCTTCCGTAACTTTAGTCTATTGATAAATAGTTGTTCTCTTTAATCTACATACTATAGACGAGGTGCGTACATAGCTATGTCCGTCCTCAACAGGCTTAAACTTGGTTTCTTCCGAACATCGTAACTTTAGTCTATTGATAAATAGTTGTTTTCTTTAATCTACATACTATAGACGTAGTATAATTTCAAACACGCACACATAGCTATGTCTGCCCTCAACAGGTTGAAAGTTGGTTTCTTCCGAACATCGTAACTTTAAGCTAATCATAAATAGTTGTTCTCTTTAATCAACATACTATAGACGTGGTATAATTTCAAACACGCACACGTAGCTATGTCTGTCCTCAACAGGTTGAAACTTGGTTTCTTCCGAACATCGTAACTTTAGTCGTTCTCTTCAATCCTCATGCTATAGGCCTAACTCACAGCCATGTCCAACCTCTATAGGTTGAGCATCGCAACTTTAGGCTAATCTCTACTGGTTGTTCTCTTTTCAGAACTTGTTGCATACGCTGTTCACCTAAACACTTTATTCGAAGAAAGAGAAGACACTATGTTCCCATGCGAGCTGTGTAAGGCAATGTTCACAAGACGTGACAGCCTTGCACGCCATGTAAAAACAAAACATCATCAGCTATCTGCTTGCGACTATAACCCTACTATGTTCCCCTGCGAACAGTGTAAGGCAACGTTCGCAAGACAGGATAACCTCGCACGTCATATAAAAGCAAAACACCCTAGCATAACATCTGCTTTATGTGATGTTTGCGGGCTGTACTTCGCTAATGTAGAGCAATACCAGGCTCACTTAGCAGAGGTACATCAAATATCTACTTGCCCTCAGGTAGTAGTAGGGAAAAAGCGTGCAGCTACTGATGTAGCTGTAGAAAGTACTAGTAGTAAAAAACCTAGGAAAAATGAACTTCAAACTATTCACTGCGAGCACTGTAACACTGATGTACCATCTTCGCATTTTCAGGGACACTTACGGAGTAATGCGCATAAAAATAATGCGTGTAGAAGTGGTAGTAACGCAAACATCGAGGAAATTAATACAGCATTTAAAAGTAGGATTGCTAGTTACCGAATTCGCACCAGTCAAAAGTTTCAGAGCACTTCAAACTTTTTAAATTGCGTTCAACCGGATGTACAACAGCTTCTTGCTAAATCTTTGTCCAATCATAGTTTATTTAAAGTTAATTTTGAACTTTTCGCCTTGTACATTAAAAGCACGGATGAATCCGAAATAACGGACATTAAATCATTTAATACGAAGAATTTTGTCATAAGTGAGTCGACTAATTTTGGTGATGTACTTAGGGATGTCTCTAACATTATTTCAACTAAGAGTGAGGGATTTCAGGAAAAGGAATCAGGGTGGGCTTTAGTTGAGATAATGTATCTAGAAGTTAACATCAATAAGTACAATCCCATGCGAGGTTCATCGTACATCGAGCTGCCGACATGGATTCAGCAAAGAAAAGCTGTTGTAAACATCCAAAACAATGACGAAGCATGCTTTGCATGGGCGGTGATGTCAGCTTTAAATCCTGTGAAACGGAATGTAGCGAATAGAACATCATCCTATCTACACTATTCAACGCAGCTAAATTTCGATAGTATAGAATTTCCTGTGCAGATAAAGGATATTAAGCGCTTTGAGGAACTAAATAACATTAGTATCAATGTGTATGGTGTAGAGAAAAAGTCCGTAGTAGGTCCTCTGTATTATACATGTCATAAGAAGAGTAGTCACGTTAATTTACTCTATATTGAAAACAGTGAGAATAGCCACTTTTGCTGGATTAAAAATCTGAGTAGACTTGTTGGCAGTCAGTTGTCAAAACATGATGGTAAAAAGTGGCTATGTGATGGATGCTTGCAGTATTTCAGAAATGAAGATCAGTTAACGAAGCATTCCAAGAATGACTGCAATCATGTACGTACAGAGATACCTACTACAGGCAATAATGTTTTAAAATTTACAAATTTTCATAAGCAGATGTGGGTACCGTTCGTGATTTATGCAGACTTTGAAGCCATCCTCACGCCATGCAACACATGCTCACCTAATTCTGACAACTCTTTCACTAATACTACGCACATGCATGTCCCGTATAGCTTTGCGTATTACATCAAGTGTAGTTACGATAGTACGCTTAACAAGTTAGAGCTGTATCGAGGACATGATGCTGCTAAAGTATTTTTAGAAAGACTTGAAAGTGATGCAGTTCGTCTCGGTCGTATTCTGAATAGTAATATTCCTATGAAGCCACTCACCGACATTCAGTTAAATGATCATGAACGTGCTACAAAGTGTAGCATTTGTGATGGGGAATTTTCCGAAAATGATCCTAAAGTTTTTGATCATGATCATTTAACTGGTTTCTACAGATGTGCCGCTCATTATAGCTGTAATCTTAAGTATAGAGTTCCTAAATTTATCCCTGTAATTTTTCATAACTTATCCGGTTACGACTCTCATTTCATCATTTCACAATTTGGAGCTTCAGATGAAAAAGTAGATATAATCCCTCAGAATAAAGAGCGGTACATTGCGTTTGCAAAGTCTGTAAAAGTAGATGCTGAGCATTCTATAAAACTGAGATTCCTTGACTCGTTTCGCTTTATGGCGAGTAGCCTCGATAAACTTTCTAGTCATTTACAGCCTGAACAATTTACGGAAATTCGACGCGTTTTCCCCGAAGAAGCGCAGTTTAATTTACTTCGGCGTAAGGGTGTTTTTTGTTACGAATATCTCGACTGCTTAGACCGCCTCGAAGAACGTGCCTTACCATCGAAACAATCCTTTTACAGCTCGCTGAATTCAGCAGATATTAGTGATGATGACTATTTACATGCACAACATATCTGGGAGCAGTTCCACATTCAAACGCTGGGTGAATACTCCGATTTATATTTAAAGACAGATGTACTTTTGTTAGCTGATGTTTTTGAAAATTTTCGCTGTGTTTGCATGAACACCTACAGCCTTGACCCATGTCAGTATTTTACTGCACCTGGGTTAAGTTGGGACGCGATGTTAAAATGCACGCGTGTGAATTTGGAGCTGCTAACGGATATCGATATGGTGCACTTTATAAAAGCATCCATTCGAGGTGGTCTGAGTCAGTGCAGCGGCCGGTATTCGAGTGCTAATAATAAGTACATGCCGAGTTTCGATTCCAGTCAGGAATCTCGGTATATCGTTTACCTCGATGCTAATAATCAGTATGGGTGGGCGATGAGTCAGCATCTACCGGTGAGTGGTTTCCGCTGGCTGACGCAGTGCGAAATTGATGCTTTACAGCTACACGCCCTAGGTGATGAAGCTGATAAAGGTTATTTCCTCGAAGTTGACTTACAGTATCCTAAAGAGTTACACACTTCTCATAATGACCTACCGTTCTGCCCTGAAAATATGAAGTCCCCGTACATTAGATCAACGACGAAAATGCTCATTGCTAATTTATGCGATAAATCTAAGTATATCATTCATTACCGAAATTTAAAACAGTGTTTGCAGCATGGTTTGAAGTTATCCAAAATTCATCGCGTACTAGAATTTAATCAGTCACCGTGGCTAAAGCCATATATCGATCTGAACAATAATTTAAGAACGAATGCGGTTAACGAGTTTGAAAAAGATTTCTACAAGCTCATGAATAACAGTGTGTTTGGTAAGACTATGGAGAATGTTGACAAACGCGTTGATGTAAAATTGATTACAAACTGGGATAATATTAAGAAAAGGTATGGTGCTAACTATTTAATAAGTAAACCAAATTTCCACAGCTGCACCATCATACATGAGAATTTAGTTATTATACAGATGAATCGTGTCAAGGTTAAGTATGACAAACCTACCTACGTCGGCTTCACAGTACTTGAATTGGCTAAAACACTCATGTATGAATTCCATTACGATTATATGATGAAGAAGTACGCGCATAATGCGCAATTGCTCTACACAGATACCGATTCGTTTATTTATCAAATCAAAACTGATGACTATTACAATGATATAAAGCCTGACTTGGGTAGGTTTGATACGAGTAACTATCCTGCAGATAATCAATATCATCTACCGCTAGTGAACAAAAAGGTTCTAGGTAAAATGAAAGATGAATGTGCTGGGAATATTATCGATTCATTTGTAGGTACTAAATCCAAGTCATATTGCATAAAACTCTTAAATGAATTACAAATAAAGAGATTGAAGGGGGTTAAAAAGAATGTCGTTCAGAATCAGCTAAGTTTTGAAAACTATAACAATTGCATTAAAAGTAATCCACCTGTTTTGCATAAGCAAATGTCTGTCATTAGAAGCAAGAAGCACCAGTTGTACACTCATTTAATTAGTAAGGTAGCCCTTAATAGCGATGATTGTAAACGGTTTGTCATTCCAAATTCTACCAACACGCTAGCCTGGGGGCATAGTAGTATTGATAAGTACTACTTTACATAAACATTATGCTAGAGGTGTGTGTACTTACGTTACGCTGTCTTACATCACAATTCGGGAGAGGAACGCTGGTACGGCAAGTCTAAACTTGTACATTCAAGAATTGCATCGAGAAGTACGCTAGGGTGAAATGATTCGAGATAAAACTTGTACATACAAGATGTAAATAAATAATGTAGAATTGGCATATTCTTTTATTTTAGGTTAGGTATCACCTTCCTCCCGCTCCTTATTTGCAGGATAGAGTTTTTGTTTATTACTCATAGAAGAAAGAAGGTGATGAGCAGTTTCGTGAGTATAGTTCGGTAAGTATCTCGAGAGCAGAATTTTTTTTTTGTCAAAAAAGCACATAGCTTTGTAAAGCACGTAGAATTTGCCACCACCGGGGCAGCACGGTGATTAAAGATGGTGGATGACAGCTCTGTCAGAAAAGCACATGGGTTTGTAAAGCATTTAGAATTTGTCGTCACCACATAGAGTGTAGCACGGTGATTAAAGATGGCGGATGACAGCTGCACATGGCTTTGTTTCCACGTGGAATTTGCCGTCACCGGGCAGCACGGTGATTAAAGATGGCGGATGACAGCTGCACATGGCTTTGTTTCTACGTGGAATTTGCCGTCACAGGGCAGCACGGTGATTAAAGATGGCGGATGACAGCTGACAAAAAAGCACATGGCTTTGTTTCTACGTGGAATTTGCCGTCACCACATAGAGGGCAGCACTGTTCTCTCCGGATTAAAGATGGCGGATGACAGCTGTCAAAAAAGCACGTGAGTATGTTTTCAAACAAGAGCACGTGGAATTTTTCAATTTGCCGCCACCACATAGAGGGCAGCACTGTTCTCTCTGGATTAAAGATGGCGGATGACAGCTGTCAAAAAAGCACATGGCTTTGTTTCTACGTGGAATTTGCCGTCACCACATAGAGGGCAGCACTGTTCTCAAAGATGGCGGATGACAGCTATCAAAAAAGCACGTGAGTATGTTTCTACGTGGAATTTGCCGTCACCACATAGAGGGCAGCACTGTTCTCAAAGATGGCAGATGACAGCTGTCAAAAAAGCACATGGCTTTGTTTCCACGTGGAATTTTTCAATTTGCCGCCACCACATAGAGGGCAGCACTGTTCTCTCTGGATTAAAGATGGCGGATGACAGCTGTCAAAAAAGCACGTGAGTATGTTTTCAAACAAGAGCACGTGGAATTTTTCAATTTGCCGCCACCACATAGAGGGCAGCACTGTTCTCTCTGGATTAAAGATGGCGGATGACAGCTGTCAAAAAAGCACATGGCTTTGTTTCTACGTGGAATTTGCCGTCACCGGGCAGCACTGTTCTCAAAGATGGCGGATGACAGCTGTCAAAAAAGCACGTGAGTATGTTTTCAAACAAGAGCACGTGGAATTTGCCACCACCACATAGAGGGCAGCACTGTTCTCTCTGGATTAAAGATGGCGGATGACAGCTGTCAGAAAAGCACATAGGTTTGTAAAGCACATAGAATTTACCGCCACCACATAGAGTGCAGCACTGTTCTCTCTAGATTAAAGATGGCGGATGACAGCTAACGAAATTGCCCGCAGCACAGTGCTCTATTGATTAAAGATGGCGGATGACAGCTGTCAAAAAAAAGCACGCGGCTTTGTTTCCCAACAAGAGCACATAGAATTTTTCAAATTGCCGCCACCACATTTCAAAGGTATCTAGCTAAAGAGTACAGCACTGTGCTCTGTTGATTAAAGATGGTGGATGGTAGCTGTCAAAAAAAGCACGTGGGTTTGTTTCTACGTAGAATTTGCCGTCACCACATAGAGGGCAGCACGGTGCTCAAAGATGGCTGCTGTCACGTGGAATTGTCTGCCACCACAGGTATCTAGCTAAAGAGGGCAGCACGATGCAATATGGCTGCTGTCAAAAAGCATTTTTCAAATTATCCGCCACCACATTTCAAAGGTAAGTAGCTAAAGAGGGCAGCACTGTGCTCAAAGATGGCGGATGACAGCTGCACGTGGCTTTGTTTACCTCGCGCTAGTTAGGTTAAGTTGGTAGCACTAAGGTTTAGACCCGTCAAGATGGCAGCACTGTCGATGACAGGTGACGAATTTTGCAGCTACTGCGATATAGAGGGCAGCACAGTGCTTTGTGGTTTAAAGATGGCGGATGACAGCTGTCAAAACAGCACGTAGCTGTCAAAAAGCACGTGGCTTTGTTTACCTCGCGCTAGTGAGGTTAAGTTGGTACCACTAAGGTTTAGGTCCATCAAGATAGCAGTACTGAGGTTTGCGATGCGTTGTTGTCGATGACAGCTGTCAAAAAGCACGTGGCTTTGTTTACAAATCTGTCAAAAAGCACGTGGCTGTCAAAAAGCACGTGGCTTTGTTTACCTCGCGCTTGTGAGGTTAAGTTGGCACTACTGAGGTTTAGGCCCGTCAAGATGGCAGTACTGAGGTTAGCGGTGCGTTGTTGTCTGTCAAAAAGCACGTGGCTTTGTTTATCTCGCGCTAGTTAGGTTAAGTTGGCAGCACTGGAAGAGGCCTCTGGCTGAGGTGGAGGAGGCCACTGGGAGGCCACTGGCTGAGGAGGAGGAGGAGGTGGCCACTGGGAGGCCACTGGCTGAGGAGGAGGAGGAGGCCACTGGCTGAGGAGGAGGCGGCCACTGGGAGCCGGAGGTGGCGGTGGCGCCAGAACTGTCCAATTATACTACTTTAATTGCTTTTTTTTTCTAATTGTATCTGCAACTTTTTCTTTGACTTGTTACATTTCTTGTGGTTTCATTTTTTTTCATCCTAACTCAATTTTCGTATTTTGTCATAGGATTTCTTTGAGGATTTTTCTCTTGATTTTTTTGGTGAAGGCGAATTTTGTTTTTTAAAGTCTCCCAACATTTATTCCTCTACTTTCTTCTTTCCATTCACGAATCACTTTTTCTAAAACTGGATTGATAATTGGGTATAATCCATCTCCATATTATAATTCTCATAAGACTGAGTGAACGCTGTCGCAAGCTAATACACCTAGAAAAAATTCACTGCCTTTGTCAGAATCGAACTCAGGACATCTCTAACTGTAAGCGAAAGCTGATACGCTTTCCTAGATTACAGCCGTAATCACACAATTTATATAGACCTCCTTCTTTGTCTCACGGTTTATTCTGTACAAGTGCCTTCAGTTTTCAACCCGCACTATTTATACAAATCTACAGCCCGTACACCTCTCAAAGTTACTACGTCAAGTATCAACGACTGTGTATTTCAGATGGCCGCCAGCCGTAAGACATAGCCTAAACAGCAGGCTGTGGATTTACATATTAGTTCTACAGTGTCCACCGCAAGAGGAAATCCACGGTCAACTGGATTTAGCGAAGATCTAGGAGGCCGTGGTACTACACTACGTACTAGGGCTGCAAAGAAAATAGTGACAATGTAGTCCAGACACTCGCAGGAGGTCGGGCATGCGCAAATAGGATATGGGAGCGGTCACGTATCGCTGTTGTCGATATGAGTGTGCATTTGAAGGACATCCAGTTGGGAGTGGTGTTGCTGCGTGGCGTTGAAGTGAAGAGTGTCGATTTCACCGCTCTAAAGCATGTTTGCAAAACGTGATCAGCGTTCGTCGATTAGAATCGAGGTTGCGCGTGGCAAATATGCATCGGAATGTTATCGAGGATTACATGAAGTTTGAGGCGTGATTAGGACAAAGCGTTTCATGTGGATCGGAATGAGTCTGAAATGGGAGGCTCGGAATACCCTCCGTACTCATCAGACGTGACTCCTTGTGACTTCGACCTGTTTCCGAACTTGAGGCTGGCGATTTCCTGACGTGGCGTTCCGTCGCTGTCATCGACAGAGAACGCCTTGTCAACGTTCCCCAACGGCTTCCCGACATTTGGCAAACGGTAACAGACTTTACGTGTGACTACGTCGAAGGAGTGAAATGCAATTGTACTTGCTATTTCATTAAATATTTCGTTCTATCAATATTGCCAGTACTTCATGCAAAGCCCTCGTGTCTTAAACTAGTGCCTTCCATTTATACAAATCTACAGTCCGTGCACTACTCAGGATCACTGTTGATAGGTAAAACATTATGTGACATCACTTCCATTACACTTTTTGTCACGTCACGTCACCCAATATTCATGTCAAAATGGAAGTAATCGTCTAGTAGACAGCCTAGTCATCCCTTGGACGTCCGGTTCTGTTGCTAAATGGTTAGCGTGTTGGTCTTTGGCCTAGGGCAGGGATAATGTACCTATGACACGCTACACAACATACTAACATATTTTAATATTACGTTTTAATAAAGAAGTATGTTACAATTAATTCTGTAGTCATATTTTTTTTTTTTAATCGGTTAAAGCGGAACCTCCTTGCCTCATGCGGCAGCGCGCTGGCCCCTCAGCAATGAGTTCCGTGGTTCAAATCCCGGTCACTTCATGTGAGATTTGTACTGGACAAAGCGGAGGCGGGACTGGTTGTCCTTCGGGTTCTCCTGTTTGTCCTGTCATTTTTCGTTGCATCAACACTCTCCATTATCATGTTTTTTTTTCCTCTGTCAGTCATTAGTCATTGCCAAAAGGGACTTTCGGCAACCGGTACAATCCCAACTTCGCCGCTAGCTGGGGGCTTCATTCATTCATTCATTCATTCATTCATTCATTCATTCATTCCTGAGACGGGGTCGATTGACTGGAAACAGACTGCGGATTTTCATTTGCATTAGGTTAAAGGAAAAATATATTTTTCTTAAAAAATACTTGTTTTTTAAATTGATTTGCAGTGATGTTCGCATAATGAAATCATGAAATATTCAGTTGAATGGATTTATGTGTAATGCAATTTAATACCTAAAAGAAGACAAATGAAGGGGTTTCATGATGATTTTTAAAGGAAAATAACCGATGGCACACTAGACAACAGAAAATAATAGACACGACTTTAACTGACACACTAGTCAGAAAAGGTTTGCCATCCCTGGCCTAGGGGGTCCCTGGTTCCATTCCTGGCGGTTTCGGAAATTTTAACATTCATTGGTTAATTCGGATGGCACGGGGGCTGGGTGTATGTGCCGTTTTCATCATTAGAATTCATCACAGGTTCGGAGGCCACACGCCATTAAGGAAGGGAGTGGGGCAAATTCCATCCCCGCACTTAATTTCGTCTCCCTAGGGATTTCCATTTTGCACGGTTGGTACCTAATGTTTAGCCGCGCGCACACGCGTAGCCTCATCCCGTTTTCTTGTTGTAAGAGTTTAGTTTCCGTGTACAAGGAGGATTCATTTTCCATGCTGAGCTGAGTTAGTGCAGCATTCAAATTAAGAATCTGTCATTTCTAGAGTGGGCACTGATTTGTGTATGAAATACTGGACTGCATTTCAGTTCCTGGCGTGGAATCGCTGCAGTGAGGTGGTTGGCGTGAGTTACTGTAGCGGCCATTATAATAAATCAGGGAATGTTCGTAATTTCGTCCCCCTTCATTTTATTTGTTATTTATAAACGTTATTATCATTTTTAGATGGGAAAACGAAAGCAATGGGAAGAGGAGGCTATTAGAAAGGTTATTAAAGCAGTGAGGGGCAAGATAATGGGTTACAAACGTGCAAGTAAAGCGTTTAACATCCCACGAGCAACGCTGAAAGACTATGTTAAAAAGAATACCAAGAAAACGTTTTTCATAAATGGTCTTCAAGTAATTCATTATAGGGAAAGTGTTTGGTAAGGTTAGAAAGGAAAACATATAAAAATTAATTGTGCTTTGCATAAATCTGGTGGGGGACGAAATTACGAACAAATTTTGGTAGTTTAGTTTTCGTAGTGTTAATGTCAAATATTGACTACCTTACGATATAACAGTTTCATCGTAACTTTCCCGTAAGTGGAGAATACAGTATATTCAGTAATATAAATATATACCAATTTCTAGGCTTTTCCATAATATTCCTGAATTTCTACAAGTCAAAATCTGGTAAGGACACAAAATATGGGCCTCCAACGTTATGATTATTATTATTATTATTATTATTATTATTATTATTATTATTATTATTATTATTATTATTATTATTATTATTATTATTATTATTATTATTATTATTATTATTATTCCTCGGACTGCGCTTGAAAACCTATTTTCCAGTATGCAAAATTCACCTGTTGTTTGTACAGTAAATCAATCTTCTCCTTGAGAGCTGCAATCACATCCGTGATCTCTCCATCTGTAAAACGGTGTCCCTGGTGAATTCATAATCTCCTCTGAATTAGGCGTGGCACGTTGTAATTATAACTGACTACAAGTAGTCTCTCACAAAATCCATCCAACGTAAAAGAGTTCAATGAAACTGGCCAGTAATTAAGCGGAAAGAAAGTTGAGGAAGGAGGAGGTGGCCTTCGCCTAGAGGATATTAGTTCCACGTTCTTTCAAAGAAAACATGCTTGAGGAATGTTACAGGCTGATCACGGGTTGAAATTTTCACCTGAGAAGCCATATGGTGTAAATCAATCAGTCAATCTATCTATCTATCTATCTATCTATCTATCTATCTATCTATCTATCTATCTATCTGCATTTAAGATAGTCGCCCAGGTGGCGTATTGTCAATCAGTAGTTTACTTGGTCTTTTCTTTTTATATTCCAATCCCTAATTCCTCTTCTTGTAAAGCAATATTTGCACCAATTTGCCCTTTTTGAATTCCAAGTTTATCTTCATATTGTGATCTTCCCTACTTTTAAAAACACCACTCAAACTTATTCGTCTACAAATGTCATTCCACGCCATCTCTCCACTGACATTTCGGAACATACCACATAGTCGAGCAGCTCGTCTCCTTATTCCGAACTCTTCTCAGCCCAAACTTCGCAATTTGTTTTGTCAGAAATCATTCAGAACAAATCGAGTTGCTCTCTTTGGATTTTTCCAGCTCTTAAACATGTACGGATCAATTAAAAGGGAGGTTTAATCATTTTAATTGCGTAAAATAATATGTTACAATTGTACAAAAGAGTGAAATTAAACTTAAACAAAAGCTACTATACTGAGAACAATTGCATTTTGAAAAAAGGCACTTAACAATGTTAGTTTATTTGAAACAATATTTGACAAAATGGCACAAAGGGGAAAAGAATCCTAAAGACAAAATAAAATAAATAATATAGTTAAAACAAAAATTTGAAAAGGAGAATTTAGTGGTAGTACTATGGTTGATCAGCGACCAATGAATGAATGTTCACCTCCAGCTCTGTTGCTAATCTCGTAAGCTGGAACAAGGAAGAATCTAAAAGTCGACTTCTATACTGATTTGTAATGCATTTCATACAAAGAAACAAATCACATATGTGAAATTTCGGTATTTTTCCCTGGATAGCAGTTTAGAACCCCATACTTGTCCGATCCATATATAAAGATCTTCCTTGTGGAGAGAACACTGAAATTCAGTTGCAAGAGCCTAAAATCCCAGCAACGTACTTCCCACATATGAAGAATTTCTCATCTGTTATACAATATGTCTCCCGATTTTGTTAATAGAACTGACCTATATGTCATTTTCCCAGCAAACTCAACTGACTTTCTACAGTACAGCCAATTAGTATAGCTGTATGGAGTTGTTGAGTCAGCCTGAAAATCATCATCATCATCATCATCATCTGTTTACCCTCCAGGTTCGGTTTTTCCCTCGGACTTAGCGAGGGATCCCACCTCTACCGCCTCAAGGGCAGTGTCCTGGAGCTTCAGACTCTTGGTCGGGGGATACAACTGGGGAGTATGACCAGTACTTCGCCCAGGCGGCCTCACCTGCTATGGTGAACAGGGGCCTTGTGGAGGGATGGAAAGATTGGAAGGGATAGGCAAGGAAGAGGGAAGGAAGCGGCCGTGGCCTTAAGTGAGGTACCATCCCGGCATTCGCCTGGAGGAGAAGTGGGAAACCACGGAAAACCACTTCCAGGATGGCTGAGGTGGGAATCGAACCCACCTCTACTCAGTTGACCTCCCGAGGCTGAGTGGACCCCGTTCCAGCCCTCGTACCACTTTTCAAATTTCGTGGCAGAGCCGGGAATCGAACCCGGGCCTCCGGGGGTGGCAGCTAATCACGCTAACCACTACACCACAGAGGCGGACCTCTGTAAAATCAAGAGATATTATGGCTTCATAAATCCTTGTTTGTGAAATCTGAGAAGGTTACCCTCCCAATTACCTTCATCAGAAAGTTCAATAAACCCATCGACGTCGGAAAGGAGTGAAATCGGGCGAGGAATAAATAATCAGTGCAGAAGAATGCCCTGCGCAGAGTTTTCCGAAACCATTCGATCTAAGGAGTTCGATGAATTTTGGGTTTTCGTAAACAACACTAAGGATTTTTAAGGGAATCTGGAATTTTTAGAATTGGGAAACTTTGTGCTAAATTTTGATGGTTTTACCACAATCGAGTGCAGACACTCACCGAGTGTTCTTGAAATTAAATATGGTGAAAAGTACAGGAAGGTTTATAAAATACTGTACTTACTGCATAGTGTGTGAATAACTGCAAGGACGATGTATCAATGAACAAATCAAATTTTACGCTAGGGGTAATAAGAATCAACTTGACATCGGTGCTGATTTCATCGAGTTTGAAAATTCCAGTGATTATTAAGGTAAGCTGATTATATTATTAAAATGATAAATGATTATCATCGTGTTCGGCTCCATGGCTAAATGGTTAGCGTGCTGGCCTTTGGTCACAGAGGTCCCGGGTTCGATTCCCAGTAGGGTCGGGAATTTTAACCATCATTGGTAAATTTCCTTTGCACGGGGGCTGGGTGTATGAGTTGTCTTCAACAGCATTTCATCCTCATCACGACGCGCAGTCCGACTCGTTGGCGGAACGGTCAGCGTACTGGCCTTCGGTTCAGAGGGTCCTGGATTCGATTCCCGGCCGGGTCGAGGATTTTAACCTTAATTGGTTAATTCCAATGGCACGGGGGCTGGGTGTATTTGTTGTCTTCATCATCATTTCATCTCATCACGACGCGCAGATCGCCTACGGGCGTCAAATAGAAAGACCTGCACCTGGCGAGCCAAACCCGTCCTGGGATATCCCGGCACTAAAAGCCATACGACATTTCATTTTTCATTATCATCGTAATGTTTTGGTATTAATTTTCTTCAACATTCCACCATTTTTTTGGCAAAATACGATAATTTTAAGAATAGAAGGCGATAATTCCATCTTCCTGAGATTTCCGACGCATCTCTGCCCCCCCCCCCCCCTGTTCACTTACCTCCTCCTGTGGGTGGGGCCGGTAGCCGGTATTGTTTGCCGTAAGATGCGTCTAAAAGGGGCTCTAGGGACTCGTAACTAGTTAGTGTGGATTGACGTCCACAGAGCCTTTATCTGAGTCCTGCCGTGGTTTCCACGTACTTGTGGTAGGCTCCTCACTTTCATCTGTCCTATCCGACCTCCCTCGGTCAACTTTTGTTCTTTTCCGACCCTGACGGTATTAGGTGTCAAGGCTCAGGGAGTCTTTCATTTTCACGTCCTTTGTGGCCCTTGTCTTTCTTTGGCCGATATCTTCATTTTTACATAAATATGTCTTATGGCTTGGAGTCATTCGAAAATTTGTCTAACGTGACGCGACATAATGTGTGACGGAATTGTAACCATAGCAACCGTGTAATTATGGATGGAGGGTCAGACAATGTTACCTAGCAACTGTGCAGGCTATGTCTTATGGCTGGTGATCGTCTGAAATTTGCAGCTGTTGATGGATGGCCATGACCGGCAGACATGTTTATAATCGTTAGATTTTCGCAAAGGGTAAAGTGGTTCCTTTCTTTAATGATAAAAACGTTTCTTATTGAGAAGAGGATTGTAATTTTTAGGAATAAATAAAGGATATATTTTCATATTTTATTTACCTAAAATTCGTAGCTCATATCCCTAGGATGTTTTCAACATTGAGTTGATTGACTGAATGGCTAGAACTATAGATTTTTGTCGAAGGATCGGACCCCTTCCAGTTTTCCCTCTAATTAATGTTAATATAGATGGTTGCGAGTAATACTTCCTCTTAAAGCAATAATTACCACTATCCCTCCCTCGTTCGTACCTCCATTCTGGCAGGTATTTACTGGTAGTAAAGACGTTCTCCGTCTCACATCGCCCTTGCAAACTCGTTCGCAGCCGAGAATTAAATTACATGGATGTGTACACAACACTGAATACAATAGCATCGCGCATCCGGGAAGAGTCATAGGAAGATCGTCGTTTGGATGTCGCAGGCCTATCCTACTTCTACCGCTGACGAAGCTCTTGATAAAGTCCTATAATTACATTCCTTCCCTGTTAGAGGGAATGTCGTAAGGAGATTCATCCTGCTGGTATTGCTCAAAGCTCGAGGATCATCGCGGCCAATGCTACAGCTTGAGGTGGAACAGTCGATGGCCACCTTGCTATATGAGACAATGGAGACACCAGTTGACTGTTATCTGCATGAGAGGTAGAGGGCACATGAAAATGTGAACAAGTCATATGAGGTTGACTGTATCGGGACACGGCTGCGAGATTTTTGACGAGAAATCTCTTTTTACACCACTGATATCCTCTTTATTTATTTATTTATTTATTTATTTGTTTGTTTGTTTGTTTGTTTGTTTGTTTGTTTGTTTGATTGATTGATTGATTGATTGATTGATTGTTTGTTTGTTTGTTTGTTTGTTTGTTTGTTTGTTTGTTTGTTTGTTTGTTTGTTTGTTTGTTTGTTTGTTTGTTTGTTTGTTTGTTTGTTTGTTTGTTTGTTTGTTTGTTTGTTTCAAAGCACCCATGATGTAATGCTCGTATTAGGGGACAGCACATTACAAATTACACAGCTGACCAGCTAGACTTCAGAAGCGTACAGGTCGTCAACGAGGAAATAGCGAGAACTATATATACACTAATATTACGTGCTTGTTCTAGTTGAATTTTTGTATCCAGTGCAGTTAAATGGCGGTCTCTCAAGATCTGTAACATTACAAAACTTATCTGTGACCAGACCCTGTGACAGGATTCACGGGTCCGTGGGAAACTGAGGAGTCCGGAGCCCTAAATCCCGCTTCTCACTCCCCTCACTTAATTTAGACCAGAACTGAGATCTTGCAGTTTATTTTATAACCAGGACTTACCTGATTATCGGCCACTGGTGGCGGAGTTTGCACCAAAAATTGATGTAATTATGGTGCAAAATTATTATGGGTGCACAGTTTTTTCCACGAATCGTACTTCGCGTAACACTCGATAATGAACAAGTGCTGTTTCACCGTGAGCACTATTTTGTGTTGCATTTATCTGGTCTCTAAGCACGTCTGTTCCTCCCTCTCACAACAAATGACAGCTGCCTCTGTGGATCAGCGGTAGAGTGTCGGCCTCCGGATCCCAAGATAGCGGATTCAAACCCGGCAGAGGTAGTCGGATTTTTGAAGGGCGGAAAAAAGTCCATTCGATACTCCATGTCGTACGATGTCGGCATGTAAAAGATCTCTGGTGACACATTTGGTGTTTACCCAACAAAATTCATTAAATCTCAGTCATAGACGCCCAAGAGAGTTTCGGTTTACTCGGCCTGCCATCTAGTGGGCGCCTAGAGTAAAACGGGACGTCGAAATTGACGAGCAGACAGCCAGATGGCGTCAAATTGAAATGTCTGCACACGGTAGCTGAGGCCATACGATTATTATTATTATTTATTACAACTAATGACACCGCGATATACTCAGGAGACGCGGGAGATGTGCACGCGTAGATATGTGACAGCAACAGATTGCTGCATCGAAATCATTTCCTCCGATGGGCAGTTCTCCTGTTTATTATCAAGGGTCAGTTCCGCGTCAGTCTTATAAATAGTTGCCCCCCCCCCCTCCCCCGGTAGATTACGACCCTGTTGATTTCTTCCAGTTTGCGACTTCTTCTCCGTCGACTTCCGACAGGAAGAGCGGTCGCTGTTTCAAGACCATGTAACGCTCCCTTTATTGGAGACTTCGTGAAATCAGATTAGCAATCCTCTGTCCACGCTTTCTCCGACCGGCAGTAAGGATGACGAGAGACAGAGAGAGAGAGAGAAAGGATGAGGTCGACTGCAAGTGGATTGTAGAATAATGACGTTGTAAAGCTCTTTATGATGTTATTAGTGAAACAACTACCAGGGCAGTTACTAATATGCTAACAGCAAGGTGATGTTAAAACAGCTTTCTATAGCAATGTGTTGGCCATTATGAGGGATTATCGAATCAGGTGTAGGTAATAATGATAATATTAATCGTATGGCCCCAACTACTACCGTGCGAGCGTATCAATTTCGACGTTCTGTTTTATCAATCAATCAATCAATGAATCAACATTGATCTGCATTTAGGGCTGACACACATTTGGCGTATTCCTTATCAGTTGTTTTACCTACCGAGCGAGTTAGCTGTGCGGTTAGGGTCGCATAACTGTGAGCTTGCATTAATCAAATGATGACTTCGAAACCTACCGCCGGCAATCCTGAAGATGGTTCTCCGTGATGCGTGATTTTCACAGCAGGTAGATGCTCTATAAAAATTTATATACTGTATGTATATATATATACACAAATATAGTTATTATAACTGACCAAAAATTGTTACTAAGAATTATCATCTAATTTGATATTAATCTTAAACTTGGCCTTTATCCAAAAATTTCAAATTTTCAGGTAATTTCAAAACTGTTAACTTACTAATTTTAACCAACCACATTTATTTCAATCAAATTATACTAAATCAATACCTAAATACGGAACAGCTGATAAAAGATTTGTAATTACTGTTGTTCCTCTAAAAGATGTTTCTCCTCAATGTAGAACATATCTTATAAAAGCTAAAGAAGGTATACCACATAATGCAAGGTTAGAAATGTTAAAACACACAGCCGTCAATGGTATTTGATTACAAATATTTCCTATAAACCGAATATCTTGGGAATCCTTTATGTTATGAATTAATGAACCAGCACACATAAATAAAAGACCCTTAAATAATGCATGTGTTAAAAGATGGAAAAAGGCCAGTTTGAGGAATCCCATTGCTAAAATTCTTATTATCAGGCCTAGTTGTCTTAGGGTTGATAAAGCAATAATCTCCGCAGAGGTATGCCTGAGGTGGAGTTTACGTTTCCCCTCCTCCATTCCCTTAACCACCCTCCAAAACAGCGCGTGGCAACCCGTCCAAATCTTGACCACGCCCAATGTTGCTTAACTTCGGAGATGTCACGGTATCCGGTGTTACATCTCGGCCACGGCTGTTGGCATACAGTCTGAGATCATCTGCAAAAAGCCGTATCTCTTATTCCGGTTTTTCCCTCGTATCATATGTACATACTATCTATATCACCTTTACGCAAACACCGAGTATGTTATCATTTTTCCGTGTCGAATATTCATAACTGTTCTTTACATGTTGTATGTCCTTAACAAAAGATATATGTATATTTCTCAGCTGCACGGAAAATCATAGAACCATCGATAAGCTTTTAGGCGTAGAAGATGATAAAGCGAGTGCAGATTCTTTGGTTCCTTCCCTCTTGGTAGCCTCTTACGATATGCAGGAGGTACAGATAATGCATCCCTTGACTCCACCCAAAGAGTTCCCATAAATCGAAAGAAATATATTAGCATCGTGATCTACGTCCAAGAAAATGGTCGCTGGTTTAACACAAAAGTATTCACAAGATACGTCTAATGACAAAAATGATGTCGCCTTCGGTGACGTCATCGTGTCTAAGCGGCTTTGCTGTGACCTAGACGAAACGCCAGTCAAAAGACCCGTTTTTAAACACGCCGCCATTTGAAGTTAATGCATTTAGAAGGCAGAGTTGTGGCATACGGTAATAACGTGACGAGCACTGGTTGCCTGGTTACCTCGGTGTCGGGTTTATGTGCACGCAAAATTGATGACGTTAATTCCAGATAGACCCAAACCAAAAATAATCATCATGATAGAAATACTTCGTTCCACTAACTGTGCAGTTTTCCAGAATAACACATTGAACTCTCATATGCGAACAAAATTTCATCTTTCAAATTCTCTAGTTTGACTTCTTCTTCTTTTCCTACCGCTTTTTCCTACACCTGTGGGGTCATGGGTGCGAACTGCGTCATATATTTATTTATTTATTTATTTATTTATTTATTTATTTATTTATTTATTTATTTATTTATTTATTTATTTATTTATTTATTTATTTATTTATTTGGCCTTGTTTTACGGCCGGATGCCCTTCCTGACGCCAACCCTAAACGGAGGGATGTAATCAGTATTACGTGATTCTGTGGTGGTTGGTAGTGTGGTATGTTGTATGAATATGATGAGGAGAGTGTTGGGACGCACACATACACCCAGTCCCCGAGCCAGAACAATTAATCAGAAGCGATTAAAATCCCCGACCCGGCCGGGAATCGAACCCGGGACTCTCTGAACCGAAGGCCTGTACACTCACCATTCAGCCAACGAGTCGGATCAAATTCTCTAATTTGACTGTACGGCTGTTATTGAGCCCTGGATGCTCTTGTAACTTCATGAGAACACTGATGAAAATGCACGGATAGCACTGTCCGAATCAGCAACATGTTCAGCCTATTATCACGCACCTTGTTCCATGACACTGTGATATCTATCAGGTCTGGAGCTCAACTAATGAGAATATCATCGCACTCGCTTCCTACGACTCACACGTGGCATTTATAAACAACAGAGAATTGAAATTGTATTTGTACAGTACTATCCAATTAGGTGACACAATGTGGTAACGCGTGATTGCCTCCTTCTATAAAGCTATAAATCAAATAGTTGATTAGGCAATACATTGCACCACATTTTCAAAACCCTTACGAAAAATAAACTCTTCGCGGTTATCTTACCGTTGACAGTCAATATGCTATAAATGTAAATATACACTCACCCTGGGAGTTCCTCTGATGCGATCTGTTAATCCGCGATAAGAGGACCTGAAACAAAATATGTGCTGCATCATAAAGAGATCTGAGGATTCTTAAATTCCTAAAGTGTGTAGGAATATTTGCTTCACCACTGACATAATTTTAACACACAATATTATAAGAAAACGGCAGTTATACATATTGTTGTACAACTTATGTTAGAAAAATTTAGGAATGGATTCCTCACATACAGAGAAGAAAAAGAGGTTACGACAACATGGCCCGGAAACGTATACTTACAGATTTATTCAAATTTTGTGACACAAACTAATTTTAGTAATAATTTACATGTCCTCATGCAATCATCCAATCGTCTCATCAACATCTGGGCAGGCATTGTTGGTGATTCCCTGTTTTAGACCCTACGTTCTTCCGAATAGGCTTACTGGACAGAATTACACGAATTTCTTGCGTACTGCATTGCCTGATTACTTGGAAGACATGCCACTTGCATCCCGTCGACAAATGTTTTTCATGGAAGATAGGTGCTCCCGAACATTTCAGTCTGCCTGCCTGCAGGTATCTGAATACCTATTTTCCTGAGCGCTGGATCGGTTGAGGAGGACCGATTGCTTGGCCACCACCGCGCTCTCCTGACTTGAACCCCCTGGACTTTTACCTGTGAGGACATGTTATGTCTCTCGTGTCTGCGACTCCTGTTCTTGATGAAGCAACTTTACGTGACCTCATGGCAATATGCACTACACCAGGCAATTTTTGATCGCGTGCGTAACTCCATGCGATGACGAGCGGAGGCTTGTATTCAAGCTGAAGGTCGTCACTTTGAAAATTTTCTCTGATACATGCTCAAAGTGTTTCACCTGCCGTTACAGACGCACGGTGTAAATGTACAAAAGTTTGAATAAATCTGTAAGTATACGTCTCTGTACCTATGTTGTAACAACCTTTCTTTCTTCTCTCTATGTGAGGAATCCATTCCTAAATTTTTGCCGTCGAGTATTGGTACACTCTGTATAACATGTATTGTATTTGTCTTTTAGTGTTTTCCGGATTATCCGGATTTTGATGATAATCCGGATCAGTTCCGGCCCGACTTAATCGAGATAAACGAGGTTCTTGTGTTCTATATTTTAAGAACACAAATTATTATTATTATTATTATTATTATTAATATTATTATTATTATTATTATTATTATTATTATTATTATTATTATTATTATTATTATTATTTTCTAATGGGAATTCATAAAAATAAAGGTCAGAGAAAGAGAAATAACGAAAATCAGTGTCCACTCTGTGGACAAGAAGCGCATCGATTAAGAATTTGCAGGGCAACCGAATCAATGAGAGTAAAATATTTGGGAAGTGAATATAAAATAAAAAAGAAAGAGACAGAGAATTTTATACAGCTGCTAAAATATTAAATAAAGAGTGGCTTACACGGGGAAGAATAGCAACTTTTCTTGTATTTTAAAAAATATGTCAAAAAATGAAATATAGAAAAAACACAAACGAGAATAATGAAGGATAAGGATAAGCTGGATAAGAGGCCTTCGCGCCCTAGAATTATGAATATAATTACTAGCGGGTTAAATATAATATCAAATGTAGTAATATAGAAATTGTTGTACTGTCCTGTCATTATCTTCTTTTCATAATTCAGCCGTTAAGTAAGGCATGTTGTTCATGGTAGCAGTAGCGGCGATTGGGAATTAGAAGTGTGTGAGGGGGGGGGGGGCAAAAGAATATACAGACAACAGAAAGCCGGGTTGAGGGGCGGCGGGGTGTTATACACATCAAAACTGAACAAAAAATCTACAAAATGGTAAGTTTTTGATGCTCTTCGACCGAATTTCAACAGAGATGTAAAGTTTGACAGTTTAATAACTTAAGTGCACCAATAATACTTTTTGAGATTTTGATCAGTACTATACAATAAAACTTTCACCAAAGAAGCAATATTACACACGTTAGAAGTACGGCGTAATTATAACATTAAAAATCATTTAGTATCTGACTACACTCTAAGAAAATAACAGACAATATTAAAGAGACTGCCAGACTGACGAATGCACGCGGCAAGCAGGTGAATCATACCTCAGTGTCCACGACCTTGGCAACAAATATACCCCTGTTACCCTTCCTCATAGCATTTGCGAAGTCTCCACTACTTGATGTGGCGCTATACAAATCGGTTAGCCGCGACGAACAACATTTTGCGTGTATTTTCGATTATAATTTTGTTAATAATTAAAATTTTGCACAAACTGCTTTTAATAATTCCTATAATTCCTAGTTTCACCCGGCTAAAATGGAATAAAAATGTAATGCTTTCTCTACAAAGTGTGTGGGGGGAGGCCCCCCCTTGCCCCCTTAGTCGCCGCTACTGAATGGTAGGGTACTCCAGACGACTTGTGACACAAAAGTAAGCTAAGGAAAGGGAAGATGCATGTTGCCCTAGACTTTATAGCATTGTTAACGTCTGGGACAAAATAAATTATATTTCGCGTAGTAATAGTCAAATAATGAACAAATAATGAACTTGAACAAATTGCAATAAAAAAGTGCTCTTGAAGATGGGAGTACTCTATTCTATTATTATTTCAACAGATATGATATTTTTAATCGCTGAAATTTAATTACAAATCCATAATGGGAACTTCTAGTTAATTCCTATTTATCGATCGATAAAATACATTTCATCTGGCTTCTTCTTCTTATAATAATAATAGAAGCATTTTATGCATCTGAACATATTATAATTGGTGGCAGTTCTCGAATAAAGATGATAAAAAACAAGAAAGAAAATTGCTCAATACAATCTTGGGACCAAAGTGCGAAAAATAGAATTTGGATGAAAAAATAAATCACATGAAATCTATCAAGCCACAGACAAAATCACAGATAGAATCGTGGAACGGCGATTGCAATGTTATGGTCACTTATATAGAATGGATAATAACAGTCTCACACAGAAAATTTTAAACTTAGCCTTATCAATGAAAAATCACAATAATTGGTTAAAACAAAATCAGTGAAGACCTAAATGCATTTGGAACTGAAGAAGTAACCATCAAGGTAGAAAAAAATCAGAAGTTTAATTCACAAACACAAATTTTGTGTAAAGCCCACCCGACTAAATAGAGGATGGACTGAACAACGTAAAAAGGAACACAGAGAGAGAATGAAGAGATATTGGGAAGAGAAGAAGAAAGCTAAAAAAGTGCTAAAATAATAATAATAATAATAATAATAATAATAATAATAATAATAATAATAATAATAATAAACTACCGAGCTCGATAGCTGCAGTCGCTTAAGTGCGGCCAGTATCCAGTATTCGGGAGATAGTAGGTTCGAACCCTACTGTCGGCAGCCCTGAAGATGGTTTTCCGTGGTTTCCCATTTTCACACCAGGCAAATGCTGGGGATGTACCTTAATTAAGGCCACGGCCGCTTCCTTCCCACTCCCAACCCTTTCCTGTCCCATCGTTGCAATAAGACCTATCCGTGTCGCTGCGACGTAAAGCAACTTGCAAATAATAATAATAATAATAATAATAATAATAATAATAATAATAATAATAATAATAATAATGTTATTGGCTTTACGTCCCACTAACTAATTTTATTGTTTTTGGAGAGGCCGATGTGCCAGAATTTAGGCCCGCAGGAGTTCTTTTAAGTGCCAGTAAATCTAGCAACAGGAGGCTGAAATATTTGAGCGCCTTCAAATACCACCGGACTGAGCCATGATCGAACCTGCCAAGTTGGGGTCAGGAGGCCAGCGCCTCAACCTTCTGAGCCACTCCGCCCGGCCATCTGTATTTTGAAAGAGTACAAAATAAAATGTAGCTTCCATGAAAATTCGTTTCAGTCTCATTTATGGCTGGAAGAGTTTGTAAAATATTGTTGGTATTGGTTCCTAGTAATAAAATGGCATTCAGGGCACTAGTGCCTGAATGTTATGAAATATGCTATTCATACAATGAGTCATGCTACAATAGCACTTTCTAGCCCTGTGAGGAAAGCAATGGCGAACTATTTCACTCCTCGTCAAGAATTCAATGCCTCATCATAGTGCCACTACCGGATTTAGCGGTTTCTCTACTACAGCACAAAGTTTCCTGGTGCTATGCGAGGATCCAACCAGCCTCAGAGCTGTGAAGTTAATTTTTGAATAATACTCATTTAGAGCCCTATGTTTAGGCTGTAATAGGTTAGAATGCAAACATAGTAAAGCAAATACCAGGTTTACTCTACCCGGACAACAGTTGTGCTATGAGATTTGCATAAATATTAGGGTCCTGGCCTAATAGATCCCCTATAAATTATGTTACTCTCGCTACATTATGGAAGACCGGGTAGACGACAGTTGCTACCTGGTGAGTTGGTTTGCATTCTAACCTACATATTGAACATCTCGACTGTAAATAATATTATTGCTCTGAAAATATTAGACACTGATGGCGATCACAATTAGTTGTGGAAAATGTTTAGAAATTCTTTGTGTGTCCATTGTATTCCGCACTCCGACGTCATGGACCATGCATGCACGGTGGAGCAGTGCCTTTATGCACCGGTTCTGGATGTTGTCTCTCTGTACCTTACATTTTAAGGTCATATTTATAGCCTTGATTTACATAGGTGTGGTCAGAAACCTTGAAATATTATACAAAATTAACCTGTTAACTAGACTGGTTAGCGGAAAAATTATATTCAGCTTTGTGAAAATAATTTGCATCAATGATAATATCTTTTGTGATTGAGTGGCATGCTTTCATAGGTACAAGACTACCAACAGACGTGCGGGATTCAAGTAGGAAGTGGTCTGTAATGAGTACTGGATTGACATAGATAAAACCTAGTTGCAGTTTGCCCTGTAGGCGATGATCGAAGAGGCAGTGCTTAAGGAAACGAACTATCTCTCTTCTAGATTGCTACAAGCTTATTGGCTTGCTTCTACGTGTGTGTTGGCTAGCTTTAATGATAAGCATTTCAACAACTCGCATGTGGGATGATTGTTAATTATGCAAACGTACATACAGTAGATACCTCGGGCTGAAAGCTCCCTTTCGTATAGAACATGTTACTACTACGAGCTGAAGTCAATTTTGCTGTAATTGTCTTTAGGTTGGCTCTATGGCGTGGTGTGCTTATCTGCCGCTAGATAGCACCGTTGTCTACGTCTTTGGTAGGTTTCAGCGTTATCAGACCAGTACAGCTTGCCGCACCACTCTCTGTTTGCACCAAGGATGACCAGGGGCACCGTAATGCGTGTTTTGTGGTCTGAGGATGTAACAGGAGCGTAAACCCATCTGTTATTCAGGATCATATCACGCACTTGTTCAATATTGGCATCAGTTACGGCTGCAGTTGACGCCCAGATCTTTCCTAATCCTTGACGCACGTGCGGCCCCTTTTGAACTGTTCAGTCCACTGGTAAACACTTCGCTGTGGCAAAACATAGTCTACGCATTGTTCTGAAAGTCCTACTGTTTTAACTCTTCTAGACCTTAGTAAGGCCTTCGACTGCGTTGACACGGACATACTAATACCAAAATTACGTGCTCTTAATTTCTCACAAAACACACTATCCTGGATGTATTCTTATCTCTCTGACCGCCGGCAGTGTGCATCTACAAGTGGAAACTTCTCTTCATGGCAATCTGTAGAGACTGGAATACAACAGGGGTCAGTGCTAGCCCCACTCCTATTTTCGATCTTCATTTCAATTAAATATTGTCAATATCATGTGTACGCAGACGACATACAGATATATACACATGCACATCCTCGTGACTTACCGACTGCAATAAATAATATGAATGACGACCTAGAAAGAATTTTTAGGTGGACCGATGACCATGCACTAAAAATCAATGCCCAAAAATCGCAGTGTATTATTTTAGCTACCCAAAAAACTCACGCACGACTTACAGATGTGCATACCCACTCAGTAACATTAAGAGGCACTCAGTTACAATTCAAAGACATAGTTAAAAATTAGGGATGATAATGGATAAAAACGTTAATTGAAACGATCATGTAACAGGTATATGTCAGAGAGTGTTTTATTCCTTATATTCCCTTAAGAAGCTCAGAGATTTACTCCCCCAAAATGTAAGAAAACTGCTTTTCCAAAGTATGGTAATGCCAATATTCGACTACTGTGACGTAGTATACAGTAACCTGAACGCCTCACTTTCCTCAAGCCCCAAAAGGCGCATAACACACGTGTTCGATTTATTTCAGATATACCAAGGTTTAACCATATTTCTCCCGCATTTGATAGACTTTCATGGCTGCGCTTATGAGAGCGACGAAATTTACACACTGTTTCCCTGGTACATCGTATATTGAACCTTAACAGCCCTGAATACCTTGCCACACAATTCCATTACCTAGCATCACCTTCTAGTATTCCTACCAGATCATCATCCACCTCAGTACTAAGCATTCCCATTCACCGCTCAACTGGCTACAGTAGATCATTTGTAGTCGCCGCCAGCCGAATTTGGAATTCCCTACCTGCTGAAACCACCTCCACTTTAAGAAACTCTGTCAAACCTGGTTAATAAATAATAATAATTTCTCATAACATAGTAGGATTAGATCATAGCTAAGTTATTAGGTTAATTAAAACATTTAATTGATACCTTAATGTATTAAATTGTAGATAATTTAGTGTATATTTAACTCTTCACGTAGGTGTATGTATAGTCGGACAGAATAACAGGCTTCATAGCCTGAGTAGCGCCATATAAAACAAGACAATAAATAAATAAATAAATAAATAAATAAATAAATAAAGAAAGAAAGAAAGAAAGAAAGAAAGAAAGAAAGAAAGAAAGAAAGAAAGAAAGAAATTGTGATATAGTTATAAAGGGACTTCCGAAATTCGCTATAAAAACCCTCTAGGTCGAAATTGTGAAATGCAGGGTGTATCCGTTATAATTTTACAAATATACAAATGAATCAATTTATGATAAGGAACGATATTCCGGAAACGATCGAGTAAAAACCTAAGCAAAATTACTTAAAATTAAATTTGTTAAGATGGAAGCTGCGTTTAGTGTTGTGAAACAACTTTTAAACTGTTTAGTCTGAGAAACACAAGATACGAATTTATAAAATACTAGTACATAGCTGACTGTTATATTCACTTTATTTGTTTGCTAGGTATGTACTAATGTTTTACAAATGTGTATTTCTGCTCGACAAACACCAAAGTTTAAAGGTTATTTTATATCAATTTAAGATATTACCAAAATTTATTAGGATCAACCTATTCAATAAATATATAAATTTTGGTAATATCTTAAATTGATGTACATTTCAATACGGACCAAATATGAAATTTGTGACATGTAAGGTTATTTTAAAACTAAAAACGTCGTCAAACAATTAATACGGAAGGATACTTTCATAATTTTCACTCATTAATCTAAACTGCTTCCTCGTCCTCCCCGTAAATACATTTACTAGATGTCGGTGTTCATCAGATGTAGAAACTTTACTTTAAGTTTGAAAAATACATCGTCGATAAACCTTTTAGAATAACATATTTGTTCTTGTATTTTCTCTTAGTGTAGGCGACTGGCAATTAAGACCGCCTACATTCGAGAAACTCACACCACTGGCACAATAATGACACGTTTGCAAAGGAATATACTCTAGTTACATTACCATTACATTATCTATATACAACTTACTCCGAAGTAAGGACGACATAAAATGCTGTCTAGCACAAGCAAGGAAGAGCTTTTTTAAGAAAAGAAATTTGCTCACTTCGAACATTGATATAGGAATTAGGAAGATGTTTTTGAAGACTTCAGTATGGAGCGTAACATTATATGGAAGTAAAACATACACGATCACTAGCACATAAAGGAAGAGAATAGAAGCTTTTGAAATGCGATGTTACAGAAGAATGGACGGAGGATAATTCGGAGGATTTCCTCCTAATTTAATATTTTAAAAGTAGGAAGAAATGCGAAATTTTGGAGGACCTTGCAGCATTGTATTGGGGGGAAAAGAAGAAGAATATGAGTTACAGTAATGGGATGGGTAGTTTGAAAGACGAATGTGAATTGGTGAAAGGAGATTGGTTTGGCTAAATTTGTCGAAAAGAAGAGATAGAATGATAGGACACATCTTAAGACATCCAAGGCTTGTACAGCTGGTTTTGGAGGTAAGTATACGTGGTAAGAACGATAGGGGCAGACAATGTATGAATATGGCAAGCAGATTGGAGCAGATGTAGGATGCAGTAGTTGCGTAGAAATGAAAAGGTTAACACAGGATAGGGTGGCATGGAGGGCTGCATCAAATCAGTCTATGAACTGATGACTCAAACAACAATACCATCCCAATTACTGTTGAACCAATTGCAAATGAAGGAAACTTAAACAATTATATTAGATGGAAGGTGTTTTCCTTCATACCATTTCCTGATCCAGGGCCGGGGGATGAAATTATATGGCATGTTTTACGACCGGATGCCCTTCCTGACGGCAACCCCAGTCGAGGAAATTAAATGCTGCTTCCTTTCCACTCCTAGCTCTTCCCTACCCCATCGTCGCCATAACACCTATCCGTGTCGATGTGACGTACAGCAAATTGTAAATAAATTAAAAAAAAGTAAGAGAACTTTATGAATTTAGGTTTACGATCGCAGTCCATCAAGTGCGAGCATTGCTGTATAAATATTTATTCCTCTAAAAATTCGACCTTTTCCATTTTCCCTTAATTTGTGTCAGTAGAGGTTGGTTGCCAACCTGTACTTCCTCTTACAACAGCAACCACCTCCTCCATCATACTTCGCTTTAGAATTACGACCGCTATAAAAGAAGCTGTCTCTAACCCCATTTCTAAACTGACTTCTGTTTCAATTAGCTTGTTCACTCTAGACGAACAATCCCCTCCCAGTAATTATTTTTGTATGCTCGAGTAATGAAAGCGACCGCTGATGTGTTGTTTAATGTTAATCTTGAGAGTCATGAATACAACATTCATTGTTCATCCTTCCATTATAAGCAATGGCAATGGGATCTCAATTAGCAAGATCCGCTCGGCCGGCCTTCCTCGGCACAACTCCTTTCTCATCTAGCCCCAACTTGCAATACAGGATTAGATGTTCGTATTTCAGTGCTGCGACCCGGGTTTCAATCTCGGATAATTCCCGCTAAAGTGATAGAGTAGGAAAGCAATCAAGATAGCGTGTTGCTTGATGTGACTATTGATATCATGATCATAGCTACAGGACCTCCAGTTTTAAGTGACTGTTAATATCATGATGATAGCTACAGGACCTCCAGTTTTAAGTGACTGTTAATATCGTGATCATTGCTACAGGACTTCCAGTTTTAAGTGACTGTTAATATCATGATCATAGCTACAGGATTTCCAGTTTTAATTGACTGTTAATATCGTGATCATTGCTACAGGACCTCCAGTTTTAAGTGACTGTTTATATCATGATCATTGCTATAGGACCTTCAGTTTTAAGTGACTGTTGATATCATGATCATTGCTACAGGACCTGCAGTTTTAAGTGACTGTTAATATCATGATCATAGCTACAGGACCTCCAGTTTTAAGTGACTGTTTATATCATGATTATAGCTACAGGACCTCCAGTTTTAAGTGACTGTTGATATCGTGATCATAGCTACAGGACTTCCAGTTTTAATTGACTCTTAATATCGTGATCATTGCTACAGGACCTCCAGTTTTAAGTGACTGTTGATATCGTGATCATTGCTACAGGACCACCAGTTTTAAGTGACTGTTAATATCGTGATCATAGCTACAGGACCTCCAGTTTTAAGTGACTGTTAATATCGTGATCATAGCTACAGGATCTCCAGTTTTAAGTGGCTGTTAATATCGTGATCATTGCTACAGGACCTCCAGTTTTAAGTGACTGTTAATATCGTGATCATAGCTACAGGATCTCCAGTTTTAAGTGACTGTTAATATCGTGATCATAGCTACAGGACCTCTAGTCTTAAGTGACTGTTAATATCGTGATCATTGCTACAGGACCTCCAGTTTTAAGTGACTGTTTATATCGTGATCATTGCTACAGGACCACCAGTTTTAAGTGACTGTTAATATCGTGATCATAGCTACAGGACCTCCAGTTTTAAGTGACTGTTAATATCGTGATCATAGCTACAGGACCTCCAGTTTTAAGTGACTGTTAATATCATGATGATAGCTAGAGGACCTCCAGTTTTAAGTGACTGTTAATATCGTGATCATTGCTACAGGACTTCCAGTTTTAAGTGACTGTTAATATCATGATCATAGCTACAGGATTTCCAGTTTTAATTGACTGTTAATATCGTGATCATTGCTACAGGACCTCCAGTTTTAAGTGTCTGTTGATATACGTGACTTCATTTCATTTACAATGATTTGAACCACAGCTGCTTTGATGAAAATCCGGTGAATGTTCCATTCGACTGTCAAACAACTAAATTAATGAACCACGAAGTAGAGGTGTTTTTAGGAGCTCAAAACGTGTGTGTATGGATTGGTGATCATCAGGCCTATAGCTGGGTGTGATATTGTTACCATTTATTTTTAAAGAATCAGATGATTCAGCCCAAGTGTTTGGCTTCAATCCTAAAACTTAGTCCAATGGTTTTTGAAACTGCTCAAATACACTAACTTCGTGTCGATACACAGCCCTGTTCCAGTATAAGAAAGAAATCCTGAGGGAGAAAATTTCGGCACCACAACGTCTATTAAAACAGAAAAGTAGCTAGAGGAACGTAAACTCTTGTATTAGTGTATACTGGGGCGTTCCCTCCATCGGATAGGACAAAAATATATGGCGGATAGCTTTTAGTGCCGGGAGTGTCCGAGGACAAGTTCGGCTCGCCAGACGCAGGTTTTAAAATTTAAGTCCCGTAGGGGACCTGCGCGTCGTGATGAGGATGAAATGATGATGAAGACGACACATATACCCATCCACTGTGCAAGCGAATCGAATCCGGGCCCCCTGTGACCAAAAGCCAGCACGCTAACCATTTAGCTCTGGAGGTGTACTGAGTACCAGACATAAATGAATGCAGACTGGACCAAGCTCGAACAGAAACAGAAGGATGCGCTCCGCAGGTTTCTTAATTCTCTTTTTTTTTTCGTACGTCTCAAACTTTCTATGACAGTTGAATAAGACTTTCTTTACTTCTAAGACTTTGTCTAAAATTCTGGCGATACCTTTCGTGATTTAAATCATGTGCAATGACAGAATTGCTAGCCGTGAAGAGTTTTGCGGAGCTACTCTCTTTGTTAAACAAGATGTCATCTCGGCGAAAGCATCTAGTCCGTTACGCTACGTCTGGTGACAAGCGTGTTAACATTTTATGTGATTCGTATACAATGTTAACATTTAGGCGGTGTTGATGAGCGTAGTTTCTCTTTGGAACAGACCAATTATGTACCGACAGTACAGCTGTTTAATTATTTGTCTTTTATATTCAAATATTGTGATATGAAGTCTTCTTTGTCTACCGTTTCCTTACGCTCAGTTGGACCTCTCTTAATTGTACGGCCCTTCCTGACGCCTGCCGTGGAAGAATGTATTTAACGAAGACAAAAATCAATGTAAATACCAGAAAGAAGAATCGTGAGAAAATTCGTAGCTCCAGTGGAAACAACAGAACAATAGAGATTAAGGAAGTAACAAGGAACATCAATAACATAACATTAACACTAAGACAAAGGAGATTGCTATATTTTGGGCATATCTATCTTCTTCTTTTCCCACTTCTGTGGGATCCCGGGTGTGAACTGTGTAGCACATGTGGATTTGTCCCTGTTTTATGGCAGCATGCCCTTCCTGACACCAACCGTATATAGAGGGATGTAATCACTATTGGGTATTTCTGTGATGGTTGGTAGTTTAGTGTGATGTCTGAATATGAAGAGGAAAGTGTTGGGATAAAGACAAATACCCAGCCCGCGAGACAGCAGACGCGATTAAAATCTCCAACCCGGCCGGTAATCGAACCCGGCTGCCTGTGAACCAAAGGCCTAAACGCTGACCATCCAACCAAGGAGTCGGACTATGGAATGAATGATAACAAATTGATAAAACAGATATTCAAGTACCTTTATGATAAAAAGTCTACAACGAGCTGGATAAAAGAAGAGGAAACTAAGTTATGGAAAGAGAGATTTTTAAAAAGTATGGTTTTGAGAATGAAAGGAAGTTCAAGGGTTCGCCTTTGTGGTATAGTGGTTAGTGTTATTAACTGCCACCTTCGGAAGTCCGGGTTCGAATTCCCGCTCTACTACAAATTTTGAAAAATGGTACGAGGACTGGAACGGGGTCCACTCAGCCTCCGGAGGTCATCTGGCTAGAGGAGTGTTCGATTCCCACCTCAGCTATCCTAGAAGTAATTTGCCGTGGTTTCCCACTTCTCCTCCAGGCAAATGCCGGGATAGTACCTAATTTATGTATGTATGTATGTATGTATGTATGTATGTATGTATGTATGTATGTATGTATGTATGTATGTATGTATGTATGTATGTATGTATGTATGTATGTATGTATGTATGTATGTATGTATGTATGTATGTATGTATGTATGTATTTATTTATTTATTACATTTGTGGCGAAGTTTGGGCACACGGCCCTCTCTTACACTTAACCACTATAAACAATAAAATTTTAAAATGTGAACATAAAAGTAAGACATAGAAATTCTAAAAAGAAATAATACTACGGACAGATAATTCTAAGACTAAGTTAGACCTACATATCAGTACAGTAATTAATGTGAAAATACCTTTTTTTTGCTAGTTGCTTTACGTCGCACCGACACAGATAGGTCTTGTGGTGACGATGGGACAGGGAAGGGCTAGGAGTGGGAAGGAAGCGGCCGTGGCCTTAATTAAGGTACAGCCCCAGCATTTGCCTGGTGTGAAAATGGGAAACCACGGAAAACCATTTTCAGGGCTGCCGACAGTGGGGTTCGAACCTACCATCTCCCGAATACTGGATACTGGACGCACTTAAGCGACTGCAGCTATCGAGCTCGGTGTGAAAATACTAATACTGATAATAATAATAATAATAATAATAATAATAATAATAATAATAATAATAATAATAATGAAGAAAACTCATTCACACAACATACACACAATGACTCACACAACTCAGTTTTATGTTCCCAGGAAAAACTTAAGGCCACGGCCGCTTCCTTCCTCTTCCTTGGCCAACCCTTCCAATCTCCCCCCCCCCCCCCGAACCCATGTTCAGCATAGCAGGTGAGGCCACCTGGGCGATGTACTGGTCCTCCTCCTCAGTTGTATCGCACGACCCACAAAGTCTCACGCCCCAGGACACTACTCTTAAGGCGACAGAGGTGGGATCCCTCACTGAATCTGAGGGAAAAACCAATTCTGAAATGTAAACGGATCAAGAAAGGAAAAAGAGAGAAAGAAAGAATCCCAAGGAAGAGCGAAAAAGAAACCCCGTCCAGAGTGTTCTGAGGAGAGAAGAACAAAGCATAGTTCAATGATGAAGGAATACTGGAAATAACGGAAGAGGAAACAACAAGGAAGGATGAATTGAAATTGACACGTGGCCTCATCGTAAATAAGAAGAAGAAGAAGAAGAAGAAGAAGTAATGATAAGAAGAAGTAGAAGAAGAAATAAGAATAAGAAATAATAATAAGAAGAAGAAGAACAAGAATAAGAAGAAATAATAATAGCGTGTGGCCTCTGGAGAGACCTGGTGCAGGTCTTTTGATTTGTCTCCCGTAGGCGACCTGCGCGTCGTGATGAAGATAAAATGATGATGAAATCCCCGTGCCAGCGGAATTAACCAATTATGGTTATAATTCCTGACCCTGCCGGGAAATGAACCCAGGACCCCCGTGACCAAAGGATAACACGCTAGCTATTTAGCCATGGAGCCGGACATAATAATAATAATAATAATAATAATAATAATAATAATAATAATAATAATAATAATAATAAATATCTTTTGGCTATCTTAAATTTCTGACAATACCGGGCCCCCGAGGATGGCAGCTAATAGCGCTTTAAAGACGAACGTGTTTCTGTGGTGGTTCACCGTGCACTATGTTGTGTATTGCCTCAGACACTGAAGACATATTATATTAATAGCACTGCGTTGTATTCAAACTATTATTAGCACAGTTTAAGCTTGTTTGGTGAAATTAGAGGTGAAACTTTCGAACACCAGGTGCCAGTCAACGAACATAGCTTGAGTTGGCAGTCACTGCAGTACTGGAAACCTAATAAGAAATACACACAACTAAACAGAATCCAACCCGTTATGCTTCGTTTCGCTCGACATAAATTCTGTAAGCAGACGAATGGTCAGTCACTTGCCAGAACCTGATCAAGGCAGACATTTTGTAAAAGAACTTACACACACACTCCTAAGCAAATTCTAACCACCTATGCCGCTATTTCTTTCTTTTTTAGTTCGTTTGGGCTGCCTGAGGGCCACGGTGATTGTGCTTTAGCTGTTTTCTAGTCGATCTTTGCCGCTTCTGGTTTTCCTAATGGTGGGTTTGGCTGCTATTTTATTCTTGTTACCTTGACCTTTTCTGTTGACCCAGGTAATCCTTAATTTTCTTGCTGAATTCTATTTTGCGGTCCTTGGACTTTCTTGTTCTCATTGTGGTTAGCTTCTGTAAGGGATGTTAGGAATGGTCTGGTTTTGGTACTTGAATGCTGGTTACTTCTGTTCATTGTTGTGGTTTGATTAATATTAAGTTCTGCCAGATTCTTCTCTACCAGCTGGATCGATATCAATACAATGGCTGTATCCTTACTTTGAAGATCTTATAGGAGAGCCTAATGCTCATTCTATACAGGTGTCCGTAGAAAGCCAGCCGTTTTCTTCTGATGGCATCTGTGACGGTTTCTTCGTGTTGGTAGAGTTCACGGTGTGGTTTGTACCATCTGAGAAGATCCTTGCTCCTACTATTCTATTCTACTATTATTTAAGTAATCATCATCTAGGTATTCTGCCTTATGGCAGGTCTTGTCATGGGATGAACCTCTTCCACTGTTGCCTGTCTGCGCCAAGATTTTCATGTCCGAATATTTATTTCCTTTGATATTGTCCAACATTTGATACTTTTTTCCTTCCTCTTCCTCGTTTGCCTTTCACCATTCCTTCGATTCCTTCTTTCAGTAAACAGTCCCTCCTCAAACAATGTCCGATCCAGTTAATTTTTCTCCTTCTAATGATTTGCAACATACATTTAAGTAATTATGACAAATATATTTGAACAACAGCCGTACACATTCACTGTCATCCATTTTTCTCAACTAGATACGTTGTTAATAAAATGAAAACAACGAAGCTGGCAACACTTGGCCTTATCTGTATAAATGGAGATTTCCATAAAAACATGTATTTAGTCTGTATTAACTGGCTCTCAATCTTTGGAAAGTTTTGCCAAGTTGCGCTTGTTTGTAAAATATTTTGTGTTTTAAACTAAAAATGAAATCGTTAAACATGGATTTGCCCCTCTAATAACCTACTTTGAAACTCTGATATCTGACACTGAGTGAAAATGCAGGGTGTAACAATAACTTATGTCCTCACATAGAAGAAGGAAACATGTTATATGGACATGGGTCAGAAAACACTCTGTAGGCCTATATATAAAGGCCAGAATAAAGTCAGATAATAATATATTGTAAATGAACATTTTCACTTGCGTGTTTGTGTACCTGCTACATTGTCATAAAGGAAACTTATCATGTTTTCGTGAAAACAGTTTAAACTTGTTTTAGTCTATAGCACAATTGCCTATATAACTCTGTAGTCATAGAAATGTATTCGCGATTTCAATAGCCGTCATTGTAGCAGAATGAGTTAATTGAGTGAAACCTCCGAACACTGAATGACTTCCCGTCCAGCTCTATAGAGAAGAATGTGTACTTACTCCAGCGGAACTAACACGTAATTGCATCAAAAGTCAGAGGACCGTGAAAACAGGAGACTAACGGAGATGCGCAATCGTTTACAGAGAAAAAGAAATTCATTTCCTGGCGACGGTACGGAATGGCAGGAGGCCATGGTCACTCGTAACGAGGCTTCTTCTTCCTCTCCTGCTCGTCACGGCCTCCTGGCTAACGGACGCTCGTTATAAAACAGTTGAAGCATGGACCACACGCCAGCCCTTCACAGAGCGGGAGTTACAACGTGACTTACCGCCATGTTAACAAAGAATGTGGGGTCTACCTGGAATTAGAGTCCTCAATTTCTCGACACCATTGTAACCATGACAACCAGTGTTTGTATACTAGGTCAGTAGCGTTATATTATTATTATTCTTCTCCTGTGAATCTGTATTGAGACATGTGTCATCTGGACATCCTCCATGATTCTCTGTTCTGAGCATCATGTCTCAGTTGTTCATAACTTCTCCCAAACCTTCTTGTTCCTCTTCCTTTTCTTCACTCTATTTTTCCCTCCACCGCCGTCTGGTGAAGACAATTTCTACATAGTATGTCACCCAACCAGGTATTTTTCTTTTCCTTATCGTTTTCATCAGATGTCTTTTTTCTCCTATTTTTCTTATCACTTCGTCATTTCTTTTCCATATCCATATTTCAAAACTTTCCAAATACTTTTTTTTTCTTTCTTTCTTAATGTCCATGTTGTATCTCTATATGACACCACACTCCACAACAAACACTTTGCGAATCTCTTTGTTAAATCAATGGGGATTGCCTTAGATGTCAAAAGCCCTCTTACCTTTACGAAAGCTTCCTTTCCCATACATCTTCTGCTTCTCACTTCTTCTGTACAATTGCCATTCCATGTAAACAAACTTCCCAAATATCTAAATGATTTTTCTTCTTCCAATATATTTCCCTCTAGTGTTATATTAACAGCAGTCTCCTCCTTTCATATTCTCATCACCTTAGTCTTTCCAATGTCGATCTTCATTCCGAGCTCTTTTCCCACACTCTCAATATTTTCCATCATGACTTGCAGATCGTTTCCTGGTTCCGCTAATACCACCACATCATCTGCGTATTTTATGGTCTTTATTGGTTCACCACCCACTACAACGCCCTTTAATTTTTCCAGGGTCTTCTGTAACAGTTTCTCGGCATATCTATTGAACAAAGCCGGTGACATTCAACATCCCTGTCTTAATCCTCTTCCGATACCCACTTCTTCTGTTTCATATTCATCTACTCTAACCATCACTTTCTGATTCTCATACAACTCTTTTATCTGTCATCTATACGTTGCTATAAGAACGAAAGCTTTGTGAGAACAAGTACCATTTAATACCTGTCGTACTTGGTGGTGATTTGAAGATTGATCTGAAATCAGCCCTTGGTCCTTCATGCGTGATACGTTCGTCCTCGAATCAAAGAAGGACCCAGCCACTTCCACTACGGAGAGTAGTACGCGCAGTCGTCACGTAAACCACTTAACAACCAACAGTACGTTTCCTATCACCGTCCATTACTGAGTAGTACTAATATACTCAAACCTGTACATTAATGTGTACAAACATTTTGGTTCATTCCATCAGTATTGTACTTTTTCTTCGCAAAAAAATACATAATTGAACCTCTACACTCCTGTACTCCATTAGAGACACTCGTATATTTTCTCCGCTACACGAAAAAGTATATGTATAAGAATCGATTTTTAAAAGGGACGTAACTCACTATTTTGCCTATTTCAGTGGCTCCGACTTTGCGCGGGCAAGGCTTTTCTGCCTCCCAAAAATTATCTTAGGGGTAGAGTGCCATTTGCCCCCCCTCCCCCACACACCAAATACTCCCCCTAGATCTTAAGTCCCCTTAAAATATGAGGTTTGGTAGTATTAGGACCCCGATTCGAGAACTACAGCGTAACAAGTTTTAAAAAGGAAGTCCCAAGGTTGATTCTCTCAGGTTTTCTGCGGAATGGGTTGAACTGCGCTGACGGGTTTATAGGCCTCTCAAGAGAGTCAGATGAACTCTCCCCAATAGGTTTGGTAGATTATTTTTTTACCAAGGAATGAAGTTAAAAAGCAGCCATTCATTCAAAAAACTGCATTTATCGGTGGAGACTCTTCAGGCGGTGCATTCAGAAAATGTATTCAGAAAATGTATTCATGAAACAAGTTCTAATTTTTTATTTGTGATTATTTTTGATACCTTCGTACAAAAACATTCTTCAAAATATTTATTTATGAATCAAGTTCTATTTTTTGTTTACGTGTGAATAGTATTGAAAACTCTGTACAGTAGACTCGTTCAAAAATGTATTTGAGAAACAAGCTCTACTACTGTTCGGTTTTTTCTGTTTTCGAATACTGTTATTATATAAGAATGTTTGCATTAATAATTGTCTCTCATTTCATATGTCTGTGTTCATGTTAATCATGTCCCCAATAATTACCTGGTCTATTTATTTTCTTTTTCGCTTTTTGGAAGATTTAAACATAGGCATATGGATTACTTATAAATGGGCGTTTTTCTTGCCTCAGGTCCAGAGAGGACGTAGATTCAAAGATGGCAGTTTGTTTTAAATGGGCGTATCTGATAACTTTGTCTCTGAACATAATTCAAAAACCCAGAAACGAAGAAATTAAATTCTCAATCGGCACCCTTTACCATTTATTTACTCCCATAAAAGAAAACGTTACATCGAGGGGTAACAGTAAGCTGTATCATCAAGCAAAATTTATTCAAGGACATCATCACCTTCATATCCAACTAGAAACATCCCCATTACAAAAACAAAGATACAAGAGCTGATGAAAATCCAGCCCTACATTCCTTACAAACACAAGGGCGTCTCCACAGAAACTTTTTCTTGGCCAACCGAACATGAAAATAACACAGAATAAGAATACTGAAAACAAATAGCAGTTTGGATAAAATTATTGATGTTAATTATATTACTGTGCTTGTATAATTTGTTCTATACAGTAAGAAGCAAGAGTAATATCATAGTATTAGTGTTTGTTTGGTGAACTAAATCTTACCCAGACATCTTTTCAGAAAGATTGTGATTGAAGAAAGGTATGTTTCTAAGTACTAAAATTTGAGGTTCTTTTTGGATTCGTTATATCCAACTAAGAAGCGCGTTTGAACTTGTTAGCACGTTTAAACTTGTTAGCACGTTTTAATGGATTTTTGTTCATCTCTTCCCAATATCTCTTCATCCTCTCACTGTGATCCTTTTTACGTTGTTCACTCCATTCTGCATTTAGTCGGTTTTTTCTCTCTTGAATGTTTTTTTTCATTAATGTCAGTTTCATTTAGGTCTTCACTGGTTACTTTTAGCGACTTATTGTGATTTTTTAAAATTAACTTGATAGACTTCATGTGATTTCTTTTTCACCCAAATTCCATTTACGCATTTTTTCCTAAGATTTTTCTGAGGATTCTTCTTTCTTGTTTTTCTATCATCTTTATTCGAGATTTGACAACAATTATAATAGTTTCACATGCATAAAAAGCTTCTGTTTAAACTACTGTGTAATAATGTCATAATTTCACCTTTTTGATATAGTTCTTTTACGAATATGTATATGTTCCAAGTAATTGTGTATACTCTTTGAAGATTTGCAGTTCTTACTTCGTTATCTTGATGATTTAACCCTGCTGGTTCAATAATTTCACCTAGATACTTAAATTTGTCAACTTGAGAGCGATATTTCCATATTTAGAGTTCCATAAAATAAATTAATTTAATTCCAGTTAATTCTAACCGGATTTCTCAAGTTAGCGGTTGTATTTCTTCTAAAGTCAGTAAAGTTTAATATGAGATAAAAATGCAATGTTTACTTGAAGGTGATTTTTAAATATAACATCACTTTGTAACTTGGAAATCAGATAAATACGAAAATACATAAATTGTACTTAGTTTAGTCTTCACACAGATTTTTGTATTTTTCCAAAGTTTAGTCAGAATGACAAGCGTGCCTTTTAAAAAATTCGATTCATATGAACTCACCCTCTAGTTTTCTACGCCCAAAAACTTATCCATGCGTCTATGCTTTTCCGTGTAGCAGATAAAGTGTACGTGTGCAAAGCTATTTTTAAAAAATCAACTGGATACAATGTGTGAGCTGAGTAGTTCAGAATTATTTTATACCTAAATCTGGAGCCCCGATGTTTAGGCTGTAACAGGTTAGAATGCAAACATACTGAAGCAAATAACAAGTATATTCTACCCGGATAACAGTGCTGCTATGAGGCTTGCATAAACAATAGGGTTCCAGCCTATTAGAACCCTACAATTTATGTTACCCTTACTACACTATGGAAGAGTGGGTAGACGATAGTTCCTACCAGGTAAGTTGGTTTACATTCTAACCTATTATTGCCTTAACATCCGGAATCTTCTTATAGCCCATAAGGTCTTGAGAATCTTCTGCGTACAACAGTTTTAACACGAGTAGTAGTCAGTGGCATATTATGTACATAGCCTACACAAGAAGTGATCGACTAAAATATAAGTCCCCAAGTACATACTCGAACCAAAAAAGAGGAGCCCCTCCTCCTTTGTCTTACGACCATATTTTTGAAAAAATAAAAGGACTATCCCGTGGAACATCCACTTAAAACTATATTTACGAAAAACATCATCAGAATATAATTAAATGTGGGGTAAATATAGCCTTTAATGGAGTACCTCGGTTTTAAATCTGAGTTAGAAATAATATTCTGCTGGATAATACGTAAGAAGAACAGATTTACTCCGAGATCACTGACATCTCATATGAATTTCAATAATTAATTAATGTTATTGGCTTTACGTCCCATTAACTATTTTTTAAGGTTTTCGGAGGCACTGAGGTGGCGGAATTTAGGCCCACAGGAGTTCTTTCACGTGCCAGTAAAGCTACTCATACGAGGCTGACGTATTTGAGCACCTTAAAATACCACCGGACTGAGGCAGGATCGAACCTGCCAAGTTGGGGTCAGAAGGCCAGTGCCTCAACCACCTGAGCCACTCAGCCCGTCGTGTAAATGTCATCCAAGGATCTCGCACGACATAGAGTCTTGGCAATGTATTAAAACCGAACTCTCGATACGGAACTTCAACCAGTTTTTAACATTCCAGTTCACGAGAAGGAAAAAAGGGTGATTATGAGGTAGACATTCCTAGAAAGGCCTTTAAAGAGTGAATTACATAAACTGTGCGGGAACAATACTTCCTACTACTAAATTAATTCGTCTGTCTGTTCTTCCTTATTTCATTCTCTGGGAAAAATATTTTTATGGATTTAAGGCCGTGAGAACCACAGAAAGCACTTCAGCTTCTCTCCAGAAATTCGTGATTCACATCTTTATTCCAAGCAGTAAACAATGACGCTAGAAGCACCTCTGGATGGAGGGTAAGACGTATCCTTCCGAAAATTACAATTTATTTCTTTTTTCCTCCATAGAAATAATTTATCAAGGGAGATGTTTGATAAATGTTCGTCTTCTCTGGAATCATCTAAAAGAGCAGACTGGGTAAAGAACTGATAGGAAATTTACCACCTGGGCGGCAGACCTAATCGCAGATCAATGGTGATCGTTTGCGACTGTGTGAAATAGCTACTACACTGTATGCTGTAATAGCTATATACCTACTTTAGTGTTGTAATGTGTGACTTTATTATTATTATTATTATTATTATTATTATTATTATTATTATTATTATTATTATTATTATTATTATTATTATTATTATTATTATTATTATTATTTAATCACTAATCAGTTTACCCTCTGGGGTTGGTTTCTCGCCCGGACTCAGCGTGGGATCCCACCTCTACCGCTTCGAGGGCAGTGTTATGGAGACATTTCGCTGGAGATACAACTGGGAAGGAGGATCCTTACCCCTCCCAGGTGACCTCACCTGCGATGCTCAACAGGGACCTTATGGGGGGTGGAGCGATCGGAAGGGATAGACAAGGAAGAGGGAAGGAAGCGGCCGTTGCCTTAAGTTAAGCATTTGCCTGGAGAAGTTGGGAAACTACGGAAAACCACGTTGAGGACGGCTGAGGTGGGAATCGAAATCCCCTCTGCACAGTTGACCTCGTGAGGCTGAGTAGTTCCCATTCCAGTTCTCGTACCACTTTTTAAATTTCATGGGAGAGCCGAGAATCGAACCCACATCTCTGGGGATGGCAGCTAAATATTAATATTATGTAAAATATAGCGTCGCCCCCCCCCCCGGTGTAGAGGTAGAGGTTCAATTCCCGGCCAGGTTAGGGAATTTTACTTGGAACTGAGGGCTGGTTCACGGTCCACTCAGCCTACGTGATTGCAAGTGAGGAGCTATCTGACAGTGAGATAGCGGCCCCGGTCTAGAAAATCATGAAAAACGGCCGAGAGGATTCGTCGTGCTGACGACATGATATCTCGTAATCTGCAGGCCTTCGAGCTGAGCAGCCATGGCCCTTAGGAACTCATGCGCCATGGTGTTTAGTTTGGTTATGTTAAAAATGATAAGCAAAGTATTGCGATCGACGGGACTTAAAAAGGAATAGCGTTACTAAACGCCATGCAAGTGATAGTAAATTGTTGTTGAATTTGCTGATAGACGAAACTAATGCATGGCCCTTAACCTAGAAGAATTCGCAAGTCATATTGGCTTCATCACCAACGAACAAAGGAATTGCATTGCATCGCTTGGATAGGAAAAGAAAAGTAATTCACTTGTCATTTCACCATAAAGAGTTGCAATTGCTTTGAGCGGGTCTTTTTGCTCGGTGTCATAAAAAGGAACACACAGGTATTTAGCGTGAGGTTAAGTAAGGTTTGAAAATAAATCAATAAACTGCACAAGGACAACAAGTCTTGCGTAGAGTTATAGACACAGTTATAGATAGACAGACACGTCATATCTCGTCGTCTGATAGGAGTTGTGCTATTACAAATCCCTCTCAGTTCATGTTTAGCGAAGAAAAAGTTATGGCTGAAAAGACAAAAATAATCCATAGTTCTGGCTCTTCAGGCAAGCAATTCAATGTTGAAAACTTCCTACGAATATGAACTGCGAATTTTAGGTAAATAAAAGATAACAAAGTATGGGAATATAGACTTCTAAAAATCAAAATTCACCTTCATTGTCTCGCCTTTGCAGATGACTTGGCAATCCTCTCCAACAACAAACAAGAAGAACTCCAGTCCGTAGAAAAACTTCAAGTAATAGCGGCAAGAACAGGCCTGCAAATTTCATATGAAAAGACAAAGTATCTGGAAGGTACAAAATCAGGATTTAACAACCATCCTCTAATCACTAGATATGGGAAAATCTCCCAAGTAGATAAATTCAAATACCTAGGCGAAATTATACAACCAAACAGGACAAATAAGCAAGCAAACAAAGACAGAATTACAAAATTACAAATAGCATACAGAATTGTCTGTAGCAGATACAACAACAAAATCTATATCCCAAAATGTAAAATTACGACACTACAACACAGTTGTCAAACCAGAAGCCCTTTATGCATCAGAAACTCTGATAATTGGCGGCAGATCACAAATTAGAAATATCGTAAAACAAGAGAGGAAAATACTCAGGAAAATTCTAAGACCTAAATGCGAAAATGGTATTTGGATGGAAAGGAAATCACAGAAAATCTATCAAGTAACAGAAAAATCACAGGCACCATCACAAAAAGATTAAAATTCTATGGTCACCTGATCAGGATGGATAACAATAGGCTAACAAAGAAACTACTAAATCTCGCAGTATCTCTAAAAATTCACAACTGGCTTACAGAAATAAACAAAGAACTTCAGGAAATTTGTATAAATAAAGAAATCATGTAAGATGGGAAAAAATTCAGAAATCTCATAAACAAACACAAATTCGCTGATACAGGATGGAAGGAAGAACGCAAAAAGAAGCACAGCGAAATGATGAAGAGATTTGGGGAAGACAAGAAGAAGCGTTGAGCTAAATAAGATCACACTCGATCCTTAGTTGGGCATAACGAATCAAAATAAAAGTATGAGAATATAGTCTTTTATTCCTAAAAATAGCAATCCCTTCCTTAATCATCGCTATCCGGTCGATTAGATTAGCAGTTTGACTTTTTCTACCACTACGAATACTAATGACAGTCAGTGCATTGTTTCACTAAAGTCCTTATAACAACATTTTGTGTGGATATTTTTCAAAAAATAAAAAAAGCCTGAGGGTATTGAACCAAGGAACACATTACAGAAATAATTATGTAAATACGTCAATTTGGCTAGGATTTGAATACAAAAGAAAACGAGTAAAGAAACAAGCGATTTTAGGCCGGAAGTGATTTTTAAAATTGAAAATTTTCAAAATTTGAAGTTTGAAAAATTGAAAAATTTGAAAAATTTGAAAGCCCTTCAAATTTCGACCACAGAGGAAAATGCTTAATTTTGTAATTTTTGTAGAATGGGCACCCTTACATTATCTGCTAAGAAATATCTTCAACATTAAAAACATATATGTAAATTTCTTCCCTACTCGGAAAAACATAGAATCATTGATATGATTTTCGGCTTAGAAGACGAGGGAGGGAATACAGATTTTTTGGTTCTTCCCCTCTTAGTAGCCTCCTATGATATGCAGGTATACAGATAAAGACGTATCCCTTCACTCCACCCACAGGGGAGATAAAGAGTTCCGTTAAGGGGGAGACCCAGCTTAACAAAGGAAAAAAAAAAGGTTAATATTCATTCGATTGTTAAGTACGCTACAATTATTGCTGACAATTGCTGCACATATCCCAGTGTTGGCATGCTTCCTGGCAACCAGAAGCAACTTTAATAATGTCAGAATTTTTCCCGCCTTTTTAACAATATATCACTGTTTCCCTTATAAATTCCAAGTTTATAAGAATTTTCGTACTTTTCCTTTTTTAAAGTGTGTATCAAAACTCCAGCTACAAAATGAACCTCAATCATTAACATAGACTGTAATTTGGATTTTTTGTCGCGTTTTTATTCTGAGCACCAGAAAATAATAATAGCTTTTTTTAAAAAAAAGGTTATATAAAATCAAATTTAAATCCTATTGATCTGAATGAGGTACAGATTGCTGTAATTATCTCTGCTTTCTTTACATATCTTTCCCCAAATACCTCTAATAATATTATATAATTTTGCTAGTTTTCCATGTTTCTTCCATTCTCTGTTTAATAGCTTAGTAAGTGTGTAAAGTTCATGTTCATTTAGGATTTTATCCGACTCTTTCCCATCTATATATTTCTGTCTAATATTTCTCGTTTCTTCACAGTCCTTAATGAGATGTGCCACTTCCATATGTGAATTACATAAAATAGATTTATTTTCGTCATTATGGGAGGAAACTCTGAAAAAAATCATTATCCGTGAAACAGTAAGAGAGTTATGAAGGAAACCGTGATATATCGTTAAAAAGGCGGGAAATTTTGAACATTTTATTTTTAAATGTTACAATTAGAATTTTGACATTATTGAAGTTGCTTCTGATTGCTCTTAAGCATGCCAATCCTGGGGTATGTGCAGCATTTGTCAACAACGTTTGTAGCATATATAACAATCGAATGAATATTGGCATATTTTCCCCGTGTTGAGCTAGGTCTCCCCCCCTTAAATCGAAATAAATAAATACGAGTAAATAAATAAATAAATAAATAAATAAATACATAATTTTCTCCTCCTTCCGCACGGAGTGTTCATAACTGTAATTAATGTTCCCTCCTTAAAATTACTCGCCATTGTTTTGTTTACAGCCTCTCTTAGTATAGTAAAGTATTGAACTTTACAGGCTATTCGCCGCCCAGATACATATTCACAATGCCAGATTACATAAAAACAGAAAGAACCATTAAAACCAACGAAACTGAACAATTATAAACAGAACTAAAAAAACTCACCAAAATAATCTACTAAGCGGCCCCTTACATGGGCGGATGACCAGTCCACATGTAATGGCCAACCCTACAACCCTATAATCTTATCACTAACTAGGTGGCCTCCCACACGGGCGAATACGAGTCTTCGTGCAAGGCATCACCCCTAAACTAAATCTAATAAGCTGCCACTAAAATGGGTGGATGACCAGTCCACATGTTAGGACACCCTTACATCCAATTACAGTAACTCTATGATCCTAAAATTAATTTGTTGGCCGCCTATACGGGCGAGAAACTAGTCCTCGTGCAAGGCGCCACTCCCACAACTACTGTCCGGCAGTGTCATCACCACCGATCAGAAAAGGAGCCGCCCTCCCCAGGATGACACGCCCGGCCCTACCCGCGGGGCCGAACGGGAAGAGCCCAACATCCCCTACCAGCTGACAGTGAAAATTTCTCACCATTCATTTTGCGGTCGGCCACATGTGGCGGAATTCCATCTCCTCATGTGCCCCGCCTCCCTCACCCCTCTTTCGACATATGTCTCTGTCATTCTTTTCCAGACTCTCAGCATACATTTGGGATAGGCCCGTCCTATCCCGTCCTCTTACTAACTAAGTTGTACAGTCCAGGATACCTCTACCGTAATTACATGTAATTATCTCTGCTTTCTTTACATATCTTTTCCCAAATACCTCTAATAATATGGAATAATTTTGCTATTTTTCCATGTTTCTTCCATTCTCTGTTTAATAGCTTAGCAAGTGTGTAAAGTTCATGTTCATTTAGGATTTTATCCAACTCTTTCCCATCTATATATTTCTCTCTAATATTTCTCGTTTCTTTACAGTCCTTAATGAGATGTGGCACTTGCATGTGTGAATTACATAAAATAAATTTGTTTTCGTCATTTTTTCTCCTAACGCTTTATTTCTATAAACTCCCATCAACCACCAGAATATTCTTCCCATAAATTTTACAAAATTCGATTAGTGTTCTCTTGTACAGCCTCACTTTTTAGGTCCAATACGTCCAGTATCAGGTTTTTACGTCCACCAAAATGGCGTCGTTCTTCCATCCATATGACGCACCTACAGTGGGGTTGCCTGGCTATGGTGCAGTTTTTTTGTGCACACAAATTTGCTTTCGCTAAGTCCAGGTACATACTCATGTTAAAATAGAATTAAGAATGGCGCTGCGACTTGTTCACATCAAGGCTGCCGCAATAGCCTCTTGCCAGTTAAATATACAGTGTGGTCGCATAGAAGGTGAATCCGGTATGTGAGCGCTAGAGGGTTAGTCATACTGATAAGTAATTTGAAAAAAATGCGTTGATATCTCGCGCGGTTGTAATTTTATAAACTGCTGAAGTTAGCCAATCAAATAATTTAGCAGGTGACTTCAGATGGGATTAGCTAGGCAGTGTTGCTAAATTTGCACTTGGCTTATGACTTGCTTGAGAGCACCAATGGAAGAAATAAACTTATCCAGGGGAGGGGCTTGATCAAGGCTCAGCCCTCACCGGCTTGAGAGCACCAATAGAAAAAATAAACTTCTCCAGAGGAGGGGCTTGATCAAGGCTCAGCCCTCACCGGCTTGAGAGCGCCAATGGAAGAAATAAATTGCTCCTGGGGAGGGACTTGATCAAGGCTGAGCCCTCACCGGCTTGAGAGCGCCGATGGAAGAAATAAACTTCTCCAGGGGAGGGACTTGATCAAGGCTCAGCCCTCACCGGCTTGAGAGCGCCAGTGGAAGAAATAAACTTCTCCAGGGGAGGAACTTGTTCAAGGCTCAGCCCTCACCGGCTTGGGAGCGCCAGTAGAAGGAAAAACTTATCCAGGGGAAGGACTTGATCAAGGCTCAGCCCTCACCGGCTTGAGAGCGCCAGTGGAAGAAATAAACTTCTCCAGGGGAGGAACTTGATCAAGGCTCAGTCCTCACCGGCTTGAGAGCGCCAGTGGAAGAAATAAACTTCTCCAGGGGAGGAACTTGATCAAGGCTCAGTCCTCACCGGCTTGAGAGCGCCAATGGAAGAAATAACCTTCTCCAGGGGAGGAACTTGAACAAGGCTCAGTCCTCACCAGCTTGAAAGCGCCAATGGAAGAAATAAACTTCTCCAGGAGAGGAACTTGATCAAGGCTCAGCCCTCACCGGCTTGGGAGCGCCAGTAGAAGGAAAAACTTATCCAGGGGAAGGACTTGATCAAGGCTCAGCCCTCACCGGCTTGAGAGCGCCAGTGGAAGAAATAAACTTCTCCAGGGGAGGAACTTGATCAAGGCTCAGTCCTCACCGGCTTGAGAGCGCCAGTGGAAGAAATAAACTTCTCCAGGGGAGGAACTTGATCAAGGCTCAGTCCTCACCGGCTTGAGAGCGCCAGTGGAAGAAATAAACTTCTCCAGGGGAGGAACTTGATCAAGGCTCAGTCCTCACCGGCTTGAGAGCGCCAGTGGAAGAAATAAACTTCTCCAGGGGAGGAACTTGATCAAGGCTCAGCCCTCACCAGCTTGAGAGCGCCAATGGAAGAAATAAACTTCTCCAGGGGAGGGACTTGATCAAGACTCAGCCCTCACCGGCTTGAGAGCGCCAGTGGAAGAAATAAACTTCTCCAGGGGAGGGACTTGATCAAGACTCAGCCCTCACCGGCTTGAGAGCGCCAGTGGAAGAAATAACCTTCTCCAGGGGAGGGACTTGATCAAGACTCAGCCCACATCAAACACGCTACGGTGGCATTGGCTGAAACTCGCGGTGTGTTAGTGTTTGATGCTCATTTTTTGGCATTGCTCTCAAACCCGACCAGGCCACGCGTAGGTTTAGCAACACCGCCCATTTGAATTCGCCGGCGAAGAGATCTGATTGGCCAACTTCAGCAGCTTGTAAAATGACAATGGCGCATGATATCTAGCGCTCATATTTTTCACGTTGTTTTGGACCACGCTATATATGGATGTACCTTACTTCCACAAATCTGAGAAGACTAGACTCTGTAAAATCCACCTATTTAAGATGATCCCTCCGGCTGCCAAACAGGTTAGTGTATTTCCTGGACAACATTGACTTCCTTGTCAGAGAGTTGTCTGAGAACCTCGACCTAGGCCACACGCCAGCATATTCAGCATTCATCCGGGAAAGGGAAGGAAAAGCACAAGTGGTAAACCCAGACCTCTACGACACTCCGGTTATGAACACGAATGAATGGAAGAGTCAAACTTCCGAGTTGCGACAAGTCTTCCCGAGGACTGTCGTTCACGATTTGCGTTACAAAATCTGCAGCCAAAGTTCCGTGCACCTGTACAATGCGTGGGAAGCGCTCCAAGCAGTAACACAATCGTGCTTGTCTGCCCAAAAGAAGGACTAAGTCAATAGCTTTCTATGCAAATAATAATAATTGTTAATAATATTATTCGTCCGCCTCTGTGGTGTAGTGGTTAGTGTGATTAGCTGCCAGCCCCGGAGGCCCGGGTTCGATTGCCGGCTCTGCCACGAAATTTGAAAAGTGGTACGAGGGCTGGAACGGGGTCGACTCAGCCTCGGGAGGTCAACTGAGTAGAGGTGGGTTCGATTCTCATCTCAGCCATCCTGGAAGTGGTTTTCCGTGGTTTTTCACTTCTTCTCCAGGCAAATGCCGGGATGGTACCTAACTTGAGGCCAAGGCCGCTTCCTTCCCTCTTCCATTTCTATCCCTTCCAATCTTCCCATCCCCCGAAAGGTCCTGTTCAGAATAGCAGGTGAGCCCACCTGGGCGAGGTACTGGTCATCCTCCCCGGTTGTATCCCCCGACCCAGAGTCTGAAGCTCGAGGACACTGCCTTTGAGGCGGTAGAGGTGGGATCCCTCGATGAGTCCGAGGGAAAAACCGACCATGGAGTGTAAACAGATTAAGAATAATAATTTTATTATTCCCTTACGTACACAGTGTGTTTAATAAATAATTAGCCATTGTTGTTTTGGTCTTCAGTCCATAGAGTAGTTTGATGCAGCTCTCCCTTGCCGGGCTGAGTGGCTCAGTGCGGTGGTATTTGAAGGTGCTCAGATACGTCAGCCTCGTGTCGGTAGATTAACTGGCACGTAAAAAACTCCTGCGGGACTGAATTCCGGCACCTCGGCGTCTCCGAAAACCGTAAAAAAGTAGTTAGTGCGACGTAAAGCAAATAACATTATTATAAGATGCAGCCCTCAATGCCTCCATATCCTCTACTATCTTTTACATTTCTACCTAACTACTACATCGCACATCTACTCTAATCTGTTTGTCTTACTCATACCTTGGTCTACCTCTACCCTTCTTACCATCTACACCGAGTGAGCTGGCCGTGCGTTTCGCGGCGCGCAGCTGTGAGTTTGCATTCGGGAGATAGTGGATTCGAATCCCACTGACGGCAGCCTTGAAGATGGCTTTCGTGTTTTTTCCATTTCCACACCAGGCAATTGCTGGGGCCGTAATTAAAGCCACGGACGCTTCCTTTCCATTCCTGGCCCTTTCCTGTCCCATCGTCGGCATAAGACCTATCTTTGGTGCGACGTAAAGCCATTTGAAAAAAATCCTTACCGTCTACACTTCTTTGAAAACTTAACTGAGCAAGTCCTATGTGTCTTCAGGTGTGTAATGTCATTCTGTGTCTTCTGCTGGTCAAATTCGCCAATTCAGTCCAGTATCTTTTCATTCGTGGTTCCATCTACCCATCTCACCTTCAGCATTCTTCTGTAATACCATATTACTATTCCTTTCTGAGCTAGTTATCGTCCATGTTTCACTTCCATACAATGCTACGCTCCTTCTTATTTCCTATATCAGTGCTGAACCAAACCAAACCAAACCAAACCAAACCCCATGGCACTACAGCCCTTGAAGGGCCTTGGCCTACCAAGCGACCGCTGCTCAGCCCGAAGGCCTGCAGATTACGAGGTGTCGTGTGGTCAGCACGACGAATCCTCTCGGCCGTTATTCTTGGCTTTCTTGACCGGGGCCCCCATCTCACCGTCAGATAGCTCCTCAATTCTAATCACGTAGGCTGAGTGAACCTCGAACCAGCCCTCAGGTCCAGGTAAAAATCCCTGACCTGGCCGGGAATCGAACCCGGAGCCTCCGGGTAAGAGGCAGGCACGCTACCCCTACACCACGGGGCCGGCTTATCAGTGCTGAAAGAGGGAAAATTTGTCTCAAGAAATGCCTTTCTTCTTTGCACTAGTTGTCCTACGTCCTAACTTCCGTCATCGTGATTCTACTACCCAAGTAACAACATTAATTTACTTCCTTTAAGACTTCATTAAAAACCAAACAAACACGATGGTGCAACAGACCAGAAGGGCCTTGGCCTACCAAGCGACCGCTGCTCAGCCTGAAAGCCTGCAGATTCCTCTCGACCGTTATTATTGGCTTTCTAGACCGGTTAAAACTTCATTTCCTAATCTAACATTCCCTGCATCACCTAACTTCGTTCGACTGCAATCCATTGATTTTAATTTGGTCTTAACAAATTCTCATTTTATACTCCTTCTCCAAAGCAAAGTCATCTCCGTACAGGCCATGAAGGACCTTGGAGGAGTGGAAGGTGAAGGCTTCCACCATTGTTAACCTCGACACTTGATGGAGTAGAGTGGTTAGCCCTACGCCCGGCCACCTTTGCCCCCAGGAATTAACCTGGTACCCATTTCTGGTGTAGGCTGAGTGAACCTCAGGGCCATGTGCACCTTCGGAGGTGGAAATCTCGTTTCTTAAATTTACGACTTCCTGATGGGGATTCGAACCCACGTCCTTCCGAGCGAACCGAGCACGCCTTTGCCGCCACGGCCAGGCAGCCCCTCCAGTTCTTCTCCAGACTCAGAAAAAATAAGAATCATCAATTTCATTTTCATTCCCTCCCCCCACCCCCAACCCCCTGTCCAGTTCCTGCCAGGTCTGGGTGTTGAAGGCACTTCTCTACCATTGCCTCTCATTCCACCACTCCTCTTGAGTAATGTACTCCATTCCAGTCTTATTTTTCTTATACTTTTCTTGGCAGAGTCGATCCATCTTTCTCTAGGCCTCCCTCTTGCATCCTCACAACATGTCCAAACCATCTCAATATATTCTTCTCCAAATCTCAGAGTTTTAATTTCCTCTCTTTGGAGTCCTCTTTGATTTCCTTTACCACCTCTTCTATTTAAGCATTGAAATGGGAGAGGGGAATTGCTGCTTGTATTTCATAGACCTCGAATTTAACAGTTAAAATTTGGAAATCAAATTCGAAGTCCTCTGCCTTTAAGGCTTGTTCGCCTGCCATTCAGCTAAAGGAGTATTGGATGGACCCTTGAATTTCAATCAAACAACTGAGAATAGGTGTGACTTATTGAGTGACACTTGGCTTGCTCGGTGGCAATGCAGGTACTTAGCGTAGTCACCGTCGTAGCCACACCTGCTACAATATGTACACAGACAAGCTAAATAGAAATGTTTACTAGCAGACCTCGTCATCAGTTTTATGGAGGATAGTGGGTTATTTTCTCGTATACAAACGTAGTATTCCCTATTAAATATTAGTGCCTGAATTCATTCTCACTCAGTTTCTCTCCAGCCATGGAAAGATTAAGTGGTATTTTGAAGGCTTCAAAATTAACACTGTAGGCGATTACTTGTCCTTTTGTGGATCTCCTCAAAGAGTGGACCATTTACTGTTCGACTGTGTCATGTCTCGAAGGACAAGATTCGAACTTGGGAGTGTTACCTAAACAGTTGTAATGTGGAAATTCCAAACCCATTATACCATCTGTTTAGGAAATACTGCTGCTACAAACAGTTCCCTAAGTTCGTTCACCGCATCTTGAATAATTTAGTTTCCTAATTTTTTTGTCAAGGACCAATAATTAATTAACTGATCAAAACTATAACCTAATATACTCACGTGCAATAGGGTTCAAACTATCAGGGTACTTAATAAATTACATAAATTAATTAATTAATTAATTAATTAATTAATTCCTCTCGACCGTTATTATTGGCTTTCTAGACCGATTAAAACTTCATTTCCTAATCTAACATTCCCTCCATCACCTAACTTCGTTCGACTGCAATCCATTGATTTTAATTTGGTCTTAATTAATTCTCATTTTATACTCCTTCTCCAAAGCAAAGTCATCTCCGTACAGGCCATGAAGGACCTTGGAGGAGTGGAAGGTGAAGGCTTCCACCATTGTTAACCTCGACACTTGATGGATACTCTTCAGCTGCGTTCTTGAAGAGATCATCAGAACCTGTCGGATGAGATTACAGGAAACCAACTACAGCCCACTAAGAATAGGAACCAAATCCAAGGAGATCACAACAGACTGCTTAGCATTTGCCGATGATATTGCCGTTCTCTCAAACGACGTAGAAACTGCTAGAGCTCAAGTTGAAATGTTAAAGGAAATTCCCGAACAAACTGGTCTGCAGATATCGTTTGAGAAAACAGAAGTAATGACTAACATCAAAGAGGCCCCACCAAAACTCCATACAAAATACGGGGACATCATCCAAGTAGACAAATTCAAATACCTGGGTGAGGTCATCATGAAAAATGGACTGGACAAAGAAGCACTTCAGCAGCGAGTACGCAAACTGGAAATAGCCTACCAAACATCCCGCACAATCTACAACAAAAAATGCCTTTCCCAAAACACCAAGATACGTCACTATGAAACTGTTCTGAAGCCAGTAGTTCTATATGCAGCCGAAACCCTGTCTCTAAATGCCAACAAAGGACCCCTTGAAGAACTGGAGAAAAAAAGAGCGTGAAATTGTGAGAGGAATCTTGGATCAAAGTACAGAAATGGAATCCATCAAAAGAGATCCAACGAGGATGTCTACAGCAAAATAGAGAAAATTACCGACACAATCCGAAAAAGACGGGCACGATTTTACAGTCATCTGAAAAGAATGGACGGAAGAAAGTTAACTAAAGAGATCTTTCACTTTTTTATTCAAACACCAAAACCACAATTCCCTGGCTTAGAAATACCAAAGACGACCTGCAAATGCTACATATCTCAGCTGAAGACGCCCTTAACAGAGAAAATATTGACGAACGGGCTAAACCGAGACGAGCAACCGAAGAGAAGACACGGTGCCCCTTGGACAGAGGAGCGTAAGCAGGCCCATTCACAAAGAATAAGGGAAATTTGGGCTCTAAAGAAGGCCAATCAGTGTTAAATGCAACAAGACTTAACGTAGTCCTTAATGGCCCCAGCGAATTATATATATTATTGCTCGCTACGTTTTATTCTGTGTTTGTATATTTTAATGTATTTTTAATATTAATTTGAATAATATATATTACTGCATTCCAAGACAATGTCTTATTCTGCCGTAATCTATATTTTCTATAATTTTATCAGGAAATAAAACATTGCGAATTAGAGCCACTGATTACTTGAAACTCATAATAATTTTTCATCATCGTTTGTTTTAAATTCTAGTCAGTGGATACATTTTGAAATTGTAATTATCATGTCATTTCGTTTTACCTCGTGCTATTATAGGCCGATGACCTAGATGTTAGGCCTCTTTAAACTACAAGCAGCATCATCTTCAAAAACAAATGTTTACAAGAGGAAGAATGGCAACCAGTGGATCCAAGGATTAAAAAGAAAAGACATGAAAAAATATTGGAATGACAGACGATATAATACAAGGCAGAACTAATTTTAGAACATTGATTTGAACGACGGTGTATTTGTTTGTTCGAAGTCCAGCGCTGCACAAACAGTATTGCTCTCAAGATTGATTAAAATTGGAACTCCATTTCCAAAAAGCGTTCCAGTTCTACTTTCTCCTGTCAATTAGAGTGTATATGTGATTTTGTCTGAATTTCTCAAAAACATTGATTTAAATATATAATATGGTCTTTCTTTTGCCACTCTTATGTAATCAAAAATTTGTATTGATTTTTGTCACGGAAAAAAATGCAAATTATGAATTGTGAATATCAGAACATCCAGGGGGTGTGTGGTGTAGTATAGAAATGATATTTTCCGTCTGCCATACCTGCCATTTCTTTCAGGTGTCTGTCATATGGGATCCATACTAAACAAGACTCATTAAGGAACTTGAGCGAAAGGCTGCAAGATTCGTGCTACACGATTTCAATCCTAGAAGCAGTGTGACAAGTATGATAGAAAAACTTGGGGACTAGAAGGAATTGAACACGGTTTTAGGTCATCTGTAATGCGTACACGAATAAGCCAGCTTGGGTAGAGTTGAATAGTCGACTAGAAAAGCGCTGTTACATAAGTAGCACAGATCATACACATAATGTAAAAGGTAGACCTCAGAAAACTACCTGTGGTAAATATTCGTTTGTAAATCGGGGAACTGATGATATGGAATGCATTACCTGCCGCTGTCTTAGAGCACCCCCCCCCCCACCCACACAAAATGTAAGATACTTCAAGAATAGACTCGTTTTTTTTTGTTTTTTTTTTTTGCTAGTTGCTTTACGTCGCACCGACACGGATAGGTCTTATGGCGACGATGGGACAGGAAAGGGCTAGGAGTGGGAAGGAAGCCGCCGTGGCCTTAATTAAGGCACAGCCCCAGCATTTGCCTGGTGTGAAAATGGGAAACCACGGAAAACCAGAATAGACTCCAGCGTTCTGTAAACTGTGTGTAAATTTCTATGTGATGGTGTCATATTTTAATGCAACACTCAACCTACTGTAAATTGTAGTGTTAAGGCATGTGAATTTACAATGCTAATAGTAATTGGACATTCAATGCACTGTAAGTCATAGTGTAAAATTTTGAAATACTCAAGATACGTGTGAATTTGTATATTACGGTGATGTAATTTTAAGCTAGTAGTAGGCTCAACATACACAGTAGTATTGTAAGTCGTACGGATAGGCGCTGGAAATACTTAAGTTGTGTATGAATTTTTTATATGATGATGCTGGATTTCGAATGATTATATTTTTGCAATTTACTTTACGTCGCACCGACACAGATAGGTCTTATGGTGACGATGGGATACGAAAGGCCTCAAAGTGGAAAGGAAGCGGCCGTGACTTTAATTAAGGCACAGCCCCAGCATTTGCCTGGTGTGAAAATGGAAAACCACAGAAAACCATCTTCAGTGCTGCCGACAGTAGGGTTCAAACCTACTATCTCCCGGATGCAAGCTTACAGCTGGGATTTAGAATATTATACTGGAAGTAGTCCGCCTCTGTGGTGTAGTGTTTAGTGTGATTAGCTGCCACCCCCGGAGGTCCGGGTTCGATTCCCGAGTCAGCCACGAAATTTGAAAAGTGGTACGAGGGCTGGAACGGGGTCCACTCAGCCTCGGAAGGTCAACTGAGTAGAGGTCGGTTCGGTTCCCACCTCAGCCATCCTGGAAGTGGTTTTCCGTGGTTTCCCACTTCTCCTCCAGACAAATGCCTGGATGCTACCAAACCAAGGCCACGGCCCATTCCTTCCCTCTTTCTTATCTATCCCTTCCAATCATCCCATCCCCCAGCAAGGCCCCTGTTCAGTATAGCAGGTGAGGCCGCCTGGGCGAGTTACTGGTCATCCTCCCCAGTTGTATCCCCTGACCCAAAGTCTCACGCTCCAGGACACTGCCCTTGAGGCGGTAGAGGTGGGATCCCTCGCTGAGTCCGAGGGAAAAACCAACTCTGGCGGGTAAGCAGATTAAGAAGAAGAAAAAGAAACTGGAAGTATTTCTTCTAATATTTTCTTTCCATGGAATGGTTTATTGTTGTTGTTGGGTAATTATCTTTTAAATTCACTTTATTATCACACATAAGTGATCATTGCCATTGGGATATTTCCCAGTTACATGTATTTGATAATAATAATAATAATAATAATAATAATAATAATAATAATAATAATATGTGTATATGTATGTATTGTTGTATGACTTGTAAATTGTTATGGCTGATGAGGACAAAAGCCAAATAAATTACAGCATTAAAAAGTTCAAGGGCTCCCAGAAGAACGCGAAGAGGAAAGGTAATAGCATCTGGACACCAAGAGACGAAGAAACAGAAAAGAAAAAGGATGTAGAACTATTGGAAGCCAAGAAAGGAAGTGTCAAGATGAATGCACAATGTTTCCTCCACGGCCAAACTCGAAAAGAATAGAACAGACATGAATATTAATACGTACTTAATGTCTTGATGTTGGTCAGAACTGCCACATGAGATCCATGGCTAGAAGTGTGCGGAGTCGCTCACTAGTGGACTAGATAAAAACACGCACAGTACAACGCATTCCTGCGTCTTGATGCAGGCACCATTTTCACTGAACTGAAGCAGGACACGGCTAGAAGGTAACTACAGGTAGAAACCTAGTCTTGTAATATACTAGGTGTGGACCTTGATCTAACCTTCTAATGTATCAGAGCGGTGACTAGCTTTGCGCAATAACCAAGAACATTACCGTATGACAATACTTCTGACAGGTTCCGTTAAACTTAGAACAATGGACCGCTTAACATTTTTTTGTAGTCTCTCTTCTGAAATATAACATTTCTTGTTTTCACTTCTGCTACTCTCTATTCTTTTACACTAAATATGCTATGGATACAAATTCCTTACCAGAATTTTTCTTCTCGTCTTAGATTTCATCGTATAAAGAACGCCACCCATTCATTTTCGTGCATATTTTCTTGCTTTCCAACAGCTCTCTATTATTTAATTTTTTTATAATTGGCTTTACGTCGGACCGACACAGATAGGTCTTGTAACGACGATGCGATTGGAAAGGGCTAGGAGTGGGAAGGAAGCGACCTTACCATAGTTAAAGTACAACCCCAGCATTTGCCTGGTGTGAAAATGGGAACCCACGGAAAAGCATCTTCAGGGCTGCCGACATGGGGATGGAGTTATCCCTTCATCCATTCGCTCATCTAATCATTCATAGAAATAAGTCCCGACTTGAACAACTTAGGTATGGGGCTGGAGGAGAAAGACAGTACCTGATCAACATTTGTATTCTTCATTGAAAAAATAAGGAGCTTAAATTTTACTCTGTTCTGACATTGACGGTCGATAATATTTGACATTTCTTTGGAAACAGTCCACATGATTTCAACGATACTCCTCCAGGCAACGAATTTTTATTCAACTCTGAATTTACTTCTCGCCAAATCTGCACTAATTTTAATCACAGCAAGAGCGAAGAATGATAAATATTTCAAACAATATAAAATTTGTATTGTATACTGCTATGTTTTTCTCTCCTATTAGCTTTATTCGTATGTACTACTGTTTTCCTGCGGGAGAAATGGCAAACTACGGAAAACCACTTCGACAATGGCTGAGGTGGGAATCGAACCTCCTCTACTCATTTGACCTCCCGAGGCTGCGTCGATCCCGTTCCAGTCCTCGTGGCACGTTTCAAATTTCGTGGCAGAGTTGGGAATCGAACCTGCGCCTCCGGGTGGGAGGGGGGCAGCTAATCACACTAACCACTACGCCACGGAGGCGGACAAGTTTGTAATTTGTATTCCAATGTATTTGTAGCTGGCCGTTCGGTCTGGTACTTAAATCCAATAAAGAAAAAAGAAACAAGAAATTTGTCCGTGGTGAGTATTGTTTGTATTGCAAAATTTGAGAAATTATCGTCGATGGAATGAATGTCAGAGTCTCCCAGCCAGTATCAGTATTCATTATGTAAATCTCCTGTTAGAATCTCTAACTCTCATGAATAAGGAAAGCGGCATCAACCCTATTTGCATGTTCTCTCGCACAGCGTTTTATTAACCCAGATAGTGCAGAGGACCTCGTTAGAGGCGCGTGTAGCGCTGGATCGGAACTCAGGCCTTAAAACCTCACCCTCGTAATCCTATCTTACCCTTCTACAGAATCATCTTTGTTGGCTATGTGTTAGGTTCACGAAGCTGTCACCTCTCATACCGAAGTTAGTGAGTTCGAATCTTGCTGTCGACAACACTAAAGATGATTTTTCGTGCTTTCCAATTTTCTTAATCTATTCTTCCTCGTCTTCTTCTCGTTCTTCTTTAAGTGCCATATCTGGTCGCCCCAGACGTTGGCGATCACCCTGGAAAAATCACCTTCTTAATCTAAGTTGAAGAGTTGTTCAGAGTTGTTGATGCCAGTCCAGTCTTTGATGTTTTGGAGCCATGACATCAGTGGTCTACCAGTTCCTCGCATGCCTTCTATCTTTCCTTGTAATATGAGTTGTAGAAGCCCGTACTTTCTACTTCGTAGAGCAGGGCTTCTCACACGCCAAAAATCTCACGCGTGCAAACCGAGGCGCAGAGGTTCTGTACATCGTGCATTGAAACGATTCGGCCCGGTTTGGACCAGCGTTTTGTCTCGGAGGGATTCGGCTAAGCTCTGCTCAACTCTGCTGGGATGCTGGAGCGCTGCCGAGCAATTGAGGAAGGGGGAGACAGCGCTATTGCTTAAAGTCCAGGTGTGGGGGGTCTGCACTCTGGTCAACCTAGCGAAGTCGTCTTTTGCACTTTGCACCGGTGCATGCACCCTGAGAGGTCCTGTCATAGAACATGGCCTAAATGAGCTGTTTTCCTGGCTTTGATGATGTTTTCTCAACTCTAGCTCTCCTTAACACTTCATTATTGGTTACAAAATATGTCCAGGGTATTCTGAGCACTCTCCTATGTAACCACATTTCAAAGGTCTCTAATCTCTCCATGGAGGGATCTTCGATTATCCAAGTCTCTACTCCATAAAGCAGTGTTGACCAGACGTAACATCTCAACAGCTTCTGGCTGACTTTGAGGTTTAGATTATCATCACTAGGCCCGGATTTTTATGCAGTAACAGGTTAGACTGCAAACTAATTTGGTTAGTAGGAAGTGTCGGCCACCCGCTCTTCCACAATGTAGCAAGAGTAACATAAATTATAGGGGTTCTGATGGGCCATACCCCTAATGTTTATGCAAACCCCATAGCACAGACGTTGTGAAGGTAGACTATACTATTAATGCATAAAATTCCGGGCTCTAATGATCACAAAAGGAAGACCTCATCTTTTGTGAAGATGATCTGGAAATCTGAATGAGGCGTCTGATCTATTTTTCAGGATCCAGATCACCTGTTATGGTGCTCCTAAGGTATGTAAACTGATTTACATGTTCAATGTTTCGATTATTTAATGAAATGGAGACGTCTTTGATGGTTGTTTCTGCTAAATACCATGAACTTGGATTTCGTAATATTGATGTTTAGTTCCCATTCTCACTCCGGCGAAATGCTGGGGATGCACCTTAATGAAGACCACTCGTAGGTCTGTCCTATCTCATCGTCACCATAAGACATGTGTCGGTGGGGCGTATAATTAATAGCAACCAAAATCTCTATCTCCCCTGCCTATGTTCAATTATTTTCTCGTCTACATACTACATTCAAAAGCAGGACTGAGAGCCTCAGCGCTGAAATATTGAGCCCAATTTGGCCGGACCAATCACGGCTCAGTCAGGTGGTAGCTATGGCTGCTCAAATACGTCAAGCTCGGTAAATTTTCTAGCACGCAAAAAAATTTCTGCGTGATAGAAGTTCCGAAAACATGACCTTCCCGAAAAGAATAGAAAAGTAGTTAGTGATTTAAAAATCTAATACCATTAGTGTTGAAAACCTACAATCTGTTTTCCAGTCATTGACTGGGTCAGGGATGTAATGAATGAAGCAGATATAGGCTATTAGTACGATGGGGTCGCCACTCTAGAAGTGATATTATTAATGACTAATAGATGCTATGAAATGGGAACGGAGAGTGTTGCTGGAAGGAAAGATGACAGGGAAAACCAGAGTACCCGGGGACAAACCTGTTCCGACTCCGCTATGTCCAGCACAAATACCACATGGAGTGACCGGGATTTGAACTAAGGTATCCAGCGTTGAGAGGCCGACGCGCTGCTGTCAGAGCCACGGAGGCTCACCATTATTATTATTATTATTATTATTATTATTATTATTATTATTATTATTATTTACCGTCACATTTTATTTTTTCTTTCAGATAGATCTCGTCGAGGTTCTCAAACAATACATCGCTAGGCTACACAGCAAGGTAAGTGACTTTCTTTTCCAAAAGCAAATCTTAATTTGAAAGCCGTCTTGTGATGGCGTCATGTGCATTACGTCAACTACCGAGGTCACGTGTTTTGCATTCCTACTTCTACATAGTTTTGGAGCTATAATATTTTGAAGTGTTTTCATCAAAAGCGTTTGATCGATTTCTCGCTTAAGACCTCCCAATCTGAATTCAAAGGATTTTCACTTCAGAATATAAAGAACACTTAAGTTACCAAAATTTTGTTCTTTGCATTTTTGGTGTTAGTAGACAATACAACTCATTATTTTAACATGTCTATATTTTGACGCAAATATAGCTAGGGGTTAATTGAAAATTAGTGTCACGGCATTACCGATACCAACTGTGTAACGCCATGTTACCTAGCAACCGTGCAGGCTGTGAAGTATTGGTGGATGGCCATGACTGAGAGACATGTTATGAAAGAGAGACGTAACAATACAGATGGTCGATGTGATCTTGCAGGCTGTGATGTGAAGTATTGATGGATGACCATGCCAGAGACACTTTTATCCTAGAGGTCTCATCGGATCACATTCTAGAGAGCTGATTATTTCATTCGTGGTAGTTCCATAGGCACTGAATCAGTTTCCTACCTTCGATGCAATGAATCCTACACTTGTGGACTCCAAATTCTATCTCAGATATCTCTCGAAAATGGTTCGTTAATTGGAAATGAATTAGCCGTAATCAATTTGAGTTTCATGTTTGTAATCATTTGATTTTTCCAAGGAGAAAATTGACTTTTCGCGGTTCATCTAGAATTAGTACCATCAGTTTCTCGAGATCATTGTAACCATGGCAACCAGTGTTCCTTATACTAGGTTAGTAACGTCATCTATAGGTTTTTATAAGAACTTAAGTTCTTACTTACATGTTATAACCCGATCTTTCGTCTTCTAAGCCCAAAACACATAGCTGATACTGTGCTTTTGTGTGTAGCGAAGAAAAGTGTACGAGGGCTGTAAATAAAGTATTCCAAACACCCACAGTAGATCGGGCATGCGCAAATAGGACATGGGAGCGGTCAGGTGGCGCTGTTGTCGATGTGCAGTTGGCATTCAACGGGCATGCCGTTAGGAGTATTTTTGCTGTGTGACGTTGAAGTAAAGAGTGTCGAATTCATCGCTCTAAAGCATGCTTTCAAATAGTGATGAGCGTTCGTGGCTTAAAATCGATGTTGCACGTGGGAAAAATACGTCGGAATGTTTTCGAGGATTACGTGAAGCCTGTGGCGAGAATGTATACCGTACACGCTGGTTGCACGATGGGTCAAGGCGTTTTGTCCGGGTAGGAATGAGATTTCGGATTTGCACCTGAAAGGTTGGCCGTCCATTCTGACGCAAGTGCGATAATAGGTATAACTTGAAAAGAATATTATCTCACCCAAGGATAACTACTGCAGATATCGATCTCGAATTATTATTAATATTATTATTATTATTACTTTACGATCGCGATTATTATTATTTTATGATTATTATTATTATTGTACCGGGCGGTACACCTCCACATCGCTAATTTAAAATGTGCGCCTGTTGAAACTCCTCTGCTGGAGGAAGTCTGAACTTTATGGACAGTATTAATTTTCAAGTTTCTCAGAAGATGTCTCTACCTGGAAATTTTGGAGTTTTTGAACTGTGTCATTTTCGACGTATTTTTGTTTTGCTTGTAGTAAGAAGTGTGAACTTTCTCTTCTAGAGGACACTACTGAAGATCAACAATAGTGCACCCTAGTGCGGAGTGAAAGAACTATTTTTTTTTGGAGAAGTTCTTATTTCAAAAGTTTGTTTCTTGTTAAATTTCTTTCTGTTATTGTTTAAGTTGGCTGTATACCCCTCTTTTTCCCCTTGTTTTAGATTTATCCAATCCCGAATTTCTTTTAGTAATTTCCGACCAATCCGATGTATCTTCCCCCAACTTGGATATGTTTCTGTACCCTAGCCAATAAAGTGATTGTGGGCGGGTGTTCTCTTCCCTAAAACGCCTAGAACCTTCCGCGAGAGTATTTAAACTGCTGATTTTTGGGTCTCCGGGCCACTTCTGTTCCATCTTTCAGTGTGTAAAGTACATAGCAGGGGGCGGGAAGCGCCTCTTTCTTCTCCAGCTGTTCAACACCAGGTAATGGCCTCTTAATAACTTCTTTTCTTGCTAGGTTGGCAGTTTAACTCTCGGAGCGGGTTCGAAGCGTTTCCACCATGTAACCTTTTCCTAAAATGTAACCAATCGTTTCATCTATTCTCTTTTAAAGCTGCATATTGGGATAGAGAGTGCTAACCCTCTCGAGCTCCCACTCACATTGTTTTGAGGTGAACTTATTTTCTCAACCTATTCTTCGTTAACGTAAAACAAATTGCTCTTTTCTAAAGTCACCTCTGTAGTATGGGATTAGCCCTTGCATTAGTGGCCTAGAGCCAGATTAGGTTTTAAAAACAAGTGTATTAGGAGTGCAGATCGCCTCCTCTCAAATTGTTATTTTAGAGGTCATGTAATTGCCCCTTTTCATTTAATAGACCTCAGTAGGTTGGGTATTTTACCCCTGTGTCTATGTCCAGTGAGGACAACTCGAAGGTGGAGTTTGGTGTGGCCTTTGAGAGGCTTAAAGTTGAGAGCGTGTGGCTCTTTTGAAAATTGAGTGTTGTATGCCTCGTGGAGGCTTTTCAGTGTAATTTGGAGCAAGGACTCCTAGGCATGAATGGGGTTTTCTGCCCCTCTGTTGAAACTTGTGTTTGGGGTAAAACTGAGCTGATTGCCCAAGCATTGTGAAGTCAGGGCGCGAAGCCCAAATCCTGTAAATATTGTAACTACCCTTTGGACTTGCTACTTTGTACCTGCCATGCTTGTTATTTCTTTGTTTTTGAAAAGAAAATATAACCTTGTTAAATTTTACATTAACTTTGATTCCGTAGTTTGAGACCCGTTCACGCCCGCACCTTCTTTCACCTCTACCTACCACTAAAACACGGTAACAATTATTATTATTATTATTATTATTATTATTATTATTATTATTATTATTATTATTATTATTATTATTATTATTATTATTATTATTATTATTATTATTATTATTATTATTATTATTGTATGTATAGCTGTGAAGTGTTACATCAATTTAGTATTATTACTATTGTTATTATTACATCGTGTCTACATGTTTTGAGGTTATGTCATGAAATGTGCACTGTATATAGACATTTATATCAGTTCAGTTAATGTAAATACCTGTAAATTATTATTATTATAATTTATTCTTACCTGTATGTGTAAGTTGTAATCCATAATTGTGAAACACACTGTAATTTCCAGAATGGTACAGGCACGAGAACGGTTGAAAATATTCTGTATATTATAATCTATGTATTACGCACTCTAGAATTTTCACGAAGATATATTTTGTATTGTAACTTTCTAGACGCCTGGCCAGGCACCTATATAAAGAGACGATCTTTACAATTATTGTTAGTTACTGATGAGTTAGTGTTTGGAAGAAGAGTTATGGTGTAACAAGGTTATACTTGTGACAACGTGGACGACATGCTTTCAAGCAGTCAACTGTTTCATTAGTTGTTTCATTGTTGTCATCTCAATGTGCAGCGATTGGCAGTTGTCTTTAAATGGCGGTTTATGACGTGAAGGTTTTGTTTTTGACAACAGTGATTAAGGTCATGTGTGTGTTTTGTAAATACTTGTGAATAAAATACTGTAATTCTATCAACCAACAGCATCTCATGTGCGTCTTTGTGGAAACATTAACTGACGACCGTGACAGGACGTACAAATTTACGAGTGAATACGAGTGTAGTAGTTCAAAATGCAAGTCATATTAGAGAATATGTCACTCACACACAATGCGATGATTCAACTAATTCTCGTTTCTGTAGACTATCGATGGTCTCTCCGGGAATTATCTGTAGAGGTTGGTCTCATTCATCAAACGGTGAGGCACATACTGACGAAATGTCTTAACTTGAGGAAAGATGCCCCACGTTGGGTTCCACATCAACTCATCACCGCACAGAAATGGCACTGGCTGGCATCCACCTGGACAGACACCGCAACAAAGGAGACGCATTTCTGCAGCGTATTGTCGCCATTGTGGGCACCAGTCTGAAGTAAAGCGCCAGTCCAATGAATGGCGTCACTCAGGTTCGCCACATCCAGAAATTTCGGGAGGAACCCAGTCGGGTAAAGCGTATGTTCCGTACGACTACGAGAGTGTTGTTTTTGCACATGCTTGATTAGTATTGCCGATTTTTGGAACGACATCTGCGTCCGGCTATACGACGTAAACGTCCACGTTTCTTGCAACGGTGGCATTGCGAGGTCTTGGAAGATCCTCCGTACTCACCGGACATGAGTCCTTGTTTCCGAAATTGAAGGAACCTCTCCGAGGCCACCTATTCCCTGACGTGGCATCTGTACTCCGCACAGTAGGGCGCTTCATCGCTGTCATCAACGGAGAACGCCTTGCTAACGGTCTCCAACGGCTTCCCGACATTTGGCAAAAGGTAATAGACTTTGCGGGTGATTACATTCAAGGAATGTAATGCAATTTTAGTTCTTAGTTCATTAAATATTGCGATCTATCAATGTTGCCAGTACCTCACTAACAGCCTTCGTATGAATGCTTTCTTGTTTGTAATAAATAACTATATCCACTTCAAAAATTCTACAGCTATCAGTTCCTGCTATTTACTAAACGTTTATAATTTATAATCAATTTCTATATCCAGGCCTGATTCTGAGAACTTAACTTACACCAAACTGTAATATTGTTGTCTGACTTGACGAGCTGTTAATACTAACGTATTAGCATATTAACGTTTTACCAAGACTTTCTCTTCCTGCTAATTAATTTGCAAAACATCAACTCATTATTTTGTCCTTGGGGGAAATATCGTGACCTTTCGAAATAATTAATATTGATAACTTCCAGTTATTTGTAACAAGGAGACCTTTTCACTTTCTAGGGTATGTTGGCAAGCTTGTAGTGTTACGTGGCTGTTATTATCATGATCGTAGCTGCGATATGGTTGTGGTACAACATCGCCTCTTAACATCAATCTAGCCAGGCCGAGTTTTTTTGGGATATGGAGCACTGGCCTCTACAGCCCAGAATGGCGGATTTGATGCTCCTCAAATATGTTAGCCTCGCGTCGATAGATTTACAGGAAATGAAATGAAATCGCGTATGGCTTTTAGTGCCGGGAGTGTCCGAGGACAAGTTCGGCTCGCCAAGTGCAGGTCTTTCAATTTGACTTCCGTAGGCGACCTGCGCGTAGTGATGAGGATGAAATGATGATGAAGACGACACATACACCAAGCCCCCATGCCGGAGAAATTAACCATTGATGGTTAAAATTCCCGACCCTACCGGGAATCGAACCCGGGACCCCTCTAACCAAAGGTCAGGACGCCAACCATTTAGCCATGGAGCCGGACAGATTTATAGGAACCTTGGCGTCTCTCAAAATGGTGAATGGAGCAAAAACAATACCATTATTATTAATATAAATCAGAGAAAGGACGGATGGCACCAGACCATGGAATGTACGAGAGATGAATAGAGTTGTTATTAATATTATTATTATTATTATTATTATTATTATTATTATTATTATTATTATTATTATTATTATTATTATTATTATTGTCGATTTGGCCATCTTAGGACCACATTAGAAGTCCGTAACATTAATTTTTATGCTTCGTTTCATTCATTCATTCTTTCTTTCTTTCTTTCTTTCTTTCTTTCTTTCTTTCTTTCTTTCTTTCTTTCTTTCTTTCTTTCTTTCAATTGATTGGGCGAGTTGGTCGTGCGGTTAGGGGCACGCAGCTGTGAGCTTGCATCCAGGAGATAGTAGGCTCGAACCGCACTGTCGACAGCCCTGAAGATGGTTTTCCGTGGTTCCCCATTTTCACACCAGAGAAATGCTGGGGCTGTACCTTAATTAAGGCCACTGCCGATTTCTTCTCACTCCTAGCCCATTCCTATCCCATCGTCGCCATTAGACCTATCTGTGTAGAAGCGACTAAAACAAACTGTAAAAAAAAATCTTTCATTTGCATTTTTTCATCCTTTCACTTTGCTGTTTCCTCCATGGGCGCCCGCAAGGGGGGGGCAAGGGGGGGGCACTCGCCCCCCTAGAATTCTAAAGATGTTGATGTTAAATTGTTTAATCTCATACCAGATTATTTCATAAACTGAAATTACTGACAGTCATCTAGCATCTGTTATAACTGGAAGTTTCTGTAAACAATTTAATGTTGCTGACGTTATATTGGTTTTTATATTCAAGAAAATTGTTAAATTGCCCCCCCCCCGTGGAAAAGATCCTGCGGGCGCCCATGGTTTCCTCCTGTCTTCCATCCAGATATTATTTCCGTTTACCTTCTTTTTCTTATTGTGGAAACACTTAAAGTTTTATGTCAACCTTCCACAATTTGGTCTATCTTGTGTTAGATGTTCTGCATTCTCTGCCATATCTCTCTTTATTCCTGGATCCACTGGTTGCCACTCTTGCTCTTGAACCGGGTGGGCAAAATGAAAATTGCTCGGAAGATAAGACTGACGCTGGATTGACATTTGTTAATGAACAGGAGAACTGCCCATCACATGAAATGCTGGAAACCGTCATTTCGATGCACCAATCGGTTGCTCTCACATGTCTGAGTACGTCGCTGTGTCATTACGTGTGAGTGAGTGAGAGGAACAGGCGTGTTTAGTGTCCAGTTGAATTGAACACAAAATCTTGCTTACGATTAAACAGCGTGTTCGTTGTCGAGTGTTACGTGAAGCACGATTCGTGGGAAACCTGTGCGGAACTGTTTGTGCAAGAGTTTTTTTGGCAAAACCTCCAGCAAAGTCTGCAGTCCAAAACCTTGTGACAAAATTGCATGAAACGGGCTCTGTAACGAATACAAACCGTAACCATCCGAAAAGATTTCCAAACACCAGAAAACATCGCTCGAGTGAAGGAAAGGCTGGAACGAAGTCCGATGAAATCTCAACACCGTTTATCTGTGCAAAGTGGGAATTAAGAAATCGTCGTGTCGAAACATTATAAAAAAATAGGCCTGCATCAGTATCCTTACACATTTACTGTTGTGCGTGCGTTAAAGCATCCAGACGAACCTTCACGTGTTGAGTTGCTCAGGTGGTTTCTGAGTGAAGTGGAGTCAGAACCTTGTCTTATTGATCGTCCAGTTTACTGAGTGTGTGCTAATAGAGGAGGCGGGGGCGTCTCGCTCTTTATCGAGCTTTACTGCAGATTAAAGTAATGGCAGCTATTTAATAACTGTGTGATAGCCTTTGAAAGCTAGCTCGAGGGGAATGTTCCTATCGTTAATAATGTTCATTAACAAGGGCCAGTCCCGCGTCAGTCCTTTTATAAATATTTTTCCGGCGAAGTTTTATTTTGTCCACCCAGTATAAGTAAAATGGTAAAGTAAACTCGTGTCGTCATCTCGAGGCATTAATATGCTGTATTAAATATAACTGTATTTGTTTAGATTTCGTATAAGACTCTAAACGGAGGTCGAGTCATAAGTCATGGCAACTATTTTTTTTCTCGCGAACAGGAGACAACACGGAAAATCCAAGATATGCATTTGGAAACGTACGGTATTTACTTGTGTATGATGCCACTAAATGGTGTATGTAAACAACAGTGTGGGTCTAACCATGCCCCCAAGGTCAGTGTGTGAGTGAGAGCGTCACAAAATGGAAGTCAACAAGCAGGAGCAACGATCGTATATTAAAATAGCAGTTCTCCGCGGCAGAAATGCACGCCAATGCCATGCAGAGCTGCGGGAAGCATTAGGTGTGCATGCCATGCCCTATAGAACAGTGGCGAGGTGGGTGGAGACATTCAAACGGGGTAGATTATCAACTGCAGATTTCCCTCGCCCAGGCTGTCCAGTGTCCGTGGGGATGGGAGGTTCTTCCACACCCGCCTTTTTCGCCTGATCTGAGCCCATGTGACTATGATCTAATCCCCAAAGTCAAGAAGCCATTACGTGGACAACGGTTTGCTAACAAACAGGACATCGTAACAGCATTTGGGAGAGAGGTGTCACACGTTAGCGATACACATGCAGCGAATGGTATTCAGCGCTTTGTCCCACCGCTGGCAACGCACAGTGGAAATCTTGAGTGATTAATTCGAAGGTCTGTAACCAGTGGAGACCTGTCCTTTGTATGTAGTCTTGTGTATTTGCTGTCTATACCATAATAAAACAATGTTTACCAATGGCCTGTGTTCTGTCACTTTCCTACGAGAATCTCCTGAAGTCAGGATTTGTGTTCAGTCACTACACATAAGTACATGCCCTGTATTTCCAAATGCATATGTTAGATTTTCCGTGTTGTCTCCTGTTCGTGAGGAAAAAAATAGTTGCCATGACTTATGACTCGACTCTCGTATTTTAGTAATAAGAGACTTCATAATGTTGCTTTTCTTACCATTATCGCTAGAAGCTGAGTGAATTATTCAGCCAATTATTGAAATGAACATTCAAGCTCTTGTTTGAATTGCTCAGTGTGGTCATAACTATTTGGAAATGTTAAGTGGAGTAATGATGATAATCGTGAAATCTCACGAAAGTAATGAACTACTTATCATTTTTAATGACTTTCAAAATACGGCTTGATCTTTTCGTGCTTCAGTTTGAAGGTTTAGCGTGACGAGTAACTTGGTAATGATATCCACTGACCTCCATCACCGTGAGGACCATCTCCACGAGAAGCCAATATGTCATTCCAGCACGTGACCCAGTTTCTCACAGATTTTAATCTTCTGCCTTGGGAAATATCTAAAGAGTCGGCTGGGCATCACGCAATCTACTCGAGTACTCCAGAACTCGTGTCTTCATTGAGCTTTAGAAAGATTTAGCAACCTTCTTCCCACGTCAAGGAGCAGTTTCTTTCCCGAGGCCACAATAAGGAAACATGGAGCTGAATAAATTAGTGTATAATACTTGGTGAGATTGCGTTCCTTATTGCAGCAATCTTCTCGTCCGAGAATATTTAGTGAAAATTTGAAGAGCTACTGACAAGCAGGAGGTTAAAGTGAATACGTAATTTGCACGATCGCACTCTACCTACTCAAATATACTTTATTTCGGGAAGCATGAGAGAGGTTATACCAGAGTTGTTCGGTCAAGAAATAATACTTCAGAGATTTCGTCGGACTGTCCAACTTCTTACACACATTGGTAATTGATGATGATGAAAATGAAAATCCACAGCCTGTCTCCAGTCATTTGACCGAGTCGGGAATGGAATGAATGAAGCCCCCATCTAGCCTCTGGGGCAATGATTAATGAATGACAGATGGAATGAAATGATATTGGGGAGTGTTTCTGGGATGAATTATGACAGGGAAAATCGGAGTACCCGGTGAAAAACCTGTCCCGCCTTCGCTTTGTCCAGCACACATCTCACATGGAGCGACCGGGATTTGAACCATGGAACGAGCGGTGAGAGGCCGGCGCGCTGCCGCCTGAACCACGGAGGCTTTTAATTGATGATCCCGATAAAAATAATACTGAAGTTAATTTTAGAACAGAGGAAAATCAAACGAGCTTAAAAGTTAAGCACTTAGGCGAGTGGACAGTAGGTCTATCTAACAACTCTGAGATAGTAGCATTCACATCTAGGATCAAAAACATAGAAGTGGGATACCAACTAACTAGAAATACTTGATCAGTGTTCATCAGCATATGCTTAGGCGTTGTTGTTCATTCATTCGTCTAGAGGCTCTGTATGCAGTAGAATGCCTTGCATTGAACAGGAAGGGTGTAATTGAAAAGTTAGAAGGCAAGGAAAGAAAAATATGTTAGTCTCGTTGTGTTCACAATCACTATCACCGGTTTTTACTGGGTTTCTTATATTTTATCAGTCTACCAAGCAAGATATATATACAAATCTCCATCAACATCTATCAAAATCACTTAAAGAATATATATAGCAAAGAATACTTATGCACAACATTATTATTTCAAATCTAACTCCAACTAAGAATTTACAGTGTGTTTATAATTCTGTTTTTCCGACAAATTCTGAGAAAGATCCTAGGACCAATCAGGGAAAATGTGAGTAGAGAAGACGGCATAACAATGAACTATACTTGCATGTGAAAAGGATAACGGACACCATTCGGAAACGGAGGATTAATTTTTATGGCCACATAACACGTATGAGCTCACAGAGATTGACCAAGTGGATCTTTTCCTACTTCGTAAACAAGAAAACCAAGGGACCCTGGTTCACCGAAGTTGAAAAAGAACCTCAGGAAATAAGGATCACACACATGAAGACGTCCAGGAACGTGTTCCTCTCCAGAAGAAAGTTCGAGCATACCAGCGATTCCAAGAGAAGCCGAAGTTGAAAACAGGCAAGAAGTGTCGGGAGTGTCCGAGGATATGTTCGGCTCGCCGGGCGCAGGTCTTTTGATCTGCGCGTCGTGATGAGGACGAAATTATGCGACACATACACCCAGCCTTCGTGGCAGCGAAAATAACCATTTAGCCATGTAGTCGGAAATAATAATAATAATAATAATAATAATAATAATAATAATAATAATAATAATAATAATAATAATAATAATGTATACCTACTCATTTGTCACATAATCATCAACGTTATTTATTTATTTATTTATTTATTTATTTATTTATTTATTTATTTATTTATTTATTTATTTATTTATTTATTTATTTATTTATTTTTCTCCTTCGTTTCGGCCATCTACGACCACATTTGACAATTTTTGCGGCATTTTAACCTCCTCCGCCTTTACTCTCTGCTAGTATTTTTCATTCTTTCCTCTACTTCCTCCTTCTGTTCTTCTGTATAGGATGTCTCTTTTATCACTAGTGTTTCTGCAGTCTAAAAATCGCGGAACTTCTTTTGCTAGTGGTTTTACATCGCACCAACACAGATAGGTCTTACGGCGACGATGGTATAGGAAAAGCCTAGGAGTTGGAAGGAAGCGGCCGTGGCCATAATTAAGGTACAGCCATAGCATTTACTTGGTTTGAAAATGGGAAACCACGGATAAACATCTTCAGGGCTGCCGACAGTGAGATTCAAACCCACTATATCCCTGATGCAACCTTACTTCTGTCTTCCTTTCCTCAAGAATTCAAAGATTCTCTTCGTTAGTCTGTTACTGTCCATCCTCAGGAAGTGTCCATAGAACTGTAACCTTCTCTACCACAATTCAACAACTCCTTCTGTTCTTTGATACAATTCCTTGTTAGATTTGTGTCTCCTCTCTCCATTTTTTACATTAGGACCGATAATTCTTCTTAGCATTTTTCTTTCTCTTTTCCGGATATCTTCTAAGTCCACCTCTCCCAGTCATATCCAATGTTCCTTCATTTCCTTCTTCTTTTAATCTATTTATTTCATCATCATCATCATCATCATCATCATCATCTGTTTACCCTCCAGGTTCGGCTTTTCCCTCGGACTCAGCGAGGGATCCCACCTCTACCGCCTCAAGGGCAGTGTCCTGGAGCTTCAGACTCTTGGTCGGGGATACAACTGGGGAGAATGACCAGTACCTCGCCCAGGCGGTTTCACCTGCTATGCTGAACAGGGGCCTTGTGAAGGGATGGGAAGATTGGAAGGGAGAGGCAAGGAAGAGGGAAGGAAGCAGCCGTGGCCTTAAGTTAGGTACCATCCCGGCATTCGCCACGGAAAACCACTTCCAGGATGGATGAGGTGGGAATTGAACCCACCTCTACTCAGTTGACCTCCCGAGGCTGAGTGGACCCCGTTCCAGCCTTCGTACCACTTTTTAAATTTCGTGGCAGAGCCGGGAATCGAACCCGGACCTCCGGCGGTAGCAGGTAATCACACTAACCACTACACCACAGAGGCGGACATCTATTTATTTATTTTTTGAAATCTAATGTCAGTTCGTCCGGCCATTATATCCGCTCGATCTCCTTCATTTTTATAAAATGAAAGGTATCCATGCACATATTTGTCATCAAGCATTACAAATCACTTAACTTCCGCCTTCCTCAAATTATTTCATTTTTCAACATTTCTTTCTCATTGAAATAATCATATCATTGGCTCTAATATTGAGATACGGAGTTCGTTTTGGTCTAAGAACACTCAGTGGATCAAGCTCTTTCATTTCAGCTCTTAACTTTTCAAACTGGTTGATTCTGAGGAAAGTTATGAGTGCCCATCCAACTTGATTTCTCATTTTTTTTCAACATTCACCATTTCAACAAGCAATCATATATTAAGTGGTGTGAATAGTGGGGAGCGAATACTGCAATCTTCCGTAGATTTGTCACCATCCGACACAACAATGCCAGTCTCTTTTAAACGACGGCAAATAATAATAATAATAATAATAATAATAATAATAATAATAATAATAATAATAATAATAATAATAATAATCGCATGGCCTCAGCTACCGTGTGCAGACAATTCAATTTGACGCCATCTGGCTGTCTGCTCGTCAATTTTGGCGTTCCGTATTACTCTAGGCCCACTAGATGGCAGACCGAGTAAACCGAAACTCTCTTGGACGACTATGGCTGAGATTTAATTAATTTTGTCGGGTAAACACCAAATATGTCACGGCAATTTCATATCACATTAGCGTTTTGTATTACGATCAACAAAGTGCAGGGTCAAACGCTTCTTCGAGTTGGAGTCTATTTGCTTGATCCTGCTTTTAGCCATGGGCAATTGTATGTTGCCTTATCCCGAGTAAATTCATTTACAAATGTAAAAGTAGAAATTATAACTAAGGGTCGACCACAGCGAACATTGTTTAGAAGGAAGTGTTGTAAAATAAATGTTATAAACTATTACATAATGGTGTTATTTTTAATTCTAATACTCCAAAGTAATGCTGCGTAGCAGCACGGGCCCCCTACTTATTATTATTATTATTATTATTATTATTATTATTATTATTATTATTATTATTATTATTATTATTATTAAGTATACTGAAGTTATACGCAGTACAGTCATTAAGTTCTGATACTTAACGCCTGAACGACAGGCACCCACACCACTCTGCATGTTGCACACGATGCCGCATTACACGGCGTACACCCACACAGAACCACATCCACCCTCAAAATAGTTGCCGTTGGCTGTTATGCACGTTTACCAACGTTTGTATAGCTGCTGGAAGGCACCGCTGAAAGCAGTTGGCAGGAAGGTCCCGTATGGCTTCTTTTGTGGCCGCCATGACCTCTTCGGAAGACTGAAATATGCGCCCACAAAGGAGTGCTTTCAGGCGAGGAAAGAGAAAAAATGGCATGGTGCGAGATCAGGTGAGTACGGATGGTGTGGCCAAACTGTTACCTGTTGCCTTGCAAGTTCCTCTTGGACAAGGACAGAGCAGTGTGCAGGGGTGTTGTCGTGTAGCAACAGCCAATTCTTTGCACGCCAAAGCCCAGGTCGCTTACGGCGAATCGTATCCCGAAAACGGCCAAGGATCTCCTTGTAGCGGGTTTTGTTTACCGTTGCACCGTCTGGGAGGAATTCCATGTGAACGATTCCATTTGAATCAAAAAGCAGTTCCAGCATCACCTTGCCTTTTGACCTGCCTTGTCGTGACTTTTTCTGTCGTGGTGATAATGGCGTTTTCCAGGTGGCGGATTGTCGTTTCAGTTGCGGATCGTAAAGGAAGCACCATGTTTCCTCTCCAGTTATTATCCGATTCAGAAACGTCGGATCATTGTCAGCTCTACTGATGAGGTTACCACAAATCGTCATGCGATCATCACGTTGGTCTTGCGACAGGATTCGTGGCACTCTGTGCTGGGTAACACGTGACATGTTGAGGTCATCCGTCAGAATTTTTTGGCAAGTACCATGGCTGACCCCTATTGCTGCTGCGAGATTCTCTACCGATTGGGAGCGGTTAGCACGCACCAACGTTGCAACTTCTTGGATCTTGCGTTCCGTTCGAACGGTTTATGGCCGACCAGTACGCACATCATCTTCCAAACTGTCCCGTCCTTACACAAAACGTTGGTGCCACCTAAACACAACAGTGCGACTCAATGCGCACTCGCCGCAAACTTGCTGCGTCATTTCAAACGTTTCGGCAGCGATTTTGCCTAATTTCTGGCAGAACTTGGCGTTTGCCCTTTGCTCAAACTGTGACATGTCAAGGTCCGACTGGCGCATTCAAATCATCGTCACAACAACGACCGTAGGTCTGCTTCCAGTGTATACACTAAACTGTCTCTTGCAGGGACGAGAGACTAACTGACATGTCCATACCACGGCGCCATCATGCAGTCAGTCTCAGAACTTAATGATTGTACTAGTAATAATATAATATAGGCCTGTTATAATATACGCATAACTTGGCGAAGATGAATAAATCATTTTATCAATCTAAAGAAAAAAATCAGTGCGACTTCATGCTTTTTAACCTCTTCACCATGACACTTGTTGAGATACATGGGTGTACAGCATCCCACAGCAAAGTAGGATATATTCGGCAATTGAACTAGCAGAAGACAGATCTTTGTCATGCACGTGCTACAGTGTGGAACATTCTGAGAGGCGAGGAGAAAGTACCTAGCAATTACTGTCTAAAGAATGTCTCCGAGTGCTATCTACGTGAAATATGGTCTCCGTTTGACATAAAGCCCACTCTTATGGAAATAATTTAGTGACACATAAATAGATTAAACCTACTGCGTGCCATTTAACGCACATCTCGTGCTGTTGTAGGCCTATAATTACAAAATATCAGCGCGGCCTTGAGACTGTCATGCAGAGGATAGACGAACATCGTAGAGTGTGAAAATGAACATTGTCTGCCTGTTTCCAGTCATTCGGTGGGGTCAGGAATGGAATGAATGAAGCCCCTATCTAGCGGCGAGGATAGGAATCGTGCCGCCTGCCGAAGCTTGTCTCACACCTTTGGGGCAATGATCAGCGAGTGACAAGTGAAATGATATTGGAGAATGTTCCTGGAATGGAAGGTGATAAAGAAAACCGGAGTACCCGGACAGAAACCTGTCCCGCTCTGCTTTGTCCACTACAAATCTCATTGAGTGACCGGGATTTGAACCACCGAATCCAGCGGTGAGAGGCAGAATGTATGGACTTCAAATCAACATCATGTAGGCTGGCGTGATGATTGTACATCACCCTGACAGCAACCTGACTGACATCGCGAGGGTTGCTAACTAAGAAGTAATCGAGTATCTTGGATCGGTTGTCTCCAATACAGAGGACTGCGAACCTGAGACCAGCAGGCGCATCGCGATTATTTCGTGTTCTTCGTGGAGTAACAACAATATTACAGTATCTTAGGATCTAAAGCTTCCACTGAATGTAGAGTTAGTTTTCTTCCGGGTTGAACCATATTGTTGCTTTCTGCACATTCCGTACGGTTTGCTGACGTTTGGAATACATTACGGTATTAAGGCGACTGAAATACCCACTACTCGATCCGAGATAGTCAGTCTCCCAGGCGCTATCGAAACGTCGGCACAAAGTGTACGGAATGTACATAGTTCTCTTTTTCTTTTACAGTTCGCTTTACGTCGCCCCGACACAGATAGATGTTATAGCGGCGATGAGATAGGAAAGGCCTAGGAATGTGAAGGAAGTGGCCGTGGCCTTAATTAAGGTACAGCCCCAGCATTTGCCTGGTGTGAAAATGGAAAACCACGGAAAACTATCTTCAGGGCTGCCGACACTGGTGTTCGAATCCACTACCTCCCGAATGCAAACTCACAGCTGTGTGCCCCTAACCGCACGGCTGACTCGCTCCATTGGGACACTATTATTATTATTATTATTATTATTATTATTATTATTATTATTATTATTATTATTATTGACCGCCTCCTTGGCTGAATGGTCAACGTTGAGACCTTCGATTCAGAGGACCCCGGATTCGATTCCCCACCGGATCGGGAATTTTAATCGCTTCTGACTAATTCTTCTAGCTCGGGGACTGGTTATTTGCGTTTGTCCCAACACGCTTCTGTCCACCTCCGTAGCCTAACGGTTAGTGTTATTGGCTGCCGTTCGCGGGGGCCCGGGTTCGATACCCGGTACTGCCACAAATTTATGAATGGTAGGAGGGATGGTTGAAATGGTACATGCTGCTCACCTCCTTTGGGGGTGTTTCTGAGAAGAGCTGCACCACCTCGGGATGAGGACACGAGGTTGCTTTACTCCTCTTCCTATTCAGACAGCACTACCAACCCCCCACAGAAACACGCAATAGTGATTACAACACTCCACACAGGGTTGGCGTCAGGAAGGGTGTCAGGTCGGAAAACAGGGCCAAATTCCCATGTGCGACGCAGTTCTTACCCGCGACCCCACAAGGTGTGAGAAAAGGTGGGGCTGTACCTTGATTAAGGCCACAGTTGCTTCCCTCCTGCTGTGTCGACCGAGCTCGATAGCTGCAGTCGCTTAATTGCGGCCAGTATCCAGTATTCGGGAGATAGTGGGTTGGAATCCCACTGTCGGCAGCTCTGAAGATAGTTTTCCGTGGTTTCCCATTTTCACAACAGGCAAATGTTGGGGCTGTACCTTAATTAAGGCCACGGCCGCTTCCTTCCCACTCCTAGCCCTTTCCTGTCCATCGTTGCCATAAGACCTATCTGCGTCGGTGCGACGTAAAGCAACTTGAAAAAAAAATGCCTGCTGTGTCGTTGCGTCGTTAGGCCTATTGTTAAAAAATGTCATCACAAAATATCCAAACTGGCAATATTGAAATAGTCTGCCTCTGTAGTGTAGTGGTTAGCATGATTAGCTGCCACCCCCCGAAGGCCCGGGTTTCGATCCCCAGCTCTGCCACGAAATTTGAAGACGTCCACTCAGCCTCGGGGGATCAACTAGCAGAGGGGGTGGGGAGGGTCGATTTCCACCTCAGCCATCCTTGAAAGTTTTCCCCGTGGTTTTCCCACTTCTCCTCCAGGCACATGCCCGGATGGTACCTAACTTAAGGCCACGGCCGCTTCCTTCCCTCTTCCTTCAGTATTCCCATGCCCCCAGGAGGGCCCGTTTAGCACAGCAGGTGAGGCTGCCTGGGCGGGGTACTGGTTCTACCCCAGCTATATGTCTCGACGCAAAGTCTCACACTCCAGGACACTGCTTTTGAGGTCTTAGAGGTGGGATCCCTCGCCGAGTCCGAGGGAAAAGCCAAACCTGGAAGGCCAACGGATTAAGAAAGAAGAAAAAAACATCACAATATATCCAACCTGGCAATATTGAAATATGTAACTACACTGAAGATCGCACTGCAAAACGTTCAAGGTAAATACGGCGAGCAATTGCCAAGTTTAAGAAAGAAAGTGGCCAAAATGCCACTAGTGGCTTTTCGAAATTTTGTGGCTAATTTACTACTCGAAATTGCCAGATCTAAATTGGCAACCCTGGTGCCGGTCTGATAGCGAGCCAGCGCCACTGTCCACAACGTCCATCGTAAGTGAGGTGTATCATTGAAAGTGCGCGTGTCGTGCCGCAGTTTTCTCTCTCGAAGGCTCTGTCTGTAACCTCAAGCGTTAGTAATTGTGATGTCACACTTCACTACTCTCTTCATCTGCCGACAACTTGCAGCTCCTACATACACAGGCCGGGAACGCTATAAAGCAAGGTCTGACAGCACCAATATGAGAAAAATCTTCGTCAAAGGAGAGATTTGAACAGGGACCTTCGAGCTGACTGAAACCCGCGATGTTGTGTTTGTGTTTGATGTTTGTGACGTGTGCTGCGAGAGTTTATATATCTGGCCTTTTTCAAGTAAATTTTGGATCATTAAAAATTGTATTAAATTTTATCGTCGAAAATTGTGGGACACTCTGTACCGCACGTGTCGATTTTTCTGCGACTTGCACAAAATACAATCTTCGAGAAGTTTCCAAGGACAAGACGTCATCATCATCATCATCATCATCATCATCATAGGTTGTTCTGCCAACCGTCAGGTCCAGTCATGGCTGTGACCTCCATATCTCTCGATCGTGTGTCCTTTACTTCACTTCTGCACAATCTCCCTTTCCTTTTGTAATGCTGTCTAATAACTGATATCGTCTCCTTCCCTTTCCTCGTTTTCCTTTTATCATCCCTTCCATTGCTACTCGTAGTAAAGTATTATGTCTTAGATTACGCCTTATCTAAAAAAAAATCCTCACTTGACTCTGTTCAGAACTTCCTCATTTGATATTCTATCTTTCCAGCTTGCTCCTTCAATTCTTATCCAAATCCACATCTCAGATGCCTCTATTCTTCTGTGTTCTTCCTTCCTTAATGTCCATCTTTCAGCGCTATATAGAGCTGTACTCCATACGTAACACCTTCCAAGTCTCTTACTTAGATCTTTCTCTAGCGGGCCACAAAATAATTTTTCTTCTTGTTGAAGCTTTCCTTGCTTCTAGGCAGTTCGAGCGTCGAATTCTTATTATTATTAATAATCTGTTTACCCTCCAGGGTTGGTTTTTCCCTCGGACTCAGCGAGGGATCCCACCTCTACCACCTCAAGGGCAGTGTTTTGGAGCGTGAGACATTGGGTCGGGGGATACAACTGGGGAGAATGGCCAGTACCTGCTATGCTAAACAGAGGCCTTGGTGGAGGATGGGAAGATTGGAAGGGATAGACAAGGAAGAGGGAAGGAAGCGGCCGTGGCCTTGAGTTAGGGACCACCCCAGCATTTGCCTGGAGGAGAAGTGGGAAACCACAGAAAACCACTTCCAGAATGACTCAGGTGGGTATCGAACCCACCTCTACTCATTTGATCTCCCGAGGCTGAGTGAACCCCGTTCCAGCCCTCGTACCACTTTTCAAATTTCGTGGCAGAGTCGGGAATCGAACTCGGGCCTCAGGGGGTGGCAGCTAATCACACTAACCGCTACACCACAGAGGTGGACGAGCGAGAAATAAAAATTTTTAATTTGATTGGTTTAAATAAATCCAAAGGTAACTCCTGTATGGTCATTGGTATCGAATTATTTATCAGTATGACCAACTCACTAAGTCTCATTCAGCCCGTCCACGTTGTTCCCGACCGTCCTGTATAAAGTTTGCACCGTTAGCTACCAGATGGAGCAATAATCTAAAACAGGAATCAATGTTGGTGTTTCGTCAAGCGATGCAGAACACCATTCAGGTTTGAAGAGGACTGCAAAGTCTTAATTACTATAGGACATGTCAAGTAACGGAACATATCACTATGCTCTCATAAACTTACAGTACCGAAGATGCAGACATTGTCATTATCTAAATTTTGTATTTTCCTGGGCATGTTTAGTTTTGGAACTCATCAACTCAATTAAACATAATGAGGATTCTGATATAGATGTTTTCACTCAGCACAGTAGAAAATGAGTTGCATTGGAAACTAGCAAATGTACCCGTGCTTCGCTACGGTATTCTACATTGTATAGACTACAGATTTCTCCGTAAATTACTGTAAAGGCAGTGAGTAAGATTACATTATATTACATACCTCTTAGCGCTATCCTAGAATAAAAACGCCTTCTTATGTAAGGTAGGCATTGGGGAAGTTTTGAAGATAATGGCAGGCCACATTTCCTACTGCCAATCACAATCCAGTTCGGGAGTTTCCACTATAACTGCAGCCTCGCTGCCATTCACGATAGAGATCGAGAGTTTTCATTATAAGGACAGGCTCTTTTTCCTAATGCAAGTCACAACCAAGTTCGAAAGATTTTAATATAATCGAGAAATGCAGCGCTATCTAATGTATCAACAATAGAGACACAACAATAAGTTATAGGACCAAAGTTTTTGATCTCTCCAAATTGGACGGCGATTGTGCTATCTGTTTTGTAATACGACTTACCGTTTAGCCAACAATTATCCCCAAACGAAGGTCTGCACCATCATTAAAATTGCATCCATATTTCGACATTTTCCGGGGCCAAAAGTTATACATGTGTATAGCTTGGAATTTTTTCTCAAAGAAAAGAGTGACCAGGTGTCGGGATTAGCACTCGCATAGATACTGAGTAATTAAGCAACAAAGTAATACAGATAAAAAAGTTTAAATTAATAGAAAATAGGATTATAACTGAAGACAGCCGGATAGGACAATTATGTAAATACCAAGTGGATGTATTCGAAAAATCAAATGTCCAATAAATTGAGATAGTATGAGTTACGGATATAACAAAGCGGTAACTGAGGAGAGATTTAGGCGCAGGGATTCTTAGGTAAACAGATAAAAAGATGACTTATGGTGTTACTACTTAAGATATTCGAGGGCGGTTATAACCTCCAACGATATTCCGCCAGTATCCCGCAGAATGGCCGATTGACGTCTCACTTGCTTTCTACCCAAGGAACAACCACGAGTTTACAGGAATTATGACGTGACTTCCCTGCTGGCAAGCAGTCAGAGACGTTGCCATGGTAACCTGTGGGTTCGTTGTCGGTCTGTCGGTCACTCAATGCAGAGCATGACACCCGCAGAAAATACTAATTTTTCTCCATCATTTGAAGAGTAAGCTGATCAATGAATCACTACTGATTTGCATTTAGGGCAGTCGCCTAGGAGGCAGATTCCCTATCTGTTGTTTTCCTAGACTTTTCTTAAATGATTGCAAAGAAACTGGAAATTTATTGAAGATATCCCTTGGTAAGTTATTCCAATCCCTAACTCCCCTTCCTATAAACGAATATTTGCCCCAACTAGTCCTCTTGAATTCCAACTTTATCTTCATTTTGTGATCCTTCCTAATTTTGAAGACACCACTCAAACTTATTCGTTTACTGATATCCTCCCACGCCATCTCGCCGCTGACAGCTCGAAACATACCACTTAGTCGAGCAGCTGTCTCCTTTCTCCCAAGTCTTCCCAGCCCAAACTTTGCAACTATTTTGTAACGCTACTCTTTTGTCGGAAATCGACCAGAACAAATCGAGCTTAATCGAAATTAATGAATATAACAAATAACAAGCAATATAACAAATTAATGAATACACTGACAGACAGAGCAAATGCAACACCAAGAAGGAGTGGTCAGAACTTTATGCCAATTGCAGGGTAGACTGACGTCACTGAGGTATGCTCATGATGTGAAATGCGCCGGTTTGCTGCGCACGTAGCGAACGATAAATGGGACACGGCGTTGGCGAATGGCCCACTTCGTACCGTGATTTCTCAGCCGACAGTCATTGTAGAACGTGTTGTCGTGTGCCACAGGACACGTGTATAGCTAAGAATGCCAGGCCGCCGTCAACGGAGGCATTTCCAGCAGACAAACGACTTTACGAGGGATATGGTGATCGGGCTGAGAAGGGCAGGTTGGTCGCTTCGTCAAATCGCAGCCGATACCCATAGGGATGTGTCCACGGTGCAGCGCCTGTGGCGAAGATGGTTGGCGCAGGGACATGTGGCACGTGCGAGGGGTCCAGGCGCAGCCCGAGTGACGTCAGCACGCGAGGATCGGCACATCCGCCGCCAAGCGGTGGCAGCCCCGCACGCCACGTCAACCGCCATTCTTCAGCATGTGCAAGACACCCTGGCTGTTCCAATATCGACCAGAACAATTTCCCGTCGATTGGTTGAAGGAGGCCTGCAGTCCCGGCGTCCGCTCAGAAGACTACCATTGACTCCACAGCATAGACGTGCACGCCTGGCATGGTGCCGGGCTAGAGCGACTTGGATGAGGGAATGGCGGAACGTCGTGTTCTCCGATGAGTCACGCTTCTGTTCTGTCAGTGATAGTCACCGCAGACGAGTGTGGCGTCGACGTGGAGAAAGGTCAAATCCGGCAGTAACTGTGGAGCGCCCTACCGCTAGACAACGCGGCATCATGGTTTGGGGCGCTATTGCGTATGATTCCACGTCACCTCTAGTGCGTATTCAAGGCACGTTAAATGCCCACCGCTACGTGCAGCATGTGCTACGGCCGGTGGCACTCCCGTACCTTCAGGGGCTGCCCAATGCTCTGTTTCAGCAGGATAATGCCCGCCCACACACTGCTCGCATCTCCCAACAGGCTCTACGAGGTGTACAGATGCTTCCGTGGCCAGCGTACTCTCCGGATCTCTCACCAATCGAACACGTGTGGGATCTCATTGGACGCCGTTTGCAAACTCTGCCCCAGCCTCGTACGGACGACCAACTGTGGCAAATGGTTGACAGAGAATGGATAACCATCCCTCAGGACACCATCCGCACTCTTATTGACTCTGTACCTCGACGTGTTTCTGCGTGCATCGCCGCTCGCGGTGGTCCTACATCCTACTGAGTCGATGCCGTGCGCATTGTGTAACCTGCATATCGGTTTGAAATAAACATCAATTATTCGTCCGTGCCGTCTCTGTTTTTTCCCCAACTTTCATCCCTTTCGAACCACTCCTTCTTGGTGTTGCATTTGCTCTGTCAGTTAGTGTAGGCCTATAACAAAAGTTGTTTATAATGAAGAGACGTTTCACATACAGTCCACGGATTTGACAGAAAAACAATAGTATAAGAGAAATTGGAGGAAGATTGTTCTGCTTTTCCTATAAACCCCCGACCATTCAAAGTAGGGCCTAAAGTATATGCATTTCAAACCCTTCCCGGGATGAGTATGCTCTAAATATGACGTTTGGTCGGCATCTATCTAGCCGTTTCGCCGTGATGGTGGAACAGACAGACAAACAGACACGAAAAATAAAAACCACTAAATCGGTCTTCAGTTGACGTGAAAATGATAAATATCAGAAAATTTGGCAAAACAAACGAAATTACAGACAGCGGATTCCCTACAACTTTATTTATAGGCTATAGATTACAAGCATACAAAGCTTTTCGCATCCAAGGCGGTGATATGTAGTTCAATGTTTCCTCTTAAGATGTCTCTACGCACTAAATGAGATTTAATCACAGAAGCTGCACAAAGACTATTCCAACCACAACACTGACGCGACATATGCTGCTATCACTGCCATCTGAATTCGCGTACGGTGATTTAAACGCAGCAGAATTAGAAAAAAAGGAAAGAAAGATAAACCAAAGATGGATGGACAGCAGGCAATGGTATGATGAAAAAACGGGGTTAAAAATAAGGTTGTGAGTTTCACGAATAATAAAATTCCTCTCAGTTTTAATTACTGCGTTGATGAGTTGAAAGTTCCTTATGGAGATCGCTGTAAGTACCTAGGTGTTAGTATAAGGAAAGATCTTCATTGGGGTAATCAAATAAACGGTATTGTAAATAATTGTACAGATCTCTGCACATGGTTACGAGGGTATTTAGGGGTTGTAGTAAGGATGTAAAGGAGAGGTCATATAAGTCTCTGGTAAGACCCCAACTAGAGTATGGTTCCAGTGTATGGGACCCTCACCAGGATTACTCGATACGAAAACTGGAAAAAATCGAAAGAAAAGCAGCTCGATTTGTTCTGGGTGATTTCCGACAAAAGAGCAGTGTTACAAAAAATTGGCAAAGTTTGGGCTGGGAGGACTTGAGAGTAAGGAGACGAGCTGTTCGACTAAATGGTATGTTCCGAGCTTGAGAGATAGCGTGGAATGCCATTAGTAGACGAATGAAATTGTATGGTGTTTTTAAAAGTAGGTAAGATCACAATATGAAGACGAAGATGTAATTCAAGAGAATAATTTTGCGGCAAATGGTCGTTTGTAAGAAAAGGAGTTAGGGATTGGAATAATTAACAAGGGAGATGTTCAATAAATTTCCGAATTATTTAAGAAAATACTAAGTAAACAACAGATAGGGAATCTGTCACCTGGGCGACTGCCCTAAATGCAGATCAGTTGTGAGTGGTACAAAAGAACGAAGTGACCTTGTACGAGGTTCTTGTTCACCTTTCTACGTGAAATCGGTCGTTTAACAAGGTTAATTAAGAAAGATGTTGACCGGTTTGTTAACAACTTTCGAGCCAGATTTTATTTCTTGCATATATGGACAGAGATTGGAGAGTGTGTGTTGTGCATGAGCATGTGAATGTTTAATTCCGCACAACTATGAGAATTATTGTGCATCTTCAAGGAACTGGAATAAAATGGGCCGGGTGTCTGTCCCATGTCTTTCGGAGGTAGAACATGTCAAGTGGCTGTTTGAAATAAATTAATGGGAAGAATATCCACAAAAGATGGATCCCACCTGGGTGCCATGTACTTAGCCTAGTCTTAAAATGGTCATAAATTCATTTTGAAGAAAAGTCAAAATAAATATTTGCGGATTACTCTCAAAACAATAAGTTATTTGACAAAATTCGTGTGTATGTTTTATTCGTTTTCACATAGGACGACGTTCTTCTGTCTACTAACGCTGTTAATGTTACATTTATTCTTCTTCTTCTTCCTCCTCTTCTTCGTAATTGCTTGGACTTAACGCATTAGCGCTACATCCAGTCACTGGTTTGACATTAGCAGTATTAGCTATAAGAAAGTGAAGGTTAGCTTATTTATATATGTTATTCTTATTGAGGATGGACAGAATTTTTTAGATTTAAGATAATTTTGAACATCTAGTAGAGGTAAAATTATTTGATATGGGGACACAAAGTACTACATCTTCACGCCAGTGTGATCTACCACGGCGCCTTAGTACATATACAGACATGACCAGATCACATAAAAGGGTTATGGATGACAATGACTATACTTTAATACGAAGGGCGTACTATATTGTTTTACACTTTGTTTTTTCTACCCAAATGAAGTACATTACACATCAGTTGTTACGTCCACCTTCTCAACATAATCTCCTTGTAACTGTATGCACTTTTGCCACCGATGTGTCCGTCTCTCCAGAGCTTCCTGAAACCATTCTTTCGGAGTGCTGCGTACCCATGCCTTGATAGCTGTGTCCAGTTGTGCAAAATCCGCAACACGGACCACGCAGAGGTGTCTTCATATTCCCGAACAGGTGATAATCACTTGGTGCCAAGTCGGGAGAGTATGGTGGGTGTGGCAGGACCGTGAATCCCATATGATCAATGGCAGCGGTGGGAGACATGTCTCATAACCAGTCACAAGCCTAGACATGAAGTCGGCTGGATCTTGGTCATGGCGTTGCAAAAATCTCTGTACACATCCACACGCCTCTGCTTCTCGTCTGCAGAAAAGAGCAGGCACCCACGTGGATGAGACATTCCCCAACTCTAAGTGGCCGTGCACGATCCACTGCAGGGTGTTTCGGCTAATTCCCGTGGCTGCCTCCATTTCCGTAAATGGGATGCATTTGTTTCCTTGGGTGGCCTGTTCGACCCGATCAATGTTGGCTGGTGTTGACACTGTCACATTCCTTCCAGAACTGGTTCCCTTGTCCATCGATGTGCGCCCTGTTTTCCAACCTTCCACCCAGTTATAAACTGGTGTCCGTGACGGCGCATGTTCTCCACAGCCTGCCACCAAGCGCGATGAATTTCAGCAGTGGTCACGCCTTCTTTCCATAGGAACCAAATCGTATAGCGCTGTCCCTGACGGTTGCTTTCCATGTTGTGTGCTCCTACGTTGACAGTGTTGTTATGAAATGGCTATGACGAGTGCATTCGTTGGCCCCTGTGCGTGTGCTGCTACCACAGGGTGGAGCAAGACACTGGTTATACGTCACCACCTTCAAAAGTGATATGTGAACTAAACCTCGACGTACAAAAAATAAAGTGAAAAACAAAAGAGTGCGCCCCTCGTACTACAATCGTGACCTTTTTTTGTCAGTGCTTCTGCTATTTGAACTTGCGACCGATATACTAGACAAGAAACATTTAGTGGAATGTTTCATTTCGTGTGTGTAGTGCCAGCAATGAAAGCACAGATCTATATGCACAAACAAAACAATATCGCCCTGGACTGAAGAACATCGCTCTGCGTCAGATAAAAGAATATCGCCCTGGACCAAAGAAAGTCGTTTTGGGGCAGACAAAACAATATTATCTATGACGGGGATTATCACTCGCCTGGTCGCCAGCTCTGCGAGTTTGTCTTCCGCCATTTACCGTCAGATTTCATTATTACAGCATATTTATTTCCACGTATCCTTTTTCAATTCAATGTCTTTGTAATTCTTTTTTCTTTTTAATTTGCAAACAAACAAGGTTTGTTTTAAAAGAGAATTACAAGTGTTTCGTCAAAAGAAGTCATTTTATCCCGCACAAGATACAATGTTTACGTCTGCTCTGATTGGCTGGTTAACGTAAAATTAACCTCAAGAGCTTGGAGTTTGCAATCCCTTAACATTACGGACTCGCAGTTAAGTATACGTCGCCGCATTGTGTATGGGGCTTAACGCTTTTTTAAAAAAATGTAATACGTGGTATATACCTCACTGACGGTTTCTATTAACTGAGATATGTTAGGGTATGAATGATAGAACATAGCGTTCCGCTTGGAATGGACACTTTCCTAAGCAATCGTCGTTCGTTCGCCCATAGCGAGCGGAAATTTGCCGTCAGGATGCATGTAGTTTTCCTGCTGTGGAGCTTCGTCGCCTGGTTGAAAGACTATAATAGAATTTGTTTATAAAAAATCGCCTACCACGTCAAGTAGGAGGAAAGGAAGCGCAAAGAATATCTTCAGTCGTGTACGCAACTACCACGTTTACGTTTAGCCATGTCTCCGCAAATAGGATGTTTATTACTAGAGCCCGGATTTTTATGCAGTAACAGGTTAGATTGCAAACTGATTTGGTTAGCAGGGCGTATCGGCCACCCGTTCTTCGATAATGTAGCAAGAGTAACATAAATCATAGGGGTTCTGATGGACCATACCCCTAATGTTTATGCAAATCCCATAGCATAGTCGTTGTGAAGGTAGACTATACTTGCTACTCGCTTCAGTAAGTTTGCATTCTAACCTATTAATGCATAACAATCCGGGGTCTAATTATTACAGCGCTTACAGAGAATCCGTCTGCAAGTATGCAGCCTTTGGTTAGCGTCCCTTCTTAGATCTAACACATAACATTATTTGCTTTCTAGCAGCCGACTTTAGCAGTTTTAATTACTGGAATTCCCTCTCTTCGTCAACAAACATCTGGACTAGACTGTGGAATTACGACATCTAACCTGCTTGTTAGCTCCATAAATAATTCATGAACTTCGATAGAGTTGTGAGCTGTTCAGAAACCTTGATTATAGATATGACAGCAGTCTTATTTATATGCTAAAATGATATCTAACCGTTAACATGACATTTTTACAGTTCAAATATACTGAACCCATAATTCTACGGTGAGAAAAATTTTTATTTTTCTCAAATATTTATTTGGTATTCAGAAACTACTGTATGTTTGAGGGCAGCCATTTTGCGCTCCCAAGAGCCCGATGTTGCGTGGGAAGGTTCCCGCAAGGCGAGCTCGTGGATTGCCGGGACACCTCGGTGGAGCTCGAGTGCCCGACAATTTTCTAAATTAATGGAATTCTGCACCACGAGGGATTTTGATAATATAGTAAAGGATGAAATAAATAAGCAAAATTATTCATACACCCTCTGTGGAGGTAGTGACACCAGGGACAATTTAGATGCAGTTAAGCCTAAGTGTGTGTTAGCGTGAGAACAGCGAGCTAGTTACACGTGCCAAGGTCGTGGGCAGAAGAAAACGCGCGAAACGCACGGGCAGAAACAATTTATTCCTCCTGTTGTGAGTGTAGGAAAATTATAAAATTAACATCGAACATAAGTGCAAGTCTGTCCGGAGTTCTGGGACAAGTCTTATTAAAATCGGTTTATTAGAAGCAAATTTGGCAGATTACACCACCGAGACTCATAGAGGGGATAGCGTCCTTCCGAAAATTATAAAAGAAACCCCCCACCGTAGATTTTGGAGTGTCGATCTGGAACTTGAAGCCGCGGGAGCTCGTGCCCGTCGTCATTAGAAATTCGCGCCAGATTGACCGACAATAATTCAATACATGTTCGTGGCTAAAGTCCATATATTAGTTAAGAAGAAAAGTGATTGGAGAACTGTGAACGTTTGCAGACGAACTGGGAAGGTGTAGGCTGGTTGAAAATTACACAGCAGATTTTATTTTTATCATTTCCTGTACTCTTGTAAGTGAAGAAGGTCTGGGGGAAGCGATTCAAAATAGTTCTATTCCCTTATCGGCCGAACACCTGTTCTTATTGAAACAACGGGGAGAGAAACCACTCTGGGAAGCGCATCAGACAGTTAGAGTCGACTGCAGAACGAGGGAAGTTCGTGGTGCAAGTTACAAAGAAAGTGCATTATTTATGGTAATTTTAATCTCGTGTGTGTGAAGAGTAGTGTTTGGATGAGTGAGATTTTAAAAATGAAAATGTTATCTGTGAAAATGAGTGGCTAAGTACGAGGTTGCTGGCGATGATGCAATCAGAATGCTGAGAATGTCACCATTGTGCAGGTCTGTCTATTTTATATTATGTTGTAGTTAGTTGGTTAGTTACTGTCTGTCCTAAACAAAATTTCCAGATGATTGTCGGGTGATATTCGTAATTATCAGGCGAAAGGCGTTGTAAATTTTGGTCAGCGTGTGAAATTTTTCAGTGTGTAAAGTTCATGTCAAGAACGGTAAAATGCGACGCTTAAAATTTTGTGTCGAGATGAGATATCATTCAAAGTGCGGATTTGTGAACGTTATAAGTGTAAATTTGTCGTGGCGAATATTGTAATTTCAGGTGTCAGTTGCATTTAGAAACGCTGGTTAATAATAATAATAATAATAATAATAATAATAATAATAATAATAATAATAATAATAATAATAATGTTTACCGCGGGATAAGGAAATTCTTCTCTGTTAAATTACATTTAACCAGTTATTTCTACAAGGATCGTAGGCATATTTAGATAATGTCAATAAAATTTGTTAGAGTCACAGTCATTAATGGGAAGGAAATTTTTGAGACATCGTGTATACTTGAATTGCGAAAGGTCGATGTGTGCTCTTGGATTCTTGAGGTCTGAAAGTCTTAATAATAGTAAGGTAAGAGATGTGTTCAATGATGGTTGTCGTTTTCATCAGGGGATCGAAGTATGAAAAAGGGTCGTGAAGGAAAAGGGATTGAAAGCGATGGATTTATACGTACGTGGAGATGAGATGGAAGTAATGCCGCTGGGATAAAGCGAGGAGAAAGTGTGTTGAGACAAGTTGTATTTTTGTAGAGGAAGTATTTAGAAACAGGCTGTGTGAAACAGGCTGTATTGTTTTCCGCAATCAATCCGAATTTGAGATGACTATGATGTGAAGCATTGTGAAATTTATAGAAAGATTCCAAGTGAAAACGACTCTTGTAAAATGTTACAGTCTGGGTAGTACACATCCAGTGATCTATGTTACGAAAAGCCCGCATGGATGATAAGAGAATGAACGATCTTCAGGATCAAAGAGCACTTTGGACACACGGTTTGGGTTATATTTAATTTGTTCATTGGGGAGGTCATGGATAAGATGGTTGGAATTGATGATAGGCGATCTGAGAATTTCGAATGCGATGGTGATGATTATTATTTTGAAGGCGTCCACTAAAAGGGTACCCGTGTGTTGGGAATTTTCATTTGCTTCCCTAACACGTCAGTGCACAGGCTGAGATTGCGTTCGAGGTGGAGAACCGTTCGTCACGTCTATTTATTTTTTGAGTTCACATATTATAATGATGTAGACACTTACTGTACTTTTCGAGAGGTAGACACTTGCTGTATTTCGACTTGCATTCAGTTGATAATAGAGACGTTGGTTCCGTCGTGCGTATTTTGTCTGACCAGATTCGGTGATATTGTTGGAGTTGTTTGAGAATTGCATTTCGCCTGATATGTTAAGGGAGACGCAGTACGACCCACTTTGACGCCCGACGATAGATTTAGGACGTCACGTGTTTATTCTTGGAGTCATTGATGATGAGACGTCCTAGGTCACGCCCGACGATAGGACTTGGAAGGCATCATGTATATACTGATTAGGTTTAGGGTGTACAGATTTCAAGTGAGCCCGACGATAGGTCTGGGATGGTAGCTGTACACACTCAAGTCTCAGTTTAGATTTTTTTTTTTTTCTTTTGTTTCTTTTGTGAAGTGGCCTGGTTGAAGGTAGCCATTACAGTGCGATATGATTTATTGTAGAGGGTCTATGCGAAGCTCTCATTGAGATAACGGGACTGCTGTTGACAAACGAGGGCTGTCCAAGTGTGGGACATCGACCCGATCTAGATAATATTTTTACTGTGTTTCTTCGTGCGTGTTAAGCTGTATGACTTCGAGATGTTAATTTATTTTTTTACGGACTTTATTGTTTCCTCGTCTTGACGTCCGTTTTCATTGATAGTGTGCATTATTGACACTCAGTGTTTTGGAATGAGACTTGAGTTGCGAATGCGGTTTCGATTCGTCAGCCAGTAATTTTATTTTATATTTTAATCTTGTCGTATTTTCATTCGTATTCATAGTTAGAATAAGTAAGTAATCACTTTACCAGTAGTGTGTTGGGACAGACAGTAAATAGAGAGATCTGTACCGGTAGCATTGTTGTCAAGGGAAAGAATTCCTTAAAATTGTAGTAAATTTTAGCGTGGACTGGTAAATTTATTAAGCATAATAAACCCATTTCTAACCTGAAAATCGGTTCAATAATAATATTTTCAAGTGACTTTTCACTTTTTGATTAACTTCAGTGTTTGGCATTTCTTCTAAATGCATGATTAGTAAGTGTTTCCTGCATTTCGCAGTTTTGTTCCTTTAGAACGACTTAACGTAAGATCCTCCCGGATCATGTTGTTGTTGGTTCCTTCCGAACAGCCGTTTGGGGTGATGCACGTTTAGCATCGGGACTACCTTATCACTTAAGGGTGTCATGAATGACAAATACATGGTGGAATTTTATTTCAATTGTGAATGATGCCATTAACTTGTAGTGAACACCATGCTTTCCCATAATATTTCGCAACCTATCCAAAGCAACTGATAGTCAGTTTGGTTCGATTAAGGGTCCATTCGGCGGATGTTCCGTATCCGTGAAGGGTATTTGACTGGTGGATAACCTTAATTAAGAGAAAATCAGGCGTTCTACTTGTTGAAAGTCAGATTTTCCACGGATCGTGTGGATTAACTCTCAGTTCTCGTTTGGAATGATAGGTGCCCGGTTTTCAGGTCTTCCCTTTTCCAGTTTTTCAGTTTCGCTGTCCACTAACATATTAGCTTCTCTGAAGCAACTCTTCGATATTGGAAGAAACGAAGTGACGTTATGTAATGTGACTGTGTTTGGAACTTTTCAAAAATCAATAATTAAATTTTTTAAATATATTTTTGTGGCAAGAATGCATATTAAATTAACGATGTTATCGTGCTCTTTCAGTTTAATAAAAGTTAGTAAGCACATTTTTGCTCCTCATTTCAAGTAGTTAGGCTTTCTTCTGAACCCCATCGTTTGGTTAAGATCGTGACCGAATTTATTCCCGCAACGACCCAAGATTCAAGAGTTCTAAATTGTTCTACTATAGCAGCCGTGGCCGACCAACGATGGAATGGTAAGTTCAAGGGTTCAGTAGAAGTGGCGCCATCAACTTTGGGGCCTTAATGTCACGATAACGATGAGGAGCCCAAAGTCACGATAACGATATGATGTCACGATAACGATAATGAAATTATATATTGAAAATAAATGTTAGAAAAATATAAAATAATGTTGAGGCTTAAGCCACATTATAAATAATGCAAGCGGGTGAGAACTATGGCTGAGCCACAGTTAAACGAATTATGCCCAATGAGAGTGCTAGATATTATCACGTTTAACGAGGAGCGTAACTACTTGGTAAATAATAATAATAATAACAGTCACAATGCATTTTAGGAAATTAGTATTTAAAGCTATATTGAAGCTTATGTCATGTTGCCAATATAAATTTTGGAAGTGGTAACGCTGAATTACATTCAAAGTTTATGCGTTAACATGTTCTTTGTTTAATTAATTTACGGAAGCGAAACTATTTGGGATATTTATCCAGAGTAACTTATTAATTTTAGAATTTTCTTTTTATTAAACAAGTTTGTGATACCAGCCATGTAAACAAAATTTTATAAGACAACTGTTGGAATGTTGTCAGTTTCGGTATTAAATTGTAATAGCGTTTGCATGTGAAAACGCAGTAGGTAGTGAATTCTTTCCCTAGTAGTTTGGAGTATTCTGGTTGCATCAACAGCCAGCGTACTCATTATTGTATTCTTTGTGGTATTGTGAGATGGAAGGTCAGGCGACCTTGGAGAAGTTAATGCAGATGATAGAGGACATGAAAGTCCAGAATGAGAGTTTAAATAGTAAGACAAATGAGAATTTGAATAGTTTGAGGGAGGACACGAAAGTCCAGAGTGACAGTTTGAATAGTTTGAGGGAGGACACGAAAGCCCAGAGTGATAGTTTGAATAGTTTGAGGGAGGACACGAAAGCCCAGAGTGATAGTTTGAATAGTTTAAGGGAGGACACGAAAGTCCAGAGTGAGAATTTGAGAGAGGACATGAAGGCTCATAATGAAAGTTTGGATGGTAAGATTGAGGAGTTGCAGTCGAGTTTGAAAGACACTAGTGACGAGTTAAAGAGTAGTATTGAGGATACCCAGGCTAGGTGTAAAGAGTCTAGTGATGAGTTGAAGGCTGGATTGAAGAACGTAGTTCATGAGACATACACTATGTGCACCGAACTTAAAGAGGAAGTTAGGGGTGAGATAGGTAAACTCAACCAGCGTTTTGATGATAGCCGAGTGGAAATTAGGGATGAAATTGACAAACAATTTGCGGAAGTGCAGGTCAATTTAAAGAACGATTTTGATAAACAATTTTCTAAAATCCATGACAGTTTAAAAACCGATATGGACAAGCGTTTTGACGAAAGCCACGACATGTACAGTAGGTTATGTGATAGTCAGGATGAGATGAGAAAGGAACTTGACAAGCATTTACTGGAGAGCCAGGCGGCGCATAAACAGCTGATTGACAGTCAGGTTGAATTTAAGGACGACATTACACAACAGGTCGTAGAGATGCGGATCTCCAGTGATAAGGAAAAGGGGAAAACGCTAACCATAATAGAGGAACAACGTCAAATATTATCTGCGGACATTCAGTCACTGAACAACAAGGTAGATAAAATTAGTGTGGAATTGGAGAGTCAGGTATTGTCAAAAACCGAAACCATGGAGAAGAAACTGTTACAAGTTAATGAGGAAGCAATTAGTAAACTCCAAGCGGCTAATGAGGACTCCGAAACTTTAATTAAAGAAATTCAAGAGGAGTTAGTTGAAATGAAAAATGAACATACCAGGGAATTCAATGACAGGCAAATTAGTATAGAACAGGACTTAAGGGAAATCACGTCAGCCCAGGAAGAGACAGACAAGAAAGTTGGGTTCATTAAGAGCGAAGTGAGCAGTTGGATTAGCAGCGTGGTAGATATGCAGTCCAAGGTGGACAAAGTATTAAGTCAAACCTCGACAGCTGTTAATTCTGACCTCAGTGGTCAATTGCCAAATATCAGTCATGTGAATAATAACGGTCAGAGCTCAAATGTAGATACCAGTCGATCTCAAGGCTCAGGGGTCACAAACGTTATTAACATGATCAAGTTACATGAGGACCAGCCCAAGAAATTTAATGGAGGTCCACATACCACGCCGAAGGGATTTCTTAAGGATCTCAGGGAGTACATCCGGGACGCCAAGATTCCTGAGGAACGTCAGTTGAGGGTAGCTGAAAGATATTTAGAGGGGGCACCACTTTTATGGTTTAAAGGCTTCCGATACCACTTTGATACCTTTGATGAATTCCAGAGGGCGTTTCTCAATAAATTTTGGAGTACGGAAATTCAGCAGAGTCTTAGATTAGAGCTATACTCACGTCGGTATAATGCAATAGGCCCTACAAAGTTCAGTGAATACTTTATTGCCCAAATGGTAAAGTTCAGAGAACTTGAGGCGCCGCCCTCGGAGCAAGAGTTGGTACAGGCCATCCAGAAGCAGTTACCTCCCGAAGTGCAAAGGATGCTCATTGCATCAAAGGTAGAGACCCCAATGCAGGCAGAAATGATCCTTAGGCAATTGGATCATACCCATAATCAAATAGCACCCAGAGGGGGACGATCGCATGAGCAACATGTAAACACTGTTAGCCAGGTTCCAGAGGGAAGTCCAGAGGCACCTGAGCAGGGGAAACCACAGCCGACTGAGCGGAGGCGTGAGTTTCGCAGTAACTGGGAACCCTCGCATCCACGAAATGAGGATTGGAAAAGGCGTAGGGGTAATTGGAATTATCCACAAAGGAGGAACCCTTACTGGAGGCGATACGATGGGGACAGAGAAAACCAGAGGAATTTCAGGAATGGACTTAATAACCGCAGGGACTGGGGAAATAATCGAACCCAGAACTTCCGCCGTGATGAGGATGAACGGTACCGTGAACGTGTTCAGTACACCGACGGGTTAAGGAAGGACCACGAAAGGAAAAAATGGCAGGGGGCTATACAGCGCCAGGACGTCAACACCGATTGTTTCGGGGCTGAAAGTTTGGAATTCCAGAAGGCACATAGGCAAGACCAACGAAACTCCGGTCTGAACCCATTTGCGCCAGATTTTGAGCAGGAGTCAATGTCTACTCTTGAGAGAAGAAAAACAACTTCAAATTCCCAGTAGGAAAAGGTTCAGAGTCTTTCATCCCAGATTCTGAAGGAGAGACAACCGAATGACGCACATAACATCAATAACAACAGGAAACAGACTTCGAGCAACTCCCAATTAAATGATGACCGCAACCCAACAAGAAATTTACAGATTGACCATAGAGCAGAAGAAAGAGTTCCACTACAGGATGACGCAGTCTTACCAGCTGGGGAAATGGTCACCGAAGGAGAAGAAGAAGAAGTACAACCCGTAAATATGATCGTCACGTCGAGAGGAAGACAGGTCGAGGCACCACTCCAAGGACAGGCAAGCAGTGGGAGTAAAGAAGAGGAAGACGCTGAATGTTTACAATGTTCATTCTTAAGAGAAGACTTTGTTGATGACATCTGTAACGCGATCCTATTGTTGGAAGAAGAAAACAGGGAAATACGTGAAAGTAACAGAGCCCTACGTCAAGAGTGAGATCGGCTGGGAAAGTTTACGTAGAATCATGGTTCATCTGTATCAAAATTCCCATGTACACTTTAGAATTTTGAAGGAATATATCTGTTTAAATATTTCCCCTTTCTGGGTAAATATTTCGTCGTTTGTAGGTGGATTATGAACCCATAATTCTACGGTGAGAAAAATTTTTATTTTTCTCAAATATTTATTTGGTATTCAGAAACTACTGTATGTTTGAGGGCAGCCATTTTGCGCTCCCAAGAGCCCGATGTTGCGTGGGAAGGTTCCCGCAAGGCGAGCTCGTGGATTGCCGGGACACCTCGGTGGAGCTCGAGTGCCCGACAATTTTCTAAATTAATGGAATTCTGCACCACGAGGGATTTTGATAATATAGTAAAGGATGAAATAAATAAGCAAAATTATTCATACACCCTCTGTGGAGGTAGTGACACCAGGGACAATTTAGATGCAGTTAAGCCTAAGTGTGTGTTAGCGTGAGAACAGCGAGCTAGTTACACGTGCCAAGGTCGTGGGCAGAAGAAAACGCGCGAAACGCACGGGCAGAAACAATTTATTCCTCCTGTTGTGAGTGTAGGAAAATTATAAAATTAACATCGAACATAAGTGCAAGTCTGTCCGGAGTTCTGGGACAAGTCTTATTAAAATCGGTTTATTAGAAGCAAATTTGGCAGATTACACCACCGAGACTCATAGAGGGGATAGCGTCCTTCCGAAAATTATAAAAGAAACCCCCCACCGTAGATTTTGGAGTGTCGATCTGGAACTTGAAGCCGCGGGAGCTCGTGCCCGTCGTCATTAGAAATTCGCGCCAGATTGACCGACAATAATTCAATACATGTTCGTGGCTAAAGTCCATATATTAGTTAAGAAGAAAAGTGATTGGAGAACTGTGAACGTTTGCAGACGAACTGGGAAGGTGTAGGCTGGTTGAAAATTACACAGCAGATTTTATTTTTATCATTTCCTGTACTCTTGTAAGTGAAGAAGGTCTGGGGGAAGCGATTCAAAATAGTTCTATTCCCTTATCGGCCGAACACCTGTTCTTATTGAAACAACGGGGAGAGAAACCACTCTGGGAAGCGCATCAGACAGTTAGAGTCGACTGCAGAACGAGGGAAGTTCGTGGTGCAAGTTACAAAGAAAGTGCATTATTTATGGTAATTTTAATCTCGTGTGTGTGAAGAGTAGTGTTTGGATGAGTGAGATTTTAAAAATGAAAATGTTATCTGTGAAAATGAGTGGCTAAGTACGAGGTTGCTGGCGATGATGCAATCAGAATGCTGAGAATGTCACCATTGTGCAGGTCTGTCTATTTTATATTATGTTGTAGTTAGTTGGTTAGTTACTGTCTGTCCTAAACAAAATTTCCAGATGATTGTCGGGTGATATTCGTAATTATCAGGCGAAAGGCGTTGTAAATTTTGGTCAGCGTGTGAAATTTTTCAGTGTGTAAAGTTCATGTCAAGAACGGTAAAATGCGACGCTTAAAATTTTGTGTCGAGATGAGATATCATTCAAAGTGCGGATTTGTGAACGTTATAAGTGTAAATTTGTCGTGGCGAATATTGTAATTTCAGGTGTCAGTTGCATTTAGAAACGCTGGTTAATAATAATAATAATAATAATAATAATAATAATAATAATAATAATAATAATAATAATAATAATAATAATGTTTACCGCGGGATAAGGAAATTCTTCTCTGTTAAATTACATTTAACCAGTTATTTCTACAAGGATCGTAGGCATATTTAGATAATGTCAATAAAATTTGTTAGAGTCACAGTCATTAATGGGAAGGAAATTTTTGAGACATCGTGTATACTTGAATTGCGAAAGGTCGATGTGTGCTCTTGGATTCTTGAGGTCTGAAAGTCTTAATAATAGTAAGGTAAGAGATGTGTTCAATGATGGTTGTCGTTTTCATCAGGGGATCGAAGTATGAAAAAGGGTCGTGAAGGAAAAGGGATTGAAAGCGATGGATTTATACGTACGTGGAGATGAGATGGAAGTAATGCCGCTGGGATAAAGCGAGGAGAAAGTGTGTTGAGACAAGTTGTATTTTTGTAGAGGAAGTATTTAGAAACAGGCTGTGTGAAACAGGCTGTATTGTTTTCCGCAATCAATCCGAATTTGAGATGACTATGATGTGAAGCATTGTGAAATTTATAGAAAGATTCCAAGTGAAAACGACTCTTGTAAAATGTTACAGTCTGGGTAGTACACATCCAGTGATCTATGTTACGAAAAGCCCGCATGGATGATAAGAGAATGAACGATCTTCAGGATCAAAGAGCACTTTGGACACACGGTTTGGGTTATATTTAATTTGTTCATTGGGGAGGTCATGGATAAGATGGTTGGAATTGATGATAGGCGATCTGAGAATTTCGAATGCGATGGTGATGATTATTATTTTGAAGGCGTCCACTAAAAGGGTACCCGTGTGTTGGGAATTTTCATTTGCTTCCCTAACACGTCAGTGCACAGGCTGAGATTGCGTTCGAGGTGGAGAACCGTTCGTCACGTCTATTTATTTTTTGAGTTCACATATTATAATGATGTAGACACTTACTGTACTTTTCGAGAGGTAGACACTTGCTGTATTTCGACTTGCATTCAGTTGATAATAGAGACGTTGGTTCCGTCGTGCGTATTTTGTCTGACCAGATTCGGTGATATTGTTGGAGTTGTTTGAGAATTGCATTTCGCCTGATATGTTAAGGGAGACGCAGTACGACCCACTTTGACGCCCGACGATAGATTTAGGACGTCACGTGTTTATTCTTGGAGTCATTGATGATGAGACGTCCTAGGTCACGCCCGACGATAGGACTTGGAAGGCATCATGTATATACTGATTAGGTTTAGGGTGTACAGATTTCAAGTGAGCCCGACGATAGGTCTGGGATGGTAGCTGTACACACTCAAGTCTCAGTTTAGATTTTTTTTTTTCTTTTGTTTCTTTTGTGAAGTGGCCTGGTTGAAGGTAGCCATTACAGTGCGATATGATTTATTGTAGAGGGTCTATGCGAAGCTCTCATTGAGATAACGGGACTGCTGTTGACAAACGAGGGCTGTCCAAGTGTGGGACATCGACCCGATCTAGATAATATTTTTACTGTGTTTCTTCGTGCGTGTTAAGCTGTATGACTTCGAGATGTTAATTTATTTTTTTACGGACTTTATTGTTTCCTCGTCTTGACGTCCGTTTTCATTGATAGTGTGCATTATTGACACTCAGTGTTTTGGAATGAGACTTGAGTTGCGAATGCGGTTTCGATTCGTCAGCCAGTAATTTTATTTTATATTTTAATCTTGTCGTATTTTCATTCGTATTCATAGTTAGAATAAGTAAGTAATCACTTTACCAGTAGTGTGTTGGGACAGACAGTAAATAGAGAGATCTGTACCGGTAGCATTGTTGTCAAGGGAAAGAATTCCTTAAAATTGTAGTAAATTTTAGCGTGGACTGGTAAATTTATTAAGCATAATAAACCCATTTCTAACCTGAAAATCGGTTCAATAATAATATTTTCAAGTGACTTTTCACTTTTTGATTAACTTCAGTGTTTGGCATTTCTTCTAAATGCATGATTAGTAAGTGTTTCCTGCATTTCGCAGTTTTGTTCCTTTAGAACGACTTAACGTAAGATCCTCCCGGATCATGTTGTTGTTGGTTCCTTCCGAACAGCCGTTTGGGGTGATGCACGTTTAGCATCGGGACTACCTTATCACTTAAGGGTGTCATGAATGACAAATACATGGTGGAATTTTATTTCAATTGTGAATGATGCCATTAACTTGTAGTGAACACCATGCTTTCCCATAATATTTCGCAACCTATCCAAAGCAACTGATAGTCAGTTTGGTTCGATTAAGGGTCCATTCGGCGGATGTTCCGTATCCGTGAAGGGTATTTGACTGGTGGATAACCTTAATTAAGAGAAAATCAGGCGTTCTACTTGTTGAAAGTCAGATTTTCCACGGATCGTGTGGATTAACTCTCAGTTCTCGTTTGGAATGATAGGTGCCCGGTTTTCAGGTCTTCCCTTTTCCAGTTTTTCAGTTTCGCTGTCCACTAACATATTAGCTTCTCTGAAGCAACTCTTCGATATTGGAAGAAACGAAGTGACGTTATGTAATGTGACTGTGTTTGGAACTTTTCAAAAATCAATAATTAAATTTTTTAAATATATTTTTGTGGCAAGAATGCATATTAAATTAACGATGTTATCGTGCTCTTTCAGTTTAATAAAAGTTAGTAAGCACATTTTTGCTCCTCATTTCAAGTAGTTAGGCTTTCTTCTGAACCCCATCGTTTGGTTAAGATCGTGACCGAATTTATTCCCGCAACGACCCAAGATTCAAGAGTTCTAAATTGTTCTACTATAGCAGCCGTGGCCGACCAACGATGGAATGGTAAGTTCAAGGGTTCAATACAATACATAAGAGCCTCCGTGACTCAGGCGGCAGCGCGCCGGCCTCTCACTGCTGGATACCGTGGTCGAAACCCCGGTCACTCTATGTGAGATTTGTTCTGGACAAAGCGGTGGCGGGACAGGTTTTTCTCCGGGTACTCCGGTTTTCCCTGACATCTTTAATTCCAGCAACACTCCCCATTAACATTTCATCTGTCAGTCATCTATCATTGCTCCAGAGGAGTGCGACAGGCTTCGGCAGCCGACACTATTCCTATCCTCGCCGCTAGGTGGGGGCTTCATTCATTCCATTCCTGAGCCGGTCGAATGACTGGAACCAAGCTGTGGATTTTCATCAGACAAAATGAGATGCAAGTAATCGTCATGTATTTTGGTAAAACTTTTAAAATATGTACCTGTTGGGGTACAATATTTTACTGTTATTTGTGATATGGCTTTTAATGCTTGGAGTGTTCTAGGACATGTTCGCCTCGCCTCTGATGCCCTGCGCGTTGGATGTGGAATGGAAACCCAGTGTCGGTACACAGCCCACCCCCCGTTGAATAACTCCAAGAGATTTTTTTTTTTTTGCTTTACGTCGCGCCGACACAGATAGGTCTTATGGCGACGATGGGATAGGGAAGGCCTATGAATGGGAAGGAAGCGGCCGTGGCCTTAATTAAGGTACAGCCCCGGCATTTGCCCGGTGTGAAAATGGGAAACCACGGAAAACCTTCAGGGCTGCCGACAGTGGGATTCGAACCCACTATCTCCCGATTACTAGATACTGGCCGCACTTAAGCGACTGCAGCTATCGAGCTCGGTAAGAGATCTCTCCCCATCGGACGGACTAATCACCATCAACGGCGTCATATGGCTTCGCTACTGTGGAGAGGTTTGGAATTAAATCCAGGCTTTTGGTACGGAATCTAGTGATTAGAAATTGTATACCACCATCTCTCTTAGCCTGGCGGCCAATATTTTGTCGGTGAAATTTTTTCTACCAACGGGATTCGAACCGTCTAACCACGTCGTCAGACTTAACGCCTTAATGACTATGACCACTAGGCGGGGTTCATGTCGTACTGTGTCGCCATGGAGAAGAATTGTGATAACATATTGGGTGTTAACTCAATAAAATGAAATAATATAGCCTAAGAAAGGACTGGTTTACCCTGCCAAGTAAAAGGGAACGTCGAAATTGACGCGCGCGCACCCTAGATGGCGTCAGATGAAAATGCTTGTACATGGTGGATGAGGCCCTAGATTATTATTATTATTATTATTATTATTATTATTATTATTATTATTATTATTATTATTAACATTATTTTGCAATTTGTTTTACGTCACACTGACACAGAAGTTCTTATGACGACGATGGGATAGGAGAGAAGTAGGAATGGGAAGGAAGCGGCCGTGGTCTTAATTAAGGTACAGCCCTAGCACTTGCCTGGTGTAAAAATGGGAAACCACGGAAAACTATCTTCAAGGCTTCCGACAGTGAGTTTCGAACCCACTATCTCCCGGAAACAAGCTCACAGCTGCGCGCCCCTAACTGCACGGTGAAGTCGCCCGATTATTATTATTATTATTATTATTATTATTATTATTATTATTATTATTATTATTATTATTATTATTATTATTATTATTATTATTATTATTATTATTATTATTATTATTATTATTTGCGTATGGACCCTGTTGGATCACGCATTACATTTATGATTCGCCTTTCTAACAGACCATATTGCTTTCATTCTTTAACTATGTGCCTGTTTTCTTTCCTCTGACCACTTAGTCGATCTTTTAGGGACTTCATTCTCTGGCTTTACTATCCATCTATTTGTCTTCTGACGGTAAATGTTTCTGTCCATTATTTCTGATGGTTCTATCTGGGCCTTTTCTAGATAATTTTTAACATCTTGTATCCATGGTACGTTCTTCAGTTTTTCAGTATATGTCAAAATCTTGTGGGTTAGCCTTGAAGACGATAGTTGTGAACGCGTCCATAGAATTTCAGTCTTTGTTTCCTGATTTCTGCGGCAAGGTTGGACAGTCTTTCCGTAGCTCGCGTGGTTTGAGTCTATACCCTTCTTTTTTCTCCGGGCCCAGAATTTTCCTCAAGATCTTCCTTTCCTCCTTCAAAATGTTTTCCAGGTCACCTTTATTTCAGGTACCGAGATTTCACTTGCATACAACACTTCAGGTTTAATCACCGTATTATTATTTTTTTATAATTTTATTTGCTTTACGTCCCACTAACTTCTTTTATTGTTTTCGGAGAAGCCGAGGTGCCGGAATTTTGTCCCACTGGAGTTCTTTTACGTGCCAGTAAATCTACTGACACGAGGCTGATGTATTTGAGCACCTTCAAATACCACCGGACTGAGCCAGGATCGAACCTGCCAAGTTGGGGCGTATTATTATTATTATTATTATTATTATTATTATTATTATTATTATTAAGCTACGAACAGATGTAAGTTTCGTGGCGGTACATTCATCTCAAAGTAGGGGGCGGAAATAGTTTTCCTGCCCAGTGGCGCCAGATAGTTAAATTTGCCACTGACTATAGCATGTGCAGAGATAAAAAATAATAGCTGTAATAATAATAATCGTATGGCCTCAGCTGCCGTGTACAGACATTTCAATTTGACGCCATCTGGCTGTCTGCTCGTTAATTTCGACATTACGTTTTACTCTAGGCCTACTAGATGGCAGACCGAGTAAACCGAAACTCCCTTGGGCGTCTGTGGCCAAGATTTAATGAATTTTGTTGGGTAAACACCAAATGTGTCACCAGAGATCTTTTACATGCCAACATCGTATGACATGGAGTGTAGAATGGACCTTTTCCCGCCCTTCAAAAATCCGACTACCTCTGCCGGGTTTGAACCCGCTATCTTTGGATCCGGAGGCCGACACTCCACCACTGATCCACAGCTGTAATAATTCTGTAAAACGATAATAGTGATAGAAATACCATCCTTAACCTTCTTAAGCTGATTTCTCACACTCTCCGTTTCTTATCTCAAAATGTTTAGTAGCATCCCCTATTTTCTGTTTAATGTTTGGACGCTTTCACTAAATCACATTGTGTATTAAACATAAATCCTCATAAGACTAGATTCCGCTCCCCATTTAGAATTACGGAAGAGAAAACACTCGCTGTACCACAATCAGAACCAGTCTAATCTCTACAAAGTTATTCCAACTTGACTGTCATTGCGTTGCCAAACAGGTGTTGGAGGCCTACAGTATGTGGCTTGCGTAATACAAAAAGCTTTAAACTCGCTCAGCTGTTCTTCCTGAGCATTAAAGTAACTTCTACAATATTCACATGGCCACAGATTTCTCAAACTTGTTTGACCGCACACTAGAAGGTTACTCAATTACGTACGCAAAGCCGATAGGCGTGTCTGATATTTAAAAAGTCGTCAGCTGTCGAAACACTTCACATATTGTCCACCACATGTCGTGACTTTGGGTGTAACCTGTAAGTCTTTTAAGTACAAGAGTAATTTAGTATGTACCGTACTTCGCTTGGAGGAGAGCTTTAATTATTCTGCTTCATTGAGTAAGGGATTAAGTTCTCTCTTAATTGCAGAGCTTATCTCTGAGTATAACATTGCGAAATTATACATTAGACATTGGTTTACCATTAGATTTCGTAAAATTTGATATTAGAAAGTGTTACTCACCTAACTGAAGACCTCTCGTTACAAATCGATGAAATGAAATGTCGTATGGCTTTTAGTGCCGGGATATCCCAGGACGGGTTCGGCTCGCCAGGTGCAGGTCATTGTAATTGACGCCCTGTACGCGACCTGCGCGTCGTGATGAGGATGAAATGATGATGAAGACAACACATACACCCAGCCCCCGTGCCATTGGAATTAACCAATTTAGGTTAAAATTCCCCGACCCGGCCGAGAATCGAACCCGGGACCCTCTGAACCGAAGGCCAGTACGCTGACCGTTCAGCCAACGAGTCGGACTACAAATCAATGGTTTTCCAAGAGAGAGGATAATTATTTTTGGGGTTTACTTCATTGTACACACTACTTGAATCAATTTCTTATAAAAAAAACTATTCTATTGTTATAACTTCATGTTTTAAAATTAATATAAAATAAATAAATAAATAAATAAATAAATAAATAAATAAATAAATAAATAATGGAAAATAATCTTCAGATATGTCTTACAAACGTAAGCCCAACAGAAGAGAAATCCTATACATTCACTTGGAACAAAAATAACAAATAATATCGGTGTAACAAATTCAGGCTTCCACAGATTTTCAGGACAGAATTAGGCCCAGAACAAAATCATCACGGACAGAAGAGCGAAGGAGGTTACAAGATATGAGAATGAAAGAATATTGGACAAGGAGAAAGACCGGAAGAAACGAAGCTGATACGAATGAAGTTAATTCCTAACTTAGCCCTTATTTCCTCATTGCTGTTTTGTATCACCAATCATTCTCGCTACTTTCATGTCTGTTACTTCTAACTTACGAATAAGATATCCTGAGTCCACCCAGTTTTCACTCCCATAAATCAAAGTTGGTCTGAAGACAGAAGATAGTTCCATCCGGGAGCGGACTTCCTTCTTACAGAATACTGTTGACCACAACTGCCAGCTCACTGCATTAGCTTTGCTACACTTTGATTCAGCCTCACTTACTCCGGGAAGAAGCAAAATCACAGGAAGACTTCCATCACAAAGCACTGCACCATGACTGTCTGGCTGATACTTCATTGAAAAGATCTCGCACAAAGGGAGGGCAACACCACACGCCGGTAAAAAAAAAAGTGCTATAAAAGTACTAAGAGAAAGGAAGTATTTACTGGTGTCTGGATTTTTAAGGCCGTCCTCTGTCTGGAGGAACGTTTAAATGCAATTTTAATAACACCATCGTGCTACTGGATACCGTCAGGTTCGTTTACATAAATACTTTCTCAAGGCTACAAAGAGTGACTCATGACACTAACATCCAGTGCCGGATTAAGGTGTTTGGGGGCCCTGGACTATTTAAAAATGTGGGGCCCCTTCTTCGTAACATCACGTAAGACTAGCATACTGAAGTCGTTATAGAACCACTTCCACTTAAATTGATGAATAGGGAAGTGTTGAAATAGACTGCAATTTTTCTCTATTTTTCATGTTAACATTTCATAATGCCAAAAATTATTTTACATTTGTTTCATCATCACTATCAAATCGACATACAAAACAAAACTTCGTTTTTTGGCACCACTAGGATATTTTCTATCCATTTTACAAGAACACTACAGTTGTAACCTACGAATGGTTCAATAATCAGAGGTGAACTGGAAGTTCTCTTCCTGATGCAAAGATATACTATATCATGCGCATTCCACCGTGCTTCCCCTGTCCCCTCCCACTCACTTCCTAGACCTCTTCTTCCCTTCCCCCTCTGCCCGTACTCGCAAGCTGCCAGATTTAAATTTTCGTCAACAATAACCTTTACAATAATTACAGTGCATAAGTAGCGAGGATTCGTGTCTCCGGACGGTAACTGATTCTAGCAGTGATGAAATACTAACACGGACAGCTGATAAGGAAGGAAGGAAGGAAGGAAGGAAGGAAGGAAGGAAGGAAGGAAGAGTGCGTGTTCGACATTTTGCGAGCGTAAATATTCATGTACATGCACGGAGGTGGAGCAGCAGGCCTCTTTATACAATTTTAGGTTCAGCGAAGGGCCGGGGCCCCTTGGCACGCGGGGCCCGGGGCTGTAGCCCCTTTAGCCCCCCCCCCCTTAATCCGGCCCTGCTAACATCACAAAAACTGTTCTAAATTGAACATGACTGGGCGAGTTGGCGTGCGCGTAGAGGCGCGCGGCTGTGAGCTTGCATCCGGGAGATAGTAGGTTCGAATCCCACTATCGGCAGCCCTGAAAATGGTTTTCCGTGGTTTCCCATTTTCACACCAGGCAAATGCTGGGGCTGTACCTTAATTAAGGCCACGGCCGCTTCCTTCCAACTCCTAGGCCTTTCCTATCCCATCGTCGCCATAAGACCTATCTGTGTCGGCGCGACATAAAGCCCCTAGCAAAAAAAAAATTGAACATGCTTTTTATTAATACAGTTAAACCTCTTTGACACGAACTCACCCAAGATGAACACTCCGTTAACTTGGTTCCCATAGAGAATGTATTATTTCTTACGGAAGGTCTCATCGGTTGACACGAATTTCGGTTACTACGAACTCTTTTGATATAACTATGGCTGGGGTTCATCCGAAATTTTGTCTAACGTGAAGGGGCAAAATGTGTGACGAAAGTGTAACCATAACAACCGTGCAGGCAGTGATGTATGATATGGATGGATGATCAGATAATGTTGCCTAGCAACCGTGCAGGCAGTGATGTAGGATATGGATGGATGATCAGATAATGTTGCCTAGCAACCGTGCAGGCAGTGATGTATGATATGGATGGAAGATTAAATAATATTACCTACCCTGCAGTAACCGTGCAGGCTATATCTTATGGCTGGTTGCCATCTGAAATTAGCAGCTGTTGATGTATGGCCACAACTGGGAGACATATTAATGTTCATTCATTTTCGCAAAGAGAAAAGTGGGGGTTTTTTAGCTACCTGCGTCATTATACCTCACTTAACACTAGCTACTACCGCTTTTTATTATGTTTTTTCTTAATTTCTCTGCCTCTTGTTTGCTATTTGCTTTACGTCGCACCGACACAGATAGGTCTTTGGCGACGATGGGATAGGAAAGGCCCAGGAATGGGAAGGAAGAGGCCGTGGCCTTAATTAAGTTACAGCCCCAGCATTTGCCTGGTTTAAAAATGGGAAACCACGGAAAACCATCTTCAGGGCTGCCGGCAGTGGGGTTCGAACCCATTATCTCCCGGATGCAAGATCACAGCTGCGCGCTCCTAACCGCATGGCCAACTCGCTCGGTAAAATTCAAGAAAATGTGCGTAAGTGAAAGTAAACCATTGTCAAATCATAGTTCGTTTGGATATTAAGCTACGCGTAATTGGTTTACCATTGACGTTTCTTGATGCAATTAGATCGACAACTGTGAACTTGAGCGAGTCAAAACATATTAATTTAGGTCAGTCGCCCCAGTGGCAGACTCCTTTTCAGTTGTTTTTACCTATTCTTTAAATGATTTCAAAGAATTTGGAAATTTATTGAACGACTCCCTTGGTGAAATATTCCAGTCCCGAACTCTTTTTCCTATAAATGAATATTTTTCCCTGATTGTACTCTTGTATTCCAACTGTATATTCATATCGTGATTTTTCTTACTTTTAAAAACACGCTCAAACTTATTTGTCCTCAGCAATCCGCTTTCATTCCTATCCTACAAACTTATTTCGATAATATGCACACTAAATGTATGAAAAGATCAACAGCTGTTTTTATTATAGGTTGGGGAGGGGGTGGTGGTGATTACTGCTTTAAGAGGAAGTATAATTAGACAATCACCACCACCATCACCAATGTGTAGTAATTTACTTTTCTTAATTTCACGAATATTAGAATTCGAAATTGTATCCTCTTCAAACCCAACGTCCACGAGTGGGAACAAATACAATTTATTCCGTGACTATGAATTTAATTTGAATATACAAATAATTTTATTCAGGTTATGTTTTCAAAGTTTTTCTCCTTGATATCATTGACCGTTAACTTTCCGCAATCTCGTTGGAGGCCTTCTGGTCTGAAAGAGAGAAGTGGCAATGTCCTTTGCAGTTCCTGGTATACACCGGGTAAATGAAGGACGGAGACACAGTAAATTACAAAAGAACACGTTATAATTAAACGGCCCTTCCTAGGAAAAGCAAATACTGCGGTAAAAATGATGAAGTTCGCCTCTTGAACCATGCACTAGCTCATTATAGATCGTAGCACAAAGCAAAGTACTGGGACGTCGAAGTCTCTCAAAATTTCATGGAAATTCTTTGCATGAAAGATGTCATCAGGCATCAGCATTAGAAAGTCTGTTCTGTCCTACAAACGTGCCTCAGTAAGCGCCTTATTTATGAGTCTGATGTAGGATTGGATCTGTAGTCTATTGGCGAAGATGATGAATGATATTTTCATATATAAGTTGAAGAATTTCTTGTGCATTATGAATTTGTCCATATACGTTAACATTAGGCCAAATGGCAATCGGCTAATATTCATATCTGTGTACACATTTTAATTGTAATTTCTCTATACAGATGCAAACTAGTATCACATATGATCATAACGGAAGAGTTGGAACTCCAGAAACTGATTTTGCTTATTTTTCACATACGTGGGTTTTATGTCTGAAGAGTATATTCATAATTAATTATTTACTATGATTGCATATTTTTAAACATAAAATAGCTGTTAGCCATAAGGTTTCAAGTGGACCGAGACTAGTAAAGTCGAACAGATCTATCTTTGTATCCTAGAAACAAGGCAAATCTGTTTTGGACCCCTTCCGAAAAGAGATCTGGCTACAAATCTAGATGAGATTTTCAAATGATGGGGCAGCAGTTATGAACAGAGATAGAATAACAGGAGTGCATTTCAAACTAAGGTCTCGGTTTAATAATAAGGAGAAAGAGTTGAGTGTAGCGCAAAAAAAAAATTAACAGTGGAAACGCTTGAAGCTCTTAATCACACAACCGCAACACTCCGGTGAGTGGGAGAGGGAATTACAAATGGCGGGAAGAAAAAGTGAGCGCTTTTATATCGCCCGTGGGAACACTTTCTTTCTTATATGAGAGGAAGTGTCATAATGAGGAGTAGGATGTACAGATGAATAATATTGTGTTACAACATAGCAAGATGAATAATGTTAAACCAGCGGGATGTTTACCTGGAAAATTGCTTGGCGACATTAATTATAGTCGTAAATTAAATGTTGACATTACATCAACAAGTAAAGTAAACATTACCGAGATATTGTATAAAGTCTGCAGTCGACTGTGTGAGGCAGTGTTGTCAACACTAATTTGCTGTGAAAATTCGTAAGGACAGCATATAAAATCCCGTACAAACTTTCTTCAGATTATCTAAGCTATTTCTGAGGTCTCTGGTATCTTTCAAGCTCATTTTAATTTCGAACGCGGGCTTAACCTTTTGAATCCTACAACCGAGTTAACTCGAAACCCAACACATTTTCCACCGTCCCAACCAAGAGTTAACTCTCTCCCAGTCCCAACTTTAGTCTGACGCTGCAATTCCGTTATTCAACGCTAGGTGGTGTACATCTGACAGTGTCTTGTGAATAATAATAACATACATACATTATCATTATAAACTGTTATGCCTTTCAGCGTTCAGTCTGCAAGCCTCTGAGAATTTACTAAACGTCGCCACAATCCTCGATTTGCAACTAGTATTGTGGCCTCATTTCGTTCTATACCTCTTATCTTTAAATCGTTAGAAACCGAGTCTAACCATCGTCGTCTTGGTCTCCCTCTACTTCTCTTACCCTCCATAACAGAGTCCATTATTCTCCTAGGTAATCTATCCTCCTCCATTCGCCTCACATTACCCCACCACCGAAGCCGGTTTATGCGTACAGCTTCATCCATCGAGTTCATTCCTAAATTAGCCTTTATCTCCTCATTCCGAGTACCCTCCTACCATTGTTCCCATCTGTTTGTACCAGCAATCATTCTTGCTACTTTCATGTCTGTTACTTGCGTCTTATGAATAAGATATCCTGAGTCCACCCAGCTTTCGCTCCCGTAAAGTAAAGTTGGTCTGGAAACAGACCGATGTAAAGATAGTTTCGTCTGGGAGCTGACTTCCTTCTTACAGAATACTGCTGATCGCAAATAATAATAATAATAATAATAATAATAATAATAATAATAATAATAATAATAATAATAATAATAATAACAACAATAATAATAATAATAATAATAATAATAATAATAATAATAATAATAATAATGCAGATACAGCTGTAGAACAGTTACATAGTTTGAAACAACAAGGTGATAAGGCTGGACTTACGATCTCCTTTGAACAAAACACGTACTTGACTAATATCCCTACAGCTTCCCAACAACTAAAGACAAGGTAGGGTAAGATTGAAAGAGTAAACAACTTCACATTATCTCGGTGAAATTGTGCAGATGGGATCTAATGAAAGAGGAGCTAAGAACAGTAGGCGAGATGGGATGGCCGCAACGTTTCTCAGAACACATGACCTGTACAAGGAAAAGGCAATTTCAACGCAAGTTAAACTCAGACATTACAACACGATCATTAAACCCGAACGTTTGTATGGAAGTGAATGCCTCCTAGTTACTGAAAAGGCTGGTCTGAGAGAAGCTGAGCCTTCGAAAGATAATGGGTCCAAAGATCGTGGCTGGACAATACAGGTTGCAAGGACGATATGAACTTTATCAGAAAACCGAACGACTGACGGAATCCATCAAGAAGCGACGAATCAAGATCTATGGCCGCCTATTTAGAATGGATGACAATCGGTTGGTCCGCCTCGGTGGTGTAGTAGATAGTGTGATTAGCTGCCACCCCCTGGAGGTCTGGATTCGATTCCCGGCTCTTTCACGAAATTTGAAAAGTGGTACGAGGGCTGGAACGGGGTCCACTCAATCTCGGGAGGTCAACTGAGTAGAGGTGGGTTCGATTCCCACCTCAGCCATCCTCAAAGTGGTTTGCCGTGGTTTCCCACTTCTCCTCCAGGCAAATGCCGGGATGGTACCTATCTTAAGGTCACGGCCGATTCCTTCCCTCTTCCTTGTCTATCCCTTCCAATCTTCCCATACCCCTGCAAGGCCCCTGTTCAGCATAGCAGGTGAGGGCGCCTGGTCGAGGTACAGGTCATTTGTATCTCCCGATCCAGTCTGAAGCTCCAGGTAGAGGTGAGATCCCTCGCTGAGTCCGAGGTAAAAACCAACCCTGTATGGTAAACAGATAAAGAAGAAGAAGAAGAAGACAAGCGGTTGACTAAGAACATGTTTACTACACTCGATAGTAGACCTAGGAATAATGATAAGTTAAGTGGTTAGGGGAGGTGAGGAAAGATCTGAAAAAAATTGAACTAAATCATGAAGATATTGCTAACAGAATATAGTACCGACACCATATCAATAACTTCAAAGGCTTTCGTGAAGAAGAACAGTAGAACAGCGGGTGGACAGCAGAAAGGAGACAGGCTGCGAGAGAGAGAATGCAATGATACTGGACTGCAAAGAAAACTTCTAAAAATGTGCAAATTCGCTTATTGTAGTCTATAATAGCCGTAAACGTCTATAATAATAATAATAATAATAATAATAATAATAATAATAATAATAATAATAATAATAATTTGAAGTAATTAGCCATTAGAAACTGTCATGGCCCCCTCACTGGTCACGGGCCCTCCCCCCCTCCCCCCGTGGAGTCTGCGGGGCCCTTATCGGCGCCAATGGATGGGGCCCTACCTACGATAAAGTTTAATATTGAATATCGTACAAGCACTCAGTCCTCCGGACAGAGGAATTAACTAATTAAGGTTAATTTCCCCACCCGGCCGGGATTCGAATCCGGCACCCTTTGTCCAAATAGTAACCATTTACTCATGGAAACAGATTGAACTCAGTAGATTAATCGCTGACTGTGTAATGTGGTCCGTGATTCGTTTCCTGAATGCACGAAACGTTAAACCAGTTGGCATTCATAGCTAAGTGTGAGTGGTGTATGGTGAAAGTGTAATGATGGATGGAATGGTAAGGAAATGGGTTCGAATGTTAAATGAACGTCGTCAACATGTGCATGATGTCCCGCGGACCGGCTGACCGTCTGTCGTCACAGTTGATTTGGTGTGTGTGTGGTTGGAGCAAAAGTTCGTAAGGACAGACGGTATACAGTTTCGTCACTCTCCCTGCTACAATGTTCAAGGTCCGTTCTCTGCTATATTGTGATAGATGAAACTGTATCCACGATGGATGCCAAAACACTTCACTAAAGAGAACAAGATTAAATGAATGGACAGTGCATTGGCCTTTCTCAGACGATATACTTAGGAATGTGATTATGTGTTAAACACATTGTTACAGGAGACAGGACATGAATATCTTACATCACTCGTGAATCAAAGCAGCAATCCCTGGACTGAAGACATTCAACATTACTAGTGTAGAAGGTATTCAGACAGACAGTTTCCACCCGGAAGATCAAGTGCACGGTTGTCTGAGGCAGGCTACACGTATTACTCATGACTACTATGCGACGATACGAAATCTGCATCGTGTGCTTCTGAACAAAAGGCGTGAAATGCTTTCCCGTTGAATCATCTTTCTTCATGAAAATTCCAGACAGCACACAGTCAATCAAACCCAGCACCTCACCACATTATTTGGTTGGGAACAATAGAAGCACGCAAACCAACCAAGCCCCTCGCCACCACAATACAGTCCTGACTTAACGCAAAGTTATTTGCATCCTTTCCTTCACCTGAAGAAATTCTTTGGTGACAAGCGTTTTAATGATGACGATGATGATGATGATGATGATGATGATTATAATAATAACAATGATAGCCTAATAAAAACCAACAAATTCAAATACTTACGTGAAGTAATAACAGTAACAGTGGTAGAGGAGGACAGCACGAATTCACAAAATGAAAAAAGATTATCACGTAGCGATGAATAATATAGGGTAAAGCCGAACTCTATCGACAAACTTTCGGAGGTTGTTCTGGGACGCTTTATTGCAATCAGGGACTCGTGGTCTCCCATTGTTCGTTACATAGTAATTGCATTCGTTCAGGTTGTCGCCCCAGTTAGCTTTGTATCTGTGTTCCACTGAAAATGATAAATGATAGTTCTTGGCAAACGCCGCGGTGTCGGAATGTTGTCCCGCAAGAGTTCTTTAACGTGCCGGAAGCCAACGATGCTGTGATCATGGACGTCGATATTTTGAATAATACCCGTAAGGGAAAAATTCTGCATTTGTTATGTACAGTACTGTACAGAACACTAACAGAACAGATTGAACACACTGTGACAGAAGTGTACGTGTTTCGTCTGAGGATTGTAGCATTACTCTGTGTTTTGTGTTGTACGTTTGGTTATTGCATATCACAGGCTCTGCATTACTCTGTGTTTCGTAGAGAGTTTTGATGCTGATGAAATAGGAGACCCAGTTTTGAGGTCAGAGTTCGACAGAGCAGTGAGTAACCTAAATAGGAACAAGGCACCTGGAATTGATAACATTCCCTCTGAATTACTGACTGCCTTAGGAGAAACCAGCATGGCAAGGTTATTCCATTTAGTGGGTAAGATGTACGAGACAGGAGAAGTGGCATCCGATTTTCGGCAGAATGTTGTTATACCTATTCCCAAGAAAGCCGGTGTTGACAGGTGTGAAAACTATCGCACCATTAGTTTAGTTTCTCATGCCTGCAAATTTTTAACACGTATTATTTACAGAATGGAAAAAGTAGTTAAAGCTGAGTTGAGAGAAGATCAGTTTGGCTTAAGAAGAAATGTAGGAACATGTGAATTAATCCTGACTTTACATCTGATCTTAGAGGATCGAATCAAGAAGGACAAGCCCACGTACATGTCATTTGTAGATCTAGAAAAGGCATTTGATACTGTTGACTGGACCAAGCTATTTAAGATTCTGAAGGTGATTGGTATCAGATACCGAGAACGAAGAATTATCTACAATCTCTATAAAAATCAGTCTGCAGTGATAAGAATCGACGGCTTTGAAAAAAGAAGCAGCAATCCAGAAAGGAGTGAGGCAAGGTTGCAGTTTGTCCCCCCCCCCCTTCAATGTTTACATAGAACAGGCAGTAAAGGAAATCAAAGAGGAATTTGGAAAGGGAATCACAATCCAAGGAGAGGAAATCAAAACCTTGAGATTTGCCGATGATATTATTATTTTATCTGAGACTGCAGAGGACCTCGAAAAGCTGCTGAATGGTATGGACGAAGTCTTTGGTAAGGAGTACAAGATGAAAATAAATAAGTCCAAAACAAAAGTAATGGAGTGCAGTCGAACGAAGGCAGGTGATGCAGGAAATATTAGATTAGGAAATGAAGTCTTAAAGGAAGTAGATGAGTATTGGTACTTGGGTAGTAAAGTAACTAACGATGGCAGAAGTTAGGAGGACATAAGATGCAGGCTAGTACAAGCAAGGAAGAGCTTTCTTAAAAGAAATTTGCTCACTTCAAACATTGATCTAGGAATTAGAAAGATGTTTTTAAAGACTTTCGTGTGGAGCGTGGCATTGTATGGATGTGAAACATGGACGATCACTAGCTCAGAAAGAAAGAGAATAGAAGCTTTTGAAATGCGGTGTTACAGAAGAATGCTGAAGGTGAGATAGGTAGATCAAATCACGAATGAAGAGATACTGAATCGAATTGGTGAGAGGAGATCGATTTGGTTAAATTTGACGAGAAGAAGAGATAGAATGATATGACACATCTTAAGACTTGCTCAGTTGGTTTTTGAGGGAAGTGTAGGTGGTAAGAACGGTAGGAGTAGACCAAGATGTGAACATGACAAGCAAATTAGAGCAGATGTAGGATGCAATAGTTACGTAGAAATGAAAATGTTAGCACAGGATAGGGTGGCATGGAGGACTGCATCAAACCAGTCTATGGACTGATGACCCAAACAAGAACAACAACAACAACACAAAAGAAATCACATTTTTTTTCCTAATTCCAAATTCTAAATTTGCCCTGATGAATCCTAAGGGAATCTATGGGACCTATTTAGGAGAATGGCATTTACAAATTGAGACCAGAACAAGATTTATCCAGAGCATGAGAAAAAACAGGCCGTGCTTTCACAAAAGAAAAGATTATGATTCTTTGGTCACCTGTACAGAATGGACAAAGATAGATTAACAAAACACATTTTCGAACACGATTAAAATCTTTAATAACATTTTCCTAAGAAACCGAAGAAGATTTGGAACTATCAACATTAAAAAATAGCAAATTGAAAATAGAAAATATTTTAGGAAAGCAATATTTGATGGCCAATTTTGCAGAGAAAGCCAAGAAGAAATCCAGCAGTATGTGGACGGAAGAAAGAAAACAACAACAAAAACAACAACACCGAGAATGGATGAAGAAGTTTTTGGAAGGCAAGAAGGAGAAATCTGTTTCATGTAGTCCTAAGATGGCCTAATGGAATGAATAATAATAATAAAAATAATAATAATAATAATAATAATACTAATAATAATAATAATAATAATAATAATAATAATAATAATAATAATAATAATAAAGAAATCAACTACCACCTGGATTCAAGAAGTCAAGAAAGGCCTGGAAAGGAACAACATACGAGAAGAAGAATTATTGGAAAGAAATATTTTTAGGAAGAAAGTCTTACAAATGGAAGGATTCCAAGGGAGGAAGGAAAAGAAAACAGGCACAAAGTGGACTGAAGACAGGAAAAAGAAGCACAGTGAAACACTGAAAGAATACTGGAAGAAAAGGAAAGAACTAAGGAGGAAGAATTGAAATTGTAACGTGGTCCTTAGAAGGCCGGAACGCAATAATAATAATAATAATAATAATAATAATAACGGCGTGTGGCCTCCGAAGAGGCCTGGTTCAATTCCTTCGAGTTGTCGTCCTATATGCGACCTTGCACGTCTGTGAGGATGAGGCTCTACCTATGATGAATTCTAATGATGAAGACAACCTACACACCCATCCCCTGAACAATTGGAATAAAACAACGAAGGTTAAAATCCCCGACCCAGTGGGAAATCGAATCCGGGATGTCCTGTACCAAAGGCTAGCACGCTAACTATTTAGTCATGGAGCCGACTCTGATGACGATGATGATCTTAAAGGAATACAGGTACGGCTTTCATTCCAGGCGGCGTCGTTCTATGACGAAGGCATACAAAAATTGGTGCCTCGTTATCATAAGTGCCTTCATAATGGTGCTGGTTATTGTGCAGCAATAGCTTAAGGAGTGTAGAATCCAAAGAAAAGAAAATGTCTTCAAAATGATTTTGCGTTTCCTTGAAACAAATGTGGGTGTGTACTTAAAAATACACGCCTCTTGTCACTGATGTGATGGGAAATGAACAACGGTTAGAATTTGCGAACAGCTTCTTGGTGTGTGATAGCTAGAGCCCGGATTTTCAGGTGCTGATAGGTTAGACTGCAAACTTATTTAAGCCAATAAGAAGTGTACCCTACCGTGTACAACAGTTATGCTATGAGGTTCGCATAGACATTAGGAGTACGGCCTATAGAACTCCTAGAATTTATGTTACTCTTACTACAGTATGGAAGAGCGGGTTGTGCGACACTTCTTATTAATCAAATCAGTTTGAATTCTAACCTATTACCACCTAAAATTCCGAAGTCTATTTAGAGCCTATGGACTGTGTTTTGCGTTTACAATTGTGTCTCTCGTCTTCCTTTCCAATAAACTAATTGAAGAGAAATCGCGCTCCACTGTAGCACACGAACGAGGAAGGCGTAACAGTGTACAGTTTCCCACTTGACACCACATTTTATATAAGAACTGTTTACAGCTAAAAGGATAGTGATTTATTTACAACTGAAATTTCGGTATATCTATTACTGTAATTTTCTTTCAATTAATCAATTGATCAGAAGGAATGATGAGCATCCAGGAAATCTTCTTCTTCTTCTTCTTCTTCTTCTTCTTCTTCTTAATCTGTTTCCCTCCAGGGTAGGTTTTTCCCTCGGACTCAGCGAGGGATCCCACCTCTACCGCCTCAAGGGCAGTGTCCTGGAGCTTTAGACTCTGGGTCGGGGGATACAACTGGGGAGGATGACCAGTACCTCGCCCAGGCGCCTCACCTGCTATGCTGAACAGGGGCCTTGTGGAGGGACGGGAAGATTGGATGGGACAGGCAAGGAAGAGGGAAGGAAGCGGCCGTGGCCTTATGTTAGGTACCATCCCGGCATTTACCTGGAGGAGAAGTGGGAAGCCACGGAAAACCACTTCCAGTGTGGCTGCAGTGGGAATCGAACCCACCTCTAATCAGTTGACCTCCCGAGGCTGAGTGGACCCCGTTCCAGCCCTCGTACCACTTTTCAAATTTCGCGGCAGAGCCGGGAATCGAACCCGGACCTCCGGAGGTGGCAGCTAATCACGCTAACCACTACACCACAGAGGCGGACATCCAAGAAATCTACTGAATGAAATGGCGTATGGCTTTTAGTGCCGGGAGTGTCCGAGGACATGTTCGGCTCGCCAGGTGCAGGTCTTTTGCTTTGACCCCCGTAGGCGACCTGCGCGTCGTGATGGGGATGAAATGTGAGGAAGACGGCACATACACCCGGCCCTCGTGCCAGCGAACTTAACCAACGATGGTTAAAATTCCCGACCGTGCCGGGAATCGAACCCGTGACCCATGTGGCCAAAGGCCAGCACGCTAACCATTTAACCATGGAGCCGGACAGGAAGCCGGCAGATGTGTACACGGCAGCATATTCAGGTGAGTTACTAACTTCTTCTAGAGTACTCGGCACGAAAGACTAAAGACTTCAAGGCAAATATCGCCTACCAATTCTCTTTTTTCTTTTTAATGGCTCATCAAGACTGCCAACTTAACTAATTACATATTGAAATCACGAGAGATAACCATCAACCTCAAGGTAAGTATCAATAATGGAGGTCCCTTTCCCCAAGTAAATGATCAATCAATATATTCATAATTAAGTCGGTTTTCAATCTTATGAGAAATTAAGGAAATACACACACTCTCTTTCACCTTCACTCAATTCAATGTTATATATTTCAGCCTTTATTTTCATATATTATCTGCGCACTTTCTAGCGATAGATTTACACCCTAGTGCAGAATCGGTCGACTTCGGTTATCTTCGAGATTCGTATTGACAACCTTTGAAACACAAACTAAGAATCGCTTATCATCGCTGTGCGACACAGTTGTTGGCGTAAGATAATAAAGGTTTAGAAAATGCATATCGATCGATCATATTATCGATTCAATTCAGATTTATTTTCCATTCAGTTGGCAGTATTACCGGAACCGGCAGTGCTCCCTTCTTACTCCTCAACCGAGTACAAAAATCTATCACTAAAAAGTGAGCGTGCAATACGTATTTCTATAACCGTGTTGTTCGGTGTTTGCCTTATATAAATAATTCAGCACTTTCCTGAAATTTGCTATTACTTGTTGGACTGAAGAGAAATTACGCTGTAATTTTTTTTTTTTTTTTTGCTAGTTGCTTTACGTCGCACCGACACAGCTACAGTAGGTCTTATGGCGACGATGGGACAAGGAAGGGCTAAGAGTTAGAAGGAAGCGGCCGTGGCCTTAATTAAGGCCTTAATTAATTGCCTGGTGTGAAAATGGGAAACCACGGAAAACCATTTTCAGGGCTGCCGACAGTGGGGTTAGAACCTACTATCTCCCGAATACTGGATACAGGCCGCACTTAAGCGACTGCAGCTATCGAGCTCGGTCACGCTGTAATAATACACGCAAGCAAATATATTACATGTACATATGTCGTAAGTCAATAAGAATACACAAAGGCTAAGTCTGCAAACCGTATTCAAGTCGTGACAAGACAAGGTTAGGTTAGGTTAGGTTAGGTTAAGTTAGGTTAAGTTAGGTTGATAACGAAATTTCCTCGATTTAAACTGAGCTGATCTTTATAGAGGAGGTAATGATGCTTTCCTTCTCGGAATGAGTTCTTGCAGATTGTTCTTGCTTCTTATACATCGTAATCGAATTCTATACGTAAGTTTTGAACGAAATAAGACCGTAATGGATTAAATGCTGCGTTCGTCATTTAACATCAACTACATTATTGAATGCATGATTCGAACATGCTGCTTACCTGGTATTACCCAAACAGATTTACAATCCCACAGAAAAATAAAATATGGTTTAATTATACCCGCAAATGTAACACAAGTGATTTTAACAATACGTAGTTCTCGCGAATCGCGAAATAAACCATGACTGCACATTGCCAACGTGCCGGATTAACAGTAACTATAAAACGTTGTATCGGCAAGTAGGGTCCCTAAACTGTATGGTTAGCAACACTGAATCGAACCCAACAGCTAGAAGATAACTAAAAATCACTACCTTCAGTGTTAACAGGGGAGGAAAGACTAATGTTGTTCCCTTAGTGTATAGCCTTACGTGCCAGGGAGTATAGATATCTCAGAGGTCATTTTGCTCCGAGTTCTTTTGTACGCCCGGAAGACCGTGGACCCGAACATTTCCTTTTGATAGAAACAAAGTGACGAGAAGTTTTATTCTCGTAGAAGTTGAGATCTTCCTCTCAGTTAACGCGTTGAAATGCAAGGCTGCTCAACCGTCCATGCATGTAAAGTATACGGGGAAATGAGGTGAAAGTTTTACCTGTGTTTGGAATCTGTTTCGACATCTATTATACCCTTGAAATTCTTTCCTTACTTCTGTAGCCGTTAAAGACGAGCATCTAATTCGTACCTTAATGACACACGTACTCTGTGATGACTTAGAAGAATGTTTAATTAGAAAATTGCTTAGGTATGTTGACCAATTAAATTACACAAGTAAGTCTATCGACCGGTAACCTCAATGCACATACATCACTACCGTGAATGAAATGCAGACAAATGCAAGCCATAAGAAGGTTTCTTCAGAACGACCTCAATAGTATATCACATTGGAACGTTATTAATAAGTTAGATTTTAACATAAACAAATGTTATGCCGTGGTATATAAATGAATATGAGGAATGAACTGGAATCAAAGGTTCGCGGGTGATGTTATACTGTAAGCTGTAAAGTAGTAAATGAATTGCAGGATTTTGAGCGAATCCAGGCGCAGCGTTGCCAACCGTACGATCTGGATAATTCGATTCTGTGTACTATCGTACGATCCAATCAGCGGATCGTACGCATATTGTACGATCCTATGACGGATCGTAAATTTTGTCTTGTTTTCCCTTAAAATGCGTGGATTTTTGTTTCTTCTTTTATTCGTGCAAGTTATGTTCTATCAGAGATGACAGGTTGGAAAGAGAGGGAGAGACTTTCCAAGTAATGAGATTCCCAAGGAGAATTTACCCAAGAATGGGCTCTTTCCTTTCTGAGTTACTTCTTGGTCTCGCACCTGTACTGTAACCGAGCTCGATAGCTGCAGCCGCTTAAGTGCGGCCAGTATCCAGTATTCGGGAGATAGTGGGTCCGAACCCCACTGTCGTCAGCTCTGAAGATGGTTTTCTGTAGTTTCCCATTTTCACACCAGGCAAATGCTGGGGCTGTACCATAATTAAGGCCATGGACGCTTCCTTCCCACTCCTAGCCCTTTCCTGTCCAATCGTCGCCATAAGACCTATCTGTGTCAGTGCGACGTAAAGCAACTTGCAAAAAAAAACCTGTACTATAATCAGTAGATCATAGCATTCGCCTTCAGCACAAAGACGATAAATGGAGGAAATTACCCTTTGTCAACGTCAATGATGATATTAAAGCGTGATCTGATGAAGATTAATTTTGGACTAAGTTACAGGAGGTGAAAAACACGTTTGATGAATGTGAGTTTCCAGCACTCTCTATTTTGTCATTCCCTCCCTCGAAAGCTGATTGTGAAAGAATGAGAATGAAAATCCACAGCCTATTTCCGGTCATTCGATCGGGTCAGGAATTGAATGAATGAAGCTCCCATCTAGCGGTAAGGATAGGAATTGTGCCGGCTGCCGAAGCCTGTCGCACTCCTCCGGGGCGATGATTAATGAATGGCAGATGAAATGAAATGATATTGGAGAGTGTTTCTGGAATGAAATATGACAGGGAAATTCGGAGTACCCGGAGAAAAACGTGTCCCGACTTCGCTTTGTCCAGCACAAATCTCACATGGAGTGACCGGGATTTGAAACACGGAACCCAGCGGTGAGAGGCCGACGCGCTGTCGCCTGAGCCACGGAGGCTTCTCTTGAGTAATCTAAATAAAAATTATGTTCGTATCCTTGATACTGTATCTCACATATTAGCACTATGTCTTATATTTATTTTTCATCCTAACCTGTTTAAATGTAGAGTTGCGGCAGTGGGACACCTAGCTATGGTGTTTTAAAGTAATCCGCGGAGCGTACAGTTTTACGTGCGGTCCGAACCAAGCGTACTATACTTTTTTCGGGAATTTCATACTGTTAACCTAGAATCGAACTAGTCAGCTTCCTCAGAAGCAAGCTGCTGCGTAAGTGAGCTATTGCATCTGTAAAGAGACTTTTTAAGAAAGCAAATATTTTAATGGTTATTTTAAGTCGGACGACGCTCTCTTTAAAAAAAAATACGATCTTTTTAGGGTTATTGTACGATCCTGACCATCTCAGAGGTTGGCAACGCTGATCTAGGGGGACCTAGACAATGTTGTTAGGTGACCAGCGGACAGTGGTATGACGGTAAACGAGATGAAAGGTCAGATTATGAGTTTCACCAGGAGAAAAAGTCATTTCAGTTTCAATTACTGAGTCATAGTATCTCATGACGATCACTGTAAGTTCCTATGTGTTAATATAAGGTATGATCTTCATTGGGGTAATCATATTAACGAGGATGTCAAGAAAAGGTAAAGGTCTCTTCACATCGGTATGAGGGTATTTAGGGGTTATACAACCTGTGAAAATAAAGTTCGGTGAATAGTCCTGTACTATCAACATGGATGAACAATGCACGGCAGTGACCTTACTGTCTTTCGAAATAGTCTCTTCCCATAACTATGCACTGCTGAGATCGGCGATACATGTCCTGGAAACTTTGCAAGAAGGCTTCCTTTGGGATGGTGTTCAAAAGGTGTCGTATGAGTTGTGCCGAGTATAAGTTGCGCCGTGTTAAAATCAGTATAACTTGCGCCGTGCTCATTAATCATTCTAGGAACTAGAGGTCTTGTTTGGGAATTCCACAGGGAAGTTAAAGATCTCATTTTGTGTCTCAAATCCGAAGCAGAAAGCTCGAATTTTAAGATTGCCAGGAATGAACTTCATCTTGAGGGCAAAAGAAAAAAAAGAAGTTACGTGCAATTAGACCAAAGGATCTTGAGAGCAACGGAGGTCTATTTGGAAAGCGGTAATGTAAAGAAATTCATCAGAAACATGTCATATCCTCCAACTGGATTAGACATTTAGTACTGAACCGTTCATTCAACGGTGCTTACTTTGCAAATATGCAATGTAAATATTAGGTTTAAGACACTGACAAGGTTATAGGCCTACCGAAAATTTTAATCATGTATATAGGCATTAGTTTTCATAAGGATGACAAGGCCGAATGGCCGCTTTCTGTATTGGTAGACTTGGTTTGTTAAATAATGTCAAATCATTCAAGTAATACTTAAGCGGCTGTTTTAAGTTCAACGGAGATCGTCTCAATAAGACATAATGAAACAACCCTGATAGAATGAACATTTGCGACGGAAAACTGTAAATTTCAGTTATTGTTAAGATTAAAAAAGCTTCTTCATGACGCTGATGGAACGTAGGCTTCCCATCACTGCTCCGGGGGTTAAATCTACGATAACTTTAGATAGCGTTTATGCTGGACAAAGCTGGCGTTCAAATTATTATTTCTGATTTCTTCATATTTATATCAGCATCACTGTTTGAAACAATTTCATTTGTCATTTATTAATCTTTCATACCCAGGGGAATGCGACAGGCCTCGCCAGGGCACACAATTTCCTTTCTTTGTTAGTAGCTATGGTTCATTCTTGAGCCCTATCACTTCATAAGGGGTGCATGTCGGGGAAACGTAGGGTGAGACAGATTTTTCTGTTTTCACTGGTCATTCTTTATTCAACAAATTCGCTACATTCCATTTGCCATCCATTAATCTTTGTCCGCAAAAGCACGTCAGATCTCGCATTCGGCAGTATTTTCTTCCTTTAGCGGTATTTCATCCTTCATCCATTCTATTCCTGACCCTATCAGTTAGCTACAAACAGGCTGTGGATATTCTTCATAAGACTGAAAGACTTTTTTTTTTTTTTTTTTTGCTATTGGCTTTACGTCGCACCGACACAGATATGTCTTATGGCGACGATGGGACAGGAAAAGGCTAGGACTGGGAAGGAAGCGGCCGTGGCCTTAATTAAGGTACAGCCCCAGCATTTGCCTGGTGTGAAAATGGGAAACCACGGAAAACCATCTTCAGGGCTGCCGACAGTGGGGTTCGAACCTACTATCTCCCGAATACTGGATACTGGCCGCACTTAAGCGACTGCAGCTTTCGAGCTCGGTGACTGAAAGACTGATTACAAACTACGTAGTTATACACATTTCACCCACTGTTATAAATACGATGCAGATTTTCTAAATATGCAAGAAACCAACAGTGATAGAGTGAATACTGAGCTCGATAGCTGCAGTCGCTTAAGTGCGGCCAGTATCCAGTACACAGGAGATAGTAGGTTCGAACCCCACTGTCGGCAGCCCTGAAAATGGTTTTCCGTGGTTTCCCATCTTCACACCAGGCAAATGCTGGGGCTGTACCTTAATTAAGGCCACGGCCGCTTCCTTCCCACTCCTAGCCCTTTCCTCTCCCATCGTCACCGTAAGACCTATCTGTGTCGGTGCGACGTAAAACAACTAGCAACAAAAAAGATAGAGTGAATGATATTTTTTATATATTCATTTCAAAATCTCAGTACTACAGATATTCACAGACATTCCTTGAACTTGGAAATAACCCCCTGCGGTGCAGCGCAGGTAGCAGATGCTTAAGACAGCTGTCAAACCACTTCTACTCCCAGCGGGGAATCTCCACGGCGCAAATTATACTCGGCGCAACTCATACAGAACCGTTCAAAAGCCTCGTCACGATTCGTTGGGTGTCAGGAATATCGTCAAATCTCTTTTCCTTCAAAGCGAGTTTGAGTTGGGGGAATAAGAAGAAGTTTGGAGGATTGATATCTGGCGAGTATGGATCCCGGAGAACGCCATTCCATGCTTTGCCGTTTCATTTCAGGGTCGTACCTGAGACACCAGGTTTCATCTTCAGTGACAATACAGTTCAAGAAATTTGGTGTCGTATCCGCCGTTTCGACAAAATCCTGTGAAGCCTCTAAACGTGCCTGCTTCTGATCGTCCGTCAAGTGATGTGGCATAAGACGAGAACACGTTTTCCTCTTCCCTAACTTCTGGGTAACGATTTGTCGCATGGATTCACGGTTAATCTGCAGTTCATCCGGTATCATGCGTACAGTTAATCGCCGATCGTTCCTGATTAATGTCCTCACTTTCTCAATGTTTTCGTCACCGACGGCGGTCGCCGGTCTTCCGCTACGGGGTTGTCAGAAACTTTCCCGTCCTCCTCGAAACGGGCGAACCACTCGTACACACACTTCAAGGACAATGCTTGATCTTCATAAACACGTACCAGAACCGCATGCGTTTCTTTCGGTGTCCTACCAAGCTTAAAACAAAACTGTACATTGATCTTTTGGTCGTTCATGTTCCTGTTCGCAGTTCAGAACCAACGCACTAAACACGCACTGTGTCAAACAGGTCTTACACGGCACACACATTATGCTCAACTGAACAACGTTGGGAGCAGGTGGTCAAAACCTGCTGCTACGCATGTGCAGCGTTGTGTGTCGCCAGTATTGCTGGATCGACCGTTCTGACTTCATTCACCGAACTTTGTTATCACAGGTTGTAGTAAGAATGTAAATGAGAGGACATATAAGTCTCTGGCAAGACCCTAATTAGAGTATGGTTACAGTGTACGGGACCCACACCACGATTATTTGATACGAAAACTGAGAAAGATACGTCCTTATATTAACACCTAGTGATCCCCATAACGAACTTTCACCCCATCTACGCAGTCTTTAAAATTCGGAGAGCTTTTCCCGTTAGTGAAACTCACAACCTGACTTAACCCCGTTTATCATCATGTTGTGAGATGGAGAGCGGACAGTGGTATGATGGTAAACGAGATGAAAAGTCACGTTATGAGTTTGACTAAGAGGAAAAGTCCTCTCAATTTTAATTACTCTGTTGATAGTGTGATAGTCCATCCTTATGATTACCCCAATGAAGATCATTCCTTATATTTAGGGCCCGGATTTTTATGCAGTAACAGGTTAGATTGCAAACTAATTTGGTTAGTAGGAAGTGTCGGCCACTCACTCTTCCATAATGTAGCAAGAGTAACATAAATTGTAGGGGTTCTGATGGGCCGTACCCCTAATGTTTATGCAAACCCAACAGCATAATCGTTGTGAAGGTAGACTATACTTGATATTCGCTTCAGTAAGTTTGCATTCTAACCTATCAATGCATAAAAATCCGGGCTCTGGTATATTAACACCCAGGAACTTGCCGTGATTGCCTGAGATACTATCACACTGTCAACACGGTCATTAAAACTGAGAGGACTTTCCGCTCTTGCTGAACCTCATAACCTGTGCTGTCCATCATATCGAGGTCTTTTCGCAGTTGCTCACAATCTTGTAACTTATTTATTACTATTCTTCTTCTTCTTTATCTGCTTACCGTCCAGGGTCGTGTTTTCCCTCGGGCTCAGAGAGGGATCCCACCTCTACCGCCTCAAGGGCAGTGTCCTGGAGCGTGAGACATTCGGTCAGGGGATACAACTGGGGAGAATGGCCAGTACCTCGCCCAGGTGGCCTCACCTGCTATGCTAAACAGAGGCCTTGGTGGGGGATGGGAAGATTGGAAGGGATAGACAAGGAAGAGGGAATTAAGCGGCCGTGGCCTTGAGTTAGGGACCACCCCAGCATTTGCCTGGAGGAGAAGTGGGAAACCACGGAAATCCACTTCCAGGATGGCTGAGGTGGGAAACGAACCCACCTCTACTCAGTTGACCTCCCGAGGTTGAGTGGACCCCGTTTCAGCCCTCGTACCACTTTTCAAATTTCGTGGCAGAGCCGGGAATCGAACCCTGGCCTCCGGGGGTGGCAGCTAATCACACTAACCACTACACCACAGAGGTGGACATTTATTACTCTATATAGTTTAACATCACCCTGAAGAAGCCTTACCTCTGATTCCAGTTCTTTACCATATCATGTATACACGTACATATAAGGAAACCAAGGTCCAATAATACTGCATTGAGGAATTCCCCAATTCTTCACCTTATCCTCCATATAGAATGCATATATAACACCCTCCCCATGGCACTACAGACCTTGAAGGGTCTTGTCCAACCAAGCGACTGCTGATCAGCTCGAAGGCCTGCAGATTACGCGTTGTCGTGTGGTCAGCACGACGAATCCCCTCAGCCGTTATTCTTGGCTTTCTAGACCGGGGCCGCTATCTCGCCGTCAGATATCTCCTCAAATCTAATCACGTAGGCTGAGTGGACCTCGAACCAGCCCTCAAATCCAGGTAAAAAAATCCCTGTCCTGGCCGGAAATCGAACCCGAGTCATCCAGGTAAGAGGCACGCATGCTACCACTACACCACGTGAGCCGAAAATGCAAATGTAAATAAATACAAATTACACTTCCCCTATGATTGCGCTATATTCCTCCGAATGATAGTGTCATTACGATCTGAGATACTGAAGTCGAAATTTATAACGTAGTCTGTTCATACATCAATTAAGTAATCTTAATTGAGTGATCAACTGTCAAGGAGTGAGCTAGCTATTATGAATGAGTCGTTCAAGTGAGTCAGGACGTTCATGAACGATCTATCACTATTAAAAAAAAACGTACATATAATCCGCATATTCACTACTTCCTCATACAGCTCTCGCTTCAAACGAGCTACAGATTATCACTCGATCACAACATCTTAATTCACTGTTGTTGCTGGCAATCTCTTGTTACAATCGCAGTGCGGTGAAACTACGCGTACCATGCACTGATCGCCACAACATATTCTTTATAATGATCAGCTGCTCATATAGTCATTATGATAATAGGAACAAGCAATTCATTAATAATCACTTTTCTTTCTTTCTTTCTTTCTTTCTTTCTTTCTTTCTTTCTTTCTTAATCCGTCTTCCCTCAGACTTAGCGAGGGATCCCACCTCTACGACCTCAAGGGCAGTATCCTGGATCGTGAGACATTTGGTCGCGAATACAACTGGGCAGGAGGACCAGTACTTCGCCAGGCACTTCTGTGATGAACAGGGACCTTGTGGGGGATGGAAATATTGGAAGGAATGGGCAAAGAAGCGGCCGTGGCCGTAAGATGGGTGCCATTCCAGCACTTGCTTGAAGAAGTGGGAGACAACGGAAAACCACTTCGAGGGTGAGTGAGGACGGAATCGAACCCACCTCTACTCAGTTAACATCCCGAGGCTGAATGGACCCCGTTCCAGCCCTCGTACCACTTTTCAAATTTGGTGGCAGAGCCGGGAATCGAACCCGGACATCCGGGGTTGGCAACTAACCACACTAATCACTTCGCTACGATTTTTAACAATGCTGGCAGTTTGTTTGTTCTACGTTAGGAATACTCACCACATGAAGCACATTCAGTCTTAGCCTTAACTTTACGTGTACCGAGCTCGATAGCTGCAGTCGCTAAATGCGGCCAGTATCCAGTAATCGGGAGATTGTGGGTTCGAACCCCACTGTCGGCAACCCTGAAAATGGTTTTCCGTGGTTTCCCATTTTCACACCAGGAAAATGCTGGGGCTGTACCTTAATTAAGGCCACGGCCGCTTCCTTCCCACTCCTAGGCTTTTCCTATCCAATCGCCGCCATAAGACCTATCTGTGTCGGTGCGACATAAGGCAAATAGCAATAATAATAATAATAATAATAATAATAATAACTTTACGTGTTGGGATGCAGGTACACGATGAAATGTCTTATTCATCCTGAAAATATCAGGCAAGAGGCTCATCATCAGTTCGCAGTATCAGTCCCCATCGAAGTAACTGATTTGACATGGATGGATGATATATTTTTGGGCTGAGGTCTGTTAGGAATTAGCGGGAAAATGCGAAGAACATAGGATGCTGAGTCTCATTTCACATGCAGCCAAAGTCGTATTGAGAACGCTAAACAGAAGGATATATGGAAAGCTGACTAAATTTATAGGTGAAGAACAATTTGGTTTCAGGCGAGGAGTTGGAACAAGAGATGCCATTGTGCTGCTGACGGTGATGGGAGAGAGAGATACATTGAGAAAAACAGGAAGGTTTAAGCTGTATTCGTTGATATTGAGAAGGCTTTTGACTGTGTCAGATGGGACAAATTGATAGCAATCCTAAAGAAACATGGAGCTGATTGGAGGGATAGAAGGCTAATAAAGAACTTGTACTTAAACCACAAAGCAAGAGTAAGAATAGGAGGTGATATGAGTGAAGAAATTGAATTAGAAGGAAGTCTCGAGGAAATAATCAGCGAAAGTTTTAATGGAAAAGGTGGAGTTTTTGTTGGGGGTCGTAGAGTACAGTTTATAAGACTTGCAGATTATGTGAATGTAATGGCAGAAAGTGCACGAGAATTAATAAGAAAAGACCAAAAGTATGACAACTGGAGCAAGAGGTAAAAAATCGTATTAATATAAGGGGAGAAGAAATAGAGGAACTCGATAACTTTAAATATTTGGGAAGTATGATCATGGAAGGTATGTACTGCACAAGAGAAATTAAGAAAAGAACTGCCATGGAAAAGGAAGGTTTCAAGAGAAAATTGAAATTACTTTGTAGGCCACTGAACAAAGATTTGAGGAGAATATTTGCCTAGTGTGGAGAGACTTGGACAGTACGGAAGAAAGACGAAAGGAGACTGGAGGCACTAGAGATGTGGATATGGAGGAGAACAGAACAAGTGAAATGGGAAGACCGGGTAAGAAATGAAGAGTTGGAGAAGAACGAACTATGTTGTAAATCATTAGAAGGGGAGGGACTGTTTACTGAACTAAGGAAAAGAAGGAATGGCGAAAGGCAAGTTCTGGAACTGGTCAGTTGCGTGTTTTTCTTTTATTCATATTGGTCAGTCTGATTTGGTTGGCAATACGAAGAGTTATCCCAATGTGACTAAGGTATTATGTCCTCTCTTCTGAATGCTACAACACAGATTTTCCACTTGAATAGATATGTTTCTATTATGTATAGCACAGGAAGAGGACACCGATTTGATTCCAGTTCCTGTCGTGCTGTGTGTCACGTTCTCAATGTAGACTACAAGATCAAACCGCTGATGAAACATTCACACTATCTCCTTGATCAGTATCGTAGAAAGCGAAGTCCTGTCAGTAAATCATGATGAATGCTGAACATATACAACAATAGTAAATCTGCCAGGAAATGCCAGATTGTACACAACACAAAAGGCAATTCCAAACCGTACATCAAAAATGGCGGACTCTCAGGAAACGGAATAGGAATGAAAGTCCTAAATAACAATGGAATATCACCTACCTGTTCATCGAGACATGCTGTTTTGGGCACTTACGACATTAATTTACACAGCTAGGTGCGTGTCTCGTTGTCTTTAATTAATTTGAACGTCTGTCTATGTCACGGCGAGAAGATACAGACTGGCCAATTAAAATGATAATGAGAAGAACTATCTAACATGGCTAAAGTAAGGAACTTGTTTTAGCGAAAGTCTTTAAACACGTAACACCAAAAGGTCGCCAAATCCTCTCACTTTTCGTGAGAGAATTTCAGTGAAATTGCTTTCCTATAGTGACCCCTTGTGACATATGCCTTCCAGAGAGATCTCTCCTTAACATCACGTAAATCTAGGATGATCACTTCCACAAGTTCCTGACCCCCTTCTTGGTGGGAAATCTATTCCAGTCTTGAGTTTACTCGGAACTATATTACAGTCCAAGGGGACCGAGCTCTGTAGCTACAGTCGGCCATTATTCGGGAGATAGTGAGTTCGAACCCCACTGTCAGCAGTCCTGAAGATGGTATTTCGTGGTTTCCCGTTTTCACACCCGGCAAATGCTGGGGATGTACTTTAGTTAAGTCCACGGCCACCTCCTTCCCATTCCTAGCTCCTCTCCTATCCTGTCGTCGCCATAAGACCTATCTGTACCAATAATCTCCAGGAAAAATCTTTATTAGCAAATTCGAACACGAAACACTTGTTCACTCCCCATTCCATACAAATGTATCTCGAAAACTAGTTACGAAAGCATAGCAAGATAGTTAATAAACTAAATGAACTACCGGGCGAGTTGGTCGTGCGCGTAGAGGCGCGCGGCTGTGAGCTTGCATCCGGGAGATAGTAGGTTCGAATCCCACTATCGGCAGCCCTGAAAATGGTTTTCCGTGGTTTCCCATTTTCACACCAGGCAAATGCTGGGGCTGTACCTTAATTAAGGCCTCGGCCGCTTCCTTCCAACTCCTAGGCGTTTCCTATCCCATCGTCGCCATAAGACCTATCTGGGTCGGTGCAACGTAAAGCCCCTAGCAAAAAAAAAAACTAAATGAACTAATTTCAATGATTATAAAATGAGAAATTAAATCTAAAGAGTCTAAGATTGGTATTATATGTAAAATAACAGACTCGACCTAATCCAGTTTAACCCTTTTTCTCCCAGACATTTTGGCAGGGTATGTGCAAGAAATCCCAGGTGCTTTTCTTGCTTTATCGTTGTACTTTACTAAACTATGCATATTTAATTTATTTATTGTCCAAATTGTATAGTTTTTATGTTTTATTTGTAAATACATACTCTAAACGATACTAAATGCAAAAAGTAAATAGTCATGCAAAAAAGATATATAATTTTCCAAAATCTACTGACTAAATCAGAATATTTTTTTCACATTTCTTCAAAATTTCAAATACAAAAAATTGAAAAAAAACATTTAAAAACGAACAATACTACTCAATTCCAGAACGACAGAGTTGCAGAACTACAAACAAAACCGTTCACTTCCCTCCAACAACGTAGTATGTTATACGTATATTTCAGAGTATATTATATTTTTTCTTCTTAATCTGTTTACCCTCCAGAGTTGGCTTTTTCCTCGGACTCAGCGAGGGATCCCACCTCTGCCGCTTCAAGGGCAGTGTCCTGCAGCTTCAGACTTTGGGTCGGGGGATACATCTGAGGAGGATGACCAGCACCTCGCCCAGGCGGCCTCACCTGCTATGCTGAACAGGGGCCTCGGTGGGGGATGGGGAGATTGGGAGGGATAGACAAGGAAGAGGGAAGGAAGAGGCTGTGGCCTTAAGTTGGGTACCATCCCGGCATTTGCGTGGAGGAGAAGTGGGAAACCACGGAAAACCACTTCAAGGATGGCTGAGGTGGGAATCGAACCCGCCTCTACTCAGTTGACCTCCCGAGGCTGAGTGGACCCCGTTCCAGCCCTCGTACTACTTTTCAAATTTCGTGGCAGAGCCGGGAATCGATTATTTACGAAACGTCCGTCTATACGGACGCTGGGAGCGAAAGGGTTAGAAATCTACTTCAAACTGAAGTTTAAAACATGTTTGTCGAAAATTTTGCACTTTCTGTTATATAGTATGTCCTTTTTCTGTGTAAAACTAAACCCCCAGGGGCTCTGAACTTTGGAGCGTGGGTTGGCGACCACGAGGCCCTTAGCTGAGTGAGTTCCACTTACTTGTGCCAGGCTCCTCACTTTCATCTATCCTATCCGACCTCTCTTGGTCAACTCTTGTTCTTTACCGACCACGACGCTATTAGGTTTGCGAGGGCTAGGGAGTCTTTCATTTTCACGCCCTTCGTGGCCCTTGTATTCCTATGGCCGATATCTTAATTTTTCCGAAGTGTCGGACCCCTTCCATATTTTTCCTCTGATTAGTTTTATATAGAGGATGGTTGCCCAGTTGTACTTCCTCTTAAAACAATAATCACCGCCACCAATCACTGTGTAAAACTAAGACCTATAATGCGGAGTACATTGTTATTTTAGTAACCTGAATTGCGGTTCGGAATATGAAGAGTCTCAGCTCATCTTCAGGGCAATGTTTTGCGGAATGTTTCTAATGAGGCGAGAAGATAAATCACCATCAGTGTTTCGAAGCATCGATGTAGCTCACATGTACGGAACAACTGTTGTTCCTGTTCACGCGACACGACACACGCAGAGCTTCTAAACAGATGTGTCGAGGCATCCAGACAGCTGATTGCGCTGGCTCAGTGTTTCCAAGAATGAACACATACTAGCCAACTCTACCTACGACGTCCTTAGTCCATAAAACTAATCAATAGTAACATTAAACCGACTGGTTATTAATTGAGGTGGGCTCTTTGTCTTCTGCTGCTACTTATCTTGGCGTTACCGGTATAAAAACTAACCCGTGTAGTCAGTGATTTAGTTGGAAAAAATATTTACAGGAACTCACCTTATTAATTCAGCAATTTCCAGATGGACTCGTATTGGGTGTCAAAATCAGCGGCCTCATGTTTCCGACAAGTCGTTTCGTCAGATGAACGTCTCCCCTTTCGTATCCATGACTTGACATATGGTTGTGGGTTAAATATATGCACAGGAGGTCAAACGCTGCTTATGAAAATAAGTCCGCTTGATCTTGCAACCAGCAGCCTATTTCTCTTTTCGGTGTGGATCTCATTCATGGTACTGAAAGCTCTTTCAGCTTCTGCTGAAAAGATGGGAATAGTCTGTACATTCTTGATTAAAGGCGTCAGCTCCACTGGAATTTCCTTGGTCTCGACATACTTTATAAAAGCATTAATGTACCTCATCTTGTCTGGCATGTGGAAAAAGTCACAAAGGTTGCCAACACTCTCATCACCATAGCAGATATTCAAAGTAGAAGTGGAGGGCCAATTATTTTTGTATAGTACCTTTGAATCACTGATAATTATAAACATAAAACCGTAAGGTTCAATATTAGTCCGCTAGAGTACACCCTAGTGGTTAGCGTGATTAGCTGCCACCCCCGGAGGCCCGGGTTCGATTCACGGCTCTGCCACGAAATTTGAAAAGTGGTACGAGGGCTGGAACGGGGTCCACTCAGCCTCGGGAGGTCAACTGAGTAGAGGTGGGTTCGATTCCCACCTCAGCCATCCTGGAAGTGGTTTTCCGTGGTTTCCCACTTCTCCTCCAGGCGAATGCCGGGATGGTACCTAACTTCAGGCCACGGCCGCTTCCTTCCCTCTTCCTTGCCTATCCCTTCCAATCTTCCCATCCCCCCCACGAGGCCCCTGTTCAGCATAGCAGGTGAGGCCGCCTGGGCGAGGTACTGGTCATACTCCCCAGTTGTATCCCCGACCAAGAGTCTGAAGCTCCAGGACACCGCCTTTGAGGCGGTAGAGGTGGGATCCCTCGCTAAGTCCGAGGGAAAAACCGAACCTGGAGGGTAAACACATGATGATGATGATGATGATGATGATGATGATGATGATGATGATGATAGAGTACACCCATGACGTTTCAGCGCTATGTATGGATTATAAGATTTTCTTACTGAATGTAAAAATGTTACGTCATTCTAAAGCGGGAAAATGTTTTCCGGAACGGCGTTCCGGCCCGTTCCGGTCCAACTAAACCACTGCGTGTAGTGTAATAAATGTACGCCGTGGTCGAGTAGCAGTCAACATCCCAGCACGAACGCGGGGACCGTTGAAAGGAAGAGTGACAATTATGATCGCGGACAAAACAGGTCGTATGACCTACCGTCTTATGACGAGACAAATGACAATAGACAAGCGAGCGTGCACGAGACAGGTACAGTACGTGCCAGACCCACTGTGACGTCACATAAGGAAGAACTCTTTTTTTCCCTTTTTATCTTCCGCAAGATGCTGCACGTCATATGGCCATGATAAAGGTGCTACACGTACATGTCGCTTGTTTATTACTTATTTTGCTACTCAGGATTCTTTTATCTTCTGCGAGATGCAGCACTTCTTGTGGCAGTGATAAAGTAGTTTGTTCCAGCTTGTGCTGGGCAGGACTGTGTTTGAAACTTACTTTCGGAACCTCCTATGTTGAGGTAGAGATATATGCAGCGGACTGTGGTCAATACGACATTGGAAGGGCATGATTTTTTCGCATTAATTTAGGTTCCATTTCGCGAAAAGGCAACGATTTTTCCCGTTATTTCACGACCCATCGCCTGAATTTCAATGTAATCATTTTCTAAAATTATTCATGCTCTTCTTCTACCGCTTTTCCCACACCTGTGATGCGCATGCGGATTTGGCCCTGTTTTACGACCGGATGCCCTTCCTGCTGCCAGCCCTGTGTAGAGGGACGTAATCACTACTGCGTGTTCTTGTGGTGGTTGGTAGTGTAGTGTGTTGTGTTGTTTGAATATGAAGAGGAAAGTGTTGGGACAAACACAAATGCCCAGTCTCTTAGCCAGAAGAATTAACACACGTGATTAAAATCCCTGACGCGGCCGGGAATTAAACCCGGGAACCTCTAAACCGAAGGCCTTAACGCTGACCATTCAGCTAAGGAGTCAGACAAAAAGTCTCGCTTATGCTATTAGTGGATTATTTAAATGAAAGCCCGCCTCTGTGGTGTAGTGGTTAGCGTGATTAGCTGCCACCCCTGGAGGCCCGTGTTCCATTCCCGGCTCTGCCAAAAAGTTTGAAAAGTGTACGAGGGCTGGCACGGGGTTCGCTCAGCTTCGGGAGGTCAACTGATTAGAGGAGGGTTCTATTCCCACCGCAGCCATCCTCGAAGTGGTTTTCCGTAGTATCCCACTTCTCCAGACAAATGCCCGGATGGTACCTAATTTAAGGCCACGGCCGCTTCCTTTACTCTTCCTTGTCTATCCCTTCCAATCTTCCCATCCCTTCATAAGGCCCCTGTTCAGCATAGGAGGTGAGGCCACGTGCCCGAGTTACTGGTCCTACTCCCCAGTTGAATCCCCCGAACCAAAGTCTCATACTCCAGGACACTGCCCTTGAGGCGGTAGAGGTGGGATCCCTCACTGAGTCCGAGGGAAAAAAACCGACCCTGGAGCGTAACCAGATTAAGAAAGATTTAAATGAAAGATAAATAAAGTGAAACAATATTGATAATAGGTCATTATTCCTTTGTAATCTTGATTAGGGCTATATTATGCTCTTTTACCGTAAATGACCATAGCTCTCAACCTATATATCCATACCATTAAGGGATTCATTTCCTACAATATTAAAACGAACAGATATTTTTGTCGAATTGAGAAATTAGTATTCTGTCTTCTGTTTCCCTTCACACACGTGATATTGGAATAAAATTTCAAGCTCGTTATTTTCCATGAATTTCGTTGCAGCTTTACACTTATCACAACATAAGTACATTTCGCTTTAAACTGGACTTATCGTTTCAATTCGCTGTAATTCGCGAAAACGAAATCACTGATTTCTCAACCAGAATCATGTGATTTGTTAAGATATCTCAAAATCACTTCATAATAATGTTTGTTGCGTTTATCGCTAATGAGAAATCAAGCCTCTACCATTGGGTGATTCGAATAAAGGTTTATTTCCTTTGACATTTCTATTCGAGTTGGTCATTTCCTTTTATTTAATTCGAATTTTCGAGGCTTAAATTTGGACAATTCAAAGTCAGGATTTTATCGCAAGTTTTTTTTTTTTTTTTTTTGTAATGGTTCCTCGAATCGAAACCTTCAAATAATTCCCAAGAATTCTCTATTCTGCTTGTAGCTTCCTGCTATCTGCGTCTCAGGAGAACTCGCGGCAGCTTACAGGTATTGCACTAAGCTACAAACATTAGTCGTGATAAACAGTGCGAGCTTTTTGAAGGAGATGCGTGTTCATTACGCAGTACTTACAGTAAATGTGTAACTAAAACCCAATTCCACTAACAATTTGAAACTTCACAGTAGCATCTTAGTTCACAAGAATCACCGCGGACGGAACTGAAGTTTACTGTCAGGCCTTGAGACTTGAGACTGGCGCATGCGCGACAGCATTGCTTACCCTGCGCACCCGTTACCCCGCATGCACACCGCTTCTCGTCAGACAAGCATACTGGTCGCTATTGTTAACAGACATGACCTATATCTCTGCAACTGCCAATGAATATATTGTTACAGGTGCTAAATTGTATGTAAGTACTGTAAATGCCGTTGTGTTACCAGTGTTTATACAGTATATTTTCATGTGAAAACTTTCGTCTACAGTACAGGGCAACTTGACAGCTGTTAAGGCTCTGTAGAATGCATAATTAATTTATTTTATGTACAGGATGACCAACTTTGCTTTACGGGAGTGAAAGCTGGGTGGATCAGGATATCCTATTCATAAGTTAGAAGTAACAGACTTGAAAGTATCGAAAATGATCCCTTGTGCAAACAGGCAGGAAGGTACTCCGAATGAGGAGATAGATGCTAAGTTTAGGAATGCACTCGATGGATGAAGCTGTACACATAAACCGGTTTTGGTGGTGCGGTCATGTGAAGCGAATGGAGGAGGAAGGTTACCTAGAAGAATAATGGACTCTGCTATGGAGGGTAAGAGAACTAGAGGGAGACCAAGACGACGATGGTTAGACTCAGCTTCTAACGATTTAAAGATAAGAAGTATAGAACTAAATGAGGTCACAGCACTAGTTGCAAATAGAGGATTGTGGCGACGTTTAGTAAATTCACAGAGGCTTGCAGGCTGAACGCTAAAAAGCATAACGGTCTATGATGATGATGATGATGATGTATGTATGATGACCCAAACGTTCGTTAACATTGGAGAGAGGCAATAATTGACACACATGACTATCATGACATGGGGTTGAGTTAAGAGCCCGTGGGACACCTTTTAGTTGCCTCTTTCGACAGGCAGGGGATAGCGTGGGTGATGTGATCATGAGAGCAGAGGTCAACACTCTTATCACAGATCTACAGACCGGGCGAGCTGGCCGTGCGGTTAGGGGCGCGCAGCTGTAAGCTTGCATCCGGGAGACAGTGGGTTCGAATCCCACTGTCAGCAATCCTGAAGATGGTTTTCCGTTGTTTCCCATTTTCACACTGGTAAATGCTGGGGCTGCCTTCCCAATCTTAGGCCTTTCCTGTCCCATCGTCGCCATAAGACCTATCTGTGTCGGTGCGGCATTTTTTTTATTTTCTTATTTTTTAATCTACAGACAGAACTAGATAGGAAGCACGAAACAGAGGTTTTACAAAGGAACTGAGGTTTGTCCCAGCTTGCGGACGACATCCTTGCCCTTTGTAAACAATTTAAGGAATGGTTTGTGATGTAACACAGCGACCTCCCTCCCATCAGTGGAGCAATCAGATGATATTAGAGCAGATGTTAGAAAGGGAACTCAAGGCGAACTGGGATGAATCTCGCAACTCGCAGGTCTAATGAACTTCATGAGGTGCCATCCTGTTTCGCATCCTGCTAACTGTATTCGGTCACGTTCACAATGTAATTGATCACCTGTATGTCCGTTTATTAATTAAAATAGGTGTGACCCAGTGACAAAGTTCAGACGAAAATAAAACACCGTGTGGAGGTGGAATAATTCAACCAAGGTCTCTTAACTTGGGAGCAGTGCTACCAACGAAAAGAAAGTACGAGTTCCGCTACGAATGTTAGGAATTCCACTACAGTCCGCTTCTTCTGTTTCTTGCAGTGCCTTCTCCACAAACACGGCGAAGTCTGAACAATGTTCGGCTGTATTCATCACTCTACACGATGTGCAATCCCGTCAGTTCCTCAGCCAGTTCATAAACTAGAAGTAACAGGTATGAAAATAGCGAGAATGATCACGAAATATACCGAGCTCGATAGCTGCAGTCGCTTAAGTGCGGCCGTTATCCAGTATTCGGGAGATAGTAAGTTCGAACCCCACAGTCGGCAGCCCTGAAAATGGTTTTCCGTGGTTTCCCATTTTCACACCAGACAAATGCTGGGGCTGTACCTTAATTAAGGCCACGGCCGCTTCCTTCCCACTCCTAGCCCTAGCCCCTTCCTGTCCTGACGGGATTGCACATCGTATAGAGTGATGAATACAGCCGAACATTGTTCAGACTTCGTCGCCATAAGACCTATCTGTGTTGGTGCGACGTAAAGCAACTAGCAAACTAGATCACGAAATAAGAGATACTGAATCTAATCGTTGAGAAGAGACGACTTGGCGAAATGTGAACAGAAGAACAGGTAGAATGATAGGGCACCTCTTAAGAGTGGTGGTGATTATTGCTTTAACAGGTAGTAGAACCAGGCAAGTATCCTCTATATAACACCAATCAGAGAGAAAAATGGAAGGGATCCGACACTTCGAAAAATGAAGGTATCGTCCAAAGAAAGATAAAGAGCGCGAAGGGCCCTCGAATGCTCTAATACCGTCGGGGTCGGAAAAGAACAAGAGTTGACCAAGGGAGGTCGGACAGGATAGATGAAAGTGAGGAACCTGGCACAAGTAAGTGGAAGCAATGTCTGGACTCAGCTGAGGGTCCCGTGTTTGCTAACCCACGCTCCAAAATTAAGATCCCATGGGGTCCTTTTAAGTCGCCTCTTACGACAGGCAGGGGAGAGCGTCAATGTTATTATACCGACCTTACTCTCAAGGGGATATGGACTGATGGCCCAAGCAACATGAATAGAAACCACCGAAAGTACCACCAACTACTAGGTAAAATAATAGTAATAATTTCGTGTGGCTATTTCTTGCCGAGTGCAGCCCTTGTAAGGCAGACCCTTCAATGAGGGTGGGCGGCATCTGCCATGTGTAGGTAACTGCGTGTTATTGTGGTGGAGGATAGTGTTATGTGTGGTGTGTGAGTTGCAGGGATGTTGGGGATAGCACAAACACCCCGTCCCCGGGCCATTTGTAATTAACCAATGAAGGTTAAAATCCCCGACCCGGCCGGGAATCGAACCCGGGACCCTTTGAACAGAAGGCCAGTAGGCTGACAACCACTAGGTAGAAAAAACACTTCGATTCCCACTATCGGTGGCCCTGAAGATGTTTTCCGAGGTTTCCCATTTTCAGACCTGGCAAATGTTGAGATTGTACCTTAGTTGTTGTTGCTATTTGCTTTACGTCGCACCGACACAGATATGTCTTATGGCGACGATGGGACGGGAAAGGCCTAGGAAGTGGAAGGAAGCGGCCGTGGCCTTAATTAAGGTACAGCCCCGGCATTTGCCTGGTGTGAAAATGGGAAACCACGGAAAACCATCTTCAGGGCTGGCGACAGTGGGGCTCGAACCCACGATCTCCCGATTACTGGATACTGGCCGCACTTAAGCGACTGCACCATCGAGCTCGGTGTACCTTAGTTAAGGCCACGGCCGCTTCCTTCCCACTCCTACCCCTTTTCTATCCCATCGTCGTCTTAAGACCTATCTGTGTCGGTGCGACGTAAAGCTACCTATATATCCACCAGAACAAACATTTAGAACCAGTAATTTGGCAAGAATTTTCCCCTGGTGATTCACAGCAAATAATCAACTTCAGAAATTCGTTCTGTACGTATCCTACAGTCCGCCTCTGTGGTGTAGTGGTTAGGGTGGTTAGCTGCCACCCCCAGAGGCCCGGGTTCGATTCCCCGCTCTGCCACGAAATTTGAAAACTGCTACGAGGGCTGGAACGGGGTCCACTCAGCCTCGGGAGGTCAGCTGAGTAGAGGGGAGTTCGATTCCCTCCTCAGCCATCCTGGAATTGGATTTCCGTGGTTTCCCACTTCTCCTCCAGGCAAATGCCGGGATGGTACCTAACTGTAGGCCACGGCCGCTTCCTTCCCCCTTCCTTGCCTATCCCTTCCAATCTTCCCATCCCCCCACAAGGCCCCTGTTCAGCATAGCAGGTGAGGCCGCCTGGGCGAGGTACTGGTCATCTTCCCCACTTGTATACCCGACCCAGAGACTGAAGCTCCAGGACACTACCCTTGAGGTGGTAGAGGTTGTATCCCTCGCTGAGTCCGAGGGAAAAACCGATCCTGGAGGGAAAACAGATTACGAACGAACGAACGAATGAACGTATCCTATAAGGAAATGTTCGCATTCTGTTTGCAGTATGGTGACACTTGAGGATTTCTTAGCCTTTTCACAGTTTCGTTACCATTGAACTAGAACACGGTGTCCAAAGAAGGTGTGTTGAATGTGAACTCGAATGACGCCAAATGAGTAAACTTGGTCATTCTGTTCACAAAGCAAAGCACGCATGGTGGCTACTGACGTGAGTTTCACTTCCTGAGCAACACAATACATGACCGCTGTAATAGGAACAGGTTATGTCGTGCAAGTTCATGGCTTACTTTAACGACTTCAATTGTGATCAAAAGTAGAGATTTTCAAGGAAATATAACCTCACCCTCCTTGAACTTAACATTGTACAGCATAATAATAATAATAATAATAATAATAATAATAATAATAATAATAATAATAATAACAAGAACTAGGTAGTGTAAGGAATGCCACGATTCGGTTGCCAAGCTTTTGCACCAAGAACTTGCTATTAAATACAGACTGGTTTAATGAAAAACTTCCCTATTTTAAGTACAGCCTTCAAATTGGTACCGTACTCGAAAATTACGAGATTGAAATGTACTGGGATCGAACAATTATCACGTATAAGACGAGTATCCACAACAGACCATGGTGTTAGAGAAGGGAATGAAACGTGCCGTTCTGATCGACATAGTTGTCCCGAACAACGCGAACCTCCATGAAAAGTATACCGAGAAAATCAACAAGTATACACCAGTAGCAGAACATATTCAAAGACTTTGGCACTATGAAGAGGTGATAATTGTACCCATCGTCCTTTCGAGTACAGGTGCTATACCTAAAACTCTGGTGGAAGGACCGAAGAAGTTGAATATCAACACAAACATCTACAACACCATGCAGTAGACGGTAGTCATTGTCACGACTGGAATCGTTCAGAAATTTATGCGTTCAAATTCTGCGTGGAAAAGTAGTGTAAATAAAAGATTATTCTGCTTTGATTTCCTAAAATCTGTACAATTGCTTGAATATCGTTAACACGAAAGTGTGTACAACAAGTAAATAAATAATAACAACATACATCTTCATTATAGACTGTTATACCTTTAGTGTTCAGTCTGCAAGCCTCTGTGAATTCACCCATATCCGCCACAATCCTCTATTTGTAACTAGTTTTGTGGTCTCATTTAGTTCTATACCTCTTATCTTTAAATCATTAGAAACTGAGTCTAACCATCGTCCATTATTCTGCCAGGTGACTTATCTTCCTCCATTCGCCTCACATGATCCCACCACCGAAGCCTGTTTTTGAAAACAGCTCATCCATCGAGTTTCATTCCTAACAGCCTTTATCTCCACATTCCGAGTACCCTCCTACCATTATTCTCTCCTGTTTGCACCAGCAATCATTCTCGCTAATTTCGTGCCTTTTTACTTCTAGCTTATGGGCAAAATATCCTGAGTACAACCAGCTTTCACTCCCGTAAAGCAAAGTTGGTCTCATAACAGACCGATGTAAAGATAGTTTCGGCCAGAAGCTGACTTCCTTCTTACAGAATACTGTTGATCGCAACTGCGAGCTCACTGCATTAGCTTTACTGCACCTTGATTCAATCTCACTAACTAGACTGCCATCCTGGCAGAACAGATGATGATAATAGTAATAATAATAATGATAATAATAATAATAATAATAATAATAATAATAATAATAATAATAATAATAATAATAATAATAATAGTTTAATTTTTCTTATTAAACACATATTATTATTATTATTATTATTATTATTACCATCATCATCATCAGAAACTCTGATAATTGGTTGCAGATCACAAATAAAAAACATCCATAAACAAGATAGGAAAATACTCAGAAAAATTCTAAGATCTAAATGCGAAAAAGGTATTTGGATGAAAAGGAAATCACAGGAAATCTATCAAGTAAGAGAAAAAAATCACAGACACCATTACAAAATGAAGATTAAAATTCTACGGTCACCTGATCAGAATGGATAACAATGGGCTAACAAAGAAAATACTAAATCTCGCAGTATATCTAAAAAAAATCACAACTGGCTTGCAGAAATAAACAAAGATCTTCAGGAAATTGGTATAAATGAAGAAATCTTCCAAGACAGAAAAACGTTCAGAAATATCATAAACAAACACAAATTTCGTGATCAACCTAAAAGACAAGCTACAGGATGGACGGAAGAACGCAAAAAGATGCACAGCGAAAGGATGAAGAGATTTTGGGAAGACGAGAAAAAACATTGTGCTAAACAAGTTCACATGCGCTCCTTAGTTTTGCATAACGAATAAAAAATATTAATAATAATAATAATAATAATAATAATAATAATATTAATAATAATAATAATAATGCACTTGCGGCAGTCACGCTACCCCTACACCGCGGGATCGTTTCTTCCTCCCCACCAGCTCGTACAATTACACCAATACCCACAGCCAGTACATGTAGCTCAACCCCCATGAGATGTACCAGAAAAGGCAGGCATAGACCTGGCGGGGCGAACATATCCTCGGACACTCCCACTCCTGAAAACCATACGCTAAAAACATACAAAACTGCTGCTGTTTATTCCTCAGGCGGCCAATATATTCCGAACTGCCCAACGACAACCTGCTTTCCAGTCCTAGCCCCAGTTGTTACAATTTTCCACACCACCTCGACAGTTGTTGACTGTATTGCCACACACTTCGTATTAAGAAAAGCTTCGATTGCATGTTACTGACCCTTCGAAAGTGTCACCTTCTTGGCTTGACCAGTTACGAGAGTTCTTGACATGTGGGCACTCAAGTGTATTGAAACATCGAATTAAGAAACTAGGATACGTGTTGTCAGTACATAAAGAATAACCTGTTGTTTCATTTTAATCGGCGTTCGGTCCGCTCTACACTGGCGTTTTGGTATGGGCGGTGCCCTGCTGCTTGTCGTCAATCAATCAATACTGATCTGCATTTAGGGCAGTCGCCCATGTGGTAGATTCCCTATCTGTTATTTTCCTAGCCTTTTTCTTAAATAATTTCAATTTGGAAATTTATTGAACATCTCCCTTGGTAAGTTATTCCAATCCCTAACTCCCCAACCTATAAATGAATATTTACCTCAATTTGTCCTCTTGAATTCCAACTTTATCTTCATATTGTGATCATTCCTACTTTTAAAGACGCCACTCAAACTTATTCATCTAGTAATGTCATTCCACGCCATCTCTCCCCTGACAGCTCGGAACATACCACTCAGTCGAGCAACTCGTCTCCTTACTCCCAATTCTTCGTAGCCCAAACTTGGCAACATTTTTTTAACGCTACTCTTTTGTCGGAAATCACCCAGAACAAATCGAGCTGCTTTTCTTTGGATTTTTTCCAGTTCTTGAATCAAGTAATACAGGTGAGGGTCCCATACACTGGAAGCATACTCTAGTTGGGGTCTTACCAGAGACTTATATGCCCTCTCCTTTACATCCTTACTACAACCCCTAAACACCCTCATAACTATGTGCAGAGATCTGTATCCTTTATCGTCGTACATTTTGTGCGGGTTGATACGCCTCAGTACGATAAAGCAAGATGATGTTAGTGATATTGCAAATGACAAGCACACTTGACAAATATTCGCTCATAATCAATCACTAATGATCTGCATTTAGTGCTGTGGCCCAGGTAGGAGTTTACCTAGTCTTTTCCTAAATGATTCCAAAGAAGTCGGGAATTGATCGAATAACCCCGTTGGTAAATCATCCAATCGCTAATTCCTCTTAATATTAAGGAATATTTACTCCCAATTTCTTTCTTTCTTTCTTTCTTAATCTGTTTACCCTCCAGGGTTGGATTTTTCCTCAGACTCAGCGAAGGATCCCACCTCTACTGCCTCAAGGGCAGTGTCCTAGAGCTTCAAACATCGAGTCGGGGGATACAACTGGGGAGGACGACCAGTACCTCGCCCACGCGGTCTCACCTGCTATGCTGGACAGGGGTCTTGGTGGGATGGGATGATTGGAAGGGATAGACAAGGAAGAGGGAAGGAAGCGGCCGTGGCCTTAAGTTAGGTACCATCCTGGCATTTGCCTGGAGAAGTGGGAAACCACTTCCAGAATGGCTGAGGTGGGAATCTAACCGACCTCTACTCAATTTACCTCTCGAGGCTGAGTGGACCCCGTTCCAGCCCTCCTACCACTTTTCAAATTTCGTGGCAAAGCCGGGAATCGAACCCCGGCCTCCGAGTGTGGCAGCATAACGTCATCAATAAAAACTTACGATCATCTTCACTTGGTCAATCCATCGTCCAGATGTGCTTCCACGCCTTCGATTTTGACCTGTATACTCTCTCCTAAACCCGAGTCGCTAAATGTTTTGAATATGTTATGGGGCGATAATGGCAGAATATTTTTTTCCAAAATGCATTTTAAAATGTTTTTATACTTTCATAACATATTCCCAAAATGTAATGACTGAAATAAAATTATTGACAGGTTAATAAATCTAAAATGCGAGGTCATGAAAATGCCTAGTAACATTTCCTGTATACAGTATTGAGAAGAAGTTAAAGACGATCTGGTATTAATTTTTAACACCATATGCTATTCATCTTCCCCTAGATAGTCCGGCTCCATGGTTAAATGGTTAGCGTGCTGGCCTTTGGTCACAGGGGTCCCGGGTTCAATTCCCGGCAGGGTCTGGAATTTTAACCATCATTGGTCAATGTCGCTGGCACGGGGGCTGGGTGTACGTGTCGTCTTCATCATCATTTATCCTCATCCCGACGCGCAGGTCGCCTATGGCAGTCAACACAAAAGATCTCACCTAGCGAGCCGAACATTCTCGGCACTAAAAGCCATACGCCATTTCATTTCATTTCATTTCCCCTAGATAGAGGTTGCCCTGTAGGCAAAGCATTCCGAAAATGAGGTACAGAATGGTAAATGAGATGTCTATATGCCAGTTATAACAGTTATAAAAATAATTCCTCAAAAAGCCCTTAACAGCCACCAAGACCATCGTATTCATATATTTACTGTATAGCCTAAACAGCTCACAGAACTGTACAAATATGCCTGTTATTGTGCCTCCAGCCATAAGACCCACTACTTCTATAGATAGCTGTATTGTTTAGTTATTCAGCAGGCGTGTTCCGATGCATGTAATAGATGGCGGTGGCTATTTGTTGTTGACATCCATTACTCAGTATGTTTAAGAATGTTTCGTACTCATTTCTTGTTTAAATAGTGGCGTAGTGTCATTCTATTTCAGGAAGAAAAAATTGTAAAATAGGTATCGTGGTTCAGGATGGCAAGATTTCTTAGTGAGTTCAAGAAAGTAAAAAACAAAGTTGCAGTGTCCACAACGGTAGATTTGTCATTGCTGTAAGAAGCAATTAGGTCAGGTTGCTAGTGGTGAGTTTGTAGGGAGAGAAATTCGAATATCCCCCATAATTGTATCCCTCCTCATCTTCACGATTCTCTGAATTTAACGTGTTAGTTCTCTTCGTATTCTTCTTCTTCTTCTTTTTATAACGTACGTATATACATTTCTCGTAAACTATACACAAGGCTTTAATGAACAAAGAGCACTTACTGTCTGCATTAGGTGACATACTCGTAAATTCACTAGAAACTTTCTAGTACATGTCTAGTATCTTGGTAAATGGTGTATAACGAAGTGGCAAACAGTAAATAGTAACTTTCAAAATCTATTGAAATTTATCTAAATAAGATATCAAGAAACTCTTCCAAATACTCGACATCCTGATGTCACAAACCATGTAACTTATACAAATATTTTAAGTGGTATATTTCTCTGTTTTAAGAAAATACAGTACGTACCCGAGTGGTGTGGGAAGTAGGAAAGTTTCAGTTTCAATAAAAATTATACACCCACTGTAAACGTATATACACACAGTTTCACTGGTCTGTCCCAAATATTACAAACGCTATGGTAATTTCAAAATTTCACAATTATTCAGTCATCGTATTCTCTTAATTATTCTAAGTGTGAAATGTTAGTGAATTTTTCCGTCCAAGTAATGCTTAGCATCCTCCAGTAGCACCACATTTCAAAGGCTTCGATGCACGTTTGATCGTCTATCTTGAGAGTAACTTGTTTCTCACACACATACTACAAGACAGAGACAATAAGAGCCACTGCAAGATGAAACTTTGTGATATTTGCTAGATTTTATATAGCTTACTCATGCAAGGCAACTTTTTGCAAGGGCAATAATCCTTTTGATCTCTTTCTCCGAACCGCAGTTTAAAACAGTTATCAACAATGTCAGCCAGCCTGCGTGATGGACCTAATTTCCTGGATCAATTACCATAAGCCTAGACTTATCTAAATAAATCCGCAATCCATATTCTAGACCAGGGTTCCCAACCAGCCGCCCGCAGGCCTTGTCTTGTCACGCGGGAAATTATTTCAAAATATATTAATTTAATCTACTTCTCTTAAACTATATAGTTGTCGAAGGAACGGTGAGCTCTAATTTGTTGTTACGGAGAAATACAGTGCATATCACAGGTTGGAACTATACTTGTGGAATATTTTGTATCATAGACTTCCGTCCCTTCGTTAGGTGGAATGAACTTGAGGAATTGGCTTTGTTTAAGTTTTCTGGTTTTATTATATCTGCAATGTTTTCTTTAATTATTCGCCAACACAAGTGAAATAAATTTTAAGCTTTTAATTTTAATTTGAAAGACAGTTACGTTTCCTACCTAATGACTACATATTAATTTTAGGAATTTAGATCAAGCTAATGTGGCAGCTCGTCTGCCTCTCACCGCTGGGTTCCGTGGTTCAAATCCCGGTCACTGCATGTGAGATTTGTGCTGGAGAAAGCGGGGACGGGACAGGTTTTTCTCCGGGTACTCCGATTTTCCTATTGCTACCGTTGTTGGCAAGTCCAGATACCTCTTCGGTGACCCCGTCATAGCACTCTATAATGCCTTTGTACGAACAAAGTTACAATGTGCTAACGTTGTATGGATTCCAAATATATTAAGTTAACCGAAAGAGTGCAAAAACATTTTGTAAGATTCCAACATCAGCAAATGCGTGGCTTGTACCCATTTATGGTGCCATACAAACATTTACTAACGAGTGCCGGAATGCCCAAGTATGAAAATCAGAGAAAAATAATCGATGCCGAAATTATTAAACGCCGGGCTGAGTGGCTCAGACGGTTAAGGCGCTGGCCTTCTAACCCCAACTTGGCAGGTTCGATCCTGGCTCAGTCCGGTGGTATTTGAAGGTGCTCAAATACGACAGCCTCGTGTCGGTAGATTTACTGGCACGTAAAAGAACTCCTGCGGGACTAAATTCCGGCACCTCGGCGTCTCCGAAGACCGTAAAAGTAGTTAGTGGGACGTAAAGCAAATAGCATTATTAAATTATTAAACAATAAATAATATGCATTTACTGTCCCAAATGAATTTTCGCGTACCTCGCTTGCACTCCACAGAACGCAACACGTTTAGGACTGAAAGATCTCTGACAACAGTCCACAACAATTCGCCACCCTGTAGGTTATGTAACAACTATAATGAAGCTGTTGGCATAGACAATAGATTTTTTTTTTTTTTTTTTTTTTTTTTTTTGCTAGTAGCTTTACGTCGCACCGACACAGATAGGTCTTATGGCGAAGACAGTAATTTGGACTTAGACATGTCAAACATTCTGCAGTTACACTGCCACAACACCAGGAATTAATACCACACTGAGAGCTGTAGATACTGACTAAAATAATTATTAAGAAGGTTATTTCGGACTGAGCAGCGGTCACTTGGTAGGCCAAGGCCCTTCAAGGGCTGTAGTGCCATGGGGTTTGGTTTGATTTGGTATTGGTTACTTTTAGTTATTAAGATCTAAGATGTGTATCAACGTAATGAAATATATATATATTGCAATTTGCTTTACGTCGCACCGACTCAGGTCTTATGGCGACGATGGGATAGGAGTGGGAAGAAAGCGGCTGTGGCCTTAATTAAGGCACAGCCCCGGCATTTGCCTGGTGTGAAAATGGCAAACCACGGAAAACCATCTTCAGGGTTGCTGACAGTGGGGTTCAAACCCACTATCTCCCGGATGCAAGCTCACAGCTGCGCGTCCCTAACCGCACGGCGAACTCGCCTGGTAATGAATAATTTAGTTTTTTAAAAAATAATTTTACTTTTTAGTTATTAAAATCTAAGACTTGTATTGTCGGGCTGAGTGGCTCAGACGGTTAAGGCGCTGGCCTTCTGACCCCAACTTGGCAGGTTCGATCCTGGCTCAGTCCGGTGGTATTTGAAGGTGCTCAAATACGTCAGCCTCGTGTCGGTAGATTTACTGGCACGTAAAAGAACTCCTGCGGGACTAAATTCCGGCACCTCGGCGTCTCCGAAAACCGTGAAAGAGTAGTTAGTGGGACGTAAAACAAATAACATTATTATTATTAAGACTTGTATCAATTTCATTTTATAAGTACGTTCAAGATTTATAGGTTTACTGTAATTGCGGCTTATACCCTGTTGTAAACAGCAATTAAATAAAAAATACATAAATCACTCAATAAATAAATAACATATTCTTCTTAAATAATTGTTTCGCACAATTAAAAACAAATACTGATATATCTTCTGAGTAACTTTCCAAATTTGAAGGATTATTTACTGCTAAACGCACAGTAGAACAGTGGCGGAGAAGTGAAGTGTAGTACTCACCTCGGCGTAAACAGTCGGTTGGTCTCTCGCTCTTATCCACCAGTCCACTGTTAACACTCGTCTCTCACAGGCTCTGCGGCCGCACTGAGCTACGATCCGGCTTGAGAAAGTCCAAGTACCTGTTCTTACTCCCCACTACTTGACGGCAATGACATACAAGCCCAAAATTCTGCCAGGAAGAACTCCATCCGCCGAGGAAGACATCTTCCGTTCATTACCAGTTCCTCTGTCTCTTTTAGGATGTCAGGGAGGCGACCCTTACCTTGATACTGAGGAATGTAATTATATAAAGTGTAACGATACGCATTTCATTTGTGAACATTCAGTAGTGACCACAGACTTCAGGCTCCTGTTTCCAATGGTCAACGCTTCATACCCTGATGGTATTAGGTTTGACGGAGCGAGTTGGCCATGAGGTTACCACCGCGTAGCTGTGATCTTGCATTCAGAACATAGTGGGTTCGAAGCTCTGAAAGATGTTTTTCTGTGGCTTCCTATTTTCACACCTTAATTAAGGTGACGGCCACTTCCTTCCCACCTCCTAGCCCTTTCCTATTCCATTGTCCCCGTAAGGCCTATCCGCGTCGGTGCGACGTTCAAACTAATTGTAAAAAAAAAAAAAACAGCTATTAGGTTTCCAAGTTCTAGGGAATTTTTTGTATCCACGCCTATCCTGGCCCTTGCCTTTCATATTTTAGCGGTTCCTTCTTTCCACAAAGGGCCGTACTGCTTCAACCCTGCCTGTCCTAAGAGGTGACTAAAAGGGGAGCGAGGGGCTCTTAACTTTGGATGGTACCGAGCTCGATAGCTGCAGTCGCTTAAGTGCGGCCAGCATCCAGTAGTCGGGAGATAGGGGGTTCGAACCCCACTGTCGGCAGCCCTGAAAATGGTTTTTCGTGGTTTCCCATTTTCACACTAGGCCTTAATTAAGGTCACGGTCGCTTCCTACCCACTCCTAGCCCATTCCTGTCCCATTGTCGCCATGAGACCTATCTGTGTCGGTGTGACGTAAAGCAATTTGCAAAAAAATCTTTGGTTGGTGGGTTGGCGACCATGGGTACCATAGCTGAGTCCTGGCATTGCTTAAACTTACTTGCGACAGGCTCCTCACTTTCATCTATCTTATCCGACCTCCCTTGGTCAACTCTTGTTCTTTTCCGATCCCGACAATGTTAAACCATTCGAGACCTAGGGAGTCTTTCGTTTCCACGCCTTTCGTGGCCCTTGCCTTCCTTTGGCCGATACCTTCATTTTTCGAAGCTCCTCGTGGGTGGGGCGGTAGAATAATATCCACAGTATCCCCTGCCTGTATTAAGTGGATACTAAAAGAGGCCCCAGTGGCTTTGTAGCGTGGGTTAGCGACCACGGGGCCCTTAGCTGAGTCCTGGCATCGCTTTAACATATTTGTGCCAGGCTCCTCACTTTCCTCCATCTTATCGGATCTCCGTTGATCAACTCTTCTTCTTTTCCGATCCCGACAATGTTAAACCATTCGAGACCTAGGGAGTCTTTCATTTTCATGCCCTTCATGGCTGTTGTCTTTCTTTGGCCGATACCTTCATTTTTCGAATTGTCGGATTCTTTCCATGTTTTCTTTCTGATTAATGTTAACACACTGGTTACCTACTTGTACGTCCTCTAGGTGCCGTAATTTAGTCCCGCAGGAATTCTTTTACGTACCACCACCACCAGCATTGTCTTAAACTTCAAGTAATAATACGAATTGAAGAAAGCCTTCGAGGATGCCAGCTAATAGTACGCTACTAACCGGTACTCTACGAAGTAGGACCCCACGATAAGATAACCCAGGGTGTTCCCAATATTGGGAAGTAACCTTGGGTGGGGCGAATACTGCGGGGGGTGGGGTGGGGGTGGATACTACACCCTAAAACAACGCAAATAGTCTCTATGAACATTCCAATCATTGACTATGAGTCAGCTGTGAACAATGATTTATCAGATACATTGAATATAAAATTGCAGAGACTTTATTACATTTTGGATAGTAGACGTGATGAACCTTATTACGCACCACTTCAGTAGGTACTTAAAATTTCGAGAACGCAGGCAGCTGGCCATTGCCCTACTTGCGCACAAGATAGTATCTACTAAGATCCGATGTTATTCTGATTACAGAAATTACCATAACAGAAATAACCGATACTCAAAATCTACACTTCAGATTCCCATACATCGTGCTCTAAAATACAGTAAATCTTCCCAATGCGCAGTATCACGTTTATTTAATACTTTGTCTCAGGGGCTCTTAAATTGGGAGCGTGAGTTGGCGATCACGGGACTCTTAAATGAGTCCTGGCATTGCTTCCACTTACTTTTTTGCTAGGCTCTTCACTTTCATCTATCCTATCAAAGTTCTCTTGGTCAACTCTGGTCCTTTTCCGGCCGCGACGATATTAGGTGTCGAAGTCTAGGGAAGTCTTTCCATTCTCACATCACCCTTCTTGGCCATTGTCTCTCTTTGGACGATACCTTCATTTTCGAAATGTCGAAACCCTTTCCCTTTCCGTTCTGATTAGTGTTAAGAGATTTGATTGATTGATTGATTGATTGATTGATTGATTGATTGATTGATTGATTGATTGATTGATTGATTGATTGATTGATTGATTGATTGATTGATTGATTGATTGATTGATTGATTGATTGATTGATTGATTGATTGATTGATTGATTGATTGGGCTATGGTGGTGGTGGTGGTGATTATTGTTTTAAGAGGAAGTACAACTAGGCAACCATCCTCTATATAACACTAATCAGAGGGGAAAATGGAAGGGATCCGACACTTCGAAAAATGAAGATATCGGTCAAAGAAAGACAAGGGCCACGAAGGGCATGAAAATGAAAGACTCCCTAGCCCTCGCAAACCTAATACCGTCGGGGTAGAAAAAGAACAAAGAGTTGACCAAGAGAGGTCAGATAGGATAGATGAAAGTGAGGAGCCTGGTACAAGTAAGTGGAAGCAATGCCAGGGCTCAACTAAGGGCCACGTGGTCGCTAACCCACGCTCCAAAGTACAGAGACCCCGGGGCCCATTTAGTCGCTCTTACGACAGGCAGGGGATACCGTGGGTGTTATTCTACTGCCCCCACCCAGAGGAGGATAATAGGGCTATAAAGCTCCGTCTAGTCTACATAAATAGTTCTTAAATAATAGGTTTTAAATATATACAGCACAGTACAATAGAGAGAGAGAGAAAAAACCCTCGACGCGGTTTCTTCTCTACGGGGTCGGATGTAGAGTGCGATGAATCTTAACAATGTTTTACCATCGGATGCCCTTCCTGACGTCAACCTCTTCAGGAGAGTTAGTGAAATGAATGGCGTGATATATGATAGTAGGAAAGGAAAGAATGAAACCCGGTTCCGGCACATAGCCTACTCTTGTCGAATAGCATCAAGGGGTCTGCTCAAAGTTTAACGTCTCCATCCGACGGATAAATCGCAATCAACAGCGTCAAATGTCCTCACTCCATACGAAGACTGCGGAGAGGTTGGGAACTGAATCTAGGCTTTTGGCACGCAATCTCATACCCTGCTGGCCAACAGTTTAATGGCGATATTTTTTTTTCGACCAATGGGAATCGAACCGGCTAATCACGGTTTCAAATCACGCCTTAACCAACATGGCTACCAGGAGAGTATAATAGTTAGAAAACTATACAGTGCAATGTAACATAACACATTATTCTGCAGAAGAATAAAAAGACTGACTGCTAGGAAGTGCGACAGACTACACGATGTTCTTTAAAAGCCATTGCAAATAATTTATAGCCAGCCACGAAGGGGAAAGAGAGAAGGCACCGTATATAATTAATCTAAGTCATGCAGAGTGCAAACTCACTGTCTTTAACGAAGAAGAACATCGATGTAATGGAAGATACGCGATTAGGGAAAAGCAAGAAGAGTTGGGAAGTAATTGAGTATAACTAATCGAATACGTTTTACTTGTAATAGTTACTTATGCAAAATTTAATTTTTACTACTTGTAATTTACAACCTGAAATAAAACTGTAACCGATATACATCTCATTGAGAGCTTGACAACAAACCAGAGGCATTATAAGTTGGGACGATCAACCGATTCTCAGTCGGTAGCTAAGAAAACGGTATTGAACCCTTAATTGTATACGTTGGATTTCATGGCCTCTTCGCTTGCCCAGCAGAGAGTGATTTGTGACGGTAGTGGGCTTTAAAACGGAAGTTCTCATTCACCAACAGAAATCCGTACAGCTCTGGTGTCAGCGTACCTCTTAGATGGAAGAGAAATACATGAAACACGACACGGATAGCAACCAAGATAGATTTGTGCTTCACCTAGCAGAAAGTGACGAGGACGACGAATAGAGGTAAGGTAAATCTTATTTTTCTTCTTAATCTGTTTACCCTCCAGGGTTGGTTTTCCCCTCGGACTCAGCGAGTGATCCCACCTCTACCGCCTCAAGGGTAGTGTCCTGGAGCGTGAGACTTTGGGTCGGGTATACACCTGGGGAGGAGCAGTACCTCGCCCAGGCGGCCTCACCTGCTATGCTGAACAGGGGCCTTGCGGGAGGGGATGGGAAGATAGGAAGGGATAGACAAGGAAGAGTGAAGGAAGCGGCCGTGGCCTTGAGTTAGGTACCATCCCGGCATTTGCCTGGAGGAGAAGTGGGAAACCACGGAAAACCACTTCCAGTATGGCTGAGGTGAGAATCGAACCCACCTCTGCTCAGTTGACCTCCCGAGGCTGAGTGAACCCCGTTCCAGCCCTCGTACCACTTTTCAAATTTCGTGGCAGAGCCGGGAATCAAACCCGGGCCTCCGGGGCTGGCAGCTAATCATACTAACCACTACACCACAGAGGCGGACGGTAAGGTAAATACTGCGTTTTATCTTTTAAATAGCAATGTTATGTATATTATTATTATTATTATTATTATTATTATTATTATTATTATTATTATTATTATTATTATTATTATTATTATTATTATTATTATTATTTGGACTCCGTGGCTAAAAGGTTAGCGTGCTGGTCTTTGGTCCAAGCTGCATTAGTTTAAACGGATTAAGACCCTTAACATTATTATTATTATTATTATTATTATTATTATTATTATTATTATTATTATTATTATTATTATTATTATTTTCTCAGTACCTAGTTCTATCCCGTCTTCATCCACACGTACCAAACACCGTTTATTTTCCGTGGGGCCTCACCATCAAGTTTCCACAAGCTTCAGGGGTACCTCTGGCTCAGCATCAAGGACATTACCGACCCACGGTCGTGCAAGTATACTTGCGCCTTGCAATACGTACCCACGGCCAGTAGGCAGTAATGATCGGTCTTTGAATATTAAAAGCTTAGCGAAGTATCTACTAATACTAAAACGTTTTCAGTCCTCTCAAGCCGGAAGATTTGTTACGGTGAAGGAGATGCTCGGAGAAGGTGAGGGGGCTGGCGGCCGTGGCCGAAAAACCTCTCTCAGGACGGTCGACGGTTGGGGCCAGCCGTGAGGTCCAGCCCCGACCCGTCTCCCGAATGCAGAGGCGTAGAGCCACGGTAGAACCGTGGCCACCCCTGCTGTGCTCGGTTGGCCGGTCAGAGTGCAGAGCTGTTGGACCACGGACCAGCCGTGGCCACTTGCGGGCCGAGACCCGCTCTGCAGCCACCGACAGCGAAGAATCGTGAAAAATCATATAAATATTCCAGTATGGTAAACCACAACACATATGAAATCTAAGGTAATATTTCCACTAAATAATTGTTGTTAAATCTAAGTCAATGAACGCAAGTTGAACTTTAAAGCTTGAAATTTTCGTTACCAATCGGAAACGAAAAATAATTCATGCAGTGAAGGGTTAAGTACAGTATAGTATTTTGGGAGACCTGTTATTTTTATGTATAAATAACTCATGGCGATAATTTGCGGCTATTGAAAGTTATTTGTCAAATTTGCTTGCCAATTTTGTCTTTCTTTCATTCTTTCTTTCTTTCTTTCTTTCTTTCTTTCCTTCCTTCCTTCTAACATCTGCGACAACTGCACGGGTTATGGACGAAACAAAATATTCTGCGATATTGGTTTATTTTGCTGCTGTTCATGTTCAGGTTTTTATACTTATAACTCGTCTTAGCCAACGGCCGTAGCCGTGTTGAAACACCGGATGCCGTGAGATCTCCGAAGTTAAGCAACATTGAGCGTGGTCAGGAGTTGGATGGGTTGTCACGCGCTGTTGGTGGGGGGTAAGGAAATGGAGGAGCGGAAAGGAACTGGCCACCCTACTGCACGTAAACTGCGGCTCAGGAACACCTCTGCGGAGGTTCGGACCAGCCTTCGGGCAGAATAACTCCTTTTTTTTACTTGTCTTAAGAATAAATGAAATGCTAACATGTTTAAATAATCGACGCAAAATAAGACAAGCATGCTCTTGACAGCACTCATTTGCTTTTTAAACGAAACACCCCCTTGTGTCCAGAGGAAAGAAACCGACTGACAACGCTCATTATCATTAGGGCGGGCACGTTTTGGGATCAGAAGCTGCCGTCTGGGGATACGTCCGCCGCCCCAACTTTACCAGTAAAGTACTTTTTTTACCTCTCCAGTGCTTCCAAAGACATCAAACTTATCCTTAAATTATGGATCATTATTGCGGATATTCTTAGGTTACCTGGGAAGACAACGGACTCTGTTATGGAGCGTAAGAGATGTAGAGGGAGACCAAGACGACGAGGGTTAGACTCAGTTTCGAACGATTTAAAGATAAGACGTATAGAAGTGAATGGGGCCACAGCACTAGTTGCAAATCGAGGATTGTGGCGACGTTTAGTAAATTCACAGAGGCTGAACGCTGAGGGGCAAAACGGTCTATAGTGATGATTAGAGCCCGGATTTCCACGTAAATGCATGTTTATGACAACGATTCCATATAACCGTTCTTTTTCCGTACATGTTTGCATGTTTTGGCATTTTTTAGGAGAAAATGCATGCATAATGGATATTTTGAAGATTTTGAATTTAATAGCGAATATTTGGACGTTTACATTGCATAATATGGCTTTTCTTCTTACCTTGGCGCATATATAATGTTAGGTAACATGATAGTGTCTTTTATTAATGTTTATTTGCAAAATTTGGGACCGTTTTTCCACGTTACATTATTATTGAGACATCCTACCTGACAACCAAAGTTAGTTCATGCCGTACAGATCTTATAATCTAATTTACATCAATGAACTTAATGCCTCTGATTAGGCGTAATCTCACTTGGTTGAATTAATTTTTTCCCGTTTTAGGTCGTAGACAGTTTTCCAGTAGATGCGCAAGTGTAATTCAGCAAAAAGGAATGAGCAGCAAGACTTAATGTATATAAAATATAATTTTGGAAAATTGCCTGCTACGATAACAAAGTTGGAAGATACAGGTCTAAACCTTGTTCAATATTCAGCTGTTATTGAAGACATTCAAACGTGTCTGCAGTCATCACACGAAGTAGCTGCGGCAGCTAGAGATAAGTTGGACAAAGCGATCTGTCAAATCCTGATTTTGATTTCGTCAGGCGTGACGTAGAAAGATCCTTTTATTCTGTGTTCAAGAATATACTGACAGATAAACGGATGAGCTTAAATCAAGACAATTTGGAAAAATTAGTTGTTGTACAATGTTTCAAGTGGAAGTGAAAATTAATGTAACCATGGTGAAATGAATTTTGATAGTGCATATTTTCCACGTTATTGTGCAGGTTTTGCTATATGATAGGGCATGAATGTATGTATATTTCGAGATCTGATAGTGCATGGAAATCCGGGCTCTAGTGATGATGTATGTATGTGTGTATGATGTAATAAATAAATAAATAAATAGATAAATAAATAAATAAATAAACAAATAAATAAATAAATAAATGTCTATTAAACCGTACGAAGAACAGTAGTATCTTATTGAGAAGGACGTGAAGCTTGACACCATTAAAATAAAAGCCATCTCCGCACAGGGAACGAACGCCCTTGGAAGAGTAATCTCGACACCTGGTGGAGTAGAATGGTTAGTTCTATGGCCGGCTAGAAGTTAACCAGGTACTCATTTTTGGAGCAGGCTTAGTGAACCTCAGGCCCATATGTTACTTTAGAAGTGGAAATATCTTTTCTTAGGTTTTCGACTTCCTGACGGGAATTCGAACCCACGTCCTTCCCGGTGAGCCGAACATTCCTTTTCCAGCTCGGGTAGGGAGGACCTGACAGCTTACGATGAAATTCTGCGTACTAGCTTCAGTTGTGAAGAGCTGATTGTAATTGTATTGTGAGGTCACCTAAGAGACCCGTAAACCAAATGTGGGCTTCAAATTACTGGTCACGTTTAGTTGAATAGAAAGCCATTAAAAGTGGAAAAGAGAATAAAAACACAGTGACATAACCGGTGTTTGGTGGCAAGACAAAACAAATGGTGTGTTGCGTACGTAACTTCTTAAATAAGCGTGGCCTTCACGGATCATACATGGTAATTATATGTCCCTGACCTTAAACTGACTGCGGCCTGATTATTCACTTGCACCTCAACCTGAGTCATAACTGGTCAAATATGAATAACAGAGAACATGAACATGAATGAGCGTATTCTGGGCATTAAAGCACGCCACCATCAAAACGACTGGAAGCTCCACCTGTGGGTGAGGGCGGTAGAATAACACCCGTGGTGTCCCCTGTCTGTCGTAAGAGGTGACAGAAAGGCAAGGGGCTCTTAACTTGGGAGCGTGTTTGGTGAAAACAGGACCCTTAGCTGAGTCCCGGCATTGCTTCCACTTACTTGTGCCAGGCTCCTCACTTTCATCTGTCCTATCCAACCTTCCTTGGTCAACTCTTGTTCTTTTCCGACCCCGACGGTATTAGGTTCCCGAGGCCTAGGGAGTCTTTCATTTTCACGCCCTTCGTGGCCCTCCTCTTTCTTTGCCCCATACCTTCTTATTTTGAAGTATGGGATCCTTTCAATTTTTCTCCCTAAACCAAACCAAACCCCACGGCACTTAACGCCCCAGGAACCGCTGCTCAGCCCGAAGGGCTGCAGATTACGATATTCCGTGTGGTCAACACGACGCATCCTCTCGGCCGTTATTCTGGGCTTTCTAGACCGGCGCCGCCATCTCACCGTCAGATAGCTCCTCAATTCTAATCACATAGGCTGAGTGAACCTCGAACCAGCCCTCAGGTCGAGAGAAAAATCCCTGTCCTGGCCAGGAATCGAACCCAGAGCCTCCGGGCGAGAGGCAGGTACGCTACCCCTACACCACGGGGCCGGCTATCTATTCGTTTTAATAGAGGATTGTTGGCCAGTTGGACTTCATCTTAACATAATAACCGCCACCACTCTAGAACTATGGCTTCGTAGAAGAGTGCTCAAAGTCCCATGTTCCCCCTGTGGGTGGGGGACGCAGGCTAAGAATACTCCCACAGTATCCCCTCCCTGTCGTAAGAACGACTAAAAGGGGGTGACCAAGGGATGATCGAATTAGAATCATGAGACTACTTGTAATTAATACCATCACGCGGGGAACATCAGGGGTCGCCTTTACTTGCACTTAGTACCGCAATGTTAGGTACACAATAGGTTTGTGATTAGTAGCGACAGTGTGTATATCAGGGTGGGTTTTACAGTACCTATGAGCGACACCACGGGTCTGCGTTGCCTATGATTAGTCCCCACTATGTGAGGATAACCACGGGATAGTACGAGTCCCTGTGATTAGTAAACCTATGTGAAGAACACCATAGGTTTGCGTTGCCTGTAAATGGCGCCGCAATGTGAGAAACACCATGGGTCTGTGTTACATGTGCACATTACATTACCTGTGAGAAGTACCATACTGTGTGGAACACCGCGAGTCTACGCTACTTGTGGTTAGTACCGCAACATGACAAATACCATGGTTCTACTTTCCTAGCGGTAAGTACCATTATGAGGGGCCGATGGATTTTGGACCCATTTAGACTACAAGCATCAGCGATTCAGAATCGTGCTTTAGAAGCAGTCCCTTGGTCAGTGATACTATTGTTTATGATAGTTTCTGGGAATGTGGGGCATTGCTGGTCGAATCCACTTATTGTTTTAAATTCATATCCATCCATTCATTCTTCATCATCACGTTTTGAATTCTGGTCAGTGGATGATTTTTAACTTTTAAATTGCCATTACATTTCGTACCATTAGGGGACGATGACCTAGATGTTAGGCCCCTTTAAACAATAATCAACCGGGCGAGTTGGCCGTGCGGTTAGGAGCGTGCAGCTGTGAGCTTGCATCCGGGAGATAGTGGGTACGAATCCTACTGTCGGCAGCCCTGAAGATGGTTTTCCGTGGTTTCCCATTTTCACACCAGGCAAATGCTGGGGCTTTACCTTAATTAAGGCCACGGCCGCTTCTTTCCCATTCCTAGGCCTTTCCCGTTCCATCGTCACCATAAGACCTATCTGTGTCGGTGCGACGTAAAGCAAAATAGCAAAAAAAAAAAAAAAAAAAAAAAGATCATCATTATCATCATCATCATCAAAGTCTCATTTGTTGAACAAGGTGCTGATGAACACGTATTACTGCAAACGAAAGCCCGCCTGGTGGCCATTTTGAAAACACTTCGATATTTGAACTTGTACGCAGTTGAACTTTTAGGCCAGCTGTATACATTCCTGCTGTTCCATTTAAGGATATGGAGTTAGTATGAATATCTCAGTTATTAATTCCCCCATGAGAATAAGTAGCACGATATTTTACAAGACCCTGGGTACCATTTACGAATATGAAAACAGAATGTCGATATCTGTAATGGTTTAGACATTATTTCCGTGTAACATCTTAGGTGAATAACCCTGTGTATTGAATAGGATGGATGGGAGAATGCATCCCTGCCTTGTACCACATTCTGCTTTGAAGTTGCTGGACATTGGTTAGTTAACCCGAACAGGCTCTGATAAAGATTCCGTACAAGTACCATCAGATGCTGTGGGGACCCCCATTTCTAGAAGAACGGTCCAGAGAGGTGTCCATCTCACCGAATCAAATGCCTTGTGTAATCAACGCAGAATAGCTGTACTACAGGGCGTCCGGCTCCATGGCTAAATGGCTAGCGTGCTGGCCTTGGTTACGGGGGTCCCGGGTTCGATTCCCGGCAGAGCCGGCAATTTTAGAATGAATAACATATACGCTTGTTTTATCCTAAGATAAATAGTGTGAAAATTTGAATCGCATTACAGTACTTTCTTTCTTTCTTTCTTTCTTTCTTTCTTCCTTAATCTGCTTACCCTCCATGGTCGGTTTTCCCTCGGACTCATCGAGGGATCCCACCTCCACCGCCTCAAGGGCAGTGTCCTGGAGCTTCAGACTCTGGGTCGGGGATACAACTGCGGAGGATGACCAGTACCTCGCCCAGGCGGCCTCACCTGCTATGCTGAACAGGGGTATTGCTGGCGGATGGGAAGTTTCGAAGGGATAGACAAGGAAGGGGGAAGGAAGCGGCCGTGGCCTTAAGTTAGGTACCATCCCGGCATTGGCCTTAAGGTGAATTGGGAAACCACGGGAAACTACTTCCAGGATGGCTGAGGAAGGAAGCGAAGCCCCGTCTACTCAGTTGACCTCCCGAGGCTGAGCGGACTCCGTTCCAGCCCTCGTACCACTTTTCAAATTTCGTGGCAGAGCCGGCAATCGAACCCGGGCCTCCGAGGATGGCAGTTAATAACACTAACCACTACACCACAGAGGCGAATTCTCAGACTTTACAATGTAAATCGATGAAATGGAATGAAATGGCGCATGGCTTTTAGTACCGGGAGTGTCCGAGGACAACTTCGGCTCGCCAGGTGCAGGTCTTTTGATTTGACACCAGTAGGTGACCTGCATGTCGTGATGAGGATGAAATGCTGATGAAGACGACACATACACCTAGCCCCCATGCCAGCGTAATTAACCAATTATGGTTAAAATTTCCGACTCTGCCGGGAATCGAACCCGGGACCCCTGCGAACAAATGCTAACCATTTAGCCACGGAGCCGGACAATGTAAATCGATACATATCACCCATTTTCTCGGGGTTCGGCGTTCAAATGGGCTTAACAACAAAAATTAAAATTCATCAATATCTCTGTTATGGCCGGTACAGTGAAAATGTATCAGACATTATTGATCGGAAATTTAATTCTGTATAACCTTAGTTATGTAGTATTTATCAGCAGGACCCTAAACTACCATTTCACTCAGCGTGAATACAATTATTTATAGCCTAGATTGCAGTGGCTCATTCCCCAACTTTATATGTCGGTTTTCATTAAATTATCTTCAGCCATTTTCTCGTGATGCGCATACATACAAACAACATTCCCCTGTGGGTGGGGGCGGTAGAATAACATCCATGGTATCCTCAGCCTGTCTTAAGAGGCGACTAAAAGGGGCCCCAGGGACTCTTAATTGGGAGCGTGGATTGGCGAACACGATGCTCTTAGCTGAGTTCTGGCATTGCTACCACTTATTTGTGCCATGCTCCTCACTTTCATCTATTCTATCCGACCTCCCTTGGTCAACTCTTGTTCTTTTCCGACCCCGACAGTATTAGAACACTCAAGGCCTAGGGAGTCTTTCATTCTTACGCCCTTCATGGCCCTTGTCTTCCTTTGGTCGATAACTTCATTTTTTGAATTGTGGAATACCTTCCATTTTTCTCTCTGATTAGTGTTATGTCGGGGGTGGTTGCCTAGTTGTACTTCCTCTTAAAATAATAATCACCACCACCAGACAGACAGACAGACAGAGATGATGGAAAATTAAACAGTGCATTTCCTTGTTATTGTGGACGCGATCGATACAGAAATACCATCATCATCTGCTTACCCTCCAGGTTCGGTTTTTCCCTCGGACTCGGCGAGGGATCCCACCTCTACCGCCTCAAGGGCAGTGTCCTGGAGCTTCAGACTCTTGGTCGGGGGATACAACTGGGGAGAATGACCAGTACCTCGCCCAGGCGGCCTCACCTGCTAAGCGGAACAGGGGCCTTGTGGAGGGATGGGAAGATTGGAAGGGATAGGCAAGGAGGAGGGAAGGAAGCGGCCGTGGCCTTAAGTTAGGTACCATCCCGGCATTCGCCTGGAGGAGAAGTGGGAAACCACGGAAAACCACTTCCAGGATGGCTGAGGTGGGAATCGAACCCACCTCTACTCAGTTGACCTCACGAGGCTGAGTGGACCCCGTTCCAGCCCTCGTACCACTTTTCAAATTTCGTGGCAGAGCCGGGAATCGAACCCGGACCTCCGGGGGTGGCAGCTAATCACGCTAACCACTACACCACAGAGGCGGACTACAGAAATACCACTTTTTAATATTCTGGGCAATGTAGGCTACACACAAAACTCTTATTTTATAATATATATGACATCTAGATAGATAGATAGATAGATAGATAGATAGATAGATAGATATTGAGAGGCTTTTTGCATGGGTATATTCAACGCCGTGGTAGACCCATGTGAGATCAGTTTGCGAAGAGCCCATTAATATTGCAATCGACTGATCGTGAATATGTCTGGCCGTGGTCAGTGGTCAAAGTCGTGCTGTAGCAAACATCGAGAGGACGGTTGCTAAACCGTGCTCTTAGTCTGGTACCGAGTTCCTCATCAAGTACTCTCAACTTTACGAGCAAGGTGGGCAGATCATTCATTCAGGAAACTAGTGGGCGTTTTTACAGAAGTGTTTAACACTCTTTGTGTCGTGACAAAGAGGCTCTTACTTACCTATGTCTACTGAAGTATACAAAAGAAAAGCATGAGAGTTTATCTCCGATTTGAATGGAGAATCACAGCCTACTTAAGGGGAGACGAGAATGAACATTGACTGATTTTCTAGATTCTTTCGAACTTCCACATTATTTGAGTTACAATCATTACACTTTGAACATTGTTTTTATGTATGTTGTGTATTCAGCCCGAAGGCTGGTTTGATCCTCCATAGCTCTGCGAAAAGCTGTCATAAATAGCCTAGGCGTCACTGAAGAGGCGTAGTAGGGAAATGAGGAGTGAGGTCGTTTCCCGTTGCTTTCCTCACAAATACATAGTTTTTTGTTTACAATTTGTTTTACGTCGCACCGACACAGATAGGTCTTAAGGCGACGATGGGATAGCAAAGAACTAGGAGTGGGAAGGAAGCGGCTGTGGACTTAATTAAGGTACCCGCTACCCCTACCGTTCTTACCGCCTACACTTCTCTCAAAAACTAACTGTACAAGTCCTGAGTGTCTTAAGATGTGTCCTATTATTCAATTTCTTCTTCTCGTCAAATTTAGCCAAATCGATCTCCTCTCACCAATTATATTCAGTATCTCTTCACTTGTGATTCGATCTATCCATCTCATCTTCAGCATTCTTTGGTAACACCGCATTTCAAAGGCTTCTCTGCTCCTTCTTCCTGAGCCAGTTATTGCCCGTTTCACTTGCATAATGTGCCAAGCTCCAGACAAAAGCCTTCATAAACATCTTTTTAATTCCTATATCAATGTTGGAAGTGAGCAAATTTCCTTTCTTAAGAAAGGCCTTCCTTCTTTGTGCTAGTCTGCATTTTATGTCCTCCCTACTTCTGCCATCGTTAGATATTTTACTACCCAAGTAACAATATTCATCTGGCAAACATACTCCAGTCTTTCGAGCTGAAGTGATAGCTATCACAACATGTCTTGGAGAAAATCTGAAAATGAACTATAGGAATAGGAACATTTTAATTTTGACGGACAGCCAAGCGGCCATTAAGTCACTAGAGACAGTCCGGATAATATCCAGCATCATCTGGTATTGGCATTCACTTCTCCTGAAGCTCTCCAAGTACAACATTGTCAAAAAAATATGGGTACCAGGGGGATGCAGGTATAGAAGGAAATGAAAAGGCAGATAAACTGGCCAGGAAAGGGGCAGAAACATATTTTAAGTCCGACACTACATAGGAAACTGTGTTCAAAACAAACAAATGGAGAACTCGAAAAATACTCCAGGATGCAGGCTTGCAAAGGAACTGATAAAACAACCAAACAAGAAGCAGACTAAAGAACTGTTGAAACTCAGCAGAGAAAATTTAAGATGGGTAGTTGGACTGTTGACAGGACACTGCCATCTAAAAAAAAACACCAACATAGAATTGGAGTAATAAGAGACAATATATGTAGGAAATGCAATGAAGCAGAGGAATCAGCTGAACACATACTCTTCACTTTAGGACTACCAGGTGAAGAGAGAGAAAAAATCCAAGAAGATCCAATAAGAACAACCTGCAGCTTTGTGAACTTAGCAGGTATATCTAGGTGGAAATGAAGGAAAAAACCTAGCAAAAGATCTTAGACGCTAATTAGGAACTAATATTTAGAGGCCCATTGAAGAAAAGAAGAAGAAGAGCATTCATCTACTTTCTTTAAGGCTTCATTTCCTAATCTAATATTCCCTGCATCACCTGACTCCGTTCGGCTGCACTCCATTGCCTTTGTTTTGGAATTATTTATTTTCGTCTTGTACTCCTTCACCAAGACTCTGTCCATACCATTCAGCAATGTCTTCAGATCTTCTGCAGACTCACATAAAACCCATTTAACTGACTAAAACTAATTATTGTTGATGATGGTGAGTTCCAAAGCCACCATATCATGAATGCCTCACGGCTCCTACCGCTGAACCGAATTTGCTCGGTAAAATCTAGAACTTCACAAAACATTACTTAAAACAATATTCAGAAATGGCTACTAATTGTCTTTCCTGGACTCCTCAGTCCTTCGAGTGCTTTGGATATTCATCAGCAAGGACACGCATTCCACAGAAGACACATCTGCGGTTCAAGGCCCAGTCATGTGGCAGAACTTTCATTTTCCAAGACATCTCCCAAGAGCGACTCTAAGTGAACGTCCCTCGGGCCGATTAGGTGTTTTGAAAGTGTTCTGGTCGTACAAGATCACGATTCCTTATCGCATTCCTAAATTGAATGAGAAAACTTTACTTGTCTCAAATATTCACAGCACACTTCCGTCTTCCAGATAAGAAACAGACTTGTGTGTCTTCAGATCGTCGTGAAGGTGCCTTCATTAGCGTACAACAAGTCAGTCTGCTGCTCTCAGCCATCGAGAAGGGGGCAGGAGAAAAGGAAGAATGTAGAATAAAATACCAATAGGGAAGTAGAAATGAGGAGCAACCAATCAAAAGTTGTAATATCCATTAATGCAAAATTTTCAGGGGAAGCGAAAAAAACTGACAGCTCTTAAAGTATTCAATAAAACATAATGCAGTTTTCACAGTTAGTTATCAATTAAGTAATACCTGGTTGCCAGCCATTAAGGATTTACGTAGGTACTTCCCTTCCCTGTCCCTTCACTATTGTTATTTCGTCTCGGTGTTTTCCAAATTCGAACGTTCCTCATCGCCAGATGTTTCATTCCAGGCTTGTGTCAATGTCATTTGTTACGTACACATGTTATGTGACCCTCTTAGACTGATTCTGATGGTTCGGTCAGCTTCCGCTTCGAACGCTAGCGCTGTGCCACGTCCGGGGAGCCATCTGGTGACGAATGAACGTACCATTTTCACTTCTATTATAACGTCTAAATTTCAAGTCATTCTTTAAGAAGCCTTTCAGTGGACAGTCGAGAATTGCTTCTGATGACGCAGAGTACAGTTCTCTGAAAAATGTAAAGAATTTCACCTTTTTTGACACGGCATAAGCCCAAAAGCCTATACAGTATCATGTCTATAAGCACGGACCGTGAAAGCATCAATGGCAACTTTATAGAACATTATATGTTTTGATGAGTCTACAGTATTTTTATCATAATTAGTTCTCAATAATTTCAATACCTGAAAATTAAAACTTACAAAATTTGTCTTTCAGTGACTTCAAACTTACCATACCTACTTAGAATAGTATAAAATGAATATCTATCTGAAGGAATTCAACAAAAACTAAAATTACGTTGAATAAAGTTATTGTAGGCAGAATATTATTGTCTAAAATAAGCTACATTTATCACATTTTATGCATAAAAAGATAAAGTGAAAATATGTCATTGGTGGACATTATGCGTTCTGATTCAGTCACTCACGTGGACAACATACGATTTATTTTAACCACTTACGTTCAAAATGTTATTTCAATGTTATTGTATACAGATGGATAAAATCTGAATGCGAGAACGTGTAGGGCGCGAAGATTATGTCATAAAACTGTATCACACTCAAATTTGTCCAGAGGTGGACAATGCACATTTTGATCGGTTGCTCCTCATCATGCTTCTTCTTCTTCTTCTTCCAGCCCTTTTAGCACACCCAGGTGGGGGTAGTGGGAGCTTTAGATTTTCTATTTTACCGGTCAACTTTACTCCGCTAACATTTTCAACCGAGATAATCCCCATTATCTGAGATAATGTTGTTGGTGAATACAAATTTAACTATTATCTCGGTTTTGTTATCTTTAAACCAAGATACAAGCTTTTACTCGCGTTGGTGAGTAGGTGAGGGCCATTCACTCGGTGTAGGCCTACTGCCCGTAACACCGCCGAGCTAGCCTTAGAAAAAGTAGTGTAATAAAAGTTAGACTTATTACGCTATATATCTGGAAAGGTGGGGCAGGAACTTGAAATCAACCTCCAATGAACCATTGATCCGATCGCCTATAACGAGAAATAAAACAAATTGAGTGGTATGAAAACAAGTGTCACTTCATTCCCAGGCGGGCTATAACAACATGACCTGAGGCTCTACACTAAACTTTCTCCAGTAACCATCAGAGTTAACAGAACAATTTATTATTAAACTGGTTACGACACGCCGGTGTCGTCATCAAACCTCGTAGCCATGACAACGCACTTTCAATGACCACTGTGTAGCGGCTGTCAATTGGCGAGCCCGTGTTCGAAATACCATTGTTGTGAGTTATGAGGGCAACGCATATTCCTTTCTCTGTTGTATCTCCCACACTCTGGCGTGGTTGATGCTGCGAACTGTGTCACACATGTTCACTCATAGAGTTAGTAAATATTTTGTCTACTTTACCCCAAGATCTCGTCAACACTTTGGGGCCTAAAAACTCGCTCATCCGCTTCGTACGAGAGAGGACATTTTCGGTCGTTGGGCAGAATTGTAGCAAAGTCCACAAAAGATAGTGAAATATACGTGCCCTCATTCTAAGCGTATGTTGTTAGAAGACTTAGGGCCGGTATTATAATAAAGGTTTAAACGGTTGGTTCAGTTTAAACTTCGGTTTATCTGTTAGTCGTGTATTATAAAACTTAATCTTAAGTTTAACTAGATATTAATTTTACTGCCACTCATCTACCGTTTAAACTGAAGTTTAAGAATACATAACCTTACAACATGGCAGAACGAATGGATCTCGAAGATATTTTTGAGTTGTTTGAAGAAATACTAAGCGATGACGAAGAAGTGGTTTAAATTATTGACCGACCACGAGCACTACGAGTTTTCCGAGGAAGGGGACGTCACTTTCATATATGGAATGAAAAATAGTTTTTAAATAGGTTTAGGCTTACAAAACAGACTGTCATAACCCTATTTCAGCAAATTGGGGCTAGAATAAAACATGCAACGCAAAGGTAAGAATATAAAAATGACTTTTTGAACTGTTTGAATGTCAAAACTGTAAATTTTAGAAAACAAACGAACTTCCTTCTATTTCAGAAATCATGTTGTAGAACCCCTCAGACAGCTACTAATAGCATTGCGGTTTTATGCCTCCCGTAGTATGTTTATTAAAATGGAAGATTTCGGAGGAATTCATAAGGCCACTGTTGCACGGATATAAATATGTCTGTAAAAATTGCACAAGCAATTCTATTTCCTTACAAGTAAAACTAGGACAAAGTTTATTGCTTTTATCCGCCATTTTACCTACAAGAAGTAAACAAAACTTTATCTATAGTCATATTTTCTTGCAAGCAAATACAGTAGAGATAATACGCGACACTTACGGATTTCGCCTTGCTAAAATGGGAGACAATTCGACGGTGGCGCTCCTAGTGACTTGACCTGAACAAATCGCGCTAAATTCAAATATCAAGGGAAATGTATATACGGAAATGGATAAATAAATTACGCCTAGAAAGAAAGTGTTATTGACATATTAACTTCGAAATTGCTAAAGCAATTCTGCATAAATGAATGAAGAATTATTTAAAAGGTTATTACTCAAAGACTGAAATTAGACATATAAACAAGAAGTGAAATGGACTGGTATTAAATGGCTTGATCTTTCATTTATGCATTACTTTTTTAGCTTTAGCATTCCTGCCCGAACTCTTACGGTTGGATTTGTCTTTTTTCTCATTTAAAAACATTGTATTATCACATTAAGACACTTGTCAATAAAAATATCGGCACATTCCTTACACATATAATGCAATGAATTAACATTTAATAACTGGACAATTTTCCTCTTAACATGAAGCCTACTAACAGAAAGATATTCCTTACACATATGATGCAATGAATTAACATTTAATAATAATAATAATGTTTTCTGTTTTACGTCCCACTAACTACTCTTTTACGGTTTTCGGAGACTCCGAGGTGCCAGAATTTAGTCCCGCAGGAGTTCTTTTACGTGCCAATAAATCTACCGACACGAGGCTGACGTATTTCAGCACCTTCAAACGGACTGAGCCAGGATCGAACCTGCCAAGTTGGGGTCAGAAGGCCAGCGCCTTAACCGTCTGAGCCACTCAGCCCGGCGAATTAACATTTAATAGCTGGACAATTTTCCTCCTAACATGAAGCCTACTAACAGAAAGATAATCTATAAAATCCCGGCTTTAATCTGAGAAGAGGGATAAAGAAAGAAAAGTATGAAAATGTTGTCGATAGTGATGCTTTAAGGAATATTTACGTACAATTAGAGCAAAAATGTAACATACCCTTGGCTGTATTGTCGAGGATTTCTAAAGTCGCTGGCCTGGAAATAATCTGAACAGACTTTATAATTCTTATATAAGCGTAACGTCCCTTCTTTCTTGTACACCTTATCCAAATCACTTCTGTGACATTTCAAAACCCACAGATCACACCTACAACAACACATATGGTATTGAAGGTTAACTGCTGCACTATAGAATAAAATATGCGTATTACATTTTATGCCAGTTAAAATATGGGTCGAGCAGGTCAGAAGATTATGAAGTACTATAAAAATCTCTGTCACTGGAAGAATATATATGCAAACACAATATTACTTACATGTTCTTGTCACGAGGGAACCTGAAGAACGACCGCGCATTTTTCTCTACTTCGTAATTACTGCAGCCAAACACAGCACATACCTTTCCCCTCATGTTGAGAGGAGATATCAAGGAATGACACACACTACTATGTATTTATGTCAACTCACTGAGAACGCATAAATAACACCAAAAAATTCACACAAAAATACACGTGCTCTTATGAGAGAATCAGTACTGTTCAGGTCTATCCGCTAGAGTGAGCTCCAGTAGCTGTCCTCGATATCTCGCTCAGTGTCGCATATTATCTCTACTGTATTTGTTGCAAGTCACTGCAGAACATTATCGAGAGTCATCCTTTCTCGCAAGTCACTGCTACCTTCTTCCTTCTTCACCTCAGTTTAACTTAGGCCGGCCATTATAAGACTCAACATCGGTTTAAACTCAAGTTACAGTTTAACTCAATTTTCAGTTTAAACCCTCATTATAATACCGGCCCTTAATATGAACAGTACTTTGATTTTGTGTTACTTAATTGCACCTGAACACCGGCGTCTTTTATCACGAATTACTCCTGTATTTATGCTTTTTTACTGGAGAGAAGCATCGCAAGTATACTGTAGTATCTGAGAATGTTTACACGTAAGAATTTTAAACCTTATCTATATTCATACAGTTTTAAAAGTCCACTATTTACATTGATAAGTACAGCGGAGTGAGCTTTTTGCCAAACAGCTGCGATTGCAACATGCTTCGCTCGCTACAGTGATTCTCTCGTAGTCGATGGCGCCAATGCTACCTCTAGTGTATCATTTACTAATTCTGTGTGTTCACTTACGGCCTACTGGATCCCTCGCTGCGCTCCTTATAGCGGCCTTGACAATCGCTTGTGAAACCCAGCATAAAGCTGTAATTGGAAAGTTTCACCATAATGCCGCTGGAGCGCTGGCCTCCTAGTCACTGACAGGAAGCTGTATACCGCAAATTACAGCATTTCCAGTTTTATTTATATTGTTTTGCTGTCGTAAATGTTGGCAATGTGTTCGCAGTGAGGTGCTTGTTGGCACGATATTGAGGGCTGATAGTTATGCGCTAGTGAGTTTAATTTTTTAATGTGTAGTGCGGTGATTATATTTTTTAAATTGTGTTTACAAATCTTGGAATTTGCGACATTATTGTGCGCTTTTTAGTACTTCGAGCAGAAATTTTCTGCAAACAAGAACAAATGTAATGAGTGGCTCAAAGTGATTTCTCGCTGTAACTTCGTCCTAAACAAGAATTTTAATTTATGCGCTAATTCGTTTTTTTAATGGTGTAGTGATTTGCTTTTCTTTAACTGTGTTTGGAAATATTCGAATATGTATTGCTGTGCGCCTTTTTGTATTTCGAACAGGAAAAAAAGAACAAAGGGACACTATAATTTTACGAATTCTCTGTAGACCAAGACAAAACTACGAAGTGGCTCAAAGCAAGTAGCACTTTCATCTTAGTTTTCCGTTTCTATTTCGGGTATTTATCTTAATTCTTTCTTTCTTTCTTTCTTTCTTTCTTTCTTTCTTTCTATCTGTTTACCCCTCCAGGGTTGGCTTTTCCCTCGGACTCAGCGAGGGATCCCACCTCTACAACCTCAAGGGTAGTGTCCTGGAGCGTGAGTCTTCGTGTCGGGGGATACAACTGGGAAGGATGACCAGTACCTCGCCCAGGCGGCCGCAACTGTTATGCTGAACAGGGGCCTTGTCTTGGGAATTGGAAGATTGGAAGGGATAGACAAAGAAGAGGGAAGGAAGCGGCCGTAGCCTTCAGTTAGGTACCATCTCGGCATTTGCCTGAAGGAGAAGTGGGAAACTATGGAAAGCCACTTCGAGGATGGGTGAGGTGGGAATCGATCCCCCCTATACTCAGTTGACCGGGCGAGTTGGCCGTGCGCGTAGAGGCGCGCGGCTGTGAGCTTGCATCCGGGAGACAGTAGGTTCGAATCCCACTATCGGCAGCCCTGAAGATGGTTTTCCGCGGTTTCCCATTTTCACACCAGGCAAATGCTGGGGCTGTACCTTAATTAAGGCCACGGCCGCTTCCTTCCAACTCCTAGGCCTTTCATATCCCATCGTCGCCATAAGACCTATCTGTGTCGGTGCGACGTAAAGCCCCTAGCAAAAAAAAATAGCTACTCAGTTGACCTCCCAAGGCTCTCATACCACTTTTGAAATTTCGTGGCAGAGCCACGAATCGAACCCGGGCCTCCGGGGGTGGCAGCTAATCACGCTAATCGGGTATTTTTTCAAAATTTTCTTTCATTGAATAATCCTTTAGGATGAGTCGTATTTGCCATATGACAGCTACACAACACATTTTTATCCAAGATAATCTGAACTTTAATATTTAAATACTGACAAGTAAGAACCATTAGGCCTACTGTTATGACGGTAAGGCCGACGTACGAAGTGCTGTTAGCTGAGCAATGAACAGTTTACGATGTATTTACTCAAAATACTTTTCTTTCACTGATTTTTAAATTCCTCTTATTCCTTTTCTTGCTATTTGTTTCACGTCGCACCGACACAGATAGGTCTAATGGCGACGGGGGAATAGAAGAGGGCTAAGAGTGGGAGGGAATCGGCCGTGGCCTCAATTAAGGTACAGCCTGATGTGAAAATGGGAAACCACGGAAAACCATCTTCAGGGCTGCCGACAGTGGGGTTCGAACCCACTATCTCCCGGATGCAAGTTCACAGCTGCGCGCCCCTAACAGCACGGCCAACTCGCCCGGTATTTAAAATTCTAGTGCAAGGTATGAATGAAATGTAATCTGAAACTATATGCATTGAAATTAAAATTTAAACATGTTTGAGTCAAAATATTTATGTTATCCATACAACGAATATAGAATAAAAGTAAGACTTTAATGTTTTTTCCAGCGCCCTTCATCAGAGCGGCATTTGAAGAATATTAAAACTCTAATTGAACAATGACTCTTAATCTCAAGATTAACATCAGAAGACAAAAGTATTGTGGTAAGTTCTACTATGTATCTAAATGCCATGATATTAAAAGCGATTTCTATTATTCATCACAGTTAAGGAACGTCAATTCGACTACTCCATCTCCGCAGTTTCATTTCACGACATTATTTGGCAAATATCAACGAACGTAACCTTTAAGATTAATCATTTTGAACAGTATTAACCTATGTAACATTCTCCATAACTCTAAATTACGATAAATCGGCAATCGAAGTCAATATCTTTTCCACAAAGAAGTATGCATTTCTAGCGCAAATAGTTAGGCCGCCAGCGCCGCGTGTCGAGCTGTGTAACTACTCCGGTTACAGTGCGTGGATCCGATTGTCGGTTCACTTGGCGAACAACGTAGTAAAACACATTGGTTGATCGGGAGGGGGCCCTGTTCTGAACAATCTCGGTGCATTAGGGGAGGCTGTGCAGCGATTATCGATTGTTCGATAAATTTCCAACTTCTTTGAAATTATTAAAGAAAAGACCAGGTAAACAGCAACCTTTTGTTTTACGTCGCACCGACACAGGTTGGTCTTGTGATGGCGACAGCATAGGAAAGGACTAGTAGTGGGAAGGAAGCAGCCGTAGCCTTACTTAAGGTACAGCCTCAGTCTATGTAAACAATTGATAGAAAATATCCAGAGGGATATGCCTACGAACACTTTTCTTTTCTTTCTTAATCTGTTTGCCGTCCAAGGTTGGTTTTTCCTTCGGACTTAGCGATGGATCTCACCTCTACTGCCTCAAGGGCAGTATCCTGGAGCGTGAGACTTAGGGTCGGGGATACAACTGGGAATGAGGAACAGTACCTCGCCCAGACGGCCTCACCTGCTATGCTGAACAGAGGTCTTGTGGGGGATGGGACTATCGGAAGAGATAGACAAGGAAGAGAGGAGGTAGCGGCCGTGGCCTTAAGTTAGGTACCATCCCGGCATTTGCCTGGAAAAGAAGTGCAAAACCACGGAAAACCACTTCGAGGATGGCTGAAGTGGGAATAGAATTCCCCTCTACTCAGTGGACCTCCCGAAGCTGAGTGTACCCTCTTCCAGCTCTCATACCACTTTTGAAATTTCGAGATTATTATTCTAAGTACTTTTAATGAATGAAAACCTACACCCTGTTTTCCAGTCAATGACCGGGTCAGGGATGTGATGAATGAAATATATATAGGCTATTAGTACGAAGGGGTCGCCACTCCCAAAGTTATTTTATTAATGACTGATAGATGCTATGAAATGAGAATGGAGAGTGTTGCTGGAACGAAAGATGACAGGGAAAACTGGAGTACCCGGAGAAAAACCTGTCCCGCCTCCGCTTTGTCCAGCTCAAATCTTACATGAAGTGACCGGGATTTGAACCACGGTATCCAGCGGTGAGGGGCCGACGCGCTGCCGTCTGAGCCACGGAGGCTTCAAGTAATTTTAATACGATTCGTTATTTGAATATTACGTGTACAGTAAATATGTGCTACAGACTGCAAATACTAGTACATTACCGAAGACTCCTGTATTCTAACATAAAAACTGTAGCATTACAAGTAATATTATTTTTGGTGCCTTTTTACTGGTATTACCTGCTTATTTTTTATACGCTTTAATTCAGTAATGTGTTTTGTTTTTGTTTTTGTTTTACTAGAATGCCTAGTTCATACATCGAAATTGATACTTTGTAAGCCATATCAGTAACTACGGATAAATGCTAACGTCAGTAATTAAGCGTTGAAAATATAATCACCACCACAACATAGCACACAGTCCTAAGTGTATGGATCTGGATGACGTAAGGGAGCACGGCCTCCTCCGTTACAAAAGGTCACTTCAGCTGCCTATTAAGAAACAAAAGATGCCAGCAACATTTCTCCACGAAACGTGGGCAGATTGGGTAATGAAAGTAACTAAAAGGTAGTGATTTTCTTTAACATGTGTGACCTAGGTTCAAACGCGAGTGATGGTTCCAACTTATAGAAAGTACTTTACCAAGCGACAGCCCTTCGTGACGTAAACCTCATCAGAGGAGTTAATGAGATTAAATGAAGGACGTGGTGCATTATAGTAGAAAGGAAGGGAGTGAATCCTGGGGCCTGCACATAACCTACTCCTGTCGAATACCACCAAGGTGTCTGCTCCAGGCTTAACGTCGCCATACGGCGGACAAATTTTTTCTATTTACTTTACGACGCACCGACACAGATAGGTCTTACGGCGACGATGGGATAGGAAAGGCCTAGGAATGGGAAGGAAGCGGCCGTGGCCTTAATTATGGTACATCCCCGGCTTTTGCCTGGTGTGAAAATGGGAAACCACGGAAAACCATCTCAGGGCTGCCGACAGTGGGATTTGAACCCACTATCTTCCGGATGCAAGCTCACAGAACTCATGTTGTTAGTTTGTTGTGTCGGTAGTTAGTTGACATGCTAATGTGGCAGTCTTCTTCTTCTTCTTCTTCTTCTTCTTCTTCTTCTTCTTCTTCGAGTCAGTTCAAGATAGCAGTTCATTAGCGTGTGTGTGTGCTGTGTATATAATTTTTAAATAAAACCGTTTACACAGTTGACAACATCTCTTGTGTGCGTCCTTGTGAATGTGATAAGTGATAAGAATCGAAGGCTATGAAAAAGAAACAGAAAGAAGTGAAGCAAGGCTGCAGTTTGTCCCCACTTCTTTTCAATGTTTGACTTTTTTTTTTTTTTGTTTTTTTTTTTTTTTTTTTTTTTTTTTTATGTCGCAGCGACACAGATAGGTCTCGTGGCGACGACGCGAGAGGAAATGACTATTAGTAGGAAGGAAGTAGCCGTAGCCTTAATTAAGGTACATCTCCAGCATTTGCCTGGCGTGAAAATGGGAAACCATGGAAAACCATGGAAAACCATCTTCAGGGCTGCCGACAGTGAGGTTCGAACTCACTATCTCCCGCATGGCAAGCTCACAGCTGCGCGACCGTAACGGCATGGCCAGTTGCTCGGTTTTCCAATGTTTATACAGAACAGGAGATAAAGGATATCAAAGAGGAATTTGGAAAAGAAATCACTAGGGCCTGGATGTTCATGACCTAAAATTGATGTAATTATGTAATCATTTATGACCTGAAAAAGGATTGAGCCTCCGTGATTCAAATCCATGTGAGATTTGTGCTGGACAAAGCGGAGGTTGGACAGGTTTTTCTCCGGGCACTCCGGTTTTACATGTCATCTTTCATTCCAGCAGCACTCTCCACTATTACCTCATTTCATCTGTCAGTCATTAATCATTGCCCCAGAGGAGCGCGACAGGCTTCGGCAGCCGGCACAATTTCTATCCTCGCCGCAAGATGGGAGCTTCATTCATTCATCCCTGACCCGGTCACTGACTGGAAACAGGTTGTAGGTTTGCTTTCCTTATGACCTGAAAAAAGTAATAAAATATGACAATAAATATGACTTCAAAATTTTTTGGTAACATTTTCAAAATCTTCAAAATCTTGCTGCTGTTTAAATTAACATTATATTAAAAATATGCTTTTAAAATCTAGCACATTCAATAATAATAATAAATAGGCCTAAGCAATAATATGGTTATTATTATACGATGATTAGAAAGTATTTAAGTACTCAGTTACTTCCGCGTCTGCACGGAATGAAATGACGGGCTATCAGAAAGAATTACAATAGCAAATTACATACATTTTGAAGTTTTCAACTAGGAACGATCTTCTATTTTCACGCATCATTGACTTCTAACAGAGAAAAGACCGCTCAACATCGCAGGGTGTTATTGGGGCATATTTGAATTAGGTCAGATCATTAGAGTTCAATTGAGGCTCACCTTGCTGTTGCTCTCCCTTTCTTTACAGCTTACTCTCCTAATTCACATGCATATACATTTCCAAGTAGAAATGGCAGAAAAATAACGTAACAGTTACTTTGTCACAGTTACATGCCCGTCACGTTTACAAATGTAACGAAGACAAAAATAACAGGTTACCGAGTAACGAGAACAAAATAACGTACTAGAGAAAACAGTAACTGGGAAGTGGGAACTGTCACTGATACCAGCTTACAGACAACCAGGACTTGCTCAGTAGGTTTTTGAGTCAAATGTAGTCAGGGCCGGGCTGAGTGGCTCAGACAGTTGAGACGCTGGCCTTCTAACACCAACTTGGCAGGTTCGATCCTGGCTCAGTCCGGTGATATTTGAAGGTGCTCAAATACGTCAGCCCCCTGTGGGTGGGGGACGCAGATGAAGAATACACTCACGGTATCCCCTACCTGTCGTAAGAGGCGACTAGAAGGGGTGACAAAGGGTTGATTGAATTATAACCGTGAAACTACTTGTTATTAGTACCATCACGCGTCTACGCTACTATGTTATTGATTAGTATCGCAACTTGAGAAATACCATGGTCCTACTTTACTAGCGATAAATACCATTATAAGGGGCCGTTGACCTGGAGTTTGGCCCACCCTTTGGACAACAAGAATCATCGATTATCGCCATAAGACCTATCTGTGTCGGTGCGAAGTAAAGCCACTATTTAAAAAAATCATCGATTCAGCGTTGTGCTTCGTAAACAGTCCCTTGGTCAGTAATACTTCTTCTTTATCTGTTTACCCTCCAGGGTCGGTTTTTCCCTCGAACTCAGCGAGTGATCCCACCTCTACCGCCTCAAGGGCAGTGTCCTGGAGCTTCAGACTCTTGGTCTAGGGATACAACTGGGGAGTATGACCAGTACATCGCCCAGCCGGCCTCACCTGCTATGCTGAACAGGGGCCTTGCGGGCGGGATGGGAAGATTGCAAGGGATAGACAAGAAAGAGGGAAGAAAGTGACCGTGGCCTTAAATTAGATACCACCCCGGCATTTGCCTGGAGGAGAAGTGGGAAACCACGGAAAACCACTTCCAGGATGGCTGAGGTTGGAATCGAACCCACCTCTACTCAGTTGACCTCCCGTTCCAGCCCTCGTACCCCTTATCAAATTTCGTGTCAGAGCTGGGAATCGAACCCGGGCCTCCGGGGATGGCAGCTAATCACACTAACCACTACACCACAGAGGCGGACGGTCAGTAATACTAATGTTTCTATATAGTTTCTGAGAAGATGAGGCATTGCGGGTCGGATCCACTGATTGTTTTGAGTTCATAATCATTGTTTATAGTTATCTTTTTGATTATTATTATTATTATTATTATTATTATTATTTTTTGCTAGTTGCTTTACGTCGCACCGACTCAGATAGGTCTTATGGCGACAATGGGACAGGAAAGGGCTAGGAGTGGGAAGGAAGCGGCCGTGGCCTTAATTAAGGTACATCCCCAGCATTTGCCTGGTGTGAAAATGGGAAACCACAGAAAACCATTTTCAGGGCTGCCGACAGTGGGGTTCGAACCTACTATCTCCCGAATACTGGATACTGGCCGCACTTAAGTTTTTGAATTCTAGCCACTGGATTGATTTTTGAATTATTTTTAACTTTCAGTATTGTTTATTTTAAATTCGTATTTATCCTTTCGTCTGCCTCTGTGGTGTAGTGGTTAGCGTGATTTGCTGCCACCCCCGGAGGCCCGGGTTCGATTCCCGGCTCTGCCACGAAATTTGAAAAGTGGTACAAGGGCTGGAACGGGGTCCACTCAGCCTCGGGAGGTCAACTGAGTAGAAGTGGGTTCGATTCCCACCTCAGCCATCCTCGAAGTGGTTTTCCGTGGTTTCCCACTTCTCCTCCAGGCGAATGCCGGGATGGTACCTAACTTAAAGCCACGGCCGCTTCCTTCCCTCTTCCTTGCCTATCCCTTCCAATCTTCCCATCCCTCCACAAGGCCCCTGTTCAGCATAGCAGGTGAGGCCGCCTGGGTGAGGTACTGGTCATACTCCCCAGTTGTATCCCCAGACCAAGAGTCTGAAGCTCCAGGACACTGCCCTTGAGGTGGTAGAGGTGGGATCCCTCGCTAAGTCCGAGGGAAAAAACCGAACCTGGAGGGTAAGCAGATGATGATGATGATGATGATTTATCCTTTCATTCTTTATCGTCGCGTTTTAAATACTACTCAGTGGATGAATTTTGGACTTTTAAATTATCATTGCATTTCGTCTCTTTTCGTACCATTAGGGGCCAATGACCTATATGTTAGTCCCCTTTAAACACAAGCATCATCATCATCATCATCATCATCATCATCATCATCATCATCATCATAATCATCATTTCGGCTCAATGGCTAAATGGTTAGCGTGCTGGCCTTTAGTCAGACGGGTCCCGGGTTCGATTCCCGGCAGGGTCGGGAATTTTAACCATAATTGATTAATTTCCCTGGCACGGGACTGGGTGTATGTGCCATCTTCATCATAATTTCATCCTCATCACGACGAGCAGGTCGCTTACGGGAGTCAAATCAAAAGACCTGCACCAGGCCTCTCCGGAGGCCACACGCCATTACATATCATCATCATCATCGTCGTCGTCGTCGGTAGATTTACTGACACTTAAAAGAACTCTTGTGGGACTAAATTCCGCCACCTCGGCGTCTCCGAAAACCGTAAAAACAGTTAGTGAGACATAAAGCAAATAACATTATTTAAAAACCTTATGGGTAGACCAAGGTATGGATATGACAAGCAGATTAGATATAATAGTTACGTATAGATGAAAAGTTTAGCACGAGATAGGGTGAAACGGAGAGCAGCATCAAACCAGCGTATGGACTGATGACCCAAACAACAGTATGTTTCTATTGAGCGACAAAATTAGCGACTTCTGGGGTTTACTTTTCGGCGGCATACTAGCGACTTTTTGAGTCCCGTTTGGCAACGAAGTCATTCATGAGTTCGCAATATTGCGTTTGACATTTGCTAGTCATTTGTCATTTCTTTACAAAACGAGTTGTTTGTTCTTGGCCTTCCACTGTCCTGAATTACACCAGACTGAGGTCCGTAACAAGAGGACATTGCTAAAACACGCGGACAGCGACCGTCGAGTAATAAATTACGTATGCATTCTGCTGTTAAATGACGTTCTCACGTGATGAGATCTTGACGTAAGCTTCTCACGCTGAAGAGAGAGATGAGGACACTGCAGTCATTGATGCTTCTGCTTCCGGTCATATAATTATAGGGTACTACATTTTAGGGGACGGAGTGCTGAAAGAAAACAGTTAATAACAGGTTCTCGTGATTATGAAGCTAAAAACTATGAGATAATGGGTGAGGGGGGAAAAATTATAATTTATTTCAATTTCTCTCTGCCATTGCACATTGTCATAAAAACTTCTTCTTCTTTTTCTTCTTCTTCTTCTCCTTCTTCTCCCTTGTCTTATTTAGTTACGGCCTCTGTGGGACGACGGGTAGCTTTGTCTTAGTTTGGGTTTTCTTTAGTGATGGGATAATCGAGTACAGAATAATAGCTTAGCTTATTCGATTCGATTATTATCTTTTCCGATTATTTTCCAGTTATTCGGTTATTTTTCCGGTTATTTTATTACTTTTCCAGTAGTCAGTTCACTTAAATATTTCATGCAATCAACTTGTTTAAAGTAATCATCATTAAGAGACAGCGTATTACTCGGTCCTATAAATATATCTCTAGCTCTTCAAAAAAGTATTAAAAAAACAGTTCCAGCCCTTGCACAACTTTTCAAATTTCGTGGCAGAGCCGGGGAATAATTTACCCCAATCATTTCTGCTAAAATCCCATCTAATTTTATTCTGATTATCAGCCCTGCCGATATAATTATATTCCAACTAGAGCCTCTCACGGATCCCCCCACGCTCAAGCTTCCTCTCCTGTATAGGCTCTATATAATCCTATAAGCCTACTTTTCTCCCTTCTCACCCTTCTCTTACCCGTTGTCTCCTATACTCTCTATATCCATCTTAATCACATGCCCAGCAAATCTTACTCTTCTGAATCTGATTTCTTCGGAGATCGTCCTCATGTTTCGGTAGAGTTCGTCCCTTCGTTCCCATCTTTCATCTCCTCTTTTTGGTCCCAGTGTCTTCCTCGGGATTTCTCCCTCTTCTTTCTCCAGTTGCTCTGTCCCATGCCTTCCTAGTGTTATCGTCTCGGCCGCGGAAAGTACCGCGTTCCACACTGTTGTCTTGTAGTGCCTGAGCTATGCGTCTATTGATATGTTTCTTTTACTGTACACTTCTCTGGTCGCGAGGTAGGTAGTCCTTATCTTTTTCACCCTTTGTTTTATCCTAGCACTGCTCCTGTTGTCCGTTTCCATGGCTAAGTGTTTGCGTGCTGGCCTTTGGTCACAGGAGTCCCGGGTTCGATTCCCTGCAGGGTCGGGAATTTTAACCATAATTGGTTAATTTCTCTGGCACGGGGGCTGGGTGTGTGTGACATCTACATCATCAATTCTTCCTCATCACGACGTGCAGGTCGCCTACGGGAGTCAAATCAAAAGACCTGCATCTGACGAGCCGAACATGTCCTCGGACACTCCAAGCACTAAAAGCCATTTTACTGCTCCTGTTCCTTCATGTTACATATGCTCTAAGGTGCTTAAACTTTTCTTTTTTTTTTTTTTTTTTACAATTGGCTTTACATCGCACCGACACAGATAGGTCTTATGGCGACGATGAGACAGGAGTGGGAAATTATCGTACATCCTGGTGTGATAATTGGAAACCACGGGACACCATCTCCAAGGCTGCCGATAGTCGGGTTCAAATCCACACATGTCATGGAAAACGCATTTTACAAACATCACCCAGAAAATATGCTCTGCATTGCACATGCTGCGTGGATATAAATACTTATTTCCTGAAAATCTAAATTTTAAAAAAATGCTGGTAGAAGGTCTCGTTTTCCCTCATTTCGACTATTGTGACGTGATTTATAGAGACGCTGGGTGCAAATTATTGAGCAGATTACAACGTGGTCAAAATGCATGTGTGAGATAGGCCTACGTCTGTAACCTACGGTACTATGACCATGTAAATCCTTCATATAAACCACTTAATAAACCACTTATCTTGGCCCCGACTAGAAATCCGTCGCAATGTGCATACCCTATGCCATCTCCATAAAATCCTTCATTCTTCACCAAGGTAACTAGAATAAAAGGTAGGCTACTCCGGCGGTTGAAGCTTCCATTAGCTGGAGCGCTATGACGTCACGCGATATGAACGATAGCGAGTAAGGTACACAGTCGCAGTACAGCAAACCTGTAAGTTCTCGTGCCTGTGAAACATCTCATTCTTTCATCAAATAATAGTCTGGTTTAGTCCGATTCGATGAGTAACGGCACTTCCAATAGATTTAAAAACGTGAAAATGCGTTAAGTTTCGTCCCATGCTGAGCAGGTGGAACATCAACTATCAAATACACTGACTGACAGAGCAAATGCAACACCAAGGAGGAGTGGTTCGAAAGGGATGCAAGTTGGGGAAAAAACAGAGACGGCACGGACGAATAATTGATGTTTATTTCAAACCGATATGCAGGTTACACAATGCGCACGGCATCGACTCAGTAGGATGTAGGACCACCGCGAACGGCGATGCACGCAGAAACACGTCGAGGTACAGAGTCAATAAGAGTGCGGATGGTGTCCTGAGGGATGGTTCTCCATTCTCTGTCAACCATTTGCCACAGTTGGTCGTCCGTACGAGGCTGGGGCAGAGTTTGCAAACGGCGTCCAATGAGATCCCACACGTGTTCGATTGGTGAGAGATCCGGAGAGTACGCTGGCCACGGAAGCATCTGTACACCTCGTAGAGCCTGTTGGGAGATGCGAGCAGTGTGTGGGTGGGCATTATCCTGCTGAAACAGAGCATTAGGCAGCCCCTGAAGGTACGGGAGTGCCACCGGCCGCAGCACATGCTGCACGTAGCGGTGGGCATTTAACGTGCCTTGAATACGCACTAGAGGTGACGTGGAATCATACGCAATAGCGCCCCAAACTATGATGCCGCGTTGTCTAGCGGTAGGGCGCTCCACAGTTACTGCCGGATTTGACCTTTCTCCACGCCGACGCCACACTCGTCTGCGGTGACTATCACTGACAGAACAGGAGCGTGACTCATCGGAGAACACGACGTTCCGCCATTCCCTCATCCAAGTCGCTCTAGCCCGGCACCATGCCAGGCGTGCACGTCTATGCTGTGGAGTCAATGGTAGTCTTCTGAGCGGACGCCGGGAGTGCAGGCCTCCTTCAACCAATCGACGGGAAATTGTTCTGGTCGATATTGGAACAGCCAGGGTGTCTTGCACATGCTGAAGAATGGCGGTTGACGTGGCGTGCGGGGCTGCCACCGCTTGGCGGCGGATGCGCCGATCCTCGCGTTCTGACGTCACTCGGGCTGCTCCTGGACCCCTCGCACGTGCCACATGTCCCTGCGCCAACCATCTTCGCCACAGGCGCTGCACCGTGGACACATCCCTATGGGTATCGGCTGCGATTTGACGAAGCGAGCAACCTGCCCTTCTCAGCCCGATCACCATACCCCTCGTAAAGTCGTCTGTCTGCTGGAAATGCCTCCGTTGACGGCGGCCTGGCATTCTTAGCTATACGCGTGTCCTGTGGCACACGACAACACGTTCTACAATGACTGTCGGCTGAGAAATCACGGTACGAAGTGGGCCATTCGCCAACGCCGTGTCCCATTTATCGTTCGCTACGTGCGCAGCACAGCGGCACATTTCACATTATGAGCATACCTCAGTGACGTCAGTCTACCCTGCAATTGGCATAAAGTTCTGACCACTCCTTCTTGGTGTTGCATTTGCTCTGTCAGTCAGTGTACATGACATATAATACGATGTATGTTGGGTATTCAGCCCGAAGGCTGGTTTGATCCTCTACAGCTCCACCAACAGCTGTCATAGATAGCCTAGGTGTCACTGAGGAGGCATACTAGGGAAGTGATGAGTGAGGTAGTTTCCCGTTGCTTTCCTCACTGAGCCAGAAGCTGCTATTGCATATCAGTCTGTCAAGCCCACTGAAATGCGTGCACCAACCGACTCTATGAGCGATATTTTCACACCATTCAGAACAGGGACTGGTTGCATAAGGAATGGCATTACTGGCATCGCTCATACCTCGGTCACTTTCATATTGTCAAAGCCAAGGATGAGACTGACAGGTCAATGAAAGTAACAAATTTATTCTAGCCCATACCAGAAGACATAGTGCACTGTAAACACTACATCCAGCCAGCAAAGGCAGATAATACGATAAGAAATAAAATATTGCCATGCAACCCAAAATAAGTAATTTATTTCCTGATGAAGTAAATATTTATATCAAATGGCATAGGAAAATATACATCATATCGACATCTTTATGGAATTATATTAAATTATTAAAACGTACGTGTCAGGAGACTTAATTACTTGATGAACCAGCCCAACGCTTAGCCTTCTTATTGGCATATTTTCTCAGTGCTAGTTCCTTACTCATTGCATTAAAATGTAATATCCTAATAAATGTCCTGGTCCTTACGTAGAGACAAATTATTTTGTCATGGAATACTGGAAATTTTGACTAAATAGTAGAAATAAGAGTTTTCATTACGGTTTTGCATCTTGATACAGTCTTACCGTGAAACACACCAAAAATGAAATTTCGAACTGGGCTATGTTTTTAACCACTCATGACCGGGATGTGTGAGGCCCCCTTCTGAAATAACCGAGATCCAGTAACAGGTCTCTTCTCGCACGACATTTTTGTCTCTTTCTTCGTATTTACTGTATATTGGATCACGGATACTGTATTATTTCACGAGATTCGAAATATATTCAGAAATATAAGTTATTAGCTCATAATAATGTAACGTTATTGGATTTTACGTCCCACTGACTATGTATTTGAGCACCTTCACCACCGGACTGAGTCAGGATCGAACCTGCCAAGTTGGACTAAGAAGGCCAGCGCTCTACCATTTGAGTTGCTACTCAGCCCGGCTATTAGCACATAACAATAATTATGGAAAACATTATTTTCATTAAGTCATTTATACCTGACACCTTTTTACCGTACCAGCTGTAATAATGGAGATATTCAAGAGTTAATTACCAAGTGTTTCAACACCCAAGCATTGCTGACGAGGTAGTGTTGTTATACCATTACAGTAGCAAACTACCGAGCTCGATAGCTGCAGTCGCTTAAGTGCGGCCAGTATCCAGTAATCGGGAGATTGTGGGTTCGAGCCCCACTGTCGGCAGCCCTGAAGATGGTTTTCCGTGGTTTCCCATTTTCACACCAGGCAAATGCCGGGGCTGTACCTTCCTTAAGGCCACGGCCGCTTCCTTCCAATTCCTAGGCCTTTCCTATCCCATCGTCGCCGTAAGACATATCTGTGTCGGTGCGACGTAAAGCAAATAAAAAAAACACAGTAGCAAACTAACTGGCCATGATGGTTGTTGTCGTTACTGTCTTTATAATAGGCAAAAAAATAATAATGTGCCGTAATTTTGTCCCACGGGAGTTCTTTTACGTGCCGACAATTTATAGCACCACACACGTTTCCATAATATGTTGACTGCATTTTAATCAGTAGAATGGTTCTACTTCAGATACTGACAACACGAACACTGTTCACGTAGTGAACCACTATAAAATTATTATGTATCCGTGATCCGATATACAGTAAATACGTAGAAAGAGACAAAAATGTCGGTCGGTCGGTCACTTGCTTTCTTGGCTTACGCTGCGTGAACCATCAACGATAGGCCCCAAGTGTAAGCGCACGAAATGTAGAGCATAGAAACCTCTACAAAAAAGTCCGCGATGGCACATACCTATTTCCAACCGGCTGCCCTCTAGAAGAGATTTTATGCTATAGCCCGCGGTAAAAAATATAACTCCTTAAAATTAAATAAATATTTATATTAAATACATTGTTTGACCTCCTCCAGTATTTTATAAGGAATACATTAACCTTGTCAGGACATTATTTGCATGAATGGTTCAGAAGTTATGACCATTTTAGACTGTAGTGGTAATACATGTCAGCAGGACGGGCGAGCGCTGTCTCATATCACATGACGTCACGCAGAAGGCGACCAGGGAGAGAAACAAGTGAGCGCGATGCGGAAAGAGACTCCCCTGATTCTTCACAGCCATTTTACCTTACTTCATATTTTAAATACCTATCTTATCGCAGTCTTAACACCAAATCTACTAATAATTCCATCCTTGCTTTACCTATACGATAAATCTTTCACGGTAATTGCCTGCCGTGCGTGGAACCTCCTTCCCGAAAGTATCAGAGGGTTAAGCGCTATTCGCACTTTCAAGGAAGCACTGTGGAGACATTTTATGAACCAGTAAGGTTCATCTGTAAACTTGATGCTGCTACTTACAAGCATTCTATTGTCATGGATGTTTTGGTTGAAGATTAGTCTAAAATTCTTAACCGATATGATTTTCAAATGTTATTAAATTTTATGTACTACATCTTTTTTTACATGTAGGATATTAGCTTTAATTTATTATATCTAATTTATTTCATCTATTTTAATCTTATCATCATCATCATCATCTGTTTACCCTCCAGGTTCGGTTTTTCCCTCGGACTTAGCGAGGGATCCCACCTCTACCGCCCCAAGGGCAGTGTCCTGGAGCTTCAGACTCTTGGTCAGGGGATACAACTGGGGAGTATGACAAGTATTTCGCCCAGGCGGCCTCACCTGCTATGCTGAACAGGGGCCTTGTGGAGGGATGGGAAGATTGGATGGGACAGGCAAGGAAGAGGGAAGGAAGCGGCCGTGGCCTTAAGTTAGGTACCATCCCGGCATTCGCCTGGAGGAGAAGTGGGAAACCACGGAAAACCACTTCCAGGATGGCTGAGGTGGGAATCGAACCCACCTCTACTCAGTTGACCTCCCGAGGCTGAGTGGACCCCGTTCCAGCCCTCGTACCACTTTTCAAATTTCGTGGCAGAGCCGGGAATCGAACCCGGGCCTCCGGGGGTGGCAGCTAATCACGCTAACCACTACACCACATCTTATCACTCATCATTTTTGTATTACTATTAATTTGTTTAGTATTAAATCTATTATTGTAAAGTGATCATCATCATCATCTGTTTACCCTCCAGGTTCGGTTTTTCCCTCGGACTTAGCGAGGGATCCCACCTCTACCGCCTCAAGGGCAGTGTCCTGGAGCTTCAGACTCTTTGTCGGGGGATACAACTGGGGAGTATGACCAATACCTCGCCCAGGCGGCCTCACCTGCTATGCTGAACAGGGGCCTTGTGGAGGGATGGGAAGATTGGAAGGGATAGGCAAGGAAGAGGGAAGGAAGCGGCCGTGGCCTTAAGTTAGGTACCATCCCGGCATTCGCCTGGAGGAGAAGTGGGAAACCACGGAAAACGGGAATCGAACCCACCTCTACTCAGTTGACCTCCCGAGGCTGAGTGGACCCCGTTCCAGCCCTCGTACCACTTTTCAAATTTCGTGGCAGAGCCGGGAATCGAACCCGGGCCTCCTGGGGTGGCAGCTAATCACGCTAACCACTACACCACAGAGGCGGACCATTGTAAAGTGATACAATGTAATATATGTATATTTCAGTGCCTGGTTATATGGAAGAGAAGGCCTGAAGGCCTTAATCTTGCCAGGTAAAATAAAACATTACTATCTCCCGAATGCAATAACAGAGCTGCGCACCCGTAACTGCACGGACAACTAACATGATAAATAAATAGTGTTAGTTAGTGTGATTAACTGCCACCACCGGATACCCGAGTTCGATTCCCGGCTCTGCCACGAAATTTGAAAATTGGTGCAAATGCTAGAACTGTTTTTTTAAAATACTTTTCCGAAGAGCTAGGGATATGCGAGTATTTATAGGGCCGAGTAATATGCTGTCTCTTAATGATTACGTTAAACAAGTTGATTGCATTAAGTATTTAAGAGTTCTTCTAACCTCCACGAGCCTCCATGGCTCAGGCGGCAGCGCGCCGGCCTCTCACCGCTGGATACAGTGGTTCAAATCCCGGTCATTCCATGTGAGATTTGTGCTGGACGAAACGGAGGCGGGACAGGTTTTTCTCCGGGTACTCCGATTTTCCCTGCGATCTTTCATTCCAGCAACACTCTCCACTATCATTTCATTTCATCTGTCAGTCATTATCATTGCCCCAAAGGAGTGCGACAAACCTTTGCAGCCGGGACAATTCTTATCCTCGCCGCAAGATGGGGGCTTCATTCATCCCATCCCTGATCAGGTCACTGACTGAAAAACAGGATGTAGGTTTTCATTTATAACCTCCACACTACACTGAGACCATTATCTGCAATTTATTAAGAGTAAAGTAGTACCTGCCATAGGTGTATTGGACAGACTACGTGGAATAATTCCTGATTCTAACTTAAAGAGTGTTTACTATGCTTTAATGCATAGCCATCTGCAATACACTGATGTTCAATTGTTTAATATCATACCAGATTATTTCATAAACTGAAATTACTGACAGTCATCTAGCATATGTTATAACTGGAAGTTTCTGTAAACAATTTAATGTTGCTGACGTTATATTGGTTTTTATATTCAAGAAAATTGTTAATGTGCCCCCCGTTGGAAAAGATCCTGCGGGCGCCCATGGTTGCAGCACTTAAGTTCAAATAGCAGAACTTCAAATTCTTCAAAATAATGCACTCAGAGCCCCTTATACTTTTCCATTCTTAATGTCTAGACAAATAATACACTCATCAACAGGCATTCCTCTCTTAGGTTATCTATTGCATATTCTCTGGTAACACTTGCCTTCAAAATTAAAAGTAATTTGGCTCGGGCAAAAACACAACTCAGATTCATCAGTAATTCTTCTATTCATGTCCGGCTCTATGGCTAAATGGTTAGCGTGCTGGCCTTTGGCCACAGGGGTCCCGGGTTCGATTCCCGGCAGGGTCGGGAATTTTAAACATGATTGGTTAATTCCGCTGGCACTGGGGCTGGGTGTATGTGTTGTCTTCATCATCATTTCATCCTCATCACGACGCGCGGGTCGCCTACGGGCGTTAAATCAAAAGACCTGCATCTGGCGAGCCGAACTTGTCCTAGGGCACTCTCGGCACTAAAAGCCATACGCCATTTCAATTTTTCTTCTATTTATGATCATGCAACACGGCAATCTGAAAATTTTCATGTCCCTAGAATGAATACAGTGAAGCATGGAACTAATGGTCTATTGTATAGAGCTATAACAGCATTTAACTTCATTCCAGACACGTCAAAAGCTTCTCATAATGTTAATAAATTCAAAAGTAATACCGTACTAAAACACATGTATGGATAAAATTTAATGGTCTTGTATTCAGCCTATTTAAATGAACTTATTATCAGGTTTCATTTCGAGCTATTTGGTTCTATCCGTATAAACTCTTAAACAACAATAATTGTATTCTTGAAAAATGTTGTATTTTAGATTTGAGTAATTATAATTTTTATCAGCCCTGTATTATAAATAATTCACGAGCATTAATTAACTTAGCTCATGTGATATTTGAAGCAATTGAATAAATAAACGGGGTCCACTCAGCCTCGGGAGGTCAGCTGAGTAGAACTAGGTTCTATTCCCACCTCAGCCAACCTGGAAGTGGTTTTCCGTGGTTTCCCACCTCCACTCAAGGAGAATGCCGGAATGGTACCTAATTTTAAAGCCATGATCGCTTCTTCCTTGTCTATCTCTTACGATATTCCCATCCCTCCACAAGGCTCCTATTCAGCATAGCAGGTGAGACCACCTTGGCGAGGTACTGGTCCTCCACCCCAGTTTTATCCCGACCCAAAGTCTCACGTTCCACGACACCGCCCTTGAGGAGGTAGAGATGGGATTCCTCGCTGAGTCCGAGGAAAAAACCAACCCCGGAGGGTAAACGGATAAATAAATAAATAAATAAATAAATAAATAAATAAATAAATAAATAAATAAATAAATAAATAAATAATATTTTTGTATGACGCCATTTAGACTGCTCGCGTGTCAGTATGGAAGTTTCTGTCAGAGTAAACCGAATCTCTCTTGGGTTTCTGTAAGTGAGTTTCAATTAATTTTGTCAGGTGAACGCCAAATGTGTCACGAGAAAGCTTTTATACGGCAACATCGTACAACATGGAGTGTCGAATGGACGGTTTCCGACCTTCAGAATTCCGATGACCTCTGCCGGGTTCGAACACATGATCTTTTGAACCGGAAGCCGACGCTGAGCCAAAACACAGATTCACGATCAATGGATTTTTCGATTTGTTACAACTTATCCCGCCCATCTCTTCCTTATTGATGGTGGTGACCTCAGTTCTTAAGGCCATTACACTAAAAAACAGAAGTAATGAAACTGTCACTTCATTTCCTGCCGCCAATTCTTTTTTCCCGCGCCGTGACGATACGTTTGTGTACTCCAAACAGCTGACTTGCGAATTAGCGCCGCCTCTTTTTGCGACTCATTCATTACTTAACGTGCTGTTCCAGTGAAAGTCGCATCCCACAGCTAGGAAAATGGAAACCTATTATTTGCGCCGGTCGAAGGTTAAAGGCAGCTTGAGCAACGCAGAAAAAGTGAAGACGGGAAGGAGGTTGTCGGTGTATAGGGAGGATGTAACATTTCCTTCGCTTCCTCAACACTATCATTACTGTGACATCAAATTCTACTTGCAATTTTTGTCCTGTTGTTGCGTTTAAATCAGAGGCTCTAAACCTCTTCGACCGGGAGCTGACCTTCACTTCTGAGGTACACAAGGTGGTCGCTGAAGCGTACAGAACTTGAGGACTTGTGATAAGAAGTGTGAAGCCATTTAAAAACATAAACACGTGCATAAAGTTCTACAACACCGTGGTAAGGCCAAAACTGAAATACGCGAGCGTGGTGTAGAGCCCTAGGTGCAAACTTCATGTATATCGACTTGAAAGGGTGAAAAAGAAATATCGGAAATATTGTATTTACACGAATAATACCCGCATATTCTTTAAAAAATTGAGGCACGAAATTAGGGTGCGGGAATTATTCAGTGGCGGGGATTGTTCGCGTAAATACGGTATTTACATTTTAAAAGAACAACTCAATATCCACAAATGGTTTCGTACAACGAACTTTTATTAAATTTAGAAATGCAGAGTTTAGAAGATCGAAGGCAGAAAGATACGGCGAAGTTCATTATATTACTTTTTTCCTTCTATTTGCTTTACGTCGCACCGACACATATGTCTTATGGCGACGATAGGATAGAAAATGCCTAGGAAGTAGAAGGAAGAGGCCGTGGCCTTAATTAAGGTATAGCCCCGGCATTTGCCTGGTGTGAAAATGGGAAACGACGGAAAACCATCTTCTGGGCTGCCGACAGTGGGGCTCGAACCCACTATCTCCCGATTACTAGATACTGGCCGCACTTAAGCGAATGCAGCTATCGAGCTCGGTATTATATAAAATAATAAATTTGCAAATTAATAGTCCTGAGTTCCTTCCCCTCCTGATTTTCCATGTGCCGCGCCCAAATTCAAGAATACATTTTAACATTTTCAAATTAAAAAAATCTATAAGTTCCGCCCATCAAAATTCACCACTTTACAGACTATGCAGTATCTATAACAGTGCACCTCGGAAAAACAATCCTCTTGATTTCTTGTTTATCGATGGTGCTAATATGGAATAGGCCTATTTTTTTTATTTTTTTGCACAACAGAGATAGGACTTATGGCGACGATGGGATAGGAAAAGCCTAGGAATAGGAAGGAAGTGGCCGTAGCCTTAATTAAGGTGCAGACCCAGCATTTGCTTGGTGTGAAAATGGGAGACCACGGAAAGCCATCTTCAGGGCTGCCGACAGTGAGGTTCGAACCCGGGTATCTTCCGATTACTGGATACTGGCCGCACTTAAGCGACTGCAGCTATCGAGCTCGGTAATAGGCCTATTTAATATCCTCAATCACACTATCACGACATAACGTCGAATGAAAACACTGACCATCTCCTTTAACCATGTCCAGCGAGGTCCCATGTCCACGCTGAGAAATATCATCTGGATTCCATGGAAGTTTCAAGATTGATGATTGGAGCAAGAGGCGCTATTACGCAGACATTTCACAACTTTTGTAAGAAATTTAATTTGGATAACCAATTTATTAAGAACTTTGCGTTAACAGCTCTGAAAGGCTCGTTAACAATAGTGAGAAATCTTTTATACTCTTAGCTCTATCTTTGTCCTAAAAGGAGTTCCTCATGGATTTCAAAATTATTGACTGATCATCATCATCATCATCATCATCATCTGTTTACCCTCCAGGTTCGGCTTTTCCCTCGGACTCAGCGAGAGATCCCACCTCTACCGCCTCAAGGGCGGTGTCCTGGAGCTTCAGACTCTTGGTCGGGGGATACAACTGGGGAGTATGACCAGTACCTCGCCCAGGCGGCCTCACCTGCGATGGTGAACAGGGGCTTTGTAGGGGGATGGGAAGATTGGAAGGGATAGGCAAAGATGAGGGAAGGAAGCGGCCGTGGCCTTAAGTTAGGTACCATCCCGGCATTCGCCTGGAGGTGAAGTGGGAAACCACGGAAAACCACTTCGAGGATGGCTGAGGTGGGAATCGAACCCACCTCTACTCAGTTGACCTCCCGAGGCTGAGTGGACCTTGTTCCAGCCCTCGTACCACTTTTCAAATTTCGTGGCAGAGCCGGGAATCGAACCCGGACCTCCGGGGGTGGCAGCTAATCACGCTAACCACTACACCACAGAGGCGGACTCACAACTTTTGTAAGAAATTTTATTTGGATAACCAATTTATTAAGAACATTGGGTTAATGTTAACAATAGTGAGAAATCTTTTATACTCTTAGCTCTATCTTTGTCCTAAAAGGAGTTCCTCATGGATTTCAAAATTATTGACTGATACGATTTTTATTAAGTAATAAGTAGGCTTTAATATGGTATACCAATCATTTATAGACATGTATTATACGGCCTTTATAGTTGTCAATGGACTTTTTATGTAACCTTTGGCTTTTTGACTGCTTCCAAATTGGGGAAGCAGAAATAAATGCATTTCTCTCTCATGACGATGAAATGGCGTGTGGCTTTTAGTGCCGGGAGTGTCCGAGGTCAAGTTCGGCTCGCCAGATGCAGGTCTTTTGATTTGACTCCCGTAGACGACCTGCGCGTCGTGATGAGTATGAAATGTTGGTGAAGACGACACATACACCCAGCCCCCGTGCCAGCGAAATTAACCCATTTTGGTTAAAATTCCCGACCCTGCCGGGAATCAAACCCGAGAACCCTTTGACCAAAGGCCAGCACGCTAACCATTTAGCCGGACACTCATGACGATAAAAGAATTCACGGTTAGCATTAAAAGATAGCAGTTATGACAAAACACTATGCTCAGTACTGTGTATTAAACCATATTGGAACAAAGACGTGTAAGCCCAAGCCCACAATAACAGGAGAGATAGGATTAGATTAATAATATTAAATTAGATTTAATTAAGTTAGGCTAGTTAACATTAAGGGGCTTCCTGGCCGATGCGGTAAAGGCGTGCTCGGTTCGCCCGGAAGGACGTGGGTTCGAATCCCCGTCTGCAACTCGTAAAATTTAAGAAACGAGATTTCCACTTCCGGAGGTGCATATGGCCCTGAGGTTCACTCAGCCTACACCAAAAATGAGTACCAGGTTAATTCCTGGGGTCAAAGGCGGCCGGGCGTAGAGCTAACCACTCTACCCCATCACGTGCCGAGGTTAACAATGGTGGAAGCCTTTATCTTCCACTCCTCCAGGGGCCTCCATGGCCTGTACGGAGGTGACTTTGCTTTGCTTTGCTAGTTAACATTAAGTAATTTAATACTTATTTGTAATTTTACTTTGTATCGCAAAGAATTCTGCTGTAATTGGGATGAAAAACATGTAAAAACATGTAGTAAATTAAATTAAATTAAATTAAATTAACGTATCACTATTTTTAAATTATAACATACCGAGCGAGAGCTGCGCGGTTTGCGTCACGTAGCCATCAGTTTACATTCGGGAGATAGTGGGTTCGAATCCCACTGTCGGCATCCCTGAAGACAGTTTTCCGTGGTTTCCTATTTTTCACACCAGACAAATGCTGGTGTTGTAGCTTAATAAAGCCCACGGTCGCTTCTTTCCCACTTCTAACCCATAGTCACCATAAGACCTATCTGTCTCGGAGCGAATTAAGTAAATAAATAAATAAATAAATAAATAAATAAATAAATAAATAAATAAATAAATAAATAGTGTTGGTGATTATTGTTTTAAGAGGAAGTACAACTAGGCAACCATCCTCTATATAACACTAATCAGAGAGTAAATTGAAAGCGATCCAACACTTCAAAAAGGAAGGTATCGGCTAAAGAATGAAAAGTGCCACGAAGGGCGTGAAAATTAAAGACTCCCAACACCTCGGTAACCTTATATCATCAGGGTCGGAAAAGAACCAGAGTTGACCAAGGGAGGTCGGATAGGATCATGTCAATATCCAAATTCGTGAAACGTTTGGCAGCTACACTGCCACAACGCTAAAAATAATTTAGTTATTAAGTACTTTTAGTTATTAAGATCTCTTTAAAGTATTTTTAGCTTTACTGTAATTGGTGTTTATTACCCTGTTGTAAACCAGCAATTAAATAAATAAATGCATACATAAATAAATAAATAAAATAAATGAAAGTGGGTAACCTGGCACAAGTAAGTGGAAGCAATATCATGACTCAGCTAAGAACCTCGTGGTCGCCAAGCTACGCTCGCAACTTAAGAGCCCCTGGGGCCCATATAGCCGTCCTTTACGACAGGCAGGGGATACTGCGTTATTCTACCACGCTCACCACAGAGGGTAAATCATGACAGACGTTTCTATACACGTTAGCAATGTGTGTGATTTATCATTTAAAATATGACATGGCAATGAATTTCTGCCGCTGCAGATATTACTAGTGCACGGGACAGCATATTCCACAGTGTTCGAGTAGGAAGTGTCAGTGTGAAATTCCTTCAGCAGGGAACCCACCGTTCACTGTCACAATCTCTCGATCAGGAATCTGTGACAAGCTCTGTCAGCCGAGTGAGTTCTTGTTAGCATAATAGATGTGATAACGTCTCATCAGCTGGCGGATGTGATAGTAACGCACAGTCCCTGCAGGTACTGTCCTTTTAAACGCAGAGTGGTGCGGACGACACGCAGATTGGACCGTAGTTTCGGCAATTAAGCCCTATTTTATAGAGTACCAGATTACATTGTTTTCTTAATAAAAGAATTCTAGTCTGCTTTGCAGTACTATAGGAAGCTTTCTATCAACGTAGAGATTTTTACAAGTAAGCGAGATTAGCGCAGATCAGTAGCGCCGATTAGGGATTATAAATTAGGGGGGGAGGACAGGGAGCGGGCACAGAAATTTATAGTTTGGGGTAGACAGCAAAACTGAATTTCCACAGAGTAGTAAAGTTTGACAGCTTACCAACTTAGTTTTTTTTTTTTTTTTTTTTTTTTTTTTTTTTTTTGAGATGATTCAATACTATGGAGTAAAACTTGATGTACAAGTAGGAATTAGAAATGTGTTTTTGAAGATTTTCATATGGAACGCGCCCCTGTACAGAAGTGAATCATAGACAACAACTAGCTCAGAAAGAAAGAGAATAGAAGCTATTGAAATGTGGTGCTCTGGAAGAATATTGAAGGTGTGATGCTTACATCGAAGCACGAATGGAGAGATGCTGAATCAAATTGATGAGAGAAGGACTATGTCGCAAAATTTGACCAGAACAAGACAAGGAATGACAGGACACATCTTCAGACACCCAGGACTCGATCAGTTGGATTTTAAGGGAAATGTAGTTGGTAAGAATGACAAACAGGTTAGCAGTTACGTACAATTTAAAAGGTTAGCTCTGGATAAGATGACATGGAAGCTGCATCATACTAGTCTATGGACTGACGCCAAACAACAACAACAAGTAAGACATTTATAAATTTAGTAATCGTGTTCTTTATTATTAACTCTTATTAAAGTTTTCTTCTTCTCCCCCCGCCCCTACCACCTGAAAGAATGGTCCGTTAATAAAACAACGTGTTATCTTCAAATAGCCTACGAACTGATGGTTGATGTCAAACCAAACTATACTCTCGCGTCTGTGCTCTAATTAAAAGGAAATTGTTTTTCAAAATATTAACTTACGGTGTTTCTGAAGTTAATTGATGATTTCAGGTAGTTGATTATATTCTCAAGATATTTGCATCATGTTTATTGCTAAAGTACTTATGAATACCCCATCTATTCGAATCCTAACATCTCATGTTCTGTAGTAGATTATTAACTAAATGTTGGTCATGCAGACATTTTTTAAAAGCTGAAGATATCCTTCTTTTAAATATGGTGTTTATGTCTGTATTTCCTCCAATTTAACTGGAAGAACGACAGATGATCTGAATTTGTGGCTTATATTGAAGGTGTGCATTCTCCATGTCTTTTCCTTAAACGCAGTATAAATTAGAAAACGAGTCTGCGCTCTAATTAAATAAAATCCCTGGCTTTAATGGTACAATTTGTGGTCACTTCGATTTATACTGTGATCTGTTGTTTACACATTTACGTTTTTCCTTGCTGATAGGATACTTCAGATACATCCATTTCACAAACAAATAATTCCAATGTGCATCATGAACTGCACAAAACCGCAAATAAAATATTCTGAAATACTATACCAGTAAACTCTAATAACACACAAACTGTCATGGTTAAGCTCATGGAGGTATATGTTGTGGAGTAATCAGCTGTTTACCACTGTTTATTCGAAAAACAACATAAGTCATTCGCTTATGGTGTTACTCAAATAAACACAGAAATCGATGCCTTAGTCAACATTGCATACGAAGCCTGACTTATTTGGTTTCTTAATTTCGTTGGTTTAGAGGTAAAACTGACATTTTCGTGGTCCTGAAATAATAATGAACATTTTCCTGACCATAATTAAACCAGAAATGCAGCTGGTGATTTCTTATAAAATAAACAGTGGCTGGAGCCTTCCTATGCATTTGATGACCACTTCACGAGGCAGAAAATAATATTTTGCTCTGAAACTTCATATAATTTAACTTCAGCCAATAGTGGACTTAATGACTTTTGCCAATAAACCAACGATTTATCACTGTAGAATACGAATATACTTTTTAATCATTTTTGAAGAAAATTTACTTATATTGTTTCTCAAATGACCAAATCAATTTGTATATTGATTATTGATTTCATTGTCTTCCTTTCCATCATTTTCACATATATCGGCAATTTTGTTGTGCGGTATTTTGTTAAGGGCATGGGTCGGTAAAAATGTTAAATACGCCTTGATTCTGGGAACTGTTCAGGATGGCTGAAGGCAGAAAGAAGAAAACCGTAAGGAAATGGAGATGTATATAAATTTCTCCGCTACACGAAAAAAGAATCACGGATATGTTTGGTGCCTTAGAAGACGAAAGAACAAGTACACATTCTTTCGATTCACCCTCTTAGTAGCCTCTTACAACATGCAGGGTTACACATAATGCATCCTTTCATTCCACCCACAGGATAGATAAAGACTTCCGATAAATCGAAATAAATACATCATTTTGTCTTCCTTCCGCAATGTTCTTTATTTTAATTAATGTTTTCCCACTAAAATTATTCGCCATTGCTTTGTTTACATACTCTCTTTAAAGGTCGAATACGTCCAACATCTTCCAAAAACATGTCTTTACGTCCACCAAAATGGCGTCGTTTCTCCATCCATATGACGTATTGTTGCCTGGTTGCGCTGTCTGTTTTCAGTCCAAGCAAAACTGTCCCGGCCCAAAATCCTGTCCATGTTAAAACCAGCACCCTCTGTGGGTGGGGGACGCAGATGAAGAATACACCCACGGTATTCCTTGCCTGTCGTAAGAGGTGACTAAAAGAGGCAACCAAGGGATGATGAAATTAGAACAATGAGACAATTTGTGATTAGTACCATTACGTGAGGAACACCATGAGTCGATGTTACTTGCGATAAGTACCACCATGCGAGGAACACCATGGATCTACACGACGGGTCTGGGCGTTGCCTGTAGTTAGTACCATTGTCTGTATCCCACCGAGGTTGGGGGGGGGGGGGTACTCGGCTGCTCGGACTAATGTTCATGCGAGAAAAGGTGTCGTACTCTGCGCCGGAATGTGTCGGATCCCCTGTGTTCAAAATTGGTCTGCGTTACCTATGAGTAGTAGTGCCATTATATGAAGAACACCACTGGTCTACGTTGCCTCTAATGAGTACCACTATGTGTCCGCCTCCGTAGCGTAACGGTTAGTGTAATTAGCTGCCGTCCTCGGGGGCCCGGGTTCGATTCCCGGCACTGCCAGAAATTTAAGAACGGCAGGAGGGCTGGTATGTGGTTCAAATGGTACATGCTGCCCATCTCCCTTGGGGGTGTGCCTGAAAAGAGCTGCAGCACCTCGGGATGAGGACACGAGTTTAATTTTAGTACCACTATGTGAGGAACACCATGGGTCTGCGTTGCCTGAGAGTAGTACCATAATGTGTGATACGCCGAGGGTTTGAATTGTCTATGATTAGTACTACAAGGTGAGCGGCACGAAGAGTATACGTGGCCTGTGATTAGTTTCACTATGTGAGGAACACCATGGCAACACCGGTGCCCATGATTAGTGCCACTATGTGAGGAACACCATGGGTCTGTGTTGCCTGCGAGTGGTGCCATTATTTGTAATAATAATAATAATGTTATTGGCTTTACGTCCCACTAACTACTCTTTTACGGTTTTCGGAGACGCCGATGTGCCGGAATTTTGTCCCGCAGGAGTTCTTTTACGTGCCAGTAAATCTACCGACACGAGGCTGACGCATTTGAGCACATCAAATACCACCGGACTGAGCCAGGATCGAACCTGCCAAGTTGGGGTCAGAAGGCCAGTGCCTCAACCATCTGAGCCACTCAGACATTCTACCGGTCTACATTAGTTGTGATTAGTACCACCATGCGAGGAACACCGTGAGTCTACGTTACCTGTGATTAGTACCACTATAGGAGGAGTACCGTGGTTCTGCCTTACGAGTGATTAGTACTATTATGAGGGGCCGGTGACCTAGCTGTTAGGCCACTTTAAATAACAAACACTATCATGTTTAAATCAGCACCATTAAATGATCATTCCCAGAGGCTCTTTTATAGTGACAGGAGCACACCAGGTAGAGACGCGAGCGCAGAGGCAGAGTCATCGCCAGTTACATGTTACATTATATCACCGCTAGCATGTCATCCCATTACCATTGTTGAGAGGGAGACGTTCTCAGGGAAAGTGCAATGACCGTTCTTCTTCCTGCAACATGCCATTAAAGTCACCTTACATCTTCCGCAAACGAGGACCTTTCTACATAAAGGTTTCTGCCTTCTGTATGGCACTGTTCAAGCTAGAAAAGAAACTTCCTGTTAAAGGGTGAAGGAATTAACGAACGTTTCTCTATAAATAACTACATGTAATAATAATAATAATAATAATAATAATAATAATAATAATAATAATAATAATAATAATAAATGGCGGTAGGCTGTCACTATCGTGACGACCGCAGGGTTTTAAGGGTTTCCTAGACTTGCTTATTAGAAATAAAAGACAAATATTATGTGGATAATAACATTTATTCGATAAAACGTGGTACACTTTAAATGTGGGTAATAACTCCGTGTAGTATGGGTGTGCGATATGAGAAATAAGATATATAATTTAATAGCTCCGAAGTAATATTACGAGTAAAAGTAAGATCAATAGATGAGTTGTCCAATGTGTTGGGATAGTTCATCGGTACAAGATTCAAATTAAAATTATGTTTGAGAAAATTGACTGCGCGAGTCAACAGAGTATGCGTGTGACGTCACATATTTAGCACAAATTTTGCCTTACTTTGAAGCGATATTTCATTAAAATTACGTTTCAGCAGTCGCTTAAGTGCGGCCAGTATCCCTTGTTCGGGAGATAGTGGTTTCGAACCCCACTGTCGGCGGCCCTGAAGATGATTTTCCGTGGTTTCCCATTTTCACATCAGGCAAATGCTGGGGCTGTACCTCAATTAAGGCCACAGACACTCTCTTCCCACTCCTACTAGCCTTTTCCTGTCCAATCGTCGCCATAAGGCCTGTGTCAGTGCGACGTAAAGCAGCTTGTATTTTTGGAACAGGTAGCCCTCTTTTATCTGTCATTAAACATAAATCGTAAATTAAATAGCTGTATGTATGTTCAGTCCGTCAGCGATGCCACTAGTGGGATCCTCAACAGCTCTGACATCAGCTGTCATAGATGGCATCACTGAAGAGGCGTACTAGGGAAATGAGGAGACTCTCGGCGATATACGCGTTCTAGCCAAACGCTTAAGTGTCTTAAACTTTTTCTTTATATGTACACACTGTCGAGGGACGTAAGTCTACCTTCTTAATAATAATAGTAATAATAATAATAATAATAATAATAATAATAATAATAATAATAATAATCGTATGGCCTCAGCTACCGTGTGCAGACATTTCGATTTGACGCCATCTGGCTGTCTGCTCGTCAATTTCGACGTTCCGTTTTACTCTAGGCCCACTAGATGGCAAACAGAGTAAACCGGATCTCTCTTGGGCGTCTATGACTGAGATTTAATGAATTTTGTTGGGTAAACACCAAATGTGTCACCAGAGATCTTTTACATGCCGACATCGTACGACATGGGAGTATCGAATGGACTTTTTTCCGCCCTTCAAAAATCCGACTACCTCTGCCGGGTTTGAACCCGCTATCTTGGGATCCGGAGGCCGACACTCTACCACGTATCCACAGAGGCAGCTATAATAATAATAATAATAATAATAATAATAATAATAATAATAATAATAATCGTATGGTTTCAGTTGCAGTATGCAAGCATTTTTAATTTGACGCCATCTGGCTGCTTGTTCATTGAAGTCAAGACACCCTATTTCAGAAAAAGATGAATAATATTAATAATTTATTACTTCCCAATTTATAGATTGCCGGACATGACGAATTATACCATATCAGCAGGGCTGAAGATAATAATGAATAATGGTTGTTAAAGCGGATTGTAAAGGTGACTGTGAATAATTTGAAGTGAATCCTTGATCGCTAATATTGATACATCTAGGAGGATGCGATTAGGAACCCCCCACCCAGATTTCGCAGATGTTTCACACACAATTTTGGCATTGTTCCTCTGGTGCTCATTAAGGGTCCGATAACTTTAACGCTAGACATTTTTATAGGAGTGTTTGAAATATTCAATTGATGGCTCATGGATGGCTCTCTTTTCCTGGTTGGTGCACACTTCAAGTCTGATACTTGGATCCAAGAACAAAGCGCTATCCTTTCTGCGGTCGATGGCGATTATATCGCATCGTCTGTTGCTCCCTCCAGTGACAATATATGCAACTTCTTCAACTTCATACACTTCCAGGCATTGCTGGGCAAGGGTAGTTGCGTTCTTTGCCCGTTATCTGCGATGTCTGGTGTTTCTAAAGAGCTCCTCTCTTGGACAAGAACCAAGAACATGTGCAAGGGTTTCAGTCTTGCTGCAGGGTTTCGGCTTCGTCCTGGGAGGGCACGCATGGAACGACCTTATATTGTAGCTTGCCGGTTTCCACTCAAATCTCGACAAACCGCTGAGAATCTCAGTCCATCGGTTCGATGACGTATGTACGTGATACAGTATACAGATGGCTAATATTGATACATCTAGGAGGATGTTATTAGGAACCTCCAGACTTCGCAGATGTTTCACGAACAATTTTGGCATTGTTACTCTGGTGCCCATTGTGTCCAATAACTTAACCCATAGAAATGTTATAGCAGTGTTTGAAATATTCAATTGTTGGCTCATAGTTGGCTGTCTTTTGCTGATCTATCTCCTCAGGCTGGCTGAAGCTTACTTCATTTCAAATTATTCGCAATCACCTTTACAACCTTCTTTAAAAAACATTGTTCATTATTATCGTCAACACTATTGATATTGTGTAAATCATCATGTCCGGCCTTTCTAGTGAACAATCAGGTCACATCATTTATTGTAATCTCGCCATCTTAGCAGCTTTCTTAACTCTTTGCTGTTTTTGGTATGTTCCTCTGCTTTATTGGTCAGATGAAGTTTGGTAATGCAACTCCTCTGCTCTGTATCGAGATCGTGTGTTTTCGCAATGTATTAATTTCCTGACTTTCTTAGAATGCGGCGTATTTTAGATGCAACACTACCTCCCATTCAGATCTACAAACACCTAGCCCTTTTAGTTTCCTAGGAGAGTACAATACACAGTCTGGTGTAACAGCACGAAGATGGAGAATTTCCTAAGTGGCGTTTCTGATTAATTTATGGACATTCTGGAAGAATGTCTGTGGAATCTTTATCAAGCTAGCCATCTATAGTGGATAGATAAGTGTGGGCCAGATAAACTGATTAATAACTAGGTAACGAATACCCGAAATAAGAATGTAACCAACGAATCAGTAATTTTTCAGGAGAGAGGAAAGTTATTTTTGGATTTTTTCATGGTATACACTACTTGAACCAATTACATATGCAAGTGTACAAACGAGTTCGTCCATTAAAAACAATATTTCATTTCATTTTGAAAATAATGTATGAATTGGAAGTGATACAACGGAAAATAATTTGCAAGTGTGTCTTACGTTTGTAACAGAAGAGAAATCTTGTACATGCACTTGGAACAAAAATGATAGCAAATAATATTAGTGTAATAATAAAAATAACAACAATAGATGGCTGTCTTTTGCTGATCTGTCTCCTCAGGCTGGCTGAAGCTTACTTCATTTCAAATTATTCGCAATCACCTTTACAACCTTCTTTAAAAAACATTGTTCAAGAAAATATTCCAAAATATAGATGTGATTTCGTCTATGGCCTTCATTTAAATGATCTGTTACACCAACACAAACACTGTCCACCATCCTTACACCACGGAGGACAAAGTTCTGCTGGCGGTAAACCAGGTTGAAGTTCACATGTAAGACATAAGATGACACCACAACATAGAGGCGTGATGATACATCCTGTTGCCACTGAAATTTCGCTTTTCAAAAATTTGTTGGTTACACCCTTATTCCGGGGAGATGTTCAGTTTCTGATCTTTTTTTTGGAAGAGCGCTATTCAACAGAAGACAGAGTTTCTCTTTTAACCTTACACTCGTCTAAAATGAATGTCTCAGCAAAATCGACGCCTAGGTAACGGATCTTCGCATCCTTATCTATACGGCGAATTACGAAACTGTCATTTAAATTCATGGGTGAACTATGGATCTTTCCTTTCACGATGTTGATGGCTACAGATTTCGAAGGGTTGAGTTGGAGCCGTATTTCATTAACAGCTGTTCATGCAATATTGTAAATTGCTCTTAGCTGCTGACCACAATAACTGTATCGTCAGAAAAGCCCATGCATATTAAATTTGGAAGTTCAAGAATGAGCTGATAATCCGTACTTGAGTATATTGTTTCTTCAGATAGTTGTTCTAGGACGAAATATGTTGCCAGGTTGTATAAAGCAGGAATGGATAACGGCTAACTATGAACTGAGGCACACCGTGACCCGCCTTGCGGTCCATGGTTTCCACTACAAAATCTGCAAGAGAGATACCTACCATGATCCAAGTGAACTGTGCCAGTGTAAACTCTGTGGCGACCAATGTGATAGACACCATGATTGTGATAAAATGCAAAAGCAGACAAATCTCGCTGACAACATTCTGTAATAGTTAAGTGCTACTATATATTGACCACTATGGCTATAACTGTATTATTATATGGCCAATGGCTGCATTTATTATTATTATTATTATTATTATTATTATTATTATTATTATTATTATTATTATTATTATTATTATTGCCGGCTCCGTGGTGTAGGGGTAGCGTGCCTGCCTCTTACCCGGAGACCCCGGGTTCGATTCCCGACCAGGTCAGGGATTTTTACCTGGATATGAGAGCTAGTTCGAGGTCCACTCAGCCTACATGATTAGAATTGAGGAGCTATCTGACGGTGAGATAGCGGCCCCGGTCTAGAAAGCCAAGAAAAACGCCCGAGAGGATTCGTCGTGCTGACCACACGACACCTCGTAATCTGCAGGTCTTCCAGCTGAGCAGCGGTCGCTTGGTAGGCCAAGGCACTTCAAGGGCTGTAGTGCCATTGGGTTTCGTTTTGGTTTTATTATTATTATTATTATTATTATTATTATTATTATTATTATTATTATTATTATTAATGTCCGCCTCTGTGGTGTAGTGGTTAGCGTGATTAGCTGCCACCCCCAGAGGTCCGGGTTCGATTCCCGGCTCTGCCACGAAATTTGAAAAGTGGTACGAGGGCTGGAACGGGGTCCACTCAGTCTCGGGAGGTCAACTGAGTAGAGGTGGGTTCGATTCCCACCTCAGCCATCCTGGAAGTGGTTTTCCGTGGTTTCCCACTTCTCCTCCAGGCGAATGCCGGGATGGTACCTAATTTAAGGCCACGGCCGCTTCCTTCCCTCTTCCTTGCCTGTCCCTTCCAATCTTCCCATCCCCCTACAAAGCCCCTGTTCACCATCACAGGTGAGGCCGCCTGGGCGAGGTACTGGTCATACTCCCCAGTTGTATCCCCCGACCAAGAGTCTGAAGCTCCAGGACACTGCCCTTGAGGCGGTAGAGGTGGGATCCCTCTCTGTGTCCGAGGGAAAAACCGACCCTGGAGGGTAAACAGATGATGATGATGATGATGATGATGATGATGATGATGATGATGATGATGAGTATTAACATGGCCTCAGCTACCATATGCAAACATTTTCATTTGACGCCATCTGGTATTTTTCTCGTCAATTGCGACGCTCCGTTTTACTCTAGGCCTACTAGATGGCAGAGCAAACAATATCTCTTGGACGTCTTTGGCTGAGTTTTAATTAACTTCGTCAGGTAAATACAAAAATTTCACCGCAGATCTTTAACACGCCGATATGGAGTGTCGAATGTTGTTTTTTTCCGCCCTTCAAAAACTCGGCTTCCTCTGCCGGGCTTCGAACCCGCGACTTGGGATCCCGAGGCAGACACTCTACCACTGATCCACAGAGGAAGCTATGATGATAGCTGTTCGAAATAGAGCTATTAGTTTTGTATTTATCTATTGAAACGTCTTAAGATTGTATTTGATTGGCGTGTCTATGCTTGAGATATTCTTTGACATTTTGTTGTTTTCTTTTGTATTATTATCAGCTATTTGAAGTACGATGTACGTTAATTATTGCGATTCTCATAAATTTTATAAGAAATAAAATAAAATGGAGTCAGATAATTAATCCTACGATTTCCTCGATTTTTTAGCTAGTGATGACTGGCGGCGTGATGGAATACGTGTGTATTTTAATCACGCTTTCCTGTCCAAGTTGGGAAGGAAAGGTTAAGTGCAGTATTGCAAGTGAAGAAGTCACAAACGACTAAAGATGGATCGACCACTAAGGTAGGAAGCCGTTCGGCATTATGTTACAAAGAAATAAATGACATTTGGTTGTTTCTTCCAACAGAAATAACCTCTGAGAACCGTAACTTACTTAGGCTAGAAACTTTAATGGCAGAGCTACATGTCTTGGATGTAAACATAATGGATCAGTTGTTAGAAGAGGCCAAGATGACTGAATTACAATAGCAGAGATACAATGTAGTACTGAAAAGTATTATGACGATGTTTAGGTTATTAAAGTCAAGACAAAAACGAAATTATTTCAAGTAGTTGTACAATTGGTTTACCTCTCGGTATAATCGATGTATTAGAAGGAATGGCACTAGAAAGACATGGGACAGAGCAACTGGAGAAAGAAGAAAGCAAAATTCTGAGAAATGAAATGAAATGTCGTATGGCTTTTAGTGCCGGAATATCCCAGGACGGGTTCGGCTCGCCAGGTGCAGGTCTTTCTATTTGACTCCCGTAGGCGACCTGCGCGTCGTGAAGAGGATGAAATGATGATGAAGACAACACATACACCCATTCCCCGCGCCGTAGTAATTAACCAATTAAGTTGACCGTTCAGCCAACGAGTCGGACAAAATTCTGAGATACTAGGACCAAAAAGAGGAGATGAAAGATGGGAACGAAGATCAAGGGACGAACTACACGGAAACATGAGAACGATCTCACAAGAAATAAGATTCAAGTGGGCAAGAGTTGCTGGGCATGTGATCAGTATGGGCATGGAGACAATAACTAGAAGAGTATGGGAGACAAAGCGTAGGACGAGAGGAAATACGTGGGTTGTCAAACTCCGGAAGGACTGAGATGGCTGGAATGGACAGAGATCAGGAAAAATAAATATACACCAACTAATATGCCAGAGCTCAATGTCCCCCTGTGGGTGGGGGCAGTAGAATAACACCCACGGTATCTCCTGCCTGTCGTAAGAGGCGGCTAAAAGGGGCCCCAGGGGCTCTGAACTTTGGAGCGTGGGTTGGCGACCACGGGGCCCTCAGCTGAGTCCTGGCATTGCTTCCACTTGTGCCAGGCTCCTCACTTTCATCTATCCAATCTGACCTCACTTGATCAACTCTTGTTCTTTTCCGACCCCGACGGTATTACGTAAGGAGGCCTCGGGAGTCTTTCATTTTCATGCCCTTCGTGGCCCTTGTCTCCCTTTGGCCGATACCTTCATTTTTCGAAGTGTCGGACCCCTTCTCCCCTTGTGGGTGGGAGCGGTAGAATAACACCCACGGTATCCTCTGCCTGTCGTAAGAGGCGACTAAAAGAGGCCCCAGGGGCTCTGAACTTTGGAGCGTAGGTTGGCAAGCACGGGGCCCTTAGCTGAGTCATCGCATTGTTTCCACTTACTGGTGCCAGGCTCCTCACTTTCATCTATCCTGTCTGACCTCCCTTGGTCAACTCTTGTTCTTTTCCGACCTCGACGCTATTAGGTTTGCGAGGGCTAGGGAGTCTTTCATTTTCACGCCCTTCGTGGCCCTTGTCTTCATTTGGCCGATATCTTCATTCTTCGAAGTGTCGGATCCCTTCCTTTTTCCCCTCTGATTAGTGTTATATAGAGGATGGTTGCCCAGTTGTACTTCCTATTAAACCAATAATCACCACCAGCACCACCAGAGCTCAATGACAGGGAAAGGTACAGTAATATGATAGAAGCACCAGGGAAGAAGACAAGAGAAAATATACTGAAAATATCAGCTGAAGAACTGGAGTGAGAGGATGAAGAATTTCTGGGAGAAGAAAAAGATAACCCAAACCATGACAAAGATGCCCATGGTCCTACAGAGGCCGTAACGATAGTAGAGGAAGGATGATGATGCCGTATCAGCTTAATAATAATAGAACTTAAAAATAGCCTAAAATAGAATTAAAGAAATTTAATGGAAATCTTGAAGAGTGGTTAGGATTTTGGTCTCTGCTTCAAAAGATCCAAGATAGGACCTGACATGACAGTGATAAGAATCAGTACTTAATACAATCAAAGGAAGAGGATTCTGAGATGGTGGTGGTGACTATTGTTTTAAGAGGAAGTACAACTAGGCAACCATCCTCTATATAACATTAATCAGAGGGAAAATATGGAAGGGGTCCGACACTTCGAAAAATGAAGATATCGGCCAAAGAAAGACAAGGGCCACGAAGGGCGTGAAAATGAAAGACTCCCTAGCCCTCGCAAACCTAATAGCATCGGGGTCGGAAAAGAACAAGAGTTGACCAAGAGAGGTCGGATAGGATAGATGAAAGTGAGGAGCCTGGCACAAGTAAGTGGAAGCAATGCCAGGACTCAGCTGAGGGCCCGTGGTCGCCAACCCACGCTCCAAAGTTCAGAGCCCCTAGGGCAGGATTCTGAGAGGCTGATGACCTAGATGTTAATCCCCTTTACACAACAAGGATCATCATCATCATCAAGAGGATACTGAACCACATGAGATGGTTCATAATTACCCGCAGACAGCAGGCAATTTTTCCCAATCCATTGAAGCCTTGAAAGAGCGGTTCTATTGCAGGCGTACGACAGACTACTTTTAAAATTTACCAATTTCCAATGCTACGCAACATGATAAACTATTTTATCGATTAAATTAGAATCTCACTTATGCTGTCTGATACGTTGAACATGGCCTATGCACATTCAAGCACGTTGCTGTTCCAGCTCGCAGAATTCAGCCTGCCCGAAGAAACACTAAGAACAGGGCAGATTGGTCAAGCATCAAATAAGCTGGGAGGTTAGAAAGTGGAAATATGACTGGATTGGAATGTTTTATAAAATTTGTCAAATCTGATAAACAGCAGATTCTGTTGGCTCAGGCAGGTTTTGGGAATTTGGGGGTGGAAAACAAGCAAGAGAAGAAAGACTGATTTTCAACCAATTAAAGACAAACTGACCACTGCAACAGTTGCATCCTTTTATAGCAGTTTAACTGAATCTTATGTTATTTGTGCCCCCGTGTGGGTGCGGGAGGTAGAATAACACCCACTGTATCTCCTGCCTGTCGTAAGAGGCGACTAAAAGGGGCCCCAGGGGCTCTGAACTTTGGAGCGTGGGTTGGCGATTACGGGGCACTTAGCTGAGTCCTGGCATTCCTTCCACTTACTTGTGCCAGTCTCCTCACTTTCATCTATCCTGTCTGATCTCCCTTGGTCAACTCTTGTTCTCTTCCGACCCCGACGCTATTAGGTTTGCGAGGGCTAGGGAGTCTTTCATTTTCACCCCCTTCGTGGTCGTTGTCTTCCGTTGGCCGATATCTTCATTTTTCGAAGTGTCGGATCCCTCCCATTTTTTTCCCTCTGATTAGTGTTACATAGAGGATGGTTGTCTAGTTGTACTTCCTCTTAAAACAATAATCACCACCAATCACCACCATTATGTTTGTGGAAAAACTCATGATTAGCGAAAACGCTTTAGAACTAAGAGATGTCCGTTGCTGAAAGAAGGACAAAAGCTAACGGAAAGAAACTCTGTTTTATGTGTTAGTGACCTAATCACCTGCCGAAGAGGTGTAAATGAAATGTTCATTGCTTAGCTTGTGGTGATACGTATGTTACATTCATATCTCCATAGATATAGCAAACCAAACCAAATCAAACCCCATGGCACTACAGCCCTTGAAGGGCCTTGGCCTACCAGCCGACCCCCCCTCTAGGGACACCATGACCTTGAAGTCGGTGTGGGGGCTTGTGTGCTTGTTGATCCCGAGGGCTGTGCCAGCTCAGGGTTACCCATGCTGGATAGGCCTCGGTGTAGGGCCAGACTAACAAGGTGTCCCCCGAGTTGCTTGAGAAGTGTCTGTGCTCTTTATTCTTCATCACTATTTCTACCCTTCTATTCTCACCATCTTTAATTTCATTCCTCTTCCTGTCTGGCCACCCTCTCTGCCTCGGGTAGATTAGGTTAGACATTACAAAAAAAAAAAAAAAAGAAATTAAATTAAAAAAATAATTAGGTTAGCACGGAGGTTTTATCCTCCCCCAATCACAAGTTTCGGGTCGTGGCGAGGTGATGCATGGCTACTGGGTGAGTAGTTCCTAGCGACCCCCTCCAGATACCGGGCGCCCTCTGGAGTATATAGCCTTGCCTCCGGTAAATCTCCTTGGCTCTGCCGGAGGTCGACGTCATATTTCCGTGAGTACTCGTGGGACCAAGAAACGGAACCTCTCTCTTCACTTTCAACCAATTCAAAGGGTGGCACCCTTCAAAAAACTGCGTCCAAGATTGCCAAGAAACGCAAGCGGTATACTCCAGTTCCAGTGGATTATGTAAGTGACGAACGTCTTCCTCGATTCCTGGTTGCTTCCAGGGTCGATGGTAAGAGTTTTCTTGATGAATGTCCTTTCATGATCAGCAATTCCATCGAAGAAATTGTTGCTGGTGAAGTCGACGAGATGCGCAAGCTCCGCGATGGATCCGTACTTATTAAGACATCTACGGCTGAACAGTCCAGACGGCTACTTAAAGACAAGTTATTCGGAAAGGTAGAGGTGAAAATCGAGAAGCACCAAACCCTTAACTCCTGCAAGGGAGTTATATTCCACAGGGATTTGGTTAAGTCTTCCGATGATACAATGATCCGGTACCTAGCACGTCGGGGCGTAACCGACGTGAAGAGGTTGAAGAGGCGTGTGGGTGATAAGCTACTCGATACGGGTGCTTTCATCCTTACCTTCGACGCTGAGACCATACCTGAACGAATAAAGGTAGCAATGTATCGCCTGACTGTTCGTCCGTACATTCCGGCACCAATGAGGTGTTATAACTGTCAAAAGTTTGGCCACACCTCATTGCGATGTACAGGTTCGACGACCTGCAAAATGTGTGGGAAGTGCGAGCATGCTGGGGTTGAATGCACACCACCACCTGTGTGCGTCAACTGCCCGGGTACGCATGCTCCAATCTCCAAGGAGTGCCCCACATTCAAGCGGGAGAAGAAGATCCAGGAGATAAAAACGCTGGATAAGCTATCTTATCCAGACGCCCGGAGGAAGTTCAAGTCCATGGCTGCTCCGGAGTTCTCCATCTCATTCGCGGAAAAGGTCGCAAACGTACGGATCACTCCACAGAGTTTTGTACAGAACACCGGTACTGAAAATGCATTGAAAAGTCAAAGCCAGCAACAAAATTCAATAAGTAAAGAAACTGGAGTTTCAAATAGCGAAGCACCGAAAAGAGCGTTACTGTCGACGTTGCCTGGGAAGGGCTCTTCCCAGGAACGTTCGGCTGGGAAGTCCTCCCCCAACAGGGCGGGGGGAAAGACTTCCCCAAATAGGGCTGGAAAGTCCAGCCCTCCTTCCAATGCCCAGATCATAAAGGAGGAGAAGGTGAAGCCACAGAGCTCACTTAAAACATTGGAGAAGAAGCCTTCTCCAACTCAGTCGGGGTCCACAGGATCACCGAAGAAATCCGGCAAGCCATCTGCCGGCTCTCCTCCCAAAAAGAGAGAAACGGTGGGCAAGAGCGAGAGGGCCAGACGCCCTCTTGTTCGATCACTTTCTGGAGAACCTAGTTCTCCCAGGAAGAAGGCCCACTGTTCCAGACAAATAAGATCACCGTCCGCGGAGGGTCCAGTCACCGCGCCTCCTTCTTCTGAGGAGACAATGGAGACTGAACCACTCATTGTCGTGGATGGTGATGACAATACCGACAACAACGGCGGAAAATGGCAGGTAGTTGACAAAAAGAAGGGCAAGCAATTGTCCTAATTTCGCAACACTACCAATCCACACAATGGCACTATTGCAGTGGAACTGCAGTAGTTACCACTGTCGCCTAGCTGAGTTACGTCAACTGATATCCGTCTATGCGGCCTCCATAGTCTGTCTACAGGAATCTCGTTTGAGACCTGGACACGACACGACTATGAGAGGATATCGTCTTTATTCCAAAGACAGAGTAGCTATGGATGGCGCGGCAACTGGGGGCGTTTGTACCTTAGTTCGCTCCGACATCTTCAGCGAAGAAGTACCGCTCCGTACTCAGCTAGACGCAGTTGCAGTTCGCACTCCGTTGCCAGTAATGACAACGGTTTGCAACGTGTACTTTCCACCGGATTATAACCTTGATATGCATGCACTACAAGATGTGATCGCTCAGTTGCCTCCTCCTTTCCTCATGCTGGGGGATGTGAACGCCCGTAACACACTATGGGGTTCTCCGTCTTCCTGTTCTAGGGGGAGGAAGCTCGAGCGAATGATCAACCTATTTGATCTTTGTGTGCTCAATACAGGGGAACCGACACATTTCAGTAGCGCGCATGGCACATTCTCACACCTGGATGTCACTTTGTGTAGCCGTGCGCTAGTTCCCCTGCTACGGTGGCAAGTTCATGACGACCTCTGTGATAGTGACCACTTCCCGATAATTCTGTCTCTCTTGAATCAAAGACAGTCCGAAGTACCCAAGCGCTGGTTACTTCGGCGGGCAAATTGGCCAGAATTTACAAAACGCGCAGTGATGGCTGATGATATGCTGGAGTCTGTTGACGACCACGTCTCTTCCATTACTACTGGAATTTTGGCTGCTGCAGAGGAAACAATTCCTTCCTCGTCCGGTATTCGTCGCCGGAAACAGGTCCCATGGTGGACGGACGAAATTGCAGCAGCCATACGTGATCGCCGACGGGCTTTTAAGCATTATCGTCGGAATCCTACGATGGCCAATCATATCGCATTTAAGCGTCTGCGCGCGAAAGCCCGTTTTTTGATTCGAGAAAGTAAGAAAGCTACGTGGGAAAAGTATGTGTCATCCATCACGGCACATACTCCGTCATCACAAGTGTGGACAAAACTCCGCCGTATTGTCGGAGTACAGAATGTGCCCTCAGTACCCGGAATCTCCATTAATGGAGATATAGTTACGATTCCTTCAGTCATTGCAGACCACATCGCGTCACATTTCGCAGATACGTCCAGCTCTAGGAGATACGACCCTGCATTTCTTCCAATTAAGCGCGAAGCAGAGGCCCACCACCTCTCTTTTCCCTCTAGTGCTTCGCATCCCTACAACGTGGCCTTCACGGAGTGGGAGTTGCGAAGTGCACTTGCGCTATGCAGAGATACGGCTCCCGGACCGGACAAAATCCATAATCAAATGCTTAAGCATTTGAGTGACAGATGTCTCAAGGATATCCTCACCCTATTCAACAGAATATGGAGTGAGGGAGTGTTTCCATCTCAATGGCGTGAGGGAATTGTAATACCAATTCCCAAGCCAGGTAAAGATCCAAAACTTTTGGATAGTTATAGGCCAATATGCCTTACAAATGGCCTCTGTAAGCTATTTGAAAGGATGGTTAACCGGCGTCTTGTGTGGGCCATGGAAAGGGAGGGCCTCTTGTCTAACTACCAGTGTGGTTTTCGCTCTCATCGGTCTGCCACTGATCATCTGGTCAGACTGGAGAGCGCCATTCAGGAGGCCTTTCTCCGGAAGGAACACCTAGTCGCCGTGTTTTTTGACCTGGAAAAAGCTTACGATACTACTTGGCGATATGGGATTCTCTCCACTCTACACCAGTGGGGATTTCGGGGAAATATGCCAACGTTTATTGAGAACTTCATGTCCCTCCGTCTCTTTCGAGTCCGAGTAGGGAATGCATTTTCTCAATATTACGTTCAGGAAAATGGAGTACCTCAGGGATCGGTACTGAGTGTCACGCTGTTCGCAATCGCCATCAACGGCATAGTTGCCGCTGCTGGGCCCGCAGTCGTTCCATCGCTGTATGTAGACGACTTAGCTCTACATTACAGCTCCGGAAGGGTGGCGTTTGCAGAGAGACAGATACAGCAAGCTATTAACCGAGTCGACAGATGGGCCCTGCAACATGGTTTTCGATTTTCAGCAGCGAAAACCTCAGTTGTACACTTCTGTCGACGTCGGCCTGTGCATCCCGAACCAGAGCTCCGCTTGCGAAACAGTGTCTTACCAGTGGTTGACACCTACAAGTTCCTGGGTCTCCATTTTGATAAGAGACTTACGTGGCAGCCCCACATCCGTCAGTTAAAGGTTGCCTGCATGAAGAGACTTAACATGCTTAAGTTTCTCAGCGGCACTTCGTGGGGGGCTGACCGTGCGGTGCTGCTACGATTTTACACGGCGACGGTCCTCTCCCGAATTGACTATGGAAGTGCGGCTTATGGCTCAGCATCAAAATCTACGCTGAGCCTTTTAGACAGTATTCACCATAGTGGAGTAAGGCTGGCAACGGGTGCTTTCCGTACTAGCCCCATTCCCAGCCTGCTCGCTGAAGCGGGAGTTCCACCTTTACGGATAAGGAGGCAGCAGTTACTCCTAACGTACGCTGCCAAAATTCGTGAAATGCCGCTACATCCAAGCTATCAATGCATCTATCGCACCCAATACCACCAGCGGTGCCAAGACCGGCCGAATGCCACACGGCCGGTTGGGTTTCGGATTGATAGCTTGTGTCATGATTTGAATATTGATATCGGTGGTTGTCTTGAACGAACTCTTAGCGAGGTACATCCGTGGTTGGTTCCGCGGCCGGATATACGTCTAGATCTGCTCCGTGGACCCAAGGTGAACACGGATTCCTCCGTTCATCGGAGGTATTTCCAGAACTTTGTTCACCAATATCCGGCCGCGAGACTTATCTTCACGGATGGTTCTAAAATCGGAGATAATGTTGGTTGCTCTTTTGTCATTGATGATATGAGTACGAAGATCTCGCTCCCTAAAGTAAGTAGCGTGTATACTGCAGAGCTTTACGCCATCTTAGAGGCTCTGCAGTTTGCACTGCGTGACGAAAGAAGCCACTTTCTGTTGTGTACCGATTCGTTAAGCTCTCTGCAGTCTATTGAAACCTGTTTCTCGCAACACCCACTGGTGCAGCAGATACATGACCTTCTAGCCAGGTTAAGCGATGCTAGCACCAGAATTACTTTCGTGTGGCTTCCAAGCCACGTTGGGATTGCGGGAAATGAACTTGCGGATGAAGCAGCAAAGGAAGCTGCACTTTTACCTCCAAGACCCGTCAATGTACCTGCTAAGGATATTTGTTCTCAGCTACGTCGAACCATCTTGGCGTTCTGGGAACTGGAGTGGCTAGATATCCGAACTCCCAACAAGCTGAGAGCAATTAAGAAGACAACTACCGTGTGGCGGTCCTCTTTCCGACCTTCACGGAGAGAGGCCATAGTACTGTGCAGGCTGAGGATAGGTCATTTACGATCCACGCACTCTTATCTTCTAAAGAGGGAAGACCCCCCAGTGTGTTCTTGTGGTGCCGACTTCACCGTGGCCCACATCCTCACAGAGTGCGCCGATCTCTCTGGCCTAAGACGGAGCCTCGGCCTGCAGGAAACACTCGAACGCATACTAGCCGATGACGCGACTACTGCTGATCTCGTCATCCGCTTTATGTGCGACAGTGGACTTATCAAGGGTATGTAAATTACAAGTGTACTGTTACTCAGGGAACGTACGTTCCCTTTTGATACGTTAGTAATCCTTTCGGCCTAGTTTTATAATTATTTTTTGTTTTATTTTGTACTGCGTTTCCAAATTCCTTTGTTGAATTAATAATTTTGTTTTATATTTTAAATTTCTTTTCCACTTATTTGTTCAGAGAGGATGATTACCTCGTTGTACTTCCTCTTAAAACAAAAATCACCACCACCACCTACCAGCCGACCGCTGCTCAGCCCGAAGGCCTGCAGATTACGAAGTGTCGTGTGGTCAGCACGACGAATCCTCTCAGCCGTTTTCTTGGCTTTCTAGACCGGGGCCGCCTTCTCACCGTCAGACAGCTCCTCAATATTAATCACGTAGGCTGAGTGGACCTCGAACTAGCCCTCAGGTCTAAGTAAAAATCCCTGACCTGGCCGGGAATCGAACCCGGGGCCTCCGAGTAAGAGGCAGGCACGCTACACCTACACCACGATAGATATAGCAGGCTGAGAAAAAACCAAGAAAGAATAAGGAAGCAAGCCAATTACAGGTGACTTCTGACAAACCCCTGTGGGTGGGGGCGGTAGAATAACACCCACGGTATCCCCTGCCTGTCGTAAGAGGCGACTAAAAGGGGCCTAAGGGGCTCTGAACTTTGGAGTGTGGGTTGGCGACCACGAGGCCCTCAGCTGAGTCCTGGCATTGCTTCCACTTACTTGTGCCAGGCTCCTCACTTTCATCTATCCTATCCGACCTCTCTTGGTCAACTCTTGCTCTTTTCCGACCCCGACGCTATTAGGTTTGCGAGGGCTAGGGAGTCTTTCATTTTCACGCCCTTCGTGGCCCTTGTCTTACTTTGGCCGATATCTTCATCTTTCGAAGTGTCGGATCCCTTCAATTTTTCCTCTCTGATTAGTGTTATATAGAGGATGGTTGCCTAGTTGTACTTCCTCTTAAAACAATAATCACCACCACCACGACCTTAGCTGAATCCTGGCATTGCTTCCACTTATCTGTGCTAGGCTCCTCACTTTCATCTATCCTATCCGACCTCCCTTGGTCAACTCTTGTTCCTTTCCGACACCGACGCTATTAGGTTTGTGAGGGCTAGGGAGTCTTTCATTTTCACGCCCTTTGTGGGCCTTGTCTTCCTTTGGCCGATATCTTCATCTTTCGAAGTGTCGGATCCCTTCCATTTTTCCTCTCTGATTAGTGTTATATAGAGGATGGTTGCCCAGTTGTACTTAATCTTAAAACAATAATCACCACCACCACCACCACCTCCCTTGGTCAACTCTTGTTCTTTTCCGACCCCGACGCTATTAGGTTTGCGAGGGCTAGGGAGTCTTCCATTTTCACGCCCTTTGTGGCCCTTGTCTTACTTTGGCCGATACCTTCATTTTTCGAATGTCGGACCCCTTCCATGTTTTCCCTCTGATTAGTGTTATATAGAGGATGGTTGCCTAGTTGTACTTCCTCTTAAAACAATAATCACCACCACCATCACGACCTTAGCTGAATCCTGGCATTGCTTCCACTTATCTGTGCTAGGCTCCTCACTTTCATCTATCCTATCCGACCTCCCTTGGTCAACTCTTGTTCCTTTCCGACCCCGACGCTATTAGGTTTGTGAGGGCTAGGGAGTCTTTCATTTTCACGCCCTTTGTGGGCCTTGTCTTCCTTTGGCCGATATCTTCATCTTTCGAAGTGTCGGATCCCTTCCATTTATCCTCTCTGATTAGTGTTATATAGAGGATGGTTGCCCAGTTGTACTTAATCTTAAAACAATAATCACCACCACCACCACCTCCCTTGGTCAACTCTTGTTCTTTTCCGACCCCGACGCTATTAGGTTTGCGAGGGCTAGGGAGTCTTCCATTTTCACGCCCTTTGTGGCCCTTGTCTTACTTTGGCCGATACCTTCATTTTTCGAAGTGTCGGACCCCTTCCATGTTTTCTCTCTGATTAGTGTTATATAGAGGATGATTGCCTAGTTGTACTTCCTCTTTAAACAATAATCACCACCACCACCACCTGGTAAGAGATTAGTCGAGAATTTGTCAATCCATTCCTCGTAATTGAAGATGCCCCACTTTCATGAATGAACTAAGACTGAATAAAATGTGGATCAGTAATATTAGTGACAATTTTGGGGGATTAAATAGTATGCAAACATTCTCGCTGGAAATCCCCTTGTGGGTGGAGGCGGTAGAATAACACCCACGGTATCTCCTGCCCGTCGTAAGAGAGGACTAAAAGGGGATCCAGGTGCTCTGAACTTTTGATCCCCCTGTGGGTGGGGGCGGTAGAATAACACCCACGGTATCCCCTGCCTGTCGTAAGAGGCGACTAAAAGGGGCCTCAGGGGCTCTGAAGTTTGGAGCGTGGATTGGCGACCACGGGGCCCTCAGCTGAGTCCTGGCATTGCTTCCTCTTACTTGTGCCAGGCTCCTCACTTTCATCTATCCTATCCGACCTCCCTTGGTCAACTCTTGTTCTTTTCCGACCCCGACGCTATTAGGTTTGCGAGGGCTAGGGAGTCTTTCATTTTCACGCCCTTCGTGGCCCTTGCCTTTCTCTGGCCGATATCTTCATTTTTCGAAGTGTCGGACCCCATCACTTTTCTCTCTGATTAGTGTTATATAGAGGATGGTTGCCTAATTTTACTTCCTCTTAAAACAGTAATCACCACCACCACCCTCTGAACTTTTGAGTATAGGCTGGCAACCACGGGGCCCTTAGCTGAGTCCTGGCATTGCTTCCACTTATCTGTGCTAGGCTCCTCACTTTCATCTATCCTATCCGACCTCCCTTGGTCAACTCTTGTTGTTTTCCGACCCCGACGCTATTAGGTTTGTGAGGGCTAGGGAGTCTTTCATTTTCACGCCCTTCGTGGCCCTTGTCTTTCTTTTGGCCGATTACTTCATTTTTCGAAGTGTCGGATCTCTTCCATTTACCCCCTGTGGGTGGGGGCAGTAGAATAACACCCACGGTATCCCCTGCCTGTCGTAAGAGGCGACTAAAAGGGGCCCCAGGGGCTCTGAACTTTGGAGCGTGGGTTGGCGGCCATGGGGCCCTCAGCTGAGTCCTGGCATTGCTTCCACTTACTTGTGCCAGAGTCCTCACTTTCATCTATCCTGTCAGACCTCTCTTGGTCAACTCTTGTTCTTTTCCGACCCCGACGCTATTAGGTTTGCGAGGGCTAGGGAGTCTTTCATTTTCACGCCCTTCGTGGCCCTTGTCTTTCTTCGACCGATATCTTCATTTTTTGAAGTGTCGGATCCCCTCCTTTTTTAGTGTTATATAGAGGATGGTTGCCTAGTTGTACTTCCTCTTAAAACAATAATCACCACCACCACCAACCACCACCCTTCCATTTTTTCTCTCTGATTAGTGTTATATAGAGAATGGTTGCCTACTAGTACTTCCTCTTAAAACAATAATCACCACCACCATCACTCTTTACAAAGACTTACATGCCCACTCCTTTACATCCTAATTAAACCCCTAAATGCCCTCACAGCCACTTACTGGGGGCCTGCCCTTCACGTCTTGGATTGCGTAAGTCAAGAAAGTGCTCTGATGGCAGCTGTTTCTCTAACTCCCTTCACAGAAGTCATCACTGTTCAGTTCCTTTTTTCGTTGTAGATGAATGCTTTCCCTCTTAATTCTCTATAGAGTGGTTGAAACCACCTCAAAGTCCGTTCGGTGGTTCCCAAAATTAGCCCACACAAACACAGACAGGTAACTACGAGGAACTTTATTTTATAATATGCTTAGATTTGCAATTTAAATGTAACAATTTCTCTTCCTTGTAAAAACAGTTCGAGTGAGGTGTCAGGTTTGGACAATAGCTGATGGGTGGCGCTGCTGACAGGAGTGGTGTTCACTTTCCATCATTTGTTATCCTAATGTCAATGGAAGCACTTCACTTGTAAGGTGGGTTTTTGATTAGTGGGCTATGATTCTGCAATTTGTAGCTATATCCTTGGGCTTTACGTATGGAGAGGCTCGATGTATCATATGGGAAGTATAATTCTCTTGAAGAGCGTATTTTATCTCAATTAAAGTTTCTTGAGATGTAGAGGACCAATTCCTACCTGAATATGCTGAGACGGATGGCAAGATCTTGGCTTTAAACTCGGCAGAGGTAGTCAGGTGTTTCAAGTGCGGTGGAAAGTCTTTTCTACACTCCATGTTGTACGAGGTCGGAGAGACCTTTGGTGTTTACGCGACAAAATTAATTCAGTCACGAACTATAGCTCACCTACCACATATCCCCTTCTGTGTCATCTGGTAGGTTAAAACGGACCGTCGAAACTGACACGCAAGCACAATTGACGGCGTTAAATCAAAATGTGTGAAACACGGTAATTAAGAGCACATGGTCGTTATTATTACTTTATTCGGATTCAGTTTTAACGTACTGTGATGTTCAATATTGGATGCGTCTGATAAGGAAAGACGGCCCTGAGGGTGGGGGCGGTAGAATACATCCACGTATCCGATGCCCGTCGTAAGAGGCGACTAAAAGGGGCCCCATGCGCTCTTAACTTGGGAGCGCGGGTTGGCGACCACAGGGCCCTGAGCTAAGTCCTGGCATTGCTTCCAATTATTTGTGCCAAGCTCCTCACTTTCACATGCCACATCCGACCTCACTCGGTCAACTCCTGTTCTTTTCCGAGCAATCGAGGCCTAGAGAGTCTTTAATGTTAACGCCCTTCATGGCCTTGTCTTTCTTTGGCCGATACCTTCATATTTCGAAGTGTCGGATCCCTTCCATCTTTTCTCCCTGATTAGTGCTATATAGAGAATGATTGCCTAGTTGAACTTCCTCATAAAACAATAATCACCACCACCGTAACCACCACCACCACTAATCCCCCTGTGGGTGGGGCTGTAGAATAACACCCACGGTTCCTCGCCTGTCGTAAGAGGCGACTAAAAGGGGTCCCATGCGCTCTGAACTTGGGAGCGCGCGTTGGCGACCACAGGGCCCTGAGCTAAGTCCTGGCATTGCTTCCACTTACTTGTGCCAGGTCCTTACTTTCATCTAGCCTATCCGACCTCTCTTGGCCAACTCTTGTTCTTTTCCGACCCCGACGCTATTAGGTTTGCGAGGGCTAGGGAGTCTTTCATTTTCACGCCCTTCGTGGCCCTTGTCTTACTTTGGTCGATATCTTCATTTGTCGAAGCGTCGGATCCCTTCCATTTTTTCCCTCTGATTAGTGTTATATAGAGGATAGTTGCGTAGTTGTACTTCCTCTTTAAACAATAATCACCACCACCACTAACTACTTATACGGTTTTCGGAGACGCCGTGGTGCCGGAACTTTGTCCCTCAAGAGTTCTATTACGTGCCAGTAAATCTACCAACACGAGGCTGACGTATTTCAGCACTTTCAAATACCACCGGACTGAGCCAAGATCGAACATGCCAAGTCGGGGTCAGAAGGCCAGCGCCTCATACGCCTGAGCCACTCAGCCTGGCACAATTACTATTACTTTACAGAACGCCAGTCTTAAAGAAATCACTGGGCTTTGTTTTATCATAGGGACATTAAGAGGCTTCATCAGTAGGTGAGAGTGAACTTGATATCTTCGACCTTTCGAAATTATCTTTTTCCTATAATTTTTATTTTATTTAATGACATTTAGCCTTCCAAGTAATTTGCCAATCACGTGGCAGATAAGTGAATTAGTTCTAATATTCTCATCGCTAATCTTCGAAGACTTCGAGTGGGGGGTGCGGGCTGGGAGTACATCTTTGCATTTATTGAAAAGACGACCTACAGGGGCACTTGAAAATATCCCTATGTTTAATTTTAAGAACATCACTGGAATAAGGATGATGTTTTGAAAGTACTGGAATACATCCAGCACTGGTGAAGCTGCTGATTAAAAATTATCTTCATCGTCATTTATTTATTTATGTATTTATTTATTTTCTCCCCTCTTTTGTTTTAAGCGATGTAGGCCTATATAATGTACCAGAATGTAACGAATACAATTTTATTTCAAGAAGTAAATTACAAGTAAAAATCCCCCTGTGGGTGGGGGCGGTAGAATAACACCCACGGTATCCCCTGCCTGTCGTAAAAGGCGACTAAAAGGGGCCCCAGGGGCTCTGAACTTTAGAGCGTGGGTTGGCGACCACGGGGCCCTTAGCTGAGTCCTGGCATTGCATCCACTTACTTGTGCCAGGTCCTTACTTTCATCTATCCTATCCAACTCTTGTTCTTTTCTGACCCCGACGCTATTAGGTTTGCGAGGGCTAGGGAGTCTTTCAATTTCACGCCCTTCGTGGCCCTTGTCTTCCTTTGGCCGATATCTTCATTTTTCGAAGTGTCGGATCTCTTCCATTTTTTTCTCTCTGATTTATATATAGGATGGTTGCCTAGTACTTCCTCTTAAAACAATAATCACCACCACCACTCACAGAGAGTGCACACTAGCGTAACAGTTTACATTTTTTCTCTGTGCCCTGGGGTGTCCGGTTCGAAACAGCTTGGTTTCTTCGGTGCTGTATAATTTTCTTTAACAAGTCTCGATCACCTGCTCCTTGTGTTCAGGTCTGAGCCTGCCGTTGTAAACCATGTTACAACTCGGAGAACCACTAAACTACCTGCTGCAAGCGAAGTTTAATTACAGACTGCACTACTGGAGTGTTCACTGCCTTCTCGAAACATCCCCCTGTGGGTGGGGGCGGTAGAAAAGGGGCCTCAGGGGCTCTGAACTTCGGAGCGCGGGTTGGCGACCACGGGGCCCTCAGCTGAGTCCTGACATTGCTTCCACTTACTTTTGCCAGGCTCCTCACTTTCATCTATACTATCCGACCTCTCTTGGTCAATTCTTGTTCTTTTCCGACCCCGACGCTATTAGGTTTGCGAGGGCTAGGTAGTCTCATTTTCACGCCCTTCGTGGCCTTTTTCTTTCTTTGGCCGATATCTTCATTTTTCGAAGTGTCCGATCCCTTCCATTTTTTCTCTCTGATTAGTGTTATATAGAGGATGGTTGCCTAGTTGTACTTCCTCTTAAAACAATAAACACCACCACCACGAGGCCCATGCCAGGACTCAGCTGAGGGCCCCGTGGTCGCCAACCCACGCTCCAAGTTCAGAGCCCCTGGGGCCGCCCATATTTGAGTCCCGGCATTGCTTCCACTTACTTGTACTAGTCTATTTCCCCCTCTGGGTGGGGGCGGTAGAATAACACCCACGGTATCCCCTGCCTGTCGTAAGAGGCGACTAAAAGGGGCCCCAGGGGCTTTGAAATTTGGAGCGTGGGTTGGCGACCACGGGGCCCTCAGCTGAGTCCTGGCATTGCTTCCACTTACTTGTGCCAGGCTTCTCACTTTCATCTATCCTATCCGACCTCCCTTGGTCAACTCTTGTTCTTTTCCGACCCCGACTCTATTAGGTTTGCGAGGGCTAGGGAGTCTTTCATTTTCACGCCCTTCGTGGCCCTTCTCTTCCTTTGGCCGACATCTTCATTTTTCGAAGTGTCGGATCCCTTCCAATTTTCCCTCTGATTAGTGTTACATAGAGGATGGTTGCCTAGTTGTACTTCCTCACAAAACAATAATCACCACCACCTGCTAGTCTATTTACTTTCATCTTTCCTATTCTACCCCACTCGGACATCTCTTCTTCTTTTCCAACCCTGACTGTATTAGATTACGAGGCCTGGGGAGTATTTCACTTTCAGGCCCTTCCTGACTCTTGTCTTTCTTTGGCCAATGTCTTCATTTTTCGAAATACCCCTGTGGGTGGGGGCGGTAGAATAACACCCACGGTATCCCCTGCCTGTCGTAAGAGGCGACTAAAAGGGGACCCAGGGGCTCTGAACTTTGGAGCCTGGGTTGGCAACCACGGGGCCCTCAGCTGAGTCCTAGCATTGCTTCCACTTACTTGTGCCAGGCTCCTCACTTTCTTCTATCCTATCCGACCTCCCTTGGTCAACTCTTGTTCTTTTCCGACCCCGACGCTATTAGGTTTGCGAGGGCTAGGGAGTCATTCATTTTCACGCCCTTCGTGGCCCTTGTCTTCCTTTGGCCGATATCTTCATTTTTCGAAGTGTCGGATCCCTTCCATTTTTCAGTCTGATTAGTGTTATATAGAGGATGGTTGCCTAGTTGTATTTCCTCTTAAAACAATAATCACCGGGCGAGTTGGCTGTGCGATTAGGAGCGCGCGGCTGTGAACTTACATCCGGGAGATAGTGTGGTCGAACCCCACTGTCGGCAGCACTGAAGATGGTCTTCCGTGGTTTCCCATTTTCACACTTACCCCCTGTTGGTGGGGGCAGTAGAATAACACCCACGGTATCCCCTGCCTGTCGTAAAAGGCGACTAAAAGGGGCTCCAGGGGCTCTGAACTGTGGAGCGTGGGTTGGCTACCACGGGGCCCTCAGCTGAGTCCTGGCATTGCTTCCACTTACTTGTGCCAGGCTCCTCACTTCCAGTGGGTTGGCGACCACGGGGCCCTTAGCTGAGTCCTGGTATTGCTTCCATTTACTTTTGCCAGGCTCCCCACTTTCATCTATCCTATCCGACCTCCCTTGGTCAACTCTTGTTCTTTTTCGACCCCGACGCTATTAGGTTTGCGAGGGCCATGGAGTCTTTCATTTTCACGCCCTTCGTGGCCCTTGACTTTCTTTGACCGATATCTTCATTTTTCGAAGTGTCGGATCCCTTCAATTTTCCCCTCTGATTAGTGTTATATAGAGGATGGTTGCCTAGTTGTACTTCCTCTTAAAACAATAATCACCACCACCACCTGGCTCAGGTGGCAGCGCGCCGGCCTCTCACCGCTAGGTTCCGTGGTGGAAATCCCGGTCACACCATGTAAAATTTGTGCTGGACAAAGCTGAGGCGAGCAGGTTTTTCTCCGGCTACTCCGTTTTCTCTGTCATATTTCATTGCAGCAACACTCTCCAATATATTTTCATTTCATCTGTCATTCATTAATCATTGGCCCAGAGGAGTGCGACTGGCTTCGGCAGCTGGCTCATTTCCTATCCTCGCTCCTAGATGGGGCTTCATTCATTTCATTCTGATCCGGTTGAATGACTGGAAACAATAAGAATAACAATAATAATAATAATAATAATAATCATCCTCATCTGGTGTCATTAATTCTGGTGATCTTGAAGACCACACATTCTTAGAAATACTTTGTTTTCAAAGAAGTTGCTGACCAGAGCGGGACATTCAATTGGCGTGTGGCAAGTCTTGCTGAAAATAACCCTGTGTTAGCTCAAGGTGGTCTAGTTGATCGACAAATTACAGGAAAATGACCTTGTACCGGTCTGTATTCATCGTATCAGAAAAGAACAATGGATCCACTATTCGATTTGCCGAGAATTCACAAAAAAAAACTCCGACCTCCTGCGGGTACAGGGTTTTTACATGAATACCGTGTGTGTTATGTGTGGTGCAAATGCGGGCGTTTTGAAAATTCTCGTAACCAGTCAAACTGATCTATGCCTCATCCGTGAACACACTCTATAGGTGGAGGCGGTAGAATAACACCCACGGCATCCCCTAGCTGTCTTAACAGCCGACTAAAAGGGGCCCCAGGGTTCTGAACTTTGGAGCGTGGATTGGCGACCACGGGGCCCTTAGCTGAGTCCTGGCATTGCTTCCACTTACTTGTGCCAGGCTCCTCACTTTCATCTATCCTATCCGACCTACCTTGGTCACCTCTTGTTCTTTTCCGACCCCGATGCTATTAGGTTTGCGAGGGCTAGGGAGTCCTTCATTTTCACGCCCTTCGTGGCCCTTCTCTTCCTTTGGCCGATATCTTCATTTTTCGAAGTGTCGGATCCCTTCCATTTTTCCTTCTGATTAGTGTTATATAGAGGATGGTTGCCTAGTTGTACTTCCTCTTAAAACAATAATCACCACCACCACCACCTTCCGTATTTTCCCTCTGATTAGTGTTATATAGAGGATGGTTGCCTAGTTGTACTTCCTCTTAAAACAATAATCACCACCACCGTCAAAATGCAAAATATGTACATAAAACTAATGTACTAAATGGTGAAATATGCAATATTCATAAAATATGTAGTAGTTTTATTTCCAAACATTTCCCTATATTCCTTTTATTATGTCTTATGATTATGTGAATCAATAAAATAAATCTATCTTTTAGGACACTCATCACTGTTGCCTTCAGTGTTGCCAACTTATATTAACAAGATCCGCTAAATACTACTAAAAATCCGCTAAAATTCCGCCAAGAAATCCGATCTCAAATAATGAGCAATAATAATAATAGTAATAATAATAATAATAATAATAATAATAATAATAATAATAATGATCCGTTAGTTTCACTGGGATTAACCCCCTGCCTCGAAGGCGGCGAGTTAAAACTTGTAGGCGTTTTACTGCCGGGTGCAAACTAGGTGAATCCCCTACCTCAAGAACAGGCGAGTTCATTAAACGATCTTCCTTCATAACATAAATATAAATGCTACTCTCTCATAGTTTCATTACCGGTCGTCATTCGTCAACCCTTTCCCCACGAGCCCCAGGGGCTCTGAACTTTGGAGCGTGGGTTGGCGACCACGGGGCCCTCAGCTGAGTCCTGGCATTGCTTCCACTTACTTGTGCCAGGCTCCTCACTTTCATCTATCCTATCCGACCTCTCTTGGTCAACTCTTGTTCTTTTCCGACCCCGACGCTATTAGGTTTGCGAGGGCTAGGGAGTCTTTCATTTTCACGCCCTTCGTGGCCCTTCTCTTATTTTGGTCGATATCTTCATTTTTCGAAGTATCGGACCCCTTCCATTTTTTCCCTCTGATTAGTGTTATATAGAGGATGGTTGCCTAGTTGTACTTCCTCTTAAATCAATAATCACCACCACCACCTTTCCCCACGCATTACAAATTTATGATACTATGATCTCATAACCAAACCAAACCAAACCCCATGGCACTACAGCCCTTGAAGGGCCTTGGCCTACCAAGCGACCGCTGCTCAGCCCGAAGGCCTGCAGATTACGAGGTGTCGTGTGGTCAGCACGACGAATCCTCTCGGCCGTTATTCTTGGCTTTCTAGACCGGGGCCGCTATCTCACCGTCAGATAGCTCCTCAATTCTAATCACGTAGGCTGAGTGGACCTCGAACCAGCCCTCAGGTCCAGGTAAAAATCCCTGACCTGGCCGGGAATCGAACCCGGGGCCTCCGGGTGAGAGGCAGGCACGCTACCCCTACACCACGGGGCCGGCATGATCTCATAACATCAAATCCAAATAACATGTTTTCCTCATGTGACTGCTAGCTCCTGACAAGAAATACGGAATAGCTCGGAGAGAGTCTGGAGTACAAATTTAAAAAAAAAACGTAAAATGGATAAAACAGTAAATTCCGCTATAATAAATCTAGAATTCCGCCAAAAAATCCGCTGTCCGCTAAATGATATATTTCTCCGCCGACAGTCTTCTAATTCCGCCAAATTTAGCGGAAAATCCGCTAAGTTGGCAACACTGGTTGCTTTAGATATCTTATATGGTACTTTTTAAAAAAATTGTGACAGTATTAAATAATCGAATCAACGGCACAATCAAAATACCTCAAATATTTAAAAGTAAAGTTACGCAGTGTAAATCGTGGAGTATATCACACAATGTATTGTTGTAGCTAACTTCCTGTTGCCCTCATGTCCTGAAAACGAAACAAATAAATGTTACTAAATAAACTTAATATAGAAACTCTCTTTAAACCCCTATTAATTAATACCAAAAGTCCGGTGACTTTCTTTTACCGTGATGAGCAGTGTGCCACCAAGTACATCTCCATGTTTTCCGTTGTGATGTGTTGACGGCTTATCCGATAAAATTCTATTGTAGTCTGAGAAGGACCGTTCAACATAGCAGGAAGGCAGATGAAATTCTCCCCACGGGGGCCTTCGAACTTTGGAGCGTGGGTTGATGATCACGGGGTACTTAGCTGAGTCCTGGCAGTGCTTCCACTTACTTGTGCCAGGCTCCTCACTTTCATCTTTCCTATCCGACCTCTCTTGGTCTCCCCCTGTGGGTGGGGGCGGTAGAATAACACCCACGGTGAACCCTGCCTGCCGTAAGAGGTGACTAAAAGGGGCCCCAGGGGCTCTGAAATTTGGAGCGTGGGTTGGCGACCACGGGGCCCTCAGCTGAGTCCTGGCATTGCTTCCACTTACTTGTGCCAGGCTCCTCACTTTCTTCTATCCTATCTGACCTCCCTTGGTCAACTCTTGTTCTTTTCCGACCCCGACGCTATTAGGTTTGCGAGGGCTAGGGTGTCTTTCATTTTCACGCCCTTCGTGGCCCTTGTCTTCCTTTGGCCGATATCTTCATTTTTCGAAGTGTCTGGTCCCTTCCATTTTTCCCTCTGATTAGTGTTATATAGAGGATGGTTGCCTAGTTGTACTTTCTCTTAAAACAACAATCACCACCACCACCTCTCTTGGTCAACTCTTGTTCTTTTCCGACCCCGACGCTATTAGGTTTGTGAGGGCTAGGGAGTCTTTCATTCTCACGCCTTTCGTGGCCCTTGTCTTCCTTTGGCCGATATCTTCATTTTTCGAAGTGTAGGACGTCGTTCATTTTTGTCTCTGATTAGTGTTATGTAGAGGATGGTTGCCCAGTTGTAGGGCCTACTTCCTCTTAAAACAATAATCACTACCACCACCACCACCACCACTACACTTTTAAATAGAAAAAAAGGAATAAAAATTGTGTAGTATTTTAAAGGTGGAATTACCCAATATTTTAAAAAAAACTTCTAACTTGTCATGGCGGCGTTTTGCATGTATTTATGGAGTACAGGTCTCCCATGTATTTGATAACTTAACGCCGTCTTCCCTGTTGAAATTATTTGGCCGCAGCTCTGTCTTTATGGCTTCCCTCAGAAGTCGAGCATAGAAGTCTTTTACGTTCTTCACATAATATGTACAAATATGTAGTATTACTAAGAATACGTAAAAATGTGTCAAATGAAACACAGGTATAAAAGAAACCCCATGGTGCAACTGCCCCGCCGGGCCATGGCCTACGAAGCGACCGCTGCTCAGCCCGAAGGCCTACAGATTGCGAGGTGTCGTGTGGTCAGCACGACGGATCCTCTCGGCCGCTATTCTTGGCTTTCTAGACCGGGGCCACTATCTCACCGTCTGATAGCTCCTCAATTGTAATCACGTAGGCTGAGTGAACCTCCAACCAGCCCTCAGATGCAGGTCAAAATCCCTGACCTGGCCAGGAATTGAACCCGATGCCTCCGTGTAAGAGGCAGGCACGCTACTCCTACACCGCGGGACCGGCGAAATACAGGTATAACTGTACCGGAACCAGAACCAGAACTGACATTTTCCATTTTCATTTGTCAACACGTACTGGAATGGAAGGAATGAAGAATCCGGGCCCTATTTATAACTATTATGAGAGACCTCGTGACGACACGCAAATGTACCTCCAAGAGAGAACTACTCATGCGTCAATGCTACTGCAGCCAGAGCGGAATTTCTCAAACCGTATTTGAGGAGTGTCTGCTATTTCCATCTTAACAAAGTTGTGGCAAAAGCGCAAGAAACGTAAAATAAAACGCTCATGGAACTTAACTATGATCGGGGTTTGGTACTACTGTTAAGAAGTTACATCTTCCTGGTCTGGATTGTTCATGGCAGTCGATAATATTCAACTACAGTAATACATGTGGAAGAAGTAAGGATTTATTTTTGGAAGTGGAAACAGTACCTTTTGAACAGACGCTCCTTATATCACCTCATCGCTCCCACCATATTTTGGTAACTTTTTATACAACACTGACCTAATTTATTAAAGAAAGTCCTTCACTTCTCATTCCTTCGAAACATGTTTTATGGATCATAGTCAAATGTCTCCCAGTAACTGCAGTTTAGAGTAACTGGTAGCACATTGCGTCACTTTTCAGCTCCTATGACGGTGCTACGGCTATGCTAGCATTATGAGTGAATTATATATATATATGCCAGAACCTATGGACCATGAATTCTATAACCCATTATTAGAAATTGTGCATTACACTATAACTTAGCCATTTAACGTTGAAGCAACTTTCACACTTTTTTCCTCCAGAGGTACTGAATTATAGTGTTTTTCTTAATATCGGGTTGTATTTCATCATGAACCTTATGTTTTGCAGACATTTATTTTTTTTCTGTTGCTGCAACTTGTATTTTTTCTTAGTTTTGTGTTGGTAGTATTTGTCAGTCTAGTTTCCTTACGTTCTCTCCCTATGGGTGGGGGCGGTAGAATAACACCCACGATATCCCCTGCCTGTCGTAAGAGACGACTAAAAGGGGCTCAATCAGGGAGCATAGGTTGGTGACCACCGGGCCCTGAACTGAGTCTCGGCATTGCTCCCACTCACTTGTGCCAGACTCCTCACTTTCATCTGTCCTATCCGACCTACTCCCCCTGTGGGTGGAGGCGGTAGAATAACACCTACGGTATCCCCTGCCTGTCGTAAGAGGCACTAAAAGAGGCCCCAGGGGCTCTGTACTTTTGAGCGTGGGTTGGCGGCCACGGGGCCCATATCTGAGTCCTGGCATTGCTTCCACTTACTTGTGCCAGGCTCCTCACTTCCATCTATCCTATCCGACCTCTCTTGGTCAACTCTTGTTCTTTTCCGACCCCGACGCTATTAGGTTTGCAAGGGCTAGGGAGTCTTTCATTTTCACGCCCTTCGTGGCCCTTGTCTTACTTTGGCCGATATCTTCATTCTTCGAAGTGTCGGATTCCTTCCATTTTTCCCTCTGATTAGTGTTTTATAGAGGATGGTTGCCTAGTTGTACTTCCTCTTAAAACAATAATCACCACCACCACCACCACTCATAGCCCTTTGCTGTCCCATCATCGTCATAAGACCTATCTGTGACGGTGTGACGTAAAACAGCTTGTAATCAAAAATAATAATCACCACCACCACCTGTTCACTTGGGAGTTCTTAAGAACTTTGACTCAGAAAACAAGAAGGGACAAAATAAGAAACGATGAGATACGCCATATTGCCCAAAGTGAAAAAAAAAAAACTTAGTGAAATTTGTGCCGAAGCCATGTTGAAATGGTTCGGTCATCTCAAAAGAATGGACTCACAAAGAACAGTTAGAGTGTGGTTTGAGAAGTAACTCGAAGGCAAAAGATCATGAGATCGACCAAGGAAGAGATGGATCGATCAAATTAGGAATGATCTAGCTGGACGAGGTTTGTATTTGCAGTAGATTATGGAAGAAGACATCTACATGGACAGAGAGCTCATTTACTGCACCCGGAAAACTGGAGCTGGTTCAAGTAGATGATGACTGCATTTATCGCTGAACTTGAACTGCTAGTACACTATAAATTAGAAGGCCTCAGGGGCTCTGAACTTTGGAGCGTGGGTTGGCGACCACGGGGCCCTCAGCTGAGTCCTGGCATTGCTTCCACTTACTTGTGCCAGGCTCCTCCCTTTCATCTATCCTATCCGACCTCTCTTGGTCAACTCTTGTTCTTTTCTGACCCCGACGCTATTAGGTTTGCGAGGGCTAGGGAGTCTTTCATTTTCACGCCCTTCGTGGCCCTTGTCTTCCTTTGGCCGATATCTATATTTTTCGAAGTGTCGGACCCCTTCCATTTTTCTCTCTGATTAGTGTTATATAGAGGATGGTTGCCTAGTTGTACTTCCTCTTAAAACAATAATCACCACCACCACCACCACCAGGCTCCTCACTTTCATCTATCCTATCCGACCTACCTTGGTCAACTCTTGTTCTTTTCCGACCCCGACGCTATTAGGTTTGCGAGGGCTAGGGAGTCTTTCATTTTCACGCCCTTCGTGGCCCTTGTCTTCCTTTGGCCGATATCTTCATTTTTCGAAGTGTCGGATCCCTTCCATTTTTCCTTCTGATTAGTGTTATATAGAGGATGGTTGCCTAGTTGTACTTCCTCTTAAAACAATAATCACCACCACCACCTATAAATTAGAATCATTATTCTAGGTAAACCATAAAGATTATTGATTAGTTAAGAAAATGCACGTTTGAATTTTGTACTATTTTTGTTTTTGCCATGAGTAATTTTAACACGAGTCTTGTCATTCCTAGAACACGCACATTTAAGCATTGATCTCTGTCGTATATGCCACTGAACGGCCTTCAACTCCAGAAAAACCATTAGACTGATGAATTTACTGTTATCTAACGAAGAAAACCCTTTAGCTACTTTGTAACTTCGTCGGAGAGAAATCGCTGCATCATGCACGCGGTAAAAAATGAACAAAAATACACCTAGATAGCACATAAGATTAAAGAAGTGGTTTTTTTTTAAGCACATCAAATCGCAGACGGCCTTGTTCTATGTGGCGGCACGAACTGGATGGAATGGGCCAGGTTCGACCAAAAATCAAGTTTGTTGTTGGATCAGTCGGCCTGCGTTGATGAAGGGCGTGGTGCGGCGGAGTGTTTTTTTTTTTGCAAACGTGTGTAATGGGTAAATGATCCCGTCTTCTGAGATATGGCAAATGTCATCGCCGTTACCACCCAGTACAAGATATTTCTAATTATGCAGACATACCTTTGAATTCTTATAGTTTTGTTAGGAGCGCACATACAGGAAAACCTCTTCTTGTCTGTGAGATGTATTCATGAAGTATTGTATTTCATTGTCAAGTATAATGGTGTGTGTGTGTGTGTGTGTGTGTGTGTGTGTGTGTGTGTGTGTGTGTGTGTGTGTGTGTGTGTGTGTGTGTGTGTGTGTGTGTGTGTGTGTCATCCTAGACCCATAATGGCGAACCTATGACACGACATATTGACATATTTTAATGTTTTAAACATGCAAGTTGTGGCATTATTAGGACAGCAGTAGGAATTGAATGAAATTGTTGTTTTAAAAATTACTTTTTGTTCTACAAGATTTTGTTCCGTTTGGACCTTTGGGGTTGGAAGCATTCTGTTTTAGATAATCTTATTTATGTGTTGTACCAAAATTATCATTTGTTGTTGTTTGAATTATCAGTCCTTAGACTGGTTTGATGCAGCTACGGTATTACGTATGGAGGCCTAGGGAGTCTTTCATTTTCATGCCCTTCGCGGCCTTTGTCTTCCTTTGGCCGATACGTTCATTTTTCGAAGTGTCGGCCCCCTTCCATTTTTTCTCTCTGATTAGTGTTATATAGAGGATGGTTGCCTAGTCGTACTTCCTCTTAAAACAATAATCACCACCACCACCACTACCACTTTGATGCAGCTTCCCATGCCACCCTAGCCTGTGCTGACTTCTTTTCGTTTCTACGTAATAACTACTACATCCTACATCTCTTCTAATCTGACTGTCATATTTATACCTTGGTCTACCCCTACCGACCCCCTGTAGATGGGGCGGTAGAATAACACCCACGGTATCCCCTGCCTGTCGTAAGAGGCGACTAAAAGGGGCCCCAGGGACTCTGAACTTTGGAGCGTGGGTTGGTGACCACGGGGCCCTCAGCTGAGTTCTTGTATTGCTTCCACTTACTTGCGCCAGGCTCCTCACTTTCATCTAACCTATCCGACCTCCCTCGGTCAACTCTTGTTCTTTTCCGCCCCCGACGCTATTAGGTTTCCGAGGGCTACTGAGTCTTTCATTTTCACGCCCTTCGTGGCCCTTGTCTTCCTTTGGCCGATAACTTTATTTTTCGAAGTGTCGGTTCCCTTCCATTTTTTCCTCTGATTAGTGTTATATAGGGGATGGTTGCCTAGTTGTACTTCCTCTTAAAACAATAATCACCACCATCTACCCCTACCGCTCTTACCGCCTACACTTTCCTCAAAAACCAACTGCACAAGTCTTAGGTGTCTTAAGATGTGTCCTAACATTCTATCTCTTCTTCTGGTCAAATTTAGCCAAATCGATCTCCTCTCACCAATTCGATTCAGTATCTCCTTATTCGTTATTCGATCTATCCATTTCGCCTTCAGCATTCTTCTGTAACACCACATTTCAAAAGCTTCTATTCTCTTTCTTTCTGAACTACTAGTTATCGTCCATGTTTCACTACCATACAATGCCACACTCCAGACGAAAGTCTTCAAAAACATCTTTCTAATTCCTATATTAATGTTCGAAGTGAGGAAATGTCTTCTCGTAAGGAAGGCCTTCCTTGCTTGTGCTAGTCTGCATTTTGCATTTTATGTCCTCCTTACTTCTGCCATCGCTAGTTAGTTATTTTACTACCCAAGTAACAATATTCATCTACTTCCTTTAAGACTTCATATCCTAATCTAATGTTTCCTGCATCACTTGACTTCATTCGACTGCATCCCATTACTTTCGTTTTGGACTTATTTATTTTCATATTGTACTCCTTACCCAAGACTGTCCATACCACTCAGCAATTTCTCCAGATCTTCTTACAGTCTCGGATAAAATAACAGTATCATCAGCAAATCTCAGGGGTTTGATTTCCTCTCCTGGATCGTGATTCCCTTCCCACATACGTCTTTGATTTCCTTCACTGCCTGTTCTATATAAACATTGAAAAGGAGGGGAGACAAGCTGCAACCTTGCATCAATCCTTTCTGGATTCCTACTTCTTTTTTCAAAGCTCTCGATTCTGTATTTGTGTAGATTTGGATTAGCCCTCATTTTAATCGACGTGCATCGTTGAGTAGTCCTTTTATGCATTCAATATCCGTGATGAAATTCCTGTTAGCATACTGCGCATGTGAAGGGGCATGCTTAAAACCTTTTCATTTGCTTTTGTAAAGATCTTTCTGTTTTGAGTTTTGATTTGTTTCCTTTTTCTTAAAATAAATGTGTGTAATCCAAGGGCAAATACCCTCCACGTTTTCTTTCTTTGCAAAACACTACGTTTCATTTCCTCTCAGGGTTCCATACCGCTTTCCACATCCATTCTGTAGTTGACATGCTTCCTAAACTGTTTTGCCCCAGGGGCTCTGAACTTTGGAGCGTGGGTTGGCGACCACGGGGCCCTCAGCTGAGTCCTGGCATTGCTTCCACTTACTTGTGCCAGGCTCCTCACTTTCATCTATCCTATCCGACCTCCCTTGGTCAACTCTTGTTCTTTTCCGACCCCGACGCTATTAGGTTTGCGAGGGCTAGGGAGTCTTTCATTTTCACGCCCTTCGTGGCCCTTGTCTTCCTTTGACCGATATCTTCATTGTTCGAAGTGTCGGATCCCTTCCATTTTTCACTCTGATTAGTGTTATATAGAGGATGGTTGCTTAGTTGTACTTCCTCTTAAAACAATAATCACCACCACCACCTAAACTGTTCTTTACGTTTTATGCTGCAACGCTTTGGTTGAACCTTAAGTTTTTCTTTTACAGTGTCCATTAATGTATTTTTTTTTTTTCGTGTAATCAAGCAGTTACGGTTACATAATAAATAAGTCGAAAATCTAGCAACATAGCATATTTAAACATTACGCTTTAATAAAGAAGTATGTTAATTCTTCGGTCATATTTTTTTCAAATTTTATTATGTTAAAGCAAAAATATTCAGTGATGTTTGCAAAATAAAATCATGAGCAGTCGAATGTATGCAATCTAATACATAAATGAGTCAAATGAGGGGTCAAATGATGGTTTTATACGAAAATAACCAATGACACACTCAACAGTAATAAGAGACCTTAATTGACACGCGAGTCGTTAAAGGTTTGCTATCCATGTCCTAGACAGAATACGTCCATTAAAACTGTTTTTAATTCATAAAAATAATGTACATAAAATTAAAAACAATATTTCGGTCACATTTAAATAGATTTCACATAATGAGATTACCGAGAAACCACGATAATAAACATCCTGCTCAGAATACGAATGCATGTATTATTATTTTTAATTGACGTGTTGGTGGTGAAAGTACCTCAATAGGTGTTGATGTAAGGAAAGATCTTCATTGGGACTAATCACATAAACAAGGTTGTAAATAAAGTTGCAGATCTTTTCATAATAGTTATGAGGGTATTTAGGAGTCATGGTGAGAATGTGCAGGTGGTTTTGTGAAAGGTATACGTACAGGAACGATCGACGCCATACATGCTGCACGCCTCCTAATGGAATGCCAGCCACTAAGAGAAACGGAAACCACTCCACATGGCATTCCTCGATCTTGAAAGGGCATTTGAAAAAGTCCCACATGATCTCATTTGGTTCACACTAAGATTGAGCAATGTACCACAAGTTCACTTTCGAAAGATCCAGCTCGTATATCGGAATGTCACCAGCTATGTCCGATGTGCTACAGAATCATCTGTACCATTTATCCCTCTGTGGGTGGGGGCGGTAGAATAACACCCTCGGTATCCCCTGCCTGTCGTAAGAGGCGACTAAAAGGAGCCTCAGGGGCTCTGAACTTTGGAGCGTGGATTGGCGACCACGGGGCCCTTAGCTGAATCCTGGCATTGCTTCCACTTACTTGTGCCAGGCTCCTCACTTTCATCTTTCCTATCCGACCTCCCTTGGTCAACTCTTGTTCTTTTCCGACCCCGACGTTATTAGGTTTGCAAGGGCTAGGGAGCCTTTCATTTTCACGCCCTTCGTGGCCCTTGCCTTTCTTTGACCGATATCTTCATTTTTCGAAGGGTCGGATCCCTTCCACTTTTTCTCCCCCTGTGGGTGGAGGCGGTAGAATAACACCCACGGTATCCCCTGCCTGTCGTAAGAGGCGACTAAAAGGGGCCTCAGGGGCTACCCCCTGTGGGTGGGGGCGGTAGAATAACACCCACGGTATCCCCTGCCTGTCGTAAGAGGCGACTAACAGGGGCCTCAGGGGCTCTGAACTTTGGAGCGTGGGGTGGCGACCACGGGGCCCTCAGCTGAGTCCTGGCATTGCTTCCACTTACTTGTGCCAGGCTCCTCACTTTCATCTATCCTATCCGACCTCCCTTGGTCAACTCTTGCTCTTTTCCGACCCCGACGCTATTAGGTTTGCGAGGGCTAGGGAGTCTTTCATTTTCACGCCCTTCGTGGCCCTTGTCTTCCTTTGGCCGATAACCCCTGTGGGTGGGGGCGGTAGAATAACACCCACGGTATCCCCTGCCTGTCGTAAGAGGCGACTAACAGGGGCCTCAGGGGCTCTGAACTTTGGAGCGTGGGGTGGCGACCACGGGGCCCTCAGCTGAGTCCTGGCATTGCTTCCACTTACTTGTGCCAGGCTCCTCACTTTCATCTATCCTATCCGACCTCTCTTGGTCAACTCTTGCTCTTTTCCGACCCCGACGCTATTAGGTTTGCGAGGGCTAGGGAGTCTTTCATTTTCACGCCCTTCGTGGCCCTTGTCTTCCTTTGGCCGATACCTTCATTTTTCGAAGTGTCGGACCCCTTCCACCCCCTGTGGGTGGGGGCGGTAGTATAACACCCACGGTATCCCCTGCCTGTCGTAAGAGGTGACTAAAAGGGGCCCAGGGGCTCTGAACTTTGGAGCGTGGGTTGGCGACCACGGGGCCCTTAGCCGAGTCCTGGCATTGCTTCCACTTACTTATGTCAGGCTCCTTACTTTCATCTATCCTATCCGACCTCTCTTGGTCAACTCTTGTTCTTTTCCGACCCCGACGCTATTAGGTTTGCGAGGGCTAGGGAGTCTTTCATTTTCACGCCCTTCGTGGCCCTTGCCTTCCTTTGGCCGATATCTTCATTTTTCGAAGTGTCGGACCCCTTCCATTTTTCCCCTCTGATTAGCGTTATATAGAGGATGGTTGCCTAGTTGTACTTCCTCTTAAAACAATAATCACCACCACCACCACCACCACCACCACCACCACCACCACCACCACTCGGACCCCTTCCAGTTTTTCTCTCTGATTAGTGTTATATAGAGAATGGTTGCCTAGTTGTACTTCCTCTTAAAACAATAATCACCACCACCACCACCTCAGGGGCTCTGAACTTTGGAGCGTGGGTTGGCGACCACGGGGCCCTCAGCTGAGTCCTGGCATTGCTTTCACTTGCTTGTGCCAGGCTCCTCACTTTCATCTATCCTATCCGACCTCCCTTGGTCAACTCTTGTTCCTTTCCGACCCCGACGCTATTAGGTTTGCGAGGGCTGGGGAGTCTTTCGTTTTCATGCCCTTCGCGGCCCTTGTCTTCCTTTGGCCGATATCTTCATTTTTCGAAGTGTCGGGCCCCTATCATTTTTCCCTCTGATTAGTGTTATATAGAGGATGGTTGCCTAGTTGTACTTCCTCTTAAAACAATAATCACCACCACCACCACCACCACCAATCTGAACTTTGGAGCGTGGATTGGCGACCACGGGGCCCTTAGCTGAGTCCTGGCATTGCTTCCACTTACTTGTGCCATTCTCCTCACTTTCATCTACCCTATCCGACCTCTCTTGGTCAACTCTTGTTCTTTTCTGACCCCGACGCTATTAGGTTTGTGGGGGCTAGGGAGTCTTTTATTTTCATGCCTTTCGTGGCCCTTGTCTTTCTTTGACAGATATCTTCATTTTTCGAAATGTCGGATCCCTTCCATTTTCCCCTCTGATTAGTGTTATATAGAGGATGGTTGCCTAGTTGTACTTCCTCTTAAAACAATAATCACCACCACCAAAAGTAAGCCAAAGAACTTCACAAGAACTACATAGTCTCCAAGTCGTGAAGCACGTACCAAAACACATGCTAAGGCGCAATGCTAGCGCTCCGAACAGTATAGTGACTCATATTTTACGCTATGCTTTCAATATTTCTTAGAGAACCGCAGAAACCGCAAAAGATTAGGTCCATAATCTCATGAAGGTCATTGCGTAATCGTTCTACAAACCAAAAGTATCGAAATTTACCGATTCAAATGTGTGTCGTAAACAAAACCTTAACCTATGTCTCTCATCTCTCACATTTTTCAGATTAATGGAGCACTACCTGTGAACCTACTTGTCACTTTCATTGATAACGGAAATGTGTGCAATTATATACAATATAATTTCAATTAATGATTTAATATTGAAATTAGGAAATGAACTTAACATACTTTTTTTAAAGGATTTCTTTTTCATTTCTTAATTTTTAGTTTTAAGTTGAGGCTGTCTTTAAGTACAGTTTTATGGTGTAAACATCAGAAAGGAATACCCAGTGGTCCTCAAGACAATGCACCATTAAAATTGTACCGGGAGATACACCTCAACCCCGCACATTTAAAAGAAGCGTTTTAAGGACCTCTATCTATCAAACAAAATGTGAAACAGCTACTGCATGAATTTGGGAAATTAATCAGAAGATGTCACTAAGAAATAACAGAGTATTGTGTCATTTTAAAGTTTCCTCAACTGATTGGATTTATTTGTTTTGTTTTGCTTAACGTCAAGAAGTTTGAACTTCTCTCTATAGATGTCCTTACAAAAAACTGAGGTAATGCACTCTGGTGCAAGGTAGAAGAATTAGTGATTTAAAAAAGTTCTGTGTTTCTAGGTTTTCGTAACTAAATCAACGTTTATTTATTTCGTTATTTCAAGGTTAGTGAGACTTCCTTCTCGTCCCGCCAGCTTTGACTCTAGCCAATGGGAAATTTTCTGTAATTATTTTTCAGCCAACAATAGGCTTCTTGTACCTTTCGGATTATCCAATAAAAATGAGAGGGGGTGTCCGGATTTAGTCCAGACCCTTCTCAAACCATCCCCTCGGGTATATAAGGTGCGGTTTTTCAAGCTACCTTGTCTTATTGATCGCCGAATTTCTGCGAGAGTGTGTGTATTAAGACAGGAGACAGGGTGCCTCATTCTTCATCAGGCAGTACATCAGCCCAGGCAATGGTCACCAGTTTTCTATCTCTGTAGCTATCTCCCCCAACTTATCCGAGGGGAAGATTCTAAACTTTAACTATGCAACCGTTTGATTTCTAAAATGTAAATTACTTCTTGCTAATGTAAAATTTCATAAAGTCTTAAACTATAAATCGGGGATAGAGAATGCGTTACCCTCTCGAGTTTCCCTTCATTTATCTTGAGGTGACTACGATTTTGTAACTGTTTCTTTTCCTGTAATGCATTAAATTTACCTTCATTCTAGTCACCTCAGTAGCTTGGGATTAGCCTCTGTATCATCGGGCCGCGAGCCCAAGTAGGGTTTTATATTTGGTTTTCTAGGAGCGCAAGTGTACGCCTCTATACATTTTGTGTTTGGGCCAGTAATTTAACCTCTTCTTCTTTCCACGAAGGCCCAGTAGTTTGGGTAATATATATCCTTGTGTACAAAAATTGTAAATTGTAGGTTGCGTCTAGAGAGGGCAGAGATTATAAGATTTTTGTAAAGTTACTTTGAGTAGGCTGTAAGAAATTGGGAGCCAGTCTCCTTTGTTGAATTCGGAGAGCTTGTAAACTCTTTCTGGTTTTTGTGTAATTTTGAGTGGGGCCTTTGGAAGGCCGTATTTGTAACGTTTGGAGCAAAGTGCCCTTGAATTGGGAGAGTTCTCTCCTCGTCTAACTAAAAAGCAACATTTGCGATGTTGAAAACTTGTAAATTTGGAGCTGGAAGCTCAGCACTTGTAATTTCCGACCCTTGGGTTTTCTTTCTTGTATCCAACTGCTATTTGTACCTGTATCCTTGTTATTTCACTAAGTGAAAAGTTTTTTTTTTTTTTTTGAGTTTGAGATTTGAAACCCCCTGTGGGTGGGGGCGGTAGAATAACACCCACGGTCTACCCTGCCTGTCGTAAGAGGTGACTAAAAGGGTCCCCAGGGACTCTGAACTTTGGAGAATGGGATGGAGACCACGGGGTCCTTAGCTGAGTCCTGCCATTGCTTCCAATTTCTTGTGCCAGGCTCCTCACTTTCATCTATCCTATCCGACCTCTCTTGGTCAACTCTTGTTCTTTTCCGACCCCGACGCTATTAGGTTTGCGAGGGCTAGGGAGTCTTTAATTTTCACGCCCTTCGTGGCCCTTGTCTTCCTTTGCCGATATCTTCAATTTTCGAAGTGTCGGACCCCTTCCATTTTCCCCTCTGATTAGTGTTATATAGAGGATGGTTGCCTAGTTGTACTTCCTCTTAAAACAATAATCACCACCACCACCATCACCTCCTCACTTTCATCTATTCTATCCGACCTCCCTTGGTCAACTCTTGTTCTTTTCCGACCCCGACGGTATTACGTATGGAGGCCGAGGGAGTTTTTCATTTTCATGCCCTTCGTGGCCCTTGTCTTCCTTTGGCCGATATCTTCATTTATCGAAGTGTCGGCTCCCTTCCATTTTTTCCCTCTGATTAGTGTTATATAGAGGATGGTTGCGTAGTTGTACTTCCTCTTAAAACAATAATCACCACCCTCACCACCACCCAGTCCTCGTACCAGGGGAATTAACCAATAACGGTTAAAATTCCCGACCCTACAGGGAATCGAACCCGGGACCCCTGTGACCAAAGGCCAGCACGTTAATCATTTAGTTTTGGAGCCAGTCATAACGAACATTGAAAATCCGGAAATTCCTGGGGACAAGTAATTAAATTCGAGGACACTGCAAGCACAAATTTCCTCCGGGCCCAAAAAGAGAAATTCGGGAATGTCTGCTGACCTCACTCTCAGATATCCTTGGGTACTGCTGTTCTACACAAGAGTTTTCCGCCGACCGGTCGGACACCCACTTTAGAAGTTGTGACAGAGGCCGGGCCAGGCCAGGGCAGGGCGTGCTATGAACCCTGAGGCACTACTCTCTGCTATGTTTTGCTTAATGGACCCCTAAGTGCGGGCCTATGCCGTGACTTATAACCCACTTACCGTGGGCGGGTCACTTAAGAGTTTCACGGTCAACTCCAATCTCGGCCTTCACCGCCGGGTGGTCAATGGACACACACGATACGTCTTGTGCGCGGCAAAGATCCACAATTGAAGAGGACGAAGGCAGGGCTTAACGTTAGGGCCCTCAGGGCGGACCCGGGCCTTTAAGGGGCCCCGAAGATTCCTCCCCAAATAATAATATACTGTATATTATGCTCAAGAACAAATGCGAGAATTACATAAACAAGCGGCCAAAATAGGATTGGAAAAAACAAAGTTCATGAAAAACATATATTTTTTCTTTGCTTGTGGTTTTACATCGCACCGACACAGATAGGTCTTATGGCGACGATGGGATAAGAAAGGCCTAGGAATCGGAAGGAAGCGGCCGTGGCCTTAATTAAGGTACAGCCCCAGCATTTGCCTGGTGTGAAAATGGGAAACCAAGGAAAACCATCTTCAGGGCTGCCGACAGTGGGATTCAAACCCAGTATCTCCCGGATGCAAGCTCACAGCCGCGCGCCCCTAACCGCACAGCCACCTCGCCCGGTGACAAACATAATTAATGCCCCTCAAAATATTACAGTTAACAATGACAAAATATCTCGGACAGATTGCTTTAAATGCCTGGGAGAATGGATAACAAACAACACAAAAGAAAACGTAGCTATTGATATAAGAGCAAACAAAACGGAAAAGATGTTTCACATGACAAAAATTATATCTACAGCATTTGGGAAAAACCGGCTAAGTCCACTTTTGGTCGAAAATGAGTTAAGTGCACCAAGCGATAACTTATGATGATCCTCGCATCGTGTAAAAACGTGTAAGTGATCTTGTGAAAAATGGCGCCATTATTGCGCATTTAATTTTCGAGGTAAGTTAGTATGCATTTGTACGGGTAAGTCAACTTACTTGATTTTGATCAGAGGAAGTTGCGAATAAGGAAGAAACGGGTAAGTATAGTTACATTATTTTGACCCTTACGAATCATTATTTTAGTGGCTGTTAAAACCGGGTAAGTGTACTTGTATGGGTTATTAAGCTACAAAACATTAAGTAATGACTAATAACAAGTGGAAAACAAAATATATTTATATTATAACTGAACAGTAGAGGGAATAGACAGTTAAATGTTCATGTTAAATCCATTCACGGACTTTATAGAATGATGTATGGTAGTTCTTAAAGAATTCCATTATAGTATTTGCTTTAATATCATGCATTGTCTATTTACCTCGCATTAACATGTTAACATGGAAGGGTGTGGAAATATGCTTAGTCGTGGACAACGGATAGTTTATTTGGCTAAAAGAACTACATTCATGTTCTGATGGAGTGAATATGGAAGTACGGATTGAGAACCCAGAATAAAATGGTGGTGAAAACGGTGAGTTTTTTTTTTTAATTTTGTTGTTATTATACAATGACTATTGTTAATGTATTAATCATATTTTAAATCACATTATTAATATTTATTGTAAATTTTATTTTAGATTCTTCTACACTACCCCCTGTGGGTGGGGGTGGTAGAATAACACCCACGGTATCCCCTGCCTGTCGTAAGAGGCGACTAAAAGGGGCCTCAGGGGCTCTGAACTTTGGAGCGTGGGTTGGCGTCCACGAGGCCCTAAGCTGAGTCCTGGCATTGCTTCCACTTACTTGTGCCAGGCTCCTCACCTTCATCTATCCTATCCGACCTCTCTTGGTCAACTCTTGTTCTTTTCCGACCCCGACGCTATTAGGTTTGCGAGGGCTAGGGAGTCTTTCATTTTCACGCCCTTCGTGGCCCTTCTCTTATTTTGGTCGATATCTTCATTTTTCGAAGTATCGGACCCCTTCCATTTTTTCCCTCTGATTAGTGTTATATAGAGGATGGTTGCCTAGTTGTACTTCCTCTTAAAACAATAATCACCACCACCTCTTCTACACTAGTCTCAGTACCACAGGCTAAACCCAATAATACCAATGCGAGAATGAGTGAAGAGCATAAAAAATGTGATGTGCTGGTTGACCAAGGTACGATTATTGTTATTATTAATGTAATATTCTAGAAATTGCTCACATGTTATTACTTCATACCCAGCAATTCAACTTAGCAATGAATTGTTAATAAAATGGAGAAATATCATGGATAGCCAAATTAAGGTATTGTAATACCGAATTCCTGGCTCTACCGATCTTTCGCAATTCCTCACAACTTTCTTGCTAGGATTTTATAAACATATTTTTTTCTTAGAAAAGAAACAAAATGACAAATGTATTCGTGACTGTCGTGTTATTATTTTACAGATTTGCCAGTTTTTGAGTCAACGGTGCTATTAGAACTTGAAAGTTTGAAAAATGAAGACGAAGATACTGCCTTTAATTTGGATGAGAGTGTGAAGGATCCAGATTTTGTCCCTGAGAGTGCCACTGAAGTTTCCAGTAACCCTGACGACGATTCAACCGTAAGTAACAGCAGTTCAAGCTTACAGAAAGCAGAAAATCGTATGGTTAAACGTGTTCCACGAAAGACTAATACATCAAGATATCAAAGGAGACTCAACAAGGAACTCAGAAATAAGGGATTAGCTTACGAAACAAGTAAAGGGAAGAGAGTTAAAGAAAGACAGATGTTGCCTTTGAAAACATGCCATATGAAATGCAGTGAACGAATCTCAGAGTTAGACCGGCAAGACTGTTTTGAAAACTATTGGGCTATTGGTGATCATGATAGCAGAGTCCGGTACATATCTGCTCTCATCACAATTCAGATACCCAAAACACGCAGAGTTCGGCAAGGGAGTCAAGGGAAATCGAGAGAGTGTGCTTGGAAGTACAATATCATCTTGGAAGGAAAAATCATTAAATGTTCAGAGAATGCTTTCGGCGAACATTAGGAGCGACTACAGGTTTCATAGAACGGGTCACGAAGAAAAAAAGGACCTCATCGACGGGAATGGTGCCTGGAGATGGAAGAGGAAAGGAAATAAAAGATCAGACAGTGAACTGGAAATTGTGAAAAATCACATTATGTCTTTTCCAAGCTATGGAAGTCATTATTGTCGACAGAGGATGACAAAAAAGTTTCTATCCCCAGATTTGAGCGTTAGTAAGATGTACGATTTGTATAAACAGTGTACAGATAATCCAGTGTCCTTGAGTATATATACTAAATGTTTCCACAAGTTGGATCTGACTTAAGAAACCTAAACAAGACACATGTCACAAGTGTGATTTAATTAACATGAAAATGAACACACTGTCTTGGGACGCCAAAGAAGAGTTTATCAAAGAACGTGATGCCCATCACAGGGCTGCAGAGGCAGCTTATAATGAAAAGCGCCAGGACAAGGAGGCAGCCCTATTGGAAGAAAAGAAAGGAATTTTTGCCTTTGATCTTCAGCAATGTCTTCACACGCCCTTTCTGACTACTTCAGTATCATTCTACAAACGGCAATTATGGACATTTAACCTGACCGTACATGACTTGAAGACAAACGAAGCAACGTATTTCATGTGGGATGAAAGTGTTTCTGTCAGGGGTGGAAATCTAATTGCTTCCTGTATATATCAGTTCATTTCCCAATTGCCTGGCAAAATTCAATCTGTAGTATTTTAGTATTTTATTCGGACTGTTGTGGTGGGCAAAATGGAAACTGCATTGTAGCTGCAGTGTTCGCCTATGTTATGCAGACTAATGACCGAATGCAAGAAATACACCAAAAATTCCTGGTAGTGGACATACCCACATGGAATGCGATCCAGATCATGCAATAATTGAGAAGGAAAAGAAGAAAACTGGGATGAAGAACAACCACCTGAATGACTGGTACCAGTTAGTGAGGTCATGCAGACGCAAAAATCCCTTGATGTGTTCGTTATGGAACGAAGACACTTTCTGGATTTCTCAACCCTCCTGAAGACAACGGGCTCATTTCAAATGAAGAAGGTTGATACTGAGGGAAATAAATTTCTATGGCACTCAACACATTGGCTGAAGTATGTTAAGAAACCAGTAAGTACATTTCCTACAAAGACACCTTCAATGAGGACGTAAATTTCCGAGAACTGTCTCTTCGAAGACGAGGAAGAATATCTTTACTAACTGCTAACCACTGATCCATGCAGGCCCATTACCAATAAGCAGAGAGAAGAAGAAACATCTTCTGGACCTCCTTCCTCTCACTGACAGCATATTTCATGATTTTTGTAAGAATCTCTCAGTTGCTGCCATTCCTACAAGTGATCCAGATCTCGAAGAAGTTGATGCTGATGCATGAAAGGAACTTTCAGAAGTATAATGACTTGGATGTTTCCATTATTTTTATTGTAAATGTCCTCTTTTCCACATTTTTAACGATTTTTTAAAATAAATTACTTTGTCGTAGTCTTAAAAGTGAAAGTTCAAAACAGAGTAAGTTTTCTTTTTTTGCCAGTCATTAGTCGGGAAAAACCGTGTAAGTCACTTTGTGCCCCGATGTTATACATTTATTTATTTTCACAGTATCCCATTGAAAGAAGGCATCAAGATAACCATATTTTATACATTTTATTTCTGTGCTTCAATATGCTGATTTTAGAGCTAGCAGTGAACTTTAAATAGCTTTCCTGTAAAAAATTAGTTTATAGACTTACCTGCTTTTTCCTAAATGCTGTAGATATACAATATGAAATCTCTATCCTGGAACTTGAAATTAAGACATTATCAAACAGTGGCCCTGGCAGAAATTTTATATGCAGCAGAAACCAATTGTACGTAGAGGAATTGCCACTTCGTTGCACCTAGCATCAGTTTATTGTATTGACAAGGGGGCATTCCCTACTCGTCACCACTGATTTCGCTGAAATTTATAGAACACGCAGGGCTTGGCTAGAAATGAAAGTACCCAAAGTGGGAACTCCAGATGGCCAAGCATATAGAAAATAAAAATAAAAATGTTGACGCGGATCTCGCACTGTATAAGCCACTTACTGTACGTTACCGCGCGCGCCAGCAGTAGTTGGTGTAGCGGTAAGAGCTTGAGTTCCCCTGTGGGTGGGGGCGGTAGAATAACACCCACGGTACCCCCTGCCTGTCGTAAGAGGCGACAAAAAGGGACCCCACGGGCTCTGAACTTCGGAGCGTGGGTTGGCGACCACGGGGCCCTAAGCTGAATCCTGGCATTGCTTCCACTTACTTGTGCCAGGCTCCTCACTTTCATCTATCCTATCCGACTTCTCTTGGTCAACTCTTGTGTTTTTCCGACCCCGACGCTATTAGGTTTGCGAGGGCTAGGGAGTCTTTCATTTCCATGCCCTTCGTGGCCCTTGTCTTCCTTTGGCCGATATCTTCATTTTTCGAAGTGTCGGACCCCTTCCATTTTTTCCCTCTCATTAGTGATAGAGGATTGTTGCCTAGTTGCACTTCCTCTTAAAACAATAATCACCACCACCACCACCACCCCATGGGCTCTGTTCCCCCTGTGGGTGGGGGCGGTAGAATAACACCCACGGTATCCCCTGCCTGTCGTAAGAGGCGACTAAAAGGGGCCCCAGGGGATCTGAACTTTGGAGCGTGGGTTGGCGACAACGGGGCCCTTAGCTGAGTCCTGGCATTGCTTCCACTTACTTGTGCCAGGCTCCTCACTTTCATCTATCCTATCCGACCTCCCTTGGTCAACTCTTGTTCTTTTCCGACCCCGACGCTATTAGGTTTGCGAGGGCTAGGGAGTCTTTCATTTTCACGCCCTTCGTGGCCCTTGTCTTCCTTTGGCCGATATCTTCATTTTTCGAAGTATCGGATCCCTTCCATTTTTCCCTCTGATTAGTGTTATATAGAGGATGGTTGCCTAGTTGTACTTCCTCTTAAAACAATAATCACCACCACCACCACCATGGGCTCTGAACTTTGGAGCGTGGGTTGGCTATCACGGGGCCCCTAGCTGAGTCCAGACATTGCTTCCACTTACTTGTGCCTTGGCTCCTCACTTTCATCTATCCTATCCGACCTCCCTTGGTCAACTCTTGTTCTTTTCCGACCCCGACGCTATTAGGTTTGCGAGGGCTAGGGAGTCTTTCATTTTCACGCCCTTCGTGGCCCTTGTCTTCCTTTGGCCGATATCTTCATTTTTCGAAGTGTCGGATCCCTTCCAATTTTCCTTCTGATTAGTGTTATATAGAGGATGGTTGCCCAGTTGTACTTCCTCTTAAAACAATAATCACCACCACCTGACGAGTAGGAAATGCCCCCTTGTGAGTGTAAGACAGCACAGCTGTTAACAGTGCTTGCCTTTGCAGTCTCTCGCACCAAATTATTGAAAATTAATTACAATGAAAATTGATCCCAAAATATCATATTTTAGGTAGAAAATGATACTTTGTTGCTGTCTAGTGTACCTGAGATATTGTTATGCACAAATTTTGCTGAACATTTAATATTTGACACACATTTATTAGACAGCAAGGTATAATGCCAATAAGAATTAGGTGTAATAGCGTTCTGTAAACTCGGTTTTGCGGGTTGATATTTTCTCAAACTTTATTTGAACAGTTTTTAATATATACATATACTCTCAAGTTCATAAAAACCATAACACCTTAAAAGACTACCGATAGGAAGTTCATATTCACAGGACATATGCATTAACATGTTATGAAGAAATGATTAGCATTTGAACCATGTCAACCCTGAGGTTCAAGGTCCACATCGATATGTCGGCGCACCACCACCGACTGGTAAAATGTTCCTGTGGCTCTCTCGTCCCTATAAAACGAAGGTAATGGATTAGTGTGACTTGAGCAGACGTGCAGGATGCCTCGCAGGCGTATGCGAGAACCGTACCGTCAAATGTGTGAGTTTGAAAGAGGGCGCGTTATTGGCATGAGTGAACGTGATGCATCCATCCGGGAAATTGCTGCTCGTGTGGGATTACATATAAGTGATACTTATTATAAGTGTTCCCTTATTACTTTCCCCCTGTGGGTGGGGGCGGTAGAATAACACCCACGGTATCCCCTGCCTGTCGTAAGAGGCGACTAAAAGGGGTCTCAGGGTCTCCGAACATTGGAGCGTGGATTGGCGACCACGGGCCCCTCAGCTGAGTCCTGGCATTTCTTCCACTTACTTGTGCCAGGCTCCTCACTTTCATCTATCCTATCCTACCTCCCTTGATCAACTCTTCTTCTTTTCCGACCCCGATGCTATTAGGTTTGCGAGGGTTAGGAAGTCTTTCATTTTCACGCCCTTCATGGCCCTTGTCTTCCTTTGGCCGAACCCCTGTGGGTGGGGGCGGTAGAATAACACCCACGGTATCCCCTGCCTGTCGTAAGAGGCGACTAAAAGGGGCCCCAGGGGCTCTGAACTTTGGAGCGTGGGTTGGCGACCACGGGGCCCTTAGTTGAGTCCTGGCATTGCTTCCACTTATTTGTGCCAGGCTCCTCACTTTCATCTATCCTATCCGACCTTCCTTGGTCAACTCTTGTTCTTTTCCGACCCCGACGCTATTAGGTTTGCGAGGGCTAGGGAGTCTTTAATTTTCACGTCCTTCGTGGCCCTTGTCTTCCTTTGACCGATATCTTCATTTTTCGAAGTGTCGGATCCCTTCAATTTTTTGCTTCTGATTAGTGTTAATGGAGGATGGTTGCCTAGTTGTACTTCCTCTTAAAACAATAATCACCACCACCACCTCCAGGCAATTGGGTAGTCATAGTTGCACTCTGTGGGTGGGAGCGGTATCTGTCGTAAGAACCGACTAAAACTGGGACCATGGGACGTGCGTCCTAATCTGAGTTCTGTCATTGCTTCCACTTACTTAATGCTCGTCATCCCCTGTGGATGGGGGCGGTAGAATAACACCCACGGTATTCCCTGTCTGTCGTAAGAGGCGACTAAAAGGGGCCCCAGGGGCTCTGAACTCTGGAGCGTGGGTTGGCGACCACGGGGCCCTTAGCTGAGTCCTGGCATTGCTTCCACTTACTTGTGCCAGGCTCCTCACTTTCATCTATCCTATCCGACCTCCCTTGGTCACCCCCCTGTGGGTGGGGGCGGTAGAATAACACCCACGGTATCCCCTGCCTGTCGTAAGAGGCGACTAAAAGGGGCCTCAGGGGCTCTGAACTTTGGAGCGTGGGTTGGCGACCACGGGGCCCTCAGCTGAGTCCTGGCATTGCTTCCACTTACTCGTGCCAGGCTCCTCACTTTAATCTATCCTGTCCGACCTCCCTTGGTCAACTCTTGTTCTTTTCCGACCCCGACGCTATTAGGTTTGCGAGGTCTAGGGAGTCTTTCATTTTCACGCCCTTCGTGGCCCTTGTCTTCCTTTGGCCGATATCTTCATTTTTCGAAGTGTCGGATCCCTTCCATTTTTTCCCTCTGATTAGTGTTATATAGAGGATGGTTGCCTAGTTGTACTTCCTCTTAAAACAATAATCACCACCACCACCACCTTCTGGTATAGGCTAGAGCAATTTTGTTACTTTCATAGATCTGTCTCTGTCTTTTCCTTGGCTTTGACAATATGAAAGTGACTGAGGTATGAGCGATGCTAGTAATGCCAATCCTTATGCAACCAGTCCCTGCTATGAATGGTGTGAAAATGTTGCTCATAGGGTCGGTTGGTGCATGCATTTCAGTGGGCTTAGCAGACTGATATGTAATAGCAACTCTGGCTCGGTGTTTTCCCCCTGTGGGTGGGGGCGGTAGAGTAACACCCACGGTATTCCCTGCCTGTCGTAAGAGGAGACTAAAAGGAGCCTCAGGGCTCTGAACTTTGGAGCGTGGGTTGGCAACCACAGGACCCTCAGCTGAGTCCTGGCATTGCTTCCACTTACTTGTGCCAGTCTCCTCACTTTCTTCTATCCTGTCGACCTCCCTTGGTCAACTCTTGTTCTTTTCCGACCCCTACGGTATTACGTATGAAGGCCAAGGAGTCTTTCATTTTTATACCCTTCGTGGCCCTTGTCCTCCTTTGGCCGATACCTTCATTTTTCGAAGTGTCGGACCCCTTCTATTTTTTCTCTCTGATTAGTGTTATATAGAGGATGGTTGCCTAGTTGTACTTCCTCTTAAAACAATAATCACCACCACCACCACCATCTGGCTCGGCGAGGAAAGCAACAGGAAACTACCTCACTCCTCATTTCCCTAGTACGCTTCTTCAGTGATGCCTAGGCCATCTATGACAGCTGATGGCAGAGCTGTTGAAGATCCCACCAGCGGCATCGCTGACGGACTGAACATACATACAAGGAACATGCGAGTTATGCTTCTGATGAAAACACATATTACATATAACAAAGCGTGGATGTGTGGACAAATTTTATCCTGTCTACCTACAAAATATATACAACAGTTTGAAAAAGACAAGGGATACCATGAATTCCATATTACTGGGAGTAGGGACTGTTAATGTCCCCTTGCTATTAACATTACTGACTGGGATCCATTAAGCCTTCACTTTAGCTTTCACAAAATGTCCATATTCGGATGCTAGGGATAATATAAGAATGGTAATCACATCGATATCTTAACCTGATCTACATGAACCATCAACTAGATCCCTAAACACTGTGCATGGTTCAAGATATTGCGAAGTTGAAAGTTCTCGTAGGATGGAAATTTGCTTTTTTAGATGAGAGACTTTATCGTTTTCAAACCACCTTTTATTATGCTTCTTGGATTAAAGAGAACTCCACATGTTTTCGTCACTTATTTCGCGATTTTGCTTAAAGATAAATAATTTCGCTTTTGGAGCCAAATATGTAATATTTCGCAAAAGTTTCGCGATTTCGCGCTTTGCGAAAAACACGTGCCTCTGCCACATCCAAGTGGGTAGAAGAGATCAAGAGGGATGCAGACGTTGGAATTACACTGGAGATGACCCACAATAGGAGAGAGTACAAAAGAAAAGTCAACAGTCTTAGATCATTTGAAGAGAAACCACTAACTGTATCATTTCTTAGCAGGAGAAAAGGATGAGAAGCGAAAGAATTAAGAGGTTCTGGGAAGAAAAGAGACGAAAGGTCAAGAAGCTCGAAGCTCTATGTGATCCACAGATGGCCAAATATTATTTCGTGCTGTTAACTTTAGGAACTCGGTTTTTGCTGCATATTACAGTTCACGGAAATTACGAACGTTTTCAGCGTTAATAACCATATTTTCCGGTGAATTCGATGCACTTTTTTTTAAACCTTTAACATAAGGGCACTTCGTATATAACGCAGGTACAGATTTCTTGAGGATTTTCCCAAAACCTTACAATCTGGTAAGACCCCATTTGGAGTATGGTTCACCGAGCTCGATAGCTGCAGTCGCTTAAGTGCGGCCAGTATCCAGTAATCGGGAGATAGTGGGTTCGAACCCCACTGTCGGCAGCTCTGAAGATTGTTTTCCGTTGTTTCCCATTTTCACAGGCCCTAGGGGCTCTGAACTTTGGAGCGCGGATTGGCGACCACGGGGCCCTTAGCTGAGTCCTGGTATTGCTTCCACTTACTTGTGCCAGGCTCCTCACTTTCATCTATCCTATCCGACCTCCCTTGGTCAACTCTTGTTCTTTTCCGACCCCGACGCTATTAGGTTTGCGAGGGCTAGGGAGTCTTTCATTTTCACGCCCTTCGTGGCCCTTGTCTTCCTTTGGCCGATAGCTTCACTTTTCGAAGTGTCGGAGCCCTTCCATTTTTCCCTCTGATTAGTGTTAGATAGAGGATGGTTGCCTAGTTATACTTCCTCTTAAAACAATAATCACCACCACCGATTTCTTCATTTTTCGAAGTGTCGGGACCCTTGCATTTTTTCCCTCTTATTAGTGTTACATAGAGGATGGTTGCCTAAAACAATAATCACCACCACCACCACCACCACCACCCATTTTCACATCAGGCAAATGCTGGGGCTGTACTTTAATTAAGGCCACGGCCGCTTCCTTCGCATTCCTAGGCCTTTCCTATCCCATCGTCGCCATAAGACATAAAAAAGAGTATGGTTCAAGTCCATGGGACCCACACCCGGACTACATGATATGAGAATTGGAAAAATAGTCATAGGAAAGCAACACGATTTTTTGTGGGTGATTTTCGACAAAGGAGTAGTGTTACGAAAATGTTGCAAACTTTGGGCTAGGAATATCCACAGTATCCCCTGCCTGTCGTAATAGGCGGCTAGAAGGGGCCCCAGGGGCTTCCCCCTGTGGGTGGGGGCGGTAGAATAACACCCACGGTATTCCCTGCCTGTCGTAAGAGGCGACTAAAAGGGGCCCCAGGGGCTCTGAACTTTGGAGCGTGTATTGGCGACCACGGGGTCCTCAGCTGAGTCCTGGCATTGCTTCCACTTACTTGTGCCAGGCTCCTCACTTTCATCTATCCTACCCGACCTCCCTGGGTCAACTCTTGATCTTTTCCGATCCGAACGGTATTCGATCTCGTCCTTCGTGGACCTTGTCTTTCTTTTGCCTCTACCTTCATTTTTCAAAGTGTCGGATCGCTTCTATGTTTTCCCTCTGGTTAGTGTTAATAGAGAACGGTTGCCTAGTTGTACTTCCTCTTAAAACAATAATCACCACCACCACTTTGGGCTAGGAAGACTTGGGAGTAAGGAGAAGAGACGCTCGGCTATGTGGTATGCTTCGAGCTGTCAGCGGAGAGTTGGCGTGGAACGACATAAGTAGACAAATAATCTTAAGTGGAGCTTTTAAAAATAGAAAGATCATAATATGAAGATAAAGTTAGAATTCAAGGGAACAGATTGGGGAAAATATTCATTTATAGGAGAGGAATAAGGGATTGGATTAAATTATCAAGAAAAATGTTCGATAAATTTCCAACTTCTTTAAACAATTGATAGTTATCTGCCACCTGGGCGACAGCCCTAAATGCAGATCATTGATTGATTGATTGATTGATTGATTGATTGATTGATTGATTGATTGATTGATTGATTGATTGATTGATTGATTGTCCCCCTGTGGGTGGGGGGCGGTAGAATACCACCCACGGTATCCCTGCCTGTCGTAAGAGGCGACTAAAAGAGGCCCCAGGGGCTCTGATCTTTGGAACGTGGGTTGGCGGGGCCCTTCGCTGAGTCCTGGCATTGCTTTCACTTACTTGTGCCAGGCTCCTCACTTTCATCTATCCTATCCGACCTCCCTTGGTCAACTCTTGTTCTTTTCCGACCCCGACGCTATTAGGTTTGCGAGGGCTAGGGAGTCTTTCATTTCCACGCCCTTCGTGGCCCTTGTATTCCTTTGGCCGATATCTTCATTTTTCGAAGTGTCGGACCCCTTCCATTTTTCCGTCTGATTAGTGTTAAGAGGATGGTTGCCCAGTTGTACTTCCTCTTAAAACAATAATCACCACCTCCACCTGATTGATTGATTGATTGATTGATTGATTAATTGATTGATTGATTGATTGATTGATTGATTGATTGATTGATTGATTTATTTATTTATTTATTTATTTATTTATTTATTTATTTATTTATTTATTTATTTATTTATTTATTTATTTATTTATTTATTTATTTATTTATTTATTTATTTATTTATTTATTTATTTATTGAACTTTGAAACGGGACAGATAGCGAATATGGACGAATCGCCGCTCACATTTGGTGTGAAAAATTCTTTACTGTGAAAATGGGTGGACATGAAAGAACACACTACGCTGTAGAACTCGTGTGTTGTGCTGATCTTACTAAGCTGCCCCCGATGATAATCTTCAAGGAAAATATACCAGCAGATGCGGTTGAGTATGTGCATGAAAAGAGTGATGAAAATGGCATGAAAGTATGGATTGATGAAGTGTTGGAAAGTAAGAAAGGTGTGCTACTAAAGTTCTTTTTTGTTAATTGTACCTCCATGAGGAATACATATTGTTTTGATACGGAGAGTTCACTTCTCCCTTTGCAGGTTAGCAATCCCTATTTGCTAACACGGTGGGACCACGCCGTTGGTCTAGTACTGCTAAGCCGTGTCTTGGGAGGGGCGTGCCAATCCAACTGATGAGCCCAAATGGCCCGTCTGGGTGAAACTCTGCAAACGCACACGGCCTAACCACCCGAAAGCTTGTTCAATTCTTGTGATTTTATTTCTTGTACTTGATCAATTTCGATCACACATGATGGAGTCCATCAAGGAAAAATTCCAAGAGTGCGATACTAAATTGGCTGTTATCTCAGGACGACTAGCATCTCAGTTATAACAATGTACGGCTTTGATAAACATATCGTCAAGAGGAATTAATTGTAGTATTGTTTTTGAAAGGATCTGATTTGACCATGCTCTTTCCTATTCTAAGTTGCATGCTTTTCATGTGTCCAGTCTATTATTCCTTGTTGTTCCAAGTTCAATGCTTTTCGTGTGTCCAGTCTATTATTCCTTGCTGTACTAAGTTCCATGCTTTTTGTGTGTCCAGTCTGTTATTCCTTGCCGTTCTAAGTTCCATGTTTTTCGTGTGTCCAGTCTATTATTCTTTGCTGTTCTAACTTCCATGCTTTTCGTGTGTCCACTCTATTATTCCATGCTATTTATCATTGCAACAGCAGACAGCAGATTTGGTAAACCAGGAAAATTTCAAAATATTAATTGTAGGATTGTTTGGATGATATGGTCTTGACATCAACTTCAGAGAAGGAATTCCAGGAATCATTCATCCAAATAGTAGGCTGGGTAAATAAAAATGAGCTCAAGCTGAATGTGCAAAAATCTGTTTCCATGACGTTTAGAAGAGGGGGGCCTCATGGAGTCTTCTTCTTTGGAGACCAAGAACTTAAGTCCGTAAAACATTTTAAATACTTGGGCGTAATTTTTCAAACCCAAGGTAATGTATTTACCCTCTATCTCATGGACCCAATTTTATTTCATTTTATTTTATTAAATTGTTGATGTTACAACTACCTCTATGACCCGTCCAACTGCCTCAAGAGCCTTCGTGCAAATTTTGGTACTGATCATTGGAGGCGTGTGAATTTGTATAGCGAACAAACAAACGGTTATGTGAATGATGTTGATCCACGAAATATCACTGTAATATTTGTCACAAACGAAAGGTAATCATTGATTTACTCAAGTAAAGTCTCAAATCCCAGGTTGATTAAGAAATACCGTCGTTACTAGCAAGAAATATGTATACGTATTTACTGGCTGTAAATAGGAGTCCATGGTGTTGCATTCCAAGGATCATACAAGAGAAATAAATCCGCCACTCCTGTATAATATAGTTCACTGAGAAAACAGGTCATGGAAGCTATAGTGGCCCCTGTATCTCCGCCAACATAAGGAAGTAAATACCACGATAATACCTCGTAATAAACTTGATAATAACAGTTGTTGCTTTGTTAAAATTTTAATTGTGATAGAGATAATGATTGCATTTCGGTAGGAAAGTTGTATCTAAAGCTTCTCTCGTGTCTTTTACTTGAAAAGCAAATTGCAATACTGCTATAATGCTAGCTTGTATCGTTGTTTCAATGTTCGCATTTTAATGTACATTTACATCTATTAAATAATAAATGCAACATTGATTACTGAAAATGTTAATGCAATTCATATAAAACCCCAAAACACCCGTATTTGCCTAAATCACGATCTAACGTAACCTCATTCTTTCGCTCGTTCGTTAAACCCTTCCTACGACTTTTATGTATGGGAATGGAAAACAGGAGAAAGAAAGGAAGAAGTAAAACACAGCATAATGCGCACAGTTTATATTTTGAATTTTATTCCAAACAGCAGGTAAGAAGCACAATCACACACACGTTTACTCGCAACAGCTAGGTAGTTCAATGTGAGATACGTTCATGATCATAATACTATTTCTTCACACTAAGAACGCGTATACCGAGCTCGATAGCTACAGTCGCTTAAGTGCGGCCAGTATCCAGTATTCGGGAGATAGGTGGTTCAAACCCCACTGTCGGCAGCCCTGAAGATGGTTTTCCGTGGTTTCCCATTTTCACACCAGGCAAATGCTGGGGCTGTACCTTAATTAAGGCCACGGCCGCTTCCTTCCCAGTCCTAGCCCTTCCCTATCCCATCGTCGCCATAAGACCTATCTGTGTCGGTGCGACGTAAAGCCAATAGCAAGAACGCGTATAATTGTAATTTCACTCCATACTCTCAAAAAACTGGATCAAAAATCTCGTTCAATGCGAAAGAATCTCAAAGAAATTTCGTCTAACAAGCACTATTACTTACCGTACGACCAAGTTCCCTTTACGAGCAACGATAACAGTGTTGTGTTTTGAATTTGCTGTACCGCGCAACTGAATGTGTAATGCCAACCACTGCCTACTAAATTAACCCTCTATAAGAGAATTTTAGTTTTCACTAGTTGGCGGAGATTGAAGGGCCCATCTCGGAACTGCTTCGGACGCTCCCTATGAAGTGTCACCCCCTTGTTGCATTCCGCTGCTTGCGCCGTTTTTTGTTTCTTTCTTGAGATGCAGGGCTGGCACCAGGGGGGTGACACTTCATAGGGAGCGTCCGAAGCAGTTCTGAGATGGGCCAATCGATCTCCGCCAACTAATGAAAACTAAAATTTTCCTTTAGAGGGTTAATTTAGAAGGTAGAGGTTGGCATTACACATTCAGTCGCGTGGTACAGCAAATTCAAAACACAACACCGTTATCGTTGCGCGCGAAGGGACCTTGGTCGTACGGTATGTAATAGTGCTTGTTAGACGAAAATTTGTTGAGATTCTTTCGCATTGAACGAGATTTTTGATCCAGTTTTTTGAGAGTATGGTGTGAAATTATAATTATGCGCGTTCTTAGTGTGAAGAAATAGTATTATGATCATGAATGTACTTCACATTGAACTACCTAGCTGTTGCGAGTAAACGTCTGTGTGATTGTGCTTCTTACCTGCTGTTTGGAATAAATAAATTCAAAATATAAACTGTGTGCATTATTCTGTGTTTTACTTTCATCCTTTCCTTCTAGTGTTTTCCATTCCCATACATAAAAGTCGTGGAAAGGGTTCAAGGAACGAACGAAAGAATGAGGTTATGTTAGATCGTGATTTAGGCAAGTATGGGCGTTTTGGGGTTTGATATGAATTGCATTAACATTTTCAGTAATCAATGTTGCATTTATCACTTAGTAGATGTAAATTTACATTAAAATGCGAACGGTGAAACAACGATACAAGCTAGCGTTATAACAGTATTGCCAACATACAAATACGGTAATTGCAATTTACTTTTCAAGTAAAAGACACGAGAGAAGCTTTAGATACAACTTTCCTACCGAAATACAATCATTATCTCTATCACAATTAAAATTTTAACAAAGTAACAACTATCATCATCGTGTTTACTACGAGGTACTATCGTGGGATTTATTTCCTTATGTTGGCAGAGAGAAAGTGGCCACTGTAGCTTCCATGACCTGTTTTCTCAGCCAACTTTAAACTTTATTATACAGGAGTGACGGATCTATTTCTCTTATATGATCCTTGGCTGGCACCGATGAATGGGAGTGCTATGTCTGCTATTTTTGTTCTCTTTGGCCATATGTCTTGCATTCCGCTGCTCGAATTTTGTTTACGTGAAAATTTGTTAAATTTTGGGGAGCATCTCATACACCAGAAAATGCGTTATTTTATCTAGGAAACTAGATCGATAATTACAGAAGTACTGGCGAGGAAAATATTTTACCAAATTCGTGGTGCCATTGAAAGTGGAGTGAAATTCTTAAAAATATATCTTACTTCCTACATTTAAAGCTGGCTACTGTACTTACTATGTAGTAAATGAGAATGACATTTCAGCACAGATCTACTGATATTAGTGTTCTTCTATTAATCTGTTTTACGCTGAGTCATAATATTATAAATGTCAATGCCGTAGGTTAGGATAGGAATAACCTTTGCCTCGAATAATTGTATTGCTGTTTCCAAGCTGAGTGCTTGTATATGCTTGATATTATTTATTGCTAGCATAGCTTATGCAGCTCTTCCTGTTATATGTTTTGTAAAGCGCTAGGTCGTAGTGGGATCCCTAAGTATCGTTGACTTTTTTTTTTTTTTTTTGAGTTTGCTGTTGGAGATGGCAATTTCTGTTCCGTTAGGTATTTTACCTCCATTTCCCTATGGGCTCTGAACTTTGGAGCGTGAGTTGGCGACCACGGTGCCCTCAGCTGAGTCCTGGTATTTCTTCCACTTACTTGTGCCAGGCTCTCTATCCTATCCGACCTCTCTTGGTCAACTCTTCTTCTTTTCCGACCCCGACGCTATTAGGTTTGCGAGGGCTAGGGAGTCTTTCATTTTCACGCCCTTCGTGGCCCTTGTCTTTCCTTGCCCGATACCTTCATTTTTCGAAGTGTCGGTCCCCTTCCATTTTTTCTCTCTGATTAGTGTTATATAGAGGATGGTTGCCTAGTTGTACTTCCTCTTAAAACAATAATCACCGGGCGAGTTGGCCGTGCGTGTAGAGGCGCGCGGCTGTGAGCTTGCATCCGGGAGATAGTAGGTTCGAATCCCACTATCGGCAGCCCTGAAGATGGTTTTCCGTGGTTTCCCATTTTCACACCAGGCAAATGCTGGGGCTGTACCTTAATTAAGGCCACGGCCGCTTCCTTCCAACTCCTAGGCCTTTCCTATCCCATCGTCGCCATAAGACCTATCTGTGTCGGTGCGACGTAAAGCCCGTAGCAAAAAAAAAAAAAAACAATAATCACCACCACCACGACCTTTACCTCCATTTCTGAAGACCATCATTTCCGTGTTTGTCTTTTTAATGTAGAAGTTATTGCTTTGGCACCACTTTACAATGCTATCTATGGCACACTGTAATTTGTGCAGAGTAGTTGAGGTAACTACTATGTCGTCTGCATATGCAAAAATGTGAATGTCTTCTCTATCTTGCGTTATCCTTAATATTTCCTCGGTTGCGACGATGAATATTAGTGGATTCATGGGATCTGGCTAAAGCACACCATTTGTTTGCTAAATTGCATGTAAAATGGAAAGGTCGTCCGATATCCTTATGGTGTTGTATTGTTATCCCCCTGTGGGTGGGGGCGGTAGAATAACACCCACGGTATCCCCTGCCTGTCGTAAGAGGCGACTAAAAGAGGCCCCTAGGGGCTTTGAACTTGGAGCGTGGGTTGGCGACCACGGCGCCCTCAGCTGAGTCATGGCATTTCTTCCACTTACTTGTGTCAGGCTCCTCACTTTCATCTATCCTATCCGACCTCTCTTGGTCAACTCTTGTTCTTTCCGACCCCGACGCTATTAGGTTTGCGAGGGCTAGGGAGTCTTTCATTTTCACGCCCTTCGTGGCCCTTGTCTTTCTTTGACCGATATCTTCATTTTTCGAAGTGTCAGATCCCTTCCATTTTTCCCTCTGATTAGTGTTATACAGAGGATGGTTGCCTAGTTGTACTTCCTCTTAAAACAATAATCACCACCACCACCTGTTGTATTGTAATATTTGTTTAAATACTCTTGTCCATACATCTTCTCCTCCTGATACGTTTTCAACCCCCTGTGGGTGGGGGCGGTAGAATAACACCCACGGTATCCCCTGCCTGTCGTAAGAGGCGACTAAAAGAGGCCCCAGGGGCTCTGAACTTTGGAGCGTGGTTTGGCGACCACGGGGCCCTCAGCTGAGTCCTGGCATTGCTTCCACTTACTTGTGCCAGGCTCCTCACTTTAATCTATCCTATCCGGTCTCCATTGGTCAACTCTTGTTCTTTTCAGACCCCGACGCTATTAGATTTGCGAGGGCTAGGGAGTCTTTCATTTTCACGCCCTTCGTGGCCCTTGTCTTCCTTTGGCCGATACCTTCAGTTTTCGAAGTGTCGGACCCCTTCCATTTTTCTCCCTGATTAGTGTTATATAGAGGATGGTTGCCCAGTTGTACTTCCTCTTAAAACAATAATCACCACCACCACCACCTGATACGTTTTCAAGTTTGGATGTGATTAGTCCTCTGTCCAGTTGCTAGAAAGCATTTGTTTAATGTTAGTAGAAATATTATTTAAATCGAGCTTGTTATATTCTGCAAATTTGTGCGCATTTCCAATAATAACAGCTACCTCTGTCGATCAGTGGTAGAGTGTCGGCCTCCAGATCCCAAGATAGCGGGTTCAAACCCGGCTGAGGTAGTCGGATTTTTGAAGGGCAGAAAAAAGTCTATTCGACACTCCATGTCGTACGATTTCGGCATTTAAAAGATCTCTGGTGACACATTTGGTGTTTACCCGACAAAATTCATTAAATCTCAGCCATAGACACCCAAGAGAGTTTCGGTTTACTAGGTCTGCCATCTAGTGAGCCTAGAGTAAACCGAAACGTCGAAATTGACGAGCAGACAGCCAGATGGCGTCAAATTGAAATGTCTGCACATGGTAGTTGAGGCCATACGATTATTATTATTATTCCAATAATAATCATAATCATAAAATATTAAAGCCATTGTAACAGTGCTGATGGCTTGATGGCACGAATATCCCCCTGTGGGTGGGGGCGGTAGAATAACACCCACGGTATTCCCTGCCTGTCGTAAGAGGTGACTAAAAGGGGCTCCTGGGACTCTGAACATTGGAGCGTGGGATGGCGACCACGGGGTCCTTAGCTGAGTCTTGGCATTGCTTCCACTTACTTGTGCCAGGCTCCTCACTTTCATCTATCCTATCCGACCTCTCTTGGTCAAATGTTGTTCTTTTCCGACCCCGATGCTATTAGGTTTGCGAGGGCTAGGGAGTCTTTCATTTTCACGCCCGTCGTGGCCCTTGTCTTCCTTTGGCCGATACCTTCATTTTTCGAAGTGTCGGACCCCTTCCATTTTTCTCTCTGATTAGTGTTATATAGAGGATGGTTGCCTAGTTGTACTTCCTCTTAAAACAATAATCACCACCACCACCACCACCACCACCACCACCACCACCACCACCACCACCACCACCACCACCACGGGGCCCTCAGCTGAGTCCTGGCATTGCTTCCACTTACTTGTGCCAGGCTCCTCACTCTCATCTATACTATCCGACCTCCCTTGGTCAACTCTTGTTCTTTTCCGACCCCGACGCTATTAGGTTTGCGAGGGCTAGAGAGTCTTTCATTTTCATGCCCCAGGGGCTCTGAACTTTGGAGCGTGGGTCGGCGACCACGGGGCCCTCAGCTGAGTCCTGGCATTGCTTCCATTTACTTGTGAGCCCCAGGGGCTCTGAACTTTGGAGCGTGGGTTGGCGACCATGGGGCCCTCAGCTGAGTCCTGGCATTGCTTCCACTTACTTGTGCCAGGCTCCTCACTTTCATCTATCCTATCCGACCTCCCTTGGTCAACTTTTGTTCTTTTCCGACCCCGAAGCTATTAGGTTTGCGAGGGCTAGGGAGTCTTTCATTTTCACGCCCTTCGTGGCCCTTGTCTTCCTTTGGCCGATACCTTCATTTTTCGAAGTGTCGGACCCCTTCCATTTTTCTCTCTGATTAGTGTTATATAGAGGATGGTTGCCTAGTTGTACTTCCTCTTAAAACAATAATCACCACCACCACCACCACCACTTACTTGTGCCAGGCTCCTCACTTTAATCTATCCTATCCGACCTCACTTGGTCTCCCCCTGTGGGCGGGGGCGGTAGAATAACACCCACGGTATCCCCTGCCTGTCGTAAGAGGAGACTAAAAGGGGCCTCAGGGGCTCTGGACTGTGGAGCGTGGGTTGGCAACCACGGGGCCCTCAGCTGCCTCCTGGCATTGCTTCCACTTACTTGTGCCAAGCTCCTCACTTTCATCTACCCTATCCGACCTCCCTTGGTCAACTCTTCTTCTTTTCCGACCCCGACGCTATTAGGTTTGCGAGGGCTAGGGAGTCTTTCATTTTCACGCCCTTCGTGGCCCTTGTCTTTCTTTGGCCGATATCTTCATTTTTCGAAATGTCGGACCCCTTCCCCTTTTTCCCTCTGATTAGTGTTGGATAAAGGATGGTTGCCTAGTTGTATTTCCTCTTAAATCAATAATCACCACCACCACCACCTCACTTGGTCAACTCTTGTTCTTTTCCGACCCCGACACTATTAGGTTTGCGAGGGCTAGGGAGTCTTTCATTTTCACGCCCTTCGTGGCCCTTGTCTTTCTCTGACCGATATCTTCATTTTTCGAAGTGTCGGATCCCTTCCATTTTTCCGTCTGATTAGTGTTATATAGAGGATGGTTGCATAGTTGTACTTCCTCTTAAAACAAAAATCATCACCACCACCACATTTCATTTTCACGCCCTTCCTGGCCCTTGCCTTTCTTTGGCCGATACCTTCATTTTTCGAAGTGTCGGACCCCTTCCATTTTTTTCCCTCTGGTTAGTGTTAAATAGAGAATGGTTGCCTAGTTGTACTTCCTCTTATCACCACCACTGACGACACAATTATGTGAAATGTAATATTTTAATTTTGAAGAGCCGCTGAAGTTTCCTAAAAGCAGTTTTGGATTGAATTATTTCAGTGTGTGGCGACATAGACTGCTTTTATTTTAATAAGTTTAACCCATGACCTTTGTGGCCTAAGAACATTATGCATAAATTGACAAATCATTTAGAAGTTCGATTCTTGATAGCATGGATTTGACACGTGACGAGGGGGTGATCTCCCCCTGTGGGTGGGGGCGGTTGAATAACACCCACGGTATCCCCTGCCTGTCGTAAGAGGCGACTAAAAGGGGCCCAGGGGCTCTGAACTTTGGAGCGCGGGTTGACGACCACGGGGCTCTTAGCTTAGTCCTGGCATTGCTTCCACTTACTTGTGCCAGTCTCCTCACTTTCATCTATCCTATCCGACCTCACTTGGTCAACTCTTGTTCTTTTCCGACTCCGACGCTATTAGGTTTGCGAGGGCTAGGGAGTCTTTCATTTTTCACGCCCTTCGTGGCCCATGTCTTTCTTTGACCGATATCTTCATTTTTCGAAGTGTCGGATCCCTTCCCTTTTTCCCTCCGATTAGTGCTATATAGAGGATGATTGCCTAGTTGTACTTCCTCTTAAAACATTAATCACCACCACCGAGGGGGTGATTACCTTCGGTCCCACGCTCTGGGGTACGTGACGTCACCCACACGTGTCGACGGCGGAAGAATCTCAAGTCATTTCTGTGAACTGTTTCAAAGCGCGTGTACATGGCGTGACCCAAGCCAAGTCAAAAAAATATAGTGCCTATCAAAGGAGGTCAATCATCTCACAAATTGAACCCGTATAAATTTTAAATGTCCATGAACACTACCGCCAGAAATGTAGCAAGCATGTAGTCACTTTCAAAACTCTTGAAATTACAGTTTAGTTAAGTCAGAAAATTTATAGAAATTTTCTTGGCGGCAAAGGGAGATATCCGAAGAGAGGGGGGTAACTGCTATAAATATGAAGGGACGCCATGACGAAGTCTCCTTCTCCGACATTTAGAGTACGAAGCGGACGACAAACTGTTGAGCTGCTCTGTGAAATCAAACAACAAAAGTAGACTGAGTTCAACTGCAGATTTTAGCCATTGCGGCTGGGGTCTTGACTCCATGTGGAGATAGTTTCTTGAGTGGAAATAATTGTACCAGATAGGACGGTCAAAGCATTGAATAAATTCTAATGTGATAAAGTAATTCGTGCGGAAGTAACTATAGTCCATCGTGTGCGCTCCACAAACAAGTGAAGGGTATTTCTTTTTTTTATATGCTTTATTCCAGGAAACCTGAAGAAATATAATAATGATCTGTAAAGCCATGAATGTAAAAATGGCTAAATAAAATGCCAGGGTCGCAGGTGAGCCCTATGACGAACAATGGTGTGACTACATGAGGTAGGTGACTTTCCATCTTACTACCTATTATATCTTGTTTCATGATCTCTAAAAGTGTATTTGAATGGGGATATACGACGCAGTGGTCACCCCTATTAAGTTTTGTAAATGTGAGAATACGACTAAAAGAGTCATTTGTTTTATTTTCCACTTGGATAAATTTTTGAAGTCTTGCGAGTGCCGTATAATGTTGTAAAAAGTTATTGAATAGGGTTTCGAAGTGATATCACGTCCAATGTGGATCGTCATCCGTGTGAGTGTACTGTCTATATTTTGTGATGTCAAATTAAGATGTTCATTCGACGTAAAATTTTTCTGTCTGCAATTTGACGTTAATAATGTAGGAATCCATGGTTACTCATTTTCAATCGAGTGGAAGCGCGCTATCGGGTGAGAATCTAGGGTGATGAATTTGGTCACGGAGAGAAACGTTTTCTAGGCCCATTTTAAACTGTGTCTGACTGACAATAACAAGATCTAGTAGAATGTTTGTCATTTTTTCGTAAAAATCAAGTTATTAAAAATACGATATCATGTTATGCGAAGTTATTCATGATTAATGCATTGTGCGATATTAGACGTCGAGATTTCTAGTAAGGATTTTATTCCAGTTCTTTGTCGGTGATAGTTGTGGAGTTGGGAAACAGAGGTTAGTTTTGTCGTATGAGTTGATATGAGATTTGTGAATCAGGTTGGACCTGTCATTGAAGCCGGGACATGATAGCCCGAGGAATATTTTATAATGTTGGGAATGGAAAGAAATACATAGAAATCCATAGCGGTATTAATTTGCGACGCGTATATTTATTGTGAGCATCTTGAAGCATAATCTGTACATTTTGTTGGTTAGAACATCGCATTTGTTTAAATATGTCGGCAGAGTTTAAAAGGGAGCATTTTGAGAAGCCAGTCTACTGGAACAAACCAGGTGTTTCATGTTACTGCCAAGCGAACTTGGGGACGAGAGGCCTCAGCTGAGAGGGTTACACCGTATGATAGGAGACATTTGTGGAATTGAGATTGTATTCTCGGCCGGGGAGAACGTTAAAATGCTGGATTTAGTTGAAATTCATAGCCAGTAATAACCTGAGTATTGTGGAATACTGTAAAATCTGTTTAATTGGGGACGTAATGAACATTTGAAATCACGAACTTCGAGTATAAGGAACAGAGTAACCAAATTCATGGTTGTCCAAAATATAGAGCGATGGTTGTGATTATGGTTTGTATGTGAGGGATGCGCAAAATTTATAAATGGTATGACGAGATATGACATCGTAATTATATGGCGAGTTGCTTTGGTTTGTACGTAGATTATTAGGATACCCAAGTGTTAATAATGGCTAGGATTAGATTAGATTTAAAGTGTGAAATAATGAGACAAGATATATAATTGGACATGAATTATGTGACAATTCCTTTCCAGCCAAATAAATATCACAAGATTGAATTTACATCACAGCTGCGTAGGAATTTGTGAAGAAACCAGAGTCCGCGGAGATAGTCCCCCTGTGGGTGGGGGCGGTAGAATAACACACACGGTATCCCCTGCCTGTCGTAAGAGGCGACTAAAAAGGCCCCAGGGGTTCTGAACTTTGGAGCGTGGGTTGGCGACCACGGGGCCCACAGCTGAGTCCTGGCATTGCTTCCACTTACTTGTGACAGGCTCCTCACTTTCATCTATCCTATCCGATCTCTCTTGGTCAACTCTTGTTCTTTTCCGACCCCGACGCTATTAGGTTTGCGAGGGCTAGGGAGTCTTTCATTTTCACGCCCTTCGTGGCCCTGGTCTTTCTTTGGCCGATACCTTCATTTTTCGAAGTGTCGGATCCCTTCGATTTTCCCTCTGATTAGTGTTATATAGAGGATTGTTGCCTAGTTGTACTTCCTCTTAAAACAATAATCACAACCACCACCGCGGAGATAGAATTTGTTGTTCTTTAACATTTCGTTAAATCATTTAAATTTATTTAATTATTAAATTCAGTAAAACCGCATTTTGAAATAACTTTAATCAAGCGAATAACTTGGAGATGCATTCTGGAAATGTTAGCTTGTTTTCTGGGGAATATTTAAATGGTAAAGTAACGATTAAGGGGACATACCCGAAGGAAATGGATTTTTCTGCCACAAAGTTTGTGAGCATTGCTATTGTTGTAATTACTGAGCTTTGATTGATTGAGCAGTGAATATGCTGGGGACAGTAAAGTGGAAACTTTGGTCATCAACCGATGTAATTTAATTTTGTTTAGCCTTCAGCCTAGAAACTTGAATGGTCAGGGGGTCATCAACCTCAGTGACTTAGATTAGGGCCATATGGCACTCTAGCATCAATTTCCTTGCGGTCATCATCCACAATGACTTTAAAGTAACTTAGAAATTTAGATGTCGGTCCATGACATAGACGCAGGTCACATCGATTCAATTAAGGGTCCATACCGTAGAACCACTGTGTGGCACACACCGATTGGACTGCCTTAATTATGCCCAGAGTCCAGAGTTCGTGTTACGAGGGCTGGACCATAACGAATCACTATGATGGTACATGTGGTCTCACATGGAAGCCGAATTTAAGGATTTCCAGACTTTCCTTTCTTAAATAATTAATAATTGAGACAATGGTTTCTAGTAAGAATGCCCATCAGGCAGTTACGTCAAAGTCTCACACCAGTGTTCTGACCCTTTATGAATAATGATTGTGGTGTCCAGTGGACACAATTGACTTCTATGATACCGTTGACATATCAGATTGCTTCAGAATTTTCCTGAATAAATAGGAATCTTTTAAACAGACCTTTCATTCCAGTAGATAGATTAGAATTACTGAACCCTACCTTTACCTCAGCAAGTGACGAAGAACCCGATACGATCCAAGAGACAAATCTCATGAACTTTGCTGATAGGTAAGAAAGGTAGGTATCCCTCAATATGGACCAAAGGGTTCAAAGTGTATCTATTTTAATCTGCCATGATTTCATGTTAAGTGGCCAAAGTTTGTGATTTGCAACTTCGCTGGTTATTTTAGGACGATGACCTGGCCTATTCGTAACTATTTGGGGTTAACATAGTGTTACCATACCTGTAATATAAAATTCAGGACATTCGATGCGTCATTTCTACACGTATCTTTCCATACCTCCCATTGCAGGAACAAATAATTGACGTCGTCTAATATTTGAGGATAGTGCATTAATAGCACAAACAAATAGCAATAAACTGGATTTATTTTTGTACAGTTACACATTATTATGTACTTTTAAATGCGGTAAGGAATGGTAGAGACCTGCTATATTATAACACAGAATTAAACAGACTAAGAAGGAGGTGAATGTTGGAAAGAAATGGAGTTAAAAGTGCTTGTGTAAGTAAGGAGAAATTGAAGGAATTTGTTAGCAGTTTGAATCTAGCGGAACAAGACAGCTAAGGATATCAATCATAATGGCAAACATATCAATTTTAGTGAGAAAATGCAAGGGTATGTGCCGGTACTTTAAGACATAAACAGGGTCTAAGCGGACGTTCCAGGAATCATTAATGGGTAAGGGGAGTGTACAGTATATGTGAGGATTTACAGAAGGCAGAGATATTCAGCCAGCAGTATGTAAAGATTGTTGGTCACAAGGGTAATAGGAGATGTCTAATACTAACGAATTATTTCAGTTAATTATAACAAAGATATTTACAATAGATACAAAAGTTGAAAAATAGAAAAGCAGCTGGAATTGATAAGATTAATGGGGATATACTAACGACAATAGGTTGGGATATAGTACAATACTTGAAGTATTTATTTGAATATTGTTTGCATGAAGGAGCTATACCAAATAAATTGAGAGTCGCTATATTAGTCCGTGTATAAACTGAAGGGTAATAAACATAAAGCCGATAATTACAGGCCAGCCAGTTTGACACATGATGCATATAAGCTTTGGGAAAACACTTTCTAATTATACGAGACACGTTTGCGAAATTAATAACTGGATCGATAGAAGGCAGTTCGGGTTTAGGAAAAGCTATTGCATTGAAGCTCAACTTTGTAGGAATCCAGCAACGTACAGCAGATATTTTAGTTTCAGGGAGTCAAATAGACTGTATCGTGGCTGACATATCTAACGAATTAATAGCATAGATCATGGGCGATTATTGGCAAAAATGAGTGCAATTGGACTAGACAAAAGAGTGAGTGAATGGGTGGCTATAAATCTAGAAAACATAACTCAGAGAATTTAAGAAAGTGAAGCATTATTTCGCATACTGAGAATTATAAGGCCACATCTCAAAAAAAATTTTTTTTCGTTTTATTCAAGTAATAATATCATCTAGTCATGCTCTGTTTAGTGTAACATGGCCATACATATATTTTAATTTTTTTCCATCTGAGGGCAGATAATTCCTTATAACATTTTGGTTTCTTAATCTTAGTGGTGAGAACAATACAGCCACATTTTGACATATGGCTGTATTATACTTGCATTCCATAGCAATTCACTGTTGTGCAGGTACGCATCTTAAGTTGTGGCCTTATTACACTCACATTTCTGAGTGGAGGGCTCTTGTTGCTACAATGTAAATTCAGTTTCCTTATTGTCATTAATAATGTACTTATTATTTACATTGCATTGGAGGGAATTCCTTAGTGACTATAGTAGAGAAACTTCTGTGCGTTGTATTCATCAGTTTTGCCTTATTCTGTGATTTTGGATGTATCAAAATGGACATGAACAATACAGGATCATCCCGCTGCTTATCATCAATCATACGGTTCTGCGACCTATGTTTGCAACTCCATCATGGATGCTCATCTAGTCTCTACACACCATAAGAACAACATTTCTAACATTGTGACTCAGGTTAACAACTTGACAGTTGTGAACACTTATAAACCTCCAGGTATCCCATGGCCTGATAATATGCTTCCAAACTTTGCACATCCTGCTGCCTATGTGGGTGACTTTAACAGCCATCACACCCAATGGGGATACAGATCAAATGACCTTTGTGGAGAAAAACTTATTGAATGGTCAGACTTGTCCAATATTCAGCACATCTTCAACCCAAAGGAAAAAGGCTCCTTTAAATCAGCAGGGTGGAATACAGAAACCAATCCTGACTTATGTTTTGTGTCCACTGATCACCAGGGATACAGTTTACCTGCTATTCGTAGAGTGCTCACAAACTTCCCACACAGTCAGCGCCGCCCTGTTCTTTTGGAAATAGGCGCTCAAATCCCCATTATTAGATCGTCTCCTCTTCCGCGGTGGAATTTTGTCAAAGCTAACTGTGACAGTTTCTCTGCTGATCTTGATAGCAGCATAAGATGGATTCCTCCTGTTGTTAACAACTACTGTAGATTTGTTAAAGCAATACTAGCCGCTGCAAATAGACACATTCCTAGAGGGGTCACTCCCAAAAAGTGCAACCAAGGTACAGATATTCAAAAGAAGGCAGCCAGAGGGGATGTAATATTGCGTACTACTTCCTTGTAGATGGAAATAAAATAAGGGTCTGTAAGCAGTTTTTTATGAAAACTCTTGATGTAGGAGATAAGTTCATAAGGAACTGCTGGAATAAAGTTGACGAACATGGAGTTTTAGAGAAGGAGAAACGCGGAAAACACACAAAGCATAATGTTGATGAGGCGTTGAAGGAACAGGTTAGAAACCATATACGCTCGTTCCCCAGAAAAGAGTCTCATTATCTTCGAGCTCAAACAAGTAAAGAGTATAAGTATCTAGATGGGAGCTTAACAGTTGCTGAGATGTACCGACTGTATCTGGAAAATCAAACCAAAAGCGGACTTCCTTCAGTGAAGCTCAGTTTATATAGGGAAATTTTCAATACAGACTTCAATCTTTCTTTTTTTGTGCCAAAGAAAGATCAGTGTGCGCTCTGTGAAAGTTACAAAAATGCCAGTGATGAAGAAAAGGAACAGAAACGAGCAATGTATGAAGATCATTGCAGAAACAAACTTCTAAGTAGAGAAGAGAAATCCAAAGATAGTGTTCTTGCTAAGGAAGGGTCATTGACTGTATCATGCTTTGATTTACAGGCAGTCCTTCAAGCACCATGTGGTGATATTTCAGTTTTGTACTATAAGAGAAAGTTGAATTGTTATAATTTTACTGTTTATGATATCGGAAAGAAGGAAGGGTACTGTTTCTTTTGGAACGAATCCATAGCTAATCGTGGAGTCAATGAAATTGGAACTTGTGTTTTGACTTTTCTAGAAGAACATTGCCAGAATCAACGTGTTGTATTTTATTCAGATAATGCTGGTGGACAAAATAATAAATTTATACAATCTTTGTACCTCTTTGCTGTACAGACACTTAGTATTCCACAAATTACCCATAAATATTTGATAGCTGGACATACACAGAACGAAGGAGATAGTATGCATTCTACAATCGAGAAGCAGAAAGCAAGGAGTTTGAAATCAGGCCCAATTTATACACCAACGCAGTGGGTGCCTCTGATACAGTTAGCTAAGAAAGAAGGAAAGCCCTACGTTGTAAGAGAGCTTGCGACGGAGGACATTATAAAGATTTTAAACAACTGGCGAAGAATATGGGTAAGAATTTCACAGTCAACGAAGATGGCCAGAAAGTGAAATGCAATTCCTTCAAAATCATCGAAACAAGAAAGGATTCACCCAACGTTCTGTTCTACAAAACAGACTACGAAGACCAGGACTTTAAAACAATACACGTAAGAGGAAAACTGCGAGGACGTCCAAGTTTACCACTTCTGGAACAGGCTTATTCATGTCCACCCAAAATATCTTTGAGCAAGCTTAAGGACCTCCTCGACTTGTGTTCAGCTGGTGTCATTCCTAGAGTTCATCACCAGTTCTTTAAAAGCCTACAAGCTCATGATCAAAATGAAGAGGACAGACAAGGGGACCTTACGGAAGCTGATTACCAATGTGAGGAGCTGTAGAATTATGTTGACATAATTATTGTACTTTGAATATACTAAAATTGGTTTTGGTTAAGTTATTGTGTAGTAAATGTTGCAGAATAAAGTGTGCTTGTGATCATTATGCAAGTTGGTATTCATACTTTCCATTACAATTTCGAAGTAATGTTAGTAAATCTTCTACCTTGCTGGTATTATAAGGCCACAAGTACAAATTTTATTAATATAAATCAGATTTTATCTCGCATACAATTGCATAAATCAAAGCGTATGTAGACCAAATTAAAAAGTGTAAATACCGAAGTAATTGTAGTAAACAGTTACTTTGATTTATGAATAATCTGATTTTATATACAAGAAGCAAACTTTCAAATCTCTCTCCTGTAAAATTTACCTCTTTTGAGTTGTGGCCGTGTTATTCTCAGTGTGCGATTTGAGCCCGTAATCATTAAGAGTTGAATTCCTCAAGGCAGTTATATTGGTCCTTCATATTTTCTTATATATACTAAATTATATGAGTAAAGAAGTGGAAACAGAGATAAGACATTTGAAAATGATGTAAAGACTAACACGCCTAAATATATGTTACAAGATTGTGAGCAACTGCGAAAAGACCTGGACAATATTGTGAGATGGACTTCCCCCTGTGGGTGGGGGCGGTAGAATAACACCCACGGTACCCCCTGCCTGACGTAAGAGGCGACTAAAAGGGGCCTCAGGGGCTCTGAACTTTGGAGCGTGGGTTGGCGACCACGGGGCCCTCAGCTGAGTCCTGGCATTGCTTCCACTTACTTGTGCCAGGCTCTTCACTTTCATCTATCCTATCCGACCTCCCTTGGTCAACTCTTGTTCTTTTCCGACCCCGACGCTATTAGGTTTGCGAGGGCTAGGGAGTCTTTTATTTTCACGCCCTTCGTGGCCCTTGTCTTCCTATGGCCGATACCTTCATTTTTCGAAGTGTCGGATCCCTTCCATTTTTTTCCCTCTGATTAGTGTTATATAGAGGATGGTTGCCTAGTTGTACTTCCTCTTAAAACAATAATCACCACCACCTCTTATTCTTTTCCGACTCCGACTCTATTAGGTTTGCCAGGCCTAGGGAGTCTTTAATTTTCACGCCCTTCGTGGCCGTTGTCTTCCTTTGGTCGATACCTTCATTTTTCGAAGTGTCGGATCCCTTGCATTTTTCTCTCTGATTAGTGTTATATAGAGGATGGTTGCCTAGTTTACTTCCCTTTAAAACAATACTCACCACCTCGGCCACTCCAACTTAGCACCTTCGGGCCCCAGGGGCTCTGTACTTTGGAGCGTGGGTTGGCGACCACTAGGCCCTTAGCCGAGTCCTGGCATTGCTTCCACTTACTTATGTCAGGCTCCTCACTTTCATCTATCCTATCCGACCTCTCTTGGTCACCTCTTGTTCTTTTCCGACCCCGACGCTATTAGGTTTGCGAGGGCTAGGGAGTCTTTCATTTTCACGCCCTTCGTGGCCCTTGTCTTCCTTTGGCCGATACCTTCATTTTTCGAAGTGTCGGACCCCTTCCATTGTTTCTCTCTGATTAGTGTTATATAGAGGATGGTTGCCCAGTTGTACTTCCTCTTAAAACAATAATCACCACCACCACCTTAGCACCTTCGGAGAGTTTTGATAACTGTGTTCATTTTCTAGCGACCTTGGTGGTATGTGGTACCAATTTTAAGTTTCAATACAGTCTGAAAATTCCTAATTAATTAATCTCTTTTTTTGTTGTTGTTGTATAAATCTATCTTTTTACCTTACTACATTTCGACTACCGGTACGTATTACTATTAGGGAGATGCGAAAGGCTACTGATTACAGATATCAGGGACCTTGAACTCTCATATGCGTCTGGGATAAGAAAGAAAAGTCCTGCTCGAGTCCACGCTGGAACCGCGGACAAGACCTTGAACCAGTTCTTAGAATTCATTATGAGTCCGCCCTTCACTGCCCGACTCTAGAACCGGTAGTTAAAGAGAGATTTGAGGTAATGGCTTCTTGTTTGCCTCACGCAAAAAACTATACGTTGGTCGAGACGCCTTGATCTTTAACTCCTTCACCGCTAGTGTTTTGGGGGGATACATTGTTGTTTGTTGTTTAAGTCATCCGTCCATAGTCTGGTTTGATGCAGCCTTCCATGCCACCCTATCCTGTGCTAATCTTTTTATTTCTACGTAACTACCACATCCTACATCTACTCTAATCTTCTTCAGTAAAATCAAATCAAATCAAATCAATCAATACTGATCTGCATTTAGGGCAGTCGCCCAGGTGCCAGATTCCCTATCTGTTGTTTCTTAGACTTTCCTTAAATGATTTCAAAGAAATTGGAAATTTATTGAACATCTCACTTGGTAAGTTATTCCAATCCCTAACTCCCCTTCCCATAAACGAATATTTGCCCCAATTTGTCCTCTTGAATTCCAACTTTATCTTCATATTGTGATATTTCCTACTCTTAAAGACACCACTCAAACCTATTCGTCTACTCATGTCATTCCACGCCATCTCTCCGCTGACGGCTCGGAACATACCACTTAGTCGAGCAGCTCGTCTTCTTTCTCTCAAGTCTTCCCAGCCCAAACTTTGCAACATTTTTGTAACGCTACTCTTTTGTCAGAAATCACCCAGAACAAATCGAGCTGCCTCCCTTTGGATTTTTTTTTTTTTTTTTTTTTTTTTTTTTTTTTTTCCAGTTCATGAATCAAGTATTCTGGTGAGTGTCCCATACACTGGAACCATACTCTAGTTGGGGTCTTACTAGAGACTTACATGCCCTCTCCTTTACATCCTAACTACAACCCTTAAACACCCTCATAACCATGTGCAGAGACCTGTACCCTTTATTTACAATCATATTTATGTGATTAACCCCAATAAAGATCTTTCTTTATATTAACTCCCCCTGTGGGTGGGGGCAGTAGAATAACACCCACGGTATCCCATGCCCGTCGTAAGAGGCGGCTAAAAGGGGCCCCAGGGGCTCTGAACTTTGGAGCGTGGGTTGGCGACCACGGGGCCCTCAGCTGAGTCTGGCATTGCTTCCACTTACTTGTGTCAGGCTCCTCACTTTCATCTATCCTATCCGACCTCTCTTGGTCAACTCTTGTTCTTTTCCGACCCCGACGCTATTAGGTTTACGAGGGCTAGGGAGTCTTTCATTTTCACGCCCTTCGTGGCCCTTGTCTTCCTTTGGCCGACATCTTCATTTTTCGAAGTGTCGGACCCCTTCCATTTTTCCCTCTGATTAGTGTTATAGAGAGGATGGTTGCCTAGTTGTACTTCCTCTTAAAACAATAATCACCACCACCACCTCACAACATTACCGAGGTCATTTTGCAGTTGCTCACCATCTTGTAACTTATTTATTATTCTATATAGAATAACATATGAATACCTTGGTCTACTGCTACCGTTCTTTCCACTTACACTTCCTACCTAGTTGTACTTCCTCTTAAAACAAAAATTCACCACCACCACCTCAAAAATCTAGTGAACAAGTCCTGGGTATCGTAAGATGTGTCCTATCATTTTATCTCATCAAATTTAGCCAAATCAATCTCCTCTCACTAATTCCATTCAGTATCTCTTCATTCGTGATTCGATCTATTCATCTCACCTTCAGCATTTTTCTATAACACCACATTTCAAAATATTCTATTCTCTTTCTTTTCTGAGCTAGTTACTGTCCATGTTTCACTTCCGTACAATGACACGCTCCTATGAAATTCTTCAAAAATTTTCCTATATCAATGTTCGAAGTGAGCAAATTTATTTTCTTAAGAAAGGCCTTTTTCTGCTTGTGATAGTCTGCATTTTATTTCCTCCTTACTTCTGTCATCGTTAGTTATTTTACAAGCCAAGTAACAATAATCATCTAAACAAAATAAGGTTCCTAGAAGGAAACCATAATTTAATTTCATCGATCGCAAATGTTTAAAAATCACGTAAGCTCTTAAGTCTTTAGGCTGTATCAATCGTGAAATTACCAGCCTTTCGCCTCAGTGTAGCAGTGGGCTCGTCAGCTGGAATTATTATTACCGCATTTAAGCGAATAATACCCGCATAGTGTTTTAAAAAATTTGACGCACGTAATTGGGTGCGGGTTTTATTTGTTTCAACGTCGACATTCAACTTTTTTCAAAATGAGCCTACCTAAAATTAGGGTGCGGGGATTATTCGCGTAAATACCGTATATTATTGATAAATGCGGTTCCAGAGAGCAAGAGCTCTGTCAAGAGGAGCAATACACAGATAATCACAACAATAGCGGATTTTAGCCTAAGGTCTAAAGTGAAAGAGTAATAATAGTGGTTTTACATATGCTTTGAGTATCACTATTCACCTATTATCCGCGCACTTTTTAGTGATAGATTTTTGTACTCGTTGGAGAAGTAAGAAGGGTTCCGTTAATACTGCCAACTGAATGGAAATGAAATCTGAATTGAATCGATAATATGATCGATCGTTATGAATTTTATAAACCTTTATTATTTTAAGCAAACAACTGTGTCACACACACAATATTTAATACTATATAACATTTCCCGTTGCGAAAAGTGTTCCTAGCATGAATTCTATAGTTGAGCTTTGCTGTGTAAACAACAACAGTACGAGTACTTAAAGTGTACGCCAGATGGCGCACAGCGATGATAAGCGATTCTTAGTTTGTGTTTCAAAGGTTGCCAATACGAATCTCGAAAATAACGAAAGTCGACCGCTTCAGCACTAGGGTGTAAATCTATCACTAAAAAGTGCGCAGATAATAATGGAGAGGATTATATTAAGTGGATTATTATCAAAGTAACAATACAGGAGGAACAATGTTTTTGACTTTTAAGGTGACTTTGGAAATAAAAAAATATAAGAGAAATAACTGTTACACATTCATACTGCCTAACAGGTACTTCTTAAGCTTATTACGAAATGGCATAGTTTTAGAGATGATTGCTATATTGTCAGGAACGCTGTTATATTCAGATATTAGGAAGTGTTGAACTTCCTTAGTGCCAAGCCTTGTTGTATAATTTTGAAAAAATACATAATTTATTTTTTTGCCTTGTCTTGGATGTCAGTGACTTTAGGAAATTCAGGGTTGGTGAACATTTTATTATGCAAGACATTATGAATAAGAAGTGATGCATTTAAGTAGATTAATTTCTTAAGTGGTAATATATTGGTTTCAGAGTACATTTTATTTCGAGAATGTAGTTGATGGTATCTATACATAAATCCAATAACCTTGTTTTGTAAGACCTCCAAAGCATTTAAGTTATTTTGGGTTGCTTTACCCCAAATGAAACACAAGTGAGAAAGTCGTGATTGTATCATTGTATCGTTAGACGAAGAGTGTCAATTGTTAGTAGGTACTTAATCTTGCCAATGATACCAACCAAGAGAGAGATTTTATTTTTTTAAGTTTAATGTATGAGGTGTCCAGGAGAGAGCGCTATCAATTATTAGACCAAAATATTTAACTTCTTTAACCCAAGGCAACTTCGACTTGCCAAAGAATATATTTGTAGTTGCATTTAGGTCATTTTGTGATTTATGGAACACCATACAGACAGTTCTTGAGTAATTGGCTGTTCGGAGATTTTTCTCAGCCATTCACCTATGATATTTTTTTTCTTGCTAGGGGTTTTACGTCGCACCGACACAGATAGGTCTTATGGCGACGATGGGATTGGAAAGGCCTAGGAGTTGGAAGGAAGCGGCCGTGGCCTTAATTAAGGTACAGCCCCAGCATTTGCCTGGCGTGAAAATGGGAAACCACGGAAAACCATCTTCAGGGCTGCCGATAGTGGGATTCGAACCTACTATCTCGTGGATGCAAGCTCAAGCCGCGCGCCTCTACGTACACGGCCAACTCGCCCGGTACACCTATGATATAACAGTCATGCTGGATATCTGCAACTATTTCATCTTCAGAATTTGATAAATATAACGGTGAAGTATCATCTGTCAGAAGTGATATTTTACCCTTAAAAGAGCACAGGTCTATGTCATAAATATATATGAGAAACAAAATTGGACCCAATATGGAACCTTGTGGTACACCAATGGACATATTTTGTAGGTCACTTTTATTCATGCCACTCCTGAACATACTGTTGCCGATTTGATAAGGAATTCTTAAACCGTAGCAATGAGGGACCTCTCACACCTGCCTTTTCCAGTTTTATATCATAAGTTCATGGCTAACATTATCAAAAAACCCCTTTTAAAATCAATAAACAACCCAGCAGTCTTGTAACCTCTATCAGTATAATTTTGAAGCTCAATTATAAAATTCACCCCAGCCTTTTCTCTGAAGCCATATTGAAGTCTGGAAAAATAATTGCTTTTTTTCAAGGTAACTAATAAGCCTAACTTTGGCAACAGTTTCTAAGATTTTAGATAATTCAGCTGGTACTGAGATGGGTCGGTAGTTTCCTGGGTCGGATCTATCATTCTGTTTGTGTATAGGAACCACTCTAGAGATTTTTAACGAATCAGGGACAATGCATTTTACCAAAGAGCAGTTGTTAAATTCAGTAATTGGACCAGAGAGTGCTTGATTACAGATTTTGAGAAGTTTAGTGGAAATACCAGCGTGTTTGAGAGAATTGATAATTGCAGACACTTCTTCTGGACAACATGATTCTAAGAAAAGGGAATTGCGATGATTGTTGATTGTAGCAGTACGTTCAGGATGTGGAACAATATTTCTAGGTAGTATGGCAGGGACTGAGATAAAATGATTATTCAGGGCGTTGCAAATGTCACTTTCATCTTCGAAACTTTCATTCCCTAGCTTGATACGAGCAATATTGATTGTTGACTTCGAAGGTTTGACAAGAACTTCATTTATCAGTTGCCAGGTGTGTGTAGTGTTGTGTAGACTGATTTTAAATTGATTATCGTAGTACGACTTCCTGAGAGTCCTTTTTAGGGTTGTAACTATATTGCAGTAACTTTTATATTCTTCTTTAATTTAATTTAATTTAATTTTTAATTTACTGTAGTGAAGTGCTTTATGCCTACATAGTGATGCAAGTTCTGGTGTGCACCATACATTCAGAATGGTGTTTGTATTTTTATGATGGAATTTTCTAACCGTTGATGCATAGTCAAGACCACTTTGAATGTATCTGGTTAAAGTAGCATATGAAGAATTTATATCTCCAATATCTACCCACTGGAATTGGTGTTGCTCAAAATATAATCCGGCCCTTTCATTATCTATATGTTTATATGTGTGTAGTTTTGGCTCACTGGGAGTATAAATAGATGTCTTTGAAATATCTAAACAAAAGAGCAAAGGATTATGGTCACTCATATCATCAATGATGTTATCTACAGACCAGTTATTGAGTTTTATGCTGCGTAGAAAGTGATCGATTAGTGAATTTATCAAACTCAGTCTGGTAGGGTATATTGTGTTATAGTTCTTAAGGCCCTAGCTGTGTATGAACATTTTATATTCATTAGTTAATACTGAATTTGAGAGTAAATTTATATTAAACTCACCAACAAAATTATATTTCTATGATTTATTTTGTTTAGTATTATGTATATGTCATCACATAGCTGTGTCCAGTTTGAAGTAAATGGATTGTAAATAGCCATAATAATATAACTGCATCCTGACTTAGACATCTCCAAAACCAGATTATTGTATGCTTTTGGACATTATAGATTATATTACATTGCCATGATTTGCTTTTAGCCTAAATTGATACTCACCCACCCGTGAGTGAATTTTCAGAATGAATTCTAAATGAATGTAATGCTTCATAACCTGTGATATTGTAGAAGTTAGACCCATCACCGTTTACAGACAACCTTGTATCTACAACAAGTATAAAATTGACATCCTTTATTAACTTTATGCGATTGACAGTTATCTCTACCTTACTATTTCGAATGCTACGAGAATTGAGATACCGTACATTATTCTCAAGGATGGGCCCCAAGGGCTCTGAACTTTGGAGCGTGGGTTGGCGACCATGGGGCCCTCAGCTGAGTACTGACATTGCTTCCACTGACTTGTGCCAGGCTCCTCACTTTAATCTATCCTATTCGACCTCTCTTGGTCAACTCTTGTTCTTTTTTGACCCAGACGCTATTAGGTTTGCGAGGGCTAGGGAGTTTTTCATTTTCACGCCCTTCGTGGCCCTTGTCTTTCTTTGACCGATATCTTCATTTTTCGAAGTGTCGGATCCCTTCCACTTTTCCCTCTGATTAGTGATATATAGAGGATGGTTGCCTAGTTGTACTTCCTCTTAAAACAATAATCATCATAAGCATCATCTCAAGTATGGAGCAATTGTTTCAAGTGAGGTAACCAAGTCACTGTATTGAAGGTATGAGTTCCATTATCTTTCTTTAATTACTGTAGTTTAAAAGAAGAGGAATAAAAAACAAACAAACATAAATATAAAACATAAAAGGAAACTGTGAAGACTGACAGCTCAATTAGGCCTACCGGGCGAGTTGGCCGAGCGCGTAGAGGCGCGCGGCTGTGAGCTTGCATCCGGGAGATAGTAGGTTCGAATCCCACTATCGGCAGCCCTGAAGATGGTTTTCCGTGGTTTCCCATTTTCACACCAGGCAAATGCTGGGGCTGTACCTTAATTAAGGCCACGGCCGCTTCCTTCCAACTCCTAGGCCTTTCCTATCCCATCGTCGCCATAAGACCTATCTGTGTCGGTGCGACGTAAAGCCCCTAGCAAAAAAAAAAAAAAAAAAACAATTAGGCCTAGATGCTGCGAGCCTAATCAATTTTCCAATATCGTCTTCACATTTTACTGTAAACACTTCAATGAGGTGGCAGAGATATTTGCCAGAATCCTTCCTTGTCTCACAAATGCACGTTCAATTCCCTTTGTCCTAGCATCATGAGCCTTTTTGAAGAGAGATTCATTGTAGGGCGTAAGGTTTTCGTTCAAGTATATATTCTCTTTTGGACCACCAAGGCCTAGGAGAGAAGAGGTTTGGATCTTCTGACGTCTTGCTGATTTCAAAAGGTCATCCTTTTCTTGAGCGTTGGACAAATCTGACGATTACGGACTTCACACTGTTTTTGTTGAAAGAAGAAAGCCTGTAAATAGTGTCGATGCTGTCTGGATGTATTGGTATATCCAGGATGTCTCCAATTTTCTGGACAAGTTCAGTTAAGTTTTCTTCTGGGTGGTATGGTACACCTTTCCAAGATGCTGGGGGCTAGTGCGCCGTTGAGACACCACTGCATGTCTCCTGTGTAGGACAATGCAGTGATATACAATATTCTTAACCAGAATCATATCATTCGTTATGGGCGAAGTACGTGAATAGAACGGAAATTTCGAAAAAAATATTTTGCTCTTAATTTGAAAAGCGCGCCTTCCTGAACAAGAATATGTATGATTCACATGCATTTCTATTTGATTTCACAAAGAAATTAAGAATAATGTGAAGCCTGGGGCAAACATGTTGAAGGCGATGAAGGGCTTTGACAGTGACCGTGTGAAAAAATCCCAAAAACGCAAGTGCAGAATCCACTAAGGAAGGTAGAATTAAATAAACAGAAAAAGGAAGAGAGAAGATGAGGAGAGCCAGCAGCAAGAAGAATATAGTCATGGAATGTTCTGAACCATGTGTGAGTGAAGCACAAACTTGCAGTTTCCAGAAAACATCCTTTTTTTGTTTTTGTTTTTTTACATTTAGGTACACATTGCTCCTAAACCGTTCTACCTAGAGACATGAAATTTTGCACACTCATGTATGACTGTACTGTGATACTAAAACTCTAGAATGTTTAATGTTGTTTCCAAATTGTGTTTTTGTAAACTTTTTTTTTTTTTTGCTAAAAGTTACAATATTTCAAAATTAAATTTTAGTTGATAACTGAAGACATAAATATTTATCAAATGTTAAAATTCTAGAGTTTCAAGACTTTCGTGCATCTATGAATGTGTGGTGATAATTTCAAAGCAGTGGCACCAATACTTCAGTAGTAATGTGTACCAACTTGATGACATGTTTCAATAACACCTTGAAAAATGTCTCATATTCAAAACATTCCTTACAAGAAACTAGAAGTCTAAATACTATAAATTGCAATCCATTGAGATCAGAAGGGCTTTGACTTGACATGGTAAAATTGGTGCATTTCTATCTTTCATTTTATAATAGATATTGTGAGAAATGTTATGGTAAGTTTCAGCATTATTTCAGTGGGCGCTCACGTACTTCTGCCCTTAAGATATTTCAAAATCGTTTCAAAACTTTTTTGTAGCGTTTATCGTTAGTGCGAAAAGATCATGCCTCTAAATATTACCTTCATATTTTTATTTCTAGAATAGCACCGAACTAGACTTTTGCCTATTGTATGAATAATGAAAATTGGAAAACTTACATCTTCAATAGTTTACGCCTGACTGCAAAACCCAGAGTTATTATTGTCTCCAAATCATAACCCAAAAATTTTTTTTTTTTGCTAGGGGCTTTACGTCGCACCGACACAGATAGGTCTTATGGCGACGATGGGATGGGAAAGGCCTAGGAGTTGGAAGGAAGCGGCCGTGGCCTTAATTAAGGTACAGCCCCAGCATTTGCCTGGTGTGAAAATGGGAAACCACAGAAAACCATCTTCAGGGCTGCCGATAGTGGGATTCGAACCTACTATCTCCCGGATGCAAGCTCACAGCCGCACGCCTCTACGCGCACGGCCAACTCGCCCGGTAAAAAACCCAAAAATAATGGAATTTGTGTCACAAGGAGCATTCTCCATGCAACATATAAAAAATGAATAATATTTGTTAATAGCTTAGCATCAAATTAACTAATCAATTTCAAATTTTGCGTGGTGCTCTATTTTCTTCTTCTTCTTTCCAATGAGGCCTGCTAAGGACCACGTGCCAATTTCAATTCAGTTCTTCATACTGTGTTGTTTTCTCTTCCGCTCCCTCCAATATTCTTTCATCCTTTCACTATGCTGTTTCCTTCTGTCCTCGGACCACTTCGCACCAGGCTTCTTGTTCAATCTTCCTTGGAATCCTTCCATACTTACTACCCTCTTTCTAAACATTTATCTGTCTATAGTTTCTTCTTCTCCTATATTATTTCTTTCTAAATCTTTCCTTACTTCTTGAATCCAGCTAGTTGTTGCCTTTTTGTCCCAAAGGTTCTTGAAAATCCTTTTTTTAAATCTGGAATGATCCATTCTGTAAATATGTCCGAAAAATTGCAATCTCCTTTTTCTAATGGTTTTTGTTATGTTTTCTATGTTTCTGTATATGTCATCATTAGATCTTAATTTACATACATCTGTTTTATACTTCTATTTTATTAATATATGCTTGTGTTATACATTTGGCTGTGATAACTGATCTATTGTCGAAGTTCAACATTTCGGTCATGACTTCCCTTAACAGGCGCACGTAGCTTAAGTTTATATAATTAATAAAACTTTTAATTATAAATACGTGTGTTATGAAAATTGAACAGGGAATAAATCAAGACATATAACAGTAGTCTGCCTAACACGTTCTTGAAGCAACTATTCCTACGTATGTAAAGTCTTCAAAATCAGAGGAAACTTTATCAGCTTGAAGTAATTGCACCTTATATTCTCTCTCTTCCATTCCTCATTGTTTTGGTAACTTCTTCAAGCTGCAGCCGTGTGCCTTAAAAGGAAAGTCACGTTGCTAATTAAGCAATGGCGATATTCTACATCAAGTAACAATACATTTGAATACGTTATTTTCCAAAACAGTGAACCCCCAAAAGTTGTATCCATGCGCCACCACTGACTTCAGGCTATTTGGATTTTAGCCAGTTCCTATTGAGGTCAGGTATGTGTTCTTTAATTCACAGCCACATGTTTCGTACGATCTGCTTGTATTATCGAATCAGAGCAACAGCTTTCCTGTGCAGATGAGGAAGCATTTTTTTTGCTAAGAACTGGAAGCTAATATGAGGGAGACACTCTGACTAGACCGGTGATTAATTTTATGGAATTGATAAGGTGGATGTTGACTGAATTAACATCAGAGCTGTTCAACCAAATTGGAGCACAGTATGCAGCCGTAGGGAAGACTAGGCCTAAAGCAGATCAGCTCAGAGTTTTATCACAAAGCTTCTCCGATATCTTATTGCGACTTCTAATTTTGGCACGTGTGATTTCGAGGTATTTCTTGAAAGAAAAATTTCGATCCCAGGTTCCTCCTAAATACTTCGGGAATTTATTATACTTAAGAATCGATCCCTCAAACAGTACGTGTATCACACATTCAGCCATTCTCTTGTTCAAAGGGAAACAGAATACCTCGGTTTTTGTTGTGCTGAGTTGGAGCCTCCATTTATGGATATATCTTACAAGTCTACTCAGTATATTCTCCATGACATTAGTATTTTATGACTTACAGCAAGGGTTATATCATCAGCGCGGTAAAACTTTCTAGATCGTGTTTCAGGTAATTCAGATATGTACAGATTGAAGAGAAGGGGAGCCAGCACTGATCCTTGGGGAAACCCGTTGTTCAACTTCCTTGTTTGCTCATTCATGTTCCTGGAATGACGTGGAAAAGTCTGTTACTGAGCATATTAGCTTTACGTTTAATTGTAGTTTTACACGGAATTACTTTTAACAGTTTGTAAAATAGCCCTCCCTTGCACAGAGATCCAGAAACAGAACAGATGTTTTTGCTGAAGGTGAAAACCAGACTCTGTCTGGGGTGTATTTTAACGTCTCACTAACACAAGTTTTCTACAATGTTCGGATGCGAAAGGGCTTGGCCTTAATTGAGAGATAACCCTCATTTTTTCCTGATGTTAAAATCACCTTCAGGGTCGCTGAGTGTAGTCAGGGTCAGCTGAGCTTTCCCAAAACTTTTTCTGAATATAAGCAGATATCGAGTGAAACTTTTCCAGATGACTACCCCCTTTAACCAATCGCTCATGTTCCCGACAAATTTCACCTGGCATGGAATTATATTCTAAAAATACCAGCGCATTTTCACCCTCTTTGAGACAAGCACCCATTTCTCCGACCAACGACCATGAATTTCGGTCATAAATCACCAATACATCCCCTTTCAGACGACCAGAACACTACGAAAAAAGTATTTGGATCGAAGTGTTTTATAATTGCACAAACCGAAAATGAGCACAGTATTTTATAGCCATTGCAGTTATCATTTTATTAGACATATTATTTTTATAATCAAAATATAATTCACATACAAACCCAGTGGATACACACAACAAACAAAGCTATACGTTCAATTGTTTTTGAGAAACATGTATATGCAAAGAAATTATATCGAGGAAAATCAAAGGAAAATAGTCACGTGGTATTTGAAGGTGTTCAAAATATGTCAGCTTCGTTTCGGTAAATTTACAGGCACGTAAAATAATTCCTGTGAGACAAAATTCCGACACAGCGTCTCTGAAAACCATAAAACTTTAGTTAGTGGGACGCATTATTATTATTATTATTATTATTATTATTATTATTATTATTATTATTATTTCAGGCTCCATAGCTAAATGATTATCGTGCTGGCCTTTGGTCACAGGGGTCTCAGGTTTGATTCCCGGTAGGGTCGGGAATTTTAACCATAATTGGTTAAATCTCCTGACCCGGGGACTGGGTGTATGTACAGGCTTCATCATTTCATCCTCATCACGATGTGCAGGTCTCCTACGGGAGTCAAATCAAAATATCTGCACCAGGCCTCTCTGGAGTCCACACGCCATTATTATTATTATTATTATTATTATTATTATTATTATTATTATTATTATTATTATTATTATTATTATTATTATTATTTCGTTTCGGTCAGCTATGGACCACACTATTTCAACCGTTTCCTGTCTTGAGCTTAAAAACTCTCCCGTTACTCCCGCATCCTTCTTCGTCGGCCAGCATCTTGCCGTTCTTCGGTCCTCGTCTTGCCTGTCTTTATTTTAGATTTTGTTTAAGGGTTACGTTGCAAGATGACATCACGTAAGATTCCCAATTCTTGTAAATCCTTTTCACCGGGCGAGTTGGCCGTGCGGTTAGGGGCGCGCGGCTGTGAGCTTGCATCCGGGAGATAGTGGGTTCGAATTCCACTGTCGGCAGCCCTGAAGATGGTTTTCCGTGGTTTGCAATTTTCACACCAGGAAAATGCTGGGACTGTACCTTAATTATGACCACGGCCGCTTCCTTCCAACTTCCAGGCATTTCCTATCCCATCGTCGCTAGATAAAGTCATTAGCAATAGTAACGTATTTACGCGAATAATCCCCGCATAGTATTTTTTTAATTTGAGGCACGGCATAGGGGTGCGAGTTTTATTTGCTTCAATGTTGATATTTAATTTTTTTAATGAGCCTTCCTGAAGTTAGGGTGCGGGAATTATTCGAATAAATACAGTAAATCCTTTCCCACCTCGGTGAACCAAAACTCTTTAGTTTTCTTATGCAGAAAGTAGGCAAAGATTCGAGTGGACAATATTCCTGGTCTCATTCGTGTAAAGAAATCCTCCTTTTCCTAATAGTGTATGTTATTATCTCCATTTGCAGATGATTTCATGATTGTGCCTTCTCTTATATTCTGCATTTTCATTTACTGGGCTCAAGATCTTCCTTAGAATCTTCCTTTCTCTGGTTTCTAGTTGTGTTGTTCTGCCAGAACTGTCTTATTCATTGAGAGGAATTCTGCTGCATATAGAGCTTCAGATCGAATTACTGTACTGTAATGTCTAAGCTTGGATTTGAATTATACTCACCGAGCTTGCCTTTCACCCAGAGGCTCTCCCCTGTGGGTGGGAGCAGTAGAATAAGACACACGGTATCCCCTGCCTGTCGTAAGAGACGACTAAATGGGGCCCCAGGGGCTCTGAACTAAGGAGCGTGGGTTGGTGACCACGGGGACCTCGCTTACACTTACTTGTGCCAGGCTCCTCACTTTCATCTATCCTATCTCCCCACTAGATCTTCGACGTAAAAACGCTCTCCGCAGGGAATTTAAGAAATTAATAAATAATCCCCGATTACCAATAGATGACGACATCGCCGATGTTCATCTGAATCGTCTAAGGTCCCGAAATCCACCAATAAGAACTGCAATAGAACTGAAGAATGCCAACTTCAATATTACTAAGGAATGGCAGGGAAGACAAGATGATAGGCCTGAGTCAACTTTGCCACACATAGGATCGTCACTGCCACCTAGATTTGAGCTTTCTCGGAAAACCTGGTCTACTCTTAACAGGATACGATCGGGCCGTGGTAACTGCGCAGATTTCCACTACAAGTGGAAAAGAATTCCTACGCCTAACTGCGACTGTGGTGTCTCTAAGCAGACCATCCTGCATATTATCAGCGAATGTCCAAAAAGAAAATACAGTGGCGATATCAATGACTTTGCTCATGCGCTTCCAGAGACAGTTAGCTATATAAATAACCTGGATATAAATATGTAGTTTGCTCTTCAAAATCATTGTGAGTTGTATCTGTAAAGCCATGCGCTAAATAAATAAATAAGTTATCCTATCCGACCTCCTCGTCCCCCTGTGGGTGGGGGCGGTAGAATAACACCCACGGTATCCCCTGCCTGTCGTAAGAGGCTACTAAAAGGGGCCCCAGGGGCTCTGAACTTTGGAGCGTGGATTGGCGACCACGGGGCCCTTAGCTGAGTCCTGGCATTGCTTCCACTTACTTGTGCCAGGCTCCTCACTTTCATATATCCTATCCGACCTCCCTTGGTCAACTCTTGTTCTTTTCCGACCCCGACGCTATTAGGTTTGCGAGGGCTAGGAAGTCTTTCATTTTCACGCCCTTCGTGGCCCTTGTCTTTCTTTGACCGATATCTTCATTTTTCGAAGTGTCGGATCCCTTCTATTTTTCCCTCTGATTAGTGTTATATAGAGGATGGTTGCCTAGTTGTACTTCCTCTTAAAACAATAATCACCACCACCACCCGACGCTATTAGGTTTGCGAGGGCTAGGGAGTCTTTCATTTTCACGCCCTTCGTGGCCCTTGTCTTCCTTTGGCCGATATCTTCAATTTTCGAGGTGTCGGACCCCTTCCATATTTTCCCTCTGATTAGTGTTACATAGAGGATGGTTGCCTAGTTGTACTTCATCTTAAAACAATAATCACCACTATCCGACCTCCTCGATACCTTCATTTTTCGAAGCGTCGGATCCCTTCCATTTTTTTCTCTGTATAGTGTTATATAGAGGATGGTTGCCTAGTTGTACTTCCTCTTAAAACAATAATCACCACCACCACCACCTGGTAGAATACACCCACGGCATCCCCCACCTGTTGTAAAAGGCGACTAAAAGAGGCCGAACGGCTCTTAACTTCTAAACATGGGTTGATGACCACGGAGCCCTTAGCTGAATCCTGGCATTGCTTTCATTGTCTTGTGTCAGGCTCCTCAGTTTCGTCCATCCTATCCGAACTCCCTTGCGCAACTCTTGTTCTTTTCTGACCCCGACGTTGTTAGGTTTACGATGCCCAGGGAGTTTTTCATTTCAACGCCCTTTGTGGTCCTTATCCTTCTTTTACCGATATTTTCATTTTTCTAAGTGTCGGACCAAGTCAATTTTTTTCCTTCTGATTAGTGTTAATAGAGAGTGGTTGCCCAGGAGTAGTTCCTCTTAAAACATTAATCACCACCACTTGTCATCCTTCTACCGCTTTTACCACACCTTGCATGAGTCAAGGGTGACGTTTGTGTCGCAGATAGCGAATTGGTCCGGTTTTTACGGCCGGATGCCCTTCATAACGCTAATCCTATGTGGACGGATATATTCACTATGAAGTGATGATTGGCAGTGTGTTGTGTATTAAGATGAGAGTTGTGTGTCATACAAAAATATCCAGTCCCCAAGTAAGACCCCCCTGTGGGTGGGGGCGGTAGAATAACACCCACGGTATTCCCTGCCTGTCGTAAGAGGCGACTAAAAGGGGCCCCAGGGGCTCTGAACTTTGGAGCGTGGGTTGGCGACCACGGGGCCCTCAGCTGAGTCCTGGCATTGCTTCCACTTACTTGTGCCAGGCTCCTCACTTTCATTCTATCCTATCCGACTACCCTTGGTCAACTCTTGTTCTTTTCAGACCCCGACGCTATTAGGTTTGCGAGGGCTAGGGAGTCTTTCATTTTCACGCCCTTCGTGGCCCTTGTCTTCCTTTGGCCGATATTTTCATTTTTCGAAGTGTCGGACCCCTTCCATTTCTTCTCTCTGATTAGTGTTAAATAGAGGATGGTTGCCTAGTTGTACTTCCTCTTAAAACAATAATCACCACCACCACCATCCCCAAGTAAGAGGAATTAACCGACCGAACCGGGAATCGAACCGGGACTCTTTGAACTGAAGGCCTCACCACTGACCTCTTAGACGAAGAGTTGCACATTGCGACGTTATACCAATAGCAAATCGAAGACAATTCCTTAAAAAGTCCCTTTGAATATTGTGTTTGAGTAGAACGTGAACAATAACGGGCAAAGAATTCATCCCTGAGGAACACTCTTCAGAATTTCAATACTGGTACCCATTATTCTTAAATTTTATATCTGTTTTGTTGAAATCAGTATGGGTTGTTAATTACGACTGGTCTCTGTTAATCGTATGGAGGAACACCTACACGAAGATGGGTATATTTTATTCCTGGAAGGTAGAAGAAACTAGAAAGCCAGTGTTTGGCAATATGATAACAGATTTTTCTGATATGGTGACTATTTTTACGCATGGCCGAGCCTCGCAGACGTTTCACTCTCGTGTCGTAGAATGCGTGATGAGCCGGCAGGGCGGCTACACGTTCTGCATTCTAATTATCTTCCTCCGACACCGCACAGTACCGAGTTCACATAGAACACGAGCTTCCTCATGAGAACAGTGAGCTTTGTTTCTCTTTGAGGAGTCTTCACCGCGATAGCATCAGCACCAGGACGGAACAATAAAAGGAAAGGCGGATTCCAAAAGTCTTAGCATCTCAGCTCTCTGCACGGTTAGCGAGGATTAAATTTCTAGTTCAGTCACGAATTCAAGATTGATTTAAGGATCTAGATGGCTGTGCACTTATAAATAATTATAGTTTGTTTAATGGAAGCTGAAACCCGATGTAAACAAATACATGTGTGAAAGTCTATTCTGATTGGCTGCCTGTTTTGTAGCGTTGTTCAAGCAGTTATTTTATTAGATTTGTCATAGTTTGGGTTCACTTCTTCTCCTCCCAGAAATTCTTCATGCCCTTTCTTCTTCTCTCTAGTTTCAGTATCCTCTTCTGTTGTCTCCTGCCCCTGTGGGTGGGAGCGGTAGAATAACACCCACGGTATCCCCTGCCTGTCGTAAGAGGCGACTAAAAGGGGCCTCAGGGGCTCTGAACTTTGGAGCGTGGGTTAGCGACCACGGGGCCCTCAGCTGAGTCCTGGCATTGCTTCCACTTACTTGTGCCAGGCTCCTCACTTTCATCTATCCTATCCGACCTCCCTTGGTCAACTCTTGTTCTTTTCCGACCCCAACGCTCTTAGGTTTGCGAGGGCTAGGGAGTCTTCCATTTTCACGCCCTTATCTTCCTTTGGCCGATATCTTCATTTTTCGAAGTGTCGGATCCCTTCAATTTTTCCTTCTGATTAGTGTTATATAGAGGATGGTTGCCCAGTTGTACTCCCTCTTAAAACAATAATCACCACCACCACCTTCTCTTGTCTCCCCCATTGGTACTTCTCTACCCTATTCCTGAAACGTTCTCTGTCATTGAGCTGTCATATTGGTTGGTGTATATTAATTTCTCTAGTTCTCCGCCCCTTCCACCTTGATCCCCATATCAGTCCAGACAACACACTTGGTTCCCTGTTTTCCTCTCCTCATGCCCGTTGTCTCCCATACTCTCCTGGACATTCTCTCCATGTAAATCCTGATCACATGTTTTGCTATTTTGACTCTTATTTCTTCTAAGATCGTCCTCATGTTTCGGTACCGTTCGTCCCTTCATTTTCGTTTCCATCTTTTACCTCCTTTCTTGTCCGGCTCCATGGCTAAATGGTTAGCGCGCTGGCCTTTGGCCACAGTGGTCAAGGGTGCGATTTCGGGCAGGGTCGGAAATTTTAAACATAATTGGTTAATTCCACTGGCACACGGGCTGGGTGTATGTGTCGTCTTCATCATCATATCATCCTTATCACGAAGCGCAGGTCGCCTACAGGAGTCAAATCAAATGACCTGCATCTGGCGAGCCAAACTTGTCCTCGGACACTCCCCGGCACTAAAAGCCATACGCCATTTCATTTCATTACCTCCCTTCTTGGTCCCAATAACTTCCTAACGGGGAATCGAACCCACGTTCTTCCAGGTGAAGCAAGCACATCTTTACCGCCTCGGTCAGGAGGACGCTATAAATCTATACATTGTATTTGGAAAGCAAATGGCGGTAGGCTGCTCGCTTAAGTGCGGCCAGTATTCAGTATTCGGGAGATAGTAGGTTCGAACCCCACTACCGGCAGCCCTGAAAGTGGTTTTCCGTGGTTTCCCATTTTCACACCAGGCAAATGCTGGGGCTGTACCTTAATTAAGGCCACGGCCGCTTCCTTCGCACTCCTAGCCCTTTCCTGTCCCATCGTCGCCATAAGACCTATCTGTGTCGGTGCGACGTAAAGCCCCTAGCGTAGCGGTAGGCTGTGACTATTGTAAAGGCCGCTGTGGTTTGAAGGTTTCCTAGACTTACTTCTTAGAAATAAAAGACAAATATTATGTGGATAATAAATTGTACTCAGTAGAACGTAGTACACGTTCGCCTCTGTGGTGTAGTGGTTAGTGCGATTAGCTGCCACCCCCGATGGTTGCCTAGTTGTACTTCCTCTTAAAACAATAATCACCACCACCACCACCCCCGAAGGCCCGGGTTTGATTCCCGGCCCTGCCAAGAAAATTCAAGGTACGAGGGCTAGGACTGGGTTCACTCAGTCTTGGGAGGTCAACTGACTAGAGGGAGGGGGGGGTGGCGGTCGATTACCTCCTCAGCCATCATCGAAGTGGTTTTCCGTGGTTTCCCACTTCTCCTCCAGGCAAATGCCGGGTTGGTACCTAACTTAAGGCCACGGCCGCCTCCTTCCCTCTTCCCTGTTTATCCCTTCCAATCTTCCAATCCCCCCTACAAGGCTATCCCCTGTGGGTGGGGGCGGTAGAATAACACCCACGGTATCCCCTGCGTGTCGTAAGAGGCGACTGAAAGGGGCCCCAGGGACTCTGAAATTTGGAGCATGGGTTGGCAACCACGGGGTCCTTAGCTGAGTTCTGGCATTGCTTCCACTTACTTGTGCCAGGCTCCCCACTTTCATCCCCCTTGTGGGTGGGGGCGGTAGAATAACACCCACGGTATCCCCTGCCTGTCGTAAGAGGCGACTTAAATTGGCCCCAGGGGCTCTGAACTTTGGAGCGTGGGTTGGCGACCACGGGGCCCTCAGCTGAGTCCTGGCATTGCTTCCACTTTCTTGTGCCTGGCTTCTCACTTTCATCTATCCTATCCGACCTTCCTTGGTCAACTCTTGTTCTTTTCCGACCCCGATGCTATTAGGTTTGCGAGGGCTAGGGAGTCTTTCATTTTCACGCCCTTCGTGGCCCTTGTCTTCCTTTGACCGATATCTTCATTTTTCGAAGTGTCGGATCTCTTCCATTCTTTCCCTCTGATTAGTGTTATATAGAGGATGGTTGCCTAGTTGTACTTCCTCTTAAAGCAATAATCACCACCACCTACAAGACCCCTGTTCAGCATACCTGGTGAGGCCACCTGGGCGAGGTACTGGTCCTCTTCCCCAGTTGTAGCCCCAGACCCAAAGTCTCACGCTCCAGGACACTGCCCTTGAGGAGGTAGAGGTGGGATCCCTCACTGAGTCCGAGGTAAAAGCCAACCCTAGAATGTAAACAAATTAACAAAGAAAGAAAGAAAGAAAGAACATGGTACACTGGCTTTACGTCGCACCGACACACTTAGGTCTTATGACAACGATAGGATAGGAAAGGTCTAGGACTGGGAAGGAAGGGGCCACGGCCTTAATTAAAGTACAGCCTTAGCAATTGCCTTGTGTGGAAATGGGATACCACGGAAAACCATCCTCTGGGCTACTGACAGTGGGGTTCGAACCCACTATTTCCCGGATGCAAGCTCACAGGGGCGCAGCCCTAAACGTACGACCAACTCGCCCGGTCGTGGTACACTTGGAATGTGTGTAATAACTCTGTGTAGTATACTGTAGGTTTGTGATCTGAGAAATAAAAGACATAATTTAAGAGTTCGGGATTAATATTACTAGTAAAAGTATGACTGATCACGATGTATTCACGACAGCTAATTGAGCGGGTCAGTCAACATAGCGCCATTTTATAACAGAATGTGACTCAGCTGAAAAATACACACACGGTGTCCCCTGCCTGTCGTAGGAGACGACTAAAATGTGCCCCAGGGGCTTTCAACTAGGGAGCGTGGGTTGATGACCATGGGGCCCTTAGCTGAGTCCTAGAAATGCTTGCGCTTACTTGTGCCAGGCTCCTCACTTTCATCTATCCTGTCCGACCTCACTTGGTCAACTCTTGTTCTTTTCGGAACCCGATGGTATTAGAGCACTCGAGGCCTAGGGAGTCGTTAATTTTCACGCCCTTCGTGGCCCTTACCTTTCTTCGTTAGTTCGTGTTTCGAAGTGGCGGATCCCTTCTTTTTTGCTTTTTTCTCTCTCTTTCTTTACCCCTGTCGGCGAGGGACGCAGACGAAGAGTACACCCACGGTATCCCCTGCCTGTTGTAAGAGGCAACTAAAAGGGGCGACCAAGGGATGACTGAATTAGAACCATGAAACTACTTGTGATTAGTACTATCTTGCTGGGAACACCATGGGTCGCCATTACTTGCGAGTAGTACCACTGAATTAGGTTCACAATAGATTTGTGATTAGCAGCAGCAGCAGCAGCAGCAGCAGCAGAGAGCGGTTCACTGTGCGTTTACAGTGCCTGTGATTAGTACCAGTATATGAGCGACACCGTGGGTCTGCGTTGTCTGTGATTAGTACCCACTCTGTGAGGAACACCACGGGATAGTACGAGTTCGCGTGATTTTTCCACCTATATGAGGTGCACCATGGGTTTGCGTTGCCTATGAGTGGCGCTATTATGTCACAAAAAGCATAAGTCTGCGTTACCTGCGCGACGTCCAATATTTGTGAGTAGTACCATAAGGTGTGGAATACCGTAAGTTTACGTTACTTTTTATTAGTACCGCAACATGAGAAATACCGTGGTTATACTTTACCAGCGATAAGTACCATTGTGAGGGACCGTTGACCTGGATATTGAATCCCTTTGGACAACTAGCATCACCGATTCAGGATTGTGCTTTGCAAGCAGCCTTATGATCATAATATAGTTTTAAGAGTTTCTGGGAAGGTGGGGCATTGCGGGTCGGATACACTGATTGTCTTAACTTCATCACCATTGTTCATCGTCTTCTTATAGTATACTAGTCAGTGGATCGATTTTGAAATTACTTTTAATTTTCAATATTGTGAATTCGATCCGCTGTTTATTTTAAATTCATATTCATCCATTCATTCTTCATGATCACGTTTTGAATTCTGGTCAGCGGATGAATTTTGGACTTTTAAATTGTCATTACATTACGTCTCATTTCGTACCATTAGTGGCCGTTGACCTAGACGTTAGGCCCCTTTAAACAACAATCATCATCATCAACAACAACAACAACTGAGTATGCGTGTGACGTCACATATTTAACAGAAATTTTGCCTAAATTTGAAGTGCTTTTTCATGAAATCTACATTTCAGATTTTGTTTTGTTTTTATTTTCTTATTTTTGTAACAGTTAGCCTCCTATTTGTTCTATCGATTGTTCCCCCTGTGGGTGGAGGCGGTAGAATAACACCCACGGTATCCCCTGCCTGTCGTAAGAGGCGACTAAAAGGGGCCCCAGGGGCTCTGAACTATGGAGCGTGGGTTGGCATCCACGGGGCCCTCAGCTGAGTCCTGGCATTGCTTCCGCTTACTTGTGCCAGGCTCCTCACTTTCATCTATTCTATGCGACCTCCCTTGGTCAACTCTTGTTCTTTTCCGACCCCGACGCTATTAGGTTTGCGAGGGCTAGGGAGTCTTTCATTTTCACGCCCTTCGTGGCCCTTGTCTTCCTTTGGCCGATATCTTCATTTTTCGAAGTGTCGGACCCCTTCCATTTTTTCTCTCTGATTAGTGTTATATAGAGGATGGTTGCCTAGTTGCACTTCCTCTTAAAACAATAATCACAACAACCACCTGAGACGTTAAACATAATCGTAAGTTGAATACTCTCGGAATGGTTTTCCGTGGCTTCCCATTTTCACACCGGGCAAATGTTGGGGCTGCACCTTAATTAAGGCCACGGCCGCTTCCTTCCCATTCCAAGGCCTTTCCTGTCCCATCGTCGCCATAAGACCTATCTGTGTCGGTGCGACGTAAAACAAAATAGCAGATACTCTGGGTGATATACCCCTTAAAATTGTCATCCCCCTGTGGGTGGGGGCGGTAGAATAACACCCACGGTATCCCCTGCCTGTCGTAAGAGGCGACTAAATGGGGCCCCAGGGGCTCTGAACTTTGGAGCGTGGGTTGGCGACCACGGGACCCTCAGCTGAGTCCTAGCATTGCTTCCACTTACTTGTGTCAGGCTCCTCACTTTCATCTATCCTATCCGACCTCTCTTGGTCAACTCTTGTTCTTTTCTGACCCCGACGCTATTAGGTTTGCGAGGGCTAGGGAGTCTTTCATTTTCACGCCCCTCGTGGCCCTTGTCTTCCTTTGGCCGATATCTTCATTCTTCGATGTGTCGGATCCCTTCCATTTTTCTCTCTGATTAGTGTTATATAGAGGATGGTTGCCTAGTTGTACTTCCTCTTAAAACAATAATCACCACCACCTTAAAATTTTCATTCCATGTACCTGTAGTCAAGTGACGTAAGTGCACGTTAAAACAACCAAAACAACTAGTTCGTAACTCAGTGACAATCACTACAAACTGCAACTAAATTCGCCTAAAAGTAACCTTCAGCTAATAACGATGAATAAACTAATAGTAAACTAATTATACATAGCAGAAACAATAGCTGCATATGTGAAACGAAATAAAAACTCTATGATAATTAAAATACTATACGCTCACACAATGGTAAAATGATAAAACAGAAAACGGGTGTGAAACAGAATTTCCCGGAAAAGGACACCAAGTGACAATGAGAAATGAACACTTGGTTTAGCTCCATAAACAAGTCAACGTTGTCTACTTTACCATGACAACACGCCATCTTTCGCTACGTTGGTGCCAACGTCCAACTCTTGGAAAAAGACCTGTAGTAATAGCCTGTCTGGTGAGTCAAGTCCCATTAGCCCTTACATTGAAGTCTTCCTAAAGATTCTGATGGTAGCAAAGTGTAATGTTGCCTAATACTTGTTACAAGAAGTCACAACATGTAAACATACAACACACAGTTACAGATTCTGATTTTCTGCCCACAATCAATCTACAGGGAATGGTCTGAGTACCGGTATTTGAAAACGCCACAGCTTGCAAGAGGAAAGCACTACAGTATGCTAGATTTCAGCCCATCATCCCAACGCAAGTCTGCTTCAAGTATTTGAACTTAACACGGAGACTCCTTTCATCTCTAATAAGAATACGTCTGGGTCATGGATGCTACCGAGTCATCTCTACAGGATCAAGGTATTGGACACACCTCACTGCCCAGAAGACCCTGGAGAAATAGCCTACTTGAACCACATCCTACTGTCACGTAAGAAGTATTCCCAACAGCAAAACCATCTGTACTCTTCTCTAGTGAAGTTAAATATCCCACTACAAACCTCAATTCAGGTCCAAAGATGGTAAAGATGAAAGTGCCGAAATATGATTTTTTTTTTTTTTTTTTTTTTTTTTTTTTTTTTTTTTTTTTTTTTTTGTAATAATAGAATGTATTAGCCATGCCGCGTATGATAGTAACTTGTGCACGTACCCGAGATCATTAGTTTAGTTGGTAGGAATTTCTACAGGTAGAGCCACAGTCCAGTGTGCCCAGCTGAGTTTGGTGGGGAAGGTGTGAATGTGCCTGTGTATTTTCTCATTTCTGAGCCACTTAGTTAAAGAAATGAAATTTAGAGAAGCTAAATATTATTAAGTAATTATATAAAATGTATTGGATGTAGTATACTTCCACTTGAAAGGCCGTAGGTAATCAATAATTCCTGGTCTCCTTTCGTAGAGAAGGGTGAAGGTGCCATTGTGCTCGGAAACCCTATTATTGGCATTTACTCCAAAACATGTTTCTGGAACTTTCACCCTTCTCCCTCTTTGTTCCTCAATTGTTATCATCTTATCAAACCTAACTCAACAATTATGCGCTGTAATTTGTCAATATGTATTAGACTGTAGTATTAAGTTACAAGTTATGACTCTTTTTCAACCACGGGGATATATAAATGTATGCTCTTTCACTGTGTAAATACTGGCCGTATGGTGTTCCGAGGCCGAACGCCACTAAAATTAAAATAAAAGAAATAAAACTCCTTACAAAAAATCTGTAGCAGACGGATGTGTTATCTCTGAACATGATCAGGCTACCGGCATTTCTCATGTTCAGTGTTTTCGCGGTCTGTTTGCCTGCAGGTTATGACACTATTTAACCTCCCAGTCAACTGAGTATTTGTTTGTATAGAAGATATCAGTGATTATATAAATTACCCCCACTCCACTTCCTGACCGGTGGCAGTATCCTAGTGGACACACACGAACTTTCGCTAGGAGAACTCGTTTATATCAGCTACGGGTCTGAGTTCTACTGCGCGTGGGCGAATTACATGCGGACGAACGAAGTATTAATGGCCGGATGCACCAAAGTGATTACATTTTTTTCCCATGCCTTGAAAGGATGAATTTCCGGAGGGAAATCTGTTAGACAACTTTGTGCAGGCCCGGATTTATGGACCGCAAAACCTTGCGTTGCGAGGGTGGTCCCCCTGTGGGTGGGAACGATAGAATAACTCCCACGGTATCCCCTGCCTGTCAAAAAAGGCGACTAAAAGGGGCCCCAAGGGCTCTCGATTTGGAAGCGTGTGTTGGCGACCACGGGGCTCTGAGCTGAGTCCTGGCATTGCTTACATTTCCTTGTGCCAGGCTCCTCACTTCCGTCTATCCTATCCGACCGTCCTTGGTCAACGCGTGTTCTTTACTCCCCCCTACGGTATTATGTTGCGAAGCCTAGGGAGTCTTTCATTTTCACGCCCTTCGTGGCCATTGTTTTCCTTTGGCCGATACCTTCATTTTCTATATTTTATCTCTGATTAGTGTTATGTAGAAGATGATTGTCTAGTTGTACTTTCTCTTAAAACAACAATCACCACCACTTACTAGGGTGGACACGCGCTTAGTGAACTCAAACGATTAGGGTTTTTATAGGGGTTAGTAATAAGGCCTTTTAGTTAGCCTTGATTCGTCTGTTAAATTTAACCATCTTTATTTTAGGACGGCAAGCGGAACGTTGGTAATTCTGGAGTGAATATCGATTGTCTTGCGATAGTTTCAATAATCAATGATGCCAGTGACGTAGCACACTTCCCTGAGTATTCCCCGAGAAAAATATACGGGGGCTTATATAAGATAGAACTTTCTTCTTTCTTTCTTTCTTTCTTTCTTTCTTTCTTTTTTCTTTCTTTCTTTTTTATTATGGCTAGTGGCTTTACGTCGCACCGACACAGATAGGTCTTATGGCGACGATGGGATAGGAAAGGCCTAGGAGTTGGAAGGTAGCGGCCGTGGCCTTAATTAAGGTACAGCCCCAGTATTTGCCTTGTGTGAAAATGAGAAACCACGGAAAACCATCTTCAGGGCTGCCGACAGTGGGATTCGAACCCACTATCTCCCGGATGCAAGCTCACAGGCGCACGCTCCTAACCACACGGTCCGGTCTTTCTTTCTTTAAGGCCACGGCCGCTTCCTTCCCACTCCTAGGCATTTCCTTTCCCATCGTCGCCATAAGACCTATCTGTGTCGGTGCGACGTAAAGCCAACTGAAAAAACCTTTCTTTCTTTCTTTCTTTCTTTCTTTCTTTCTTTCTTTCTTTCTTTCTTTCTTTCTTTCTTTCTTTATCCGTTTTCCGTGCATAATTGGTTTTTCCCTCGGACTGAGCAAAGGATCCCACCTCTACCGCCTCAAGGGCAGTGTCCTGGAGCGTGAGACTTTGGATCGGGGGATACACCTGTGAAGAAGACCAGTACCTCGCCCAGGCGGCGTCGCCTGTTATGCTGAAGAGGGGCCTTATGGGGGGGGGCGGGTGATGGGACGATCGGAAGTGATAGACAAGGAAGAGGGAAGGAAGCGGCTGTGGCGTTAAGTTAGGTATCATTCCGGAATTTGCCTGGAGGAGAAACCACGGAAACCCACTTCGAGGATGACTGAGGTGGGAATCACCCCCCCCCCTACCCCTCTACTCAGTTGACCTCCAGAGGCTGAGTGGACCCCGTTCCAGCCCTCGTGCTACTTTTCAAATTTCGTGACAGAGCCGGGAATTGAACCCGGACTTCCAGGGGGTGGCAGCTAGTCACACTAACCACTACACTGCTACCGGTCAGAAATATATGAATCCACGAAATCATTAATAACACAAGGCATGTATTTCAATATATGAAACCAAATAATAATGATTTTAATAATGTTGCCCCTTTCAATAAAAATTTCTCTTGAGAAGATTGAGTTCATGGTCAATATTAAGGAGACAGTCCGACTCGATGACTGATCGGTCAGCGTACTGGCTTTCGGTTCAGAGGGTCCCCGGTTTGATTCCCGGCCGGGTCGGGGATTTTAACCTTAATTGGTTAATTCCATTGGCACGGGGGCTGGGTGTATGTGTTGTCTTCATCATCATTTCAACCTCATCATGACGCACAGGTCGCCTACGAGCGTCAAATAGAAAGATCTGCACCTGGCGAGCCGAACCCGTCCTGGGATATCCCGGCACTAAAAGCCATACGACATTACATTTCATTAAAGAGACAAAAAATGTGCAAAGGGAGTTAAGAGCTTTATGTAATTGGGAGAAAACTGCAAGAGAATGGGTCAGAAAGGAACGCCGTTAAAGAGTAGGCAAGAAAAATTGAAATGGCATTTTTACCTGACGAGGAACACTTCCAACAGAAGAGGTTCTATCGCATGGGGCTAAACTAAGACATCTAGACAGTGTTGTTAAACCTGAGTTCCTGTCTGCAACAGAAACATTGGACATGATAGGGAAAAGTGGGCTTGTAGATGTCGGGAAGAGAGAAAGAAAAATGTTCAGAAAAATTCTGGGCCTAAATGTAAAACATGGGGGAGAAGAGACTCAAATCTAGCAAAGAATTGTATCAAAGAACAGAAGAAGTGGTTGTAATTAGGAAGATAATGTTACAGTTCTATGGACACTTGTTGAGGATCGGCTTCGTAGCCAATTGGCGGGGGGGGGGGGGGTCGCTGGGGGAGTTAGAAACCCCCACCTACCCATCCAGGGAATTTTTAAGAAAGAAAGTAAACAGAAAATGACAGTAAACAAGTGAAAGTCGACTCAGTGTGTTGGCTCTTTCCAAGATTCATAGAAACATAATTGTAAAACCAAGAGATGTCTTCAATATGCAGTATTTTCTAGAAAGCCTGGAACTGAGCTCGATAGCTGCAGTCGCTTAAGCGCGGCCAGTACCCAGCATTCGGGAGATAGTAGATTCGAACCCCACTATCGGCAGCCCTGAAGATGGTTTTCCGTGGTTTCCCATTTTCACACCAGGCAAATGCTGGGGCTGTACCTTAATTATGGCCACGGCCGCTTTCTTCCCACTCCTAGCCCTTTCCTGTCCCATCGCCGCCATAAGACCTATCTGTGTCGGTGCAAAGTAAAACAACTAGCAAAAAAAGAAAAAGAAAAAAAAGAAAGTCTGTAAAGTTATTATTTATTTATTTATTTATTTATTTATTTATTTATTTATTTATTTATTTATGTATTTATTTATTTATTTATTTATTTATTTATTTATTTATTTATTTATTTATTTATTTATTTATTTATTTATTTATTTATTTATTTATTTATTTATTTAGCCTGATCCAGGACACCCTAGATTTGCCATAAGACACAGAATAATACACAGTAACAATTTTGAGGGAAGATTAAAAGGATTAATGTTTTTAAAAAAAATGATAGGTTACAATTAACCATGTTAAATGGCATGAACTCCATATAAATGGTGACGAAGAATCGAAACGGAGTATTTGATGAGTGAGACGACTATCTCAGCTTGTAGGCTTCTCGCTAGTTTATATTTTTGTCGCCATGTGACGAAAGATTTGGGAATTGTTCCCCTCGCGCCAAAGAAAAGTCCAGTCACCGTAATTTTTTTAAGGTTATACGACTCAAGAAAGAAAGGGATGGTTGGATTATAGATATCCTTTTTCTCATTGTCTACGTCAGTCGGCTGAGAGGCTGAAGATTCAAAGCGTACCGTAGGATCAATAATTTCTGCTTCGTTAATAATAATAATAATAATAATAATAATAATAATAATAATAATAATAATAATAATAATAATAATGTAATACCATGGTATAATTACAAAGTACTTAACAGTCCACCTCCGTAGCGTAATCCCCCTGTGGGTGAGGGCGGTAGAATAATACCTATGGTATCCCCTGCCTGTCGTAAGAGGCGACTAAAAGGGGCCTCAGGGGCTCTGAACTTTGAAGCGTGGGTTGGTGACCACGGGGCCCTTAACTGAGTCCTCGCATTACTTCACCTACTTGTGCCGGGCTCCTCACTTTCATCTATCTTATCCGATCTCCTTTGCTCAACTCTTGTTGTATTTCCACCCCGACAGTATTAGGTATTGAGGCCTAGAGAGACTTTCATTTTCACGCCCTTCGTGGCCCTTATCTTCCTTGGCCGATACCTTCATTTTTCGAAGCGTCGGTTCCCTTCCATTTTTTCTCTCTGATTAGTGTTGTAAAGAGTAGGGTTGCTCTTAAAACAATAATCATGACTTATGCCATCATTTAACTAATTCTACCATGTGCCATAATAGCCTACTTCTATTGCGGTGCGCAAAAATACCATAATTTGCCTGTTAGTGTAAATACTGTATTCCGTCTACATACAATTTATGTTATGTTTTATTTATTTATTTATTTATTTATTTATTTATTTATTTATTTATTTATTTATTTATTTATTTATTTATTTATTTATTTATTTATTTATTTATTTATTTATTTATTTATTTCTAAAGAGCCACCTGAGCCAAGCTCATAATGGTGCAGTACAATTAATTCCATTTGGGATAGATACGAAATGTGAGAACATCAGCCTCTAGGAAAAAACGACATTCTAATATTAAATAAACCAAATACTGAGTCAGTACTCTATAGGGTAGAATTTTTTCTTTTAGAAAATTAACAAGCTTGGTTTTTAAAGTTTGGTAATTTAGTGACTTCTTGAATATGCTCAGGAAAGCTATTGAAAAACTTTCCAGAATAATGCCATAAATAATTAGTGCCATACTTAATAGACTTTGATGATTTGCAGTGAATTTTGGTAGATCCTCGTTTACTGTATGAATGTATATCAGAAATCAAGTTGCATAGAGTGTTGGAATGAGCTTGTTCATTTTTCAATTTGTACAGCATAATAGGTGAAGCTTTTTTTTTTTTTTTAAGAAGTTCACCTAGAGATAGTACATTGCAATATTGTATGGCTGGTGTTAAGGTGGGTAAGTTGAAGACCGAGCTCGATAGCTGCAGTCGCTTAAGTGCGGCCAGTATCCAGTATTCGGGAGATAGTGGGCTCGAATCCCACTGTCGGCAGCCCTGAAGAGTGGTATCCGTGGTTTCCCATTTTCACACCAGGTAAATACTGGAGCTGTACCTTTATCAAAGCCACGGCCGATTCCTTCCCATTCCTAGCCCTTTCCTATCCCATCGTCGCCATAAGACCTATCTGTGTCGGTGCGATGTAAAGCAACTTGCAAAAAAGAAAAAAAATGTCTAAGTTGAAGAGTATTTTCAGTGCTCATTTCTGCAAGAAACTGACCTTTTCAAATTGTTCTTTGTTGTAACATGCCCAGATATGAATCATTTAATTCAGGTGGCTTTCCTAAAAGTATGAAATTTTTGTACTTTATTTCTGTATTCAGTATAATGTAATGCAACAATTGAAATTACCACAAGATACCCAGCGCTTTCATTGATGTTATTGCTGTGCACCGTTCTCAGTAACTTAATCGTATTGTGTATACACGTGAGAATCGTGACGACTCTGAAAGTAAAGAGAGAAATGAGCGAGAGGCTGGGCGGTATGAGTCACTTACCTGTCAGTTAGCATTCGGGAGGTGGTGGGCTCGAATCCTATAGTCGGAAACGCTGAAGATGATTTTTCATAGTTTCCCATTTGTTCATGAAAAGAGTTACTGTGTGTCTGTGAGGCTAAGTGCACACCTAAACAATATTTTTTAATATTGAAAATATTTCTTAGCAAAGTAGGGGTCCCTATACTATGAAACACGTAAAATTAAGCAATTTTCCCAATTGTGTCCAAAGTTTAAGGACTAAAGGGCCTGGAAAGGTTTAAAATTGTGAGCCTTGGATAGCTCTATAAAGCAAAAAAATTCGAAAATAACTTCCAGCCTAAATGCAGTTCCGCAAAAACAGCCTAATTCCCTTGTTTCTTTACTCGTTTTCATCTTTTAAGTGGTTTTACGTCGTACCGACACAGATAGGTTTTATGGCGACGATGGGACAGAAAAAGGCTAGGAATGGGAAGGAAGCGGCCGTGGCCGTAATTAAGGTACAGCCCCAGCATTTGCCTGGTGTGAAAATAATGATAATGATGCTTGTTGTTTAAAGGGGCCTATCATCTAGGTCATCGGCCCCTAATGGTACGAAATGTTGTGTGTTGAGTCATCAGTCCATAGACTGGTTTGATGCAGCTCTCCACGCCACCCTATCCTGTGCTAACCTTTTCATTTCTACGTAACTATTGCATCCTACATCTGCTCTAATCTGTTTGTCATATTCATACCTTGGTCTACCCCTACCGTTCTTACCACCTACACTTCCTTCAAAAACCAACTGAACAAGTCCTGGGTGTCTTAAGATGTGTCCTATCATTCTATCTCTTATTCTCGTCAAATTTAGCCAAATCGATCTCCTCTCACCAATTCGATTCAGTATCTCTTCATTCGTGATTCGATCTATCCATCTCACCTTCAGCATTCTTCTGTAACACCACATTTCAAAAGCTTCTATTCTCTTTCTTTCTGAGCTAGTTATCGTCCATGTTTCACTTCCATACAATGCCACGCTCCACACGAAAGTCTTCAAAAACATCTTTCTAATTCCGATATCAATGTTTGAAGTGAGCAAATTTCTTTTCTTAAGAAAGCTCTTCCTTGCTTGTGCTAGTCTGCATTTTATGTCCTCCTTACTTCTGCCACCGTTAGTTATTTTACTACCCAAGTAACAATATTCATATACTTCCTGTAAGACTTCATTTCCTAATTTAATATTTCCTGCATCACCTGCCTTCGTTCGACTGCACTCCATTACTTTTGTTTTGGACTCATTTATTTTCATCTTGTACTCCTTACTCAAGACTTCATCCATACCATTCAGCAACTTCTCGAGATCTTCTGCAGTCTCAGATAAAATAACAATATCATCGGCAAATCTCAAGGTTTTGATTTCCTCTCCTTGGACTGTGATTCCCTTTCCAAATTTCTCTTTGATTTCCTTTACTGCCTGTTCTATGTAAACATTGAAAAGGAGAGGGGACAAACTGTAACCTTGCCTCACTCCTTTCTGGATTGCTCCTTCTTTTTCAAAGCCCTCGATTCTTATCACTGCACACTGATTTTTATACAGGTTGTAGATAATTCTTCGTTCTCGGTATCTGATCCCTATCATCTTCAGAATCATAAATAGCTTGTTCCAATCAACGAGATGTTATGAAAATTTAAAAATCTATAATCCTCTACTGACAAGAATTCGAAAACATGAGAACGAAGAAGCTTTAAACAATACTAATTACTGACCAAGGGACTGCTTCTAAAGCACAATACTGAATCGATGATGTTTGAAGTCGAAACGGGTCCAAAATCCAGATCATCGGCCCCTCTTAATGGTACTTATCGCTAATACAATAGAACCATTTGGCATGTTGCGGTACTAAATAAAAGTAGCGTAGACTCGCGGTATTCCACACATTGTGGTACTGCTTACGGGTAATGAAATTACCACATGTAACAAAGACCTATGGTGTTTCGAACACTGCGGCGCTATTTACAGGCAACGCAAACCTATGGCATTCCTCATATAAGTGGACTAACCACAAGGACCCGCACTATCCCGTGGTGTTCCTCACATAGTGGGAACTGAGGTAAGGCAGAACCATGGTGTCGCTCATATAGGGGTACGAATCGCAGGTACTGTAAAATGCATCCTCAGCTACACACTGTCGCTACTAATCACAAACCTATTGTGTACCTAATATAGTGGTACAACGCGCAAGTAAAAGCGACCCACGGTGTTCCCTGCGTGATGATACTAATTACAAGTAGTTTCATGGTTCTAATATGATCATCCCTTGGTCGCCCCTTACGACAGGCAGGGGATACCGTGGGTATCTTCGTTTGCACTCCCCATCCACAGGGTGTTGGTGTGAAAAAGGGAAATCACGGAAACCATTTTCAGGGCTGCCGACAGTGGGGTTGGAATCCACTATCTCCCGAATACTGGATAATGGCCGCCCTTAAGCGATTGCACTTATCGAGCTCGGTCGTTTTCTTTTTTATTCAAATCCTAGCCAAATTAACTTATTTACATAATTCTTTCTGTTATGTGTTCTTTGGTTCAATACCTTCAGGCGTTTATGGATTTTTTAAATCTCCACACCGAATGTAGTTATAAAGGCTTAAGCCAAACTCTAAATTGGCACACATTAGCGCTCGTAGTGGTAGAAAAAGGCAAACTGCTAATCTAATCGACCGGATGATGATTAAGAAAAGGATTGTAATTTTTAGGAATAAATAAAGAATATATTATCATGCTTTATTATATTATATTTGCCTAAAATTCGTAGCTCATATCTCTAGGATGTTTTCAACATTGAGTTGCTTGTCTAGAACTGTGGATTTGTGAATAAAATCACTAGCTTCAGGTAAAAAAAGAAATCTTTTACTGTAAAGGGATATATAAAACAACAATATTTAAACACTGGAAAGTTCTTAAAGAGAAGTTGTAATTATTGGCTAAAATGAAAAAGTATGCTATACATTACAAATTGATCATACAAAACACTACAAATTGATCATACAAAATATTACTACATAAAGTGTTTTGTACCAAATAAATTCCACATGTAATGTACATCTTCCTTGTACTTGCTTTCTTCATCCACTGACAGCAATGAAGATCAATCTGAAACAAATAATGCATTATGGAATTATGAGACTTGCTCATGAATAACATTATAAATAAATGTGACACCATGTTGGAATGATAAAGTAAAGTAGAAGAAAATATTGTGGATAGAATGAAAAACAACAAAACTAGAAGGAAGTTGAAGGATGTTTTAATTGTTTGGGTCATCGGTATGTAGATTGGTTTGATGCAGTTGTCCATGCCACCCTATCCTTTGCTAACTTTTAAATTTCTACCTAACTACTACATCCTACATCTACTCTAATCTGTTTGTCTACCATTACCACTACCATTACCACTACCATTACCATTACCGTTCGTATCCCCCTGTGGGTGGGGGCGGTAGAATAACACCCACGGTATCCCCTGCCTGTCGTAAGAGGCGACTAAAAGGGGCCCCAGGGGCTCTGAACTTTGGAGCGTGGGTTGGCGACCACGGGGCCCTTAGCTGAGTCCTGGCATTCCTTCCACTTACTTATGCCAGGCTCCTCACTTTCATCTATCCTTTCCGACCTCCCTTGGTCAACTCTTGTTCTTTTCCGACCCAGACGCTATTAGGTTTGCGAGGGCTAGGGAGTCTTTCATTTTCACGCCCTTCGTGGCCCTTGTCTTACTTTGGTCGATATCTTCATTTTTCGAAGTGTCGGACCCCTTCCATTTTTTCCCTCTGATTAGTGTTATATAGAGGATGGTTGCCTAGTTGTACTTCCTCATAAAACAATAATCACCATCACCACCCACCACCGTTCGTATCACCTACACTTTCCCCAAGAACTAACTGAACAACTCCTGGGTGTCATAAATTGTGCCCTATCATTCTATTCCTTCTTCTCGTCAAATTTTGCCAAATCATTCTCCTCTGACCAATTCCATTCAGTATCTCTTCATTCGTGATTAGATCTGCCCATTCCTCTGTAACACCACATTTCAAAAGCTTCTATTCTCTTTCTTTCTGAGCTGGTTATCGTCCATGTTTCACTTCCATACAGTTCTACTCTCCAGACAAAAGGCTTCAATAATATCTCTGTAATCCTATATCAATGATCGAAGTGAGCAAAAAATGAAATGGCGTACGGCTTTTAGTGCCGGGAGTGTCCGAGGACATGTTCTGCTCGCCATTTGCAGGTCTCTTGAGTTGACACCCGTAGGCGACCTGTGCATCGTGATGAGGATGAAATGATGATGAAGACGACACATACACCCAGCCCCCGTGCCAGCGAAATTAATAAAGGATGGTTAAAATTCCAGACCCTGCCGGGAATCAAACCGGAGACCCCTGTGACCAAAGGCCAGCACGCTAACCATTTAGCCACGGAACCGGACAGCAAATTTCTCTTCTTAAATAAAGCTATTTCTTGCTTGCGCTAGTTTGCATTTTATGTCCTTACTTCGGTTCGTTAGTTATTCCACTATCCAAATAACAATATTCACACCGAGCGAGTTGGCCACGCGGTTAGCTTCGCGTAGCTGTGAGCTTACATTCGGGAGATAGTGGGTTCGAATACTACTGTCGGCAGCCCTGAAGAAGGTTTTCCGTTGTCTCCTATTTTCACACCAGAGAAATGCTGGGGCTGTACCTCAATTAAGGCCACGACCGCTTCCTTCCCACTCCTAGCCGTTTCCCATCCTTGCATCGCCGGAAACCTTCAATGTGTTAGAGCGATGTTAAAACCATCAGCGAAGAAAATCATCTACTTCCTTTAGGCTAACACTCAATTTCTTAATCTAATATTTCCTGCATCACCTGACTTTGTTCGGCTGCACTCTGTTCCTTTTGTTTTCATCATCGTATTCCTAACATCTCTACAGACGTGCTCTGGCTGTAATGTTGTGATTATGTACATTAATCATACATTCATTTCACCTAGTCCCACCTTGTCAAATTTGTTAACAGTTTGTTGTTATTAAAGGCCGTAAATATTTCGAGAAACTTAAACTGTTCTCTTCTTCAGCGGCGTAAAATTACCAAACATTCTCTTGGTCTTGTCACATCAAGTGTCCAATAGTACGTTTGGTAATTTTGGACTTGTTACATCAAGAGTCCAAAAGTATGTTTGGTAATTTTGGACTTGTTACATCAAGAGCAGTGTTGACAACTTAGCGGATTTTCCGCTAAATTTAGCGGAATTAGAAGACTGTCGGCGGAGAAAAATATCATTTAGCGGACAGCGGATTTTTTGGCGGAATTCGAGATTTATTATAGCGGAATTTATTGTTTTATCAATTTTGCGCTTTAAAAAAAAATTGTACTCCAGTCTGTCTCCGAGCTATTCCGTATTTTTATCAGGAGCTAGTAATCAGTAATCACATGAGGAAAACGTGTTATTTGGATTTGATGTTATGAGATCATGGTAGGGCCTATTATAAATTTGTAACGAGTGGGGAAAGGATACTTATCTCTTAGTTGACGATTGACGACAGATAATGAAACTGTGAGAGAGTAGCATTTATATTTATGCTATGAAGGGAGACCTTTTAATGAACTGGCCTGTTTTATGTGTGGCCATTGAGGTAGGGGATTCACCTAGTTTGCACCCGGCACTAAAACGCCTACAAGTTTTAGCTCGCCGGCTCGCAGGCAAGGGGTTAATCCCAGTGAAACTCACAAATCAGGTGAGTACAGATATTTATTATTATTATTATTATTATTATTATTATTATTATTATTATTATTATTATTATTATTATTATTATTATTATTATTATTATTATTATTATTATTATTATTATTATTATTATTATTATTATTATTATTATTATTATTATTGTACCGGGCGGTACACCTACACGCCGCTAATTCAAACATTGCGCCAGTTGAAACTCCTCTACTGGGGGAAGCCTGAACTTTAACAACCACATTAATTCTAAGATTTCTTAGAAGATGTCCCTACTGTAAATTTTGAAGTGTTCTGAAGTATGTCAGTTTCGATTCGTTTTTGTTTTCTCTGTAGTAAGAAGTGTGAACATTCTCTTCTAGATGGCACTACTTAAGAACTACAATTGTGCACCCTAGTGCGAAGTCAAGGAACTTTTTTTGAAGAAATTTTGTAGTCATAAGTTTGTTCTTTGTTAAATTTCTTTCAGTTATTTTTTGGGTTGGCAGTATAACCCTTCTCTTTCCGCTTGTTTTGAATTTAGCCAATCCCGAATTTCTCTAATTAATTTTTGACCAATAACGTATGTCTTCTCCGATATGGAGATGTTGCTTTATGCTACCCAATAAAATTGAGGGGGGTGTGGGTTCTCATTCTTGAAAGGTCTCGAATGTTCCACGAGGGTATTTAAACTGCTGATTTTCTGGTCTCCGTGCCACTTCAGTAACATCTATCCTAGTGTGATTATGTAGCAGGGGGCGGGAAGCGCCTCTTTATTCGGGCAGCTGTTCATCCATAAGGTAATGGCCTTTTAATAACTTCTTTTCTCGCTAGCTCAGCAGTTTAACCCTCGGGGCAGGTTCGAAATTTTTATCATGTAACTTTCCTTTAAGTCCGCCTCTGTGGTGTAGTGGTTAGCGTGATTAGCTGCCACCCCCGGAGGCCCGGGTTCGATTTCCGGCTCTGCCACGAAATTTGAAAAGTGGTACGAGGGCTGGAACGGGGTCCACTCAGCCTCGGGAGGTCAACTGAGTAGAGGTGGGTTCGATTCCCACCTCAGCCATCCTGGAAGTGGTTTTCCGTGGTTTCCCACTTCTCCTCCAGGCGAATGCCGGGATGGTACCTAACTTAAGGCCACGGCCGCTTCCTTCCCTCTTCCTTGCCTGTCCCATCCAATCTTCCCATCCCTCCACAAGGCCCCTGTTCAGCATTGCAGGTGAGGCCACCTGGGCGAGGTACTGGTCATACTCCCCAGTTGTATCCCCCGACCAAGGGTCTGAAGCTCCAGGACACTGCCCTTGAGGCGGTAGAGGTGGGATCCCTCGCTAAGTCCGAGGGAAAAACCGAACCTGGAGGGTAAACAGATGATGATGATGATGATGAACTTTCCTTTAAAAGACCTCAGGGGCTCTGAACTTTGGAGTGTGGGTTGGCGACCACGAGGCCCTCAGCTGAGTCCTGGCATTGCTTCCACTTACTTGTGCCAGGCTCCTCACTTTCATCTATCCTATCCGACGTCTCTTGGTCAACTCTTGTTCTTTTCCGACCCCGACGCTATTAGGTTTGCGAGGGCTAGGGAGTCTTTCATTTTCACGCCCTTTGTGGCCCTTGTCTTTCTTTGACCGATATATTCATTTTTCGAAGTGTCGGATCCCTTCCATTTTCCCCCCTGATTAGTGTTATATAGAGGATGGTTGCCTAGTTGTACTTCCTCTTAAAACAATAATCGCCACCACCTTTCCTTTAAAATGTAAAAGACACTTGGTATAAATTCTGTCTCTTTAACTACAAATTGGGGTAGAGAGTGCCTAACCCTCTCGAGCTCCCACTCGTATTGTTTTGAGGTGACTACGTTTTCATAACAGTTTCCCTTCTCCTCGTAATGTAATAAAGTTTTCCTATCGTGTCACCTCCGTTGTATGGGATTAGCCCTTGCATAAGCGGCCTAGTGCCAAATAGGTTTTAACAAAGTGTATTAGGAGTGCAAGTTACGCCTCCACTCAAGTTGGTATTTTGGGGCCATGTAATTGTCCTGTTTCTTTACTGAATAGGACTCAGTAGGTTGGGTATTTTTACCCCTGTTCTGGTGTGCCTGGAGGGCAGCTTGAAGGTGGAGTTTGGTGTGGCCTTTGAATAGGCTTGAACTTTGAGAGCGGGTTGCTCTTTCTTAAATTTGGTTTCTGTGTGCCTCGAGCAGGCTTAACTGGGTAATTGGGAGCTAGTGCTCCTTGGCATGATTGGGGTTTTCTGCCCCTTTGTTGAACCTTGTACATAGGTAAAGTTGGGCTCATTGCTCAAGGATTGCGTGTCTGGGGGCTCGAAGCCCAAATCCATTAACAAATTGCAATTGTACATTCTTAATTTGTTGATATGCTACTGAGTACCTGTTATACTTGTTACTTCTTGATCTTGAAAAGAAAATATAACCTTTGTTAAATTTTAAATTAACTTTAATTTCGTAAGTTGAGACCTATTCATCCCAGCACCTTCTTTCACTTCTGCCGGTCCACAAAACATCGTAACAATTATTATTATTATTATTATTATTATTATTATTATTATTATTATTATTATTACTCATTATTTGAGATCGGATTTCTTGGCGGAATTTTAGCGGATTTTTAGTAGTATTTAGCGATCTTGAAAATATAAGTTGGCAACACTGATCAAGAGTCCAAAAGTATGTTTGGTAAGTTTGGACTTGTCACATCAAGACTCCAAGAGCATGTTTGGTAATTTTATGCCGCTAAAGAAGTTTAAGTTTCTCGAAATATGTACGGCTTTTAATAACAACATATTGTTAATAGTATTTAAATAAATTTAAATAAATTAATGGTATGCTTAATTCAATATGGGCCTAAGAGAGTTGACCATTACGTTAAAAACAATTAATTTTGGTATACGTGGTGCTGCTCCTCGCCAGGTCCAGGTTGGTGTTGAGGAGGGTTTCTTCGAGGCCAGTCCATTGGTTTGGTGGCCTGGCATCAGTGGCGTATGCTGCAATCAAGACATGGGCTATCACTAGACTTAGGTTACGCAGTTTCGATAGTTGGTTTAGTGAACGTCAAGCCTTAAGGGTTTTGAGCTGCAGCTAATAGCCATCTGAGTAGCTTGCTGTGTTAAGGATGGTTCACAAGACCTAGCCTCTGCTACTGCCAATACTCAACACCTGATCAATATAGATGGTAGCCAACGAATCAGCCTCATCGCACTCTTAATTCCCCTAGCTCAGGGACTGAGTGCTTATGACGTCTTCACCATTCATTTCATCAGGTCACCATCAAGCCTTTCCAGAGGCTATGCATTATTATTATTATTATTATTATCATTATTATTATTATTATTATTATTATTATTATTATTATTATTATTATTTCTTAATCCGTTTGTCCTCAAGGGTTGGTTTTTCTCTCGGACTCAGCGAGGGATCCCACCTCTACACTCAAGGCCAGTGTCCTGGAACGTGAGCCTTTGGGTCGGGGGATAAAACTGAGAAGGAGGACCAGTACCTCGTCTAGGCAGCCTTATCTGCTATGCTGAACAAGGACCTTGTGGGGGATGGGAAGATCGAAAGGGATAGATAAGGAATAGAGAAGGAAGCTGTCGTGGCCTTAAGTTAGTTACCAACCCGGCATTTACCTGGAGGAGCAGTGGGAAACCATGGAAAACCACTTTGAGGATGGCTGAGGTAGGAATCAAACCCTCCTGTACTTAGTTGACCTCCCGATGCTGAGTGGACCCCGTTCCAGCCCTCGTACCACTTTTCAAATTTTGTTGCAGAGTCGGGATTCGAACCTGGGTCTCCGGGGGTGCCAGCTATACACACTAACCACTACACCACAGAGGCGGACATTATTATTATTATTATTATTATTATTATTATTATTATTATTATTATTATTATTATTATTATTATTATTATTATTATCATTATTTACAAGCAAATGGACCACTAAGGATCACACTACAACTTCATTTCTTTCCCTTCGTGTGGAGTTTTCTCTGTGTCCAATACTCCTTCATGCGTTCGCTGGCCTGCTTCCGTTGTTCATCTGTCCAGGTTCTTACAGTCTTCTTAGTTCTTCCTGCGGCTTGAACATCTTCCAGATTATTCAGTGTGTTCCTAAACGTATTCCTTTCCAACAGCTGGTCTACCATGATGCTTAACCTTTCAATATCCTTCTTCGTTTCCTTAATCCATGCTGTAGTGATCTTTTTCCTCTTCCTTTTTTCTTAGAAGATGATGAACCACCAACAAAGGAAGAAGTCAAGGAAGCCCTTGAAAACCTCAAAAAACAACAAGGCAAGTGGAGAGGACTCAATAATGGCAGAAATGTTGAAATGGGCAGAACCAGAAATCTTAGATGATCTTCACCAAATCATCAAGGAAATCTGGGAGAAGGAGACAATCCTAGAAGAATGGATAATAGCACTTATCCATCCGCTGCATAAGAAAGGGGACAAACAGGATGTCAACAACTATAGGGGTGTGTCCCTCCTCCCGATCGTCTATAAAATCATCTCAAAACTGCTTCTTAATAGAATAGAGGTGAATCTAGACCAACAACTAGGGGAATACCAAGTAGGGTTTTGGAAAGGCCACTCCTGTATCGAACAAATATTCAACCTGAAGTCAATACTCCTCCACAGAATGTTGAGTGGTAAGAAAATTGTGGTGTCGTTTATAGACTTTAAAAAATCTTTGATTTGGGAGAGCTCCTTCCTTATGCCTCATCCCCGTAAAACTTGGTATCAAGAAAAGGTTTGTGTACTATACATTTTTCTTCTTCTGTCTATTTCATATTGCCGCCAAACAAATGCATAGATGTCAATTTACTCTACTCCATGGAATACCATCCGTACACACTTGAAATTACGTAGTTGAATGACACCCCAACTGAAAAATTGAGCATCATCGGCCTTCTACGCCAGCTCTCGGAGCTTGGTTTCCGTGGAGAGGGAAGGGGGGTGGTAGAGTTACATTTCCACAGTGGAATCCCACTCTAATCTGTTCTTACTGTCAATACCCCAGTTGTTTGTATGATGCTCTTAGCTCTACTATCTACTCTCCTTGCCTTGCTACTCTACCCATGTAAATGAGCCTTTAGGAACCACGTAGCCCAAGGGGCGTCAACAACACAAGAAGAAAATAGTCGTAACAAAAGGCTCATTTATATTTTGACTTATCCTTGTATTTTGTAATGAATTAGTTTTAACAGGCTTAATAACCTCAGAGTTATAAATTAACTAAGTTGAAACTGAGGAAAACTGGCTTCCATTATTCAAAAAACAATTTTCAGAGCTACACTCAGGACGCAAAACATGCCACAAAAAGGTGTACCAGGTGTATGCATAAATCTTTTCCAGTGTAAGTGAGAGATGGTGCCAGTGAACAGTCTGCAGCATATGAATTTGACACATGTCAGTTCGTTCGTCTGACATTAACCTACCAACACACATAAGTTGAGTCCGCCAAACACTAGCGTCTGTGTTGTATCATTTAGTGATCACGTCTACTTTTATGCCTGAAAAAGGACATTTGCGACACACATTGCTTTACAAAGGTAAAAAATGAGAGTATCCTCCTAATTCAATACAATAAATATTCCGTCATTAGATGGAGTAAACAAATTCAAACATGTTTCGGCTCGTTTGAGCCATCTTCAGTGAAAAATGAGGGGAGTTTGAAATAATTTACATAATATAAGTTGAAAAAATGCTAAAAAACATAATGAAGGAGCAAATGAAAAAACAAACAAAAGAGAGCCTAGACGGAAACAAAATTAGCACAAATATACAATATTTACATCAATATGCAGAGCAAAAAACAACTCACTGCGACAAAATTCAGCGAAAAGGTGTTAATTTAAAATAATAATTGAAACTAAAAACTGTGTAAACCTAAGAAAACAAAGGAATGAAAAAACAAATGATGCAGATGGAAATGAACAATAGTAGCACATGGTGAGGTTGTGGACCACCAAAATATTGTTTAGTAACAATATCAAAACAGATTGAAATCACGGTCGAAAATCATCCTGGTAAAAACCCATCACATTAAATTGGTCAGGAGGAGAATTGGAGCAAACATTTTTGAGAAACCAAGCCTGATATGATGTGCAGGCGAAAAGCCTGTGACAAGGAAAAAACACCAATGAAATTTAAAGCTTGAGAAACAGCAGCATTCTCAATATCTTCTCAATCTGGCGGTCCCTTTCTTGATTATTGTTTCATAATGTTGGCTGGTGTCTTGCCTTATTATACAGGGTCGGAAGGGCCGTGATATAAAACGAGCCGAAACATGTTTGAATTTGTTTACTCCGTCTAATGACGGAATATTTATTGTATTGAATTAGGAGGATACTCTCATTTTTCACCTTTGTAAAGCGAAAACCGTCAATACGGAATGATTCTAATATCTTGTAACACATTGCTTTTCTTATTTAATCAAGAAAAAAGGCTCTGTGTAAAGTCCTCGTTAGCTGGTAGAAACATATGGTGAACACATTCCATCGATTAGATCATTTGAGTCGTGGTTTTGATCATTTAAATGTGGGGATTTCAATGTGAAAGAGAGTGCGCGCTCTGGTAGACCACAAATATGTGAAGACTCTTGAAGCCCAGTGAAACAATTAATGCACAACACTATCACCAACAAATGATTAATTTAAATCATGCATTGATCAATAGGCAACTGGAATGGGCCAGAAGACATGGCAAAATAATTTTGTTACATGACAATATGCTGTCTCATATAGCAAAACCAATGAAAGACACATTGAAATTGCTTGGATGGGGCATCCTTTTACCCCCTGCCTACTGCCCCGATTTGGCACCATTTGACTATCACCTCTTTGCATAAATGGGGCACGCGCTTGCAGGGCAGCACTTCAGCAGATTAGAGGAAGTTGGAAAATGGCTCGACAAATAGTTTGCCACAAAAGACAAGCAGTTTTTCTGGCATGGTATTCATAACTAACGAGAAAGATGGGTGAAGTGTGTAGAAGCCAACAGCCAATAGTTTTAATAAACAAAAACTGAATTTCCCTTGAAAATTTTCTTTGCCACAAAAACCGGCGAAAACGTATGCATACACCTGGTAAATAGTACATTTACTTACCATATGTGAACTTGTAGTTGCGTTGCGAGCCTGATCCGCCCACTCGGTCCAGATGTTGGAACTTCCTGGGGAGTACCAACTTAGAAGGTGTACTGCTCGACTTCTTGAGTTGCTTCTTGATCATCGTGAAGATTTCTGGAAATTTATTGAATTGAGGGTAAAGCGCGTATTCGGAAATTCCATCCAAGTTGCCCTGCAAGCTGCGCGGGCTTTCTCTTTTGCGTGCGCTTTTTGTGTTGTCATGAGTTTCATTGGAGCAATCCGGACACTTAGACATCTTAAACTCATGGCGGGTCAATTCGGAGTCATTTCCCTCCCGATCGTCTTCGCCAGAAGTTAGATTGTCTTTCCTTAAAAATGCATCATGGGAATATTGGGAGTCCAGAAGGGAAGCAGTTGAAAATTCTGGCAATGATTTATTCGTCTTTAGATAAGATGAGCTGTTGTCTGCCAGAGACAAGTTTCCTTGTTCTATAGTCTTGTCCAGAAAAGGTCCCAATGTTGATGAATTAAAATCATTTACATTTTCTTCCAAGTGTGTTCCACTTGCTGTCGCTTCCTTGTTGTTTAAATCACATGTGGAGTTAGGTGAAGCATTGCACAATCCTGTGCGATTTTCATCTCTTAAAATAATTGAATCTGGGGTTTTCTTGCTTTGAATTCCTGTTTTGTGATACTTCTTGCCAAGGCCTTTCATCAGAACATCTTTATGTGGTTCTGTACTGATCTCCTGATCACTCAGAGACCCATTTTGGAAAAGTTGTCCTGCTTCATGAGCGTTTAATTTTTCATTCTTTACTGCTTGCTTGACTGATTCCATTTTCATTTCAGGTACACCCTCAAGAACTTTTGAAGCTTCAGTGATGCCCCTGTCTCCACTCAAAGATGCAGGAACTTCTTGAGTCATCTTCAACAACTGTGCACCATCCGTGCTCGCTGTTGTTAAATCTGTTGTTGAACAACATTCCAGTCCCTTTTCATGGCAGTAAATTCCTTGTGTTGTTGACTCAACTGATTCGGAACCTTCATGGACTGTGTTTTCCTCCTCTGAATTGTTGTGTCGTGTGGGAATCAATGCATCACCCATTTTGATATTGCTCTGCTCACCAGTGACTTGATTCAGGTTTACTGCAGGATGACACTTTGTTTGTGATTTTTGAGAGTGACAACAGTGCGAATTGTTAACACGATCACATGAACTTTCAGTCAGAGATGGTGTCTGCGTTGTATTTTTACAATCTGGACAACAGTAAACACAACAGTCCTTTGATTTCTTCTCACCCCTCTCCTTGCTAAAGGACTTGCTATTGTTTACTGTACCAGTGATGTTATTTAGCATAGTTTTCAACGGCACACTGTGCGAGCCCACCAGCTTATTCTCGAGGATTATTTTGTCATGAAAATCAGTACGTTGTGGAGCAAGAAGATTATATCTCACATTACAATTGTTTGCTTTGCATCCAGGTGTGAGTTCCTGCTGAGAACCGTGTTCTTTCTTATTCTTTTGAAGGACTTTGGCATGAGCTTGACTCAGTTGTTTGAGTAGGTTGAGATAATCCAGTGAGCTCCTAATTCTTCTCAAATCAACTGTTTTGTTTTCTAGAGCATCCAAAGGCACTATAAACCTGTCACCAAAGTAATCTACCGAATATTCCACTATGTGGGGCTGAAGTCCATTCATACCACTTCTTCTCCAGGATCTCCTATTTAATGGAACCGTGGTGAAGTAATCCAGTTCAAATGATGGTTTTCCTTGCATTAAAATATTCGGTTCCTTGGCATCAGGTCTATGACGATGGAAGATTTGATGACGCATTTCAGCAGTTTCTGCTTCCTCGACTGTAAAGAAAATGAAAGGTAGATTAATCCATTGAATTCTAATACTGTACAGGGTTAGAGTTGCCATATGAACCCTCTAGATTCAAAACCCCCTAAAGACCATATTTTTTGAAATTGAGATAAACATAGCAGTGGATTTCCAAGGATGAGTTCATGAACCTCTGAGTCTCAAAACTCGCTAAGTTACTTAGAACGAGCTACTTGAAAATCACTGTTAAATTCAAAGTCCTCTATATCCACCACCAGTTACGTTCAAAAGCCTGTATGTGTATCAACCAATGAGAAATTTCAGATATACTGAGGAATAAGAATGACGTCACTTGTTTAGCAGTGCAGCCAACTCTTGCAATCTTCTCTTAACTACAGATTTTCGTATATTAATGGACCCGAATGAAGACAAAACAGTACGATTGTCAGAGGATAACTTGAACGTATTCACGGGGATTTTGATTAAAGTAAGAGGCTTAATCACTGGAGAAAGGACAAGTTGCCCGTTCTTTCTACCACAGACAGGAGAATTCTATAGCAGTATGTTGGCAATATACGTTACTCTGATAGTAGGGGGCTTCCTAGTGCATTAAGGAGAAAGCAATTTATTGTCCATTTCCTTGGCATCATTTATTGAAAAATGAGGGACGAAACTTTTCTTGTTGCTAAAGCAACTCTACGAAGAGGGTGAAAAAGTTTGCGGCAGGTGGATACTTTGAAAAGGTCTAGGCAAAAGCGAGAAAGGTGAATAATGTTTAGTGATTCAAGTATTATTGAAGTGCTTAAAGTTACATTGTTGACTGTGATTTATAAGTTCGTATTCATGATTACTAGGCCAAGAATGCAAAACAGTTGTATAAAATGTGATTCAGTGATCTTATATTGTTTAACATCATTTTCGTCACAACAGCTGAAGTAAAGTGAGTTAGTTTCAAAATGCTCCATATCCAGTAGTATTCATGATTATGAGTTTCAAAATCCCCTATGTTAGTATTTGAGATTCAAAACCCCCTACGTTCATATTTAACACTGATTTTACTGCATATTAATATCTCTTAACATATTTTATATAACTTATAATTGCTTCTGGATCCTCTTTGAATGTTTAGATAACACAAATTGTCCAATACCATTTCAAGAATAACCTGTCAAAGAAAAAGTCACATCCTGAACAATTTATACAAGTGGATATAGAGGATTTTGAATCTAGAGGATTCATATGTCCTGATAAAGCGGGATTGTCCTGAATTTGAGCATGTGTCCCGATGTCCTGACTGAATTTTTAAAAATCCCTAAATGTCCTGAATTTTAAAAATCAGAGCAAATTATTTAAAATTTTGCTTAAATTGTTGGTCATACTGAACCAGAGTCTGGTGTCATTACCTGACATTGTCATGGTAATAGGCTTGACCTAAGCTAACGCTATCTACTTCCACCAGGGAGCAGCGTGTTGAATAATGATGAAAATTATTTTGTATCCATGTTAGGTAGTAATAAATGGGTTCAGTTTTTAAAGCAATGTAAATACAGTGAGCAATATTCTGAATTGTTTAATAAATTGGCTCAGTTCTATTTCTGTTTACCTGGCCATAATGCATGTGTGGAAAGAAGTTTTTCTTTAATGAATTCACAATGGACAGATGACAGAAATAGACTGAAAGTAGAATCTGTTAAATCAATATTATTGCTGCAATACAATTGTAAAGAATTATCTTGGCAGGAATCCCCCTGTGGGTGGGGGCGGTAGAATAATACCCACGGTATTCCCTGCCTGTCGTAAGAGGTGACTAAAAGGGGCCCCAGTGCCCTGAACTTTGGAGCGTGGATTGGCAACCACGGGGTCCACAGCTGAGTCCTGGCATTGCTTCCACTTACTTGTGCCAGGCTCCTCACTTTCATCTATCCTATCCGACCACCCTTGGTCAACTTTTGTTCGTTTCCGACCCCGACGCTATTAGGTTTGCGAGGGCTAGAGAGTCTTTCATTTTCACGCCCTTCGTGGCACTTGTCTTCCTTTGACCGATATCTTCAGTTTCCGAAGTGTCGGATCCCTTCCATTTTTCCTCTCTGATTAGTGTTAGATAGAGGATGGTTGCCTAGTTGTACTTCCTCTTAAAACAATAATCACCACCACCACCATCTTGGCAGGAATTTCATAATTACATTTAAAACATGATGAGTTGCAAAAAAGTGTGTCATGTTCGGAAAAAGTATGATTGGTATCAACATCAGAGCACTTCTGTGTTATAAATACCTTTAAGCAAAGGTAAATAAATGCTGTTTTAACTTTTCACTCACCGTGAGCTGCCCCATCTGTTACTTAAAACTCTATGCAAATAACATTGAATATTAGATAATTTTGGAGTGGACTCTAAAGTAGGTGTTTTACTTATCTATAGAGTGATAAATAAGTTACAAGATTGTGAACAACTGCAACGTGACCTCGAAAATGTTGTGAGATGGACAGCAGGCAATGGTATGTTGATAAACAGGGTTAAAAGTCAGGTTGTGAGTTTTACAAGTAGGAAAAGTCCTCTCAGTTTTAATTACTGCGTTGATGGGGTGAAAGTTCCTTTTGGGGATCATTGTAAGTATCTAGGTGTTAATATAAGGAAAGATCTTCATTGGGGTAATCACATAAATGGGATTGTAAATAAAGGGTACAGATCTCTGCACATGGTTATGAGGGTGTTTAGGGGTTGTAGTAAGGATGTAAAGGAGAGGGCATGTAAGTCTCTGGTAAGACCCCAACTAGAGTATGATTCCAGTGTATGGGACCCTCACCAGGATTACCTGATTCAAGAACTGGAAAAAATCCAAAGAAAAGCAGCTCGATTTGTTCTGGGCGATTTCCGACAAAAGAGTAGCGTTACAAAAATGTTGCAATGTTTGGGTTGGGAAGAATTGAGAGAAAGAAGAAGAGCTGCTCGACTAAGTGGTATGTTCCGGGCTGTCAGCGGAGAGATGGTGTGGAATGACATTAGTAGACGAATAAGTTTGAATGGCGTTTATAAAAGTAGGAAAGATCACAATATGAAGATAAAGTTGGAATTCAAGAGGACAAACTGGGGCAAATATTCATTTATAGGAAGGGGAGTTAGGGATTGGAATAACTTACCGAGAGAGATGTTCAATAAATTTCCAATTTCTTTGAAATCATTTAGGAAAAGGCTAGGAAAACAACAAATAGGGAATCTGCCACCTGGGCGACTGCCCTATATGCAGATCAGTATTGATTGATTGATTGATACATAAAGTAAATTAAAGTAAAGTAATGTTCAATAAATTTCCAATTTCTTTGCAATCATTTAAGAAAAGGCTAGAAAAACAACAGATAGGGAATCTGCCACCTGGGCGACTGCCCTAAATGCATCAGTATTGATTGATTGATTGATTGATTGATTGATTGATATCTCTATTTAATTTTTAACATTAACATCATATAACAAGGGTGTATTTTGGTAACAGATGGGACAGTTCATGTGGAATTACCCAAATACACTCATTGGAAACAAAGACACTGACTTTTGGTCTAGAGCATGGGGGCAAGGATGAAAATATCAAATAATATTCTTAAAGGAGCGAAAGCACGATCGCATCCCCGTTTGTATGGGGGCAAGTGCTCCCATGGTGTCGGCACCTATGGTTGGAACTTGTCGATGTTAGTGTCCTGAATTTCATCCTGAACCTTATGGCAACAATATTACAGGGTCCCCCATATAAACTAAGACCATCGAAGCAGCGTTTTTACTCTCCGACACGCAAGCTGCAGTATGGGAGATGCACACGTGGTTCCTGACCTAGCAAGCAGCCTGCACGTGTTCGACCTGGGAAGCATCAGTCACCAGTCTGAATCTCAGTTGTTAACATGGTGAGACAGTTATCATTGCAATACCGTATTTTCGTATGTAAAAGTTCTACTCCCCCTGTGGGTGGGGGCGGTAGAATAACACCACAGTATCCCCTGCCTGTCGCAAGAGACGACTAAAAGGGGCCTCAGTGGCTCTGAACTTTGGAGCGTGGGTTGGCGACCACGGGGCCCTCAGCTGAGTCCTGGCATTGCTTCCACTTACTTGTGCCAGGCTCCTATCTATCCTATCCGACCTCCCTTGGTCAACTCTTGTTCTTTTCTGACCCCGACGCTATTAGGTTTGCGAGGGCTAGGGAGTCTTTCATTTTCACGCCCTTCGTGGCCCTTGTCTTCCTTTGGCCGATATCTTCATTTTTCGAAGGGTCGGTCCCTTCCATATTTTCTCTCTGATTAGTGTTATATAGAGGATGGTTGCCTAGTTGTACTTCCTCTTAATACAATAATCACCACCACCACCTCAGTGGCTCTGAACTTTGGAGCGTGGGTTGGTGACCACGGGGCCCTCAGCTGAGTCCTGGCATTGCTTCCACTTACTTGTGCCAGGCTCCTCACTTTTGTCTATCCTATCCGACCTCGCTTGGTCAACTCTTGTTCTTTTCTGACCCCGACGCTATTAGGTTTGCGAGGACTTGGGAGTCTTTCATTTTCACGCCCTTCGTGGCCCTTGTCTTCCTTTGGCCGATATCTTCATTTTTTGAAGTGTCGGTTCCCTTCCATTCTTTCCCTCTGATTAGTGTTATTTAGAGGATGGTTGCCTAGTTGTACTTCCTCTTAAAACAATAATCACCACCACCACCACTTACAAATGAAATCTGAAACATCATCGTGACAGAACTCACTCGCGTCAGCCAGAATGTGGTTACCTGTATAACCCAGGAAGAACGACACTTCCAGCATCTTTTATAAGGTAAGATTTCATGTAAGATTGTATACACACTTAAAGCAGGGCGGCCGCGTGCGACATAAATTCGGTGGAAGCAGCTGCCTTAGCACAGAGTACAAACACCATGCGTTTGATCTTAATTTATACGAGAGACCCTAGACCAGTAATACAGAATACCAATTTAAAATCAAAGATGATACGTACAATATAGTAAGTAACATAGTATAATTCTTACACTTTACAACTTTTTTTTTCGCTATTGGCTTTACGTCGCATCGACACAGATAGGTCTTATGGCGACGATGGGACAGGAAAGGGCTAGAACTGGGAAGGAAGCGGCTGTGGCCTTAATTAAGGTACAGTCCCAGCATTTGCGTGGTGTGAAAATGGGAAACCATAGAAAACATGCAGACATGTTTTTAAGTAGTGTCAAAGCATTTATCATCACTCATCATATAGTTTCTATTTATAGACCAGTTTAGATAAACACAGGTTTGCGTATCTGTTTGTTTCTGCAGTTATCGTCCAGAATTCGTCAGTTAGAACACACCAGAAAACATCTAATGTAGAAGATCTATCACCCAGACTTCTATAACCTCCTTGGGCAGTGATATGAGGAAGGATATTTATTGGGGTAATCATATATATGGGATTTTAAATAAAGGTGACTGATCTCCTCATTTAGGGTAGTTATGAGGGTATTTATGGGATGTAAAGCAGAGTGCGTATAAGTCTCTCAAAAGACCTCAATTAGAGTATGGTTCCAGTGTATGGGAACCTCACCAGTATTACTTGATTTGAGAATTGGAAAAATCTAAATAAAAGCACCTTGATTTTTTCTGGACGATTTCCGACAATAGAGTAGACTTACGAAAATATTGCAAAGTTTGGGCTGGGAAGACTTAGGAGAAAGTGGTATTTACATTAAATCAATAAAATAAAATATCCACCTTTTTGATACTTATATTTGCTTTAGTCCGCCTCTGTGGTGTAGTGGTTAGCGTGATTACCTGCCACCCCTGGAGGTCCGGGTTTGATTCCCGGCTCTGCCACGAAATTTGAAAAGTGGTACGAGGGCTGGAACGGGGCCCACCCAGCCTCAGGAGGTCAACTGAGTAGAGGTGGGTTCGATTCCCACCTCAGCCATCCTGGAAGTGGTTTTCGTGTTTTCCAACTTCTCCTCCAGGCAAATGCCGTGATAGTACCTAACTTAAGGCCACGGCTGCTTCCTTCCCTCTTCCTTGACTGTCCCATCCAATCTTCCCATCCCTCCACAAGGCCCTTGTTCAGCATAGCAGGTGAGGCTGCCTGGGCGAGGTACTGGTCATTCTCCCCAGTTGTATCCCTGACCCAAAGTCTGAATCACCAGAACACTACCCTTGAGGCGGTAGAGGTGGGATCCCTCGCTGAGTCCAAGGGAAAAACCAACCCTGGAGGGTAAACAGATTACGAACGAACGATATTTGCTTTAAGCAAATTAATTATTTATAGCACACATGTTTCGTTCCTTGGGAACATCTTCAACTATGTTACATTGCATACTTGAAATTACAAAGCATATTTTATCTCCTCAAAAAAATCATTAGAAGTACCTTATTGCATTTAAAAAACTGTATGAATTCACAAAAGATAAACCAAAAGTGAAACAAACAAACAAAACAAAAAATTAACACCTGTTCAAGTGAATAGAAATTGTTTTAAAATAGATTAGAGCAAAGTAGATCCATTTCCCTTTCCTTTTCACCACTTCATTCAACCCTCCTCATAGATTTTAATCATTTTCATCATTTTTACTTAAATGAGCATTTCTCCAGCAAGATGGATAGGCCATGATAGGCCAGTTAAATGGCTTATACACTCAGATGATTAAAATCCCATGGACTTTTCTTGTTACATGAATACTGAAGTGGGGTGGCAGGGGGTGAATACTGGAGCTTTACTGTAATCAAACCATTAAGTGTATTGTTTTGTTCCTTCAATATGTCGTTTGTTTTGCAATGTTGTGAGTAAAGGAATACACGATTGTGTAGGGGCAGCATTGCATCTCTGCGCATGTTAAATAACAAAGAAAGTTATTTGTTAGAAGACTGTTCATGATTGGCTGATTGTCTGATCATTATGATCGAAACATTTCTGACTGAGGTCAGGGTTTACAATTCCAGATGTGATCTGGAAAAGCAATTGGTGAGGTATGAATTGGTGATTGAGGTTGCGAAGGTGTGTTTGGTCCGCGAGAGCTAATTTATTTTGCTCAAAGTCCGCCGGTATACCGGTGAGGAGCCCCCTATCCACCTGGGAAAGGCCACGTCGGAGTAAAACAACAATGGCAAACAAATTAAGATTGTGAATAAGTTCAAATATCTTGGGAAAATTATAAACTGGAACACAAAAGAGAAATCATCGATCGACAGTACTTATAAAAAAGAAATCTTTCTCTGTGAATGCTAAATTTTGACATTACAATAGAATCGTAAAACTTGAAGCAGCTTATGCTAGTGACACACTCTTCAAGTTGAACACTAAATCAACAAGCGATAAATTGCAGAAAGTAGATAGAAGAATCATCAGGACAATCATCAATAAGGAACACCAATGGAGATTATTACCTAATAGAGTGGTATATCATGAAAGTGGATCAATAATAGGTACAAGGCAGAAAAGGAGAATTGTCTTTCTTTTGTCATGTATTCAGACTGCCAGAAACCCAACTAGTGAATCAGTTATTTTGTTCAAAAATTACGTTCCCAGTAGGAAACCATAATTTAATTTCGATTGCAAATGTTGAAAATATATTAGATCTTTAGGCTTATTTAATCGTGAAATTAATAACATTTCATTACTTTTGGCAAAATAAAACAAAGAACACTTGGTTCACAGAGATCATGAATGATTTAGAAGAATTAAATTTATCAATGCTGTAAATTGAAGGCTGACAAGAGAAGAGGATTCTAAGAAATAAACACGTATGATTCAAACTCATAGCATTTGAATAAAGGAAGTACACCATTACTGACAACCAAAGGGCAGCTAGGTCCGGTAGGATAGGAGTGGAAGAAGATTTTAATGAATATGACTGATTAGAGTGCTCCAATGGGGGTGCAAACTATGTAAAAAGAAAAAAGTAAGTAATTCAGACCATCAGACAAGAAGAGAAGTAAATGATTGGGTGCATTCCTTGACTGACAAGTGCGTCTTAATTACTGTGTATGCAGTTATGGCTCCCAGCCCCGTTCCCCCTGTGGGTGGGGGCTGTAGAATAACACCCACGGCATCCCCTGCCTGTCGTAAGAGGCGACTGAAAGGGGCCCCAGGGGCTCTGAACTTTGGAGCGTGGGTTGGCGACCACGGGGCTCTAAGCTGAGTCCTGGCATTGCTTCCACTTACTTGTGCCAGGCTCCTCGCTTTCACCTATCCTATCCGACCTCCCTTGGTCAACTCTTGTTCGTTTAAGACCCCGACGCTATTAGGTTTACGAGGGCTAGGGAGTCTTTCATTTTCACGCCCTTTGTGGCCCTTGTCTTTCTTTGACTGTTATCTTCATTTTTTGAAGTGTCGGATCCCTTCTCTTTTTTCCTCTGATAAGAGTTATATAGAGGATGATTGCCTAGTTGTACTTCCTCTTAAAACAGAAATCACCACCACCACCATCCCAGCCCCGTGGTGTGGACGTAGCGTGCCTGCCTCTTACCCGGAGGCCCCGGGTTCGATTCCCGGCCAGGTCAAGGATTTTACCTGGACCTGAGGGCTGGTTCGAGGTCCACTCAGCCTATGTGATTAGAATTGAGGAGCTATCTGATGGTGAGAGAGCGGCCTCGGTCTCGAAAGCCAAGAATAACGGCTAAGAGGATTCGTCGTGCTGACCACACAACACCTCATAATCTGCAGGCCTTCGGGCTGAGCAGCGGTCGCTTTGTAGGCAAGGCCCTTCAAGGGCTGTAGTGCCATTGGGGGGGAGGGGGGGAAGTTATGGCTGCTTAATAGACAAACTGTAGATATTGTCTGTGAGATACAAGGACAATATTCTGTGCAATTCGAGCAAAGAAATGGGACAAACAAAATGACAATTAAATGTTCATTAAGAACACTAATTATGATAAATTGTAATCAAAGCAACAACAATGAAAATACTAAGAGAGCACTAAGGGCAAAGCTGCTGAAGGGGAAAGCAGCATCCAGGGTGGTGTGATGTAATGGAGGGTCAGTGCACTGACAGCCATTTGGATTCGAGCCAATGAAAGAGCAACAGTTTTATGAATGCCTCGCATTGTATGCTGGAATCGTAACAAAGCAGCGCTTCATTGATATAAGTTCTAAATTTCAAATTCCTAGGTGTTTAGACAGAAATAAACATAAATATTTCTGAATGTTGAGTGTAACTTGGTAGAACCTTTTAAAAACGAAACATGTTATTTGGCTGATACCTTCATTTTTTGAAGTGTCGGACCCCTTCCAATTTTCCCTCTGATTAGTGTTATATAGAGGATGGTTGCCTCGTTGTACTTCCTCTTAAAACAATAATCACCACCACCACCACCACAAAACATGTCATCTTTTGTTTAATAGTGTGTATTTTTATTCCTTGCTTAATAATGTGGGTTTTTTTTTACAGGTATGTTATTATGTAATATTTATATTTAACTTCTGTGTTTGACAGACTGGAAAGCTTTTAACTTTACATTTAAACTGAGTCTTTCCTTCTTTCTTTCTCTCTTTCTCTCTTTCTTTCTTTCTTTCTTTCTTTCTTAATCAGTTTACCCTCCAGGATTGGTATTGGACTCAATGAGGGATCTCACTTCTATTGCCTCAAGGCTATGTCCTGGAGCATGAGACTTTGGGTCGGGGGATACAACTGGGAAGGAGTAGTGCCTCACCCAGGCCGTCTCACCTGTTATGCTGAACAGGGGCCTCGTGGGGGGAATGGGGAAGATTGGAAGGGATAGACAAGGAAGAGGTAAGGAAGCGGCCATGGCTTTAAGTTAGGTACAATCCCGGCATTTGCCTGGAGGGGAAGTGGGAAACCATGGAAAACCACTTCCCGGATGGCTGAGGTGGGAATCGAACCCACCTCTACTCAGTTGACCTCCCAAGGCTGAGTGAACCCTGTTACAGCCTTCGTATCACTTCTCAAATTTCGTGGCAGAGCCGGGAATCAAACCCGGGCCTCTGGGGATGGCAGCTAATCATACTAACCACTACACCACAGAGGCGGACTTAAACTGAGTCAACACTAAGAAATATGTCTTCCCTCTTAACAAATAACCTGATAGTTGTTTTTTATTTTTTATCTTTTTACAAGCTGCTTTACGTCGCATGACACACAGAGGTCTTACGGCGGCAGTGGGATAGTAAAGGGCTAGGAGTGGGAAGGAATCAGCCATGGCTTTAATTGAGGTTCAGCCCCAGCATTTGCCTGGTGTGAAAAAGGGAAACCATGGAAAACCAGCTTCAGGGCTGCTGGCAGTGGGGTTTGAACCCACTATCTCCTGAAAACTGGCCACACTTAAACAACTGCAGCTATCAAGCTTGGTCATTTGATAGTTGCATGTTGATGTATTCTTCCACACACATCATATTCGCTGCAAATGAAAAGGTTTATGAATTGTTATTGGGATGTGTAAACGTGTGGAGTACCCGGCCTCGCAGTGTAGGGATAGCATCTCTGCCTCTTACCTGGAGGCCCCCTGTTCAATTCTCAGGCAGGTCAGTGATTTTTACCTGAATTTGAGGGCTGATTCGAGGTCCACTCACCGTACGTGATTACAATTGAGGAGATTTCTGGTCGGTGAGATGGAGGCCGTGGTCTAGAAAGCCAAAAATAATGGGTGAGGGGATTCATCATGCTGACTACAATACTTCATAATCTGCAGGCCTTTGGCATGAGCAGCGGTCGCTTGGTAGGCCATGGCCCTATGGGCTGTTGCACCATCGGTTTGGTTTGCTAAAGTTAGTATTTGTATACACACTGCTTTTCGAAAGGATACTTGTTGTATACAACTTGATTTGCTCTTTCCAATACATATAGATGTCAAAGATGTTGCAATGAACAGTATATAAACTAAGTATAGCCAAATAGAACTTTTGATCTTGCTAGATTAAAGATTCATTTCAACTAACTTACCTGGAACACAGGTTGCTAAATTACACATTCCAAGAATGCAATGTTGAAGTGATGTGACGCAAGTGAATCCGTCGCTACACCTCACCATCGCACAGTCGCTGATGCCCAGTGTTCTCTCTGGAATATAGATAAAGAGGCATTGAAGAACCTTCATAAAAAAATCGATATTTACATTTTATCACATATGAAATTCTTTCTTCCAAATAGACTGAGCCAAAAATACATCCTGTTCTATCCAGACATGTCCTCCTTTTCAGACCATTGTCCAGGGTCCGGGTATATTATTTATAAAACCAGAAATGTCCTCTTTTTTTTTTTTGAAAGTGAATCTGTTTATTTTGGGGTAATCTATTTTACTACTTCATTTTTACAAGTATTCGTCATTACACCACAGCATCATTGATATACAGAACTTAGATCCATCTTGAACCTCAAATGGGAGGACCATGTCACCGACCTTGCAGTTCTTGAGAAACCGCATACTACCATCATTGGCCACTGTCTCAGATGGATAGGCCACGTCCATTACCAGTGAAACCAAGGCTCTTTGTTGACTTCTGTATGGTGAACTCTGTTCTGGCACAAAACCCCTTTGAGGCGTTTCAAGGATCAGCTAAAGCATACTATAAAAAAAGCTGGAATTAACACTCAATCCTGGGATACGCTTGCTGAGAATGGTACACTTTGGTGGCACACTGTTTTTACACCAGTTTCAGCGTCTGAAAAGGAACAACAGCGATGTGAAGAGGATAAAAGACAAGCATGGAAGCTCCGTCAATATCAGTTCCGCCTTTCCGCAACCATATGAGTAACAACACAGTAAAGGTTTCCACCTATTCAATACAAAATATATTCACAATATTTTAAAATTACATGGGACTAGTTTCGACCCATCTAGGGCAAAGATCACTCTTGACGAAATCCTAAGAACATGTTAATTTTAACAGTAAGATTATTATGGAATAACAAGTGAATGTGGTAAATGAAAAGAGATGTTAGTATGGGACAGGTGAGTAATAGCTAATAAATATACAAGGAATATACATAAAAGGTTTGGAACAAAGTATAAAAGGGAGCTTAGTGTTGTAAAAATTATATAATCATGGAAAACAGTAAGTCCTTATAATGAAGAATGCAATGTGAAATGACATATATAAAATTATATATGGCTTAGGAAGAGTGGAGGTGGTTTAGGAGGGGAAGAGGGCTTAAGGTGGGGTTGAAGGGTGCGGGAGAAAGGGTAATTTTCTCGGAAAAGTACCTTTGATTAAATTTAGGATTGAGTTTTGGTTGGCTGCATTATTGTTTCTGAGGAAAGTGATAAATATATCGAAGAGTATGTTGGCTTTCTCTGAGATTTCATTGAGATTGTGACTGGCATTAAAGTATTGGTCTGGGTGTATGTAGTAATTTTCCATTATGTCGAGTAAAGGGCCCTTGTTTGCTAATACGAGGATGTCCATGTCTTGTTCGATGTTGGTGAAATTATGGTTATAATCTTGCATGTGTTGGCCAATGGCTGAAAACTTGTTGTATTTTATTGCGTTAGTGTGCTCGTGGTATCTGATATTGAAGTTTCTACCGGTTTGCCCGATGTAGGTTTTTCCACAGGTGTTACATTTGATCTTATAAACTCCTGATTTTAAAAAACTGCTGGTCTTGTTGATGTGTGAAGTATTGTGTAAAATGTTCATGTTCTTATAGTTGGTTTTGAAGGCTATTTTAACACCTTGTTATTCTCAGTTCAATACGGACCAACAACATGAAATTTATAACCCTTAATTTCCCCAACCATTTCATGTGATCTGTGTGGACGTATGTTTCAAGCCAAGATTGGGCTACGTACTGTAAGTCATATGAAACATATTCCCAAACCTTTGTGATTGTGAAAATGTAAACTGGTGAAGAATATGTTTACTTGGATACGAATTGCAGCCGCTGCCACCAACGATACAGAAATGTGATGATGGATATACAGTACTTGTGATTTTTCTATGCATGTCTTGTATTGTGATAATAGATGCTATGTAGTACACTGTGTATTGCATGCTTCTCTCTCAACAACACCCTGTCAGAACACTGCTGTGTTAATGTGTGACAGCTGATAATGTGACAAACCAAAAGAGATAACCGTATTTGAAAGAAGCCTATTTTAAATGGATGACACAAAAAAGTTATATTGAATATTGTGATCTTGAAAAATGTATTTTGTTTTTGCAAGTTAAGTGTAAATCATTTCGAACTGATGCTGTGAAATCTTTTGATCAGTTCTGCAATTTCAAACAATTCCTGAATGAGATTAGTAATGAACCTAAATTTAATAATATTAATGTTATTTGCTTTACGTCCCCCTAACTACTTTTACGGTTTTTGGAGACACTGAGGTGCCGGAATTTAGTCCCACAGGAGATCTTTTACGTGCCAGTAAATCAATCGACACGAGGCTGACATATTTGAGCTCCTTCAAATAGCACCAGGATCGAATCTGCAAAGTTGGGGTCAGAAGGCCAGCACCACAATTGTCTGAGCCCAGTGACCCTGAATTTAACAAGTTATGTTGTAGTCCGAAATGGGCAAAGTATTTCAAGTCATGTAAGACATGTATTTCAGAGTTATTAAAACTTGCAGAATACATTTTTCTATACCAGGGCACAATGAGAGCATAGAAAAACTATTTTCATTGATCTCAGCACAATAGAGTGATAACAGGAACCATCTCTAAGTAAAACCTGAGAAAATTATTTTAGATCAAAATAAATCAATATTATCTAAAGGACCAGGTGAGTTGACTGTGCATTAGGGGTGCGCAGCTGTGAGCTTGCATCCAGGAGATAGTGGGTTCGAACCCCACCGGCCGCAGCCCTGGAGATGGTTTTCCATCCTTTCCCATTTTTCCACCGCTTCCTTCCTATACCACCTATCTGTGTCGGGGCAATGTAAAACAAATTGTAAATAAATAATAATCTTAAGGAATTCACGTGTGTGTCTTTTTATAAGTATACTAGCAAGATACCCGTGCTTCGCTACGGTATTATACTGAAATTTACAATTGAATGCTTATTGTTTTAGATATATAATCCGCCGAAATTCGCGATCTGACTCGTTTTCTGCGAGAATCCACCAAAATTCCCGATCTGACTTGTTTTCTATTAGATTAGGGCACGTTTCCTCCCATTTTTCAATCTTCCTTTCCAGGAATCAATTTCGTACTTCCCAGGCTAGGCTCAGGTATTCCTCTCGGTCATTTGGGTCCGTAAATCTTTGCCATCTTTTCCTATAATCATTTTTATATGTATAAAATCCTTCAGAAGATCCGGCGTGGTGTCATATTGGGTGCTTTGGCGGCACTGAACCCGCGGCCGGACTGCATTCTTAGTCATTACCCGTCCAGGAGCCGTTTCCAGCGCGGTCCGCACATTTGACGACGGTCCGGAACATTATTATTATTATTATTATTATTACTATTATGTGTTGCTGGAATGGCTGATGACAGGGAAAACCGGAGTATCCGGAGAAAAAACTGTCCCGCCTCCGTTTTTTCCAGCATGAATGTCACATGGAGTCACCGGGATTTGAACCACGGAACCCAGCTGTGAGAGGCCGGCGCGCTGCCGCCTGAGCAACGGAGAATACTTATAAGTACATTAAGAACAGTAAAATCAATAGGTCTCACCTCCTTCTACACCCCACCGCCGTTAAGTTTATTTACCGCCACCCCTCCACCCCCCCTCAAAAAAAATTAAAAGAAGGCTTGTTTCTTTATGTTTAAAGGTGATTCCAAACACCAATGTTCACGTCTATTGCCTTCAGTTTTGAGATATAAGTATCCCCATAAAAATAATTTACTTTTTTCACTTCATTTCACACTACTCCCCCCCCCCCCCCTAAGTGAATTTTCCCGCAAAAAATACTTGTTTCTTTAATAGTAACAGATCTTCTAAATACCAATTATCACGACTCTAACTTCTTCAGTTTTTGATTTATGTGTCCTCATGAAAGGAATTCAACTCCTTTACACTCCCACCCCCCAAGATGGTTTCCCCACCAAAACGCGTTTTTCTTTGTTTTTAAAGGAGATCGAAATACGAATTTTCACGTCTGTAACAACTTTAGTTTTTATTAGATGTATGCATTCTCATACAATTAAGTCAATTAAATTTTCAATTCTTTCACCCCCCCACTTTCATTGGATTTTCCGAGAATACGTCTTTCTTTACTTTTAAAGCAGATTGCAATATCAAATTTCACGTCTGTAATATCTTCATTTTTGAGATATCAGTAGCCTAATTAAAATAATTCAACACCATTTTCAGTCACTTTTACCCACCCCCCACCACCAAAGTAGTATTTCCGAAAACTAAAAATACACGATTCGTCATGTTTAATAGAGATAAAAAATACCATTTTTCACTTCTGTAACATGTTAAGTTTTTTTAGATATACTGTAAAAATTCTCATTTTAAAATTTCACCCCTTTTGAGTTCCCCTTAAGTGGAGTTTCCAAAAACAAATCACCTATGTTTCCTTACATTTACAGGAGATTCCAAACACCCACTTTTTACGTCTGTAACATTTTACGTTTCCAAGATATTCTGTAGATATAGTCTTTAAAAAAATTCACCCCAATTTGTCACTCCTGTTTAAGAGCCATTAATTGGATTTTCCAAAAACTAAAATATACGTGTTTCTTTATTTTTAAAGCAGGTCCCATATACAAATTTTCAATTCTGTAATATCTTCAGGTTCTGAAATATATGTATCTTCATTAAAGGCATTCAACCCATTTTTCACCCTTTTACACCCCTCCTATTAGGATTTACAGGAAACCAAAAAATACGTGTTCCTTTATTTTTAGAGGAGATTCTAACTACCAACTTTTACATCTGTAAATTTTAAAGTTTTAAGATGTAGACACACTCATTTTAAAAAATTCACCCCCCTTTTCACCCCCCAATATTTGGATTTTTAAAAAACGAAAAAATACGTGTTTCTTTACTTTTAAAGTAGATACAAAATACCAATTTTCAGGTCTGTAATATCTTCAGGTTCTGAAATATAAGTAGCCTCATTAAAACCATTCAACCCATTATTCACCCTTTTACACCCTTCCTATTGGGATTTTCCGAAAACAAAAGAATACGTGTTTCTTTATTTTTAAAGGAGATTCTAAATACCAATTTTTACATCCATACACTTTAAAAGTTTTGGGATATAGATACACTCATTTTAAAAAATCACCCCCTTTTCACCCCCATTAATTGGATTTTCCAAAAACAAAAAAACACGTGTTTCTTTATTTTTAAAAGAGATCCCAAACACCAATTTTCAGGTCTGTAATATCTTCAGGTTCTGAGATATAAGTAGCCTCATTAAAGGCATTCAACCCCTTTTTCACCCCTTTTCACGATTCCTATTGCGATTTTCCGAAAACAAAAAAATACGTGTTTCTTTATTTTTAATGAAGATTCTAAATACCAAATTTTACATCTGCAAACTTTAAAAGTTTGGAGATATAGATTCACTCATTTTAAAAATTCACCCCCTTTTCACACTCCCATTAATTGGATTTTCCAAAAACAAAAAAATGTGTGTTTCTTTATTTTTAAAAGAGAACAAAAGTACCAATTTTCAGGTCTGTAATATCTTCAGTTTCTGAGATATAAGTACCGGTATCCTGATTAAAGGCATTCAACCCATTTTTCCCCATTTTCACCCTTTTTCACCCCTCCTATTGGGATTTTCTGAAAACAAAAAAATACGTGTTTCCTTATTTTTAAATAAGATTCTAAATACCAATTTTTACATCTGTAAACGTTTAAACTTTTGAGATATAGATACACTCATTTTAAAATTTCACCCACCTTTTTACCCCCTTCGCGACGGAATATCCAAAACTCCTCTCTTAGCGAGCACTTACTTGTTAATACGAATGTATCCTCAAAATTTCATACCTTTATGTCCAGTAGTTTTGGCTAGGCGATGATGAATCAGTCAGTCAGTCAGTCAGTCAGTCAGTCAGTCAGTCAGGACAAGTTACTTTATATATATAGATGGTAGGCACGCCAAAACTCCTGAAGACATCACGAGAAAAGTACCGGCAAGGTGTGTAAATTAGTTTCACTCCCCTGTGGGTGGGGGCGGTAGAATAACACCCAAGGTATCCCCTGCCTGTCGTAAGAGGTGACTAAAAGGGGCCTCAGAGGCTTTGAACTTTGGAGCGTGGGTTGGCGACCACGGGGTCCTCAGCTGAGTCCTGGCATTGCTTCCAATTACTTGTGCCAGGCTCATCACTTTTATCTATCCTATCCGACCTCCCTTGGTCAACTCTTGTTCTTTTCCGACCCCGACGCTATTAGGTTTGCGAGGGCTAGGGAGTCTTTCATCTTCACGCCCTTCGTGGCCCTTGCCTTCCTTTGGCCGATATTTTCATTTTTCGAAGTGTCGGATCCCTTCCATTTTTCTTTCTGATTAGTGTTATATAGAGGATGGTTGCCTAGTTGTACTTCCTCTTAAAACAATAATCACTACCACCACTAAATTAGTTTCATTGTTTAAATCGTAAAGAATTCACTGTATAATATGAAAATGGATACATTTTGTTTATGTACGAGAACGTTAGAATATACGGCTAAATTCAGACTCTCAATGGAGAATATTTGTGTCCTCTTCTGGCATTGTCCTCCTTTTTAAATAATTTTGTCTTCTTTTAATCTATTTGCATCTGGTGACCTTCTGACATTCAGGAAATAATAATATCATCAACATTAACCATCAACATGAAATATATCAAGAAAATGGATCGGTAGATACTGAAGAAAATACTCATACCCAAGCTTCAAGATGTTATCTGGATGCTCAGAAGAACTGTATTCATTGACTGAATGATTCTCTTTAATTAAATAGTTTATTTTCCAGGTAGTTTATGAATTTATTTATTCTTAAATAGTTTTGGCAGACTGAAAAACGCGGCCTCTCACCGCTGGGTTCCGTGGTATAAATCCCGGTCACTCTGTATGAGATTTGTGCTAGACAAAGTGGAAGTAGGACAGGTTTTCCCTGCCATCTTTCATTTCATCAACACTCTTCAATATCATTTCATTTGATCTGTCAGTCATTAAACATAGCCCCAGAGGAATGCAACAGGCTTTGGCAGCCAGCACAGTTCCTGTCCTTGCTGTTAGATGGGGCTTTATTCATTCCATTCCTGACCCAGTCAAATGACTGGAAACAGGTTGAGGATTTAATACTGAGGAACCTAACAGTTATAAGTTAATTCCCCTCTGTAATACACCGTAATAAGTTGTAGCGACAAAAGAATCGTTTAGGAGCGTATACCTCTGCCATCTCTTTGTAAATTTTAGAGTTAACTACTGACACTCATAGCACGGAGTATTTAGAAAAGGTTGATATTTATTGTAATGTTTAGTGATCTTTGGACAGTAGTTTAAATGCCTTTGGAATTATGTGACGCACTTATCATGGAAAGGTCGCACTCGATGTAAACAGAGATGGCAGCACGGTGAGCGGTGGGTTGTGTTACTGTTGAGGAAATACCACATTTGCAGGATGAACGTGTTAATTTAGGAGGTTATACTAATTAAAGTGATAGCTACGGCAGTGGTCATAGTGGTTTTGAAATAGAAATCAAAGGATTTGAAGATGAGAAGTGTTAAATAAGAAAGATGATGGACCTCCGCTGGCGAAGGTATCTCAATGAATTAGGCCTATGACTGTACAATGGTCTAATAATTTGGATTATGTTGCACCCGATCCCTTCATTGAATATCAGGGTGTGTTCCACAACTTATCCCCCTGTGGGTGGGGGCAGTAGAATAACACCCACGATATCCCCTGCCTGTCATAAGAGATGACTAAAAGGGACCTCAGGGTCTCTGAACTTTGGAGCGTGGGTTGGCGACTACGGGGCCCTCAGCTGAGTCCTGACATTGATTCCACTTACTTGTGCCAGGCTCCTCACTTTCATCTATCCTATCTGACCTCCCTTGGTCAACTCTTGTTCTTTTCCGACCCCGATGCTATTAGGTTTGCGAGGGCTAGGGAGTCTTCCATTTTCACGCCCTTCATGGCCCTTGTCTTTCTTTGGCCAATACCTTCATTTCTCGAAGTGTCGGATCCCTTCCATATTTCCCTCCGATTAGTGTTATATAGAGGATGGTTGCCTAGTTCTACTTCCTCTTAAAACAATAATCACCACCACCACCACCTGTCCCACAACTTACTAATAGGATCAGGTGTGTGTGACTAGTTTTCATTGTATTTTGGAGAGTACTATTTTAAACTTTCAGCAGGAAATAGAAACCAGTATGCGGAAATGAAGCAACAAAATAAAGAGGATCAGAAATGGGAATCTACAATCACATAATATACTGAAAATAAATATTCAAAACTAATATATGCCCTTAGAAATAAAAACAAAACTGTTATATTTGTACCGAGCAAGTTGTCCGTGTGCTTAGGGGCACGCAGCTGTGAGCTTGTATCCGGGTGACAGTGGGTTCGAACCCCACTATCGGCAGCCCTGAATATGGTTTTCCATGGTTTCCCATTTTCACACCAGGCAATTGCTGGGGCTGTACCCTAATCAAGACCACGGCCGCTTCCTTCTTACTCCTAGGACTTTCCTCTCCCATCGTCACCACGAAACCTATCTGTGTTGGTGTGACGTAAAGCAAATTGTAAAAATTGTGTTATATTTGAACAATGAGTTACGTCTCTTTGGTTGTTCAAATCACACACTATAAATTTTCCAAACTATTTTAATCTGTCAGAATTAATCTGCCCAATTTTGGTTAGTGAAATTTTAATTTTCCTTTGCCGCACTGTTACATGCATCCCTCATAAAAATTACAGGTATATAGGAGTAGTAATTTTATATGTATTACTGTTCAAATGTTGGCTCTACAGATGTTGAGTCATATCCCCCTGTGGGTGGGGACGGTAGAATAACACCCACGGTATCCCCTGCCTGTCGTAAGAGGCAACTAAAAGGGGCCCCAAGGGCTCTGAACTTTGGAGCGTGGGTTGGCAACCACGGGGCCCACAGCTGAGTCCTGGCATTGCTTCCACTTACTCATGCCAGGCTCCTCACTTTCATCTATCCTATCCGACCTCCCTTGGTCAACACTTGTTCTTTTCCGACCCCGACGCTATTAGGTTTTCGAGGGCTAGGGAGTCTTTCATTTTCATGCCCTTCATGGCCCTTGTCTTCCTTTGGCCGATATCTTCATTTTTCGAAGTGTCGGACCCCTTCCATATTTTCCCTCTGATTAGTGTTATATAGAGGATGGTTGCCCAGTTGTACTTCCTCTTAAAACAATAATCACCACCACCACCACCTGTCCCACAACTTACTAATAGGATCAGGTGTCTGTGACTAGTTTTCATTGTATTTTGGTGAGTACTATTTTAAACTTTCAGCAGGAAATAGAAACCATTATGCGGAAATGAAGCAACAAAATAAAGAGGATCAGAAATGGGAATCTACAAATACATAATATACTGAAAATAAATATTCAAAACTAATATATGCCCTTAGAAATAAAAACAAAACTGTTATATTTGTACCGGGCAAGTTGGCCGTGTGCTTAGGAGCACGCAGCTGTGAGCTTGTATCCGGGTGACAGTGGGTTCGAACCCCACTATCGGCAGCCCTGAATATGGTTTTCCATGGTTTCCCATTTTCACACCAGGCAATTGCTGGGGCTGTACCCTAATCAAGACCACGGCCGCTTCCTTCTTACTCCTAGGACTTTCCTCTCCCATCGTCGCCACGAAACCTATCTGTGTTGGTGTGACGTAAAGCAAATTGTAAAAATTGTGTTATATTTGAACAATGAGTTACGTCTCTTTGGTTGTTCAAATCACACACTATAAATTTTCCAAACTATTTTAATCTGTCAGAATTAATCTGCCCAATTTTGATTAGTGAAATTTTAATTTTCCTTTGCCGCACTGTTACATGCATCCCTCATAAAAATTACAGGTATATAGGAGTAGTAATTTTATATGTATTACTGTTCAAATGTTGGCTCTACAGATGTTGAGTCATAAAAAAAGAAGATGTCTGGAAAGTTTCATTTGAGTAGCCTCAAAGATCCGAGGAAGAGGGTTAGCTGAGTAGAAACTGAAAAGGCATGGCTTCGAATATTATGAAATATGTATGGAATTCTTAAGGATATACAGCACGAATGGACGACTCACGCTTAACCAAGAAAATCTTCCTCATCATCAATGGAACATGAAAAGCCAAGTTCATTCCCCGTGGGTGGGGATGCAGATGAAGAATACACCCACAGTATCCCCTGTCTCTTCTATGAAGTGACTAAGAGGGACGAACAAGGAATGATGGAATTAGAATCATGAGACTACTTGCGATTAGTACCACCATGTGAGGAACACGGCGAGTCTGAGCATTTAAAGATAAAAATTTCTTTGTTCCGTACTGAAAAGTATCACAGTTAAAATTGAAATAATAAATAAAGAAGTTCAACCTATTCAATACCAAAGAGTAAGAAATGCAGTGATTACATTCTTATTTAATAATAAGTAGAAGTGGTACCGGTTTTGACCCTAGTCCAGGTCATCATCAGCCGATTAAAACATGAAAAACAATGCATAGGAAAAAGAAAATAAAAGATCAAGTTCAGTCTGGATCAGTAGAAGAGGTGATATAAAAAAATAACGGGGATAGACACTGTAAAATTCGGAAGAAGTAAAATGTAAGTCACTTAAAAGAAACAGTGCATAATTTTCTGAAGAAAGTGTTGTGATTGGTCAATCTGGGCAGGCTCCTGTGTTCTAATTGGCTACTCCAAGGCCAGGTTTCCCTTTAAAAGGGGCTAGGCAGCATTTCGTGTGTGGTCTTAAGTCCTTGAGCCGTCAATGGATTCATACACTACTCGAGTTTACGTTCACTGTTCGTCCTTCCATCAACAGTCAGTCAGTGGAAAGCTTTGTGTGTAAGTCTCGTCGTTGCCACCATGTGCGACTTATGGTGTTTGCCATCTGCAGTCTTTGTTGTTGTTGGTATAGAAGTGTTTTGTGAGATTCATGGATATATTTTTCGTTAACACATTGTGGACCGCGTGCTCATCACACTGCCCTACCACTGTGCCCGGCCATTTTCTGTGCAACTTATTGCTACAGCATATGTGACACAGGTGTAGAATATATGGGAAATGGAAAGTGTTTGTAGAAGATTTTATTTGTAAATATTTTTAAGTAGTACTTACTGTATGATCTGGAGTGTTGTGCTAGAATATTTTATGTGTAATCCATTCAGCTACCTAACTGTACAGTGTAAGAAATATTGTTCTACATAGGTTGGTTGTAACTAGTAGATTACATTTCGATAGTTACTGGAACAGTCCAGAAAGTTTGTGATGCAAATTTTTGAACAGGGTGTTGGCCTTTGTTAGTTATGCATTCTAAAAATATGTTCCTACCTTTCTGGAAATAGATTCACGATCGCATGTGTTCGAGAAAGTAATTTAAACATCACGACCGAAGAAAGTGTTGTGATTGGTCAATCTGGGCAGGCTCCTGTGTTCTAATTGGCTACTCCAAGGCCAGGTTTCCCTTTAAAAGGGGCTAGGCAGCATTTCGTGTGTGGTCTTAAGTCCTTGAGCCGTCTTGGTCTTGGCCTGCCGAGCCTGCCGAAGTTTTGACGTGGTCGATGCCGTCTTGCTACCAGAATGGGCTGCCTTAGGGTAAGCGCTGTTGTTTTCTGTCCAGTTTTAAGTTAAATTTAGTTTTTGTTGGTGTTTCACAGGAGATTGCCCTAATTGCCACTATTATGTTGTTCAAATGTTTTGAAAGATAAGTTTAACTTCACTCTGTATTGTAATAGCGTATTGGTTTCCTCTTACCTCCTAGATTGTATTGCCAGCTTGGTTTGTAAATTGATGTACCATATTTGCTTGACTCTTTGAACTTATAGGAAGCTCTCATCAAGGAATATCTAACTTATGTGTCTCTAAGAACATGTATCTGTATCTTAGGAAAGGTGTATCGGTATTTTCCGCATTGACTGAAACTGTTCATAATTTATTTGTTTTTGTAAAGTCCATTTGGTAAATAATATTTTGAAAATCAAAGATCACTGTTGATTTGTCCGAAAACCGCAACCTAGACATCTCCATCCCCCTGGTAGGTTCCCAGTACCGTCCCACGTTCCTTGTTTGTTATCATCAAGTTGCCCTCACTGATATTTACTTCTGCTGTTTTCGCTACAGTTAATTACATGATTATGGTGTGTATAGTGTTTAGGTCCCTTATAATTTGATTTACTTTCCTCCCTTTAACTGTGTTTATGTAACCGCTGAAGCACCGGTAACAATATGCACATAAACAAATGAGTTTAGCTTCACTAACCTTGTACCGATTGTGGCAAAATTTACTGGAGACCTTTGGTAAGAGTCCTAATAATGTTTCCTGGTGTGGTATCTGCTCAAATCTATTTCTCCTCATTGTTTTGGAATATATAGGGGTTTCAACGAGGGGATCATTTGAACAGTAGTCTTTCCAATATAACTTTTTTTTACCTGTCCCATCAATATAAACAAAGCAAAAAAATGTTTGCATCTCACTACTAGTTACATCGGTCCACTTCAATCTCTTCAGGAATATTTTGCGTGATGATGCAGTTTGCTGATGATACAAGTTTGTCTGCTTGGCAACAAGTTCAAAGAAATCAAATCCAAAATTAAGCCCTACTACTTCTTCAATGTTTTGAGGTTTATCGAGTCTTTCCATTATGCCAAGAGCTCCTGGGAAATCCTCTAAAGTCAGTGAACTATTATTTTCTATCCATTCATCAGAAGAAAGAGACACATTACTTCCCTTTACACTCAAACATCACTTTCAGCCTCATTCTTGACCACCACTACTTCACGTTGATTTGGAGGGCGTACATCATTATTATCACCCGAGACACTTTCGTCAGAATAGCTTTCAAAATCGAATCGTCAACATCACTGGGACAATCCGAATACTTATCCGCATATAATTCATTAAAAATCTTCTCTGCACCTAAGCACATGTTCAGTCTGGGAAGTGCCATCTTACCCACCACATGGCTCCTTGAATGATGTAAACATGAGGTCGGAAAACTTAGCAAAGCAGAAGAATAACGTAAAGCAAAGCTACCATGGAATGAACAAAAGCTTCAACACCGAGATTGTAGTAACCTTGACCGCCGGCTAGTTTCAGAAGTTTCGACAGATGCCATCAAATGTATGAGTCCCATGAAGACGAGTTAACTCATCTCCCGTTCGCAACGCTCGACCAGCCAAACACGAGTAAACTCGTTTCCCATCCACAATGTGTTAATAATACAATGTGTTTTGCTATAAAAGCTAGTATTTTTTTTAATGGATATACTTTCTTACACAATTATGATGCATTTTGCTACAAAAACTGGTATATTATACTCTCTGGTCAAATCGACTGTGCGCGACCCATCACGCAACTATTTTGACGTGACCCCTCACAACTTAACAATGAAGAATGGCTAATGAAATACTAATGTTTCGTTATTGACCTATCCAAGACCTTTGATAGGGTAGATCATGGGAGATTACTGTTGAAAATGAGAGCTATTTGACTAGACAGAAGTATGGTTGAATGGGTGGCTACATTTCTAGACAATAGAACTCAGATTCCCTATGGGAATCAACATCTATATCAATAGAACTCAGAGAATTAGAGTAGCAGAGTTGTTATCTGATCCTGTAATGTCTTGGAGGGGATCCCACAGGGCAGTATATTTGAACTTTATGTTTTCTTGTAGATATAAATGATATGAGTAAACAACTGGAATCAAAGATAACACTATTTGTGGATGATGTTATACTCTATAGAGTAGTAAATGAGTTGCAGGATTGTGAGCAACTGCAGGGGGACGTACACAACGTTGTGAGATGGATAGCGGATTATAGTATAAATGAAAATGGGATGAAAAGTTGAGTTGTAAGTTCCACCAAGAGGAAAAGTCCTCTCAGTTTTTTATTACGGTACCTCATGGGGAACACTATAAGTACCTAGATGTTAATATGTGGAATAATCTTCATTGGGGTAATTGTATTAAAAAGGTTGTTTATAAGGTTACAAATACCTTCACATGGTTATGAGGGTATTTAGGTGTTGTAGTAAGGATAAAAAGGAGAGGGTGAATAATTCTCTGGTAAGACTGCACTTAAGAGTATGGCTCCAGTGTCTGGGACTCTCACCAGGATTACTTGATTTGAGAACTGGAGAAAATTCAAATGAAAGCAGCTCGATTTGTTCTGGGGGATTTATGACAAAGGAGTAGTGTTATGTTAATGTTGCAAACTTTGGGCTGAGAAGACTTGGGAGTAAGGAGACAAGCTGCATGACTATGTGGTATATAAGTTATAAATTTTATTCTTGTTCCATATTGACTTTGAATATTCAGAATATATAGAGATTTGAGGATTTCCACCCAATCAATACAATTTTTAATCACTCTTAGCAATTAATTATATTTTTAAAACTATGCAGTACATGTTTAATCTCCTAGGAGACATCTTTAGCTGCTTCACTAAAAGTTGTAACTATACTAGATCGTTGTCATAGCCTATTATGTTTATTTTATGTTAATTTTAATTTAAACTGTGTTATTTATTTTTTTTAAATACTTTTAAAAATATCATTAATCTCTAAGAGTGAGGTTAGAGTTAGGATTCGACGGGAACCGGCCATAGGGAGGAACGTCCCCCTGTGGGTGGGGGCGGTAGAATAACACCCACGGTATCCCCTGCCTGTCGTAAGAGGCGACTAAAAGGGGCCCCAGGGGCTCTGAACTTTGGAGCGTGGGCTGGCGACCACGGGGCCCTCAGCTGAGTGCTGGCATTGCTTCCACTTACTTGTGCCAGTCTCCTCACTTTCATCTATCCTATCCGACCTACCTTGGTCAACTCTTGTTCTTTTCCGACCCTGACGCTATTAGGTTTGCGAGGGCTAGGGAGTCTTTCATTTTCACGCCCTTCGTGGCCCTTGTCTTTCTTTGACCGATATCTTCATTTTTCGAAGTGTCGGATCCCTTCCATTTTTCCCTCTGATTAGTGTTATATAGAGGATGGTTGCCTAGTTGTACTTCCTCTTAAAACAATAATCACCACCACCACCACCACCACTAGGGAGGAACGTCAATTTGAGAGTAAGTTTCTGTATTATGTATTCGTAATAAAAACTCACTTTTCTTATCTCTGAAAGTTCAAACCCACTAAACTATATATAGGTATTTTATTTTCTTTCCAGACCTTGTCTCTTGAATGCTATCAGATTGAAAGCTTCAATATTGTCTAATTGATGATTTAAGGAATGATAAGATCCTATTCTCTCATTTCCGAGGCCCAAGTTTAACTTCTACCTCATTCAGTACACTGAAGCTATGTCAAACCTCAAGCAACATTAATTAGAAGATAATGCTAAGAATAAAATTTTAACATGTAAAAGATTTCTTTCTAAGAAAGTGGTGGATTGTATTACAGAAAAACAGAGTGTATGTATCCTCTCTAGAAAGAGTAAATGCTCTATACATAAAAAGAGCGATTGGAGTATCCAAGACAACAAGATCAAGACTTGTCTACCTCCTAGCGCGAGAATCTTTCCTTATTGAAGACTTCAGAACACACCTGAGCCTACCCAACACCAGAGCATCAGAAAATCTCCTAGCAACACTCAACAAAAAAATAGAAGACATTCCTTCAGAATTTTTTGAAACTGGGGCCATGATAGACCGGACATGGACAACATCCAACTTCGAGATGAGGCACATGTTCACAAGACTGGCAGTACATGGTTTCCACTATCTAATTTGTACCAACACGTTATACCATGAACCGAGAGAGATATGTAAATGCAAACTATGTGGATACATGTGTGAACATTACCACGTAGAACTCTGCATCAAAAGAACAAAAACAATTAAAGAATATGGAATCCAAGGCGCAAGCGTGCAAGTACAGTGTATATAAATGTATTATTTTTCTCTCTTTCTGTATGGCTATTTGGCTGCAATAAATATTTTTTATTATTATTAAACATTCTAGAAAGGATATGGGTTCATCAATTTTAAATTATTGGACAGTAATATTTCTCTATTTTAATTAGATAAAATAATTTTTTGATGCTATGGCCTGCAGTTCTTGATGTAAAGCTTGTTATTGTGTGGTAGAAGGCAATGATACTTTTAATTGCAGTTCTGCTATATGGAACGGTGTGAGCTCATAGGTTAATCTCAAAGGAATGTTTCTTGCCAGGCAAAGAACTTTCCTAAGATACATGGCCTTCACTCTTTCTAGTGTCCGCCTCCGTTGTGTAACGGTTAGTGTTATTAGCTGCCGTCCTCGGGGGCCCGAGTTTGATTCCCGGTACTGCCAGAAATATAAGAATGGCAGGAGGGCTGGTATGTGGTTGAAATGGTACATGCAGCTCACCTCCATTGGAGGTATGCCTGAAAAGAGCTGCACCATCTCGAGATGTGGACACGAGTTTAGTTTACTCTTCTCTTTCTAGTGTAGCAAGGTTATCCTTCAATAGGTGTTCCCACTCTCTCTATTTTTTTTTTCCTACTGACTTTACGTCGCACCAAAACAGATAGGTCTTATGGTGATGGTGGGATAGGAAAGGGCTAGGAGTTGGAAGGAAGCAGCCATAGTCTTAATTAAGGTACAGCCCCATCATTTGCCTGGTGTGAAAATGGGAAACAATTTTCAGGGTTGCCGACAATATATCAATCAATCAGTCAATACTGATCTGCATTTAGGGCAGTCGCCCAGGTGGCAGATTCCCTATCTGTTGCTTTCCTAGCCTTTTCTGAAATGATTTCAAAGAAATTGGAAATTTATGGAACATCTCCCTTGGCAAGTTATTCCAATCCCTAACTCCCCTTTCTATAAATGAATATTTGCCCCAGTTTGTTCTCTTGAATTCCAACTTTATCTTCATATTGTGATCTTTCCTACTTTTATAGACGCCATTCAAACCTATTCGTCTACTAATGTCATTCAACGCCATCTCTCCGCTGACAGCTCGGAACATACCACTTAGTCGAGCAGCTCTTCTTCTTTCTCTCAGTTCTTCCCAACCCAAACATTGCAACATTTTTGTAATGCTACTCTTTTGTCGGAAATCACCCAGAACAAATCGAGCTGCTATTCTTTGGATTTTTTCCAGTTCTTGAATCAGGTAATCCTGGTGAGGGTCCCATACACTGGAACCATACTCTAGTTGGGGTCTTACCAGAGACTTATATGCACTCTCCTTTACATCCTTACTACAACCCCTAAACACCCTCATAACCATGTGCAGAGATCGGTACCCTTTATTTACAATGCCATTTATGTGATTACCCCAGTGAAGATCTTTCCTTATATTAACACCTAGATACTTACAATGATCCCCAAAAGGAACTTTCACCCCATCAATGCAGTAATTAAAACTGAGAGGACTTTTCCTATTTGTGAAACTCACAACCTGACTTTTAGCCCTGTTTATCAACATACCATTGCCTGCTGTCCATCTCACAATATTTTCGAGGTCACGTTGCAGTTGCTGACAATCTTGTAACTTATTTATCACTCTATAGAGAATAACATCATCCGCAAAAAGCCTTACCTCCGATTCCACTCCTTTACTCATATCATTTATATATATAAGAAAACATAAAGGTCCGATAACACTGCCCTGAGGAACTCCCCTCTCAACTATTACAGGGTCAGACAAAGCTTCACCTACTCTAACTCTCTGAGATCTATTTTCTAGAAATATAGCAACCCATTCAGTCACTCTTTTGTCTAGTCCAATTGCACTCATTTTTGCCAGTAGTCTCCCATGATCCACCCTATCAAATGCTTTAGACATGTCAATCGCGATACAGTCCATTTGACCTCCAGAATCCAAGATATCTGCTATATCTTGCTGGAATCCTACAAGTTGAGCTTCAGTGGAATAACCTTTCCTAAAACCGAATTGCCTTCTATCGAACCAGTTATTAATTTCACAAACATGTCTAATATAATCAGAAAGAATGCCTTCCCAAAGCTTACATACAATAGGATTCAAACCCACTATCTCCTGGATGCAAGCTCACACCTGCGCGCCACTAACCGCACGGCCAACTTGCCCAGTTGTTTTCTCTTAGCAGCAAGATATTAGATATTCTGCCATCTGGTGAATATATTTCGAAGCTGGGGAAGGTTAGAGAATCAAAGAGTATCTAGCAGGGAATAGTATTCTTCCGTGATAAGAGGAAATTTATACTCTCTGGCTTAACAGGAAGTAATCAAACATGGCTGAATGCAATTATATTACTAAGGATGAAAATCACGTATCAGGATATTAATGAAATTGTTAGTCGCTTAGCAACCTGCTAAGTACAGAATGTGTTGCGGGTTACGGTAAGCCTTTGCCTACAGTTATTGGAGTAATCATTTCATGTTTTGATTTTATGATTACTCCATGTTGGCTGTACTTAGAGACCTACCAATGTCTCACGATTCACCAGCAGGTAATTTCAGAGAGAATAAAATATAAATGAAGCAGATCGGTCCAGTAGAATGGACGGGCAGATTTGCCAACGCTGTTTTTAGTAAATACTTTTAATATATACCAGATGGATTACCAGCCCCTTGCGATCCACTTTCATGCATCCCTTCACATTTACTACAATTCCGAAACACATCAGTCCTTCTCCCTAAACTGGGGTAATATAACAAGATGTGTGTTTACGGGCTAGAAGACAGCAGAAATTGTGAGTGCCACTGTTAATTCATTATGGGTACCTCGAATGAACCTGTAAAACAAGTGCAGATACGCAGAACACATACTTTAAGACAGGAGGTTGAGGCACGGGTTCATTCAAGGTACCCATAATGATTTAATAATGGTGTCCACGATTCCTGCTGTCTTCTAGCCTGTAAACACACATCTTGTTACGTTACCCCAGTTTAGGCAGAGGGACAAATGTCTTTCAGAATTGTAGTAATTGTGAAGGGATACATAAAACTGGATCACAAGGGGCTGGTGGACCACCTGGTAGATAAGCACTGGAAAAATATGTTCAAATTTACTTACCAACCAAGTCCTTGGCACAGTAAACCATTCTTGGGCACCTGCCTTCCTCGCATTTGAGATCTTTTACCGTACAGACCAATGGTGTTTTGCAGTTCAAGAGATAGCACATGTTCTTCGAATCTGTAAAGACACATAAAAATAACATATGACATATTAGCAAATACTTAGAATGGGTAGACATGAAACAGACTAGACGAACGAGAGATATAATCAAACACGACATCGCAGAAGCACAGCCCAATCTCCCTCCTCCCTCACATGTTATTTTAGATGACGATAAAACTCTACTTCCCTTCTCTCCAGAGCTTTCCATGAACTGTCAAACTGTATCACATCGTTACTTCACCAGGTTGCGCTCAAAGACAGACCCTCTAGACAGCGCAGAATAAACATCTTTTCCAAACAAGAACGAGAGGCAAGATGACCTATTCTGATGACCTCCATTTTTATCAAAGGAGTCTCCAAAGAACTTTTATTTGTGCTTATTGTCATAATGTTTTTCTTTTCAGTTCTTTATTTATACAGCTGAAGAGGACCACTAAGTGGTCGAAACATGTCCTGTAAGTTTTAATTTTATTCAATTTTGCCTGAGGCATTAATAAAGTATCGATTAGGTGGTTATTTATACTTACTTCTTGATTAAACATTGATACGGTCATGAAATGGACAACTTGTGATATGAACCCTGTCAAACATTTATGGAATGTGCTGGTGAGATCAATTCACACTCAACACCTGCAAGTAGAAGGATTCTGTGGATTGCTCTCCAAGCGGCATGGGTCTGGTTCTCCCCACAAGTGTTTCTTCCACTTGTGGAATCAACACCACGACTAGTTGTTGCACTTGGCTGAGTTAGAGGAAGGCCTACGTGATACTAGACCCCTGTCCCATGAAGTTTGGTACCGCAAAAAATAAATTTCATAATAAATCCGTATTGTCAGCCTCAACAAGAAATACGGTCTTAATGATTGAGTGACTCCACATTTACAATACAGTACATTTCTTTTACTTTATTTTAAGAAAAGGGAGATGTTTTGTCTCTTCTATTGTGAAACATCTTCAGCCTAAGCTATATGGTAAAACACACGATAATCTTAATGCTAAAAAATAATGACATAAGTTAAAATGTTGAAGAGTCAAGGTGACTCAATCTGTCACACGTAAACACAGAATTTTTAAAAACACAGTTCATGAATGTCTTAAGACCAATTGTTGAATGATAAAAGCCCCATTGAGCTTTTAATGTACAAAATGAAATTAAAAAGATGACCATAGCGTGCTAAAATTGGAGTTCAAACTTGAAATACATCTATTTGATCTCATGTTGGAAGTCTTGAGTCCGACACGGAGCTACACTCGAGCTGCCCGAACAAGAGAGAGAGAGACAAACAGGGCAGAGAAATCTTCCAAATAATGTATGGATTGTTGCATGTTATAAATCTAATTCCATATTGACAGTTATCACTTTACAACAAATAGTATTTATACGATCCTCCTTTTCAATACAAAACAACCATCTATATTAGATGGGACGATATCTATACATGTTTCAGCCTAATCTAAAGGCCATCCTCAGTAGAAGTTCAATTATTATATTATACAAACAAATTAAAAAAACTGATGAAGTGAAATTAAAATACAAACGATTATGATTGATCAAGTAAAAACATGTTGAGGTAAAATCCTCTTGTCTGAAAAATCATATTGATTGACAATAAAACTTGCTGATTCTTTTTTCTAAATGAGACACTGTATTGGGCAGCATAGCGAGACCATCAATAGTAGGATTAATAAGTGTGCATCATTTGTTAAAAGGCAGTCGTCTCAAGTGGTGCGACCTTGTCAGTCTTATTGACAGTCTCACTACACTGCCCAACACAGCGTCTCATTTTTTAAAAAGAATCAGCAAGTTTTATTGTCAATCAATACGATTCTTCAGAATGCATCAGAATAGACATATAGTATGTCCTATATATCACTCTTTTGCTTTTCTGAGGTACATCCTTGCTCCAAACCAGGCTTCTGACACTTTTCAGGAATGCTCCTGCTTGTCTTCCATGCTCGATTCTTTCCTTATCATTTTTTACACTCTCCTCTATGATAGTTCCCGGGTACTTAAACTCCCTACCTTCCTAGCTGTTACCCTCTGATAGGTCTCTCCTTCTTTCTAGTTGTGATAACAATCTTGCCCTTTTTGGCATTAAATTTAATTCCATATCGTTACACCTCATCTTCCCATGCATCTAACTGTTCTTGGATATCCTCTTCCTCTTTCCTCCAGATTAACAAGTCATCTGTAGCCATCATCATATTGACTCGTTGGCTGAACGGTCAGCATACTGGCCTTCGGTTCAGAGGGTCCCGGGTTCGATTCCCGGCCGGGTCGGGAATTTTAACCTTCATTGGTTAATTCCAATGGCACGGGGGCTGGGTGTATGAGTTGTCTTCATCATCATTTCATCCTCATTGCGACGCGCAGGTCGCCTACGGGAGTCAAATAGAAAGACCTGAACCTGGCAAGCCGAACCCTTCCTAAAGCCATACGACATTTCATTTTTCATCATATTCATTTTCCCCCAGTTTTTGTTGCCACTTTTGTCATTAACTCGTCCATTACTACAATGAAGAGCAAAAGTGACAGAGCATTTCCTAAGGATACACCTGTCAATCAATCAATCAATCAATCAATCAATCAATCAATCAATCAATCAATCAATCAATCAATCAATCAATCAATCAATCAATCAATCAATCAATCAATCAGTCAATACTGATCTGCATTTAGGGCAGTCGCCCAGGTGGCAGATTCCCTATCTGTTGTTTTCCTAGCCTTTTCTTAAATGATTTCAAAGAAATTGGAAATTTATTGAACGTCTCCCTTGGTAAGTTATTCCAGTCCCTAACTCCCCTTCCTATAAATGAATATTTGCCCCAGTTTGTCCTCTTGAATTCCAACTTTATCTTCATATTGTGATCTTTCCTACTTTTATAAAGGCCACTCAAATTTATTCGTCTACTGATGTCATTCCACACCATCTCTCCACTGACAGCTCGGAACATACCACTTAGTCGAGCAGCTCTCTTTCTTTCTCTCAATTTTTCCCAACCCAAACATTGCAACATTTTTGTAACGCTACTCTTTTGTCGGAAATCGCCCAGAACAAATCGAGCTGCTTTTCTTTGGATTTTTTCCAGTTCTTGAATCAGGTAATCCTGGTGAGGGTCCCATACACTGGAGCCATACTCTAGTTGGGGTCTTACCAGAGACTTATATGCCCTCTCCTTTACATCCTTACTACAACCCCTGAACACCCTCATAACCATGTGCAGAGATCTGTACCCTTTATTTACAATCCCAGTTATGTGATTACCCCAGTGAAGATCTTTCCTTATATTAACACCTAAATACTTACAATGATCCCCAAAAGGAACTTTCACCCCATCAACGCAGTAATTAAAACTGAGAGGACTTTTCCTATTTGTGAAACTCACAACCTGACTTTTAACCCCGTTTATCAACATACCATTGCCTGCTGTCCATCTCACAATATTTTCGAGGTCACGTTGTAGTTGCTCACAATCTTGTAACTTATTTATCACTCTACAGAGAATGACATCATCCGCAAAAAGCCTTACCTCCGATTCCACTCCTTTACTCATATCATTTATATATATATAAGAAAACATAAAGGTCCGATAACACTGCCTTGAGGAATTCCCCTCTTAATTATTACAGGGTCAGATAAAGCTTCACCTACTCTAATTCCTGGGTACTTGAAACTCCTACCTTCCTAGCTGTTCCCCTCTCATAGGTCTCTCCTTCTTTCTAGTTGTGATAATTCTCTGAGATCTATTTTCTAGAAATATAGCAACCCATTCAGTCACTCTTTTGTCTAGTCCAATTGCACTCATTTTTACAAGTAGTCTCTCATGATCCACCCTATCAAATGTTGTTCTGTTGTCCTCCTACATGTCAATTGTGCTGGTGACCTCTTTGATGTGGTACCATTCATGTGGGACTTACTCAAACCAGTTAACATTAATTCAATTTGACAAAGCTTTTATTGGCTCACATATAGTAATTTTAAATTTTTAAAAATTCTTTATATGTAGTATTTTAATGCATTTTCATGTTTTTGAATGGTTTTTTTCTAGGTTTTAAATGTTTTGTATACTTTTATTAACTTGCCAATTTTAAATTACATGGGTGAAATATGAAATTGTGCAATTTTTTGTTATTCCATTTAAGTTTGTATTGAAAGGTGGACAATTCCTCTCCTATTCTCCTGAATACTGTGTCAATATGGATCAAATATGAAGTTTCTTACTTATGATATCAATGGTAAGTTCAGGTGGAGCGTTTTTGATCTTCTTTTCTTCTTCATCCCTTCCCTTTTCCAGATTCTCTCTGGGTATGGTAGTTTACCAAAGCCCTCCACCTTACTCTATCTTTCCACCAGTCCTCTTCCAGTACTTTATTGCTATCGACTCCTCTATTTGCAGTACAGTCCACAACACAGCTCCTCCATCTCATTCTAGGCCGTCCCCTAAGACCTCTTTGCAGTCTCTGTATCATGAATGTTCTCTTTGGTATTCTATCTCCTGGCATTCTCATCAAGTTTCTAAACCATTTCAGCTTTGCTATATCAGTCTCTTTTTGAAGTTTACAAACTCCCACACTTCCCTTTATTTCCTCATTTTGTATTCTATCTCGTCTTGTCTTTCCCTGCTTGGAGCATTTTTTTATATTTGCCATAAACTTATTTATTTCATATGAGATTTTAAGTCCTATTTTTTGTTGCTTGCTCTTCCAGTATAGCAATCTGTTTCTGTGCGTCAGAGATGCCTTTGGTAGTTAGTGCCATATCATCAGCAAACGCTAGACAGTACCTTTTATATTTGGTCCTAGTCAGTGACATGGTGCATCTGTTTTACTCCAGTCTCTGACAAATTTTTCAAGAGCACAATTAAACAATAAAGGGGAGGGCCCATTATTTTGACGTACACCTGTTTTTATTTCTAACTCATCACTACATCCACCCATAAACTTTACTTTAGTTTTCGTTTCAATGTATCCTTTACATCCTTTACATTATTGGACCTTTTAGTTTTTTTATATATTGTATATCAATGATATGTGTAAAGAAGTGGAATCAGAGATAAGGCTTTTTGCAGGCAGTGTTATTCTGTACAGAGTAATAAATAAGTTACAAGATTGACCTCAATAATGTTGTGAGATGGACAGTACACAATGGTATGTTGATAAACGGGGTTAAAAGTCAGGTTGCGAGTTTCACAAATACGAAAAGTTCTCTCACTTTTAATTACTGCATTGATGGGGTGAAAGTTCCTTTTGGGGATCATTGTAAGTACTTAGGTGTTAATATAAGGAAAAATCTTCATTGGGGTAATCACATAAATGGGATTGTAAATAAAGGGTACAGATCTCTGCACATGGTTATGAGGGTGTTCAGGGGTTGTAGTAAGGATGTAAAGGAGAGGATATATAAGTCTCTGGTAAGACCCCAACTAGGGTATGGTTCCAGTGTATGGGACCCTCACCAGAATTACTTTATTCAGAACTGAACAAAATCCAAAGAAAAGCAGCTCGATTTGTTCTGGGTGATTTCCGACAAAAGAATAGCATTACAAAAATGTTGCAAAGTTTGAGCTGGGAAGACTTAGAAGAAAGGAGATGAGCTGCTCGACTAAGTGGTATATTTCAAAAATAATAAAGGTGTTCTTTAATCCACCTATTCAATACTTTAATTTCCACTTATAGTGGTTACATAAACAGACTATCAGTTAAATGGGACATGTTTCGCCCTCAATTTAGGGCATCTTCAGCCTAAAAACAATCTTCAAGAATACACCTTATATTAATATGGAAGCTAAAAGTTTAGCCAGTTGCTAAAATTCAGTACATAAAAATGTGAAAAATGATACATTATAAAAACATGTTAATGGAAACACTGTTGTCAATGATTAAACCATAAACTATTTTGTCAGAGACTAAAACTTATTCCATTAAAAATTCTAATTAAAATGGTTCATTTAAAATTGTTAGTGAAATACCAAAGTGACAATGACATAATGCCAACAACAATTTTAAATGAACCATTTTAATTAGAATTTTTAACGGAATAAGTTTTAGTCTCTGACAAAATAGTTTATGGTTTAATCATTGACAGTGTTTCCATTAACATGTTTGTATAATGTATCATTTTTCACATTTTTATGTACTGAATTTTAGTAACTGGCTAAACTTTTAGCTTTCATATTAATATAAGTTGTACTCTTGATTATTGTTTTTAGGCTGAAAATGCCCTAAATTGAGGGCGAAACATGTCCCATTTAACTGATAGTCTGTTTATGTGACCAGTATAAGTGGAAATTAAAGTATTGAATAGGTGGATTAAAGAACACCTTTATTATTTTTGAACTGTAAATTTTCAATACGGACCAAAAATGAGGTTTATAACATGTATTAAGTGGTATATTCTGAGCTGTCAGTGGAGAAATGGCGTGGAATTACATAAGTAGACAAATAAGTTTGAGTGGTGTCTTTAAAAGTAGGAAAGATCACAATATGAAGATAAAGTTGGAATTCAAGAGGACAAATTGGGGCAGATATTTATTTATAGGGAGGGAAGTTAAGGATTGGAATAACTTACCAAGGGAGATGTTCCATAAATTTCCAATTTCTTTGCAATCATTTAAGAAAAGTCTAGGAAAATGTCTGATAAGGATTTTGCCACCTGGGTGAGAGCCTTAAATGCAGATCAGTAGTGATTGATCAATTATTGATTCACTGTGGCTGTTTGTATATTTTGATTACATTTTCCAAAATGGCAAATACACTCATTTATTATTACAATTCTTATAATTCCATTATTCATTTTATAAGTCTATTCATTGGTTATTGTATCTGGTAAAAAAGATTTTCCCCTGTAGAACATAAATAGATCGCTTGAAAGAACTTCATCGTCTCCTCAAGTGTACCAGTTTTGAACCAGCAACTCCTATGAAATACCCACACCATGCCACTGCAAATTTCCCATTAACATAAATATGTAATGATACTGATGATGTAGCACTCACCTATAGAAAATCCTGAAACACTAAGGAAGGTAGCGATGAGGATTATTCCCAGCATGGTTGCCATCACAAGCTTATAGAAACAGGACTCAGCAGGTATCTGGAATGGTAAAAGAAACATTGGTGTGGTTATAGACAACAACATTCTACATACTCGTAAATATGCAGCATGTGCATAAAAGAATGTTCCAGTTTCAGGGATGTTAACATAGGCGTCAGGATTAATGTCAATGTCATTAATAACATCCACTTTGCTGATGATACAGCCAGTAGCCTAAATGTTCTAAAATTATTACTAACAAGCTGATGTACCCGTGCTTCGCAACGGGATTCTCAGAAAGACTGACTTTGTGGTTTTCCTAACTGAAATCAACATAGGTCATTACAAAAACGTAAGTATGAATGTAGCGATTAAAAGCAATGCTATCATATAAAATACTCGATCAAATGGAAAGCCGCACGTTTTATCACTTTTAACGAACAGTGCTGAGGTTAGATTGCGGTGCCAATCTAATAGTCCAAAGTTCCAGAAATGGGATGACCAGGCTGCAGATTGCCATGAACACTTATCTGCCATTATTCCGTTAAATATGCACACTGTTCATTCCAATCAGTGCCTCAGAGTAGGGATTGAATAGCCCGAATGCTATGATGATCCAGTGTGTTACGTACCAGTAGTATCAGAAAATTTATAAACCAGGGGAACGGCATGCTAAAGAAGAAAGTTATCTAACTTCACAGCTACTTCCCATCAATATTCAGGCAGGCTGTTACACTCTGTACGACTGGGAGAGTTGACTGTGTGGTTAGCGGTGCGCAGCTGTGAGCTTGCATCCGAGAGATAGGATTCGAACCCCATTGCCGGCAGTTCTGAAGATGGTATTCTGTGGTTTCCCACTTTCACATCAGTCAAATGCTGGGCCTGTACCTTAATTAAGGCCTAAGGTACTCCTAGCCCTTTCCTATCCCATTGTCGCCATAAAACCTATCTACGTTGGTGCGACGTAAATCAAATAAAAAAATACTCTGTACACAGCAGTAATCCTATCTACCGGACATGAGGGGCAACAGAAGACAGAAAGCACATCACGACAAACAATGGTCAATGTAATGGTATTGTTGATCAATGTTATAAGCTTTCTATATTGTAGGTCTTCACATTTAGTTTTCTTTCAACTCTGTGATTTGTAAAATATTTTATACCGTAAACTGTAGTTTCTTATTTTCCAAATTTACACACTAATTTTCATTAAATACTGTTTACCCATTTTCTCGTTACTCGGTGCTGATATGGACTTAGTAACAAAAATCCAAATTCGTGAATATCTTTGTGATCATAGCCAGTACAGTAACAATGTATAAGACATGAATAATAGGAAATTTAATACTATATAACCTTAGTTATGTAGCATTCATCGATTACACCTCTAATAAGAAATATTTGAGAATTACATTTTAGGCCTTCCACTAAACTACCATTTCACTCAGCGTGAATAAAATAATTTACAGCCTAGACTATAGCAACTTATTTCCTGACTTTACATACCGATTTTCATCAAAATAGGACTACTAATAACAATATTTGAGAATTCAATTTTAGGCCTTCCCCTAAACTACCATTTTTCTCAGCGTGAATACAATTATTGATAGCTTAGATTGTAGCAACTTATTCCCCAACTTTGCATACCCATTTTTTTTTTTTAAATACGACCACTAATAACATAAATAATTGAGAATTCAATATTAGGCCTTCCCCTAAACTACCATTTCACTCAGCGTGAGTAAAATAATTTATAATCTAGATTGTAGAGGTTCATCCCCCGACTTCACATACCAATTTTCATTAAATTCTCTTCAACCGTTTTCTCATGATGCGTGTACATACATACAGACAGACAGAAATTACGGAAAAGCAAAAAGTGCATTTTCTGGTTACTATGGACATGACCGATACAGAAATACCATTATTTTCAAATTCTGAGCAATGTACAGACAAAACTCTTATTTTATATATATAGATATATAGATAACATTATAATATTCAGTATTTATTTAGTGTATGGCATAAAATCTACATTTATACAATTGAATATATTACAGAAACAAGAAAACAATTTCATATCAGAATGTCCATCCCTTTCATTCACTCTAACACTGCCTTTGATGATATAAAGAAATCAGTCCAGCTACTCAAGTAAGCATGTAGCTTGTAGCTGCTGACGATGTGAGCGATGGTTTGCCGTGGGGCACCACAGTCACATTCCGGTGATGTTATGCAGTTGCACTTGTAGAGTGAGTCCCTGCATCTTCCGTGGCCTGTCCGAACTCTGTTAACAACGAACCACTGCATGCGCGGTAGATGGAATCCACTAATAATTTACGCACCAGAAAACATGTTGTGAAGGGACAGGTCTATTGAAGATTTCCAGCAGTCTTTCCAAACTTTCACAGTGTTAAAGTTGTTGAGGATCATATCAGCAGCATCACGCAAAGGTGGATAGCGTGACTTCAACCTTTGAAGATTGAGCACAGGGATGTCTTCTTGTACTGGTAGCTGGTTTTTTTTTGTAGTTTTACAATACTCTCTTAAGAGGGCGTTCGATATGTGCAGATCAGGTGGCATCATTCCCATGAACAGCAGGATCTGATTGTGCCCGAAATAAGGTGCATGCTGTTGATTGATGTTATTTGCTTTACGTCCCACTGACTACTCTTTTACGGTTTTGGGAGACGCCCAGGTGCCAGAATTTAGTCCCGCAGGAGTTCTTTTACGTGCCTGTAAATCTACAGACACGAGGCTGACGTATTTGAGCACCTTGAAATACCACCGGACTGAGCCAGGATCGAACCTGCCAAGTTGGGGTCAGAAGGCCAGCGCCTCAACCGTCTGAGCCACTCAGCCCGGCATTGTGCATGCTGTTCTTCAGCTGTGTATCAACATAGCGGGTATATGCGCTATTAAGCCATACAGGAGAACAATACTATGCACTGGAATAAACCAAACCAAGGGCAGAATGTCATAGAGTTCTTGCAGTAGATTCCCAAGTTGTCCCACACAGTTTCTGAAGAATATTGTTTAGTTTTCAGTTGCTCATATCTGTAGGTATAACCTTAAAGTACCCTACACATGACCTGTGGGTGGTGCTACATGAGCAACAATATTCTGGCAGCCAATCTACCTGTAAAGATCTCCTAGCTATCACATGATGTAATGTCAGTGCTACATTCCGTCTGTTCATGAATATTGACAAGACCTAGGTGATTCTACTTTCAAAAACACCAAAGCAGGCCTCTGTGCACATCACAATTGTTTAGCAAGTTTCATACTTTAGAAATGCGTTGAGACTCTAGTGAACGAGGATTGTGATTCCAAGAAAGAAATCTTATCCAGGATTGGAGAAAAAATATATTTGATAGTAGAGATCTCAATCTTCAATTCTGAGTTCAGCTATTGTGATGCTATATTTTTCCTGTCCTTCTGTATGGTTTAGGAGGCTGGATGCACAGCCCTCTGCTGGAGAGGCAGATTGAAGCTTTCGAAATGTGCTTGTACAGAACAATACTCTGAATATCGTGGGTAGAAAGTCCTGAACTTGTAATACCAAGTATTTCATATTCCCTTTGGGAATCAACATCTATGTCATCCTCAACTTGCTACATAAGATAAAAAGAGCTTCTACAAAGGTAATCCCAAAACTAAGGTCTCCTACATTTTTATAAATGCATAGATCTGTTTATATCTACAATGGTTTACATCATTTCACAGCTTGAACATTTAGCTGTTTTTCTACATAATCACCATTTCGGTCGATGCATTTTTGTAGACGCTGTGACGGTTTTTGTATGCCCATGTCATACCAGCTCGCCGCCATGCTGTTCAGGAAGTGTGGTCTTCAGTCAGCATGCGTGGCACCCATCTTGCACACACCTTCTGGTATTTCAACTTTTCCGTTAAAATTCTGTGAGCGGCGCTTCGGAAAACCTCGGGAACCAAAGTGCAGAGATCATCCAGAGTGATCCAAAGATCTTCACGCATGATTTGCTCAACCCTCATGACTGTCTCCATGGAAATTGACGGTTTCCCGCTCCTTTGTTCGTCAATTAGCGATGGATTTCAATCGGTTCAGTAACTTTTGCGTTCAAAAACCGAATAACTGCACGCACTTTGCACTTGGCAGTAACATCCAACGGGAGCTCCATCCTCAACGGCTGCCAAGCCAAGACTGAGTGCCTCAGCGCTACGTGCGCATGTTTATATGTGAGCACGGGAAACACTCTTCACAATATTGTGACCAACAGCCACACAAACAGAGTTCTGTATTTATAAAAAAATAGGAGACCTTATTTTTGGGATTACCCCCATAACAACCATCAAGGAGTGAAAGCTCAGGTACATGATGAGAGGTGAATGATATGCACTTCTACAACTCATCATCAAGGGGAAAATGATCCGTGGGGAAACAGAGAAATTCTTGGCTTAAAGTTCTGGGTCACTGATATGGATGAACTTCGATTGAAATCTTTTGAGACTCTGTTTCACAAGTAATCATAATGAATGGGATTGCCAACCTTCATTGGGAGGTGGCGTCCTAAGAGGCCTGCGCAGTTAGGGGTGCACAGCTGTGAGCTTCCATTCGAACCCCACTGGAAGCAGCCTTGAAGATGGTTTTCTGTGGTTTCCCATTTTCACACCAGGCTGTACCTTAATTAAGGCCTTGGTCACTTCCTTCTCACTCCTAGCCCTTTCCTATCCCATCATCTCCATAAGACCTATCTGTGTTGGACCAATATAAAGCAAATTGTAAAAAAACGAACAAAGAGGATATATTTATTTATTATTGTATGGCTTGGTGAGTACTGTACATGCAAATGAAAATCCACAGTCTGTTTCCAGTCATTGGACCGGGTCAGGAATGCAATGAATGGAGCCCCCATCTAGAGACAAAGATAGGGACTGCACTGGCAGCCAAAGCCTGTTGCATTTCTCTGGGCAGTGATTAATGACTGACAGATACAATGATATTGGAGAGTGTTGCTGGAATGAAAGATGACAGGGAAAACCAGAGTACCCAGAGAAAAACCTGTCCTACTTCTGCTTTGTCCAGCACAGATCTCACAAGGAGTGACCAGGATTCGAACCACAGAGGCCAGCGCACTACTGCCTGAGCTATGGAGTCTCTGATAAATAGATATATCAAGTAGCAAAATCAGGCAGCAAATATTTAAGAATAATTTAAATATTATATTTATGCAGTCTGCCTATTCAATACGTATATAATTTATTAAATCTAGCTCATGTTTCCTCCCTTAAGGGACATTGTCAGCTAGAATAAATCACACAATCTATCAGATACAAAATTACATTACTAGATTGGTAAGACAAAAAATGAAGCTGTTAAAGCTTGTTACATGTAAAGGACATATATAAAATAAATATGTACAACAATTATAGTGATAAACAACAAATATAGGCAAAAGTCAGGCATTTATACAAGTGGAGGCACATGCTTCCCGTAGTGCACCATCACTACATTGTCCTACATAGGAGACTTGCAGTGGTGTCTCAATGGCGCACTAGCCGCCAGCATCTTGGAAAGGTGTAGCATTCCAACTGATGAGCCTACTGCTACACTGGGATGAAATGCTGGTAATTTCATGGTTGAAAAATCCTAAAGACTTAAGAGCTTAAATGTTTTTAACAAAATTTGTTAATGGGCTAAAATATTTGACAACAAGATTTATCTTGTGCTTTTCCAAATGAGATAGGATATAAAGTTCTATGATATATATTTTGCGCCTGTGACCATTTGCCTAATTCATGATACAGGCCAGTAATACCACAGCTACACTGTAGCTCTATTTGTACCTGAATATGCAATTAAAGATATCCAGAGGTTTCTGCACTTGGCATCATGCCACAACCAAACCTTCTCCGAATGTTTGAAGCAGTGGCGAATATAGAATATATATTTTGGGGGGGGCCAAGATTGATGTAAGGTTAGATTAAGTAAATTTTAAGAGGTCAGACGATTTCAAACACTTTAGAAAGGAAAAAGGAAACATTGATTTGGGCTGATACATACATACATACATACATACATACATACATACATACATACATACAGTACACCAATGGTTACAAAACGAAGTCCAGGTTTCTTGGTACACTTGCAAACTTATCAAGAACTTCTTCGTCACTAACTATAATATATCTGTGGATAGAGAGTAAAGCAAGCCCGTTAAGCCTACTTTCAGATGTGCTGTTCCTTAAGTAAGTCTTCAGTCTCCTTATGCTAGAGAAAGTTCTTTCTACGGTTGCGATAGAAACAGGAAGAACGGCGAGTAATTTGAGAAGGGTATACATGTTGGGGAAGAAAGTCTTGTCACATTTTTCTAGAGAACTTACAGCCATTTTGGGAAGATTTGAAGGATTTTCCTGACTCCACTTTTCTTTCCACAACATAAACTCACTTTGCACAATCTCTTTATGTGACAGATTTCCTTTGTAGAAACTAAAAGCAGCCTCCAATGAACCGAAATCTGTTACGATACACAATTGTGGAAGGATGTTTTGTAAGGATGCAACTATTTCCTTGTGAGATTCGAAGCATTATTTTAGTGAGTTACAAAAATCGTCCAGGTATGGCACATAAACTGCTAACTGTTGGCTCGGAATCTCAACAACGACCGAAAATTCCCATCATTTTGGTCCGGTTCTTCAAGGCTTATACATTTTTTTGGGGGGGGCCTGGGCCCCCTGGGCCCCCCCCCCCCCCCCTTATATACGCCCCTGGCTTGAAGTGAGCAGTTCTCCACAATGTGTGTCATTGTTTGTTGTTCTGCTCCACAGTTGTCTATCAGTCCTCTTGTTTGAATCATAAGACTACATGTCCCATGACAAAGACAAAGACAAAGTCACCTCCATACAGGCCATGAAGGCCCTTGGAGGAGTGGAAGGTAAAGGCTTCCACCATTGTTAACCGCGGCACGTGATGGGGTAGAGTGGTTAGCTCTACGCCTGGCTGCCTTTGCCCCCAGGAATTAACCTGGTACTCATTTTTGGTGTAGGCTGAGTGAACCTCAGGGCCATATGCACCTCCAGAAGTGGAAATGTTGTTTCTTAAATTTTACGACTTCCTGACGGGGATTCGAACCCACGTCCTTCCGGGCGAACCGAGCACACCTTTACCGCCTTGGCCAGGCAGCCCCTACATGCCCCAAGGCCTGTTCTAATTTGCTTTAGTGTAGTCCACTCTTTGTGAGCCAGATTGAAGCCCTCCACTTTTCTAACAGGATTCTTAATCAAGTGTGCATTATGAGCTGTATGTTATTTTCCAACATTATCTATATTTTTTCTTCTTCTTAATGAATGGGTCACTGAGGACCACACGGAATCAACATTTGTTGGGCTTTCCTTCTTGCTTAATAGTTCTTCATTTTCATCAATTGTTGTAACTTCTGTTCCTCCAACCAGGTATGTTGTGTTAGTTTCTTTTCATCTTTTTCAAATCCCCTTGTGTGAAAAATTTTCCTGACCACATTTCTATTATGCTGATTTGGTGATCCTACTTCAGTGATCCCCCTGTGGGTGGGGGCAGTAGAATAACACCCACGGTATCCCTACCTGTCGTAAGAGGCGACTAAAAGGGGCCTCAGGGGCTCTGAACTTTGGAGCGTGGGTTGGCGTCCACGGGGCCCTTATCTGAGTCCTGGCATTGCTTCCACTTACTTGTGCCAGGCTCCTCACTTTCATCTCTCCTATCCGACCTCCCTCGGTCAACTCTTGTTCTTTTCCGACCCCAACGCTATTAGGTTTGCGAGGGCTAGGGAGTCTTTCATTTTCACGCCCTTCGTGGCCCTTGTCTTCCTTTGGCCGATATCTTCATTTTTCGAAGAGTCGGACCCCTTCCATATTTTCCCTCTCATTAGTGTTATATAGAGGATGGTTGCCCAGTTGTACTTCCTCTTAAAACAATAATCACCACCACCTACTTCAGTGAGGTATTTCTCTACCTGCTTATACCATTTTGATCTTGTACGTTTGGTTTGAAAAAATTTTGTATAATAGATAAGTCAGTCTGTTGTTATTCATTCTTTCCAAATGACTTATAAATTGAATTTGTTTGCACCGGGCGAGTTGGCCGTGCGCGTAGAGGCGCGCGGCTGTGAGCTTGCATCCGGGAGATAGTAGGTTCGAATCCCACTATCGGCAGCCCTGAAGATGGTTTTCCGTGGTTTCCCATTTTCACACCAGGCAAATGCTGGGGCTGTACCTTAATTAAGGCCACGGCCGCTTCCTTCCAACTCCTAGGCCTTTCCCATCCCATCGTCGCCATAAGACCTATCTGTGTCGGTGCGACGTAAAGCCCCTAGCAAAAAAAAAGAAAAAAAAAAAATTGAATTTGTAGCACTCTCATTGTATCAGTAAGTTTAGATTTTTTAAATATACTTCCCAGATGGGTTTTGGGGTAATGTATTCCATTCTTAATTCTTGGGCCTAAGATTTTTCTCATGATTTTCCTCTCTTTAATTTCTAATTGTTCCTTTAAATTTTCATGACATAAATTGAGTGTTTCTGAAGCATAGAGAGCTTCAGGTTTCATCACTGTTAAGTAATGATGAATTTTACTGTTCCAGGACAAGCATTCTTTGTGTGTTGAAAAGTCATTTCCATGTTTCTGAATTCTTGAAGCTACTGATTTATTTTCACTGCCATTTTCAGTGATGCATTCAGCTAAGTACTTAAATTCCTTTACTCTTGCTATTTTATTCATATCAGTTTGATATTTGTTATACATTTAGTTTTATCATACGAGATTTATTATTAACATTGAAATTTTTCAGTTCTTGAAGGTCATTCCATGGTGGTCTACATTATTTTAATTGGATCTCTATAAGAATTTGTTCAAAAGTGAGATTTTTTGGGACTCAGTCTTATTGAAAAGTATTGCATTTGAAGTTTTCTTCTGAAATAAGGAGGAGCAATATTTGACAAGGCTGGTGATCTGACAGTACCAGTGGTAATCCCTCATACAATACAGTAATTTTTATATTTAAGAAGTTTACTAAAAACACCTCTTTAGCTGTCCATCTCGGGCAAAATCATTTGAAAATATTAAAATCCAGATACACCCAAATGGTCAAAATAAAGTGAATATTCTATGGAAAGAAGTATTACAAACTACAAATGAATGAATCAATTACTGGTATTATATACCAGTATTAAATTTTCATCAAACTATTGATAAGGGCAGGCAAAACAACATGACTCTTTGTTAGGCGTATCAAGGCGAGTTATCTGACCTATTTATAATCCGGTCGTACTCCTGGACCGATTTGCTTCATTCCTTTTTATTCTCTCTGGAATTACCTGCCGGTGAATCATCATACAACGACAGGTCTCTAAGTTCAGCCAACTTTGAGTAAAGTCAAATCACTAAATGGTCACTCCAATTATTTGCAGGTGAAGGCTTGCCCTAGCCTGCAATACATTCTGTACTTAACAGATTGCTAGGAAATTAACACATTTTTTAATATTCTGATAAATGTGATTTTCATCCTTAGTAATTTGATTGGATGCAGCCATGTTTCCCCCTGTGGGTGGGGGCGGTAGAATAACACCCAACGTATCCCCTGCCTGTCGTAAGAGGCAACTAAAAGGGGCCCCAGGGGCTCTAAACTTTGGAGCGTGGGTTGGCGTCCACGGGGCCCTAAGCTGAGTCCTGGCATTGCTTCCACTTACTTGTGCCAGGCTCCTCACTTTCATCTATCCTATCCGACCCCCCTTGGTCAACTCTTGTTCTTTTCAGACCCCGATGCTATTAGGTTTGCGAGGGCTAGGGAGTCTTTAACTTTCACGCCCTTCATGGCCCTTGTCTTTCTTTGGCCGATATCCTCATTTTTCGAAGTGTCGGACCCCTTCCATTTCTTCTCTCTGATTAGTGTTAAATAGAGGATGGTTGCCTAGTTGTACTTCCTCTTAAAACAATAATCACCACCACCACCTGCAGCCATGTTTGATTACTACCTGTAAAGCCAGTGAGTATACACTTTCCCTGATCACAGAAGAATACTATTCTCTGCTAGATACTCTTTGCTTCTCTGACTTTCCCCAGCTTCTGAATGTACTCAAGAGATGGCAGATCATTCCATAATAACTTACATGCTGCTAAGTTAAACAGTCGACATATGCACTGCCGGGAAGGTATAAAGTTGACAAGTCTTCTGCATGACCATTAATAAAGCGCAGGGAATACTCTTTGAAAAGTGGGTGTCTACTTACCGAACCAGTATTCAGTAATGTATCGTATTGTAATTGTATGTTGCACTATCTTGGGCAAAATCATTTGAAAATATAAAAATCCAGATACACCCAAATGGTCAAAGTAAAGTGAACATTGTATGGAAAGAAGTGTTATAAACTACATTATGTATTAATCAATTACTGGTATTATATACTGGAATTAAATTTTCATCAAACTATTAATAAGGGCAGGCAAAATAATATGACTTTGTTAGGCATATCAAGGCGAGTTATCTGACCTATTTATAACAACTGCTGCAGAGCAGGATGGGTTCACTAGTAAGTAATAAATAACAAATAGATATACTGTATATACCAGGATATGCATCGTACACATATATACTGCAATATGGCAAACCACATCACGTACAAGTGTTATGGTATTAGCCCCAGTTTAAAGTTTTTGGTAAATCTAAGACACTGAACGCTAGATGAAGTTTAAAGCTTGAAATTTCTGTCATAAAATGCAAATGAACAGTTAAGGAAACATTAAGTTCCAATAACACTGCCTTGAGAAATTCCTGTCTTAATGATTACAGGATCAGATAATACTACTTCACCTACTCTAATTCTCTGAGTTGTATTTTTGAGAAGTTGAGCCTCCCATCAGTCACTCTTTTGTCTAGTCCATCATATTTTTTTCAGTAGTCTCCCATGATATACTCTATCATCTATCAGCAGCTAATAAAGAAATAAAATTACAAGTTTTGTAATGACTTGTGTCTACTTACCGTAGCTGATGAAGTGAAGAGTTTGGCTGTAGCTCAGATGTCCCCAGCTTGAAGTTCCACGACAGAATGGCTAGGAGCGATGCAGACCTGCTTTATATATCATGGGTTGGAGAAAGGTGGGGGAAGTTTAACCATTGCTTGATTGGTCGAATTACAAATATTTAAGATACTCATCACCCTGTTGAAGTATGACAGGTGAAATATGATAACATTCCTGTGATTCACATGACAGCTGTAAGAGATTAGACTGTTTCTACAAAGAAAGTTAGGGAAGGAGACAGCTGCAACAACCAGGGATGAACAAATGATAGCTCAGTTTTGAAATTTCAACAACACGGAGCAGCAGAAAGAAGAGGCAAGGATAGGGTGACCAGATACAAATAGATTTAAAAAAAGAGGACAAAACTATTTTAGACGGAGGGCAATGCTGGAAAAAAAGAGGACACAAAATTCCTCCATCTGAATTCAGACATGTATATTCTAAATAGCTGTTACCAGTGGCTTCGTGGAATTCGTAATTTGATCAAAGTAATCATTCCTCGGTACTGCATTAAGACATTATATAAACATTCCTAAAGTATAAAAACTACCAAAAAGTTGAGTTTTAGTTACCCCAGAACGTCATAAAAAGAATTCAGCCCATTTTTGGTCTTCCCCACTTCTCCCCGCCCTTAAATGGTTTTTCCGAAAACAACAAACTATGTTTTTCTTTATTTTTAAAGGAGATTCCAAACACCAATGTTCATGTCCGTAACATGTTCAGTTTTTGAGATATAAGTAACCTCATAAAAAGGAGTCAACCCCATTTTCACTGATTCTTACCCCCCTTAAGTGAATTTTCCGAAAACAAAAAAATTGTGTTTATTTTTAAAGGAGATAGCAAATATCAATTTTCACACTTTTAAATTGTTAAATTTTAGAGATATATCCCCAAACCCCATGGCACTACAGCCCTTGAAGGGCCTTGGTCTACCTAGCGACCGCTGCTCAGCCCAAAGGCCTGCAGATTACGAGGTCTCATGTGGTCAGCACGACGAATCCTCTCGGCCGTTATTCTTGGTTTTCTAGACCGGGTCTGCTATCTTACAGTCAGATAACTCCTCAATTCCAATCACGTAGCCTGAGTGGACCTCGAAGCAGCCCTCAGGTCCACGTAAAAATCCCTGACCTGACCGGGAATTGAACCTGGGGCCTCCGGGTAAGAGGCAGGCACGCTACCCCTACACCACGAGGCCAGGCTTTAGAGATATATACATTTTAAAAATTAACCCCCTTTTTCACCCCCTTAGCATCCTCTTCCGTACTGTAATGGTCGGTGCTATAGATGGGAGCTCAAGGGAAGAGTTTCACTAGGAATGTGGCCGGGAATGCGTTAGCCCTCGCTTCTCACCTTGTCCCTGGGTTCTCGTCACCAAGCTTGTGTACGTACTTGAGTTTCTGAAAACGTTCGCCCTCGCAATCGCAGTGTCCTCAGGTGGTCTCTTCCTGCAAGGCACTCGATGTATTTTTGTATATGACAGGTGGGTAACATTATTCATCTATTAATAGACTACATCTGACCAGCGAAATATTAAGAAAAGGCAGTTTCCAACTAACAATAATCTAGGTTATTTTCCACTGACACTGGGAATTTATGCCATCTTCAACATTAGATTTTTATCACGGGCAGAGTCCATCCTCAAGGTGCAAATTGAAAGAGCTTCTGTTATTATTTTAATTTTAATATATATACTGTATTATTATAATATCTTTTACATATTTTTACAAAATGATCGCCAACGTCCGATGACGGTTACAGTACTAGAAGAAGACGATATTTATTTCCTATATTTCAAATGTAGTAAGTTACACGAAGCGAGCTACAGGCAGGTCAGTTTCGTTCGTCAGTGTGCCGAGTTACGAATTCATTCTCTCTCACACACATGTCCCGGCGTGTTCGTTACGTGAAGAAAATAATAATAATAATGAACCAGATTGAATATGTGCGCGTATAACAATTTAAGATTACGATCCAATCATGCAACTCATCCAGACATGCAGTCATTCACTCATTCAGCCATTCTGTTAATTTATAATGTTTATTGTAAGCTAAGGAGAAATCTGGTCGGACTCTTAAAAAAACTTACACTAATTAATAATAGGAGTACCGGTAAGATACATATTGTCCTAGACAATATAACACTGTAGATGTGTAGGACAAAAAGAAATAAAAAGAAATAAAATTAAAAACTGTACTTTAGAGATTGGGTGTAAATAGTGATTAGGAGTAATTATAATGTTTAATGTAGTAATAGATACAAGAAAACATTCATATCAAAAATAGCAATAAATGATTACTCTGTCCACAGTTCCAGGCGATCCAGAACTCAGGGATGGGACTATTCTATTCTACTATTTTGTATAACAATGTTCTCGCTTGTACGTCATGAATTCTGTGCCGCAAGGGTTATTTTCCATGTCGATAAATCTGTCGACACGACGCTGACGTAGTTCAGCACCTTTAAATACCATTGCACTTAGCCGAGATCGAACCCACCAACTTAAGCTCAGAAAGCCAGTGTTGTACCGTCTGAAAAGGGTGAGAGAGGACGGAATTTATTCATTATTCGACGAGTTAGTTTACTGAAGAACTCGATTTTATAGAATTTTATTTAATCACAAAATATTTAAAAATGCTGTAGGCATAAATTAGCTTCATCTATCCTTGTGTCCATATGTCACTTGTCTTGATACACAAAACTATGAAATAAAATAACATTTAAAACAATACACTGTAGGCCTAAATTAGCTTTATCAAAACTTGTGTCCCCATGTCACTTTTTATACACAAAACTATGAAATAAAATAACATTTAAAACAATGGACTATAGGCCTAAATTAGCTTCATTAATCCTTGTGTCTCTATATCACTTTTCTTGATACACAAAACTATGAAATAAAATAACATTTAAAACAATACACTGTGGGCCTAAATTAGCTTTATCAATCCTTGTGTCCCTATATCACTTTTTATACACAAAACTATGAAATAAAATAACATTTAAAATAATACACTGTGGGCCTAAATTAGCTTTATCAATCCTTGTGTCCCTATGTCACTTTTTATACACAAAACTATGAAATAAAATAACATTTAAAACAATACACTGTATGCCTAAATTAGCTTTATCAATCCTTGTGTTCCCATGTCACTTTTTATACACAAAATTATGAAATAAAATAACATTTAAAACAATACACTGTAGGTAGGCCTAAATTAGCTTTATCAATCCTTGTGTCCCATGTCACTTTTTATACACAAAACTATGAAATAAATTAACATTTAAAACAATAGGCTGTAGGCCTAAATTAGCTTAATTAATTCTTGTGTGTCTATGTCACTTTTTATACACAAAACTATGAAATAAAATAACATTTAAAACAATACACAGTAGGCCTAAATTAGCGTTATCAATCCTCGTGTCCCCATAACACTTTTTATACACAAAACTATGAAATAAATTAACATTTAAAACAACAGACTGTAGGCCTAAATTAGCTATATCAATCCTTGTGTCCCTATGTCACTTTTCTTGATACACAAAACTATGAAACAATGTAACATCTAAAGCAATAGGCTGTAGGCCTAAATTAGCTTCATTAATTCTTGTCTCTCTATGTCACTTTTTATACACAAAACTATGAAATAAAATAACATTTAAAACAATACACTGTAGGCCTAAATTAGCTTTATCAATCCTTGTGTCCCTATGTCACTTTTCTTGATACACAAAACTATGAAACAATGTAACATCTAAAGCAATAGACTGTAGGCCGAAATTAGCTTCATTAATTCTTGTGTCCCTTTATCACTTTTCTTGATACCCACAACTATGAAATAAATTAACATTTAAAACAATAGATTTTAGGCCCCACGGAAATTCAATTTTCTCCTTGATGGCACTCAAAAGCTTGGGGCATGTTGGCACTTTCTTCTGGACTACATCAAAGTCTTGAATTACTTCTCTTATTACCCCTCTGTTAAACCCATCACACTGCACTTTTCTTTCTTCGGGCTGTGGGCGATGCTTCCCTGGTGTTGATAGTGACGTATAGCCAGCTGCTGTACTTTCCTTGCTAATTCTACTCATTGTGCTGACTGAAATGCCTGTGTAATTAGATACACGCAAATTACTTTGCCTCAGTAAGTGTTTCAGTTGCCCTTCTTGTGCCTCTTCATCACATTCTGGGATAGCATGTCTGATAACCTCCCTAACTTCGCTTTGGATAATCTTTCATTTCTTCCGGCAGGGTACAAAGTAGCACTATAATAACATAAATGTTTTATAACACAGTTATGTAAGCCTCAATATATAACACACAGACAAGATCAACACTACCGAACTGTTCGACTGGCCACTTGTATCATAGAATAACACCCACGGTATCCCCTGCCTGTCGTAAGAGGCGACTAAAAGGGGCCCCAGGGGCTCTGAACTTTAGAGCGTGGGTTGGCGACCACGGGGCCCTCAGCTGAGTCCTGGCATTGCTTCCACTTACTTGTGCCAGGCTCCTCACTTTCATCTATCCTATTCGACCTCACTTGGTCAACTCTTGTTCTTTTCCGACCCCGACGCTATTAGGTTTGCGAGGGCTAGGGAGTCTTTCTTTTTCACGCCCTTCGTGGCCCGTGTCTTGCTTTGGCCGATATCTTCATTTTTCGAAGTGTCGGATCCCTTCCATTTTTCCGTCTGATTAGTGTTATATAGAGGATGGTTGCCTAGTTGTACTTCCTCTTAAAACAATAATCACCACCACCACCACCTCACCTCCATTGGGGGTGTGCCTGAAAAGAGCTGAACCACCTCGGGATGAGGACACGAGTTTACTTTTTACACACAACCCCCCCCCCCGGTGACAGAATATCCAAAAATCCTTCCTTAATGAGCACTTATACTGTAATATAAATGTATCCAAAAAATGTTGCTACTTTATGTCCAGTAGTTTTGGCTCAGCAGTGATGAATAAGTCAGTCAGTTAGAACATATTATTTTATATACAGAGATTTTCACATACATAAACACAGTTTATCCATTACAGTACATCCTTACAAAATTTAAACAATGAAACTAATTTACGTGCTTTGCTAGTACTTTTCTGAAGATTCAGTTGCCTTCAGGAGTTTTGGCATGTCTAACATGTAAAAAGTTACACAAGTAAATTACTTTGGATTATATTGAACCATTAAGAGGATTTTCACAGATTCTACTTTGAAATTGTTCCTATTTTCAGTCCGTTGTGCTGAGATCAATGAAAACTGTCATTCTACATCTGCATTGTGCCCTGGTATAGAAAAAAGGTATTCTGCAAGTTTTAATATCTCTGAACTACTATCAACTGACACGTGAATTGAAATACTTTGCCTGTTTCTTACTACAAGGTAACTATCTCTGGATCATGATGTCGTGTTCCAAGGTGTTCGAGCTCTTGCCCACACCAGCCACTACTAACCAAACTAATCCCATGTCACTACTGCCCTGAAGGGCCTTGGCCTACCAAGCAACCGCTGCTCTTCCCGAAGGCCTGCAGATTACGAGGTGTTGTGTGGTCAGCACGACAAATCCTACATATGGAAATCCTTATTGGCTGCCAACCATGTATTACTTAATTGATAGCCAGTGTTCCTGTTGAAATTGTTAGGATTTCTACGTATTTCCACAGCTTCCTGTATAATTCTGGACCTGTAGTGTCTAGTGCCGGCCCCGTGGTGTAGGGGTAGCATGCCTGCCTCTTACCCGGAGGACCCCGGTTCGATTCCTGGCCAGGTCGGGGATTTTTCTCTGGATCTGAGGGCTGGTTTGAGGTCCACTCAGCCTACTGTACGTGATTAGAATTGAGGAGCTATCTGACGGTGAGATGGCGGCCCCGGTCTAGAAAGCCAAGAATAACGGCCGAGAGGATTCGTTGTGCTGACCATACGACACCTCGCAATCTGCAGGCCTTCAGGCTGAGCAACGGTCGCTTGGTAGGCCAAGGCCCTTCAAGGGCTGTAGTGCCATGGGGTTTGGTTTGGTTTGGTTTTATAACCCCAGTGATGGAGTTATACTGTTTAGGATGCAAAACAAATATATGATCAGTGTCAATCCATGGTATGGGGTGATACCGATCATAAAATACAGTTTTCATCTATTTTATGGAAAGCTGAAAAAATTAAATTCATTGCCAAAATAATGGCAAGTTATAATTAAACATAATTTAATTTTTGCAGTTCAGTATTTTAATTCCTGGAAAAGTTACACTAAAAAACCAAGAAAATTGGTCAGTGTTCTACCACATTACGGTACAGACAAGATTTCCTTCTGAAGATGGGGGGGGAGGGGGAGTTCTCTGCAAAATGTAAAGAATTTCACCTTGTTTTCTTGACATGGCAAAAGCTTATTAATATGTCTAAAATTATGGGCTGTGAAAACCTCAGTCTAAAAATTCTAAACAAATTTTATAAAGAGAATATTTCCTCTAAATGTGATGTTTTGGTTCTCAGAGAAATAATAAATTAATTTTGATTCATGTGGGGTATATCAACAATTTTGTACTTAAAAACTGTTATTTTTTTCTTCTGAAAAGTTTAAGATAGGAAGTTACATTAGTTTCACACTAAGCCTTTGAATTTTACGATAACATGACTAACTATTCTTATCAACAGCTGACTAGATTTGTGGTGAGCAGCTGGAACACTAGGAAGAGGGACATGATTATCTTTTCTTCAGGTGACCAGATAGGACACTAGTCAGTAGACAAAGTTATCTGAATATGAGTCACGTTATGAGGAACTTTGATATCTGCCAGGTGAAGAGATTGAATCATCATCTGGGTCATCAGCAGCAATGATTGCGAATTAGAAGTTGTGGGGCACAAAAATGTATAGATACGGTAATAGAAACTACCCAGGTTTGAGCGGGTGGGGAAGGGTACATCGAAATTGAAAGAAAAAGTAGCTACAATGTTTTTTTAATGCTCTCTGAGTGAATGTTGACATAAAGGTAAAGAATATATGAGTAATAATGACACAGTAAACGTTTCCACCTTTTCAATACTAAAATGTATTCACAATATTATAAATTACATGGAACTAGTTTCGACCCATCTAGGGGTCATCATCAGCCATATCAAAGCAAAGATCACTCTTGGCGAAATCCTAAGAACATGTTATTTTAACAGTAAGATTTTTATGGAATAACAAGTGAATGTGGTAGATGAAATGAGATGTTAGTATGGTAATAGTTAATAATACAAGGAATATACATACTAAGAGGTTTGGAACAAAGAATAAAGTATAAATGGGGTGCTGTAAAAATTATAATCATGGAAATCAGTAAGTCCTCGTAATGAAGAATGCAATGTGAAATGACATATATAAAATTATATATGGCTTAGGAAGAGTGGAGGTGGTTTGGGAGGGGAAGAGGGCTTAAGGTGGGGCTGAAGGGTGCGGGAGAAAGGGTAATTGTCTCGGAAAAGTACCTTTGATTAAATTTAGGATTGAGTTTAGGTTGGCTGCATTATTGTTTCTGAGGAAAGTGATAAATAGATCGAAGAGTATGTTGGGTTTCTCTGAGATTTCATTGAGATTGTGACTGGTGTTAAAGTATTGGTCTAGGTGTATGTAGTAATTTTCCATTATGTTGAGTAAAGGGCCCTTGTTTGCTAATACGAGGATGTCCATGTCTTGTTCGATATTGGTGAAATTATGGTTATAATCTTGCATGTGTTGGCCAATGGCTGAAAACCTGTTGTATTTTATTGCGTTAGTGTGCTCGTGGTATCTGATAATGAAGTTTCTTCCGGTTTGCCCGATGTAGGTTTTTTCACAGGTGTTATATTTGATCCTATAAACTCCTGATTTTTAAAAACTGCTGGTCTTGTTGATGTGTGAAGTATTGTATAAAACGTTCATGTTCTTATTGTTGGTTTTGAAGGCTATTTTAACGCCTTGTTTCTTAAAGATGTTGGTATTATTCTCAGTTCAATATGGACGAGCAACATGAAATTCATAACCCTTGATAAAGGTAAAGATTCAAAACTATGAGATTTGCTGATGATATTGTTATTTTGTCTGAGACTGCAGAGAATCTGGATAAATTGATGAATGGTATGGACATAGCCTTGGAGCAGGAGTACAAGATGAAAATAATTAAATCCAAAACAAAAGTAATGGAGTGCAGTCGAACAAAGTCTTATGATGCAGGAAATATTTGATTAGGAAATGAAGTCCTACAGGAAGTGGATGAATATTGTAGAATAACTAATGAACGTAGAAGAAAGGAGGACATAAGAAGCACAAGAAGGAAGGTCTTTCTTAAGAAAAGAAATTTGATCACTTTGAACATTGATATAGGAAGTAGGAACATTTTTTTTAAAGACATCTGGAGTATGGCATTGTATGGAAATGAAACAGGACAATATCTAGCTCAGAAAGAAAGAGAATAGAAAATTTTGAAATGTGGTGTTACAGAAGAATGCTGAATGAGATGGGTAGATAGAATCCCAAGTAAAGAGATACTGAATCGAATTGGTGGCAGAATGATTTTTCAGAATTTGACCAGAAGAAGAGATAGAACTATAGGACACATCTTAATACACCCAGGACTTGTTCAGTTGGTTTTTGAGTGAAGTTGAGGCTGTAAAAACAGTAAGGTCAGACCGAGGTATGAATTTGATGAACGGATTAGAGCAGATGTAGGATGTCGTAGTTTCGTAGATATGAAAAGGACAGGATAGGGTGGCATGGAGACTGCATCAAACCAGTCTATTTACTGATGACTCAAATAACAACAATTTCTTATCGCTAGATCACAGTGATGTTGATGGGGACGTTGAGCCTCGAGCAGACCCAATGATGTTATTCGGCATGAGTGTGTGCTGATCCCACGTCTCCCTCTCCCTATCTATTCATCATCATCATCTGACAACCAAATGAACAGGTTGCCCGTGGGTGTCAAATAGAATGACCTGCTCCATATGAGCCGAACATGTACTCAAACAAATAAATAAATGAATAAAAGTTGGAGAGAGTGAATTACAATTTGAGAGTAATTGTTAAAAGAAAACAATATTGTGGTCTGGGGAACAAACAGCAAAGAAGTACAAGACCAAATTGGTGCACTGAACAAGAAAATTGAAACGTATGGTATGAAAATCTGTGCCAATAAAAGCAAGACCATGGTGATATCAAGAAGAGAAAGACAAGGGAAAGGCATTGTGAAATTGGTGGTTAAAGCCTTGAAATTGTTGACAGTTTCAAACACTTAGGGAGTGAATTAATGCAGAATACACAGCTGGACATGGAGATTAGCAAGAGAGGGCAACAATGCATTCTACCAGAGTGTAAGAAACCTTGCCTGGAATAAGTGTAAAGAGATAATGTACAAAATGTATTATGTACACATATTGATCTATAAAGCTGAAATATGGACAATGACAAGTGGGGAGGAGAGTAGAATTCAAGCCACGAAAGGAAATACGAGGTGTGTTCAAAAAAAGACCGAACTGTGGCTAGAAAAACTTTATTATGTAGCTTACATCATTTCACAGACTGTCCCCTTCAAAATAGTCCCCTGCACTATCAACAGCGTATTGCCAACGTTTCTTCCACTTTTGGAATGCTTCCTGGAATGCATTTTCTTTGATGGCGCGAAGTTGCCTCATCGCATTCTCCTTGATCTCTTCAATGTCTTGGAAACGATGTCCTTTCAAGGTGGTTTTCAATTTGAGGAATAAAAAAAAGTCTGCTGGAGCCAAGTCGGGAGAATACGGCGGATGGGGCACAACAGGAATTTGGTGTTTTGCCAGATAACTGCGGACCGAGAGAGAGGCATGTGCTGGCGCATTGTCATGGTGCAACATCCAGGATTTGTTTTCTCACAGTTCAGGCCTCTTCCTGCGCACAGCATCTCTCAAATGCGTTAAAACATTCTGGTACAGTTCTTTGTTCACTGTCTGGCCTCGGGGTACAAACTCGTGATGGACAATGCCTTTCCAATCAAAAAACACAATCAGCATCACCTTGATGTTTGAATGACTCATTCGTGCTTTTTTCGGTCGAGGAGAACCTTTCCCCACCCACTGTAATGATTGCCTTTTGGTTTCGACATCGTAACCGTACACCCACGTCTCATCTCCAGTGATGATGTTCTTCAGGAAGTTGTCATCAGCATCTGCGTTAGCAAGCATTTCCTGACTGATGCTGACTCGGTTCTCTTTTTGATCGTCAGTCAGCAAACGAGGGACAAATTTTTCGGTTAAAATTGCATGACATGATCCTACGCTGATGCACACCTGATCAGCAACCTCTCGGACTGTCAAACGACGATTTCCACAAATCACTTCACGAACTCTCTCGACATGGCGGTCGTCTGTTGATGTGGAAGGTCGCCCAGGCCTAGGGTCTTCAGTGACAGACGTTCTACCGTCTTTGAAAAATTTAAACCAGATTCACAATGAAGTATTTATTTATTTATTTTCCACCTAGTCGAAAATAAATAAATAAATACTTCATTGTGAATCTATTGAAGTGCGATACGGACCATGAAGCTGATTTTATGTAACATTTAAACCACTCGTAGCAATGTGTACGACTCATGCATTCCTCCCCGTATGCTAGCTTCAACATTTCAAATGTTTCCACGAACGTTTTCCCAACTTTGAAGCAGAACTTCACGCACACGCGTTGTTCCTCAAGCTGTTTCATTATAGAATTCGACGAACATGTGACACACGCAATCACTTCAGAGGTTCTAACTCAACTGATAATGCAGGCAATGGAATGCGGAAAGCAGCGGTCTGTTGTCAGAAGTTGCCGCTAGGCGCCGCCATAGTCACAACTCGCTCAATGTTGCGGTTTGCGCGCAATTTATAAAGTTCGGTCTTTTTTTGAACACACTTCGTACATAAGAAGTGTGATAGGAAGGACAGATTGAGAAATGAAGATGTGAGAAAGGAGGTCAGAAAGCTTAAACAAGAGAACTGATAAGCATAAACTAAGATGGTTTGGACATGTAAAAAGGATGGAGGGAGATCTAGAACAAAGTGGACCTATTCAAAAAGGAGTGCAAGAAGAAATAACCTGGACTGGGACAAAATGGAAGAGGAAGTTGGAGAAGTGCCATTAATGCCGCATTGTTGCAGGAGTGGGATAATGGGAAAGGAAGAGGATAATGATGATGTTGAAAGCTATTTTAAGAATACCATAAACAGTAGTTATTCATTATCTCTCCAGGTACAATATCAAACTTATTCTGGGCCCAGTGGGCCCCACTGCATTGTAGGTCCTCTGGGGTTATAAGATATGCCCCTGGAGAGGAGTCATATCTGACATGATTGGGCTACATCTGGATAATGATTAACTAACAGCAATAGTAATTTGCACTGCTTAATCTTGACATTGTATGCCAGCTAAAATATACTGGGCTTTGCTTTAAAGATATTATCATAATCAAGAAGCTCAATTGAAATCAGACAACTCACATCAAAACTGGAGACTACATTACTGAAGAGATCATGATGAAATGAAATGGCAAATGGCTTTTAGTGCCGGGAGTGTCCAAGGACAAGTTCAGCTCGCCAGATCCAGGTCTTTTTGATTTGACGTCCGTAGGTGACCTGCGCATCGTGATGAGGATGAAATTATGATGAAGACGACACATACACCCAGCCCCGTGCCAGCGAAATTAACCAATCAAGGTTAAAATTCCTGACCCTGACGGGAATCGAACCCGGGAGCCCTGTGACCGAAGGCCAGCACGCTAACCATTTAGCCATGGAGCCGGACAGAGATCATGATATAAAATGTTGTTACCTAGCAAACGTGCAGGCTGTGATGGGAGTAACAATGGATGCCCATGGCTGAGAGGCATAAAAGGCATATCTATGATCATTTGATTTTTAACTTAAACTATGCTTCTATTTTTCAAATTCCCTTGATAAAGTTGATAAAAGACCATGGTTTCCCACTTCTCTAGGCAAACACCACGATGGTACCTAACTTACGGCCACGGCCGCTTCCTTGTCTATCCCTTCCGATATTCCTATCCCCCACAAGGCCCCTGTTCACCATAGCAGGTGAGTTGATACAACTCCAGTTGTAGGCCTATCCCCGTTCACAAGTCTCATGCTCCAGGATACTGCCCTTGAGGCACAGATGGTGGGATCCCTTGCTGAATCTGAGGGAAAAGCCAACCCTGGATGGTAAACAGATTGAGATAGAAAGTTGATAAAGGAATTAAGTACTTTTAATATACCATACTTATTTGAAAAAATAAAAATAAAACCATACCAAAGTTACAAATGGAACTTTACATAATGTAGCAAAGCTCTATGATGTGATGTGGTGATGGTGATTATTCTTTTAAGGGCGGATGTCAACAATAATTCAGTGTTTGTTTAAAAAAAATCACTGTGGGTTTGTTTTTCAAGATAGAATTTTCATATTTTGCACATGTAATAAAATGGTATTAGTGAGTCTAAATGCTTTATTACAGTTAGAAATATTATACAGTGTGGTCAAAAAGTTGATATCATTTTTTAGAAAATCCATTGTAACAAAAGTGCACCTTTCTCCTAAGACCAATGGACATATCACTATGAAATTTGTTGTGCATAATTTACAAACATATGTTAGTTTTGGGAACTAGAATTTTTTATCTGAGTGAAATGATTGGGTAGAAAATAAATTTTTAATTTCCAAAATTTTTTCAACCCCATTTTTCAGTTCATAATAACCCCATAATTTGGTTTCTAATAACTGTAGTCCCATTATTCTAGTTCCTAAGGGATTTTGTGTTGCCATAAGCAAGTACTGAAAATTACATAACTCTGGCTCTAATTGCTGCTGAGAAAAGGTACAAAATATTTTGAAAACTGTGATTGTGAGAAATGAAGGTTTAAAATTTTTTCTTTGCATTCAGTATGAAAATACTCGTTTTTTAAAGCCAGAGAATTAATGTCCTCCATAAGAATAGTGTTCTTCATCATCCTCTTGCCTTCACTTCTCTGATCTTCTGTGTTGTCTTGCAGTCTGCTGTAATTTTGGTAGACTGGCTTCAGCTTTTGCAATCCTCTTCTGATCTATTTCATTCAATATCTGGATAGTATGTACTCCTGGTTCCATTCCTGCCTGCCTTAGAACTTCAATTCCGCCTTTATTTCCCTCATTAAACCACAACAGAGCATCATAAACAGCAATAGATAACACTTTCAGTCCACAGAATGTAGTTTTTGGACACCGACCCCACACTAGGTTGTCAAAACTTACATTATTATTATTTTGTGTCTTCCCATGAATACACTTTTTTAGTAATTCTGGGTCAGCCAGAACTCTGAATGTTGGCTTTATTTCATTCATAACGCCTCAGGGAGTGAATGTAGTCCCCCTGTGGGTGGGGGCGGTAGAATAACACCCACGGTAACCCCTGCCTGTCTTAAGAGGCGACTAAAAGGGGCCCCAGGGGCTCCGAACATTGGAGCGTGGGTTGGCGTCCACGGGGCCCTTAGCTGAGTCCTGGTGTTGCTTCCACTTACTTGTGCCAGGCTCCTCACTTTCATCTATCCTATCAGATCTTCCTTGATCAGCTCTTGTTCTTTTCCGACCCCGACGCTATTAGGTTTGCGAGGGCTAGGGAGTCTTTCACCCCCGTCGTGGCCCTTGTCTTCCTTTGGCCGATACCTTCATTTTTCGAAGTGTCGGATCCCTTCCATTTTTTCCCTCTGATTAGTGTAATATAGAGGATGGTTGCCTAGTTGTACTTCCTCTTAAAACAATAATCACCACCACCACCAGTGAATGTAGTTCTATAAATATTGTACTTACACCAGTCATCCTTGGGGCATCCAAAAGCAACAGAGTAGGTTGAAACTTGGGGCGATACATTCGCGCACCCACATAAACATTAATTTTTTCAGCCACTTCTAGGAAAGATATTACCATGAAAATTTCACAAGATGAAAACAACATCCCAAATATTCAAAAAGCACCATTTTCAAAAAATCAAAATTTTAAACCATTCTCATTGACATCCCCCCTTAAGGTAAAGCTATACAGATATTGTATGCCACCTTACTGTAGTTGCATGCCAGCATGTTCCCCAGTCAGTCAATTGCTCCCCTAATCTTCACTTTGAAATATGTAAGAATGAGAAGAATGTTTCACAAATGTACATTAATTTGAATATAGGAAGCAGCTGATATGCAGGAAACTTGGAGTATCATTCTTGCAAACTGTGTGAGTGGAATATAACCTATCATTAAGCAAGCGCAATTCTACCCTTTGGTCACACGATCATGTGCCTGTTCCATCCATAAACCATTTAAAATAACTTGAATTAATGACATTATTTTCCTTTAAAAGATGCTCCTTTAGCTTTTATGTGCTATGCTCCTTTCCCGAATATTGTAAGGAACTCCAGAACTTAGAAGTGGTCAGATTATACTTATGGACTTCCTCTCCCTGTTGAGGATCCAACCAGCCTTCGGGCTGAGTACCCAACATATACAAAGCTGCGAGGGACGGGTGGTTACAGTGAATACAACAGACTAAGATCACAAAGATTTTGTGACCTTCTGCATAATTGATATTCAGTACACTAGTTGATGACAAGAATAGTCAACAACTTTCACTCAGCCACACCAACATTCTCATCAGTGCAGCGGAGCCAGCATAGGAACTCCTTCTATAAGTATCCATTTGACTTTGCTTTAAGTCTCATTACCAATTCAATGTTTTACGAGACAAACTTGTGTCCTCGTTCCCCTACATTTACTAACTTTAAATTTAATGTAATAATCAACTGCCAAATAAATTATTATATGCAAATGATGCTTCATAGCAGAAACCTCAAGACAACTTTTAATGTGTTTTCTTGAAACGTTTTATCTTGGCCTTATTTTAATGAACATTGTTAGTCATTTTATAATACAATTGGATTTGACAAAAGACAAAAACTAAGGAAGCCCTACAGTGTTCCTATCATTGTGCATGCCTTGTTTTATACTTTTTATGGCCAATTTTAACTCATGTATTTGAATATTGGATGTCTTGTAATTGTCTTCATCAGTTGAAGATGTCTCTAACTAGGAGACGAAACATGTACTGAAATGTTAAAGATGTAATGTAATGTATTGAAAAGGTTGACTCCTTCTCCTTTAAATAATATAATATTAGTTTTGTTAAATTTCTTTAGAGCTTTCTTGAATGTGAAAGGAAATTTCTTTCTTTTTCCTTTTCTTTTTCGTTGCTCAAGCATTTCTGGAAGCGACTTAGGAAATTGTTCATTACTCTCTGCAGTTCCCTCTGAGAAATGGCAGCAATTTCTTGACGAATTTTATTTCGAAGTTCATCTAAAGTGTGTAGTTTTGTTTTGTACACTTTCTCTTTCAATCACCACCCCCTACCCCCAGAGATAAAAATCGCAGGGGTTTAAATTCGGGAACCGAGGAAGCCATATGTTCGTTGTGATAACTCTGTCTTCAAACACTGCATGGATTTTGTGTAAGGAGAACTGGGCTATTTGTGCCGTCACAGAGTCTTGCTGGACACTTCTTTCCCTCTTAGTTAATTCTCCAAAAAACGGCCGTAAAATGGTTTGCACATACCCAGTGGCGGCTGGTGGTATCTGAAACTGGGTGTTGCACCAAAATTATCAGTGTCATATTTTTATAGCTTACAGAAGTACTAAGAAACTCTAGTATCATTAAGTATTGAACTATATTTCTACTAAAACTGAAATATATCTGGCAGTTACAACCCAGGAAATAAGAGGCTAATTATACACTGTAACTACAGTTACTCTTAATAATAATCTTATTGGCTTTACATCCCGCTAACAACTTTTTATGGTTTTTGGAGACGCCGAGGTGCCCGAATTTAGTCCCGCAGGAGTTCCTTTACATGCCACTAAATCTACTGACACGAGGCTGACATACTTGAGCACCTTCAAATACCACCGGACTCAGCCAGGATCGAACCTGACACGTTCGGGTCAGAAGGCCAGCGCCTCAACTGTGTGAGCCACTCAGCCTGGCACAGTTAGTTTTGCCTCGCATGAACTGAAAATTTTCCGTCCTGTTTTTCATTGAAGCAAGGTGGCAATATTATGGGTGGTTGGTTGTGGCTTGGGAAAGAAATCGCCCAGCAAGTTGGCCATGCGGTTAGGGTTGCGTAGCTGTGAGTTTGCATTTGGGTGATAGCGTGTTCAAACACTATTGTCGGAAGCCCTGAAGATGGTTTTCCGCTGTTCCCCATTTTCACACCAGGGAAATGCTGTGGCTGTGCCTTAATTAAAGCCAAGGTCGCTTCCTTCCAGTTCCTAGCCCTTTCCTATCCCATCGTCGCCGTAAGACCTATCTGCATCGGTGCAACGTAAAGCAAAAATTGTAAATTAAAAAAATAGAAATGAAATAACTTTGCGAGAGGAGAGAAAGTAGGAAATAAAGTGTAATCTCCACAGAGTGGTGCAAGCTAACAGGGACATTTGGAACTGTTTCTCGATAGGGGACTTGCTAGTCTCGTCCTCGTGCAACTCCCTGAGACCGATACTGGCGAGCATGCTACCTGATGCTATGCAGGCTTAGGCTCGTCCCTGTTGAGGTACATTGCGCCGCGCTGTCCGCTAGGGAGTTGCCGTAGGAAAGCAAACCCCCTGAGTTTGACTCGAAGCCAGCAGCATTTATTGGTCCGTTCGTACAGCGAACAACCAAAGATGGTTGATTTTATCATATTTTCGAATATATGTTAGGTTTATTAAACTAAAACATTAGAAGAAAAGACGACAAATGAAGTGCAAAATTATTGGGAGGTGTGCAACACTGCATCAATACCACGCACCGCCCCTGCACATACCTATCACTTTTGATAGTTTCCGAAAAAAAAATTGGGCCTATTATTCTCTCGCCGCTATGAGCGCACCCCTTTCCTATTTTTGCATCGTGCAGGGATACTTGTTGAAGCTGATTAGTCTTTTCACTACTCCAGTAACGATTACTTTGTGTATTAATATACCCACTTAGGTGAAACCACGATTTGTCCGAAAAGAACGTTAGATTAGGGTCAATTTCGCCATCATGTATCGCATTCAAAGCCCGGTTTAAGTTCTTGAATTGCAGTAATTTTATACGGCTTTAACTTCAGTAACTTTGTACCCGTTTGAACAGAACCATAGGAACTTTCCATTTCCTGAGCAAGTCATCAAAGTAATTTTGCCGGCTCACTCACTCAGGAATTCCCGCACACAGGATGGAGCGGTTCCACTTTATTCTGCTCACCCGGTATAATAAAGTATGGGAATATATTCTTTATTTTAATTATCGCTATCTGGTCGATTACATTAGCAGTTTGCCTTTTTCTAACACTATGAGTGCAAATGTGAATCAAAGCAGAGTTTCATTTAAGCCCTTATAACTACATTCGGTGTGGAGATTTTTCAGAAAGTCAAAAGACACCTGAGGGTATTGAACCAAGGAATCCACAGAAAGAATTACGTAAATAAGCTAATTTGGTTAGGAGATGTTCAATAAATTTCCAATTTCTTTGCAATCATTTAAGAGGGGGCTGAGCGACTGCCCTAAATGCAGATCAGTAGTGATTGATTGATGATGATGATTTGAATAAAAATAAAATTAATAAAGAAACAACAATTTGAAACCTTTCCAGGCTCGTTAGCCTGCAGATGTCGGCAGGGAAATCAAAAGACTAAATGAGAATAAGTCTCATGAAAGTCGAAAACAATGTGTCTTATATACGCTAATGTAGAATTAAACAAGGAAAATATTGGTATGACTCGCATTGCAATACGGCTATTGGTTCGTTTGTTTGTAATTAAAGACTAAACTCGAGTGTCCATAATAAAAAATCCGACAGTAGACAATGTTGTGAGATGGACAACAGGCAATGGTATGATGGTAAATGGGGTGAAAAGTCAGGTTGTAAGTTTCACCAAGAGAAAAAGTCCTCTCGGCTTTAAAATATGTTACATGTTATAAATCTCATTTTTGGTCCGTATTGAAAATGTACAGTTCAACAACAATAAAGGTGTTTTCATTTAATCCACCTATTCAATACTTTTATTTTCACTTATAGTGGTTACATAAATAGACTCACAGTTAAATGGGACATGTTTCACCCTCAATTAAGGGCATCTTCAGCCTAAAAACAATCATCAAGAGTACAACCAATATTAAAAGTGAAAGCTAAAAGTTTAGCCAGTTATTAAAATTCGGGACATAAAAATGTGAAAAATGATACAATATAAAGATGCTAATGGAAACACTGTCAATGATTAAACTATAATCTTGTCGGAGACTAAAACTTCTTCCATTAAAAGACCAATTGAAACAGTCCATTTAAAATGTTAGTGGAAAACCAAAGTGGTAATAATATAAAGCCGATGACATGAGGGCGTGAACACAAGCATAAACATGATTGTCATAAATACAATATGTCCAAGGCCGCTGATGAAATTCGTCAGCATGGAATGAGACAGAAAAATCAGTTGAAAAATTGTAAGTGGCCCTTAGCACCGGTAGGTAATACTATTGGCTGAAACCTTGCCAGGAAATGTCAGTAGATACTGAAATAATGTTTTATGTTAGTTGAAAGTTGTTATTTGTTATCTACTGTTGTGTTGGTTGCTGCCCTTCTGTTGGCTCTGAGTCTGGTGTTGTAACTAGTGAGAAAATGGGAAACCATCTTCAGGGCTGCCGAAAGTGAGGTTCGAACTGACCATCTCCCGAATGCAAGTTGATTGGTGCATGGTCAACTCGCTCGGTAGAAAGATCTTCATTGGAATAATCATATTAATGAGGTTGTATTTAGGGGTTGTGGTAAGAATGTAAAGGTGAGGGTTTATAAGTCACTGGTAAGACCGCAAGTAGAGTATGGCTCCAATGTATGTGACCCACACCAGACCTACTTCATACACGTGCCGCTGCAACCATTCTGCTGTTTTCTTCATTTCCTATCAAATTTCAGGATATGACCTACACGTTTTAATAAATTTACTTCTTTCCATCTCCTTTATCAGTCTCCGTTTCTAATTGACTTCGTTCAGAAAATCTCGATTAGTCTTTCTTTTTTTGAGTCCAGCATGTCGTCGTCATTTTCCTCCTAATCCACATTTCAGTTGTTTTTTTCATTGAATCTCTTCACTGATGCCAGGCTGTATGTAGTGGTTGTGCTAAGAATGCCGAGGCAATTTTCATGAAAATGCACACACTAAGAAAAAAACATTCTCCTACTTAGATTTTTGGAGGTAAATCCCTACTATTTTTTTCTGTAACAAACAGGTCAATAGAGAACATGTGAGTGTGACTATAATTGCAATAGAGTTTCATTTTCTTCATTTAACACGTTGACGACGGCGTATTGTTTTCGGAGTTTATTCATTAGAAACGAAGTGAAAAATCAGAGATACTTGAACTCTAATGGATATATTACATACTATTACACATCTTAAATAGAGCCTATAGGCGTTAGGGTGCACTGTGTGCACTGTGTGCTTAGACCGCCCGGCGGGTCTCATCGTCCACAAGTAACGCACGGGGTTCGCGCGCACTCTGTGACCCGCCGGCGACCTCACTGAAATTGGCGGTCTTTATGCAGCATTGTTCGTTTTGATCGAATGTAGTGTTGTGAAGCAACATGTTAAGTGCGTGTCTATTCTTATATTTGTACATATTTTCTTCATATAAAATGATTTAAATAATGGAACAAGCATATTGAATAATTTCTTAATTATCCTAGCTCCTATGTACGCCCTGCATGTCCCACTGTATACAAAGTTAGATTGCCTTATGTAGAGACGAAACAGAAAGGAAAAAAGCATAATCTGTGAACGGCGCGCGATACAGCTCCAGTATATATAATGTGTCATGAGACCACCGGTGAGTCTCACCGTCCAGAAGTAAAGAGTTGGCGTGACCCGCCGGCGGGTCTCATAGTCACCAAAGTGTTAAAAGTGTACACATTTTAAATTATTTTTTGGAAAACTTTTATCTCAAAATTTGACCTAATTTTTATATGTATAGTATAATCTTATCGTGGGTATGATACCTTTATGATAATAGTCAGCTAATTTTGAATATAAACTAAAGCTTTACCCAATTATTGATAGTAATATCTGAGAATTACGAATTTTTACAAACGTACATCATCGGCTGTAACTCGATCCGAGTATATATAACTTCCTCCTGCATACATTGACCAGTTCAACTCAGTTTATGGATGTGTTTACGCTAAACAGACCAATCCTGGCATAAAACATAAAACGAATCACACTGAATGGATGGAGGAGAGCGGTGTTGTAATTGACGGAGTTTTCTTGCTTGTCGCTTGGCCTCTTGATGTCTCCGGTGTTCTCTTTCAAACAAGATGACAGCGGTGGACGTAGTGTTCCCCCACAGTGAATGGTCCACAGCACTTTCTTCTCATGTCTGTATTTCTATACCAGTTGTCCTCATGATGTATTTTAGCTGGTTCTTAAAACGCTTAAGAGGGGCTCCATGAGGTCTACTGCCGGAGCGAAGTTCACGATAAAGAATTTGGCGGGGAAGCCTGGTATCACCCATGCGGTGAACATGGCCTGACCATCTCTGTTGATAAGCGATGATTGTTGCCTCAATGCTATTTAGCTGCGCTTTGTCGAGAACTGCCGTGTTGGTCACCTAGTCATCCCACTTAATATTCAAGATTAATCTCATTTTCTGTTGGTGGAAGCGCACAAGTTTTTTGATACCACGGCGATAGGGTGTCCAAGTTTCACAGCCATACAGTAGCGTGGAAATGACAACAGCTTTGTACACCATGAGTTTGGTATGCAGTTTTAGGTCGTTATTCATGAAGACTCTGTGTATTAACCATCCGAATGCTGCATGAGCAGCCCCAATTCTTTTATCAACGTCTTGTTCACAGGTACACCGTTTAGACAAGATGCTTCCAAGATATGAAAAGTGATCAACCTGTTGCAGTGTTGTGTCTAAGATGGAAATACTGAAAAGAAGAGTTCATCCTGGGGCAAGTTCTGCAAGTATCTTCGTTTTTCTCGCATTAAAGGCAAGACCAAAGCGAACTGGAGTGTGTATCGTAGAGATAGGATAGGAATGGTGGGAGGGGGAGTGTTTATTCTGGTGAAAGAAGAATTTGTAAGCTACGAAAAAGTTAAAGATGAGACACATGAAATTCTAGGTGTAAGGCTCATATCTAAAGATAATAGGCAACTTGATATATTTGGAGTGTACAGATCGGGAAAGGGTAGCACTGACGTGGATTCGGAATTATTTGATAGGATAGTCAGCTATGTGGGAAACGACATGGAAAGAAATGTGATTGTAGCTGGAGATCTGAATTTGCCAGATGTAAATTGGGAAGGAAATGCAAACGACAGGAAGCAACAAATGGCAAATAAGTTAATATGGGAAGGACAGCTGATTCAGAAAGTGATGGAACCAACCAGAGGGAAAAATATCCTGGATGTGGTGCTGATAAAACCAGATGAGCTCTATAGGGAAACTGAAGTAATAGATGGTATTTGTGATCATGAAGCTGTTTTTGTGGTAGTTAAAAATAAATGTGATAGAAAGGAAGGTCTTAAAAGTAGGACTGTTAGGCAGTACCATATGGTTGATAAAGCAGGCATGAGGCAGTTTCTAAAAAGTAACTATGATCGGTGGAAAACGGTAAATAAAAATGTAAACAGACTCTGGGATGGGTTAAAAGAAATTGTTGATTAATGCGAAAACAGGTTTGCACCTTTAAGGGTGGTTAGGAATGGTAAAGACCCACCTTATTATAATAGAGAAATAAAGAGAATAAGAAGGAGGTGCAGACTGGAAAGAAATAGAGTTAGAAATGGCTGTGGAAGTAAGGAGAAATTGAAGGAACTTACTAGAAAATTGAATCTAGCAAAGAAGGCAGCTAAGGATAACATGATGGCAAGCATAATTGGCAGTCATACAAATTTTAGTGAAAAATGGAAGGGTATGTATAGGTATTTTAAGGCAGAAACAGGTTCCAAGAAGGACATTCCAGGAATAATTAATGAACAAGGGGAGTGTGTATGTGAAGATCTTCAAAAGGCAGAAGTATTCAGTCAGCAGTATGTAAAGATTGTTGGTTTCAAGGATAATGTCGAGATAGAGGAGGAGACTAAGGCCAAAGAAGTAATAAAATTTACATATGATAACAATGACATTTACAATAAGATACAAAAGTTGAAAACTAGAAAAGCGGCTGGAATTGATCAGATTTCTGGGGATATACTAAAGACAATGGGTTGGGATATAGTACCATATCTGAAGTACTTATTTGATTATTGTTTGGTCGGAGGAGCTATACCAGATGAATGGAGAGTTGCTATAGTAGCCCCTGTGTATAAAGGAAAAGGTGACAGACATAAAGCTGAGAATTACAGGCCAGTACGTTTGACATGCATTGTATGTAAGCTTTGGGAAGGCATTCTTTCTGATTATATTAGACATGTTTGCGAAATTAATAACTGGTTTGATAGAAGGCAATTCGGTTTTAGGAAGGATTATTCCACTGAAGCTCAACTTGTAGGATTCCAGCAAGATATAGCAGATATCTTGGATTCTGAAGGTCAAATGGACTGTATCACGATTGACCTGTCTAAAACATTTGATAGGGTGGATCATGGGAGACTACAGGCAAAAATGAGTGCAATTGGACTAGACAAAAGAGTGACTGAATGGGTTGCTATATTTCTAGAAAATAGATCTCAGAGAGTTAGAGTAGGTGTAGTTTGGTCTGACCCCGTAATAGTTGAGAGGGGAGTTCCTCAGGGCAGTGTTATCGGACCTTTATGTTTTCTTATATACACTGACTGACAGAGCAAATGCAACACCAAGAAGGAGTGGTCAGAACTTTATGCCAATTGCAGGGTAGACTGACGTCACTGAGGTATGCTCATGATGTGAAATGCGCCACTGTGCTGCGCACGTAGCGAACGATAAATGGGACACGGCGTTGGCGAATGGCCCACTTCGTACCGTGATTTCTCAGCCGACAGTCATTGTAGAACGTGTTGTCGTGTGCCACAGGACACGTGTATAGCTAAGAATGCCAGGCCGCCGTCAACAGAGGCATTTCCAGCAGACAGACGACTTTACGAGGGGTATGGTGATCGGGCTGAGAAGGGCAGATTGGTCGCTTCGTCAAATCGCAGCCGATACCCATAGGGATGTGTCCACGGTGCAGCGCCTGTGGCGAAGATGGTTGGCGCAGGGACATGTGGCACGTGCGAGGGGTCCAGGCGCAGCCCGAGTGACGTCAGCACGCGAGGATCGGCGCATCCGCCGCCAAGCGGTGGCAGCCCCGCACGCCACGTCAACTGCCATTCTACAGCATGTGCAAGACACCCTGGCTGTTCCAATATCGACCAGAACAATTTCCCGTCGATTGGTTGAAGGAGGCCTGCACTCCCGGCGTCCGCTCAGAAGACTACCATTGACTCCACAGCATAGACGTGCACGCCTGGCATGGTGCCGGGCTAGAGCGACTTGGATGAGGGAATGGCGGAACGTCGTGTTCTCCGATGAGTCACGCTTCTGTTCTGTCAGTGATAGTCACCGCAGACGAGTGTGGCGTCGGCGTGGAGAAAGGTCAAATCCGGCAGTAACTGTGGAGCGCTCTACCGCTAGACAACGCGGCATCATGGTTTGGGGCGCTATTGCGTATGATTCCACGTCACCTCTAGTGCGTATTCAAGGCACGTTAAATGCCCACCGCTACGTGCAGCATGTGCTGCGGCCGGTGGCACTCCCGTACCTTCAGGGGCTGCCCAATGCTCTGTTTCAGCAGGATAATGCCCGCCCACACACTGCTCGCATCTCCCAACAGGCTCTACGAGGTGTACAGATGCTTCCGTGACCAGCGTACTCTCCGGATCTCTCACCAATCGAACACGTGTGGGATCTCATTGGACGCCGTTTGCAAACTCTGCCCCAGCCTCGTACGGACGACCAACTGTGGCAAATGGTTGACAGAGAATGGAGAACCATCCCTCAGGACACCATCCGCACTCTTATTGACTGTACCTCGACGTGTTTCTGCGTGCATCGCCGCTCGCGGTGGTCCTACATCCTACTGAGTCGATGCCGTGCGCATTGTGTAACCTGCATATCGGTTTGAAATAAACATCAATTATTCGTCCGTGCCGTCTCTGTTTTTTCCCCAACTTTCATCCCTTTCGAACCACTCCTTCTTCGTGTTGCATTTGCTCTGTCAGTCAGTGTATATAAATGATATGAGTAAAGGAGTGGAATCTGAGGTAAGGCTTTTTGCAGATGATGTTATTCTCTATAGAGTGATAAATAAGTTACAAGGTTGTGAGCAACTGCAACGTGACCTCGAAAATGTTGTGAGATGGACAGCAGGCAATGGTATGTTGATAAACGGGGTTAACAGTCAGGTTGTGAGTTTCACAAATAGGAAAAGTCCTCTCAGTTCTAATTACTGCGTTGATGGGGTGAAAGTTCCTTTTGGGGATCATTGTAAGTATCTAGGTGTTAATATAAGGAAAGATCTTTATTGGGGTAATCACATAAATGGGATTGTAAATAAAGGGTACAGATCTCTGCACATGGTTATGAGGGTGTTTAGGGGTTGTAGTAAGGATGTAAAAGAGAGGGCATATAAGTCTCTGGTAAGACCCCAACTAGAGTATGGTTCCAGTGTATGGGACCCTCACCAGGATTACCTGATTCAAGAACTGGAAAAAATCCAAAGAAAAGCAGCTCGATTTGTTCTGAGTGATTTCCGACAAAAGAGTAGCGTTACAAAAATGTTGCAATGTTTGGGTTGGGAAGAATTGAGAGAAAGAAGAAGAGCTGCTCGACTAAGTGGTATATTCTGAGCTGTCAGCTGAGAGATGGCGTGGAATGACATTAGTAGACGAATAAGTTTGAATGGCGTTTATAAAAGTAGGAAAGATCACAATATGAAGATAAAGTTTGAATTCAAGAGGACAAACTGGGGCAAATATTCATTTATAGGAAGGGGAGTTAGGGATTGGAATAACTTACCAAGGGAGACGTTCCATAAATTTCCAATTTCTTTGAAATCATTTTGGAAAAGGCTAGGAAAGCAACAGATAGGGAATCTGCCACCTGGGCGACTGCCCTAAATGCAGATCAGTATTGATTGATTGATTGATCACATGCAGTTTTAAAGCAGTTGACTGACTGTTGTAGTTCTGCAGGTGTTAGAGCTGGCTGGTGGTGGTGATTATTGTTTTAAGAGGAAGTACAACTAGGCAACCATCCTCTATATAACACTAATCAGATAGAAAAATGGAAGGGACCGACGCTTCGAAAAATGAAGATATCGGCCAAAGGAAGACAAGGGCCACGAAGGGCGTGAAAATGAAAGACTCCCTAGCCCTCGCAAACCTAATAGCGTCGGGGTCGGAAAAGAACAAGAGTTGACCAAGGTAGGTCGGATAGAATAGATGAAAGTGAGGAGCCTGGCACAAGTAAGTGGAAGCAATGCCAGAACTCAGCTGAGGGCCTCGTGGTCGCCAACCCACACTCCAAAGTTAAGAGCCCCTGAGGCTCCTTTTAGTCGCCTCTTACGGCAGGCAGGGGATACCGTGGGTGTTATTCTACCGCCCCCACCCACAGGGGAATGTTAGAGCAGTAGATGCGGTGTCATCGGCATACTGCAGTTCTGTCACCCGGGTAACCAGAGTACATCTTTGTGAGCGAAGTCTTGCCAGATTGAAAAAGCCTCCATCAAAACGAAATTTAATCTCCATGCCTAAGTTGTTTGCAGATGATTCATGCAGTATGGCAGCCATGTACAGTGCAAAGAGTGTAGGAGCAAGCACACAGCCTTGTTTCAATCCATGAGTGATTGGGAACGAATCTGATACTGAGTTACCATGAAGAGCTTGAACTAATTCCACATAACATTCGGGACATCCAAAGTGTCTCAATACTTTCCACATAGCAGATCTTGGTACTGAATCAAAGGCCTTTTCCAGATCATTGGAAACTAAATACAGAGGCTGCTGTTGTTCTCTGAATTTTTCCTGGAGTTGTATAGAACAAAAGATCATATCTGTTGTGTCTCTGGACGTTCGGAAACCACACTGAGACTCAGGCAAAATTCTTGCGAGAATTTTACCTGCAGTTGATAAAACTGATATACTACGGTAGTTCCCACATACACTACGATCGCCTTTCTTGAAGATAGTGATGACGGTAGAATTCTTCAAGTCATCAGGTACTTCTGGAGTTTCCCAAATCAAGAGGATGAGTGTGAAAAGTCTAGTCTTCAAGGGTATACCCCCATTTTCCAGAGGGATGTTATCAGGACCAGGAGCCTTTCTTGATTTTAGTTGATTGGGTGCTTTGGTGAAGTTTCTCTATGTAGGTGGAACTGCCATCCATGGTTGTTGAGGCTGCTGAGTGACATTACGAAGAAAGTCCTCAGCAACATTGAAGACACGATTTGGAAACGCAGAGAAATGTTCCTTCCAACACTCTAATAAAATTTCTCCATTATAAGTTAAAATGATGGAGTTGTCAGCAGTCTTCAATGACCCCGATGAAGATCGAATTGGACCATATAGCTCCTTTATGCCAGCATAGAAGTTTTGCAGGTCACAGGCATCAGATAGACTTTGCAGTTCATCAGCTTTCTGTTGCCACCATTTATTCTTACTTTCCCTAATTTGTGTCTGACATTTTCCTTTAAGTTCCAAGAAATGTGATTGGGATTGTGGTTGGGATGGGGTGGCATATATATAAAAATAATCGAAAATAGTTCGAAACTGTAAGTTTCGGGTTCGTTGAGATGAACAGTGACACTCGGCATGTCGTTTAAGTCCAAGTTCAGTCCCCATCGGCGTGGGGGTGAGAAGTACTGAAAAAAGTCCAAAGTGATCCAGTTTATGGATTTATGTGTGTGCACCCCTCTGAGCGGGAGTGAAAATGGGATGAAGTAAGAAAGTAATACAGGGTGAAGCGAAATTCACGCACTCGGGTATCGCAGCGCGACTCCTCACATGCCAGCAATAAAAAAATATCTCTCACAAAAGTTCGTCCTGCGAGTATATCCGGGAGAAAAAGGTCGTTGAATAGTGGCAATCTGGCAACACGGTAACCACATGTAGCGTAACTTCCTCTGTCAGCACGTAGTAGTCGAGCTGTACAGTTCGTACAATGGATAGAGTCTTGGGTTAGCACACAAGAGGTCGAGGGTTCCATCCTGGGTTGAGGGGTATGTTTTTTATTTCGTAGATGTAGTCCAGGTGGTATCGTATCTGGCATCTTAATCGTCAACAGCAACTGCAGCGGGTCCGTTAGAAACACGTAATTAACAGGTAATAAAATACATAAAAGTAAGCAATCAGTAAAATGCCCTGGCAGCGCCGGGTGGCATATTAAAGATGAACAAGCGTGTAACGGGTTACTTTTCATCAATTAAAACAGGAAAATAATTGTATTAAATTAGTTGTAAGTATTGGAATGTCTCAATATAACCCTCTATATATTAAGAAAATGCAAAACAAAAGGGCAAGAAAGCTGTACAGCACAGCTATAGCAAAATATTAGAATTATTTTGCTCTGTTACCGTACCTCACGGGTTGATCAGTTATTTAAAATAGCTTTCTCAGTTGCAGTTGGTTTTTATATCTATATCTAAACGTTAATTAGGAAGGCTCCTCGAGGAATTAGGTATGAATTTAGACGTCATAATAGAAGTGGAAGTAGTATGTTCATTCGTTACCAGATGGCTCACCGGACTTGGTACAATGCCAGCGTTCCAAGCGGAAGCTGACGGAACCATCAAAATCAGTCTGAGGGAGAGTAACATATGAAAGTATGGCATTGACAGAAGCCTGGAATGAAACATCTGGCGATGAGGAACGTACGAATTTGGAAAACACAGAAACGAAATAACAATCGTGAAGGTACAAGGAAGGGAACTACCTATGTAAATCCTCAATGGCTGGCAACCAGGTATTACTTAATTGATAGTCAGTGTCTCTTTTGAAATCGTTAGGATTTCTACGTATTTCCACAGCTTCCCTTATAATCCTGGATCTGTAGTGTCTAGTGTTGGTAAGAGCTCGAACATCCTGGAACACGACATCATGAGCCGACGATAGAGCGTGCTCAGCTATTGCTGATTTGTCTGGCTGGTTGAAACGAATATTTCGTTCATGTTCCTTGATACGAGTACCAATGGACCGGCATGTTTGGCTAATGTATACCTTGCCGCAAGTAAAGGGAATTTCGTACATCCCAGGATGTAAAAGTGGGGACAATTTGTCCTTGGTTTTACCCAGACTATGAGCAATTTTAATGACGGTGCCAAACCCGGTTTTTGTGTTGTATATGTGGAGGACCTTGGCAATTCCATCTATGGTGTTGTGAATGTAAGGCAGGTAGGTAGTTCCCTTCACTTCTTCTTTAAGTGAGCTTTGCTTGGTCGTTTCTTTGCGACGCAGGGCTCTATGAATCTGCAAATCGCTATAACCATTACTCTTGAACGTGCTTTTGAGTGTGTCCATCTCCACCTGGAGATTTGATGACTTGCAAATTTGTCTCGCACTCTTGGTGACTGTCGTGAGAAGGCCTTATTTTTGTGTTGGATGGTGGTGAGAATCTGCATGAAGATAGTGATTTGCGGGGGCCGGCTTACGATAGACGGTGGGTATGTCCTAAGCAGCCGTCCTGTTTCTTTCTTACTAGAACATCCAAGAAAGGAAGGCATCCGTCCTACTCCATCTCCATAGTGAATATAATTGAAAGATGTTGCTGATTTAGGTGGTTTGGAATTAGATGAAGTTTCTCAGGACCTTCTGTCCAGACCACAAATGTGTCATCAACATACCTCCACCAAATCGTAGGTTTGACGGGCGCTGAAGCAATAGCCTCTTCCTCAAAATGCTCCATAAAGAAATTGGCCACTACGGGCGAAGATGGACTTCCCATAACCACTCCGTCTGTCTGTTTGTAAAAAATCCCACCCCACAAGAAATAGCTGGACGTCATGCAGTGGTAAAACAGCTTAGTAATGTCCTCAGGGAACAGATGATCAATGAGAGACATGGCCGAGTTAATCGGCAATTTAGTGAACAAGGACTCCACATCGAAACTCACCAAAAGTGTATTAGGTTGAAGGGTTATGGTTGACAACTTGTTGACGAAATACCGAGAGTCCCTAACGTATGATTCAGTACGTCATATGTGTGGATGAAGCAATTTTGTTAGGTGTTTAGCCAGAGCATTCGTAGGTGAACTTATCACACTAACAATAGGTCTGTGGGGAACATTTTCTTAGGAAGTCCATACAATCTACGTGCCACTGCGTCCCCCGGAGACAGGTGTTTAGCCTCCTCTTTTGGAACTGAAGATTGCCTTAAGAGCTTCACGGTGGCGTTGGACACACGAGTGGTGGGGTCACGTGAGCTCAGTCTGTGAACAGGCTCTGACAATATAGCCGAGATCTTATTCTTATACTCGTCAGTGTCCATGACCACTGTCGCATTAGGTACCCTTATCAGCTGAGAGAATGTTCAGTTCAGAATCATCTCTAAGTTCCTTCAGCGCTCTCCGCTCTCCTCTTGCTAAATTGGGTTGGGACACAACAGCGGACCTTATGAGTCTCACACATTTCTGTCTTAACTCCTCAGCCTCATCCGTAGGTAGTTTGTGGATGGCTGCCGCAACGGAAATAATTAACTCCTCAGTGGAAATTTTAGAGGGAGCGACAGTGAAATTAAGACCCCTAGCGAGAACTGCCGTTTTATTCTCATCCAAGGATTTCTTGGAAAGATTGACGACAGTTTTACTAGCATCCGGGTTCGTGCGAGAGACCGCCTGTTTCTGAGCTCGTCGGAGGAACTTAGATTTCTCTCTGAATGACACCTGGTTGAATTTGCGCTCAGGCTGTATAGCAGTAATGCGATCGAAAGACAACCACAATTCCTGCGAGAGAGTGTTGTTTAGCAGCAGGTGTAAATGAAACAACTCTCGGGAGACTGAGTCCAATTCTTTACGAGTGTAGTGCACTCTCTCGATCACAAGAGCCTTTCTAGCGCGTTGATAATAATATGTTCTCCTGGGCTTCGGATTATTTAACGTGTGCTTCAGATTCACACAGTTGGGAATGATGTTATGGTCCCGGCATCTCACAAGGGGGCATTCCCTACTCGTTACCGTCGATTTATCTCAAATTTATCGAATATGCAGGGCTTGGCTAGAAATGAAAGTACCCACAGTGGGAACTCCAGATGGCCAAGCGTATAGAAAATAAAAATAAAAATGTTGACGCGGCTCTCGTACCCTATAAGCCACTTACGTTAGTGCGCACGCCGTGCAGTTGTTGGCGTTGCGGTAAGAGCTCGGACTGGTAATTCGGTCGTCGTGGGTTCAACTCCGCGTGTGGGGACTGTTTTTTTTTCTGTCAACTTTTAAATTATTCATTTTCCAATTAAGAAGTGAATAATTCATCATCATCATCATCATCATCATCATCTGTTTACCCTCCAGGTTCGGTTTTTCCCTCGGACGTAGCGAGGGATCCCACCTCTACCGCCTCAAGGGCAGTGTCCTGGAGCTTCAGACTCTTGGTCGGGGGATACAACTGGGGAGTATGACCAGTACCTCGCCCAGGCGGCCTCACCTGCTATGCTGAACAGGGGCCTTGTGGAGGGATGGGAAGAGTGGAAGGGATAGGCAAGGAAGAGGGAAGGAAGCGGCCGTGGCCTTAAGTTAGGTACCATCCCGGCATTCGCCTGGAGGAGAAGTGGGAAACCACGGAAAACCACTTCCAGGATGGCTGAGGTGGAAATCGAACCCACCTCTACTCAGTTGACCTCCCGAGGCTGAGTGGACCCCGTTCCAGCCCTCGTACCACTTTTCAAATTTCGTGGCAGAGCCGGGAATCGAACCCGGGCCTCCGGGGGTGGCAGCTAATCACGCTAACCACTACACCACAGAGGCGGACGAATAATTCATCTTATTTATTTATATGCAAAAGGCATAGAAAAGGTAAAAGTCCGCCTATGTGGTGTAGTGGTTAGCGTGATTAGCTGCCACCCCCGGAGGCCCGGGTTCGATTCCCGGCTCTGCCACGAAATTTGAAAAGTAGTACGAGGGCTGGAACGGGGTCCACTCAGCCTCGGGAGGTCAACTGAGTAGAGGTGGGTTCGATTCCCACCTCAGCCATCCTGGAAGTGGTTTTCCGTGGTTTCCCACTTCTCCTCCAGGCAAATGCCGGGATGATACCTAACTTAAGGCCACGGCCGCTTCCTTCCCTCTTCCTTGCCTATCCCTTCCAATCTTCCCATCTCTCCACAGGGCCCCTGTTCAGCATAGCAGGTGAGGCCGCCTGGGCGAGGAACTGGTCATACTCCCCAGTTGTATACCCCGACCAAGAGTCTGAAGCTCCAGGACACTGCCCTTGAGGCGGTAGAGGTGGGATCCCTCGCTAAGTCCGAGGGAAAAACCGAACCTGGAGGGTAAACAGATGATGATGATGATAATTCATCTTATTTATTTATATGCAAAAGGCATAGAGAAGGTTAAAAAAGTTGGGATTTAATTGTAAGACTTTTTTTCTACCTGCGCCAAGAATCTATTGTTTGTGTACAGCCGCCAGGAGCAACCTTCACTTGTCGGGTGAAAACGAATCTTACAGCGAAACGACTATTCACGTTTATGGCACAAAGAGGGGAGAAAGCCAATAAAGGAGGAATTTCTGTTTGAACACGTCGAGAAAGTTCGCAACTCTAAATTTTCTACAATTGTGCGCTCATAAAAAAAAATAACGTCCTATGTGCATTTTGCGTACAAATAAATAAAATAAAGTAAATGAATAATATAAAACTTGAAAAAAAATTATTCACAGAGAGAGTCGAAGCCACGACCATCGAATTACTAGTTCAAGTTCTTACCGCTATGCCAACTACTGCTCGGCGTGCGCACTAACGCGTGGCTTATACGGCGCGAGAGCCGCGTTAACTTTTTAATTTTTATTTTCTATACGCTTGGCCATCTGAAGTTCCCACTGTGGGTACTTTCATTTCTAGCCAAGCCCTGCATGTTCTATAAATTTGAGCGAAATCAGTGGTGACGAGTAGGGAATGCCCCTTTGTCAGTAGAAGGCATAAAGAAGATAGAATAGATTTCATCATCATCATCATCATCTGTTTACCCTCCAGGTTCGGTTTTTCCCTCGGACTTAGCGAGGGATCCCACCTCTACCGCCTCAAGGGCAGTGTCCTGGAACTTCAGACTCTTGGTCGGGGATACAACTGGGGAGTATGACCAGTACCTCGCCCAGGCGGCCTCACCGGCTATGCTGAACAGGGGCCTTGTGGAGGGATGGGGAGATTGGAAGGGATAGGCAAGGAAGAGGGAAGGAAGCGGCCGTGGCCTTAAGTTAGGTACCATCCCGGCATTCGCCTGGAGGAGAAGTGGGAAACCACGGAAAACCACTTCCAGGATGGCTGAGGTGGGAATCGAACCCACCTCTACTCAGTTGACCTCCCGAGGCTGAGTGGACCCCGTTCCAGCCCTCGTACCACTTTTCAAATTTTCGTGGCAGAGCCGGGAATCGAACCCGCACCTCCGGGGGTGGCAGCTAATCACGCTAACCACTACACCACAGAGGTGGACAGAATAGATTTCTTTCTCCTTAATTTGCTATATTTTGAAGCCTTCTAAAAAGTATCCTCCCCATAGAGGTTTTTAATGTTGCCATTGATGATTTCACTGCCCGTACTTACAGACATGATATAGGCCCCTGGGCCCACGCCGTGTCAAGAAAGTAAGGTTAAATTCCTTAAGTTTCGCAGAGAACTTTGCTCTGCGTCATCGAAAGAAAATCTTGACTGTTCACGAGAAAGAATTTCACCTTACCCTCCTGACACGGCACAAGCCCAAAAGCCCATATGATGTATATTTTATGTAGCTGTGTAAGGAAGTACGTATTCAGATGTTATGGGACATGTATGTGGACTCGCGGGTCGATGAAAGCCTCGATACGGCCAGTATATCACGAAGGAAGTGCTCTGAATATCTGGAAATAATATTGCGGTTCAGTTTTGTGAAGCTTGACATGTCGGATATGTTTCTAAGGAAACGTATACATTTATTATTGCCACAGAAACGTATTAATGTATGAGAAAATGGCAGCTTATAATACACTGATCATTGAGCATGATGCATCATCTCCAGGAGTGAGGTAGAAACACTACTACAGTATTTGATATCCTTAGTGGAAGATGTGTCCAGAAGACAATGCGAGGGCAGGAGTTTCACAGCCCAATTCAACAATCCTCCAGTAGGAAACAATATAATATACGAGAGAAACTCAGTTCTTTTTCTTACGACCTTAATTCTTAATTTTAATTTTAATTTTAATCTTAATCATAATTTTAAGATCTGGTAGGAAATGATGGGATTGGGAGAAGCCTTCATTCTGCTCTGTAGTCGCAACACATTTGGTGCACAATCAACAATAAGACACAACAGAAACATAGTATTGTTGAATAGCTCGCTCACTGTGCAGTCCGCATTCAGTTAAGATATGAAGGCTAAGAAAAGTGTCGCTATTCCCCGTTCACCCAGCACGCGTCCGCAAGGATTCCGGGGGCAATCAAGCGTGCTGACTCTCTGGATGGTTGCCACGGGTGATGGCGGGGAGGGGCCATCACTACGGGGAAGCCTGCTGCGATCGCAGTTGGTACTCCCCCGCTGTACTAGTTAATATCGTCGGAGTGACAGTCGAACTCGACACGAGGTACTGCTCCTCAGAACAGGGGTTTTCTCTGTTTGGGGATTCAGTCCCGAGTGTCGGAAACGACTGAAACTTCGGGGATATTAACAAATACGCGGGATGAGGTGCGCGTCCGAAAGGATTCCGGGGGCGACAAAGCGCATCGACTTACTGGATGGTCGCCACGGGTGATGGCGGGGAGGGGCCATCACCTCTACAAAAGCTTCCTGGGTAGAGTCAATGAGACAAGACAACCTCATCGTATTTGGTGGTATGGAGACGTTCTACCCAGTATCTGACAAGAAAGAAGAAACGTGCGGTGAATCGACAAAATGATGCATGTTCAGTTGATGTGAAAAGTTTCAATTGTAAAATTTTGTTATCAATGGGTGGTAATAAAATCTATATATGGATAATTTTGTCTACCTCTGTGATATTCGCTAAATAAAATTCATCACTGTTCTTAACTGCAGTATTATTTAACATTGTCAAATAAATAAGGCTAAATGTATTTACACTGATGGGTTATTGATAAGCTCACAACCATAATTTCGGAAACCATAGGTCCGGGAGAGGGTATTGATTATTTTAATCTTAATTTTCGATACCTGCAGTTTACAAAACTGAATATAGTATAATTGAAAAACATGCACTAAAATCACAAATAAAGAGTAACGTGTCCGGAAAATGTGAATCAAAATTTAATATTTGTAAGTAATTTAGAAATTAAGCAGAGAAAAAATGGCCTGAAAAGTATTAGAAATATGATTGTAGGTAATGAAACTTCTCGGACATGCTATCGAGGAAACATGACACCCGCACCAAGGATGTCATCACAGTAGTTATCCTCAGTCCCTCCATATGTCCGACTCCCAAGATGAATATTAATATTGACTACGGTATCGAAAGACAAAAAAACGTGCAGACTAAGAGAACAACGACGATAAACTAATTATTTGCTATATCTATAATCTACGTAGCTAACTGCTCTACTCTTCAAAGGAGTTATATTTTCTAGTTGCCTTCAATTCTGTTGGTAACAAGCAAGTATAACTTCTTTTCCTTTCACCAATTTACCACTCCACATTCCCCTAATAATGATGAAACATTTTTCAGTTCTTTCCGAATGCATTCACTCTCTGTTCAATAACATTACAACCGATACAGCTGAAATCGTTACCAATGTTTCTCATATCCCCCTCATTACTTCTCTTGTCTCGAAACAATCTTTTATAAGGTGTGCCCATCCCATTTCTTCAGAACATAGTAAACATTTATTTACATCTCTATTATGTCTGTATGCTTTATTTTTGCATAACTCCATTAACCACCATATTATGCCCCTCATTTCTTTATTTATATTATCTATATTTATCCTCATTATCCCAATTAAATTACAAAATTCCCCTAGTGCTTATTTTTACACTGTGAAGCAATTTGTTGCTCTTCAATATCATTAAATCTTAGAATTATTATTTTACATATTCTTAGCAGCTCTATACAATCAATTTCTCAGCAGTATCCAATTCCTATCGTTTCCAAAATGTTCCGTACCCCATCAACCCAGTATCCTTGTTTCTGATATTTCATTTACTGTTGGTAGACCTTCTGTAACACTTCGCCACCTGATCCCAACTTCAGTCTCAGCCAATATTTGATTATCTTTTTTAACAATATACCAAAGGGACCGTGCTGCATCGCAGCATTCGTTATAAATATGTCAGATAACTCGTCTTGATATTCCTGACGTAGTCATATTGTTTTGCCTGCCCTTTTCAGTTGTTTTATGAACATTTAATAAGAAGCGCGTTATGTTATGCCACAGTTCATAGTTAGAATTAATCTCATCTTACGTCGGTTTGATAAAAATCTCTCCATAGATTCGTTTTTTTTTTTTTTTTTTTTTTTTTTTCATCCTGGGTTGCGTTCACAAAATACTACTCTCCAACTCCGAGTAAACTCAGAGTTCACTCTATCCGTTCACAAAAGTAAAGAGTTAACTCTAAAAGGCGTTCAGAAAATGCATTCGAGTTAACTCAGTGTATACTAGTTTTACTCCGCGTAGATTTAACTCGACATGCGCACTAAGCAATTCGTTGGTGGCAATGAAAAACAAATGCGAGTATTTTATCTTGGCAATGAATTCAAATTATTTTCTAGTTGTTGACAAAGAAGGGCATTATGTATTGAATAAAGGAGATATTTTGGTTTAAAACAGGAAAAAATAGGTACCAATTTTAATAATCGGCTGAAATAACACGATTGAATTTTTATAATAATACCCATGTTATGAACGATCACCTGATTTATTAACCTCAACTTTTTAACATTTCCTTGGTAAATGTATAATACGTATTTTCTTAAATTTTAGATGACCTTCTGAATGAGACCATTTAATTATATGATCAGCACAGTGCATTTATAACTCTCACGGAACGGATCTGTACGAATCAAGTGCTAAGAGCCAAATTACAGCCAGAAGTTGCTTTCGTGGGTCTTGCAATGGTCTTTCTCGTTCACCGATTTTGGATTTAGAAGGTTTAGGGCCAATTGCTGAGTAGATGTTCGAATGCTGATCCCGGCAATCGAGAATGTTGTTTAAATTCAGTTTCGTTGTAGTTGTTAACAACATTATCTACATAGTTATTTGTCCTAAATGGTTTATCGGGCACCAGTGTGGAGCCGATGTATTGGTATTCGTCATCAATGTAATCAGATTGTTCCTACGAGATAAAGAATAACGGATACTGTTTTGAGGCACAACTTGGTGAGGAAAGTAGTAACAACTCATATAGCACGCTGCTATCAAGAAACTCACCTGGAAATTATACATTAAATTCCTCTCAAACGAGCTTATGGTAAAACAAACAACCTTCTTTAATTGATTAGCCATATTCCGTTACTCTGTACTCACTCCAAGCGTTCACGAAATACCATTACTCAGAGTTAACCTTACTAGTTACCGGTACTCCGCGATACTCTACTCTACTCCAACTCTACTCGAAGTCGTATTTTGTGAACGCAGCCCTGGAGTTCTTGATGTAAAGCTTGGTATTGTGAGCTCATAGGTTAGTCTAGCAGGAGCGTTTTTTGCCAGACTGAGAACTTTTTTTAAAGATACATAGCCCTCACTCTCTCTACAGTTGTGTAGGTAGGTTATCCTTCGATAGGTGTTCCCAAATAATGCCTAAGGCGTACGTCATGATGGGGTCTGTTTGTACGTAGACTTTTTTCTCTTAGCAGCATGTAAGTTATTAGGAACGCTCTGCTATCTTTTGAACATATTTCAAAGAGAATCAAATAGTATCTAGCAGGGAACAGAAATCTTCCTTGATCGGAGGAAGTGTATACTCTCTGGCATGACAGGTATTACCGTAATAAAACATGGCTCCATGCAATGTCATTCCGAAGGATGAAAATCGCATATATCAGAATATTAATGAAAGTGTTAGTCGCTTAGCAACCTGCTAAGTACAGAATGTATTGCGGGTTAGGGTAACTCTTCGCCTGTAATTATTGGAATGATTATTTAATGATTTGATTATATGATTACTCAATGTTGGCTGAACTTAGAGACCTATCAAAGTCTCATGATTCACCGTCCGCTAATTCCGGGGAGAATAGAAAAAACCAAAAATGAACCAAATCAGTCCAGTAGAACGGACGAACGGATTTGTCAAAGCTGTTTTTAATAAACTCTTTTAATATATAGATGTGTGCAAACTTACATCATTGTACATCATTCTCACTCTACAGTTAGCTGTACAACTAGGTAGTCCCATAACTATTTTAGCGAATCTACTCGTAATTTCATCAAGTGTATAACATTTCCCTTCAACTCACTTGACCTCTGCTCCGTACAACACCCTAGATTTAACTAATGAATTAAAATCCTTTTTATACACTCTGTAATCAGTAAAGCCCGGATTTTTATGCAGTAACAGGTTAGATTGCAAACTAATTTATTTAGTAGGAAGTGTCGGCCACCCTCTATTCTACAATGTAGCAATAGTAACATAAATTATAGGGGTTCTGATGAGCCGTACCCCTAAAGTTTATGCAAACCCCATAGCATAATCGTTGTGAAGGTAGACTATACTTGCTACTCGTTCCACTAAGTTTGCATTCTAACCTATTAAAGCATAAAAATCCGCGCTCTAGTAATAAGTGTTGGGCATCTTTTTATCCGAAACGTTAATAGCTGTCAGTGAACTCATACTCTTTAGTTTAACTCTTTTTATTTGTTCTGATCACTTTCCATTTCCACTTAATTCATTGTTTCATTCGTTTCCGTGTCCGGTCAGCATATCCAAAAAATTGCCGTTGTGATGGCCTTGTTTTATCCTCTAACAACATCTTGTGATGTGGATGGGTTGTCCAGGAGGGGACAGATAAGGTGCTGAAAGGATTCCCCATTTCTTCAGGTTGGTCTTGCATCGAGTGACGCCCACTCCTAAGCAGCTGAGGGACCTCAATACAGGGTAAGGTAGGTCGGCGCTAGGAGCTAGTTCTTCCTTTGGTGACATGTCTGTAGGCAGTGAGCTCCTCCATCTGTTAAAACGAGTTGTCTCCGGTGTTCCCTCCAACGGCAGAGTCCTAGCAAGGAAGCTCTTGCGGGATCTGAGGCGAGACCTTGCATCTTGGTGACCATCCAGTGGATGTCGGCGGTCATTCTCCTGTTTTGTTCTCTCGTCGTTTGCAGTAGTGGCCCTCAGGATGTTGCAAGGTGCGAAATCGTGGGGGGGGGGGGATGGAGGGTTTTCCCCCCACCGGTGATTTAATCTCAAATTGCCCAGGGGGATTCTTTCATTATAAAATGAGGAAAATGTAACACATATATTAATGAAATCAATGTATTTTACTGGGCATATTTTCATAAAAGCATCAACAATAATACACATAAGATAGAAATAATAGGATGACTGCCAGACCTTGAGCAATAAAATAACGCAGCGGTGGTAACTCCGCACCTTCAGCCTATTTTTCCTGTTTCATTCTGGCAAGTCCATCTGAAAACCGGGAATGATTTTCCATTGAACACCATTCTTGTTATAACAACATAATTCAAACAAAAACCTTTTAAATTTACATTTTAAGGGGGAGGGGGTAATTTACTTACGATCCTTCCCCCCCCCCCCAACATCATCTTTACATACACCAATCAAATTTCTTGTTAAAAATTCGTGTGAGAGGCCACTAGAATATAATGAATTGAAATTTATTCACTATACTCTCAGAAGAACCAGACTCCAATTACTGTATAGCGATTTTTTTTTTTTTTGCTAGTTGCTTTACGTCGCACCGACACAGATAGGTCTTATGGCGACGATGGGACACGAAAGGGCTAGGAGTGGGAAGGAATCGGCCGTGGCCTTAATTAAGGTACAGCCCCAGCATTTGCCTGGTGTGAAAATGGGAAACCGCGGAAAACCATTTTCAGGGCTGCCGACAGTGGGGTTCGAACCTACTATCTCCCGAGTACTGGATACTGGCCGCACTTAAGCGACTGCAGCTATCGAGCTCGGTATAGCGATTTAAAGAAAATTATTATTGTTTCGTCACCAGTGAAATATGCACGGATATATACTATTAAAAGTATTTCTGATGATATTGTTGTCGATTCTTCTATAATAACCGAAAATTTAGAGAATCAGCCGCAACTACTTCCTCGCATGATATTAAAACAATTAATTGTACTGGAGGGTGATGTAGGACTCTGGAGGACTATACCACTCTCCAGTTCACTGGCTACTTGTAGATTTATTAAATCAGGGTATTTGTTACATCATATGAAATGCAACATTTTTCTACACTGTATGCTGTACGAAAAAACCTTATTGGTATCTGCCTACTGTGTAATATGATCTTCAATAACTAGCCAAGGACATGTTTTCAAGAAGTTTTCTAATTGTTGAGCAGTACAGGTAGAACTACTGTACTACTGGCATTTGAACTTAAATCACATACAATAACCATGTGGACATTCTTCTTCTTCTTAAGACGCCGTCTCCGAGCGGAGGTTGGCGTTCCACGTAACTAGATCTGATCTTGACAGCGCAGAATGGAATGCCACTTCTGAAGTACAGCACTGCCATCTTCGAAGGTTTTTCAGCCATGAATTTCTTCTTCTCCCAACAGATCTCTTCCCCTGTATCTTCCCTTCGATAATAAGCTGTAATAACTGATACCTCTCTCATCTCTCATGATATGTCTTAGGTATTGTGTTTTCCTCTGTTTTATGGTGAGCAGTAGTTCTTTTTGCTTTTTCATCCGACGAAGGACCTCGGCATCGGGGATTTTCATTACCCAGGATATCTGCAACAGACGGCGATACAAGAACATTTCGAAGGCATCAATATGTGTTTCTATGATTGGATCCAATGTCCAGCTTTCATATCCATGTAGGAGAACAGAAAATATATAGCAGCGGATCATACGAATTTGTAGTTGGAGACTGAGATCTGACCTCACAAAGAATTTCTAAGAATTGGTAATGAATTGTTTCCTGGCCTGCTCATTTCTAGATATTATCTCCAGTTTGGAGTCACATTGGTCATCCAAGATGGTACCCAGATATTTGAGAGAAGACACTTGCTCAACTATTTTATCTTTAATTGTGAGATTTGTCCAAATTATCGTCTTAGAGAACACCATCAGTTTCGTCTTTGAGGGGTTAACATATAATCCAAACTCTTCACTGTGCTGAACTAAGGAGTTTATCATGCTCTGAATGGCAGGCATGTCATCAGCTATGACAACAGTATCATCTGCATATCTGATGTTGTTATCTCTAACTTATTTTTGTGTGATTAGATTCCCCAGATTCCTTACAGTCCCTCCGTTTGTTAAAATAACTGAACGAGGTCTTCTTCATCTTCGTGAAACAGACATCTGCTGTTTATTAAAGTTAATTTCTTATACACTGTACTTTATAAACTTGATCAAGACTCAAGACTTCCAGAAGCAAAAACCGACACAAGCCGGATCAAGGAATAATACAAAAAGAAAGAAAGAGCGAAAGAAACGACACTACTGAAAACGGGTAGTATTTATTTCCGTAAATTTAAAAATTAATAGTTCTGCCACGTTTAGAAATGTGAAGGAGGTACTATCAAACATTCCAGAGATTTGATGAAGCAGTGTAAGTTGAAACATGACGAATATAAGAACAAGTGCGAGGACTCCTCGAGTTCAAGCGCGCCCCGCCAGGCAGCGCTAGAGTGGAAACGCTCCACAGTACCGATCAACTGATCATAAGAATGTCAGAGAAAACGTATTAGCCCGTAACTCATAAGTTGTATACACTGTCTTTTAAAAAACAACGAGAGATTACAATGAAAATACCACGGCAGGGTACAGTGGAAAAAGTCATGCATGCGGCCTTCATCCCATGTTGCGGAATGTAAAGGCAAATACAATACAGTAGAGACAATACGCGACACTCAGCGAGATATCGAGGGACAGCTATTAGAGCTCTCTCTAGCGCGTAGACCTGAGACCTACTGATTCTGTCATAAGAGTACGTGTATTTGTGTGTGAAGTTTTTGGTGTTATTTATGCGTTTTCAGTGATTTGACATAATTAAATAGTAGCGTGTGTCATTCCTTGATATCTCCTCTCAATATAAGGGGAAAGGTATGTGCTGTGTTTGGCTGCAGTAACTACGAAGTAGAGAAGAATGCGCGGTCTTTCTTTCGCTTCTCTCATGACAAGAAAATGTAAGTAATATTGTGTTTGCATACGTATTCTTCCAGTAACAAAGAGATTTTTATAGTACTTCATAATCTTCTGACCTGCTCGACCCATATTTTAACTGGCTTAAAATATAATACGCATATTTTATTGTATAGTGCAGCAGTTAACCTTCAATACCGATGTGTTGTTGTAGGTGTGATCTGTGGGTTTTGAAATGTCACAGAAGTGATTTGGATAAGGTGTACAAGAAAGAAGGGACGTTACGCTTAAATAAGAATTATAAGATCTGTTCAGATCATTTCCAGGCCAGCGACTTTAGAAATCCTCGACTATACAGCCAAGGGCATGTTACTTTTTTCCCTAATTGTACGTAAATATTCCTCAAAGTTTCACTATCGACAACATTTTCATACTTTTCTTTCGTTTACACCTCTTCTCAGATTAAAGCCGGGATTTTATAGATTTTCTTTCTGTTAGTAGGCTTCATGTTAAGAGGAAAATCGTCCAGCTTTTAAATGTCAATTCATTGCATCATGTGTGTAAGGAATGTTCCGATATTTTTATTGACAAGTGTCTTAATGTGATGATACAATGTTTTTTAAATGAGAAAAAAGACAAATATAACCGTAAAAGTTCAGGCAGGAATGCTAAAGCAAAAGAAGTAATGCATAAATGAAAGATCAAGCCATTTCACATCTTGTTTATATGTCTAATTTCAGTCTTTATATAATAACCTTTTAAATAATTCTTCATTCATTTATCCAGAATTGCTTTAGCAATACTTTCTTTCCAGACGTAATTTATCAATTTTCGTATATGCATTTCCATTGATATTTGAATTTAGCGCGACTTTTCAGGTCAAGTCACTAGGAGCGCCACCGTCGAATTGTCTCCCATTTTAACAAAGCTAAATCCGTAAGTGTCGCGTATTGTCTCTACTGTATTTGGTACAGGTTACTTGAGTGTACATATATGGATAAATAACACATAACTCCCAGCATATTAAGAAAACCATGAACATCAGACTGACCTTTTAATTCCCCATTCGCGGCTGCACTCCCGCCTTCAATCTTCTTTATTCTTTTCCTGATGGCGTCTAGGTTCTTTTTCCTGTTGGGAGTTTCACGGGACTTAATCTCACTTGAAATGTATTTCGGCAAATCAGGGAAAATGTGAGGCACTGTTCCTGGACGTGATTTCCATCTCACGCGAGAGATATCTTTTTTTTGTGTACAATTGGCTTTACGTCGCACCGACACGGAAAGGTCTTATGGCGGCGATGGGATAGGAAAGGCCTAGGAGTGGAAAGGAAGTGGCCGTGGCCTAGAAAATTGGAAACCACGGAAAACCATCTTCAGGTCTGCCGACAGTTGGGTTCGAACTCTCTATCTCCCGGATCCAATCTCATCGCTGCGCGGCCCCAACCGCCCGATCACAACGAGAGAGATCCAATTTTTCACCATTTACTATACAGGTCGAATCATCAGAGAAATGAACACGACAAATTCTGCTATTACGCCTTAACTCAATATCCTTCCGTCGAATAGCTCTGGCCCATTTTTCAAATTGATTTATATCCTTCGGCGGTGAAAGCAGTCTCAATCGTTAATTACTCTACCATAGTCAGACCCTCAAATAATATCACCAAAGGTTATAGGGAAACTACAAAAAAAAAATGGCAGCACCAAAATGAGGCGTACTAGGCAATATGAGGAGTGAGGTAGTTCAACATTGCTTTCTTCACTGGGCTAGCCAGTGCTATTTCAGCACGACTGATCCTATGAGCAACAGCTCAGAGCACTGGTTGTGTTCGGAATGTCATTACTCAGCACCATCATACCTCTGGGACTCCAGTGGAAGGTGCGATTTGCTCTGATGTGCGCCAACAGACAGATGCAAACGAACTGCATCCATCAAGAAATGGCAGGAATCAGACTCGCTTCCCCTGTGGTATTTTGTTGTAAAATGAAGAATCGTTAACGAAGAGGACGAACGTAAATGTATAGTTTAAGGGACACTGGGACTAACATTTCTAGTTCCATTAAATATTGAGATACCATCTTAATATTTTGTTGGCTCGAAGTACGTAGTAGTATGAATACCTGTACTGTAACTGATTTGATGAATACTAATAAATAATTTCATGAATAAAATATATAAATAAAAATATGTAAATAAATGGCATTACTCAAACTTCATAAAATACTTGAAATAAATTAAATTATTAAAAATATTTAATCGAAATGTCCGTAGTATGGGCGCCAGAGTTCACCAGAATGGATCCCTCGAATTTTGATAGAGCATGATAAACTTTATATTCCAGGGCGTGTACATAATGCTGCGTACTGGTACATCTGCTGCAGGCCTTACCTAACCTCCTGAAAACGACTAAATAGGTATGAATTGCACCTAGGTTCATCAATAACTCCACTGATTCTAAAATAGCTAACTATATTCTTAAAAAAATCCGTGCAAGATCACCTCATCAACACACAAAATTATACATATAATACACATATAAAATATTGCTGGAAGACTCCATATTTACAACAATAACAATGAAAACAATGGGAAAACGAAAGCGAGAACTAAACTACCATTTGTACATAGTCCGATGAACAATGTACATATATGTAGATAAATACCCTTCACTGTCTTTGTATCAATACTACTTGCCGATTCTCATAATCGGCAGTTATCACATCACACAGATACTTTACCTTGTAATACTGTGTTCACATATTTTAACACTTGTTGTAAAGATATATATACATTTGAGCAACACACGCCTGTCGATCCTCAACATAAATTATGGAAAGTCTGAGATAGCTTTCACCAACATCCTCCACAAGTACTACAACACTTAATGCGTACGCCCTCCGCAATTTGTTGATCAGCCACTTTCCACGAACATAACAAGACTACGTTCCTCGAACATTGTAGCCGTGTCACTCGAATACAGTATATCAGCACTACTTCCTTCTCGTACAGTGTGTCAGTACTCCTTCTTGTCCGTACCGAGTGAGGTTCCCGCCATTTGATCAACCTTAATAGGCATCAGCATTCCCCTTCCTCTCACATAATACGTCTGGATTGGTCCTTGCCAGCCAATCATGAGTGATCCACCGTTCAGGGTTGCCCTCAACTTCTTCATGCTCCCAAGACATAAAAAAACGCTGGGGTATATCACATGCCTCATAGAACTTTCCTAGTACAACAACATCAACAAACACATCTCATTAGACATTGGGATGTCCGCATGAGTCATACGAATTACCAGAGTCCAAGATAGCAATGTTTTCCCACTCATGCAAAACAAATTATTCATACTAGAGATATCTTCCAGCTTACAAATATAAATGACAAAATATACAAATGAAGTATTGATAATAATAATAATAATAATAATAATAAATCGAATACTGACAATAATATCTCACTCTTCTACATGTAGTGCGAGGGTGTGATATATGTACTATCACAGTACCAACTCTCAACAATGTAACCTTACTAATTTCAAAGATATGAATTATTTTCCAATATGTATATCCAAATTGTTCAAATATTATAAATATCAAGCGTGCCAAACCGATCCAGATAGCACAATTTTTCTATAATTAGCTAGTAACTTATTCATGGTGTTGTGGTGTCGGCGATTACAGTGAATAGGTGAGTTGCAGACGACGTTACGGACTGAGGATCGCCGTGAGCCAGCGAGGGAAGCCGCTATCGTAAGTGGACCTGTGTCAATGTTCGCTGTTGTGAGTATCGTTCTGCTGTTGAATACTGTTGAGCTGTTTGATTGTTCACTGCATGTGACTGTATGAATTACAGGACTGTCTGTGAAGTCGCAGAAATGAACAGTCATCGTGTGTTGAATGGTCCGTAGCCCTGTGTTCAGATCCAGCGGTCTACACACAGCTGCTCTATGATCCGTCCCAGGTATAGCAGCGGGCCGGACCGCCTGCTGTGCCATCAGGAAGAGAGACTTGTAAATAATAGGGAGGTACATTCAGGGAAACGGGATGGCCTAGGGAGCGGTGATAAGGGAACAGGGAACTGGAAATCAAGTAGGGATGACATAAAATTGTTAGTGTTGAACTGTAGAAGTATTGTAAGGAAAGGAATAGAATTAAGTAATTTAATAGATATATATTTACCAGATATTGTAATAGGAGTTTAATCATGGCTGAGAAATGATATAATGGATGCAGAAATTTTCTCACGGCACTGGAGTGTGTATCGTAGAGATAGGATGGGAATGGTGGGAGGGGGAGTGTTCATTCTGGTGAAAGAAGAATTTGTAAGCTACGAAAAAGTTAAAGATGAGACACATGAAATTCTAGGTGTAAGGCTCATTTCTAAAGATAATAGGCAACTTGATATATTTGGAGTGTACAGATCGGGAAAGGGTAGCACTGACGCGGATTCGGAATTATTTGATAGGATAGTCAGCTATGTGGGAAATGACATGGAAAGAAATGTGATTGTAGCGGGAGATCTGAATTTGCCAGATGTCAATTGGGAAGGAAATGCGAACGACAGGAAGCATGACCAACAAATGGCAAATAAGTTAATATGGGAAGGACAGCTGATTCAGAAAGTGATGGAACCAACCAGAGGGAAAAATATCCTGGATGTGGTGCTGATAAAACCAGATGAGCTCTATAGGGAAACTGAAGTAATAGATGGTATTAGTGATCATGAAGCTGTTTTTGTGGTAGTTAAAAATAAATGTGATAGAAAGGAAGGTCTTAAAAGTAGGACTGTTAGGCAGTACCATATGGCTGATAAAGCAGGCATGAGGCAGTTTCTAAAAAGCAATTATGATCGGTGGAAAACGGTAAATAAAAATGTAAACAGACTCTGGGATGGGTTTAAAGAAATTGTTGAGGAATGCGAAAACAGGTTTGTACCATTAAGGGTGGTAAGGAATGGTAAAGACCCACCTTATTATAATAGAGAAATAAAGAGACTAAGAAGGAGGTGCAGACTGGAAAGAAATAGAGATAGAAATGGCTGTGGAAGTAAGGAGAAATTGAAGGAACTTACTAGAAAATTGAATGTAGCAAAGAAGGCAGCTAAGGATAACATGATGGCAAGCATAATTGGCAGTCATACGAATTTTAGTGAAAAATGGAAGGGTATGTATAGGTATTTTAAGGCAGAAACAGGTTCCAAGAAGGACATTCCAGGAATAATTAATGAACAAGGGGAGTGTGTATGTGAGGATCTTCAAAAGGCAGAAGTATTCAGTCAGCAGTATGTAAAGATTGTTGGTTACAAGGAAAATGTCGAGATAGAGGAGGAGACTAAGGCCAAAGAAGTAATAAAATTTACATATGATAACAATGACATTTACAATAAGATACAAAAGTTGAAAACTAGAAAAGCGGCTGGAATTGATCAGATTTCTGGGGATATACTAAAGACAATGGGTTGGGATATAGTGCCATATCTGAAGTACTTATTTGATTATTGTTTGGTCGGAGGAGCTATACCAGATGAATGGAGAGTTGCTATAGTAGCCCATGTGTATAAAGGAAAAGGTGATAGACATAAAGCTGAAAATTACAGGCCAGTAAGTTTGACATGCATTGTATGTAAGCTTTGGGAAGGCATTCTTTCCGATTATATTAGACATGATTGCGAAATTAGTAACTGGTTCGATAGAAGGCAATTCGGTTTTAGGAAAGGTTATTCCACTGAAGCTTAACTTGTAGGATTCCAGCAAGATATAGCAGATATCTTGGATTCTGGAGGTCAAATGGACTGTATCGCGATTGACCTGTCTAAAGCATTTGATAGGGTGGATCATGGGAGACTACTGGCAAAAATGAGTGCAATTGGACTAGACAAAAGAGTGGCTGAATGGGTTGCTATATTTCTAGAAAATAGATCTCAGAGTATTAGGGTAAGTGAGGCTTTATCTGACCCTGTAATAATTAAGAGGGGAATTCCTCAAGGCAGTATTATCGGACCTTTATGTTTTCTTATATATATAAATGATATGAGTAAAGGAGTGGAATCGGAGGTAAGGCTTTTTGCGGATGATGTTATTCTCTATAGAGTGATAAATAAGTTACAAGATTGTGAGCAACTGCAGCGTGACCTCGAAAATGTTGTGAGATGGACAGCAGGCAATGGTATGATGATAAACGGGGTTAAAAGTCAGGTTGTGAGTTTCACAAATAGGAAGAGTCCTCTCAGTTTTAATTACTGCGTTGTTGGGGTGAAAGTTCCTTTTGGGGATCATTGTAAGTATCTAGGTGTTAATATAAGGAAAGATCTTCATTGGGGTAATCACATAAATGGGATTGTAAATAAAGGGTACCGATCTCTGCACATGGTTATGAGGGTGTTTAGGGGTTGTAGTAAGGATGTAAAGGAGAGGGCATATAAGTCTCTAGTAAGACCCCAACTAGAGTATGGTTCCAGTGTATGGGACCCTCACCAGGATTACCTGATTCAAGAACTGGAAAAAATCCAAAGAAAAGCAGCTCGATTTGTTCTGGGTGATTTCCGACAAAAGAGTAGCGTTACAAAAATGTTGCAATGTTTGGGTTCGGAAGAATTGAGAGAAAGAAGAAGAGTTGCTCGGCTAAGTGATATGTTCCGAGCTGTCAGCGGAGAGTTGGCGTGGAATGACATTATTAGACGAATAAGTTTGAATGGCGTTTATAAAAGTAGGAAAGATCACAATATGAAGATAAAGTTGGAATTGAAGAGGACAAACTGGGGCAAATATTCATTTATAGGAAGGGGAGTTAGGGATTGGAATAACTTACCAAGGGAGACGTTCAATAAATTTCCAATTTCTTTGAAATCATTTAGGAAAAGGCTAGGAAAGCAACAGATAGGGAATCTGCCACCTGGGCGACTGCCCTAAATGCAGATCAGTATTGATTGATTGATTGATTGATTGATTGATTGATTGATTGATTGATTGATTGATTGATTGATTGATTGATTGATTGATTGATTGATTGATTGATTGATTGATTGATTGATTGATTGATTGATTGATTGATTGATTGATTGATTGATTGATTGATTGATTGATTGATTGATAGACAGTAATTAGTAAGGCTGGCCACTTTTGGTTCATTAGAATTGTGTGTGTACATTTATTGGGTCATCCTGAAATAAACTGGGTAATAAAACAGACGGAGTTCGATTCGTAACAATATGTTCCCCTGTTTCTTCTTATAGGACACATATAATACAATTCTGAAGTAGCGTTCGGGTGTGTTATTTGAAACTATGAGCTTGTTCTACTTCTAGGACTTTTTCCTTGGCAAGATTATTATAGAACAATTTTAAGGACTCATGTTCCAACAGTAATAGTAAATTTAAATATCTTTGCCTAGGAGGGATCGTGTGTTTAAATCCTGCACGTTCATTGACCTTCAGTTCGCTTCGTCTCCTGTGCGCGGGTTTCTTCCAAGGAGCACTTGGATTTTGCTGTTCTGGAAGTAGTGCCTTCGAAACAAAATCAAAATCCATGCCACAAATCCCAGGCAATTGCGTTTTCAAAATGAAGGCCTACACTTGATCATCTTACTATTTACGGTGTCCCATTGTCCTGGACCAACAACGGACAGTGGACAACGATTATATAACAGGCCCTGCAAGGAGTATCGGCACGTCTGGCTGACCTAAGACCTCTGCTTTACAATAAATACATCTCTACTAACAGCAAGAGAAATATTTATTCAGCGTGTATGCTGCTCCATGGTTGCGAGGCCTGATGCTGTATTCCCAAGACTTTTCTTTCTAATATAAAATCGTCTAAAATACCGTCAAGATTCTTTGTTAACGTTTAAGAAAGGGCTCGGTAAACTATTGATAATAAATCTGCAATCTGGGCTACAGTCTTTCAGTGCCAATAACTGCTTTTAGAATAAGAATATTCATCTTTAAATTTGAGCAGTGGGTTCTTCAAGGTATTTAGAATATTGCTGTGTAGCTGAAATTGTATGATTGTATTATTCTTTATTCTTTCTTTCTTAATCTGTTTAGCCTCCAGGGTTGGCTTTTTCCTCGGACTCAACGAGGGATCTAAACTCTACGGCCTCAAGGGCAGTATCCTGGAGCGTGAGACTTTGGGGTTGGGATACAATTGAGAAGAAGGATCAGTACCTCGCCCAGGCGACCTCACATGCTATGTTGAACAGGGCCCTTGTGAAGGGATGGGAGATTGGAAGGAATAGACATGGAAAAGAGAAGGAAGCGGCCGTGGCCTTAACTTAGGAACCATCGCAGCATTTGCCTGGAGAAGAAGTGGGAAACCATGGAAAACAACTTTGAGGATGATTGAAGTCGGAATCGAACCCTTCTCTACTCAGCTGACCTCCCGAGGCTGAGTGGATCCCGTTTTAGTCCTCGTACCACTTTTTGAATTTCGTAGCAGAGTCGGGAATAGAACTCGGGCCTCGGGAGTGGGGGGTGGGGTGTGGCAGCTAACCACGCTAAACCACTACACCACAGAGGCGGACGATTGTATTTTTCCTTAACGAAATTCCTCTACTGAGGTTTAGTAACAAAATATAAATTAGAAAATTAACTAACCAAATTGACCTCGAAGGAATGAAATTTCACCAGCAAAGAGAAGGAAAAAGAAATCGCATAGGGCAGTGTGAAAATGTGAAAGGGCGTTGAAGTCTAAACGGTCAGACAACGAGGTTAACCGGTTCGAGTTTCGTTCGTTAAAAAAATAAATCTCCGACAGAATGTTGGTCGGCAGGGTAGGGAACCCCTGTGGGTGGGGGCGGTAGAATAACACCCACGGTATCCCCTGCCTGTGGTAAGAGGCGACTAAAAGGGGCCCCAGGGGCTCTGAACTTTGGTGGGTGTGGGTTGGCGGCCACGGGGCCCTCAGCTGAGTCCTGGCATTGCTTCCACTTACTTGCTCAGTTTCATCTATCCTATTCTACCTCTGTTGGTCAACTCTTGTTCTTTTCCGACCCCGACGCTATTAGGTTTGCGAGGGCTAGGGAGTCTTTCATTTTCACGCGTTTCGTGGCCCTTGTCTTCCTTTGGCCGAATTCTTCACTTTTCGAAGTGTCGGACCCCTTCCATTTTTCTCTCTGATTAGTGTTATATAGAGGTTGGTTGCGTAGTTGTACTTCCTCTTAAAACAATAATCACCACCACCACCACCACCACCGGCAGGGTAGGGGAGGTGGTGGTATACAATTTCTAATGACTAGATTGCGTGCCAAAAGCCTGGATTTCATTCCAAACCTCTCCGCTGTGCTCTTATGGAGTGAGGGCATATGACACTGTTGATTGTGATTTGTCCGTCGGATGGAGACGTTAAGCCTTGAGCAGACCCGTTGGTGCTATTCAACAGGAGTAGGCTATGTGCCGGCACCGGGTTTCACCCTCTCCCTTCCTAATATAATATATCACATCATTCATTTCATCTCATTAACTCCTCTGATGAGGTTGACGTCATAAAAACCCGCCGCGACAGATTCATCTCACCTCACACCCGACTTCGTAGGAAAACGGAGAAATATTAAGGAAAGTAACCAGAACCCGAAGTCGCATTCCATCTATTAGATCTCAGATAAACAAAATAGCTAAGATGACCAAGTGTTCTTCTAGCTCAGTCAATTGACCCTAATCTGGTTCCATGGCTAAATGGTTGGAGTGCTGGCCTTTGGCCACAGTGGTCCCAGGTTCGATTTTCGGCAGGATCGGAAATTTTAACCATCACTGGTTAATTTCGCTGGCACGTGTCGTCTTCATCACCATTTCATTCTCATCACGACGCGCAGGTCGCCTACGGCGAGCCGAACATTTCCTCGTACACTCCCGGCACTAAAAGCCATTTCAGCTGACCCAAGCATCTCCTTGGACCAAGACCCCAAACACGATTTAAATATCCCCGCCCTTCGCTCACTTACTGTATAACTTAGTTTAAGACCTCTTTCGACCTGTTCCAAATTAATAGCACTATATCCACTAAATACTAAAAATTTCAACTTAAGAAGAGGAATTCCCCCCAGCATCTCACTAAATAATTAACCTCAAATCTTTTCTAAACTCATTCAGAGAAGAGGGGGTTTCTGCTCTGACTGGAGGAAAGAAATACACTAGCAAATGTACCTGTGCCTCGTCACGGCACTGTACCTTGTATACGGAGTTCTACGCAGGTTACTACACACGCAGTGAGTTAGATTATATTAAACTGCACGTCTCTATCCGAGAAACAAAACGTTGCCTCCGATGTAAAGTACACGTTGGGGAAATTTAGTTGATAATAGGAGGCCACATTTCCTACTGCCATTCACAATCGATTTCGGGAGTTTCAACAACGGCAAGCTCACTTATCAGCTGCCATTCGCAATAGAGGTGAATAGTTTTCAATATAATGACAGGCCCCCTTTTATAACGAGTTGGAGAGATTTGATTGCAACCGAGAAATGCTGCACTATCCAAAAATATCGAGATACGACAATAAGGGACAATAAGGCATATGAGCAAAGTTGAAGATCTCTTCAAATTGAGCAGCGATTGTGTAATCTGCTTTGTGAAATGACCGTTGTGGAAATTGCCTCCATATTTCGATATTTTCCGGGGCCTTAAAGTGATACATTTGAACAGCCTGGAATATTCCCACAAAGGAAAGAGTATGAAGTGCCCAATCGAAATAATGTACATAACAAAGGACGCAACGTATAAGGGATGTTTCGCACTTAGTCCACGGATTCTATAGAAAATCAATAGTAAAACAGAAAATGGAACAAAACTGTTGTGGTTTCCCATTAAAACCCTATTCTATTCAGCGATTCCCAAATCATGCACATGTCCAAACCTTCCGCTGGATCAGTATATGAAGCCTGGTCGAGATCCATCCAGCCGCCTCGCCACGATGGTGGAACAGACGAACAGACACGATAGCCAAAAACCACTGATACAGTCTTGAATTGACCCAAATTGGATAAATATATGAAAAAGTGACAAAAACAAACGAAACTACAGACAGTGGACCTCGCTGAACTCCATTTATGTAGATAATCGTGGAAACGTTTATAAGTGCAGACCTTCATTTCGAGATTTAATGCTTTTAAACGGCACGTCATATCAACAAACGAATTCCTCCCCTTCGTTTCCGCCCCTTTTAGTGTTCCGCATGGTTGGTCCTGTGACATTTTGTCGTATCTCCTATATTTATGGGTTAGATCGAGTTAGAAACATTAAATAGGGTAAAAGTAAACTCGTGTCCTCATCCTGAGGTGGTACAACTCTTTTCAGGCACACCCCCACTGGAGGTGAGCTGCATGTACCATTTCAACCACATACCAGCCCTCCTGCCATTCTTAAATTTCTGGCAATACCGCGAATCGAACCCAGGCCCCCGAGGACGGCAGCTAATAACACTAAGCGTTACGCTACGGAGGTGGACATTAAATAGGGTGAAATCTGGGTACTTTATTTTTCGGATACATATGTAGCAGCTGGAATCATAAAATTTGGCTAACATATGACCACTGGTCGTGTCAGTCTGCGTACTGCGTTTGATGATTGTATCTTTTTCTATAAGAGTGCCAAACGGTAAGATAAACGTGTGATAAGTGCAAAATTAACTTAATATTGAGAAATGCAGCTCTATCTAACGTATAAGGGATCTAGATACGACAATATGTCATACGACCAAAGTTGTAGATCTCTCGAAATTGAAACGGGAGTGTGCATTCTGTTTTGGGATACGACTTGCCGTTTAGCCACCAATTATCCCGGAACAAATCCTCCGTGGCTCAAACGGCAGCGTGTCGGCCTCTCACCGCTGGATACCGTGGTTCAAATCCCGGTTACTCCATGTGAGATTTGTGCTGGACAAAGCGGAGGTGCGACAGGTTTTTCTCCGGGTACTCCGGTTTTCCCTGTCATCTTTCATTCCAGCAACACTCTCCACTCTCATTTCATCGCACCTATCAGTCATTACTAAATCACTTTGGTAGTGGCGACCCCATCGTACTAATAGCCTATATATGATTCATTTCATTACATCCCTGACCCGGTCAATGACTGGAAAACAGGTTGTAGGTTTTCATTTTTCATTTTCATATCCCGAAACGAAGGTCTGCACCGTCACTGAAATTGCCTCCATATTTCGATATGTTCCGGGGCCAAGAAGTTATACATTTGAACAGATTGCAATTTTTCCTCAAAGGAAAGAGTGTCCAGGTTTCTGGATTAGCATTCGCATACATACGGAGTAAGTAATAGAAATTAGGCTTATAACTGAGGACAGCCGGATGGGACAAATATGCCTATGTAAATACCCACTGGATGTATTGTAAAATGAAATGTCCTTCACTAAAGAGTGATGATATGAGTTAGCAAGCAAGATTTACAGGCTTTAACCATTTCCCTGATTTCGCCGTCCATATTCTTCCAGATGAACATTTCTCTAATTTTTTCTCTGGTTTTCAAGATGCCTGAACGTCCCACTAATGGGGTCTTACGATAGTACTTAAAGATCATGGGCACAAGAACAGCTGGAATAACTACATTTATCTTCTGATTGTGCCTCGAAGGGCAGCACATCCTCAGCACATAAGCCAAAATACGTTCCCCAGCAGAAATATTTCCATTATAGGAGCCAGCAATGGATCTTCCCGTTGATATTTCTCGATGTCACCAAATAACATAGGGACATCAGTCAAAATAGCTCTAACACAAGAATGTTCGGAAATGGAAGGAAAAGAACTGTCCTGTTCATTGGACTCAACTTCAGTAGAAAACATGCGGCTTAATCCACCTGCGACCACATTCTCTGATCCTCTAATGTATCGCACGTCGAATTGAAAAGCTGAAATACGGATAGCCCAACGGGCGATACGTCCTGTACGAGGCCTAGCTAAAACCCAACTTAAAGCCTGATTGTCAGTTTCTAACTCAAATTTAACATGCTCCAGGTACAGGCGGAACTTCTCCAAGGCAAGTAGGACTGCGAGTCCTTCTATAGATGAAGTACTTGGCTTCTTTAGGTAATTAGGTCCTGGACGCACAGGCAATAGGTCGCCTTTCAAGTTCGGTTTCTTTAAGGACGGCAGCAACATCCCCCTGTGGGTGGGGGCGGTAGAATAACACCCACGGTATCCCCTGCCTGTCGTAAGAGGCGACTAAAAGAGGCCCCAGGGGCTCTGAACTTTGGAGCGTGGGTTGGCGACCACGGGGTCCTCAGCTGGGTCTTGGCATTGCTTCCACTTACTTGTGCCAGGCTCCTCACTTTCATCTATCCTATCCGACCTCCCTTGGTCAACTCTTGTTCTTTTCCGACCCCGACGCTATTAGGTTTGCGAGGGCTAGGGAGTCTTTCATTTCCACGCCCTTCGTGGCCCTTTTCTTTCTTTGACCGATATCTTCATTTTTCGAAGTGTCGGATCCCTTCTATTTTTCCCTCTGATTAGTGTTATATGGAGGATGGTTGCCTAGTTGTACTTCCTCTTAAAACAATAATCACCACCACCACCACCACGGCAACAACAGCAGATAAAGAGGCATCGGTTTGAACTATGAATCTCTTAGAGAAATCTGGCATAGCTAATACTGGGGCGTTACAGAGAGCTAACTTAAAATCTTCAAACGCATCTTGCTGCAATGGCCCCATTCGAACTTGACACTTTTCCTACGAAGTAGGTTTAGGGGCGCCGCCCTATTAGCACAGTTGGGAACAAATTTCCTGAAGAAATTCACCATGCCAATGAATCTAGCGATTCCTTTAACGCCATTAGGAGGCTTGAAGTCAAGAATTCCTTGCGTATTAGAATCTTTGAAATCATTTAGGAAAAGGCTAGGAAAACAACAGATAGGGAATCTGCCACCTGGGCGACTGCCCTAAATGCAGATCAGTATTGATTGATTGATTGATTGATTGATTGATTGATTGATTGATTGATTGATTGATTGATTGATTGATTGATTGATTGATTGATTGATTGATTGATTGATTGATTGGTCGATAGAAACTCCATCGGGCGACACAATATGCCCTAAGAAAGACATAAATTATTATCTACTGATTCACTTAATGTTAAAACATTGCGTATTTTAATTATCTTTCATCTTTACACTTTCGGAAGTATAAACAAACGGGATAACAAGCAACTGACACGAAGCGGCAGAGTACAGGACTACCACGCGCGAACTTACAATGCGTCGAAAGAAGTATTTTGTAAAACCAAGTTGGTCTTGGTAAAACCAAGACCGACTCCAATCCTCAGACCGTAATATAAGAAAAACATGGCGGCCGAAGTAGCCGAATTGCTGGTATTGGCTAACACGAAAATATCACGTGCATTTTATATAAACGGCCGTAATTTAATATGATAAATGTAACATCGTAAGGAAAATCACTTTTACACGTATGAAATCGCTTCGCCAACAAGTACGCACCACATATAATCAACTAAAATCACATATATTCTACTAGAAAAGAGACCAACAAGCTGATTATTTAGACATTTCAATTCGTCATATAACGTTTTCTCTTAGATTTCACTTCGCTGGATAGATGAAAATATGTGATAAAACTGTTAAAATGATATTTCTAGCATCATTTTGAATATTTCAAAATAAATTAAGGTGCAAAATTCCTCGATTTATTCGCTCTCATGAGAACTGTGAAACACAAACATAACTTGTTGTCTTAGTTTTGAAGTGGTAGATAATTTCTTAAATTCACCACCCAATGAATGGGAAGTACACCCGAAATCATAATGTTATTCGTTTTACGTCCTACTAACTAAATTTTTTACGGGTTTCGGAAACGTCGAAATGCCGAAATTTAGTCCTGCAATAGTTCCTTTACGTGCCAGTAAATCTACCGACACGAGGCTGACGTATTTGAGCACCATCAAATACCACCGGACTGAGTCAGGATCGAATCCAGCAACTTGGGATCAGAAGGCCAGCGCCTTAACCGTCTGAGTCACTCAGATCATTGCTAGTTTTTTGATAATTGCTTTACGTCGCACCGACACAGATAGGTCTTATGGCGACGATGGGACAGGGAAGGTCTAGGAGTGGGAAGGAAGCGGCCGTGGCCTTAATTAAGGTACAGCCCCAGCATTTGCCTGGTGTGAAAATGGGAAACCAAGGAAAGCCATGTTAAGGGCTGCCGACAGTGGGGTTCGAACCTACTATCTCCCGAATACTGGACACTGGCGCACTTAAGCGACTGCAGCTTTCGAGCTCGGTGTCACTCAGATCAAGTACACCCGAAATGATTATGTTAACATGATGTTAATATAATGTTGACATATGGCATAACAGCACTTCACGCAAGGAACCTTAGTAATGAAACGTTCAGACACTAAATATATAGCCTAATAGGTTTTTACCCATTAAATAACATGAGTGGAAAAACTCTATTGACTAAACATTGATATTTAACCACATGCACGAGCTTCAGTTCGGCACAGTCAGCTTAATAACTGATAGCCACAGCATGAATCGGAAGGTGTTGGTAGTGTAAAACCCTACGTTAGAAACCCAGTTAATCCCTCTAAGTCACTATTTCTTTTGTGTAACAGTATGCAGATTGCTCCATCCGTCACACTTATAAGTTTTGTTATACTCCAAGTACCAGCCAAACATTTCCGCAGGCAAAGCTCAGATTATTGTAAAATACACTTGCATCTAAATCACTAGACACTTTGAAGCACATAGACACTGACGGAATAACACAATATCAAGTATATTCTATCTAAGTTAATATTTTTCGAGGAACACGAATAGTTTGGAAGTAGAGGACTAGATTTCCTAACCTCAGACTTATTCTCAAAATTATGTATGCACGCTACTGTTTTGCCATGGACTTCAAAATAATCACGATGTATATTCCTAATCGATTTCTCTTCTAATGTTCTATTTCGTAGGAAACTTAAGAATTGTTGTATGAGAGGCATTGCCATAGTTAGACTAAAAACTGGTCCACCTAGTGCACTCATGTTTTTTAATGAGTAAAAATACGATCAAAACAAGCACATTCTCACATTACTGCGTATAATTACAGATCCTATGTACCCACCGAATCATATAAATACACTCGCACACTTATATTCTACAAAGAAACTAACATTTATCGTCAAATTTAATAAAATTACACCGACTACATACGATAACAACAAACCAAAACAAACCCACATTTCCAACAATTTCGGCTACTCGATTCGCCATCTTTGAACGATCGAGAGTAGCATTAAGGTCTTAGGGCTCTCTAAAGACTAGGTATGCTCGCCCGCCATTATGGTTCATTCATGCACTGCGTTGGTAAGGCAGTTGACCGCCCCAGCCTTGTATATCCCTCTTTTACTGTTCTCCTCTCTAGAAAGTAATACTAAACTAACATATTGTAAAAATACTCATTCTCAGTATTACTCAAACGGTTACTCAACATTCATTTGCTTTTAAATAAACTAGGTATGAACTCTCACTGGAGAAATATTAGAAGAAATAGATTACTAATAAACCGGTCTTTATTGTTATTATATTATTGATAAGTAGAATAAGTTGTTCGTAAGCTATGCGCCGCGGTACCGTCAAATGAAATGAGGGACACCGTGGTATTGATATAGGCTACTGTCATTCTTAAATCGTGGAATCTCACGTGGTAATCGGTCAGTGTCGAAGATATATAAATTGTGATATAAGATTTTGATACCATATGATCTCGGACGGTATTTCATACTTGCGTGAAATTGATTCAGCGCTATTTTCAATGTTGCCGAAATAATAAGAAAAATATTCTGAAATGTGATGTACGAAGACGAACACACCCAAGTAACTAGGAATCAATCAATCAATCAATCAATCAAACAATCAATCAATCAATCAATCAATCAATCAATCAATCAATCAACCAATCAATCACTATTGATCTGCATTTAGGGCAGTCGCCCAGGTGGCAGATTCCCTATCTCTTGTTTTCCTAACTTTTTCTCAAATGATTGCAAAGAAATTGGAAATTTATTGAACATCTCCCTTGGTAAGTTATTTCATTCCCTGGCTCCCCTTCCAATAAATGACGTTTTATTACAGTATTTACAAGCAATAATATTCCATTCCGTACATTCTTGTTAAAGTCCACAACAGCATGGGATCGAATTTTGAAGAAATGTCTAACAATTTTTCTTTTAAATTATAGCATGTTGGAGAACATGTACTGGTACATTTATCATTCAAAATTATCTCCTTTACAAGATTTGCACCATTTTGCATTATATAATGCTTATAGTCCCTATAGAAGACCTCATATTTGAAAATAAATTTCATAACTTCACAATTCGGTTTCTTTAGACCAGCCAAATAAAAAAAATACGAACGTTTCAGAGCTTGAGTCGGAAAGCTCATAGTTCTGTCTGCATATAGGCTTACCACAGATCTTGATTTTCAATAATGCATTTGCTGTAATGCCACTAACGTTAAACAAATTATTTCTGTCATATAAAGTTAGTTTTGACAAATATTGTAGCTGTGGTGTTTGGATGTTGAACTCCTGTTGCCGGACTTTGGGGGCAAAACTGAATATTGAATGATCAATGAGACTGAATTAACGGGTGTAGTAATGTCAGTGGGAGCTGGATGCAGGTTTAAGTTAGCAGTTGAAGTAGAAGGTGTAGCAGAGGCAGTGGAGGCATAATGCAGACCAGAAGGGAATCTAGACTACCTGTATCCCGCAGTAGAGACATTACTGCAATTAAGTGCAGAATAACCCACCATTATGTAATAAATGTCCACACAAATATAGCACTATTCTGTCCCTCACGTGGTGATTAAAGCAATACGTTCGATATGACGAAGCGAGCGCTCGTAGGAGAAACTAGAGTTTGATCACATGGCCCATTGTGCATGTATGAACCAAAATGGCGGCTAAGCATACCCATCTTATAGAGCCTTAAAGGTCTGAGGATTGGAATCGGTCTTGGTAAAACTTCACTGATATCGATATCGCATGTTATCGATATTTCTAGAGAGTAAAAGATTCAGTATTTCCGGCAAGTATTACTTACGCCGCCATCGTGCAGCAGGGATTGAAGATACAGACGAAAGAAAAACGTGGCCGACAGATCGGCCCCCGGCATTTTTAGCAGCAGCTCTCATGGCAGATAGATCGGCCACCTGGCACTATAAGAGTTACAACATCTCGATTAGTCTTTTTTTTTTTTGTCCAGAATTTCCTCTTCATTTTCCTCTAAATCCATTTCATTTGTTTTCAAAGAATCTCTTTCATTTGTTTTCAATAGTATACTCCGCACGGCCTTACTTCTAAATTGAAGTTTCGCAAAACAAATGAGCTTCGCCTTCCCTCCGTTGCCAGCGCGCTACGCCTGCGAGAACAGCTGATGCAATATGACCGCGGTAAACAGCCCTTTTAAATTGTAATACATACTCAGAAAAACGAATGAATATGGATTGAAAACAAATTCACAAGAACTACACTTTCTAACAATATCTGGCACTAAAAGAGAATATATTATTAACAATAAAAGATAATGAGGAAATAATACATCACTAACGGCTAATGGCTGGCACAGAAAGGAGGTTATGGCCTACAAAGGGAACACTCTACTGATCTCAGAGTCACTGGAACCCTCCAACAATATGAAAAACACACTAAATATTGAAGGAAAATGCAAAAGATCGCGAACCGTACCGTATACCACACACGCTGAGCGAGATAGGTTAACCACGTGGCGAATGTAAATATTAGAGTTGGCAACTGGGTTTCGAGATTGTGCTCTGCCGATATAAATCGATATGAATGGCAGCTTGGGATTGGTTGGATGTCTATGCTTCAGTGCATAACCACCAAACAGAGGCAAAATCTGCCAAAACGTCAATTTAGAAGTAGAGCCGTACGGAGTATAAATGTTAACAAACTCTGGGCTGGGAAAACTTGGGAAGTAAGGAGAAGAGCTGCCTGACGAAGCGGAATGTTCCAGGCTGTCATTGAAAGGATGGCGTAGAATGACATCAGACGACGAATAAGTTTGAGTGGTGTTTTCAAAAGTAGCAAAGATCATAATATGAAGATATAAACTTGGAATTCAAGAGGATAAATTGGGGAAAATATTCGTTTATAGGAAGATTTGTGAACTGGAATAATTTACCGAGGGAAATATTCAATAAATTTCCAACTTCTTTGAAATTATTCCAGAAATTGATATGAATCTAACACACGGGCGACAGTCATAAATGCAGATCAGCTGTAGCTGAGTGAATAAGAATGTACAAAAAAATATCTCTTCTTATCAACAGCTGACTGGATTAGAGATGATCAACTGGAATGCTTGACGAGAAATGATCATGTTTCCTTCAGATGTCGGGATAGGGGATAAGACAGGAGATAAAATTGTATGAATATGACCTTTGTTATGAGGAACTTTCATTTCTGCCAGGTGCAGAACTCGAATCATCATCTGAGTCATGACGCTCTTGTAGGCTGTCAGTGTTTGTAGCATCAACCCAGTGTTGCCAGATTCAAAACTATTATTTCGGAAGGTAGGACTTGGAATTTTGGAAGATGTTTATGATCAATCAATCAATCAATCAATCAATCAATCAATCAATCAATCAATCAATCAATCAATCAATCAATCAATCAATCAATCAATCAATCAATCAATCAATCAATCAATCAATCAATCAGTCAATCAATCAATCAATCAATCCTGATCTGCATTTAGGGCAGTCGCTCAGGTGGCAGAATCCCTATCTGTTGTATTCCTAGCCTTTTCTTAAATGATTGCAAAGAAATTGGAAATTTATTGAGCATCTCCCTTGGTAAGTTATTCCAATCCCTATCTCTCCTTCCAATAAACGAATATTTGGCCCCAATTTGTTCTCTTGAATTCCAACTTTATCTTCATATTGTGATCTTTTCTACTTTTAAAGACACCACTCAGACTTATTCGTCTACTGATCTCATTCCACGCCATTTCTCCACTGACAGCTCGAAACATGCCACTTAGTCGAGCAGCTCGTCTCCTTTCTCCCAAGTCCTCACATCCCAAACTTTGCAACATTTTTGTAACGCTACTCTTTTGTCGGAAATCACATAGAACAAATTGAGCTGCTTTTCTTTGGATTTTTTCCAGTTCTAGAATCAAGTAACCCTGGTGATGGTCCCATACACTGGAACCATACTCTAGTTGGGGTCTTACCAGAGACTTATATGCTCTCTCCTTTACATCCTTACTACAACCCCTAAATACTCTCATAACCATGTGCAGAGACATATTTATGTGATTACCCCAATGGAGATCTTTTGTTGTATTAACACATAGGTACTTATAATAATGTTTGTTACTTCAGTGTAGATCTAATACGATCGAAACAGTTTATTGCGACATCGCGATATATCGTATAATACGACGTATTTTGATAACATTTTCTGAAAAATGTACGGGCTATAACGTTCAATGTTGATTTTGTTTTCTTACGTATTTGGGGATTGCTGTCAACAATGTAACCCTTATTAATGTAGATTACAAATCAGTCAGTCTGTTAAATAATCAAGGCAAGCAAGCATCGCTGAAAGGATGTCGCAGAATAAAAGGAAAGAGTTTGATATTGAAAAAGTCACACATAATATGGCGATTAGAAAATGGAGAAACAAACGTCAGTAATAAAAACGGAAGGATTGTACGCATCGTGAAGGAAAGAAATGCTCTTGCAAAATTGTATTTTAATATTTTGTTTTTACCCTCTCTTTCTTAGCCGTCAATATTAGTAATTCTCTTGCTTAGAGCTACTAGACAAACCCTATTTTTACATTATGACTTATGCCAGAATGCACGTGTAGCATAAAACAAAACAGTTTCTTACCCTCTAGTTCGTTCCATGATATTTTTTTCTTGAACAAGCAGGAATTATTATTATTATTATTATTATTATTATTATTATTATTATTATTATTATTATTATTATAATACAGCGAGTTGAGCCTCTTTGGACTGCGTCGTAACAACCAACTCATTTCAGTGTCTAGGCAACACCTCCTAGATAATAAGGCCTAACAACAGCGTAGTGACGTCACGCTACGGAGGCGATGGCAATGCAGAGAAACGCGGAACATAGTTAAACACAGACATGAATTTAATATTTTTTGCCAATGGAATAATTTATTTACTAACAAATAGCGTTTCAAATTTGAAGGACATTGAATTATACTGTCGTTATTACCGTATTTTAGTGACTTTGCCATTAAAGATAAACAGCAGACAGTTGTAAAACACGACAGCATTTTGCAATGTTAACTCACTTAGGCCGAATTGCTAACATCACAACAGAATGTTACAAACATATTTCAATTTAAATAGGTATTACGTGATCTTAAAAGAAAACTAGCACGTATAATATTAGCATAGGCCTAACATCTAAGCTGATGTAGCATCACTGGCAGTATTTGCACATGAGCCTACAATGTTTCCTCTCTTGAAGTTCATGTATGGTTTAATGAGAATTTCACCTGCCATCGATGTTACTAATTTGTAATTCTGTTCGAAACCTTTATGTATTCCATAAAGTATGTAAGTTTCTAACCTAATATTGGACTACCATTCGGACTGGAGCCTACTCTTTTAAAAGTATTGACATATTGTGGCAACATTAAATTGCTACTGTCTCATAAATTTGTAAAAATCGCACGGCGCAACAGCCCTGAAGGGCTTGGCCTTGATCCTGCTCAGCCCGAAGGCCTGCAGATTACGAGGTGTCTTGGGTTCCGCATGACGAATCCTTTCAGCCGTTATTCTTGGATTTCTAGACCTGGGCCGCTATCTCACCGTCAGATAGCTCGCAAATGTAAACACGCAGGCTGAGTGGACCTCAAACCAGACCTCAGATCTAGGTAAAAATCCCTGACTTGGCCTGGAATCGAACCGGGGCCTCCGGGCAAGAGGCAGGTATTATATCCCCTCACCACGGGGTCGGCCATAAATTTGTAAACATGAGGAGATATCAGACAGAAGGTTGAACAAATAACAAGAAAATCATGCACATACTCCTTTATGAACTAAGAAATGTTTTAACTATGGCTATTAAATTAACTGTGGGGACATCATCCTCGGTGTCCAATTCACCAACTAGGACTAGAATTAACTTATTTATTGAATCTTTCTACACATTGTTACACTCATTCCTTGTGATGCAGCTATGATGTTTTGTAACTAAAGAATATACCGCATTTATATTAGTAATATTGTCCACATATACATTAGAAATATTTTTACTTTAATAAAACCCGTTTAGAATAAAGGCCATGTCTTATAAGATGATTACATATGCCATGCAGTATGGTTGCCTTGATGTATCGACGTACAGAAAAATTACTTACGTTCCCTTCATCACAGTACAACAACCATCAGGTAACAACGTGCTTATTGTACTTTTCAGCTGTGTTGAAATTCTGTGTATGAGATATGTACTATCTTCAATGGCTCTGTTTATTGCTCCTTTCTATTCTACATTTTTGCCTGGTTCTTTTAACTACTCCTCTTCCAAGATCATGATTGTCAGAGACAGCAGTGGCTTATATCTTTTCCAACTGCCCATCATATTTATAGTCACATTCTGGCAGGATCAGTACCAGTTACTTCCCATAAAATATCACCGACTTTGAAATGTCTGTGGCATACCTGTAAAATAATGTATCACCGTGAGCGAAATTCGTGCATTTACAGAGTGAATCGGCCTACACCAGCAGCTCCTGTAGGTGGTATGTTTTAATGCGTATAATAATAATAATAATAATAATAATAATAATAATAATAATAATAATAATAATATAATACCGTTGAAATAATGTATCCCATGATTGTGATCTAACATAACCTTATATCATTAAAGAGTAAATATGCCTACATATCACCAGCTGTTGCGTGTAATTAAATACGTCATAGGCCTATACTCATTATGATTGTGTGAGAATGTAATAATAATAGTTACTCACCATTGAGTTATTAGTAAATCTGTAGTCTTTTCTTGGAATTGCACGGAAACATATCTGCCGCATAACCTCGTCTTTCGTAAACTTAATGCATGCACTTCGTTATCACTGCCGGAATTATCCTTAAAGTTGAGTACGCAACACATCAGTACCATTACGTACAACGGTATTAACAATTGGCACCATTAAACGAATTAAAACTCTTCAAATTTCAGCGTTACATGGCCAAACTCATTGCTGTGTTATTACTGAAAAGGTTCAAGCTTGCCTCCCGATTTTGACGTCACAGTATATTCCCAGAACAGTTGTGAGGCCTTATATATCTAGGAGGTGTTGGTCTAGGTCTTGTTCTTGTTCCGGCTTTGACTTCCTGCCAGTATCTTCTGAGCCCAGCGACGAATGCCTGTTTATGCTCTTCAGACAAAGGTCCTTTCTGTCTTCTGGAAGTTGATGCCATCTGGAAACCTTGATAGTTGTTCACCAATCTTCTGAATGCGTTCCTGTCATGAATTTCTTGGTCTGAAATACCAATCTGCCTCAGATCTTTTTCGCATTCCTGGAACCATCTCGGCCTTGTTGCCTTAGATCGAATAATAATAATAATAATAATAATAATAATAATAATAATAATAATAATAATAATAATAATAATAATTGAGAACAGCTGTTCTGAGAACTGAGTTACAGCAGATGGATTTAATGCATTGGTGGTAAGACTGATTTAGAATTTTTATTAAAATACTGTACCACACGCTTTAATTACAGTACTGTAATAAAAAACAGTATTCAGTTCAGTAACAACAAACAATTGTTTAATTATTTCAGATCGCGTTGCGCTTTGTTGAACGAAACAATGCATCTACACCAGCTGATGTATTGTGGCGACATAGCTGCACGACAGCGCTGCGCCAAGAACATTCAGAAGAAAATCACTTATTTTATACAATGAGTGACATGTAAATATTCTAATGTTAATATTCAGTATGCACCTTTGCATAAAAGAGTTTATGCATTTTTACTTCGACATTTAACTTCCGAAAATATTTACCATGTGTCATCCGAAAAAACGCGTCAACCGAAGTGGCTCCGCCCCCTTTATTTCGGATAAACGGGGTTCTACTGTACTATTATACAACCCCCTGTGAGTGGGGGACGCAGATGAAGAAAACACCCACGATATCCCCTGCCTGCCGTAAGAGGCGACAAAAAGGGGCTCCAGAGAGTCATGGGTTGGCAACCATGTGGCCCTAGCTGAGTCATGGCATTGCTTCCACTTAGCTGTGCCAGTCCTCACTTTCATCTATCCTGTCCGACCTCCCTTGGTCAACTCTTGTTCTTTTCCGACCATGATGGTATTAGAGCATCCGAGGCCAAAGGAGTCTTTCATTTTTACGCCCTTCGTGGCCTTTGCCTTTCTTCGTCCGTTATTTCAGTTTTCGAAGTGAAGGATCCCTTCTTTTCTCTCTCTCTCTCTCTCTCTCTCTCTCTCTCTCTCTACCCCCTGTGGGTGGCGGACGCAAACGAAGAATACACCCACGGCATCCTCTACCTGTTGTAAGAGGCGATTAAAAGGGGCGACCAAGGGATGATTATATTAGAACTATGAACCTACTTGTGATTAGAACCACTCTGTTAGATACACAATAGGTTTGTAATTAGTAGCAGCAGAGAGTGGTTCACTGTGGGTTTACAGTACCACTATATATGGAACACCGCGGGAATATCGTCACCCGTGATTAGTAAACCTAGGTGAGTAACACCATGGGTTTGCGTCGCCTATGAATGGCGCCATTATGAGAGAAACACCATAGGTCTGCGTTACCTGTGCGACGTACAATACTTGTGAGTAGTACCATAATGTGCGGAACACCGCGAGTCTACGCTACTTTTGATTAGTACCGCAACATGACAAATACCATGGTTCTACTTTACTAGCGGTAAGTACCATTATGAGGGGCCGTTGACGTGAGTAGTATAATGGGACAGTTCGGGCGCCTCCTCCTCCGCCCGCGGCGCGGGAAATTTGAATTCTGGCGGGAAATTTGAATTTTGGCGGGAGATTTGAATTTGTAAACAAAGCCACGTGCTTTTTGACAGCTGTCATCGACAACAACGCATCGCTAACCTCACTGCTGCCATCTTGACGGGCCTAAACCCCACTAGTGCCAACTAAACCTAACTAGCATGAGGTAAACAAAGCCACGTGTTTTTTGACAGCCACGTGCTTTTTGACAGACAACAACGCATCGCTAACCTCAGTACTGCCATCTTGACGGGCCTAAACCTCAGTAGTGCCAACTTAACCTCACTAGCATGAGGTAAACAAAGCCACGTGTTTTTTGACAGCCACGTGCTTTTTGACAGATTTGTAAACAAAGCCACGTGCTTTTTGACAGCTGTCATCGACAACAACGCATCGCTAACCTCAGTACTGCCATCTTGACGGGAATAAACCTCGGTGGTACCAACTTAACCTAACTAGCTCGAGATAAACAAAGCCACGTGCTTTTTGACAGCTGTCATCCGCCATCTTTAAACTACAGAGCGCTGTGCTGCCCTCTTTCGTCACCTGTCATCGGCAGTGCTGCCATCTTGGCGGGCCTAAACCTTAGTGCTACCAACTTAACCTCACTAGCTCGAGATAAACAAATCCACGTGCTTTTTGACAGCTGTCATCCGCCATCTTTAATCCATAGAGCACAGTGCTGCCCTCTAGCTACTTACCTTTGAAATGTGGTGGCGGATAATTTGAAAAATGCTTTTTGACAGCAGCCATCTTGCATCGCAAACCTCAGTGCTGCCCTCTTTAGCTAGATACCTGTGGTGGCAGACAATTCCACGTGACAGCAGCCATCTTTAATCAAGAGAGCACCGTGCTGCCCTCTATGTGGTGGCGGCAAATTGAAAAATTCCACGTGCTCTTGTTTGGAAACAAACTCACGTGCTTTTTTTCTGACAGCTACCATCCGCCATCTTTAATCTATAGAGCACAGTGCTGCCCTCTATGTGGTGGTGGCAAATTCCATGTGCTCTTGTTTGGAAACAAAGCTACGTGCAGCTGTCATCCGCCATCTTTAATCAACAGAGCACCGTGCTGCGGGCAATTTCATCACCTGTCATCCGCCATCTTTAATCCACAGAACACCGTGCTGCCCTCTTTATGGCTACTACCTTAAGCACGTAGTAGCGGGCAATTTGAAAAGTTCTGCTAGTTATCATCCACCATCTTTAATCAAGAGAGCACCGTGCTGCCATCTTTACTTGAAATGTGGTGGCGGCAAATTGAAAAATTCCACGTGCTCTTGTTTGGAAACAAACTCACGTGCTTTTTTGACAGCTACCATCCGCCATCTTTAATCAACAGAGCATAGTGCTGCCCTCTATGTGGTGGTGGCAAATTCTACGTGCTCTTGTTTGGTAAACATAGCCACGTGCTTTTTTGACAGCTGTCATCCACCATCTTTAATCCAGAGAGCACCGTGCTGCCCTCTTTATCGTAGTAGATGTAAATTCGTCACCTGTCATCCGCAGTGCTGCCATCTTTAGCTACATACCTTTGAAATGTGGTACGTCATCCGCCATCTTGCATCCGAAACCTCAGTGCTGCCTGGTGACGGCAAATTCCACGTGCTCTTGTTTGGAAACAAAGCTTTTAATCCAGAGAGAACAGTGCTGCCCCGGTGGCGGCAAATTCCACGTGCTTTACAAACTTATATGCTTTTCTGACAGCTGTCATCAGTCATATTTAATCTATAGAGCACAGTGCTGCCCTCTATGTGGTGGCGGCAAATTCCACGTGCTCTTGTTTGGAAACAAAGCTACGTGCAGCTGTCATCCGCCATCTTGCATCACAAACCTCAGTGCTACACTCTATGTGCCGGTAAATTCCACATGCTTTACAAACCCATGTGCAGCTGTCATCCGCCATCTTTAATCACCGTGCTGCCGGGTGGCGGCAAATTCCACGTGCTCTTGTTTGGAAACAAAGCTTTTAATCCAGAGAGAACAGTGCTGCCCCGGTGGCGGTAAATTCCACGTGCTTTACAAACTTATTTGCTTTTCCGACAGCTGTCATCTGCCCAGCAATTCTCTTTCTATATAATAATTTCGTGTGGCTATTTCTAGCCAAGTGCAGTCCTAGTCTTGTTACATCAGGAAGGGTAACTGGCTAAATCCTGGTCTGTCAGCGTCAGGAAGGGCAACCGGTCGAAAACCATAGTGTAAGAGGCTAGATACTCCCAGTTTTGCATCAGGAAGGACAACTCAACAAATTCTTGCGATTTAAAAATCTTAGTCAGGAAGGGCATCCGGCTGTGAAACAATAGTTCGTGATTTACAATCTAAGAAGTACATCTAGCTGTAAATCCCCCGATTCTCGACAGATTCTTAATCCGAGTTGTCAGGAAGGGCAACCGGTCGAAAACCATAGTGTAAGAGGCTAGATACTACCAGTTTTGCGTCAGGAAGGGCAACTCAACAAATTCTTGCGATTTAAAATCTTAGTCAGGAAGGGCATCCAGCTGTGAAACAATAGTTCGTGATACAGCGATTTAAAATCTAGCTGTAAAACCCCCGATTCTCGACAGATTCTTAATCCGAGTTCTTTGACGTCAGGAAGGGCAACCGGTTGAAAACCATAGTGTATGATGTAAGAGGCTAGATACTACCAGTTTTGCGTTAGGAAGGGCAACTCAACAAATTCTTGCGATTTAAAATCTTAGTTTTGCGTCAGGAAGGGCATCCGGCTGTAAAACAATAGTTCATGATTTAAAATCTAAGAAGCGCATCTAGCTGTAAATCCCCGATTCCCGTGTTAGAAGTTGTAAAACAGATTCTTAATCTGAGTTGTCAGGAAGGGCAACCGGTTGAAAACTATAGTGTAAGAGGTTAGATACTGCTAGTTTTGCGTCAGGAAGGGCAACTCAACAAATTCATGCGATTTAAACACATTTTTATTCCCAAGAGAATCGAACCCGAGACTACTGGGTGAGAGGCATGCATACTGTAGGCTATGGGTTTGTTCTACAGTAATTGAAGTATCGGCACAGTCATTCTGAGCGAGTGTGGAATGCATGTGTTAGCTGAAATTGTACACGTATCTTCCGGCTTGTGTAACCTTGAACGAAAACACGGTGTGCTGATAAGCGACTTGTAACTCACGAACGTCTTCTTAGCTGAGTAGCATTCAGCCCATGTAAGCTCTTAAAACACAGTACTAATTAAGGTTGTAAAATATTCTGAAATACTCCTCCTCTGTAGTGTAGTAGTTAGTGTGATTAGCTGCTACCCCCGGAGGTCCGAGTTCGATTCCCGGCTCTGCCACGGAATGTGTAGCATTTAGCCTATGTAAGTTCCTAACGTAAACTATCATGATTGTACGGAGAGGTTAAAACACACACAGTGCCCACTCCCATCGAAAGAGCCTGCGCGGTGCCGGCATGTAGGCTTCTCCTGATGAAGGAGCCTGCACAAGGTTTAACGTCCCCATGAACAGCCCTTACTTATTGCTGGCTTTTTTTGCACATCCCGCCTCACACCATAGTTTTATACAACCGGTTGCCCTTCCTGACTAGGATTTTAAATCGATGTTCCGACATAGCCTACTCCTACTGAAGAAGCCAGCACAAGGCTTATTACCTCCATCCGACAAATGAATCACCATCAACGTCTTGTACTCAAAAATCATTTTCGAAGGAGCCTGCACAAAGTTTAACACCCCCTGTCAACAGCCCTTACTTAATGCTGGCTTTTTTGCACACCCCGCCTCACACCATAGTTTTATACGACCGGTTGCCCTTCCTGACTAGGATTTTAAATCGATATCCCGACATAGCCTACTCCTACCGAAGAAGCCTGCGCACAGCTCAACGCCTCCATCCGACAAATGAATCACACTCAACACTCTTCAATCATTCTCGCTACTTCGGAAGATAGCGGGTTCGAACTGGAAGCCGCAAATGCTAGGCGAGGGACCTGCGCGATCGTCATAACATGATCTAGCTAGATGCCCTTCCCGACGGCATAAGTTGCCAGGATTTGAATCGCGTACCCTGACTAGAAGAAGCCTGCACATAGCTTAACGCCTCCATCCGACGAATGAATCACCCTCAACACTCTTCAATCATTCTCGCTACTTCAGAAGATAGCGGGTTCGAACTAGAAGCCGTAAATGCTAGGCGAGGGGGGGCCTGCGCGATCGTCATTACATGATCTAGCTTTAGCTCAATACCTACAGGTAAGGAATACCGCGGATGTACCCTCGAGAAGTCGAGGATCGCGCGCTAACTTTCCAAGGCTCGAACTCTTAAATTCCGGCACCTCGGCATCAACAGGAGGTTCGAATACGTCAGCCTGCGGGACTACAGGGGGAGAGCTCTTGCTGCATAAACACTTCGTTCCGACTGTACCGCAGTTGTCAGCGATTATCACATCCGCTTGGTAACAAGCAGCATATTTAGTCGCTGCAGTCTGCGCGAAGTGCTCACAGTTCTCTGTATGCGTTTATTACGTACACACACATCTCCCGTCTGCTGTGAATATTATTCTTCAGCCTTTATCTTAAGGTAAGGTAGAACTGTTAGTTACTCTTTTATTTGCAAAGCAACTTCTACGCTAGACATCTACATTCATATATGTTTGTTCTTTTTTAGGTACCGTTCGAAAGTACGCAATTTTATTCATCCCAGTAACAGTCTGCAGCACGTGCATTTTTTAAAGGTATTTTTTTCGAACTTTGAGTTGTAAAGATAACTAGGTTAGATGATGTACCCCTACACACTACATTCATATATGTTTCTTCTTTTTAGGTACGACCAGAATATTATCATTCGAGTTTCAGGCTTGAACGCACGCATTTTATTTATCCGAGTAACAGTTTGCAGCGCGAAGATTTTAAGGTATGTCTGACCTCTATTCATTGAAACTTGGTTTCTTCTAAAACATCGTAACTTTAGTCTATTGATAAATAGTTGTTCTCTTTAATCCTCACGCTATAGACGAGGTGCGTACATAGCTATGTCTGCCCTCAACAGGCTGAAACTTGGTTTCTTCTAAAACATCGTAACTTTAAGCTATTGATAAATACTTGTTCTCTTTAATCTACATACTATAGACGAGGTGTGCACATAGCTATGTCTGCCCTCAACAGGCTGAAACTTGGTTTCTTCTAAAACATCGAAGCGCACATAGCTATGTCTGCCCTCAACAGGCTGAAAATTGGTTTCTTCTAAAACATCGTAATTTAAGCTATTGATAAATAGTTGTTCTCTTCAACCCGCATACTATAGACGTGGTATAATTTCAAACACGCGCACATAGCTATGTCTGTCCTCAACAGGCTGAAACTTGGTTTCTTCTAAAACATCGTAACTTTAGTCTATTGATAAATAGTTGTTCTCTTTAATCCACATACTATAGACGAGGTATAATTTCAAACACGTACACATAGCTATGTCTGTCCTCAACGGGCTGAAACTTGGTTTCTTCTAAAACATCGTAACTTTAGAGTATTTATAAATAGTCGTTCTCTTTAATCCTCATACTATAGACGTGGTATAATTTCAAACACGCACACATAGCTATGTCTACCCTCAACAGGCTGAAATTTGGTTTCTTCTAAAACATCGTAACTTTAAGCAATTGATAAATAGTTATTCTCTTCAATCCTCATACTTGGTTTCTTCTAAAACATCGTAACTTTAAGCAATTGATAAATAGTTGTTCTCTTCAATCCTCATACTATAGACGTGGTATAATTTCAAACACGTACACATAGCTATGTCTGTCCTCAACAGGCTGAAAGTTGGTTTCTTCTAAAACATCGTAACTTTAGTCTATTGATAAATAGTTGTTCTCTTTAATCCGCATACTATAGACGTGGTACAATTTCAAACACGCGCACATAGCTATGTCTATCCTCAACAGGCTGAAACTTGGTTTCTTCCGAACATCGTAACTTTAAGCTAATCATAAATAGTTGTTCTCTTCAACCCGCATACTATAGACGAGGTATAATTTCAAACACGTGCACATAGCTATGTCTATCCTCAACGGGCTGAAACTTGGTTTCTTCTAAAACATCGTAACTTTAGTCTATTGATAAATAGTTGTTCTCTTTAATCCTCACGCTATAGACGAGGTGTGCACATAGCCATGTCTGCCCTCAACAGGCTGAAACTTGGTTTCTTCTAAAACATCGTAACTTTAAGCTATCGATAAATAGTTGTTCTCTTTAATCCTCACGCTATAGACGTGGTATAATTTCAAACACGTGCACATAGCTATGTCTGCCCTCAACAAGCTGAAAATTGGTTTCTTCTAAAACATCGAAGCTTTAAGCTATTGATAAATAGTTGTTCTCTTCAATCCTCATACTATAGACGTGGTATAATTTCAAACACGTGCACATAGCTATGTCTGCCCTCAACAAGCTGAAACTTGGTTTCTTCTAAAACATCGTAACTTTAAGCTATTGATAAATAGTTGTTCTCTTCAATCCGCATACTATAGACGTGGTATAATTTCAAACACGTACACATAGCTATGTCTGTCCTCAACAGGCTGAAACTTGGTTTCTTCCGAACATCATAACTTTGGTCGTTCTCTTCAATCCTCATGCTATAGGCCTAACTCACAGCCATGTCCAACCTCTATACGTTGAAACTTGGTTTCTTCCGTAACTTTCACCTAATCTCTTTCGGTCGTTCTCTTTTCAGATGTTCCCCTGCTGCGAGGAATGTAATGTAACGTTTGCAAGGCGTGATAACTTCATGCGCCATATGAAATCAAAACACCCTAGCATAACATCTGCTTTATGTAAAGTTTGTAGTGTGTATTTCGCTAACGTAGTGCGATACGAGGCTCACTTAGCAGAGGTACATCAAATATCTACTTGCCCTCAGGTAGTAGTAGGGAAAAAGCGTGCAGCTACTGATGTAGCTGTAGAAAGTACTAGTAGTAAAAAACCTAGAAAAAATCATGAACTTCAAACTATTCACTGCGAGCACTGTAACACTGATGTACCATCTTCGCATTTTCAGGGACACTTACGGAGTAATGCACATAAAAATAATGCATGTAGAAGTGGTAGTAACGCAAACATCGAGGAAATTAATACAGCATTTAAAAGTAGGATTGCTAGTTACCGAATTCGCACCAGTCAAAAGTTTCAGAGCACTTCAAACTTTTTAAATTGCGTTCAACCGGATGTACAACAGCTTCTTGCTAAATCTTTGTCCAATCATAGTTTATTTAAAGTTAATTTTGAACTTTTCGCCTTGTACATTAAAAGCACGGATGAATCCGCAATAACGGACATTAAATCATTTAATACGAAGAATTTTGTCATAAGTCAGTCGACTAATTTTGGTGATGTACTTAGGGATGTCTCTAACATTATTTCAACTAAGAGCGAGGAATTTCAGGAAAAGGAATCAGGGTGGGCTTTAGTTGAAATAATGTATCTAGAAGTTAACATCAATAAGTACAATCCCATGCGAGGTTCATCGTACATCGAGCTGCCGACATGGATTCAGCGAAAAGAAGCTGTTGTAAACATCCAAAACAATGACGAAGCATGTTTTGCATGGGCGGTGATGTCAGCTTTAAATCCTGTGAAACGGAATGTAGTGAATAGAACATCATCGTATCCACACTATTCAACGCAGCTAAATTTCGATAGTATAGAATTTCCTGTGCAGATAAAGGATATTAAGCGCTTTGAGGAACTAAATAACATTGGTATTAATGTTTATGGTGTAGAGAAAAAGTCTGTAGTAGGTCCTCTGTATTATACATGTCATAAGAAGAGTACTCATGTTAATTTACTCTATATTGAAAACAGTGTGAATAGCCACTTTTGCTGGATTAAAAATCTGAGTAGACTTGTTGGCAGTCAGTTGTCAAAACATGATGGTAAAAAGTGGTTATGTGATGGATGCTTGCAGTATTTTAGAACTGAAGATCAGTTAACGAAGCATTCCAAGAATGACTGCAATCATGTACGTACAGAGATACCTACTACAGGCAATAATGTTTTAAAATTTACAAATTTTCACAAGCAGATGTGGGTACCGTTCGTGATTTATGCAGACTTTGAAGCCATCCTCACGCCATGCAACACATGCTCATCTAATCCTGACAACTCTTTCACTAATACTACGCACATGCATGTCCCGTATAGCTTCGCGTATTACATCAAGTGTAGTTACGATAGTATGCTTAACAAGTTAGAGCTGTATCGAGGACATGATGCTGCTAAAGTATTTTTAGAAAGACTTGAAAGTAATGCAGTTCGTCTCGGTCGTATTCTGAATAGTAATATTCCTATGAAGCCACTCACCGAAATTCAGTTAAATGATCATGAACGTGCTACAAAGTGTAGCATTTGTGATGGGGAATTTTCCTAAAATGACCCTAAAGTTTTTGATCATGATCATTTAACTGGTTTCTACAGATGTGCCGCTCATTATAGCTGTAATCTTAAGTATAGAGTTCCTGAATTTATCAGTAATTTTTCATAACTTATCTGGTTACGACTCTCATTTCATCATTTCACAATTTGGAGCTTCAGATGAAAAAGTAGATATAATCCCTCAGAATAAAGAGCGGTACATTGCGTTTGCAAAGTCTGTAAAAGTAGATGCTGAGCATTCTATAAAACTGAGATTCCTTGACTCGTTTCGCTTTATGGCGAGTAGCCTCGATAACTTTCTAGTCATTTACAGTCTGAACAATTTACGGAAATTCGACGCGTTTTTCCCGAAGAAGCGCAGTTTAATTTACTTCGGCGTAAGGGTGTTTTTGTTATGAATATCTCGACTGCTTAGACCGCCTCGAAGAACGTGCCTTACCATCGAAACAATCCTTTTACAGCTCGCTGAATTCAGCAGATATTAGTGATGATGACTATTTACATGCACAACATATCTGGGAGCAGTTCCACATTCAAACGCTGGGTGAATACTCCGATTTATATTTAAAGACAGATGTACTTTTGTTAGCTGATGTTATTGAAAATTTTCGCTGTGTTTGCATGAACACCTACAGCCTTGACCCATGTCAGTATTTTACTGCACCTGGGTTAAGTTGGGATGCCATGTTGAAACACACGCATGTGAATTTTGGAACTGCTGACCGATATCGATATGGTGCACTTCATAAAATCATCAATTCGAGGCGGTCTGAGTCAGTGCAGCGGGCGGTATTCGAGGGCTAATAATAAGTACATGCCGAGTTTCGATTCCAGTCAGGAATCTCGGTATATCGTTTACCTCGATGCTAATAATCAGAATGGGTGGGCGATGAGTCAGCATCTACCGGTGAGTGGTTTCCGCTGGCTGACGCAGTGCGAAATTGATGCTTTACAGCTACACGCCCTAGGTGATGAAGCTGATAAAGGCTATTTCCTCGAAGTTGACTTACAGTATCCTAAAGAGTTACACACTTCTCATAATGACCTACCGTTCTGCCCTGAAAATATGAAGCCCCCGTACATTGCATCAGCGACGAAAATGCTCATTGCTAATTTGTGCGATAAATCTAAGTATATCATTCATTACCGAAATTTAAAACAGTGTTTGCAGCATGGTTTGAAGTTACCCAAAATTCACCGCGTACTAGAATTTAATCAGTCACCGTGGCTAAAGCCATATATCGATCTGAACAATAATTTAAGAACGAATGCGGTTAACGAGTTTGAAAAAGATTTCTACAAGCTCATGAATAACAGTGTGTTTGGTAAGACTATGGAAAATGTTGACAAACGCGTTGATGTAAAATTGATTACAAACTGGGATAATATTAAGAAAAGGTATGGTGCTAACTATTTAATAAGTAAACCAAATTTCCACAGCTGCACCATCATACATGAGAATTTAGTTATTATACAGATGAATCGTGTCAAGGTTAAGTATGACAAACCTACCTACGTCGGCTTTGCAGTACTTGAATTGGCTAAAACACTCATGTATGAATTCCATTACGATTATATGATGAAGAAGTACGCGCATAATTCGCAATTGCTCTACACAGATACCGATTCGTTTATTTATCAAATCAAAACTGATGACTATTACAATGATATAAAGCCGGACTTGGGTAGGTTTGATACAAGTAACTATCCTGCAGATAATCAATATCATCTACCGCTAGTGAACAAAAAGGTTCTAGGTAAAATGAAAGATGAATGTGCTGGGAATATTATCGATTCATTTGTAGGTACTAAATCCAAGTCATATTGCATAAAACTCTTAAATGAATTACAAATAAAGAGATTGAAGGGGGTTAAAAAGAATGTCGTTCAGTATCAGCTAAGTTTTGAAAACTATAACAATTGCATTAAAAGTAATCCATCTGTTTTGCATAAGCAAATGTCTGTCATTAGAAGCAAGAAGCACCAGTTGTACACTCATTTAATTAGTAAGGTAGCCCTTAATAGCGATGATTGTAAACGGTTTGTCATTCCAAATTCTACCAACACGCTAGCCTGGGGGCATAGTAGTATTGATAGGTACTACTTTATATAAACATTATGCTAGAGGTGTGTACTTACGTTACGCTGTCTTACATCACAAAGAGGTACGCTGAGAGCGTAGTACAGCAAGTTTAAACTTGTACATTCAAGAATTGCATCGAGAAGTACGCAAACATCACTAGGGTAAAACGATTCAAGATAAAACTTGTACATACAAGATGTAAATAAATAATGTAGAGTTGGCATATTCTTTTATTTTAGGTTAGGTATTACCTTCCTCCCGCTCCTTATTTGCAAGATAGAGTTTTTGTTTATTACTCATAGAAGAAAGAAGGTGATGAGCAGTTTCGTAAGTATAGTATCGTCTAGTTCGGTAAGTATCTCGAGAGCAGAATTTTTTTGTCAAAAAAGCACATAGCTTTGTAAAGCACGTGGAATTTGCCGCCACCGGGGCAGCACTGTTCTCTCTGGATTAAAAGCTTTGTTTCCAAACAAGAGCACGTGGAATTTGCCGTCACCAGGCAGCACTGAGGTTTCGGATGCAAGATGGCGGATGACGTACCACATTTCAAAGGTATCTAGCTAAAGATGGCAGCACTGCGGATGACAGGTGACGAATTTACATCTACTACGTTAAAGAGGGCAGCACGGTGCTCTCTGGATTAAAGATGGTGGATGACAGCTGTCAAAAAAGCACGTGGCTATGTTTACCAAACAAGAGCACGTAGAATTTGCCACCACCACATAGAGGGCAGCACTATGCTCTGTTGATTAAAGATGGCGGATGGTAGCTGTCAAAAAAGCACGTGAGTTTGTTTCCAAACAAGAGCACGTGGAATTTTTCAATTTGCCGCCACCACATTTCAAGTAAAGATGGCAGCACGGTGCTCTCTTGATTAAAGATGGTGGATGATAACTAGCAGAACTTTTCAAATTGCCCGCTACTACGTGCTTAAGGTAGTAGCCATAAAGAGGGCAGCACGGTGTTCTGTGGATTAAAGATGGCGGATGACAGGTGATGAAATTGCCCGCAGCACGGTGCTCTGTTGATTAAAGATGGCGGATGACAGCTGCACGTAGCTTTGTTTCCAAACAAGAGCACGTGGAATTTGCCACCACCACATAGAGGGCAGCACTGTGCTCTATAGATTAAAGATGGCGGATGGTAGCTGTCAGAAAAAAAGCACGTGAGTTTGTTTCCAAACAAGAGCACGTGGAATTTTTCAATTTGCCGCCACCACATAGAGGGCAGCACGGTGCTCTCTTGATTAAAGATGGCTGCTGTCACGTGGAATTGTCTGCCACCACAGGTATCTAGCTAAAGAGGGCAGCACTGAGGTTTGCGATGCAAGATGGCTGCTGTCAAAAAGCATTTTTCAAATTATCCGCCACCACATTTCAAAGGTAAGTAGCTAGAGGGCAGCACTGTGCTCTATGGATTAAAGATGGCGGATGACAGCTGTCAAAAAGCACGTGGATTTGTTTATCTCGAGCTAGTGAGGTTAAGTTGGTAGCACTAAGGTTTAGGCCCGCCAAGATGGCAGCACTGCCGATGACAGGTGACGAAAGAGGGCAGCACAGCGCTCTGTAGTTTAAAGATGGCGGATGACAGCTGTCAAAAAGCACGTGGCTTTGTTTATCTCGAGCTAGTTAGGTTAAGTTGGTACCACCGAGGTTTATTCCCGTCAAGATGGCAGTACTGAGGTTAGCGATGCGTTGTTGTCGATGACAGCTGTCAAAAAGCACGTGGCTTTGTTTACAAATCTGTCAAAAAGCACGTGGCTGTCAAAAAACACGTGGCTTTGTTTACCTCATGCTAGTGAGGTTAAGTTGGCACTACTGAGGTTTAGGCCCGTCAAGATGGCAGTACTGAGGTTAGCGATGCGTTGTTGTCTGTCAAAAAGCACGTGGCTGTCAAAAAACACGTGGCTTTGTTTACCTCATGCTAGTTAGGTTTAGTTGGCACTAGTGGGGTTTAGGCCCGTCAAGATGGCAGCAGTGAGGTTAGCGATGCGTTGTTGTCGATGACAGCTGTCAAAAAGCACGTGGCTTTGTTTACAAATTCAAATCTCCCGCCAAAATTCAAATTTCCCGCCAGAATTCAAATTTCCCGCGCCGCGGGCGGAGGAGGAGGCGCCCGAACTGTCCCATTATACTACTGACCTGGATTTTGGACCCCTTTAGACAGCAAGCATCATCGATTCGGGGTTTTATTTAGCGGCAGTCCCTTGGTCAGTAATCATCATCATCATCATCTGTTTACCCTCCTGGTTCGGCTTTTCCGTCGGACTGAGCGAGGGATCCCACCTCTACCGCCTCAAGGGCAGTGTCCTGGAGCTTCAGACTCTTGGTCGGGGGATACAACTGGGGAGGATGACCAGTACCTCGCCCAGGCGTCCTCACCTGCTATAGTGAACAGGGGCCTAGTAGGGGGATGGGAAGATTTGAAGGGATAGGCAAGGATGAGGGAAGGAAGCGGCCGTGGCCTTAAGATAGGTACCATCCCGGCATTTGCCTGGAGGTGAAGTGGGAAACCACGGAAAACCACTTCCAGGATGGCTGAGGTGGGAATCGAACCCGCCTCTACTCAGTTGACCTCCCGAGGCTGAGTGGACCCCGTTCCAGCCCTCGTACCACTTTTCAAATTTCGTGGCAGAGCCGGGAATCGAACCCGGACCTCCGGGGGTGGCAGCCAATCACGCTAACCACTACACCACAGAGGCGGCTCCTTGGTCAGTAATACTATTGTTTTAAAGTAGTTTCTAGGAAGATGGGGCATTGCGGGTCAGATCCACCGATTGTTTTAAGTTCATATTCATTCATTCATTCATTCATTCATTCTTCATCATCACGTTTTAATTCTGGTCAGTGGATGAATTTTGGAGTTTATATTTCGTCTAATTTCGTCCCATTAGGGGTCGATGACCTAGATGTTAGGCCCCTTTTAAACAACAAGCATCATACTCATTCATAATCATACCATTATACACGAAATACGGCATAACAAACGAACAATATCCTACAAGGCTAAAATCCGACATTATTAATTCAGTTATAATAGCAGAAGGATTGTACGCTTCTGAGTGTCATTTTAAAATAAAAACAGGGGAGCTGCAAGAACTTGAGAACAAGGAAAGGAAGATTCTGAGGAAAATTCTGGAACCACAGAAGACTACTGATGGGGCCTGCAAGAAAAGGAGAAATGAGAAGCTGTACAAGTACACAGAAAAGATCACGACCACAATGGGGAAACGAAGGCTGAAATTCTACGGACATCTAGTAAGAATGGATGACAAATAACTGACCAAAAAGATCTTCAAATACAGTATGGGGTTAAAGTGGATAGGCAGTAGAGGCGATTGGGAATGAGAAGTGTTGTAGGAGGGGGTAAAAATGTACAGACTACAAAATACACAGGTTTGTCGGATATAGCGTATGGGGAGTGGGGGGGGGGGGGGTGAGGATAGAGTATTACATCAAGACTGAAAAAAAAAAACAACATGCAAAATGGTAAGTTTTTTTTTTCATGTGCAACTTTTCGATAGGAGGATGACAAGGGAGATATCATTAATGGACTGTTTTGCAGCTTGTCATGTCATTGCAAGTTGGGTTTAACTAAAGAGCCATTCTACTCTTTATGATAGGACTGATAATAAGAGAGGCTATGGTCAACGATTGGTTTCATGTGTCTTTAGCCATAGTGTCACTCCCGGTCCCAGAAAAACAACAGTATGTAAACGAGAAGTGGAGAGAATTAAGCACAATTTCGGACAAGGAACTGTATCGTTCAATAAATTCTGTGATCTACGTGGCAGTAGTTCACGTTACTGCCAGGTGCTTTCCTGGAAGTTTAATATGCCGTATTAACGTTTGAATACAAGTATGTAATTTCGCATAAATTCATGAAGGAATCGTGAAGTCGGTTACTAATTCCCGTGCGAAGAACGGGTGCATATGCTGGTTCAAAATATTAATTAAGTATCTGTCTTGGATCTTGTATGAAAGTGACTTGTTCTATATTGATGAGGCCTTATTTTCTGATGTGGACCAGTCAAAACCCAAGTGGTGTAAGTCACATTAGCTAGTACAAAGGGCACTAGGAAAGTTTTGCAATGTGAGTGAACGCTTTAGTCTTTTTCAAAATAATTTCCACCACACTCAATACACTTCTCCATACGTCGAAACCAGTCACTGAACCAACTCTGCCGCTTTTCTTCGGTTACATTTTCACACTCTTGATCCCATGCCGCCAGAAGTTCCTCGTCGGATGCAAAACGCCGCCCTTTCATCTTCATCTGCACTTCTGGGAAGAGTGCGAAGTCACATGGGGCAAGATCAGGACTGTATGGAGGGTGATAAAGCACAGTCAACCATGATCTGGCAAGAAAATCCATTGTTACATTAACACGATGTGCTGGAGCATTATCATGATGCAAGAGCCAAGTGTTGAGGCGTGACCTTGGACGGAACTGCTTGAGAGCTTGGATAACCTGAGGCAGACAAGTCTCACTGTACCACTTCGCAGTAACTGTCCCTTGTGTTTCTAGCACAACCCGAGTCAGGATGCCCCGTTTAGTGAAGAATACTGCAATCATCCTTTCCTTCACTGGCCTTGACTTTCGCACAGTCACAAGAATACCCTCATTTTCAAACAGCCACACCTTGTTCTGGGATTTTGTTGGGACATCGTAATAATGAAGCTAAGTGTTGTCACCTGTAACGATGCTATTGACGATACGCGAAGTCCCATTTTCAAACTGTTTTAACATTTCTCGGCAGCATTTCACTCGAGGTGCCCTTTGTTCCTCTGAAAGTGAAAGGGAACAAACCTTTCTAACATGGAGATGGTCGTGTAGAATTGAATGAATAGCTGATGCAGTGATGTACAGGGTCTCTTCTACTTGCCGATATGTCAACCGCCTCTCTTGCTGCAACATTTTCCTCGCAGCTTCAATGTTTTCCTCAAACACTGATTCAGACGGTCGGCCAGAACAAGGATCGTCTTCACCCTCAAAATTTCCCCTCTGGAACTCTTTGTACCAGCGGAAAATTGTTGTTCGATGTGGTGAGTCTTTCTCCAGCACGGGAGTCATTTCCTCCAGGCACTGGTCAACACTTAATCCACGAGCAAAACTGTAGCGGATAATTGCGCGATATTCACCTTTAGACCACACTGACATCTTAACTTGCATTCAGTCCCACTGCTTGGTAACACCTGGTATGAAGGTCGCGCCTTGCTGTCTTCTAGACCGTTTTTCACCCTCTTTTCATCCCTCACCATAACAGGGATGTCCAGCCAACCGTTTTTGCGTATTGAAAAACTTTCCTAGTGCCCTTTGTAAGATTTAAGAAAGACATATGTGTAAATTCATTAAATACAATAATGTTCACGTGCACAATACCAACAGAAAATGTACTACACACAAGACAAAGTGACATATCTGGTTGAGGTCTCATTTCTTTAACTACATTATTTTGGAATATTAACAAGATAACTCAACTTATCCGGTTCTTACCGGGGACTGTTTTGCATTCTTCAAAAATCTGGAAGTAGAATTTGGATATTTCTTCAGCATTATAACGAAATTACTTATGTTGTTAGTGTCAAAGGATAGAAAACATTCATCTTAGTAAAAAAAAAAAAATAAGAACCGAAAAAATGACTTATCTGATTTTTTTCCCGGGGTGAATAAACTATTAGTGTATTATCGAGCAGGTGCTCAGTATGAAAGATAAAAGTAGGTACTATCTGTGTCGGTGCGACGTAAAGCAACTAGCAAAAAAAAAAAAAAAAAAAAAAAAAAAAGTAGGTACGGTATTCTATAACGCACCATCTGCTCCGTTCATCATTCTGACTTCGTTTACAAGCATGCGACACTGATGTGATGATAAAGAAAGTCGTCATCATCTAGCTGGAAAGCACTGTCAGGCTGGAATGCACTGTCAGGTGTGTGATGAGTAGGCCCGCATTTTTATGTAATATCTTAGTGCGAAATATGTACATAAAATGCAGTAAATATCAGTGAAATATGTAATATTCATATATATTATAATGGTATGCCTAATATTGCACTAAATATACAAAAATGTTCGTATATTCCTTTTATTTATTTATTTATTTATTTATTTATTTATTTATTTATTTATTTATTTATTTATTTGCCCGCCTCTGGTGTAGTGGTTAGTGTGATTAGCTGCCACCCCCGGAGGCCCGGGTTCGATTCCCGGCTCTGCCACGAAATTTGAAAAGTGGTATGAGGGCTGGAACGGGGTCCACTCGGCCTCTGGAAGTCAACTGAGTAGAGGTGGGTTCGATTTCTACCTCAGCCAACCTGGAAGTGGTTTTCCGAGGTTTCCCACTTCTCCTCCAGGTAAATGCCGGGATGGTACCTAGCTTACGGCCACGGCCACTTCCTTCCCTCTTCCTTGCCTGTCCTTTCCAATCTTCCCATTCCCCGCAAGGCCCCTGTTCAGCATAGCAGGTGAGGCCGCCAGGGCGAGGTACTGGTCATCCTCCCCAGTTGTATCCCCCGACTCAGACTCTGAAGCTCCAGGACACTGTCCTTGAGGAGGTAGAGGTGGGATTCCTCGCTGAGTCCGAGGGAAAAACCGAACCTGGAGGGTAAACAGATTAAGAAGAAATTTATTTATTTATTTATTTATTTATTTATTTATTTATTTATTTATTTATTTATTTATTTATTTATTTATTTATTTATTTATTTATTTATTTATTTATTTATTTATTTATTTATTTATTTATTTATTTATTTATATACTTTCCGAAAGTGGAGATTGCCTCTGAGGACAAGACAAGATGAATATTAAAAGTAATTGTTAGTTGGTTAGCATATTTGACATACTCTATGGTACCAATATATTTGGTCCGTTATTGGACATTATACATTTTCCAGCTAACCCATTCCTGGTTGCCAGCGTTTCGCCCCAGTGTGCTAAGTTGGCCTCGTCAGTTGGTAAATAGCACACCTACCAAAGCGCACGGCTAAACAAATATTTCAGGTACTGTACAACCTTACCTTTTCTCCCCTGTTGATGGTGATGATGATGCTTGTTGTTTTAAGGGACCTAACATCGAAGGTCATCGGCCCCTTCTCCCCTGTTAGTACTGAAGGTAGTGATTATAGTTATTTTCTAACTGTAGGGTTCGATTCAGCGTCGCTAATCATACAATTTAGGGACCCTACTTGCCGATACGACCTCTTACAATTACTGTTAATCCTGAATGTTGGCACTATGTAGTCATGATCTATTCGTGACTTGCGAGAGTATATGTACTGGCAATGCCGCGTTGTGAAAATCATTAGTGTTACATTTCTGGGAATAAGAAAAGCATATTTTCTTTTTCTGTCTCGGTAAATCTGTAAATTTGTCTCGATAATACCAGGTAAGTAGAATTGTGACATGTTCGAATAACCCACTTAATAACGTAATTATTGTTAAATGACGACCGCAGCATTTTATTAATACAGTCTTATTTCGTCCATTTCGTATGTACAGAATTCAACTAGGATGTATAAGAAGCAAGCAAAATCTGCAAGAAATCCTCCGAGAAAGAAAGCAATGTTACCTCCTCTATAAAGATAAGTTCAGTTGAAATGGAAGGAAATTTCGTTATCAAGCTAACCTAACCTAACCTAACCTAACCTAACCTATTCTTGTCACGAATTTGGCAGGATTTGCAGACTTAGACTTTGTGTATTCTTATTGATTTACGGCATATGGACACTGACTGAGCAAATGTCATGGGATAGCGGAGCACTGATGCGCAGGTGTGTTGTCTGCGCACCACACGCCCCCTGTGCCAGCAGCAGTTGCACAGGAGACCTTGTGAGCAGTGGCTGTGCATGTGACAGGTGTAACATGGAACGTCGTTGTGAGCTGACACACTTCGAACGGGGTATGGTGGTCGGTGCCCGACGGATGGGAAGTGCGATTTTGGAAGTGGTGCGGGAATTCGGCTTCACACGATCAACTGTGTCCAGCGTGTATCGTGAATGGTTGAATGCGGGTGTCAACGTCCACAACAGACGAACGACCGGCCGTCCAGGCACCCTCGATGACCGTGACCGGCGACATCTGAGACGGATTGTCAATAGTGACAGACGGGCAACCGTGCAACAAGTCACGGCTCAATTCAACACAGGCCGTCCTAGACATGTCTCCCAGTGGACAATCCGTAGGAACATGGGTTCTTTGGGGTATGGGAGCCAGCGCCGCACACGGGTGCCAATGTTAACCCAACGTCATCGGGCACAACGACGTACATTTGTCGCCAGTCACCAGGGATGGACACTGGAACAATGGTGCAACGTGATATGGTCGGACGAATCACGATTTCAACTGCACCATGCTGATGGGAGGCACCGTGTATGGCGCAGACCACATGAAGCGATGGATCCCGCCTGCCTCGAAGGTGTGGTCGAGGTCGCTGGTGTCTCTGTTATGGTCTGGGGTGCATTTTCCTGGTATGGAATGGGGCCCCTAGTTGTTCTGGAAGAGACTTTGAATGGTACGCGGTGTGCTCGGAGACCATCTCTACCCATTTTTGGCTTTCCAGCGGCCAGACGATTCTGCGATGTTTCAAGATGATAACGCGCTGCCACATCGCTCCCACGTCGCCCGGGAATGGTTCCAGGAACATGCAGCTGGGGCCCAACGACTGCCATGGCCACCCAAGAGCCCTGATATGAACCCTATCGAGCATATCTGGGATGTCCTGGAACGCAGGCTCCGTGCCATGGATCCTGCACTCACGAACAGACCAGCATTGGCGGCCGCTCTGCAGATGATTTGGTGTCAACTGCGTCCAGAGGACTACCAGGGACTTGTCGGCTCACTTCCACGGCGTCTCACTGCAGTTCGCAGGGCCAAGGGAGGCCCCACACGCTATTAGGTTACTATCCCATGACATTTGCTAAGTCCGTGTACATGTAATGTATTTGCTTGTGTGTGTTATTACAGCGTGGTTTCACTTCACTTCGACGAGTAATAGCGTATTTCAAGAAGGGAGCTGAATTGTTTTCACAAGGCGAACGCCGAAGAATAGGGTTATCGTAAAGTGCATATCAAAATATAGAAAGAAATATATAAAAATAAAGTTGAGTGAGGATGGGAGAGAGTATTTCCTTAATTCCTCAGTGAGCTTGAAAATCGACTTAATTATGAATGTTTCGATTGACCATTTTCTTGGGTAAGTCATCCAGGTGGTAGATTCCCCATCAGTTGTTCAAGAAGTCTTTTCTTAAATAATTGCGAAGCTTTTCGAAATTTATTGAACATCACCTTTGGTAAATTATTCCAATCCCTAACTTCTCTTCCTTTAAACGAATATTTGACCCAATGTTGTCCTCTTAAATTCTAAATTTATCTTCATATTCTGATCTCTCGTACTTTAAAAAAGACTCAAACATATTCGTCTACTAATGTCATTCCACGCCATCTTTCAATTGACAGCTCGGAACATACCACTTAGTCGAGCAGCTCGTCTCCTTTCTCCCAAGTCTTCTCAACCCAAACTTCGAAATATTTTCGTATAATTACACTTTTGTTGGAAAATAAACATTCAGTCGAATGGATTTAAATGTGATACCTAAACAAAGTCAAATGACGAATTTTCATATCACTAGACAGAAAGAATGTAATAAACAAAGTCTTAAGTGACACGCTAGTGGACAAATTGGAGCAGACATTCATTTATAGGAAGGGGAGTTAGGGATTGGAATAACTTACCAAGACAGATGTTCAATAAGTTTTCAATTTCTTTGCAGTCATTTAAGAAAAGGCTAGGAAAACAACAGATCGGGAATCTGCCACCTGGGCGACTGCCCTAAATGCTGATCGGTAGTGACTGAAATTGAACTGAAAAATATACAGTAGAACATCTTCCGAAAAAAGCCTTATCTCTGATTCCAGTTCTTTAATCATAGCATTTTTAAATATACGTGGACATGAAGGTCCAAGAGTACAACCTTGAGGAACTACCAGCATGTGGCATGCAGAAAGGTCTTAGCATGATACTGAAAAAAAAAAAGAAGGCCCAGGAATAAGCAGACGACAATCGACTTATTTTTCAAATTACCAAATTTATTAGGCAATACAAGTAGTGAGTACGTTTAAATTTATTTTACCAGTCTTATTTTATATCTTACATATTATTATTTTACTGAATGTTAAGTTACCCATGAATTCCTACGTAACCCAACCTAATATTAAAATGTCCTCGCATAAATATGTTTTTTTTACATAAAACTTTATTTTCAGAGACATATATATAGTGGTATGTAATGCGCGGTTGAATTGATAAATAATAGTACTGTTAACTGGTTTATTATTAAAACTTAAAATCTACAGAGAAATTACTTCCTTATTATTCTGAGATAAGTAATATATGCCCTTAAAAACTATGTAGGTAGTAATGTATTAGTATACACTAAGAGTACGTTCTTGTACTTATTAATTAAGAATTTCCTTAATTTAATATTTACATTGATAATTAATTTAATCCAACTCCGACATATTATTATTCCATTAGAGATAGACCAATCGGACTCAGTATACGCTTAACATATTTGTTTACAATGGCTCATGTAAAAATGTGTTTGTTTATGCTTGTGATGGACTAATAGTTTGCACGATTTCTGCAACACCACTGTGACAATATCGTCTCGTAAAGATAATCCGAATTTCTTCCGAAACGATTCTAAACATTTCGTAACAACACTGCGAGACTCTGCTAGATGTCCTGTTACCCTTAGATGTTTCAGATGATATTTTTCCTTCAAATATCCAATTGTTGGCTCGTATATGGTCTTCTTCTTAGCATTTACATCTTCTGGCTGATTTCTTCCACTTTCAAATCTAATTGTTGTGTCTATTATGAATCCGTTTCTGGTGACATTTGAATATGCCAAGACTTCTAGTTTGTTGCAACACAGGATACTTCCTTCTCAACTTCCCATGATTTGTTTTTTCAGTATTACTGCTATTGGTTTCCTTACTTGGTGGTGCCGAGCGTTTCTAGGTAATAAACCACGGTCACATTGCTAATGAAGCGTTTCACAATAATGAATGCATTTTTTCTGCAAAACACTCTTTGATGTGACTGTGGTAAAATACTTAATATTTCTCCATTAGAAGCTATGGGAGAATACGACAAACATGAAAAAAATAATTAAATATATTGTATACATGTAGATTAATTCAACTTTAGGAATGTTTGTAGCAATGAATGATATACAATATTAACTACCAATCCTGCAGTAAATTTTAAAATTTCATTAAAAACTAGGATCATGAGGTTATCATAAAATGTTGAGAGAGTTATTTAAGTTTGAAATCAGTGAAAGAAAAATTCACATTGAGAAAAATCACTTCAAAATTTACGATAGTGTTGATTTTGGAATTCTCAATAGCCAACTATCAAAATAATACATTTTTAGAACAAGCATAAAACGAAGATTTATTTATTGTAAATATTACTTTCTGCAAACTTCGACCAAATTAGTTGTGTATACTAATACCTTAAATCAGTTATGTTAGTCATATATTTATCTCAGTTACATAGCAGACTGTTGTTTGACTTCATTTCTAACTTGTTCATCCTTCTCTAGATTAATTAATTTTTAAGAAGTCAATTTTTTCTGCTTTTACCAATGTTTTCACTATGGTTAGTATTTACAATTTAAGAAATATATTTGTGTATTTGTGATTGCCCACTATTGTGATGTTAGTATAGAAAAAGCCAAGTTCCATCAATCCTTGATAACATAGCGATCGTTGCTAATTCTAACGATGTTATTTTTCCAACTTTTGACCTTCTCTAGAAGGGCGGTGATGTTTCTCGACTCGATCTGAGAATGGATCTCGGGACTCTTAGCTTTGTCTACGCTGAAGTGATTGTTCTCTTCTTTGCGACCGCCTTCCCTTGCTTTGCCTTCATTCTGATGCATGTATTTTGAGGTGGTAGTTACTGTCATTTGGGTTAGAGTTCTTGGTTCCTCTACGATTTCTGTATTGTGTTCATCTTTCAAAGGAGCATGAGATGAACTGTTGCTCACTTTTTGGCTCGCATATGGCATCAAGGTCTCATGCAATGTCTTCCTTTCAACTTTTAATTGTTGATCTATGCGTGGAGGGTTCATGTCAGTTTCTGTCATTCGTGGGTGCAATGTGGTTGTATCGCTTGTTTTAGATCCGTTTACGTGTTGAAGTTCTATTTCTTCGACCTTATGACCAATATTCTCGTTAGTACCAATATTACTGCTTCGAGAGTTTGTTTTCTTCACCTTATGACCAATATTCTCGTAAGTGTCAATATTACTGCTACGAGGTTCTGGTTCTTTCACCGTATGACCAATGTTCTCGTTAGTATCAATGTTACTGCTATGAGGTTCTGATTCTTTCACCTTATGACCAATATTCTCGTTAGTATCAATATTATTGCTACGAGGTTCTGGTTCTTTCACCTTATGACCAATATTCTCGTTAGTATCAATATTACTGCTACGAGGTTCTGATTCCTTCACCTTATGACCAATATTCTCGTTATTGTTACTGCTATGAGGTTGTGTTATGCTAGAAACCACTGAAGTACTGTGCTCTTCATTGACGGTGGTGGTGGAAGTTGAATTAACATCGACAGTTTTATTGGACCTGCAGTCACTCGATGTGCCGTTGCGACACTGTGTACTTACACTCTTAGGGAACAGTTGTTCCTTTAGAATCAACAAGAGCTGTTGTGTAACGTTTCTATCATAGTGCTCAGTATTCCTCAGCATACTTTTGTCATCCTTAAGTGTCCTTTTCTTTTCTCCACGCAGAGTTTGGTTTGTTGAAGAAATGTTATGCTCTTTCCCATGGAGAATAGGAGACAATACTATTTTATTGTTTTCCCATTCATCTTGTTTCATTTTCCTTAATTCTGGAAGAGCGGTGTCAGTGGCATTTTGGTTATTAATGCTGCTGTTATTAATGTTCAAACTGTTCTGTAATTCACGCAGGATTTTCCCTGAATTCTCTTGTTCTGCTTCACTTGTCGAACTATTGTTTGTTATTCCAACCTTTTCACCAACGAATGCTTTTTTTGATGAAACGATGCCATTTATAGATACGCTTTCCATCCTTTCATTTCCAACCAGTCGTGCCAATCGCGTAATGTTACCTCTCTTCGGGAAGGTGTGGATTGGCAATGCAGCCTCCCGTTCCTTCTGAATGTAAGGAAAAAGGTCTTCGTATCGATTTGGATAGTTTCTTGTCGGGTTGCGATTTCCATTTGTGGGATTTTCCTGTATGTTTGGCTGAATATTGTCAGTTGGAAACGGTAGCACTTTTCTGTTATCATCACCAGAAGGATATTGAACTTGACCTGGTTTATCATTGACGAGCTGCTGTTGTGAAAAGTAAGATGGATAAAAGTTATATTTTTGTCTAGCCTCAGGATATCTTTGTCGAGGCATTTGCTCACCACCGTTCACCATGCTGTTATCAACGTTCGGTTGTACGGGAGTGTTGAATTTCTTGGCACTGTAATAGTCGGTTTCAAGATAAGGATTTTGAGGTTCAGAAATTTGGAGTCCCATGTTACTATTCATTACATTGTCGCCTCTTTCCCGATTGATATCTTGGAAATGTGAGTTACTCGGACTGGGATAATTCCCGTAATCTCCGGGTGCTGCAGGATTCTGCTGTGCATAGTAACTCACTTTCTGATCTGTACCATAAAGGTTGCTGCCCAAATGAGACCACATTTGCCTATTGACTTCTGGTGATGGTGGTCTTACTTCAGTAATTGGTCTGTTATTTTGCTGCATTAAGGTACCAGGAAGAATCCCCACTGCATATGTCGGTTGCTTCGGATTCAAAGGCAAAGGTATTCTGCCTGGCTGAGTATTGTCGTAGCTCCACTGCATATTTTGACTGATGGGTTCGGGCTCATTTAATTTCCTGGTGTCAATTTGAGGCATTCTGTCATATTCTGTCCACTGATACTGACGACTTACTGGCTGTACAAAGCGCGATGGCTGTCTTAGGTTATAAGGCTCGTATAATGTATTTCCCGATGTCACATTTCTGAACAATGGAATAATTCCCTCGCTTGTTGGCAAGAAATACTGGGGAATATGTCCAAATTCAAGCCCCCTTCCGCCATAATTGCCCTGTTCTTCTGAATTTCTATGAGCGTTGAAAACCTCTCTCGGCCGTTGAGATAGATCTTCGTTACGTAGATTTTGATAGACCTGGGCTGGTATGCCACCATTATGGAATGACCTGGCTTCTTCAAAGGGTGGAACTTGATGAGTTCTAAGATGGTCGTAATGTTTTTTATTATTTCTATATCGCTTTCTGATTCGCCTCTTTTTATGGTCATTTGATGCGGCACTGTCGTTGTTAGATAATGGGATCACTATTCTTTGGACTAGTGCACCCTTGGGGTCAATATTTTTTATCACGTCTGAAGAGGAATCTATCCAAGTGACCACAGGTGGTTTGCTCTTCGTGTCTGACAAGGAATTAGCTGGATTCATCACAAGCAGTTCTCCGCTCTTTTCTGTTGTGGAGTCATTTCCACTGAGTTGAAATGGAAGAATCTGACTGCGTTGGCCTTCCAGGCTGTTTGGATGTTGTTTCCGCCTGGTTACGTACACTATGGAAGATGCAGGAGACCTGGATGAATCATTAATTGCTTTTGTTTCATTTACTCCAGTCTGCATCTTAGTTTCCTCCCAATTGCTATTTTTTTGTTCGGCGACGACTTCTGATGGCGTACCGGTGGTGTTATTGCTGCATTTTTGCTTGAAATCTTTGCTTTCCAGTGTTACAGAGCCAACATCACTTCCTTTGTCTGATCCAGTTTTAAGAGTGTCTTTACCATCAGCGGTAGTGTCTGTTTTATTTGATTTTGTGTCGTTTAAGTGCAGCATCTGAGACAAGATCCATGATTTACTCCCGCTCTGTGATATATTATTGTTAGGCGACCTAACTGGGAACTGAGCATCTTCATGCAGACTTTCATTACCATCACTGATTTCCTTTGGCTTCACAGTTTCCGTCGTAATATTATTAAGAGCAGGAGAAGGAGATGAATTGTTGTTTCTGTCGAGTACGGTACTGGATGATAAATTAGTGGCTGACTTAATTTTATCACGGGGAGTTTCCTCAATATTAGAATACTGCGGCGTACTTGTTGGTAGAATTGTGAATTTTCTGTGATTCATATCATCTGAGATCATTGTTATGCTCGAAGGAACACCCGTTGTTTGTAGATTATCGCTGTTGTATTGCGGTAAATTATAGGAATCAGCTGGAAAATGTTTCATGATATGTTGTTTGTAGGTTGCTTGTTCTGTATTTTCTAAATTCTTTGCTCTTCCGTTTGATGATATACCTGTGTGTTTTGTGAATTGTGACCATACCGGGACAGGATTTGGTTTGGTCTTCAGTTGAGAATTATCGAAATCTGGTTTACCGAGTGACTCTAAAGATATGTCTTCTTTATTTAAGCCTGTTCGAGGTACAAAATAATTATTGTCTTCTGTGACGCCATGACTTGGTGTACTAGATACTTGACTCCAATTAGTATGTGCGTTCTCTTTCAAGATATACATGGATGTTGTAGACTCCTTGCTTGTTTCATCTTGGTATCTAGAACTTCTATAAAGTGGAGCAGTGGAACCACCTATTGTTCCGTTGCTTAATTCATAAAACGATAGAATACGAGGTATTTCTTCCAGTTGTACCGCTGATTGATGCTGCTGTACTTCTGATCCACTTCCTTCAGGTATTTGATGAAGAGAGGTTATTGGAGAAGTGTTATTGCCCTCAAATTCACGTCTTGTATCACTCAGTTCTTCAGAGGAAGATGGCATATTTTGTGCGAGGTTACTTCTGTTTTCTCTCGGAGGGAAAATATGAGAACCATTCTTGATGTCCTTGATGCCCGATTGTGGGTCTCTTCCTTGCTGTGGATGTAGAGATTTTTCTCTATCATAAACTGTTTTTGGTGATTGATCTTCTTTAGGCTTGTTTTCTGGGGCAAACCTTTCTTCGGTTTTAGCACCTTTGAGAGTTTCATTGCTACTAAAGTAGTCTTTGTCTGATTGTTTAATATCAAGGACAGATTTCGGTAAAGGATCGGGTACTTTCTCACTGATTACCTCAGATTTATAATCCTCTTCACGACGTCTCTGTTGAATGACCCCTGCTATGAATTTTGAGTTGGCTTGTAAAGGTTTTTCGAACAGATCATGTTCGCTTCTTGATTCATTTTTACCCCACACTTCCGCAACATGACGTCGAGTTCCAGTATCTGCCAGCTGTGTATCGTTTCTTTTATCCTGCTCCTTTTGATTTATGTGAGACTTGCCGTCCATGCTTATTCCCTCTGATCCTTTATCTGCCAGAAATAAGCCATGATCCTTCAATGTCTGTCCTTGATGATTTGGAAGCGAAGTATTCTCGAAAAGGTTCTGCAAAATTATGCCCTTCCTCGTGGATCTTTCCTCAGAAACACTGGGCACTAAAACAGAGGATGTGTTTTTACCATGTGTTTCTTCTTTTCCTTCCTCAAACAAATTCTTCAGGTTTAAGTAAATAGTTTGATGTGATTTCTGTGTACTTTTTGCAGCACTGTGTGTGGACTCTTTCTTACTTCTTTGACTAAGTTGTGGTTTAGATAATCTGTTACTGTGATACTCCCCTGAACTTGAACCATCCTTTACTGACTGTTTATTGAGATCATCAGATGTCGACAGTTTTCCTGCTTTTCCTCCGTGTTCAGATATGACCTCACCACCATCACTGCCATTCTGTTTAGGTGTTACTTTTGCTTCGTATGTATGCAAACTGACTTCTGTAAATTCTGAGTGTAAAATCGTGTTATTTTGTTGATAAACATTATCCTGACTTTTATTGTTTGGTTTATTATATGTTCCATTTTCTGTAACACTGTGGTTAAATAACTGGTATTTATGATGTAAGTCACTGAGATGCAACCTTCCTCGAGATAAGTGGAACAGTATATTTTGATTTCTTCGAAATATTTTCTCGTTTATCGAGGCGACATTCTGTTCAGTGTGATTTTTGCTAGAAGACACCCCTTTCTTCTTCTCAATGTTATGTTCTACCTGCGGCATTTCAAGCAGCATGTCGTGATTTTCAAACAATTCCTGAATTACATGTTTGCCATCTGTGGACTTATTCTGAACAATCATGTGAGCTTGCACATTACTCTTGGACAATTCCCAACTCGGCGTGCCCTTGTAATTTGTTCTACGATCATCTGCTGAAATTGCACCTTTGATTTTATTTTCAGTAGAGTTCAGTCTGCTGTTCTCATTATTGGACTTTGATACTTCCAGTGTCTGTATTTGTGTCTTCTGTTCTGGTTCGTTTTTATTGTTGTGACTGGTATTGCCTTCTTCTACTCTTGACGGTAAAACAGTGACATTCTGCGGTTTGCCAATTGACGGAGTCGCTCTTATCCTCCACATAAGCAGCTTCTCAAGCAGGGCCACATCTTCATCTCGTAAACCATACGTCTTGAAGTGGTTTAATATCATTCTTACGGCATTAATGTCCAGTAGAATATCACTGCCAGCATCGTATATTTCTCTCGGTAAGTCATACTGATTTGTCTTAGAATGGACGTCATCTGTAAGATTGTTGCCTTGATTCTTTGTTGACCGTAAATTTGGACTCTTGTTGCTATCATTCTCTTTGTTTAGTTCACCATCAAGTATTTTTGGAGCATTTTGTTTCCTCTTTGCGGTGCTTGACGAATTCTGATACATATCTCTTGATAAGGAGGAGATATTTGTTTTCTTCATCAGTTCTATCTTTGTGTTTCCTGGTTGGTACTTGTTCATGAGAACAGAAATTCCTTTATCTTGGTTTTGGAATTGTCTTCGGCCGTAATAAATGTTTGAGATTTTACGAATGTCCAATGATCTATCATCGATTGAATAGTCGTTGTTTGTTTGGTCGTTTATGTGGTCACTTATTGAGGCGAGCGAATTTCTCTTCTTAATTTTCAGAGGAAGACGAAAAGGACTTCGTAATTTGTTCCCAGCGGATACAGTCCTGTCAAGTTGCGGCCTCGTATGTCGAAAATTTGTCTGATTTTGAACGTCTACTTTAGTAATGTGGTTAATTTCTCTTCCCCAGATAATTTTTTTCGGCTCAGGAACTATTGTGTTATGAACTTTATTCGCTGCTTTTAAATAATCTAATAAAATTCCATCGTGTTTCTTTCTCATATCGCTTACATTTCTGAATCTTCCGCCGGTGGGGATTATTTGTGCACTTTTATCACCGAAGTACGAGCGAACGTCTCTTCGTCTTCTCGGAAATCTTGGCATTGGTTGATCACCTTCTCTCATGTTGAAGTAGTTGTATGGTGATCGATAGAGAGGACGAGCTAAATTTGGTGATTGAGTGGCAGGCTGAAATGAATCTCGTGATTGAACGAGAGGCTGAACTGAATCTGTTAATTGAATCGCAGGCTGTATTGAACCTGGTGATCGAAAGAGATGCTGTATTGAAGCTGGTGATTGAATGGCATGCTGAATTGAACCTGGTGATTGAATGGCATGTTGAATTGAACCTGGTGATTGAATGGCATGTTGAATTAAACCTAGTGATCGAACGGCAGGCTTAATTGAATCTGGTGATTGAGGGATAGTGTTACTTGAAGTTGAAACATTCTCAGGTGATGTCTCGCCAGATGATGCATTGGTGACAACAGGAAGATCTGAAAAAGAAATAAGATCATTCAGTTGTTAAGCAAGGCATGTACAATACGAATATGATTACACTAGCGCAGGGCACGACAAATTCTGGGCGTCTGTTCGGCATGGCGCCTTCTTTTTCTAATCTCTTCATTTATATATTTTAATACATTACCGTCTAAATGCAGCCATGAAAGCAATGTATGACATTAAACATCTGAGGAACTTATCTTTAGACACAGCAATAAAATTATTTCACCTATAGCAACATATGACTTGGAAAACATTTGAAATGACATGTCGTATGGCTTTTAGTGCCGGGATATCCCAGGACGGGTTCGGCTCGCCAGATGCAGGTCTTTTTTGATTTGACGCCCGTATGAGACCTGCGCGTCGTGATGAGGATGAAATGATGATGAAGACAATACATACAGCCAGCCCCCGTGCCATTGGAATTAACCAATTAAGGTTAAAATCCCCGACCCGGCCGGGAATCGAAACCGTCACCCTCTGAACCGAAGGCCAGCACGCTGACCGTTCAGCCAACGAGTGGGACTGGGAACATTTGAGTCAGGGTACGAACATACCGAAGATGCATCGCAGCTCGCGGTCGCGGTTTACATCGCGGTCGATGCCTCGATGTCACCTCCTGGTAATACAAACACACAGTTTTAAATGGAACAGTTCATGCCAAAGATGCTCGCTTCCATTCACCATCGCGATTTACCAGGAGGTCTAGCGCGATGACAAGAAAGTTTGTGTTTCCATCGCTGTAGAACGGGAGGCATCGATGTAGCTTGCTCCTGATTGGCTTATCCGGATTGAGATCACGTGATATATCCGCCCCATTCTACTGTGCCGTTGATCCAGGTGTTCACGGAGCCCACGTGTGTGTTCGTGTGGTAGTTATTGTACTTCACAGTATCAATTTTTGATTCCACATTGTTGTATATGTTTTGGAACGTCTCGAGGGACATTCTCATGTATGAATAGAATCTGTCCGGGTGGTGTTTCAGTTCTGCAATAAGTTGTGATATTCCCCCAGCGCCTGCCTTCTTTGATTTATAGGACGAGCATTCCACTGGTCGGCTGACTGATTTGAAAGTAGCCACCATCGTGTGCTTATGCACAATGAATCAATATCTCCACTGTCACTTGAATACATACTCTATACTTGTAAAAGCTCATGCAATAGAGGATACATTATCTTTAACTTGAACGCGGAGATCTAAACATAACGTCCACTCACTGTAAACACATCTCGGAACACTGAAAGGTAAACCTCCCCGATATGTTCACCCTCCATCGACAGCGACGTAAATCGTGACCGCGACGTAAACCTCGACCGCGACCGCGAGCTGCGATGCATCTTCGGTATGTTCGTACCTAAGGCAACTAGAAAGATCGAGAAGTTGAAGGCAAACTTCTTGAAACATGCACTATGCCTCTCCAAGGATTTCCCTTCCCGGCTTGTGTACGAGTTATCCAAGGAGGAATTTTATGTAGAGGAGCTAAGAATACAATCGTTACTCCCAGCCACAACATTGTATGTACATGTGATTCCAGACCTACGGTTCAAGAGAGCCAACATCTATGAATATTTCTACTCCACCGATGCCGTGATAAATCGCGAGTGGCTTCAAGGTGGATATGATCTGCGGCACATATTGACAAGGTTCTCCGTTCATGGGTTTCATTATAAATTATGTAACACACAGCATTATCATAAACCAGCTCCGAACTGCGTTTGCTTTAGATGTGGCACACGCTGTACTAGATAGCATGTGTCAAGTTGCAAACAACGATTAGAATCCTTCGTAAAATTTTGTAATGGAGATTGGTGTAATTTAATTCTTTGCACATTGTACACATTAAATGTATTATTATATATTTAGTAGTGGCTGCCTGGCCGAGGCGGTAAAGGCGTGCTCGGTTCGCCCGGAAGGACGTGGGTTCGAATCCCCGTCAGAAAGTCGTAAAATTTAAGAAACGAGATTTCCACTTCCGGATTCACTCAGCTTGCACCAAAAATGAGTAGCAGGTTAATTCCTGGGGACAAAGGCAGCCGGGCGTAAAGCTAACCACTCTACCCCATCACGTGCCGAGGTTAACTATGGTAGAAGCCTTTACCTTCCACTCCTTCAAGGGCCTTCTTGCCCTGAACGGAGGTGACTTTGCTTTGCTTGATTATATATTTAATTCCCGGTTTGGTGTCGCCGAACTAGTGACGAGACTATCGAATGATAACTATAGAATTATTCGATAATCGTCATCTACAGTTACAACCGATTGTTTCCGTTTGCATTCGGTTTTTCATTCGGATCGCAAATTCAAATAATTGTTTCCACTTGTCGGCGCTGAAATCGGCCTCCTCTTTCGCCATGGAGTAACGTCAGAGTTGATAGTAGACTATATATTCTTTGGCATGAACCCCTTGCCGGCGCGAATTATGATGTAAACATAAACTAATAAAGGGAATAATATGTTCGGATTCATTTCCCCCTCACAGACTCTGACTCAAATTTGTATAATGATAAATGAAATGTTATTATTGTGCACTTTATTAATAGATAATCATGTTTCAGTTCTTATAATACGTTCCGTGAACCTCAAATGATTGAACATTAACTTATATTGAATGGAATTATTTTTAAATTAATATATGCAGTATTACTTGGTCGTAGGAAAATACGTTGCATTTTCATTTTTTTTACTCTGCTGTATTCACATTGGCCGGCCCCGTGGTGTAGGGGTAGCGTGCCTGCCTCTTACCCGGAGGACCAGGGTTCGATTCCCGGCCATGTCAGGGATTTTTACCTGGACCTGAGGGCTGGATCGAGGTCCACTCAGCCTACGTGATTAGAATTGAGGACTGTAGTGCCATGGGGGTAAGGTATTCAGATTATTTTTATTTTAATATAGGGTGTCATTAAAATAAGGTGTAGCGTCTGAAATGACCTAACCCAAACCTCATGGCACTACAGCCTTTGAAGGACCTTGGCCTACCAAGCGACCACTGATCAGCCCGAAAGCCTGCAGATTACGAGGTGTCGTGTGGTCAGCTCAACGAATCCTCTCAGCCGTTATTCTTGGCTTTCTTGACCGAGGCCGCTATCTCACCGTCAGATGGATCCTCAATTCTAATCACGTAGGCTGAGTGGACCTCGAACCAGCCCTCAGGTCTAGGTAAAAATCCCTGACCTGACCGGGATTCGAACCCGGGGCCTCCGGATAAGAGGCAGGCACGCTACTCCTAGACCACGTGGCCTGAATTTACCTAACATTTGTTATTTTATGAACAGACTATCACACACGAATTAACGTGTGGTTAGGGACACAAACATGCATTTTATTTAAAAATAAACATAATGACTACAATTGTCCGCCTCTGTGGTGTAGTGGTTAGCGTGATTAGCTGCCACCCCCGGAGGCCGGGTTCGATTCCCGGCTCTGCCACGAAATTTGAACAGTGGTATGAGGGCTGGAACGGGGTCCACTCAGCCTCGGGAGGTCAACTGAGTAGAGGTGGGTTCGATTCCCAACCTCAGCCATCCTCGAAGTGGTTTTCCGTGGTTTCCCACTTCTCCTCCATGCGAATGCCGGGATGGTACCTAATTTAAGGCCACGGCCGCTTCCTTCCCTCTTCCTTGTCTATCCCTTCCAATCTTCCCATCCCTCCACAAGGCCCCTGTTTAGCATAGCAGGTGAGGCCGCCTGGGCGAGGTACTGGTCATTCTCCTCGGTTGTATCCCCGACCAAGAGTCTGAAGCTCCAGAACACTGCCCTTGAGGCGGTAGAGGTGGGATCCCTCGCTGTGTCCGAGGGAAAAGCCGACCCTGGAGGGTAAACAGATGATGATTAAACATAATGACTAGACCTAGAATTATTTTAATTGACAATTTTTAATTTCCAATCGGTGCACTCGAACATTGTGTAACGTTTGTTACTAGTCTCTATATTTCCACTCATATCACTGCCGACAAAACAATCATGCTGTACAAATCGGTAGTATAATGCAACAATCCACATTTTAACACCGATCTTTGTAGTTACTAGCAAATGACTTATTATCAGTTATCAGGAGTCGAGCACCACAGTAAAAAAACGTATTTCCCTACTTTCTAACCAATTTCAAACCAAATGAAAAATATCGAATGTTTTAATTCGATAGTCATGCTTCACAATCGATAGTCTACCGATAGTCTAAAACATTCGATATTCCCATCACCACACTGACTGTTATAAAGCGCATGTAATAATACACAACCTCTTGACATGCCGTACGATTTATCGAACTCGGTTGAACAAAAGAATGAGATTAGGTAACGGTGGGGATCTTGCTTTGATATTAATGTTATGAAATGAAATGTCGTATGGCTTTTAGTGCCGGGATATCCCAGGACGGGTTCGGCTCACCAGGTGCAGGTCTTTCTATTTGACTCCCGTAGGCGACCTGCGCGTCATGGTGAGGATGAAATGATGATGAAGACAACACATACACCCAGCCCCCGTGCCATTTGAATTAACCAATTAAGGTTAAAATCCCCGGCCCGGCCGGGAATCGAACCCGGGACCCTCTGAACCGAAGGCCAGTACGCTGACCGTTCAGCCAACGAATCGGACATATTAATGTTATTACCATTTCTGATAATCAGGAACAGTAGCGGCGGTTGAGTATTAAAAGAGCGGGGCTACTCGATTTAAAAATAGTTATCATGAAGTGCGTTAGCATACCCGTTCGAGAACTCTGGTGTGTAGAAATCCACCGCCTCCCCCACCCCCACCTCCCATCCGTATGAAGGGTAAACGATATTATCGAAACGTGTTTACTTATATAAAAATATATGTAAACCTTACTTTCAATTAGTTATGGAATGAAAATGAAATGTATGGCTTTTAGTGCCGGGAGTGTGCGAGGACAAGTTCGGCTCGCCAGATGCGGGTCTTGACTCTCGTAGGGGACCTGCGCGTCGTGATGAGGATGAAATGACGATGAAGACGACACATACACCCAGCCCCCGTGCCAGCGAAATTAATCAATTATGGTTAAAATTCCCGACCGTGCCGGGAATCGAACCCAGGACCAATGTAACCAAAGGCCAGCACGCTAACCATTTTGCCATGGAGCCGGACAGTTATGTAATATAACAGGGCCTCTCAGAATGCATGCACTGGTGCATTGCGCGGCACAAGGTGCATAAGACGCTATTTTTTCTATTTTCTTTACGTCGAACCGACACAGATAGGTCTCATAGCGACGATGGGACAGGAAAGGGCTAGGAGTGGGAAGGAAGCGGCCGTGACCTTAATTAAGGTATAGCCCCGGCATTTGCCTGGTGTAAAATTGGGAAACCACGGAAAACCATCTTCAGGGCTGCCGAACCTACTATCTCCCGAATACTGGATGCTGACCGCACTTAAGCGACCGCAGCTATCGAGCTCGGTGTGCATAAGACGACTTCGCTTGGTTGACCAGAGTGCAGACACCCCCCCCCCCCTCACTCCTTGATTTTAAGCAATAGCGGTGTCACTCTCTTCCCCTATGCCTGTCTCCCCTTCCTCACTTGTTCTGCAGCGCTCCATCATCCGAGCAAAGTTGACCCGACCTTAGCCGAGCTTAGCTGAGTCGCCCCGAGACGAAACGCTGGTCCGAACCGAGCCGAGTTGGACCGACGCATGGTACACAGAACCCCTTCGCCTCTTTGCACGCGTGAGATTTTGGGCGTTTGAGAGGCCCTGGAATATAACATCAAATGCAATACAGTTGGTATTTAGCAAAAAAAAAAAAAAAATCACAAAAAGTATTTAGATTATAATTTACTTGAAACTTGCTTTTCATACATACATACATACATACATACATACATACATACATACATACATACATACATACATACATACATCTTCATTATAGACTGTTATGGCTTCCAGCGTTCAGTCTGCAAGCCTCCGTGAATTTACCAATCACCGCCACAATCTTCTAGTTCTAGTTCTGTGGTCTCCTGACGCCGTCCCTCAGGCCAGGAGATTTGTATCGGAGAAGGTGAGAGGGTTGGCGGTCGTGGTCTATACTAGGAACTGTCCCAGCATTCTCTTTAGTGCAAGGGAATGGAAAACCACGGAAAACCATTCTCAGGACAGCAGACAGTGGGGACCAGAGGCGTAGAGCCACGGTAGAGCCGTGGCCACCCCTCCTCTAGTCGGTTGGTCGGTCGGAGTGCAGAGCTGTCGGACCACGGACCAGCCGTGGCCACTTCAGGGCCGAGACCCACTCTGCATCTCCCAACGCAGCAGGTGAATTCATTAAAACCGGGCGAGTTGGCCGTGTGGTTCGGGGCACGTAGCTGTGAGCTTGCATCCGGGAGATAGTGCGTTCGAGACCCACTGTCGGCAGCCCTGAAGGCGGTAAAGCAAATTGTAAACATATATATTTCAGAAGCCCATTAGTAGAGTCCGGCTCCATGGCTAAAAGTTTAGCGTGCTGGCCTTTGGTCACAGGGAGCCCCGGTTTCGATTCCCGGCAGGATCGGGAATTTCAACCATCATTAGTTAATTCCGCTGGCATGGAAGCTGAGAATACGTGTCGCCTTCATCATCATCATCGTCGTCATCATCACGACGCGCAGGTCGCCTACAGGTATCAAATCAAATGACCTGCACCTGGTGAGCCGAACATGCCCTCCGTCGGACACTCCCGGCACTAAAATCTACACGCCATCTCCTTTTTTTTCTTTTTCTTTCAGGGGCACAACCTCGTAACTGCAAACGGGAGATAAATCTCCACAGCAGAATTTTTGACCGCCTACCAATTCCTAATGGAAAGTCTACGTTCCTGATAAGGGACTTTGATTTTTTTTTTAAATATACAGTAGAGCAAAAGCCTGAAAAGCCTTACATCTAATTTTTGAAATGTTCTCTTGGTGGGAAAAAAAAGTCTAAGTCCCTCATTTTCCATTATTATAGCAACACACAATAATACTCTTTCTATGACGATATCGAGGCCGCGAGTACAACACATAATAATTACAGCGTGTGTGTGTGTGGGGGGTGGGGGGAGTATGCAGTAACGCACTTCATTATTCTGTCCCTATGTCAGTTATAGAGCCTCCAGTGTCCACAGAGATGATGAATCTCCCCGTTATGCTATCCAGAATTCCTTTATTTTTCTGAATAACTGCCTGTACGTCATTCACTGCATGTGCCCACCTCTCAGCTGTCACACGTTCACTTACAGTTTGCCGTGTTAGATTTTCTGCCTCCCTTAAATTGTAAGTTTTATTGTTACGGGACACGAAACAGATGGAGTTCGAGGTCTGTCGTCGGACATAGTTCAAATTCACGCTCAAGTGCAAGCTGCCGGAAAGGATATACTTCAAACATGCACGCTAATCCCTTCAGTCAAAATCTATATATATAAAATACGAGTTTTGTCTGTACATTGTACAGAATTTAAAAAGGATAGTATTTCCGTATCGGTCGTGTCCATAGTAACAAGGAAATACACTTTTTTAATTTTCCGTAATGTCTTTTTTTTTTTTTGCTTTACGTCGCGCTGACACAGATAGGTCTTATGGCGACGATGGGACAGGGAAGGGCTGGGAGTGGGAAGGAAGCGGCCGTGGCCTTAATTAAGGTACAGCCCCAGCATTTGCCTGGTGTGAAAATGGGAAACAACGGAAAACCATTTTCAGGGCTGCCGACAGTGGGGTTCGAACCTACTATCTCCCGAATACTGGCCGCACTTAAGCGACTGCAGCTATCGAACTCGGTCCGTAATGTCTGTCTGTCTGTCTATCTATCTATATGTATGTACAAGCATCACGAGAAAACGGCCGAAGAGAATTTAATGAAAATCGGTATGTAAAGTCCGGGAATAAGTCGCTACAATCTAGGCCATAAATCGTCTTATTCGCGCTGAGGGAAATGGTAGTTTAGAGGAAGGTCTAACAATTAATTCTCAAATATGTATGTTATTAGTGGTCGCATCTTAATGAAAATCGGTCTGTTAAGTCTGGGAATAAGTCGCTACAATATAGTCCATAAATAATCTTATTCACGCTGAGAGAAATGGTAGTTTGGGGAAGGCCTAAAATTTAATTCTCAAATATTTATGGTATTAGTGGTCCTATCTTAATGAAAATCGGTATGCAACGTCGGGGAATAAGTCGCTATAATCTAGGCTATAAATAATATTATTCACGCTGCGAGAATTGGTACTTCACGGGAAGGCCTAAAATTTAATTCTCAAATATTTATGGTATTAGTGGTCCTATCTTACTGAAAATCGGTACGCAAAGTCGAGGAATAAGTCGCTACAATCTAGGTTATAAATCATTTTATTCACGTTGTGTAAAATGGTAGTTTAGGGGAACGCCTAGGATTTAATTCACAAAAAATTATTTAGTTTGTAAAGTTATATAGTATTAAATTTCCGATCATTCATGTCTTTTTCTCTTGTACATTTGTACATCTTGTACATTTTTACCGTACCAGCTATGATAACAGAGATATTCATGAATTTGGATTTTTGTTGCTAAGTCCATATCAGCACCGAGTCACTAGAAAATGGGTAAACATAATTTAATTTAATGAATTTAATGAAAATCGGTATGTAAAGTTTGGCGGAAGTGCAAACGAAGAAGGGAAAGAACGAAGCAAGATAGAAAGAGGAAAGGACCAATCCAGTAGTCACGAAATAGGCCAAAGTAAGTACGAAGCAGTGTACTATAAACCTACAATTCAGTAATAACAAATATTAGTACGCAAAGATAAAAACTTCATGTCAAAACTGAGAAGCGGATCAGACTCGATTAGTGAGGTTAAGTGACAAAACTCACAAAACGCACACCACAAGAGAAACACGCAAAATTATTGTCAAGTGAGGTCAAGTAACAAACCGCACACCAGAAGAGAAACATAGAAGTCCGTGACAACGCGAAACGGGATTAAATCACGAAGAATACACAAAGGCAACGTACACACCATGGCACCAGGTAAAAACAACTGCAACGACTGCAAAAAGACAATCAAAGATGAAGAACAGGCAATCTTGTGCGACGGTAAGTGCACGACCGTGTATCACATAGAGTGCGTAGGCGTCTCCGTATCGGCGCATAACGTGTTAAAATCGAAAAAGAACAATTTCTTCTGGCTCTGTCCCAAGTGTAGGCATCAATTCGTCGCATACGGCATTAACATAGCGCCACCAGAAGAAGACGTAACAAGACGCGCTGTCCTGGAAAACAAAGAAATGTGCTCCAAATTACAGAATGACGTAAATGAAATTAAATCAACCATTGACAACCTCACCGAATCACTGCTAAGCAAACTAGCACTCATGCTAGAAGTGCAAGTGAAACAATCGGAAATAATGACGGACCAGCTGAAATCTACTCTGACCCAGCGAACATCAATAGGGAAGGAATCCACAACTGCGGGCAAGCAACCGTACTTAGGAGTAACTCAAAACCACGCACAGGAGACGAGAAACACACAAAACATCGCTCATAGCCCGACCCAAAGCCAAAACCACACTGTTAGAGAGCAAACCATCAGCGTGCTACGAGCAACCACGGACACACAGGGCACCAGCTCCTGGCACAAACGTAACCATTACGGTACAGGAACAGGAAAAGGAAGTAGCAACCTGAGAGCCGCCGAAAAACTAGCATGGTTCTACGTTGGAAGACTAGACCCCACCACTACAGAGGAAGACATAAAGAGCCACCTCGCAGAAAACGGCATAAAGGACGTTCGGGAAGTCACCCCCTTAAACTCCAAAGGACAGAACAAAGCCTACAGGCTCGCAGTTCCATTTTTCCGAAAAAGAAACCATGGAGGACCCATCGTTCTGGCCGAGAGGGTAACTTTTCGCCCCTACAAGTTCTAACAGTGAACCAACCAACCCGACCGTCAACACCAGCTCAACACTCGACAACGCCAATCGCTCAGCTCCCAACAGAGACCGAACTTACACATCAATCCAAACGATGCTATGGAACGTTGAAGGACTCAGAACGCTACTCTCCGGAGATGCAATCACAGAAGGAATTGACATCCAGGGATTCTACGGCACCCATATCGTCGCAAAACAAGGAAGCAGAGGACGCCCTGAAGGTGGGATCAGTTGCTACCTCAAACCACACTTGCAACCAACTCGAGTAGTTTTCAAATCACAGTTCACAATGTCACTATCTACCCAACTCATCAACATAATAATAGCCTATTTCAACCCAAATATCGATGCAGAAACCATTATAGACAGCTTAGGAAGAGCCATCGAAGCATTCAACGACAATAAGCCCCTCCTTGTGGCCGGGGACTTCAACTGCCGGATTGACAAAAGAAGCATCAAAACTGACAATGTTGTAGACTTCCTAATAGACAACGGGCTGAGACTAGTGAACACAGATGATGAGTATACATACATAGGACATAACGGGAAAAGTACAAACGACCTGGTATTCCTCAGTAATCAAGGGATATACCAAGTGAAGCAGAGGATCGCACTCAACAATCCAATCAGAAAACACCTACCAGTCAAGACCTCCCTCCGCATAGGTTTAGACGCACCCATGGAAGTTCCGGAATTACCAACAAGATTCCCTAGAAGACTAGACATGAACCTATGGGAGGTAAACAAAAGAGCCATACCGGAAATAAACACAATGATCAAACTAGGAGACATTGAAGAAGCCACGGCAAAATTGCAGCAAATTCTACTGGCCTCAACTACTAAACCAAACATCCAGAGAATGGCCAAGAAATGGTTTGACAAAGAATGCTACATTGCAAGACAAAAAACTCTGGAATACCTCCATAAAGCCAGATCCAGTAGCAGCCAATGTCACCTACAAAAATACGCTGAGGCGAGGAAAGCATATAAAGAAATATTAAGAATGAAAAAGATAGATCACAAACTACTAGAAGAGAAAAAGCTGATCGAGGAAGCAGAGGAAAAACCCCACCGAATCCTGAAAGGAAGCAAATCAACACAGAAAACCTCTATAATAAGCCCGCAGCGGTGGACGGAACACTTCCGAGAACTTCTTGGGAACGCATCTTCGAACGAGTTTGAAAAAAGAGACATACCGGAACATACACTCCAACCACTCACAACCGATGAAGTATGGAGAATTATCCAAGAATCCAAGGACAAAAAGGCAGCAGGCCCGGACGGAGTGTACAACGAGCACATCAAGGCCACGGCGGCAGACACTGTAAGTGTACTGACGCTACTGTTCAATGAATGTCTGAGTAACAAGAGGATCCCGAACATATGGCGACAGGCCAACCTAATTACACTGTACAAAGGCAAAGGCAATAGGGATGATCCCAGCTCATACCGAGGAATCGCCCTGGAGTGCAATATCTTCAAAATGTTTTCAAAGGCCATCATAGCCCGCATCAGACCAAGAATCATAGAAGAGATACCACCCAACCAATACGGATTCATGGACGGAAAATCAACACTACAAGCCATAGGGAAAGTAACAAACGAAATAGACACGGCTCTAGCACAACCATCCACACCACTGTACACTATATTCATCGACTATCAAAAGGCCTTCGACAGCATCGACAGGAAGATACTAATAGGAAAACTGGAAGCAACACTAACACCAACCAACTTGCAGCATGAATTGGAAATCATAGAAGTTATACTTAACGTAAACTACGTGAAAATCCACGATGGGACAACAATCTCAACACCTATAACGTAGACCAAAGGAGTACTCCAAGGAGACCCAATGAGCCCGGTATTGTTCAACCTGATGACAGCCGACATCGCAAGTGCAACAGAACCAGCAGGGGTCAATCTTGTAATGTATGCCGACGACATGGCTCTGCTATCAAGAAACCCCATCGGAATCCGGAAGGCATTCAATAACCTACAAGAATGGGCAGACAAAAACTCATTAATTATCAACAGTGAGAAAACCAAAGTGATGAAATTTAGAAGAGGAGGAAGACTCGCAAAAGACGACGTTTTCTCAAACGGCAGGGACCAGCTAGAAATAGTATGGTCATTCAAGTATCTAGGTATCACGCTCCAGACTACAGGAGCAACTTTCACACTACACGTCAAAGAAAGAGCGATAGCAGCAACTAGAGCAATGTTCGAAATCCCCAAGCTCCAGAATCTATCAGTGAAAACGGCCGTGGCATTGTTCAAACTTAAAGTTGCCCCGGTAGTCACGTACGGTATACAATTAGTCTGGCACAAACTAACCACAGCGAATCTAAAAAGGATTGAAAATATCAAAGCCAGATACCTCAAGCGAATCCTCCAACTATCAAAATATACAAAGAACAGACTGGTGTACACCCTGGTGGATGAGCCGTTCTTCCTAGAGGACATAAAAACCTCCTTCAACCTTCCCGACACCGAAGCATCCGCCGCAGTCCTGGAAGAAAGACGACGAAAAGCACAGCAAATCCCGGAAGAATTCTATGAAACTGAGGCAATGAGAAACGACGAATGGAAAGGGCCAGGCTTCAACCTACGCCACACCTTCACCCGATTCGCCGTCCACGGGTTCCACGGAAAGGTATGCCAAACCGCTGGATACCACGAACCAGACGAAGAATGTACCTGCCGGCTCTGTGGTGGAAAATGCCCCAGGTACCACCTCATCAACTGCACCGCAAGAACAATATCCATTACCGCACTCGCTAAAGACTGGTAATGAGGAACCACGTGCACCTACAAGCGGACGAGGCATGTTCAACAGAGTGTTGCAAATTAGGCAGACAGAAGACTTTTCATCACTGTGCCCTGCCAAATGCGATCTCAATACAATGTCGCAAATTAGACAAGCAAACGGCCTCCCATCACTGTGCGTTACAATATGTGTGAGGCGGAGTTCAGCTCTAAATGTCCTCTCACAGATGGAACACATGGACACACGAGCACCAATGTACGGACTTGCTTACAAGCGGAACTATGACTGTTAGTAAAGACCTGACAATGACTATCTCACATTGTACCTTTTTACTCTATGGCATTTAATTACCTAATCTAATCATTGTGAATTATTGTGTGCATGGCCATTGGCTGCAATAAATTATTATATAAAAGTTGGGGAATAACGAACAACAGTCTACGCTATAATTAATTTTGTAAGACGCCCTAATATCACAGAGTCGAAAGAAAACTAAATGTGAAGGCCTACAATACGGAAAGCTCATAAGACTGGCCAACAATGACATTACATCGACCATTGTTTATTGTGATGTGCTTTCTGTCTCTGTTGTCACACATCTCCGGTAAATGGGATTATTGCTCTATACCGAGTATTTCTTTTCAATTTTCTTTACGTCGCACAGACGTGGGGTTCGAACCCACTACGTCCCGGATGCAAGGTCGCAACTGCGCGCCCCTAACCACACGGCCAACTCGCCCGGTCGTACCGAGTATAAGAGCCTGCCTGAATATTGGCGGGAAGTAGCTGGGGAGTTAGATATCTTTCTTCTTTAGCATGCCATTCCTCTGGTTCATAAATTTTCTGATACTACTGGTACGTAACACACTGGTTCATCACAGCATTCGAGATACAGTCGAACCTGCCCTAACGGACACCCTTATTCAACGCACACCTCCCTATACGGTCAATTTTCCTCGGAACCGATTTTATTTTACATAAGACATGTGTTAAATTGGCCTCATTTAAGCGGACACCTCGAACTCCGGACAGTGGACATCGCCATTTGTCCAGTCGACTTGACTTAAGCGGACACTTTACACGTTGCAGGACAATTTATTACGCCGGACCACATGTCATCCTTTCTTTTAAAACCATTCTTCAAACATAAGGAAATCCCTTTTGAATGTCTGTACTATTTCGATTGCAGGGCGAGGGAAGGTACATCGGAATGCAATTCTACCTAGTGGTGTACAGGCCTATTGCGAGCATTCTAATTGCCCAGAAATGCTGCCAGAGACTGTTGACTCACAAGTTACCTGGGGATTTTCTTCCCTTCTTGCATCATTCTATTCATAACTCGGATTGTCGCTGATAAGGTCGAGCTCAGGTAGTCAACTTGAGAAGGAAAAGACAGTACAGGCGCTAATTAGTGAGACAGAAAAACCGTAGCATTTCAGTTGCCTGTTAAACATGAATAACAAGGGACGATCGTGTTTAGATCTCGAGGCAAGAAGAAATGTGATTATAGAAAGTGACAAGGGACTTTCAGTGAGAAAGCTTGCCAAAAAATTCAACTGCGGAAAAACTCAAGTAAACACTATTGTGAAGAATAGAACTGAAATTTTAAAGGAGTGGGAGGAAAATAGGAATCGAGGAGCGAAAAGAAAGCGGGAGTCAGTTTTTTCAGAAGTGAACTTTGCGGTTCAAGTGCGCTCGAGTGAAGAAACTGTGTGTGACTGGACCAATGTTACAAGAAAAAGCTCTAGAAATCGCAAATAATCTGAAAGTTGAGAATTTTGTAGCTAGCAATGGTTGATTAGTTTTTTAAGGTGGATGTTCTTTGCCGTTAAAATGTTCGATTATTTTTACAAGCTTGTTTCATCGGACTCCTCTAATACCTCTTTCTTCTTCTCAGCCTTCTCCCTGCTACTTCCTTCCAGTGCCTGTGTTAATACTTCCTTCGGAAATAGTAACCTAACCAATTCTTCCTTCACTGTTGAATGGTACTGTCGTCCTTTCTTCACCTACTCTTTCCAGTACTACTGAATTCCTTAATTTGTCTTGCCAGTTGATCTCCATTTTTCTCCATACCCACATTTCAACAGATTTCAATCTTCTTTCTTCCTCCCTTCTCAAAGTCCAAGTTTTAGACCCATAAAGAACAACGCTTCATACAAAGCACTTCACTAACCTCTTCTTAAGGTGCATAATCAGTGACCCACTCATCAGTACCCTTTGCTTCATGTATGCTTCCTTGGCCATTATGATCCTGCTCTTCACCTCGTCCAAACAATATACTGAAGATCACTTTTGAGTGTGCTTCCTACATATCTGAATGCAAATACTTGTACTTCTTCTTCTTCTTCACCTGAGACAACTATCTTTGCTGTTACATCCTTCTTCTTATTCATGATCATTACCTTAGTTTCCTTTCTATTAATTGGTGATTGGTGGTGATTATTGTTTTAAGAGGAAGTACAACTGGGCGACCATCCTCTTTCTGCTGAGACCACCATGTCGTCAGCAAATCTGATGCATTAAATTTTCTTTCCTCCCAAATTAACCCCTTGCTTACCTGTTCAAAATGGACAAATGTAAAGAGCTAGGCTTCGAACTGAAAGAGATAATTGTTAATCTAGCATTTAGAGGATTCTTTCTAATAAAAATAGGACGAGAGGTGAATAAACCCCACGCAACGGTGCAATACCTGGTAAATACATTGAAGTATCAAGGGTCTGTGAGAAATATACTGAACAAAAAAAGGCTAAGTTCACGGGAAGAACGTCTCATTAGTGGTTTTTTAGCGACACCGAGGTGCCCAAATTTTGTCACGCAGCAGTTCTTTCACTGCCACGAGCCTGACGTATTTGAGCATCTTCGAATACACGGGACTGAGCCAGGATCGAACCTGCCAAGTTGGGGTCAGAAAGCCAACACCTCAACCGCCTGAGCCCGGCAATTTATCTTTTAAATAGGCCTACCTATGATATTGGTCCTATCGAAAAGTATTACGTAACAAAAGTTATATACAATATTATTTCATTCATTCTTAATCAATTTGGGCAAACTATGGACAACGTAAATAACTCTTCATGACTTCAGTTTTCTTTGGCGCCAGTATTCCTTTATTCTCTTGATTAGAACTTCTTTCTTTTCAGCCGTAAAATGTTTCTTCCTGGTCGCTGTTTCTGCCTCTACGAACATCTCTAGGAACACTTCGGATGTCTTGAATGATGATGTTCATTTATTGCAGATCCTTCTTGGTGTTAACAAACTATTTGTCATGAGAGTTGCTTTTCCTATTGGGTTTGTTGAAATGGTTAAACATTATCTTAGTGAGTCTGTTGTCGTGTATTTTTGAAATATGTCCAAAGAATTTAACCCTTCGTTTGCGTATTGTATCTGAAATCTTGCGGCATTTTTATTATATTTCTTTGTTACTATGTGTCAGCACATCCTTTCGATCCGAGAATTTTTCTTAAAATCTTTCTTTCCTTCTTTATTAATTTACTTTTTTGTACAAGTTACTTTACGTCACACCGACATAAATAGGTCTTATGGCGACGATGATATAGAAATTTCCTAGAAGTCGGAAGGAAGCGTTCGTGGCCTTAATTAATGTACAGCCCAAACATTTGCCTGGTGTGAAAATGGGAAACGAAGGAAAACCGACAGCGGGGTCCTGAAATTAGGAAGGACTGCCTTAATATTAGATGCCCTAATATCCCAGAGTCGGAAGAAAACGAATGTGGAGGCCTACAATATCGGAGGCTCATAAAATTGACCAACATCCGTCGTTGTTGTGGTGTGATTTGTCTCTTCTGCTGCCACTCATCTCCGATAGATGGGACTACTGCTGTGTAATTGTCTCGTCAACGATGTGTTCTACTTCTAATAATTTAATAAATTCGAAACGACTGGGGAGTAACCTAGGAGTTAATATAAGGAACGATCTTTATTGGGGTAATCATATTAACGAGGAAGTTAAGAAAGGTTACAGATCTCTTCACATGGTTATGAGAGTATTTAGGTGTTGTAGTAAGGGTGTAAATGACAGGGCAGTAAGACTGTATGGCTCTAGTGTATAGAACCCTTACCATGATTACTTGATACGAAAACTGGAAAAAATCAAAGTAAAGCAGCACGATTAGTTCTGGGTGATATCAGACAAAGGTGTAGCGTTGCTAAAATGTTGCAGACATTAAGTTAGACAGACTTGGGAGTAAGGAGACGAGATGCTCGGCTATGTGGTATGTTTCGAGCTGTCAGTGGTGAGTTGGCGTGGAATGACATAAGTATCAATCAATCAATACTGATCTGCATTCAGGGGAGTCGCCCAGGTGGCAGATTCCATATCTGTTGTTTACCTAGCCTCTTCCTAAATGATTTCAATGACATTGGAAATTTATTGAACATCTCCCTTCGTAAGTTATTCCAAACCCTAATTTCCCTTCCTATAAATGAATATATGCCCCAATTTGTCCTCTTGAATTCCAAGTTTACATTCATATTGTGATCGTTCCTGCTTTTGAAGACGCCACTTAAAATTATTCGTCTACTAATGTCATTCCACGCCATTTCTCCGCTGACAGCTCGGAACATACCACTTAGTCGAGCAACTCGTCTTCTTTCTCCCAGTTCTTCCCAGCCCAAACTTTGCAACATTTTTGTAACGCTACTCTTTTGTCGGTAATCACCCAGAACAAATCGAACTGCTTTTCTTCGGATTTTTTTCCAGTTCTTGAATCAAGTAATCCTGGTGAGGGTCCCATACACTGGAACCATACTCTAGTTGGGGTCTTACCAGGAATTATATGCCCTCTGCTTTACATCCTTACTACAACCCCTAAACACCCTCATAATCATGTGCAGAGATCTGTACCCTTTATTTACAATCCCAACCCCAGTGAAGACCTTTCCTTACATTAAGGATAAGCTTGAGTGTAGCTTTAAAAAGTAGGAAAGATCATAATATGAAGGTAAAGTTGGATTTCAAGAGGGCAGATTGGGACAAATATTCATTTACAGGACGAGTAGTAAGGGACTGGAATAAACTACGAAGGGGAAGGTTCGATAAAATTCCAAATTCGTTGAAAATATTTAAGAAAAAGCTAAGTAAACAATTATAAATCAATGTAAATATGAGGTAAAAATGATAGGGAATCTGCCACCTGGGCAAACTCCCTAACTGCAGATCACTGATTGATTGATTGATTGATTGATTGATTGATTGATTGATTGATTGATTGATTGATTGATTGATTGATTGATTGATTGATTGATTGATTGATTGATTGATTGATTGATTGATTGATGAGTAGTATAACTAGAGAGTTCTGCCACCACCACATCCACCGGCCCACCGCAGAGGCCTCCTCCACCTCCACAGGCTCTCGGGAGAGGCCTCCTCCACTTTCACCTCCACACGCTCTCGGGAGACACTCCGCCGCATTGACTGCGCTGGATAAGAGCGCGAGCCTAACCTCACATCCGCCATCTTGGACGGGCTTAACCTAAATGTTTACGCGTAAGAGAGCTACCTTAACCTCATGGGGCTTAACCTCAGTTGTACAGCCGATGCCCTTCCTAACGTGAGCCTAACCTCACATTCGCTATCTAAGAGGGGCTTAAACTAACTCTTGACGCACAAGAGAGCAAGCCTAACCTCATGGAGGAGCCTAACCTCAGTTTTACGGCCGGATGCCCTTATCGACGCCAATTGAACAAGATGGCGGCTATACGCAGCTCCTTATGAGACGGCATAAGGGTGCTTGCGCAAGATGTGGACTGCTCTTAGGAGACGGTCAAGGGCGATTGCGCAAGATGGCGAGTATACATAGGCTCTTATGAGACTCCCTAGGGATGCTTGCGCAAGAAGGTGGCTATCTAATTCTACAAGATGGCGGCTATACAAAGCTTCTTATGAGACTGCTTAAGAGCGCTTGAACAAGATGGCTGCTATACATAGGCTCTTATGAGACGTCCTAGGGATGCTTGCGCAAGATGGCGGCTATCTAATTCAACAAGATGGCGGCTATACACAGTTCCTTATGAGAAGGCTTAAGGGTGCTTGTACGAGATGGCTGCTATACATAGGGCCTTATGAGACACCCTAGGGATGATTGCGCAAGATGGCGGCTATCTAATTCTACAAGATGGCGGCTATAAATAGCTTCTTATGAGACGGCTAAAGGGCGCTTGCATAAGATGGCTGCTATACGTAGGCTCTTATGAGACTCCCTAGAGACGCTTGCGCAAGATGGCAGCCATCTAATTCTATAAGATGGCGGTTATACACAGCTCCTTATGAGACAGCCTAGGGGTGCTCGCACAAGATGGCTGCTATACATAGGTTCTTATGAGACTCCCTAGGGATGCTTGTGCAAGATGGCGGCTATACACAGGCTCTTATGAACAAGGCCCCAGGGGCTCTGAACTTTGGAGCGTGGGTTGGCGACCACGGGGCCCTTAGCTGAGTCCTGGCATTGCTTCCACTTACTTGTGCCAGGCTCCTCACTTTCATCTTTCCTATCCGACCTCCCTTGGTCAACTCTTGTTCTTTTCCGACCCCGATGCTATTAGGTTTGCGAGGGCTAGGGATTCTTTCATTTTCACGCCCTTCGTGGCCCTTGCCTTTCTTTGACCGATATCTTCATTTTTCGAAGGGTCGGATCCCTTCCACTTTTTCCTCTGATTAGTGTTACATAGAGGATAGTTGCCTAGTTGTACTTCCTCTTAAAACAATAATCACCACCACACCACCACCTCTTATGAAGAAAGCTAGCTTAGAGGCTACTGCGCAAGATGGCGGTTGCTGTTAGGAAGATCCTTATGCATGCAGTGGAGGGCATTTGAAATTCTACGTGTTCTTCTTTGTAAACAAAGCTACGTGCTTTTGACAGCGGCCATCTTTAATCAACAAAGCACTGTCATTAGCTACTACCTTTGAAATGTGGTAGCGGCCAATTTGAATAATTCCACGTGCTTTTTTGACAGCTGTCAGCGGGATTCTTTAATCAACAGAGCATCATGCTGCCATATTTACCTACTACCTTTGAAATGTGCTGGCAGGCAATTTGAAAAATTCTACGTGGTTTTGACAGCTGTAATCGCCATTATTAAACAACAACGCATCAAGCTGCTATCTTTTCGGCACTAAACCTCATCCTTATACATGTGGTGGAGGGTAATTCGAAAAATTCCACGAGCTTTTCTGACAGCTCTCATCTTTAATCAACAGAGCATCGTGCTGCTATCTTTACAGCACTAAACCACATACCTTTGAAATGTTGTGGTGGGTAATTTGAAAAATTCTGCGTACTTTTTTGACTGCTGTCAGCAGCCGTCTTTGAACAATGGCGGCTATACATAGGCTGTTAAGGCCTCCGCCTCCTTCTCATCCTCCTCCTCCACCTCCTCCGCCTCCTCCTTTATCAAGGCATAGCTTTATATCTCTATCGAACAAGTTTAAACCTGCATCGAGAAGGCAAGAGTGTGCACGCGTTGCAGCGATAACATCATTGTGCATGTTTAAACTTGCAGATCACAAAAGAAGTGATTGAAACATAACAAGACTAGAATCGAACACTGTGTTCGATGTCGTTAACTGTAACATGTGATCAGAACATTGATTGATGTGTTCTGAACACTAAATAAGAGATTAAAACCTAATAAGACTATAATAGAACACGATACACGATGACGTTACTTACAACATGTGCTCAGAACATGTCAGGGGATACCTTTGTTCTAATAAGATGGATTCGAACCGAGAAAAAATAAGACTAGAATTCTGAAGAGCTTGTGCAAGATAGCAGCTGTTGTAACGTCCTCCTCCTCTTCCCGCTCGGTTAAGTCATATTTCTATCAAACATACAACGCGATCTTATGCAAAAGGTTGTGAACATACTGCGGAGCCAACTTGCTCGGTAAACGATAATATGAATACAACAAAAGTCCAACTTCAAATGACTTGCCGTCTATCATTTGTCTTGTTCGAAAATAAAAATCTACAGAAAAACCATACTGCGTAGCGAACTCGCTCGGTAAACGATAATATGAATATATCAAACGTACAACTTCAAATGATTTGCTTTCTATCATTTGTCTTGTGCGAAAATCAAAAAGTACAGAACAAAAACTATACTGCGCAACCAACTCGCTCGGTAAATGATAATCTGATTTAGTTACAATAGAAAAACATAGATTCAAATCCTCTTCTCTTATTGCAAACACGGAAAGTGAAATAAACAGAACGCCTAGTGCTATAAGAAACACACTGGTTACATCTAAGCCCCCTAGCAGTCGAACAAGTTATCGCATAAACATGTAACATGAAATATCAGTTCCGAAACATATTGTTTCAATCTGTTGGCATGGGTTACAAGCATGTAACTTATGCGGAAAGTAAAATTAAACAGAACGCCTAGTGCTATAAGAAATACACTACTTACTTTTAAGTCCCCAGCAGTTGAACAAGTTATCGCATAAACATGTAACCCGAAATATCAGTTCCAAAACATATTGTTTCAATCTGTTAGCATTGGTTACAAGCTTGTAGCTTGTGCAGGAGAGGGCTACTATGCAAGATAATTGCAAAATGCTGAACCGAAAAATAATTGTGCTACACACATAATAGAGAATAGGACCTAAGTGATCAATCTTCTCACAAGGACAAAAGGATAAAAGGACACTTCCTCCTCCTCCCCTCCTATCCGCGTTCTATTCCTCCTCCCCCTCCTCCTAGGGATAAAGGACTAAAGGGCTCCTCCTCCACCACACTACGCCCTCCTCCTCCTAGAAGGAGTTAGCTGAAGTTAGTACATTTTTAACAGCAGCAATACCCTCATCGATTGTTAGCAGCAAGAACGCTTCTACTTTGTTAAGTGTAGAAAATTAATCTCTATTGGTAAATGGTTTTGTGTTCAGAACCCAACAAATTCATGCCGCATATAACAGGGAATGGAACCCACGGGTCACGTCTTTTCAGAATTACCTAATAAGGAATAAAATCCCCGACCTGTTAGTGGTGAAATGAGTTGCGTTTTTCTAACAGAAATCAGTATCTGCTTCATAGTTTTTAGTGTTTGGAACACTGAACTTTTCAAGATGGCAGCAGTGAGGTTAGCGATGTTCTGTTGTTGAATTTTAAATTCCTCGCTATGACATGCATAAGATGGCAGTCTTGAGTTTTAGCGCCGTTAAGATGGCAGCAGTGGGGTTAGCGATGCTCTATTGCCCTTAAAAGTAAGGTTAGGGTCTGTCATGATGACTGCTGTCAAAAAAGCACGTCGCTTTGTTTACAAACAAAAGCACGTGGTCGTGACGTCACGGTCACGTGGTATGGTACGTCAGCACGCGAAATTTAAAATCAAAGCCCACGTGGTTAGAAATCGTTAAAAAGCACAAAGATTTTAAATTTCGCGCCTACGTCGTTAAGTTAGTGTACATACGTTATGCTAACATAGCAGCGTGCACATTCGATTGCTACACGCTCTAGCGGAAGAAGTTTAGTACGGTGGTCTTCGCGTGCATTAACGATAGGTGATGTGAACACGCTTTTAAACATTGTTATTCTTACCGCTGCTATTTTCACAAGATTTTTAAACATGACTATTTTTAATGCTGCTCTTAACGACGTAGAGCATGGAATTTAAAATCTTCGTGCTTTTGACGAGTTATAACCACGTGGGTGTGGATTTTAAACTATGCGTGCTGACGTACCATACCAAGTAACCGTGACGTCACGACCACGTGCTCTGGTTTGTAAACAAAGCGACGTGCTTTTTTGACAGCTGTCATCTTGACGGACACTAACCTCACTTTTAAGGACAATAGAACATCGCTAACCTCACTGCTGCCATCTTAACGGCGTTAAACCTCAAGTCTGCCACATTATGCATGTCGTAGCGCGGAATTTAAAATCCAACAAGAGAACATCGCTGACCTCACTGCTGCCATCTTGAAAAGTTCAGTGTTCCAAACACTAAAAACTGATACTGATTTCTGTTAGAAAAACGCAACTCATTTCACCACTAATAGATCGGGGATTTTATTCTTTATTAGGTAATTCTGATAAGACGTGACCCGTGGGTTCCATTCCCTGTTATGTGTGGCATGAATTTCTTCGGTTTTGAACACAAAACAATTTACCAATAGAGATTCATTTGCTACACTTAACAAAGTAGAAGCGTTCTTGCTGCTAACAATCGATGAGGGTATTGTTGCTGTTAAAAATGTACCAACTTCAGCAAAATCCTTCTAGGAGGAGGAGGGCGTAGTGTGGTGGTGGAGGAGGAGGAGAAGCGCTTTAGCCCTTTATCCCTAGGAGGAGGAGAAAGAGGACGGGGATAGGAGGATGAGGAAGTGTCCTTTTATCTTTTTGCCCTTCTGATAAGATAGAACAATTAGGTCCTATTCTCTATTATGTGTGTAGCACAATTACTTTTCGGTTCAGCATTTTGCAATTATCTTGCATAGTAGCCCTCTCCTGCACAAGCTACAAGCTTGTAACCCATGGTAACAGACTGAAATAATATGTTTCCGAACCGATATTTCGGGTTACATGTTTATGCGACAACTTGTTCGACTGCTAGGGACTTAAATGTAAGCAGTGCATTTTTTATAGCACTAGCGTTCTGTTTAATTTTATTTTCCGCATGAGCTACATGCTTGTAACCCATGCCAACAGATTGAAACAATATGTTTCGGAACTGATATTTCATGTTACATGTTTATGCGATAACTTGTTCGACAGCTAGGAGGCTTAAATGTAACCAATGTATTGCTTATAGCACTAGGCGTTCTGTTTAATTTCACTTTCCGTGTTTGCAATAAGAGAACAGGGTTTGAATCGATATTTTTTCTATTGTAACTAAATCGGATTATCATTTACCGAGCGAGTTGGCTACGCAGTGTGGTTTTTGTTCCGTACTTTTCTGATTTTTGCACAGGACAAATGATAGAAGGCTAATGATTTCAAGTTGTACGTTTGATATATTCATATTATCGTTTACCGAGCAAGTTGGCTACGCAGTATTGTTTTTGTTCTGTACTTTTTGATTTTCGCACAAGATAAATGATAGAAAGCAAACATTTGAAGTTGTACGTTTCATATACTCATATTATCGTTTACCGAGCGAGTTGGCTACGCAGTATGGTTTTTCTGTAGATTTTATTTTCGCACAAGACAAATGATAGAAGGCAAAACATTTGAAGTTGTACTTTTGTTGTGTTCATATTATCGTTTACCAAGCAAGTTGGCCCCGCAGTATGTGCACTGACTTATGCATAAGATCGCGTTGTATGTTTGATAGAAATATGCCTTAACCGAGCGGGAAGAGGAGGAGGACGTTATAACAGCCGCTATCTTGAACAAGCTGTTCAGAATTATAGTCTTATTATTTTTTCTCGGTTCGAATCCGTCTTCTTAGAACTAAGGTGTCCCTTAAAATGTTCTGAACATATGTTGTAAGTAACGTCATCGTGTATCGTGTTCTATTCTAGCCTTGTTATGCTTTAATATCTTATTTAGTGTTCTGAACACATCAATCAATGTTCTGATCACATGTTGAAGTTAACGACATCGAATACAGTGTTTGATTCTAGTCTTGTTATGTTTCAATCACTTCTTTTGTAATCTGCAAGTCTAAACATGCACAATGATGTTATCGCTGAACCGCGTGCACACTCTTGCCCTCGCGATGCAGGTTTAAATTTGTTCGATAGAGATATAAAGCTATGCCTTGACAGAGGAGGAGGTGGAGGAGGTGGAGAAGGAGGATGAGAAGGAGGAGGAGGCCTTAACAGCCTATGTATAGCTGCCATTGTTTAAATATAGCCGCTAACAGCTGTCAAAAATGTAGAATTTTTCAAATTACCCGCCACCACATTTCAAAGGTATGTGGTTTAGTGCTGTAAAGATATCAGCGCGATGCTCTGTTGATTAAAGATGAGAGCTGTCAAAAAAGCACGTGGAATTTTTCGAATTACCCTCCACCACATGTATAAGGATGAGGTTTAGTGCCGAAAAGATAGCAGAACGATGCGTTGTTGTTTAAATATGGCGATTGCAGCTGTCAAAACCACGTAGGAATTTTTTTCAAATTGCTTGCCAGCACATTTCAAAGGTAGCAGCTAAATATGGCAGCATGATGCTCTGTTGATTAAAGAAGGCCGTTGACAGCTGTCTAAGAAGTACGCGGAATTTCTCAAATTGCCCGCTACCACATTTCAAAGGTAGTAGCTAAAGATAGCAGCACGATGCTTTGTTGATTACAGATAGCCGCTGTCAAAAAGCACGTAGCTTTTTTTTACAAACAAGAGCACGTAGAATTTCAGATTGCCCTCCACCGCATACTTAAGGGTCTTCATAACAGCAGCCGCCATCTTGCGCAGTAGCCTCTAAGCTAGCTTTCTTCATAAGAGCCTTTGTATAGCCGCCATCTTGCACAAGCATCCCTAGGGAGTCTCATAAGAGGCTACGTATAGCAGCCATCTTGTGCGAGCACCCCTAGGCTGTCTCATAAGGAGCTGTGTATAGCCACCATCTTGTAGAATTCGATAGCTGCCATCTTGCGCAAGCGTCTATAGGCTGTCTCATAAGAACCTACGTATAACAGCGACCTTAATGAAGCGCACTTAAGCCGTTTCATAAGAAGCTACGTATAGCCGCCATCTTGTGGAATTAGATAGCCGCCATCTTGCGCAAGCATCCCTTGGATGGCTCATAAGGCCCTATGTATAGCAGCCATCTTGTGCAGCCGTCTCATAAGAATCTGTGTATATCCGCCATATTTTAGAATTAAATAGCTGCCATCTTGCGCAAGCAACCCTAGGGCGTCTCATAAGGCCCTAAGTATAGCAGCCATCTTGTACAAGCGCCCTTAAGCCGTCTCATAAGAAGCTATGTATACCCGCCATCTTGTAGAATTAGATAGCCGCCATTTTGCGCAAGCATCCCTAGGGTGTCTCATAAGAGCCTATGTATAGCAGCCATCTTGCGCAAGGGCCCATAAGCCATCTCACAAGGAGCTGTGTATAGCCGCCATCTTGTGCAATTGGCGTCGGGAAGGGCATCCGTCCGTAAAACTGAGGTCAGGCTCCTCCATTAGGTTAGGTGGGCTCTCTTGTGCTAATCTCCATTGCTCTACTACTCAAATAACGTCTCGAGAATACCATTGGCCTACTACTCAATATAGCGTCGGGAAGGGCATCCGGCCGTAAAATTGAGGTTAGACCCTTCCATGAGTTTAGGCTTGCTGTCTTGTGGATCAAAAGTTAGGTTAAACCCCTCTTAGATCGCGGATGTGAGGTTAGGCTCGCGCCAGGAAGGGCATCCTGCTTTAAAACTGAGGTTACGCCTCTCAATGAGGTTAGGCTAGCTCTCTTACGCGTAAAAATTTAGGTTAAGCCCCTCCAAGATGGCAATTGTGAGGTTAGGCTCGCGCTCTTAGCCAGCGCAGTCAATGTGGCGGAGGCGTCTCTCGAGAGCGTTTGGAGGTGGAGGAGGCCTCTCCCGAGAGTCTGTGGAGGTGGAGGTGGAGGAGGCCTCTGCAGAGGGCCGGTGAAGGTGGAGGCGGCAGAACTCTCCAGTTATACTACTTTGTTGATTGTGATCCGAACCCGAACCAAATTTTCCCTATAGATAAGTCTTAAAATTTAGTATGATAGTTTTTTTTTTTTTTTTTTTTTTTTTTTTTTTTTGGGAACTGCATCACTGCTTCCAGACTTACCCAACCCACGGTGAACACAGTAGGCCTGGAATCTGCATGCCGCATCACTACATTCTGCGTAAAGTGCGCAACTCTCGTGCTGTTTACATATGGTACTTCCACAGAACTGAACTTCGTCTGGGAGTTCGTCGGTGAGCTGGATTCGCTGGCGTATTGTCTTCGTACGAGATTTCGTAATTCTGTCGGAATTCGGCACTGCAGAAAATAAAAATACAAACACTATAAGACAAGCGCGCAGAGAAGGAACAGTCACTCAAAAGAAGGGTGATTTAAATAAACCGTGTGATTTTCAAAACTACTCCATTTCCGTCTGATAGCAGATAGGAAGTTGCGATTATCTTCTGAATGTGAAAAAACCCTGTGAGAGATTCAGCTCCCAATATTTGTCAGCAATACGCAAGTTATTCTTTGTTAGGTGTTAATTGTTTCATCATTTCTACATCTTTCTCAATCATCAAATCAATCATCTGCAAGGAATCTGCCCAATCAATTGTTTACCTAGATTTTTCCTAAACGTTTGCCAAGAACTTGGAAATTCATCGAACATTTCCCTGTATAATTTATTCCAACCCCTAACTCCTTATCCTATACATGAACTAGCTGATGTACCCGTGCTTCGCTACGATATTCTCAGAAAGACTGACTTTGTGCTTTTCCTAACTGAAGTCAGTAGAGGTCATTACAAAAACGTCAGTGGGAATGAAGTGATTAAAAGTATTGTTATCATATAAATAGAGCAAGTCAGTAATTTTAAGTATTTCGGAAGTATGGTCACAGATGATATGAATTGCACGACAAAAATTAAGAATAGAATTGCAATAGCAAAAGAAGGCTTTAAGAAAATATCAAAATTACCTTGTGGACCACTAAACAAAGATTTGAGGAAAAGACTTGCTAGGTGTTATATTTGGAACTTATGGCACAGAGACTTGGACACTGCGATTGGGAGCACTAGAGATTTGGGTATGGAGGAGAATAGAACAAGTGAAATAGGAAGACCGGGTAAGGAATGAGGAGGTATTACTAAGAGTTGGAGAAGAAATAAGTACGTTGCAAATCATTAGAAGGAAGAAAATGAACTGGATCGGAAATTGTTTGAGGAGGGACTGTTTACTGAAAGAAGGAATAGTGAAAGGCAAACGAGTAACAGGAAGGAAAAATATCATATGTTGGAGAATATCACAGGAAATAAATATTCGGACATGAAAATCTTGGCGCAGACAGGCAACAGGGGAGGAGGTTCATCCCATGACAAGACCTGCCATAAGGCTGAATACCTAGAAGATGATGAAATGATAAACTGCACATTTTCTCACTTTTAACGAACAGTTACGGTGTCGATCTAACAGTCGAGTGCTGGAATGACCAGACCGCAGACAGCCGTGAACACTCCTCTGCTATTATTCCGTTAAGTATGCACACTGCTCATTCCATGCAGTGCCTCAGCGTAGGGATTGAATAGCTGGAATACTACGTACCACTAGTATCAGAAAATTTTTGAACCAGAGGAATGGCGATATTAGAGCGTCTTATACAATTATTTATAGCCTAGTCTGTAGTTCCTTATTCTCCGACTTTACATACCGATTTTCATTAAATTATGATTACTTATTTTCTCGTGACTCGGTGCTGATATGGATTTAGTAACAAAAATCCAAAATAATTAATATCTCTGTGATCATATCCGGTACGGTAACAATGTACGTAGGTGAATCAAAAGGTTAGTTGCACCAACGCGCCGCAGCAGCGCGCTGTGTGTCGCAAACGTGGGCACAGCGGAGAAAGGGACAGACACTGCCCACACGTCTGTTAGGTAGGTCGCTGTGGTGTCTCGTGTAGTATTGTGGGAATAGCGGCCAAATGCAATGGCGCGACAACTGGACGTTCTCTCCAAATACACTGACTGACAGAGCAAATGCAACACCAAGAAGGAGTGGTCAGAACTTTATGCCAATTGCAGGGTAGACTGACGTCACTGAGGTATGCTCATGATGTGAAATGCGCCGCTGTGCTGCGCACGTAGCGAACGATAAATGGGACTCGGCGTTGGCGAATGGCCCACTTCGTACCGTGATTTCTCAGCCGACAGTCATTGTAGAATGTGTTGTCGTGTGCCACAGGACACGTGTATAGCTAATAATGCCAGGCCACCGTCAACGGAGGCATTTCCAGCAGACAGACGACTTTACGAGGGGTATGGTGATCGGGCTGAGAAGGGCAGGTTGGTCGCTTCGTCAAATCGCAGCCGATACCCATAGGGATGTGTCCACGGTGCAGCGCCTGTGGCGAAGATGGTTGGCGCAGGGACATGTGGCACGTGCGAGGGGTCCAGGCGCAGCCCGAGTGACGTCAGCACGCGAGGATCGGCGCATCCGCCGCCAAGCGGTGGCAGCCCCGCACGCCACGTCAACCGCCATTCTTCAGCATGTGCAAGACACCCTGGCTGTTCCAATATCGACCAGAACAATTTCCCGTCGATTGGTTGAAGGAGGCCTGCACTCCCGGCGTCCGCTCAGAAGACTACCATTGACTCCACAGCATAGACGTGCACGCCTGGCATGGTGCCGGGCTAGAGCGACTTGGATGAGGGAATGGCGGAACGTCGTGTTCTCCGATGAGTCACGCTTCTGTTCTGTCAGTGATAGTCACCGCAGACGAGTGTGGCGTCGGCGTGGAGAAAGGTCAAATCCGGCAGTAACTGTGGAGCGCCCTACCGCTAGACAACGCGGCATCATGGTTTGGGGCGCTATTGCGTATGATTCCACGTCACCTCTAGTGCGTATTCAAGGCACGTTAAATGCCCACCGCTACGTGCAGCATGTGCTGCGGCCGGTGGCACTCCCGTACCTTCAGGGGCTGCTCAATGCTCTGTTTCAGCAGGATAATGCCCGCCCACACACTGCTCACATCTCCCAACAGGCTCTACGAGGTGTACAGATGCTTCCGTGGCCAGCGTACTCTCCGGATCTCTCACCAATCGAATACGTGTGGGATCTCATTGGACGCCGTTTGCAAACTCTGCCCCAGGCTCGTACGGACGACCAACTGTGGCAAATGGTTGACAGAGAATGGAGAACCATCCCTCAGGACACCATCCGCACTCTTATTGACTCTGTACCTCGACGTGTTTCTGCGTGCATCGCCGCTCGCGGTGGTCCTACATCCTACTGAGTCGATGCCGTGCGCATTGTGCAACCTGCATATCGGTTTGAAATAAACATCAATTATTCGTCCGTGCCGTCTCTGTTTTTCCCCCAACTTTCATCCCTTTCGAACCACTCCTTCTTGGTGTTGCATTTGCTCTGTCAGTCAGTGTATGAGGTGCGTGCGACAATCCGATTCCTATGGGCCAAAAGGAAGAATAGCACGGACATTCATCGTGAACTTAGTGCTGTGTATTGGGAGCGGGCCATTTTCCGGCAAGGTATCGTAAAGTTGGCTCAGCAATTCGAAGCCGAACGCACGGATATCACGGACAACCATCGCGAAGGCAGGCCCGCAACCTTCAGGACCCGTGCAAAGGTCAACAGTGTGAATGCGATCATTAGACAGAACCGGCGCATTTAACTGAGAAAAATCGCGACGCAGCTGAACATGTCGTATGGCAGTGTGTTCGCCATTGTTCACGAGGACCTTGGATGTCGTAAGCTGTGTCAAAGATGGGTCCCACGTCTTCTCACCGATGAGCACATGGGACAACGTTTCCAATCCTTCCTGGCGTTTTTGCAACGCTATATCGTAGACGGCAACGGGTATCTGCGGTGAATCGTCACAGGCGACGAAACATGAGTCCACCACTCCACCCCCGAAACGAAGCGAACATGAATGGAATGGATGCACCCCTCATCACCACAACGAATGAAGGCCAAGGTTCAGCCTTCAGCCGTAAGGTTATGGCGACAGTGTTCTTTGACATGGAGGGTTTGCTGCACGTGGAATTCATGCCGAAAGGAACGACGATCTACGCGGCGTTGTGTTGTCAAACGTTACATCGGTTGCGTAAAGCGATTAAAGAGAAACGCCGGGGGAAACTGAGCGCCGGTGTGATTTTGTTGCACGATAACGCAACACCTCACAAGGCCCACCAAATGAGAGAACTGCTGCAGCGTTTCAAGTGGGAGGTCTGGCAACATCCACCCTACAGTCCCGACCTAGCGCCATGTGACTTTCATCTGTTCGGTAAGCTCAAAACGGAGCTCGGTGGTCGACGTTTCCAGACCGATGAGGAGGTGAAGGCCGCTGTCTCCGAGTGGTTGCAGAACGCTGGAGGAAATTTAGTCTGATTTAGAACAAGAAGAATTACAGACTTCTAACAAGAATTCGTGTGCATTTGAGCACGAGGCATTAACTGTCTATTTTCGGCTAGCTAGGCCACAATCTTTGCCTAAACGTAAAAGTCAGACTTCTAACAAGAATTCGCGTGCAGTTGAGCACGAGGCATTAGCTATGTACGTTTCGGCTGGCTATGCCGCAATCTTTGCCTAAAGTAAGATTTATACCATAAGTTCGCGTGCGGTTGAGCATTAGGCATTCATTAAGTACATTTGGCTTGATACACCGCAGATTTATGCCCTGACGTAAATAAGGAGTAGGAGAGTACGCAGTGCATCGCAGACGATTGACTGGTTGTTTAATTGCAGTTAGTGCCGTGGAAACTACGACAAGAGCTGCCAATAGCACGAGACCTTTCAACACTCATTTTCAGGAAGACGGCATCGCGATGAGTCCATTCCAGGAGCTGAGACCAGGACTATCAACCCACGATGACGACGGTCTGTTGATGGGCTAGAGTCAACTACCGAGTCCGCCATGGAGGAGCCATGAGGTCTTCTGCAGTAAGGTAAGTTGAACAGGTGTTTTGACATGAGCAATTTTTGCAGATAAATTTTCTTTCAATTTAATTCAATCTTTATTTAAGTCCTTTTGGCAACCAAGTGTTAATATCAGGACTAATGCATGTATACCCAGTGTTCTAGCTTTGTTTTATTGTTGGTGACGAGGGAGATAGGTCCAATCTAGGTTTGTTGTCATGTAAAGATTTAAAACATAAGGATCTGCCGCCTTATAGTGTTGAGTGGAAACTCATTATGATGTATTGGGCTACTTAAAGTCAGGGCTTGCATGTTTATCTATGTGCATGAATTTCATAGGAAGGAACGAAGCAGAGGAGCATGTGTCATCAACATCGAAACAATGAGGTTTATAAAATTTTGCCGGTGGGATTTCTCACAACTGTGTACTCGATATGAACCGGGGACTCAGGGACAAAGATATATAATGTACGGATGATACTCCGTGGATTTTGATAGAGATATGACATACGGTAGAGTTTCCATTGGATGAAATTGTCCTGATGTGAGGTCTGGCACGTACGCCTTGATGTGAATCAGAAGGGAATGGTCCCCAAGTGCATTATAGAGAGGCCCAAAGAGCCGAAAGAATACCCGCTTTTGGGAAACGAAATGTTTAAAGATCCCATTATCTCGAGACATTTGCCAGTTGTGTGTAAGCCAGGCCGAGTTAAGAAGGTTTTTTGAATGGCTGGAAGTGTAGACGACCGGCCTCACCCACCTCACTACGAGCGGTCATTGCCACAGCCCAGCACGCTGGGCAGAGGGAGGGATCCATCCTGTACGAAGACGGCGAGATGAGTGAAGTGTTTTATTTCCTTTGGTTTGTAATTATTTTCAGGTGCTTCAGAGTTTGTTGATATTGTGTGATATCTTGTGTTGTTCTTACTTGTTGAGTTGTAATGTATTTTTGTTAGAATGTGCAGTAGCACGTACGCTACCTAGGGGTCGTGGGTTCAAGTGCCATCTGTGCCAGTGAGTTTCGGGCTCATATTTAACTTCTGTGTTATTTTGGGGGCAACGAATGGTCCTGCATTTACGTTTATGTGTAGTTACGTCCCGTATGTGAGGGAACTGGTTAGATTTAATTTACAAATCTGCGAAGTATTTCTGTTCCTAATATGATAAGTTTCAAACGTTGTGCCAAGACGTTTTTTCGTGAAAAACCTGTTAGAACTTATCTCAAATTCAATTAAACACTAAAGCATTTACCACGCGGACTTCATAAAGTTTCAAGTGTTTCGTTGCCACCTCTTGGCCAACGACTTAAATTTTGTAATTATGTATTGTACATATTTGTGTTATCTGTTATATTTACACTTTTCGTTTATGGTTGCGCTGATAAAAGCCTAGTTTATTTTAGCTCGTTCCTCATTTACTCACACAACAACGTTTCCTGTCCTGTTAAATCTATAAGCTCCTTTTTAGTTATACTTAGTCTAGACACCGAACCACCCACGCGCTCTCCGACGACCTAGCCAAATGAATAAAGGACAGGAACGATAGGAAAGTTGCCCATCTCTGTACCCACCCATCTTGATTTATTCTTCCACGTGTCTTTAGGGTACAATATCCGGTAAGCTAACAATGTATAAGACATAAATGATCGTAAATTTAATACTACATATCTTTAGTTACATAGTATTTATCGAAACGACCACTAATAACATAAATATTTGAAAATTAAATTGTATATCTTCCCCTAAACTACCATTTCACTCAGTGTGAATGAAATTATTTATTACAGAGATTATAGCTACTTTCACCGACTTTCAAATTTCTTTGCAATCATTTAAAAAAAAGGCTAGGAAAACAACAGATAGGGAATCTGCCACCTGGGCGACTGCCCTAAATGCAGGTCAGTAGTGATTGATTGAAATAGAGTTATCCTACAATATTACAACATACGTACTTTACGAATGACCTGAATGAACGAATGCCTGCATGAATTAGTGAACTGCAAACTCGTCTCCTCATCCCGAGGCGGTGCAGCTCTTTTCAGACACACCCCCAATGGAGGTGTGCTGCATGTACCATTTCAACCACGTACCAGCCCTCCTGACATTCTTAAATTTCTGACAGTACCAGGAATCGAAACCGGGCCCCCGAGGACGGCGGCTAATAGCAAATTAGAGAATGATGTTAAGATTGAACTGTGGTCATGCATGAATGAATGAGTAGCACTAATCTCACCCACTAGCAGGGGAGAGAGAGCATTCATTGATTAATGAGTGATTGAGTGAGTGAATTGAGAGAATCGAACACTCCCTTATGAATGAAGTAGTAGATAAGCCTCTCCTCGACAGTCGAAATTGCTATCTACTGTATAAAGTAATTGGAAATTCTAAATGGAATAAAAGTTAAACTTTCCAGGTTTTATCTGGCATTCGAATTGAATCAGAACAGGTATTGTAGTATTTACATCTTTTTAATCTGCTTATCCTCCAGGATCGGTTTTTCCGTCGGACTCAGCGAGGGATCCCACCTCTACCGCCTCAAGGGCAGTGTCCTGGAGCTTCAGACTCTGGGTCGGAGGATACAACTGGGGAGGATGACCAGTACCTCACCCAGGCGGCCGCCCCTGCTATGCTGAACAGGGGCCTTGCGGGGGGATTGGAAGATTGGAAGGGATAGACAAGGAAAAGGGAAGGAAGCGGCCGTGGCCGTAAGTTAGGTACCATCCCGGCATTTGCTTGGAGGAGAAGTGGGAAACCACGGAAAACCACTTCCAGGATGGCTGAGGTGGAAATCGAACCCACCTCTACTCATTTGACCTCCCGAGGCTGAGTGGACCCCGTTCCAGCCCTCTTACCACTTTTCAAATTTCGTGGCATAGCCGGGAATCGAACCCGGGCCTCTGGGGGTGGCAGCTAATCACACTAACCACTACACCACAGAGGCGGACCATTTATTACAAACAATATTGAGTGCAGTTGTAGCTCAGAGTTGTACTTTGACGTCTATGGATCTGCGTACTCTTGAGAAAGCTACGTACAACTCTCCGAAGGTTTCGCCATCAACAGCGTCATATGAGCACTGTGGAGAGGATTGGAATTCAATCAAGGCTTTTGGCACGCATTCTAGTGATTAGAAATTCTATAACACCACCTCCCCTAACCTGCCGGCTAACATTCTGATAGTAAAAGTAATTTCAACGAACGGGGCTGGAACCACGGTGTCAAACGATATAGAGTGACGCGTTAACGATCTATATTGTGCTTAGCGATACAGATAAACCCCAGAATGGAGAAGAGTGATTAATTCTTTTTTTTTCACTGAACGATAGTATATTTTACAGAACTGTTGAAATATGATGGTCACCATTGCATTGTTCTTGTAACCTATGTCAGATAAGTCTCTCTCAAATACACCTGTGAAAGGCAACAGAAGCCAGGATGTAAGCAGTTCATCATGCCATTCCCGACTCGTTGGCTGAACGGTCAGCATACTGGCCTTCGGTTCAGAGGGTCCCGGGTTCGATTCCCGGCCGGGTCGGGGATTTTAACCTTAATTGGTTAATTCCAATGGCACGGGGGCTGGGTGTATGTGTTGTCTTCATCATCATTTCATCCTCATCATGACGCGCAGGTCGCCTACGGGTGTCAAATAGAAAGACCTGCACCTGGCGAGCCAAACCCGTCCTGGGATATCCCGGCACCAAAAGCCATACGACATTTCATATCATGCCATTAGATATAACGATGTATTATACCTACGTCATCATGGTGAATATTCGACAACGACTTCGCTGACAAAAACGTTGTTCTATTAAAAAGTACAAAAGTTCTGGTCGTGAGTGGTACCTTGTATTTTTCTGGTAAATAGGATATAACAGTCTATAACTGGTATCAATTTCAATTGTTGAAACCTTCATGTGTTCTCAATATCGCTGTGAATGACAGACAGAATTAGGGATTATATATATATGTATGTACCTAGTCCCTTAACAGCACTATTTCGAATGCATGGTTCTTGAATGCACAAAAGTTTGATGTGCTGTGTATCTGAAAGATTTCCGGCGTCAATAAGTAATTCTTGTGTAGGAATAAGAGATGTGTGTAAGTTATATTGATGTACTGTTATCTTAGCCATAGTTAATCTTGGATTTAATTATGTTTAAGATTCTAATATAGGCCGGACATTGTGAAAATGTTGCTGTGTGATTTGTATCTATGACTTGAAAAGATGTCCTGTTCCCCATTTTTTGGTGATATGATTTGCAATTGGCACATTCAGTTCTTGTTCGGGGGCATACATCTACAGTATGTTCCTCTGAACAGATTGGGCATCTTTGCGAATTACAGTCTGCTGCAAAATGGCCATAACCGCAACATGAGTGACAACGTATGACAGGGAAATAGTCTTTAAGATTGCACCTTTGGTAGCCAATATATAGCTTCTCTTCTTTCATCACGGCATGGTAGATCTTAGGCGTCACTTCTATCACTGCATACTGGCTGTCGCCGCTCCGATCTGGCTCAGTAACCAAAGACTTGTTTTTCCAAATGTATATAGTAGGCTGGGATGTAAATATATAGTGTGCAACTTTCATTTAACTCAAGTGCTATCAGCTCACTGTGCTTTTGCACTGAAGACATTCAAACTGTAGAACACATTCTGTTCAACTGTCCTGCTTTTGAGAGAGCACGTTTTGAACTCAAGATCCATTTGTTAACTTGCAGTTGTTATTTTGAAAAACCACTAAATTTCATATTTTATAAAAAATGCTGCACTTCTCAATTTTCAGAATTTATTGACTATGTATTTAAACATATATAATTTGATACTGTCTGCTTATTAGCTGCTTAACATATGTATTGTATATATTATGATCTGGTATTTTTAAATATTAGTACTCTAATATTAAGGATTGTATATATCATACTTTTATCTTTCCATTTCTGTTCGTGTCTATTTTGAATGTTATCAGAGAAATTGTATATTTTGTATAAACTACAACCCTAACATACCTTATGGTAAAATAGGGTTCACAGCACTTTGGAGATTAAATAAATAATGCTATATATATATATATATATGTATACATACTGTCCGCCTCTGCCGTGTAGTGGTTAGTGCGATTAGCTCCCGCCCCTGGAGCCCCGGGTTCGATTCCCGGCTCTGCCACGAAATTTGAAAAGTAGTACGAGGGCTGGAACGGGGTCCACTCAGCCTCGGGAGGTCATCTGAGTAGAGGTGGTTTCGATTCCCACCTCAGCCATCCTGAATGGTTTTCCGTGGTTTCCCACTTTTCCTCCAGGCAAATGCCGGGATGGTACCTAACTTAAGGCCACGGCCGCATCCTTCCCTCTTCCTTGTCTACCCTTTTCAGTCTTCCCATCCCTCCACAAGGCCCCTGTTTAGCATATCACGTGAGGCCACCTGGGCGAGGTACTGGTCATCCTCCCCAGTTGTATCCCCCTACCCAGAGTCTGAAGCTCCAGGACACTGTCCTTGAGGCGGTAGAGGTGGGATCTCTCACTGAGTCCGAGGGAAAACCGACCTTGGAGGGTAAACAGATAAAGAATAAGCAGAAGAAGAAGAAGGTATACATACTAGTGGACTCGTGCCGCCCCACAGCATTCCTTACAAATAGGTCAGATAACTCGTCTTCATATTCTTGTCCCAATCATATTCTTTTGCCTGCCCTTTTAAGTAGTTCTATGAACAGTTACTGTAATACCGACACATAATAACTGATTAATTCCTAATTTAGTTTATAACACTTCTTTCTATACAGTATTATCTCTGCTTTAACCACTCGGCCGTATCCGGATCTTAAAGTGTTCAAACGATCTTGCCCGAGATAGTGCATGGCTGAATACTGGTACGGCTAAGTAGACAATCCACTTTCAAGAGTTTGTCCCTGAGCTCTATTTGTTGTATACAAGGAACTTGGTATGCAGTAACACAGCATAAAGTTTATTTCTTCAAGAGTTTTATACAGTATTTACAAGAAACAAAATGAAACTTGTCTGGAAGCTTGATTGAATGCACGCAGGTAATGCTGTTATAGACTGAAAGTCTGTGGCACAAATATATATTTACAGAGAGAGAGTCCTATATACACATTTACACCTATCTTGAGGAGATAGTCAATTTCACTGGGAAATGTCCTTAGATAGTCGAAAACTATCTGTTGTGGGATAACAAGCGTAACTTGTAGGGAGAGTCGCGTTAGTATAATGCTAGTATTGGACTTAGACTTGCAAGGAACTTGCATCAATATCTTAATTCGCAGAATGATAAGATAGTCGTTGGAGCACTGGTGAAGACTTGAGAGTGTAGCAGAATGCTTGACTCGGGGCTCGACGTGGCTACGGGAATCAGGGAAGATGAGGCAGAGTCCTGAGGTGAGACCTCACAACCAGCAATCTGTCCACCTGTTCAAAACACGTTTTTAAGAGGAATGCATCCGTGTTTGACTTGCGGTGTTGGCCTGCTGTTGGACACTGGGGTAGTCCACGGTAAGGCGAGGAATGTCGCTCCTTATATAGCGCTTGGCTGACGTCACCGACGAGCATGCCAGGCGCAGTGCAGTCCTCTCGTAGGCTCTGGAAACATCGGTGATGCGGCGGGTTGCGGAGCTTGTAGGCGCGGAGCTGAGCGCGGAGGACACACACAACACTATTAATGGTCATACAGAAGGCTGTTCGACTTGATACCTTGCCGTCTGTACGTACGTAGACTGTTTTTTAAGCTCCATGTAAGTTATTAGGAGTGCTCTGCCATCTGTTGAATATATTTGGAAGTTGGGAAAGGTTAGAGAATCAAAGAGTATCTAGCAGGGAATAGTATTCTTCCGTGATCAGAGGAAGTGTATTCACTCTGGCTTGAGAGGTAGTAATCAAACATGGCTGCATGTAATCACATTTTTTTTTTGCTAGGGGCTTTACGTCGCACCGACACAGATAGGTCTTATGGCGACGATGGGATAGGAAAGGCCTAGGAGTTGGAAGGAAGCGGCCGTGGCCTTAATTAAGGTACAGCCCCAGCATTTGCCTGGTGTGAAAATGGGAAACCACGGAAAACCATTTTCAGGGCTGCCGATAGTGGGATTCGAACCTACTATCTCCCGGATGCAAGCTCACAGCCGCGCGCCTCTACGCGCACGGCCAACTCGCCCGGTGTAATCACATTACTAAGGATGAAAATTACATAATATATCAGAATATTAATGAAAGTGTTAGCCGCTTAGAAACATGCTAAGTACAGAATGTATTGCGGGTTAGGGTAAGCCTTCGCCTGCAATTACTGGAGTGATCATTTAATGATTTGATTCTTTTATTACTGAAAGTTGACTGCGCTTAAAGACCTATCAATGTCTCATGAATCACTGACAGGCAATTCCGGACAGATTAAAACAGAAATGAAGCAAATTGGTCCAGAAGAACGGATGGACAGATTTGCCAGTGCAGTGTTTAGTAAACTCTTTTATTATATAGACTAGAGGACCCGAGCTGCTCCCCACCATTCGTTATAAATAGGTCACATAACTCGTCTTGATATTCCTGTCAGAGTCATATTGTTTTGCTTGCCATTTTCAATGTGTACGCTGACGACTTACAAATATATACACATGCACATCCTCGTGACTTACCGACTGCAATAAATAATATGAATGACGACCTAGGAAGAATATGTAGGTGAACCGATGACCATGCACTAAAAAGCAATGCCCAAAAAAGCGCAGTATATTATTTTAGCTACCCAAAAACCCCACGCACGACTTACAGACGTCCATACCCACTCAGTAACATTAAGAGGCACACAGTTACAATTCAAAGACACAGTTAAAACTTAGGGATTATAATGGAAAAAATCTTAGTTGGAACGATCATGTAACAGGTATATGTCAGCGAGTGCTTTATTCCTTATGTACCAGGCGGTACACCTCCGCGCCGCTAATTCAAACTTTGCGCCAGTTGAAACCCCTCTACTGGAGGAAGCCTGAACTCTAACAACCATGTTAATTCTAAAGGTTATCAGAAGATGTCGCTATCTGTAAATTTTGAAGAGTTCTGAACTGTGTCTTTTTCGATTTATTTTTGTTTTCTCTCTGTAGTGAGAAGTGTGAACATTCTCTTCTCAGGCCAGTGTTATCGGACCTTTATGTTTTCTTATATATATAAATGATATGAGAAAAGGAGTGGAATCGGAGGTAAGGCTTTTTGCGGATGATGTTATTCTCTACAGAGTGATAAATAAGTTACAAGATTGTGAGCAACTGCAACGTGACCTCGAAAATGTTGTGAGATGGACAGCAGGCAATGGTATGTTGATAAACGGGGCTAAAAGTCAGGTTGTGAGTTTCACAAATAGGAAAAGTCCTGTCAGTTTTAATTACTGCGTTGATGGGGTGAAAGTTCCATTTGGGGATCATTGTAAGTAGGCTATCTAGGTGTTAATATAAGGAAAGATCTTCACTGGGGTAATCACATAAATGGGATTGTAAATAAAGGGTACCGATCTCTACACATGGTTATGAGGGTGTTTAGGGGTTGTAGTAAGGATGTAAAGGAGAGTGCATATAAGTCTCTGGTAAGACCCCAACTAGAGTATGGTTCCAGTGTATGGGACCCTCACCAGGATTACCTGATTCAAGAACTGGAAAAAATCCAAAGAAAAGCAGCTCGATTTGTTCTGGGTGATTTCCGACAAAAGAGTAGCGTTACAAAAAATGTTGCAATGTTTGGGTTGGGAAGAACTGAGACAAAGAAGAAGAGCTGCTCGACTAAGTGGTATGTTCCGAGCTGTCAGCGGAGAGATGGCGTGGAGTGACATTAGTAGACGAATAGGTTTGAATGGCGTTTATAAAAGTAGGAAAGATCACGATATGAAGATAAAGTTGGAATTCAAGAGGACAAACTGGGGCAAATATTCATTTATAGGAAGGGGAGTTAGGGATTGGAATAACTTACCAAGGGAGATGTTCAATAAATTTCCAATTTCTTTGAAATCATTTCGGAAAAGGCTAGGAAAGCAACAGATAGGGAATCTGCCACCTGGGCGACTGCCCTAAATGCAGATTAGTATTGATTGATTGATTGATTGATTGATTGATTGATTGATTGATTGATTGATTTGATTCTAGAGGGCACTACTGCAGAAATACAACGGTGCACCCTAGTGCGAAGTGAAAGAACTCATTTTTGAAGAATTTTAGTATGCATAAGTTTGTTCTTTGTTAAATTTCTTTCAGTCATTGTTTAGGTTGGCTGTATAACCCTTCTCTTTCCGCCAGTTTTGAATTCGACCAATGAGTAATTTTTGTAATTAATTTTCCACCAATCCTAGATCTTCTTCAGTTTTGACTTGTAATGTTTTGGCCGTCCAATAAAATGCTTGTGGGCGGGTGTTATCATTCATGAAAGGTCTCGAATGTTCCGCGAGGGTATATAAACTGCTGATTTTCGGGTCTCTGCGCCACTTCAGTAACATCTATCATTGTGTAAATTATGTAGCAGGGGGCGGGAAGCGCCTCTTTCGTCGGGCAGCGGTTCATCGATAAGGTAATGGCCTATTAATAACTTCTTTTCTTGCTAGCTGAGCAGTTTAACTCTCGGGGCAGGTTCGATACCTTTTATCATGTAACTTTCCTCTAAAATGTAATAGACTCTTGGTATAAATTCTATCTCTTTAAACTACAAATTGGGATAGAGAGTGCCTAACCCTCTCGAGCTCCCTTTCATATTGTTTTTGAGGTGACTACGTTTTCTCAACCATTTTTCTTCGTTTCGTAATGTAATAAGTTTTCCTATCGTGTCACCTCTTTAGTATGGGATTAGCCCTTACATATGCGGCCTAGTGCCAAATAGGTTTTAAATAAAGTGTATTAGGAGTGCAAGGACGCCTCCTCTCAAGTTGGTATTTTGGAGGCCATGTAATTGTCCTGTTTCTTTATTGAGTAGGCCTCAGTAGGTTGGGTATTTTTACCCCTGTTTTCATGTGCTTGGAGGTCAGCTTGAAGGTGGAGTTTGGTGTGGCCTTTGATAGGCTTGAACTTTAAGAGCGGGTTGCTCTTTCTTAACATTTTGATTTCTGTGTGCCTCGAGCAGGCTTTACTGAGTAATAGGGAGCAAGAGCTCCTGGGCATGATTGAGGTTTTCTGCCCCTTTGTCAAACCTGGTATCTGGCTAAAGTTGGGCTAATTGCTCAAGAATTATGTGTCTGGCTCTCGGAGCCCAAATCCTGTAACACTGTAATTGTACATTCTCGATTTGTTGCTAGGCTACTGAGTACCTGTTATATTTGTTATTTCTTGACCCTAAAAAGAAAATATAACCTTGTTAAATTTTAAATTAACTTTAATTTCGTATATTGAGACCTATTCATCCCAGCACCTTCTTTCACCTCTGCTAATCCACCAAACCACGGTAACACCTTACATTCCTTTAAAAAACTCAGAGATTTACTCCCCCAAAATGTAAGAAAACTGCTTATCCAGACTATTTTTCTCTTAGGAGCATGTAAGTTATTAGGAACGCTCTGCCATCTGTTGAGTGCATTTGGAAGCTGGGGAAGGTTAGAGAATCAAAGAGTATCTAGCAGGGAATAATATTAATCCGTGATCACAGGAAGTATATACTCTCTAGCTTGACAGGTACGGCAGTTATCAAACACGGCTGCATGCAATGACACAATATATCAGAATATTACTGAAAGTGTTAGTTGCCTAGCAACCTGCTAAGTACTGAATGTATTGCGTGTATTCGTCATCATCATCATCTGTTTACCCTCCAGGTTCGGCTTTTCCCTCGGACTCAGCGAGGGATCCCACCTCTACCGCCTCAAGGGCAGTGTCCTGCAGCTTCAGACTCTTGGTCGGGGGATACAACTGGGGAGTATGACCAGTACCTCACCCAGGCGGCCTCACCTGCTATGGTGAACAGGGGCCTTGTAGGGAGATGGGCATATTGGAAGGGATAGACAAGGAAGAGAGAAGGAAGCGGCCGTGTCCTTAAGTTAGGTACCATCCCGGCATTCGCCTGGAGGTGAAGTGGGAAACCACGGAAAACCACTTCGAGGATGGCTGAGGTGGGAATCGAACCCACCTCTACTCAGTTGACCTCCCGAGGCTGAGTGGACCCCGTTCCAGCCCTTGTACCACTTTTCAAATTTCGTGGCAGAGCCGGGAATCGAACCCGGACCTGCGGGGGTGGCAGCTAATCACGCTAACCACTACACCACAGAGGCGGACGCGGGTATTCGTGTGAAATTAAATTATTGAAGTGATCATTTACTGATTAGATTTTTTGATTACTCAAAGTTGGCCGATCTTAGAGATTTATCAATGTCTCATGGATCACCGGCAGGTAATTCCGGAGGGAATAAAATAGAAATTAAGCCAATCGGTCCACTAGAACGGAAGGACGGATTTGCCAAAGCTGTTCTTGATATAAAGCTTGGTATTGTATCGTACAAGGAAATGGTATCTTTATTCGCAGTTCTTACATTATAGAACGGTTCTCTTGTGAGCTCATAGGTTAGTCCCAAAGGAGCGTTGCTTTTCCAGGCTGAGAACGTTTTTAAGATGCATTACCTGCATTCACTCTTTCTAGTGTAACTTGAAATACTTCTGTAATACCGTATTTATGCGAATAATCCCCGCACCCTAACTTTAGGAAGGCTGATTTTGAAAGGAAAAAAAGCCAATAGTGACGCAAATAAAAACCGCATTCCAATTTCGTGCCTCAATTTTTTTAAAAAAAAATACGCGGGTATTATTCGCGTAAATACAGATAGATGAAATTCTGACTGCTTAAATGAATGAATTAATAAACACTCTTCTCATCCAGTCACGGATAGCCTCCAACTGGTGAGAGAGCATTAATAATGAATGAGTGCTTAGTGATATTAAACACCTTCCACAGCTATTTGGAGACAGCCATGGCTCTGTTTAATACGAAAGTTGTTCCAACAGCCATATATGGTCTAGAGCTAATATGGGAACACCTCTCAAAAAGACAACTGCAAGAGCTGGAAAGGTTGAAGGCTAGATTCTTGAAGGGAGTTCTATGCGTTTCTAAATATACATTATCAAGGCTAGTATACGTTCTGGCAAAGGAGACGTACTTCATTGCAGGCATAAGATTTAGACTGCTACTTTCAGCAACAAGGAGTTACAGACAGCTGCTACAAGAACTGCAAGCAAAGAGGGCTATGATATGGGACGAGTTTTACTCAACTAATGCGATGCGATGTTAAACAGGGACTGGGCGCGTGGTGGATATGACCTGAGGTATACAGTGACCAGGTTTGCCGTACACGGGTTCCACCATAAGGTGTGCAGAACCATGGAATTTTAGAAGCCAGGACCGGGTTGCGTATGTGTCTTCTGTGACCAACGATGCGGCATATGCCATGCTATCGAATGTGTCCGTAGAAAAGGAAGCTTGACACAATTGTGTAAATAACTGATCATGTTTTCCAAGCATTGACTGCATATTATCACTATTAGTGATGTACATCTAAGTGTAGTTAAGTGTATATATATATCATGACCATTTGGTTGCAATACTATTATTATTATTAATAATGAATGAGTGCTCGATTGTATGAACGATGATTTGATGAAATGACTTCAATATTCCATTATGGATTCATCATAAGATATCTCATTACACCTATTTACCCTTCGTTACCCCCACATTGCGAAGGACAAAATAGCTCTTATTTGTTTACTATTTGGTGTTGGGGCTTACCTCGGATGCAGTAGGCTGCTTTATACACTGCTTGGCCCACTACACGATCTTTCACCACGCAGGTGTACTTTCTGCTGCACAGCACCTTCTTACAGCTAGGAGGGCCAACATACGCCTCTGAAACAAGTTGAGAAAATTAAACACTCTATTCATATAGACTTTTTGGGAAATTAGGGACAACAAACCACGAGCATATTTTGAAGATACACGAGAGTCAGTATTTCATCTACTATACCAGACTGAACCAACTACACTGATCAAAATTCTAAGTTCCTGATGAGGGAGTTAGATTTGTTAACCATGCAGCAGTGGCGCTCTGCGCTGTGACGAATGCTGGCGCCTATCCATAGTCCCACAGACCCATGTATATTTTTAAATATGGTTCTAAATTATAAGCAACAAACAGTTTTAATTATTTAAATAGTTTATAAATTCGTTCTTTCTTAATCTGTTCACCGTCCAGGGTTGGTTTTTCCCTTGGACTCAGTGAGGGAACCCACCTCTACCGTCAAGGGCAATGTCCTGGAGCTTGAGACTTTGGGTCCGGGTTACAACCGGGGAGGAGGACCAGTATCTCGCTCAGGAGGCCTCACCTGTTATGCTGAACAGAGGCCTTGTGGAGGGGGATGGGAAGAAGGAAGGAAGCGGCCGTGGCCATAAGTTAGGTACCATCCCGGCATTTGCCAGGAAGAGTAGTGGGAAACCACGGAAAACCTCTTTTTTTTGCTAGTTGTTTTACGTCGCACCGACACAGATAGGTCTTATGGTGACGATGGGACAGGAAAGGGCTAAGAGTGAGAGGGAAGCGGCCGTGGCCTTAAATAAGGTACAGCCCCAGCATTTGTCTGGTGTGAAAATGGGAAACCACTGAAAACCATCTTCAGGGCTGCCGGCAGTGGGGTTCGAACCTACTATCTCCCGAATACTGGATACTTGCCACACTTAAGCGACTGCAGCCATCGAGCTAAGTGGAAAACCTCTTTGAGAATGGCTGAGTTGAGAATCGAACCCACCTCTACTCAGTTGACCTCCCGAGGCTGAGTAGATCCCGTTCCAGCCCTCGTACCACTTTTCAAATTTCGTGGCGGAGCCGGGATTCGAACCGGGCCTCCGGGGGTGGCAGATAATCACGCTAACAACTACACAACAGAGGCGGACATTGTTTATAAATAACAGGTAAAATTATAAATCAAACACTTGTGCTACATTTTACAGACGCACTTCAAATTCTAAAGGTTAATGTAAAAATGTGTAGTATATATTTCATAACATGAAATACTGAACTCCGCACGGCCTTACTTCTAAATTGACGTTTCGCAAAACAGAAGAGCATCGCCTTACCTCTGTTGCCAGCGCGCTACTGCCGTGAGAACAGCTGACGCAATACGACCTCAGTAAACAGCCCTCGTAAAATGTAATACCTTACTCAGAAAAGCTAATGAATCGGCATAGAAAACAAATTCACAAACACTACACTTACTAAGAACACCCGACACTAAAAAGAGAATCAGAAAATACCACGTTACTCACCGCTAATGGCTGACCTAGGAAGCAGGGTATGGCCTGCAAAGAGAACACTCCACTGATCTCAGAATCACTTTCTTGCCACTTGTCTTTCCCGAACTACACTGTTAAAAATGCAAAAGATCTTGAACCGTGCCGAATACTACACAACGCTGAACGAGATAGGTTAACCACGTGGTGAATATAAATAGAGTTGGCAACAAGGTTTCGAAATCGGACTCTGCCGATATAAGTCGATATGAATGGCAGCTTGTGATTGGTTGGGTGTCTACGTTTCAGCATATAACCACCAGACAGAGCCAAAATCGGCCAAAACGTCAATTTAGAAGTAAGTAAAGTGTCTATCATTTGAAATAATGATATGTTAAACTACAGTATAAAATAACAAAACACCAAATACAAACCATTCTGGGCTTGAAATTATATTATTGAATTTGCTATTCATTACGTATTTGGAAACTGGACACCCCTGGCGTAAAAATTCAACACAAATTAAGACATAAAAAATTTGCAGTAGTCTTACCCTATATTTTGCACATGAATCACATTACCTTTCTTGTCTGATTCGTCAGGGTTTGCTTCCAGTAACGCTCATTTTCTTGTTCACCGGCCATGATTCACTAAATACAATTTCATTAAATACAAAATTTCATACTAAACCCACCAAGAAGTAAGTAATCAACATTTGCAAACTTATTTTTAAATCCTAATGCGCGTAGACGTACTTTTTTTTAGACACGTGCATGCACTTACAAGTGTAACACGAATACTGGTGCCAAGCCTGACAAACGCAAACGGCTAATATTTCCGGTTCTATAACTGATCACGCAACCCGAGTGTGCGAAGTCAAAACTATATAACTAGAGAGGAAGGTACACAGAGAAACAGGTGTGCAACTCCCATCATTCGCCCACCAAGTATAAGAGTATGTGGGTCAGAGAGACTCCTCCCAGGGTTTGCCCCAGGGGCTCTAAACTTTGGAGCGTGGGTTGGCGACCACGGGGCCGTCAGCTGAGTCCTGACATTGTTTCCACTTACTTGTGCCAGGCTCCTCACTTTCATCTATCCTATCCGACCCCCCTTGGTCAACTCTTGTTCTTTTCCGACCCCGACGCTATTAGGTTTGCGAGGGCTAGGGAGTCTTTCATTTTCACGCCCTTCGTGGCCCTTGTCTTTCTTTGGCCGATACCTTCATTTTTCGAAGTGTCGGGCCCCTTCCATTTTTCTCTCTGATCAGTGTTATATAGAGGATGGTTGCCTAGTTGTACTTCCTCTTAAATCAATAATCACCACCACTCCTCCCAGGGTCAGGGAAAAGCCACATAGGCGTCTTTCTGACCCATGCCACATGTTCTTATACTTGGTGGGCGAATGATGGGGGTTGCAAATTATTATGGAGATCAATCCTCCTCGTCACTGCCGGGTAGATGGAAGTCGTCTACCAGCGAAGCCGCCGCCCAGACCGTCAGGAAGGACAGATGGACGAGGAATAAGGCGGTTAACACCGATCTAGTCCTCCCATCCCCGCCTGAGACCAGCGACGACACTACGGAGGTAGAGCACGCCGGCCCCTGGCGCCGCGACTGTGCGACCCAGTCCGAGCGGCTCAGCACTGCGAAGTGGACGCAAACCAAGGCCTACCACCAGTGCGCAATCCAGGAAGGCGCTCCAGATGGCGGATGGCAGCAATAGAGGAGGACGCCCCTTGGCGTTCGGAGGCTGCTACACAGGCCCGGCCCGCCAAGGAGTCTGTCATGTTACAGGCATCAATGTGCGCCCCACAGGACAGGGAACACAATCAGGTGTCCAACGACCGATGCCGCCACCGCCAGCCAGGAGGAGGGAGAAACCGGCGCTGCAGTGGGGCCACCCGAACCCCAGGGTCGCCAGGCCGGGAGGAGGGCCACCAGGACGAGGCCTCTTCCCGAGCCGAGAAGAGACCGCCCCAGCCAGGAAGAAGACGCCGCCTTCGCACCAGGAAGAACATGTCGCCGGACCACCAGGAGAGGGCCACCCGGCTGCAGCCCAGGACTGCTCCCAGGACAGCAGCCGACCGAGGAGCCAATCAGGAGAGGACCTCAGCGTGTAGCGGCAATCAGGCGAGACCGAAACGTCCCCCTCAGCAGCTCTTGCAGTGTTTCCGCTGCCTGTGGCGGGGCCACCGGCAGGAGTGGTGTGGGCTCTTAGTGAGGTGCAACCGTTGTTGGGGTGATCACCACTACACGGCCTGCGCAGCACTTAAAGGGGCGCCGGTGTGCGCCAACTGCGCGGGGTCCACCCGGCTTCCCATCGCAGTTGCCCTGTTTACCAGGCCATGGCGCGGGCGGAGAGAAAGGAGGCCCGGCATCATGACCCTCCCCATCCCGGAGGCCCCCGCCCAGGCGAGCTTGGCCTCATTCTATGGGATCGGAGACTGGATACGAGGGACCCCAAGGGGGCGATGCTGTGCGGCGGGCCCTAGTGGCTATCGACGCATGGCTCCGCAACCAGCAAGGCCCGAGCTAGTCACGGCAGTGCCCTGACAGACTGATACCTTGATAACTGGACTCGTGAGAATATGGATCATGGCTGGAACATGATACCTTTTCTCTACTAACATAAACACCTGGACCTATCCAGAAACCACATTCTTTCATGTGCTATCAAAAATTGTCAGATTTTACATCTAGACTCTTTCTTTTTCCGCCTATGTGGTTTTCCCTAACCCTTAATACCACGCCTTAACACCACATACTTAACACAAACTCTGGCCTTGGTAACATGTTCGACATGGAAACAAGCAGATACTCCTTGTATCACTTCCCACTCTTCCCTGGAATCTCTTTCTTCTTAGAAATAATAGCATGTCGGAGGCAATGTAAATTGAGTTGATTGCCACGCGGGGGGAGCGCGCTTCGGGGGCCCCGAAATAAAATACAAAACCACCGGGCGAGCTGGCCGTGCGCGTAGAGGCGCGCGGCTGTGAGCTTGCATCCGGGAGGTAGTAGGTTCGAATCCCACTATCGGCAGCCCTGAAGATGGTTTTCTGTGGTTTCCCATTTTCACACCAGGCAAATGCTGGGGCTGTACCTTCATTAAGGCCACGGCCGCTTCCTTCCAACTCCTAGGCCTTTCCTATCCCATCGTCGCCACAAGACCTATCTGTGTCGGTGCGACGTAAAGCCACTAGCGAAAATACAAAACCTGAGAGACTAAGTAAGCGCCAGTGCTTTCTAGTGTCGACTCAGCTGAATACGACTCAGAAGCTTTTCAGTCCTTCGAACACACAAATTCAATATAAATATTACACTATAACGTACCTGTTAAAAAACACATTACTGAACAAGAAATAAAAATAATTTCAATGAAGAGGTTTATCTCTCGTGTGCTGCTAACATATTGTGCCTCTACTACTAGGATTTTGATTAATTTATTAGGAACACCGTCGTTATCCATACCACACATTTTTTTAATATTGAAAATATTTCTTAGAAGACAAAGTAGGGGTTCCCATACTACGTTAAACGAAAATTAAGCTATTTCCTCAATTGTACCGAACTTTGAAGGGCTAAAGGGCCCGGAAAGGTGTCTTGGATAGCTCTAACATAGTGAAAAAATAAATTTCGAAAATCACTAAAGGCAGTTCCAGAAAAACAGCCTAAATGCTTGTTCCTTTACTCGTTTTCTTTTTTATTCAAATTCTAGCTAAATTAATTTCTCTACATAATTCTTTCTGTAATGTGTTCCTTTGTTCAATACCCTCAGGAGTTCTTTGATTTGCTTTAAAAGTCTACACCGAATGTAGTTAAGTGAAATTCTACAATGACTCACATTAGCACTCATAGTGGTACAAAAAGGCAAACTGCTAATCTAATCGACCGGACAACGATGAATAAGAAAAGGATCGTATATTTTAGGAATAAATAAAGAATATATTCTCATACTTAATTATATCTCATTTACTTAAAATTCGTAGCGCATATCCTTAGAAAGTTTTCAACATTGAATTGCTTGCCTGTGTTTTTTTTTCTATCAAATAATAGCCCATTAGATCTTTCACATCAAAAGAGAATAAAAAATAGATGTGATGTTTTTCACGCCTCTCTATAAAACCAGCGTTTCGTCTTAGACCTTCTGATAAATTCTCCTGTATACACCTCAAAATCAGTGGGTAGGGCCTGACACATTCCACTCTGATGATTCTTGTGCCATGCCTGAGACGAACCGCTGTTTTATAGAGCAAATGCTTCAAAAGCCTTACATCTAATTTTTGAAATGCTTTATTAGTTTAAAAAAATCTAAGTCACTCATCGGGAAGTTATACTTTCCATTAGGAATTGCTAAGAATTTTTCATAGACTAGGCTAACTAAAACCAAAAACCCCACACCTTCTTATCCTATACACACTCCACCCATCCAACCCGGCTTCTGTCACAGATAAACAAAAAGCAGATGCATTTGCCCGTTACTATTCAAATATTCTTCACTCCAACAGCACCGCGCCGTGACAGTCCAGACGAACCAACAATTCGGCAATACTGTAACCCAGACCTACCACGCTTACTACAGTCTTTCATTCATTTCAGACAGGTAGAATTCTCCCATCCATTAAATGATCCAGCTACTTCCCACGAAATTCAAAAATGTATACAAAGCAAACATAATACGAAGGTGAGTCAATAAATAAGTCGCAAAACTGCATTGAGGCAAAAATAATCAAAGTAACGTTCTGACATTTATTTCACTTTTCCACATATTCACCCTGTACATTCAGGCACTTATCCCATCTCTTTACAAGTCCTTGAAAGCCAGCAGCAAAGAAGTCCTTTGGTTGCTGTCGTAGCCAACGTGTAACCTCATAGATTACGGCATCATCTGTATCAAAATGACGGCCACTCAAATGATTTTTAGGGGTCCAAACAAAGGAAAATCAGTGGGGGCTAAGTCAGGACTGTATGGTGGATGTTCCAAGCGCTCCCCATCTCTGATACTTTTCCTTCCGTGGTTAAACTTCTGGATCCAATTGAACACAGCTTTCCGTGAGAAACAGTTTTCACCATAGACAGGATGCATTTCGCTATGCACTTCTTCTGTGGACAGTCATTTGGTCCACAAAAAATGCACAACTGCATGCTGTTCTTCTCGTGTACAGTCATGCAACACATGCGCCATCGTGCACTAACAGCCTCTGACTAAGTACCTGCGAGATGTCGTACGACAAGCATATATATGCTGCCATCTGCTGGCAAAACTTGCGCGCGTAATTTCAAATGGTATGAGGCACGCAAATGTTTGCGACCCTCGTACATACACTACACACTAAGCATCATTTTAGTCGGAAAGAAGAATGGAAAAAATAAGCATGTATGTAATTAATAACAATCATGGACACAGTGCTGTAAGAAGCTGTTTGTTCTCAAAGAGCTTATTTATTCCAACAATATCGGCGGTGATTAAGTTAATGTTCTCTGAAAGTATTTTCCTTATTTTTATTTACCTATGCAATATGTTTATAGTTTAATGTTCTGTGTGCCTGGATGTAAGTAAGAGGTAGGGCACAAGCTTCAGTGTTCCCGTTTCCAAAAGACCTAGTATTAAAGCAAATTTGGGTTAAGAGCATTCGTATGGAAAACTTCGAACCGAATGATAGGCCTAATAATGGTGTGTGCATTAATTTTTTATCATTTTTGAAATCAAATGTGTTATTAGAGCAGATATTATATACCCATAGAAAGTGGTGATGTAATTCGAGTGCCGCGCAAACTTCTGAAGTTAAAACTAATGATGCCTATTCTAGCATTTGCCCTATCAGCCAACGTCTTCTTCTTCTTCTTCTTTTCAAGCCTATTTCAGTCCACTGCTGGATATAGGCCTCTTCCATGTGCTTTCATCGTCTTCGGTCTTGAGCCACTTGGAACCAGCGTGTTCCAGCCAACAGCTTTATGTAGTCGAGCCATCTCTTCTGGGGTCTTCCAATGCCTCTCTTGTGTTCCCATGGTCTCCAGTGAACCATCCTAGAGGTCCACCTGTTGTAGTCTTGTCGAGCTACGTGTCCTACCCATTGCCATTTTAGTCTTGCTACTCTCTCTAGGATGTCTGTTACATTAGTTCTTCTCCTGATGTCCTCTGAACGGATCTTATCCCTAAGGCTGATCCCTAGCATCTGTCGCTCCATGGCTCGTTGTGTTCGCTGAAGTTTTCGAGCACTTTAGTCATCGTTTCCAGACCGTAAGTAGTAACTGGCAGCACGCACGTATTATAAACCTTGGTCTTCAGGTTAATTGGAACATCCTTGTTGGTGAGGATGAATCTTAGTTTTCGGAATGCAGTCTAACTCATACCTATTCTGCGAGGAATTTCTGCACGTTGGTTGTCTTTTCCAAGTTTTATCTTGTGTCCAAGATAGATGTACTCATCGACAGCTTCTATATATTGGTTTCCCATTTTAAGTGGTCGACTGTCTGGGCTTAGTATTTCCAAACCAATCTTAGCAGAAGCAGTTTTTAATTATTTGATCATGCTTTCTAGCTCATCTAGATTTTCACTTATGAGCACAATATCATCGGCAAAACGCAGGTGGTTCAAATATAACACGTTGATTTTTATTCCTTTATTATCCCAATGAAGGGTTTTGAATACATCTTCCAAGGCAAGGGTAAACAGCTTTGGAGAGATTGTGTCACCTTGTCGAACTCCTTTGCCAACTGGGATTTTATTGGTGATGAGGTCTTCGTCCACTCTGACTACCATTGTTGCTTGATCATAAATGTTTTCCAGGAGCTTTATATACCTTGAGTTTATCATGGCATTTTGAAGTGCCTTCATGATTGCCCAAATCTCCACTGAATCAATGAAGGCCAGATGAATCTTGATGTTGTACTCAGTGGTTTTCTCAAGAAGAAGACGAATAGTCTGGATGTGTTCAACAGTTGAGAAACCTTTACGAAATCCTGCTTGCTCGGCAGGTTGATAAAAGTCCAGTTCTCTTGTGAGGCGGTTGGTTACAATTTTAGTCAGGAGCTTGTAAGGTGTGATAACAAACTCACAGGACGATAGTTCTCTAAATTTTCCTTATCACCTTTCTTGAAGAGAAGTATCACTTCAGCATTTTTCCAATTTTCTGGTATTCTTCCAGAATTAATATACTTGTTGATGTGTATTCTCACGGCTTCTAGCAGATCTCTTCCACCTAATTGCAGCATTTCATTCATTATTTTATCCTCCCCAGGGGATTTTTTATTCCTTAGTTGTTTAAGTGCATTTTCAATCTCAGCAGTGGTTACTTCCGGTGTTACTTCATGTGTATAATTTTAGGCTAGTTGTTCATCACTGGGTGGTTTATTAATGGTTGATGTATACAGCTTGTAGTAGAAATCTCTAATAACTTCAGTAATGTTTTTCATATCTGTGACTATTTCTCCATTTTGGTTCTTAAGTTTTGTAATTTTTGGTCTTCCCGTAGACCTGTTGTTCTTTAAAATCTTCATGTTTTTATTTTCTTCAAATGTCTGCATGATCATGTTATTATTAAATTTCCTTAGATCTTTTATTATTTCCTTGCGAATGGTCTTGTTCAGATTTTTGTCTTCCTGTCCTTAATGAGCTGCATGGTATTAAGTGAAAGTCGGCTCCTCTTATTAGTTTTCTTCAATGGGATCTCCCGGAAAGATTCGGAAAGTTATGACGAAGATTTATGATTTAGAGACTAAATTAATCTTAAACGGTGGTGCAGAAATGATGTAATTAATTTTCAACGTTTTACAATGAACGTGCGTAAACTAAACCTAACCCCAATTCCCGTGAGTGAACATGAGGATTATGTCCTTTTTTATATAAAATACAAATTGTGCCATCAATTCTGGTGATTTTTAAGGTGACGAGTGCTTTAGATGGTCAAGAGTATCATACAAGGTACCTACGGAACAATACAGGTGGATTTTGGATGGTTGAAATTTTGTTGGATAAATTTGTTTGCGTGTTTTATCTAATGGGCTGTGGTTAATGGTGGTGTTGCATAGTATTTCATGTAAGTTTAATATTGTTCTTTGTTGACATCTATATATCTTATTTGCTGACCGGAGTTCCATATGTGAAATATTTTTATACTCTGTGTCTGTTTCAACCTGACGCTGATACAATAATTCTTCCTTCGTTATTTTCCCTTCTGAAATTACATTTAGACTTACAATGTGCGATAACGCTGCTTTTGGTGTTTAATTATTCATATTTTGAGCTAGTGAGTTGCATTTCATGACGTTCGACTTGTGATCTTTCCTTTAGGTGACTCGGAATAAACATGCATAACCTTCCCCTCAACCTCTCATATTGCCCACCGATGTCCGCCATTTTTTTTTTTTGGATTACGGTCTGATGTAATTGTAGTTCAATATATCATACTTTAATGCAGCTATCGATGTTAGCTAAAATGGCACCGCGTTCGGTTTATTCAAATCCAAACTTGAACATGTGTGAAGCACTAGTTTAGTTTTTTTTCTGTTGGGTTGGTTAGATTAGGAAACTTTAGTGTACTGATGTTTTCTTTATCGAAATTTGATTTTAAAACTAATATGATATATCAGGACCGTGTCGTTCATGTTGTGTGTCTGCATCTAAATCAAATTAAAGCAGATGCACTCACATTCAAATCAAGTGTACTCATTGTGATGATTTCGTAGTTACATATAACTCATTAGGGTGCATTAACACATTCGAAGGTAAACTTTTTTTATTAGAAAGGATATTTTCCGTGTACTTGACAGCGATTTTCTCCGGTAAAGCCAAAGAACTTAGTTGGTGACCCAATTTCCCAACTACTATATCTTTTAAGGTTATAAGAAATGATAAAGCTATTTGTTTTATTTGAGAATGAAGATTATATTCTCTTTGTTAAATTAGAAGACAAGGTATCAACCAATTACTGTCACTTACAATAAGTTTTTTTTTGCTATTTTGTTTTACGTCGCACCGACACAGACATGTCTTATGGCGACGACGGGAGAGGAAAGGCCTAGGAAGTGGAAGGAAGCGGCCGTGGCCTTAATTAAGGTACAGCTCCGGCATTTGCCTGGTCTGAAAATGGGAAACCACGGAAAACCATCTTCAGGGCTGCCGACAGTGGGGCTCGAACCCACTATCTCCCGATTACTGGATACTGGCCGCACTTAAGCGACTACAGCTGTCGAGCTCGGTCTTACAATAAGTATTTACTAACCAAGAGTTGGATATTAAATCTGTTTTATACGAAAACTAGCTGATGTACCCGTGCTTCGCTACGGAACTCTACATTGCATACAGAATTCTAGGTTAGGCAGTGTATATGTTGTAAGAATGAATTAAATTGCATAGCTCTTAACGTTACCCCGGAAACGTGACGGGGAAGTCACCATACGTTTTTCTCATGTGAAGACTGGGCCAGGGAATTTTCATTGTAATGGTAGGCCCTCTTGCCTACCATCGGTCTCTATTATTTGGGGAGTTTTCATTAAAATGACTGACACTCACTCTCCGCCTGCCCTTTTACATCCTCATAAAGAGTTTCTCAGCGGTTTTCCCAACTGAAATCAACATAGGTCATTACAATGACGTGAGTAGGAATGTCGCGATTAAAAGCAATACCATCATATGAAATACTCGATCAAATGAAAAACCACACATTTCCTCATGTTTAACAAATAGTACCACGCTGTCAATATAACAGTCTAAAGTTCCAGAGCTGGAATGACCAGGCCGCAGACAGCTGTGAACAGTCCTCTAGTACTGTACTACTACTACTACCACTAAATGTTTTTATTCCTACCTATCATTATTTCATGACGTGCGCACAATGCTCATTCCAATCAGCGCCCCAGAGCAGGGATCGAACAGCTCGAATACTATGATGTACCAGTGTGTTACGTGCCAGCAGTATCAGAAAATGTATGAACCAGAGTAATGGCATGCTAAAGAAGAAAGCCATCTAATTCCCCAGCTATTTCCCGCCAATATTTAGGCAGGCTATTGTATTCGGTACACAGAAGTAATCCCATCTATCGGAGATGAGTGGCACCATAAGAGACAAAGCACAGCCGACTGGATCCCTCGCTGCGCTCCTTATACCGTCCTTGACAATCGCTTGTGAAGCCCAGCATAAAGCTGTAATTGGAAAGTTTCACCATAATGCCGCTGGAGCGCTGGCCTCCTAAGTCATGGACAGGAAGCTCTATACCACAAATTACCGCATTTCCAGTTTTATTTATATTGTTTTGCTGTCGTAAATATTGGCAATGTGTTCGCAATGCGGTGTTTGTTGGCTTGATATTGAGAGCTGACAGTTATGCGCTAATCTGTTTATTTTTTATTGTGTAGTGTGGTGATTTGATATTTTAAACTGTGTTTACAAATCTTGGAATATGTAATATTATTGTGCTCCTTTTTGTACTTCGAACAAAAATTTTCTGCGAACAAGAACAAATGTAATAAGTGGCTCAAAGTGATTTCTCGCCGTAATTTCGTCAACAAGAATTCTAATTTATGCGCTAATTCGTTTTTTTTTTAAATTGTGTAGTAATTTTCTTTTCTTTAACTGTGTTTGGAAATATTCGAATATGTATTGCTGTGTGCCCTTTTGCAATTCGAACGGGGAAAAAAGAGCAAAGGGACACTATCATTTTACGAATTCTCTGTAGACCAAGACAAAACTACGGAGAGGCTCAAAGTAGTTAGCACTTCCATCATACTTTTCCGTTTCTATTTCGGGGACTTATCTTCTTTCTTTCTTTCTTTCTTTCTTTCTTTCTTTCTTTCTTTCTTAATCTGTTTACCCTTTCAGGGTTGCTTTTTCCCTCGGACTCAGCGAAGCATCCACCTCCACCACTTCAAGGGCAGTGTCTTTTTGCGTGAGACTTCGGGTCGGGGAATACAACTGGGAAGGATGACCAATACCTCGCCCAGGCAGCCGCAACTGCTATGCTGAACAGGGGCCTTGTGTTTGAGATGGGAAGATTATAAGGGATATACAAGGAAGAGGGAAGGAAGCGGCCGTGGCCTTAAGTTAGGTACCACCCCGGATTTACCTGGAGGAGAAGTGGGAAACAATGGAAAACCATTTCAAGGATGTCTGAGGTGGGAATCGATCCCCCCTCTACTAAGTTGACCTCCCGAGGCTGAATGGAGCCCGTTCCAGCCCTCCTACCACTTTCCAAATTTTGTGGCAGAGCTGGGAATCGAATCCGGGCCTCCGGGTGTGCCCGCTAATCATGCTAATCGGGCATTTATTACCCCTAAATTTTCTTTCATTGAATAATCCTTTAGGCGGAGTCACTTTTGCCACATGATAGTAACACAACACATTTTTATCCAAGATAATCTGAAATTTAACATTTAAACACTGACAAGTAGAAACCATTACTGTTATGACAGGCCAACGTATGAAGTGTTACCTGTGCAATGTACAGTTTGCAATGTATTTAGTCAAAATACTTTTCTCTCACTGAATTTTTATTTAAAATTCTTCTTTTTCAGTTTGTTTTACGTCGCACCGACACATATAGGCCCTAGGTTTTACGGCGACGGTGGGATAGGAGTTCGAAGGAATCGGCCGTGGCCTTAATTAAAGTACAGCCTTGTATGAAAATGGGAAAGCACGGAAAACCTTCTTCAGGGCTGCCGACCGTGGAGTTCGAACCCACTATCTCCAGGATGCAAGCTCACAACTACGCGCCCCTAACCGCACAGCCAAATCGCCCGGTATTTTAAATTCTAATGCAAGGTATGAATTAAATATAATCTGAAACTATATATATTGAAATTAAAATCTAAACATGTTTGAGACAAAATATTTATGTTATCCATGCACCGAATAAAGAAACAAGTAGGATTTTTATGTTTGTCCAGCCCTCCTGACAGCAGCACTTGAAGAATTTTAAAACTGGAATTGAATGATGACTCTTAATCTCAAGATTAACATCAGAAGACAAACGCGTTGTGGTGAGTTATGTTATGTACCTAAATGCTATGGATAATAAAAATGATCACTATTATTCCTCACAGTTAAGGAACGTCAGTTGGACTACTCCATCTCTCCGCAATTTCATTTCACGACGTTATTTTGGCAAATATCAGCGAAAGTAGCCTTTAGGATTAATCATTTTAACAGTATTAGTCAATGTTTCTTTTTTTGCTAGTTGCTTTACGTCGCACGGACACAGATAGGTCCTATGGCGACGATGGAACAGGAAAGGCCTAGGAATGGGAAGGAAGAGGCCGTGGCCTTAATTAAGGTACAACCCCAGCATTTGCATGGTCTCAAAATGGGAAACCACGAGAAATCCTCTTCAGGACTGCCGACAGTGGGGTTCGAACCCACTAGGAATGGGAAGGAAGAGGCCGTGGCCTTAATTAAGGTACAATCCCAGCATTTTCCTGGTGTCAAAATGGGGAAACCACGAGAAACCATCTTCAGGGCTGCCGACAGTGGGGTTCGAACCCACTACCTCCCGGATGCGAGCTCACAGCTGCGCACTCCTAATGTAACATACTCCTTCTTTCCCTAAATTAAGATAAATCGGCAATCATAGACAACATCAAAATGTCAGCTGGACTAATAGATATCTCCGCAATTTAATTTCACGGCATGATTTTGGCAAATATCAACGAATGTAACCTTTAGGATTAATCGTTTTAACAACATTAACCTATGTAACATTCTCCATACCTCTAAATTACGATAAATCGGCAATCAAAGTCAATATCTTTTCCATAGAGCAGTAGGTATTTCTACCGCAATAACTTAGGTCGCCAGCGCCACGTGTCGAGCTATGAAACTACTCCGATTACAGTGCGTGGACCCGATTGCCAAGGCCGGTAAAGAGCTAGCTAGAGCGACGCATCAAGTCGGGAGTAGACAAAGAACGTGACAACAATGGTCGATGTAATGTTTTTCTTTATTAATGTTATGAGCTTTCGATATTGTAGGCCTTCACATTTAGTTTCCTTACGACTCTGAAATACCACTCTTATCATAGTCGGTACGGTAAAACTGAATAAAACATAAATGATCGGAAATTGTATTCTCCATAACTTTTGTCATGTAGTACTTCTCGATAGAACCATTAACATAAGTATTTAAAAATTAAATTTTAGGCGCCTTCCCCTAAACTACCATTTTATACAGGGTGAATAAAATTATTTATAACCTAGACTTTAATTTCTTATTCCCGGATTCTACATACCAATTTTCATTAAATTCTGTTTACCCATTTTCTCGTGGCTCGGCGTTGGTGTGGACTTAGCAACGAAAATACAAATTCATGAGTATCTCTGTTATCATAGCCGGTACGGTAAAAAAGTATAAGACATAAATGATCGAACATTTAATTCTATATACCTTTAGTTACGTAGTATTTATCGATAGGGCCACTAATAACATAAATATGTGAGAATTTAATTGTAGGCTTTCCCCTAAACTACCATTCCACCCAGCGTGAAAGAAATTATTTATAGCTTAGATTGTAGTGGCTCACTCCCCGACTTCACGCACCGATTTTCATTAGACAGACAGACAGGGCGGAAAATTAAAATGTGCATTTCCTTGTTACTGTGGATATGGCCGATAAAGAAATACCATTCTTTTTAAATTCTGAACAATGTACAGACAAAACACTTATTTTAAATATAAAGATAATGTGCCAGCAGGGAACTTTAAATCCATTCTAGTGAGAAACAAAGGTTATCTGAAGTGTAACGGATGGAGTATAACAGTTAGGTGAATCACTGTCAGAATCATTGTTACCCGTGATCGGGTTATGTTTCTAATAAATTTCTTGAATGAGGTAGGAATTACATTTAAAAGCGTATGGTAATAGAAAGTTCATGCAAATAAATTTCTTTCTAAAACAAGTATTGATTTATAGAAAGAATTACGGACTGGAATAATTTAACATACTACACCAATTCGATAATCATTTAAGAAAAGACTAGGTAAACGACTAATAAGTTATCTGCCTCTGGACGACAGCCAAAATTCAGATCATTGATTGATTGATTGATTGATTGATTGATTGATTGATTGATTGATTGATTGATTGATTGATTGATTGATTGATTGATTGGTTGGTTGGAAACTGCCACTCTTTGAACAGCATCACATATTCCCCAGGACTGTTATTTTAGAATCCCATCCTATCTTACCCATTTGCTGGAATATACTAGTCCATAGAAAATACATGTTTTGAATTTTCCACATATCGCTTATCTAAATAACTTACAAATAGACCTCTACATTACATGTGTCCAATGTCGACATTTCGTTTAAAATGCACAATATTTTCGGATAGGTCTCCTTATTTTGTTTTTTGACATGATATATAATTAAATGTATACGTTATTATTGATAACGTAGCAATTCAATACGATAATCAGAAGGTTATGTTCATGTATCACAAGACCACAGGCGTGTTTATAACATCCGATGGCGTCGGCCATGTTGATTTTGTATTAAGATCTGATACTATTAGGGCATGGTCTTGACTAAACTGAACTTTTGCAGGATAAATTATAATAACATTTTTAAATGGTTCAGGACTAGCCGTAACATTCTGTCCAGTGGAAACGAAGCGAGTTATTAATTTTAAATCTCGTCACTATAAATTATAGATTGCGCTGATATCAGTCTTATAATTGATACGAGGGAAATGATACTACTACTAATAATAAAAAACATTTTACCGGAGGAATGATATCTGTGAATGGTCCAGAGCTAGCCATATTTTTCTAAAAAGTAGAACTATTGGTTCAGGTTAGAGGTTACGAAATTTCTTCGTAATTTTTTTTCATAAATGGAGGATAATAATTGCTTTCACATAAATCAATAGTAAAATTTGCGGTTAATTAATACATATCATTATTCCTAGAGAAATATAGATACGTAACTACTGTACGGCGATTATTTCGCTGTAGACACAAGATTCTTCTGTGGCGTTCCGCTTCATCGTGCGTCTTTTGTTTCCTTCTCGACGACCAGGGCTAGTCCCGACGAATGAAAGTGCTATGTCTGTGAATTCTCAATATCTTTGTCCATCATGGCTACCGCGGGCAGTTCAAACGGGAAAATGCGGGTGAAAAGTATATTGTAAATAGCACAAAAAATATTGTTGTTGAAAGAAAAATAGCACGATCCCTGGATCAATAATTATATTAATTAATGAGTTATGGGCAGAAGTCATCAACTCGCCCCACCAAGTAACATGAAACAAAGCAAAGGAATTCAAAGAAGTTAAGTGAGAAAAAACTGAACACACAAAAGTGTTACATGAACAAAAGACATACTGAAGCACAGTGATGTAGTAGAATTCATAGTTGTAATGTAGCGAAGTATATTATATAATTTCTCTAGTAATAATGGTATTTATTAATTTACAGCTAATTTAAATCTTAATTTGCTTAAAAGCAATTATTATCTTCCATTTACGACAAAATTTATAATGAAATTTCATGGATACGATGTCCGACTCGTTGACTGAACGGTCAGCGTACTGGCCTTCGGTTCAGAGGGTCCTGGGTTCGATTCTCGGCCGGGTCGGGGATTTTAACCTTAATTGGTTAATTCCAATGGCACGGGGGCTGGGTGTATGTGTTGTCTTCATCATCATCATTTCATCCTCATCACGACGCGCAGGTCGCCTACGGGAGTCAAATAGAAAGACCTGCACCTGGCGAGCCGAACCCGTCCTGGGATATCCCGGCACTAAAAGCCATACGACATTTATGGATACGATTCGTTCACGTGCCTCTTAGACATCTGCTGAAAAATTATTTAAAACACACAAGGAAACAACGTCTGACATGTATAGAAAGAAGAAATATTTGTAGCAAAATTAAACATACCTTAATGGAGAGGAGGATAGAGATCGGCAGCTGCCCGGAAGAAATTGTGGACTCTGTTGTGTATTGGGAAGGCACTTTTGAAAAGAAATTCGGAAAGGTAGCCGACGAAATGATGATTTCTCCTCCCAAATGCCGGAATAGAATTGCTTCCGTGTTTTAAATGGCGCCACCTATTTCTAATATTCTGGGTATGCACAGGTCTATCATCAGGCATCACCCTCCTGTTCACATGCCCTCTCTTGCTGCTGTCGAGAAACTGAATGCAGTGATTGACTCTAAGATGAACGTACCCTTCATCCTCTAAACAATCGTATGTTTCCCAGAAGTCTGTATTGACCCTGGCAATATCCACTCTTTTATAACTTCCAATAAGGTATCCTTGTTCCGACTTTCCACTGGAACAACAAAAAAGTTCCTGTGATTGTCCCTTTCAACGCCACCGAATAGCCACTGCTCTGTGATGTACCTGCAGCGGTGGTATTTAGATCTGCCGAATTTGCTTTCGTCTAGTTCCACAATAACATTCTCTCCACCAATTTTATTTTTGTTGCGATCTACCCATGCTACGCAAACCTCGCGGCAAAAGCGGCTCCAATCAACGACAGTTGTGTCAGAAAAACCCAGTTCGCTCTTTAAAACAGCGAATCTTGGATTTGCGAGTGTGCACCAGAGCACAACGAAATATCCTACTTCGAATATAGAAAGTTTCGACCTCTCAAAAAATGTATTTCTCTTACCACTAACCCACCAATCACACTTCACACCGTTGATCCTACGAGAGCACCTAAAAAATAGGTCGGTCCCTCGCCGAATACTCAGTTTGCAGCTATGCCCACATTTTTCACATATTCTCTCCTTAGTTAACAGCCCGTGATTTACATAAAACGACAACAAATTTTCGAAGTTATGCATGAAATAATTAAAATTAGTAATTTTCACATAACAACCTTCGCACAGAACGACATCCATATTTGACAATGCCTTGTTGATTACCATAGCAACAAAGAATGTATCTATTACCATAGCAACTAGCAACGAATAAATACAACAACAACGCGCCCAACCAACTCCCCTCCCCTTCAGCTGGTACCAGTCGCCAAGAGCCAGGGAGTAAATAATACAGGGAGCTTTTCCCGGCTCTCCCGTTACACTACTCTCTGTGGCTATCGCTTGAAGCCAATACGGTACTTTGTTCTAGTGCCTGACATTCAGGAGCCACCATCGGCTAAGTTCGTACACGATCGTCGTGGCAGGATATTGCTTGAGTTTTCAAAACTAAGGATGTTCACTTTCCTCGAGCTCAGTGTATTATGAGAACAGAATTACAAGTTCAGTAAAAATGAAATGGCGTATGGCTTTTAGTGCTGGGAGTGTCCGAGGACAAGTTCCGACTCATTGGTTGAATCGCCAACGTTGAGGCCTTCGGTTCAGAGGGTTCCGGGTTCGATTCCCGACCGGGTCGGGGATTTTAATCGCCTCTGATTAATTCTTCTGGCTCGGGGATTGGGTGTTCGTGTTTGTCCCAACACTTTCCTCTTTATAGTCACACAATACACCACACTACCAACCACCACACAAACACGCTATAGTGATTACATCCTTCCATGTAGGGTTGGTGTCAGGAAGGGCATCCGGCCATAAAACAGGGCCAAATCCACATGTGCGAAACAGTTCGCACCCGCGACCCCACAGGTATGAGAAAAACGGTAGAAAAGGAAGAAGAAGAAGAGTATCCGAGAACAAGTTCGGCTCGCCAGATTTGGCACCCGGAGGCGACCTGCACGTCTTGATGGGGATGAAATGATGATGAAGACCACAGGTACATCCAGCCTCCGTGCCAGCGAAATTATCCAATTATGGTTAATATTCCCGACCCTACCGGGAATCGAACCCGGGACCCTTGTGAACAAACGCCATCACGATAACCATTTAGCCATGGAGCCGGAACCTCTCCCCCCCCCCCATGGCACAACAACCCTTGAAGGGCCTTGGCCTACCAAGCGAACACCAACCAACAATGGTCAATGTAATGTTATTGTTGATCAATGTTATGCGCTTTCGATATTGTAGGCCTTCACATTTTGTTTTCTTCCGACTCCGAAATACCACTCTTATCATAGTCGGTACGGTAAAACTGAATAAGACACAAAAGATCGGAAATTGTATTCTCTGTAACTTTTGTTTTGTAGTACTTTTCTATAGGACCAAATACATAGGTATTTAAAAATTACATTTTGGGTGCCTTCCCCTAAACTACAATTTCATCCAGGGTGAATAAAATATTTGTATCTTAGAGTGTAGTTTCTTATTCCCCGACTCTATATACAGATTTTCATTAAAATCTATTAACCCATTTTCTCGTGGCTCGGCGTCGATATGGACTTAGCAACAAAAATACAAATTCATGAATATCTGCGTTATCATAGCCAGTACGGTAAAAATGCATAAGACATAAATGGTCGGAAATTTAATTCTATATAACTTCGGTTATGTAGTATTTATCGATACGACCACTAATAATATAAATATTTGATAATTAAATTTTAGGCCTTCTCCTAAACTACCATTTAATTCTGCGTGAATAAAGTGATTTGTAGCCTAGATTTTAGCGACTCATTCTCCGACTTCTAATACCAGTTTTCAATGAGATAGGACCATTAATAACGTAAATATTCAAGAATTAAATTTTAGGCCTTCCCTTAAACTATAATTTCACTCAGCGTGGATAAAATTATTTATAGCCTATATTGTAGCGAATTACTTCGCGACTTCGAATACCAATTTTTATTAAGATAGGACCACTAATAATATAAATATTTGAAAATTAAATTTTAGGCCTTCCCCGAAACTACCATTTCTATCAGCGTGGATAATATTGTTTATAGCTTAGATTGTAGCGACTTATTCCTCGACTTTGCATACCGATTTTCATTAAATTATCTTTAACCGTTCTCTAGTGATGCGTGTACAACATACATGCAGACAGACAGACAGAAATTACGGAAAAGAAAAAAGTGCACTTCCCTGTTACTGTGGGCATGACCGATACAGAAATACCATTATTTTCATATTCTGAGCAATGTACAGACAAAACTCTTATATATAGATGATAAAAAATAATTTCTCTCTAAAATTCTCAAAGAAAAAACTCAAGTCGTCGTTTTAACAAACTCCATTTGACTATCGAAAGCTAAAGATTATAGATTGAGAGAAAGTATCCTTTTGCGCGGGATTTTCGGGAAAGCATACACTACGAGAAAGGAAAGAATGGCTGAACGGCTGGAAATAGCCCAGGAGGAGACTCTGCCACTACCATTCATATTCAGGCTTTCATGGTGTCCTATTTACATTCAGACATTAAAGATGTAGTAGGACTTTTCCCTCTGAGAAACATGAATGCAAAAACTCTATTGACTCTAACTATTGATGTCTTAACTTTCATGGACGAGCTTCAATTTGATGTAGTAAGCTTGATATTATATAACTGCGGCATGAATCGCAAGATGTTTGAGCTCTTGGGTGGTGGTACTCTAAAATCCTGCATTGAAAACCCAGCTAATCCCTCCAGGTCACTATTTCTTCTGTTCGACAGTGTACATTTGCTGAAATGTGTAAGAAAAAGTTGGTTAAATCAACCCGGTCAAACTTTTGTCATTCCTAACACTGAGCAGACAATCTCAAAATAGAAAGAATGCTGCATTCTACTGCAAACCAATCTACTTTTCAGTACACAGATGTTGAGGCAAAGTTATCTGATATTAGAGACCTATTCCATTCTGAAAAAGATATGATATTAAAACTGGCTCCAAACTTATCAAGAAAGGCACTGTATCCCACCACTATAGTGAGACAGAATGTTGCTGTTGCTATGAGTATATTTGATACCAAAAACACAGTGGCCCTGGATATGCTTTAAAGTGAGGGTGTCGCTATTTCTGATGGGACTGTCCAATTTTTAAAATTAGTGGTGGTAAATTTCTAATGTTCAGCACCCATTGAAAGGAAAATACACATGAAATGATGAAGCTAGCCCAGTTAATGGCCCTGGTGATACTAAGCTTGTCTTTCTAGAAACTATTAAGACATATGTTGAATATAGCATAGCAGCACCTCACACAATGAGGGTAAACATAGTAATGAAACATTTTTAGTAGCTTTTACGCACACATTGACTGTAGTTGTTCAGATATGCAGATATATTTTCAATAAATATAAATGGTCCTACATTCTGACAGGTAAACTACAGACGGACAGTCTAGAGGGCAGATTCGGAGCGTACAGTGGTTGCCCATATAATGTCTCAGTAAAACAAGTGCTAGAATATGAATGAAGACTCAAGGTGATAAGTTTGTTAAAAATTCATTCTGCAAAGATGGGTGAATTTACTCTCAAGGGTCTGACAGTTACTTTCAGCCAAGATTAAAGTAGTTGAGAACTTGGACAAATTTCAGTCTGCCTTGGATGAAACACCTTCAGTGTCGATTTCTCTTGAGACGCTGAAAGTAATCGTATGTATTGCAAGTTACACGAGCATGAAGGTTTTGTTAAAGTTAGAGAAAAGTGGAAAGTGCACACAGTGTAAGCAAGTATTACAATCTGAAGACGACTTAAACATCAATTGTGACAAGGAGAAACTTCTATCTTACTTCAGTGAACTCAACAGGGGTGGATTGAACTGTCCATCTTTGTTATGTGTTTATGTTGTGACATTTATAGACTTGTTCAGGTACTCATTAGGGGCCGATGACCTTCGATGTTAGGCCCCTTAAAACAACAAGCATCATCATCATCGGTACTCATTAGCAGCAGGTTAGAACTTGAATTTTTAAAGTTGGAAAATCAGAGAGATGCTGTGATTACATTAGAGATTCAGTTTATAGAGAGCAATATAAGCAATGTAAGTGATGAATGCAGTCGTGGCGTGCATTTGAAAAAAATGGTTAAGAAATGTATGAAAGTGTTTTCAAACATATTTGCTAATACCTCAAAAGTGCTGTATGATAACAATGTGTCCAGGGAACTGGCAAAGAAACTTCACAACCATGAACATAAAAGGAAACTTACTGAGGAACTTGGAGTTAAAGTGAACAAACGTAAGGTGTTAAAACTCAGCAGTAAGTAAAGTAGGCCTAAAGCATACTTTACATTAATTTATTGTTCTGTGGCATTTGCACCCATTTTCCTTGGCTGGCCTGAATACCTCCATTTACCTTCAAACATTAGCTTGATTCATTCCAGGAATATTCCAGCCCCACCTCCTCACCAATTCACTTTGATCTGTAATATTATTGTTAAAACGTTTGATTCCCTCAGAGCAAAAGGCAACAAGTTATGCTTCCATAGCTCTCATGCATATGAACAAATTCAGAAATTTTGCACCATAATTTAATTTTAAATATTCTAAATTATGTTATAAAATTATTTAACCAGTTTTATAATCTTTTCCCATTATCCTATGAAGTGAAATTGAAGAGACAGTGTTATTTGACTAAGTGAAATTTCTAAATAATCAGCTTGCTGTTCTTTTTATTTTTTACTAGCTGATGTACCCGTGCTTCGCTACGGGATTCTCAGAAAGACTGACTTGGTGGTTTTCCTAACTTAATCCAACATAGGTCATTACAAAAACGTCAGTAGGAATGTAGCGATTGAAAGCAATGTTATCATATAAAATACTCGATCAAATGAAACACCCCAAACTTTCTCACTTTCAACGAACAGTACTACGGTGCCGATCTAAGAGTCCGAAGTTCCAGAGCTGGAATAACCAGGTCGCAGACTGCCGTGAACACTCCTCTGTCATTATTCCGTTAAACATGCACACTACTCATTCCAATCAGTGCCTCCGAGTAGGGATTGAATAGCTCGAATACTATGATGAACCAATGTGTTACGAACCAGATATATCAGAAAATGTATGAACCAGAGTAATGGCATGCTACTTCCCGCCAATATACAGGCAGGCTGTTTCAGTCGGTACGACCAGGCGAATTGGCCGTGTGGTTAGGGGCGCGCAGCTGTGAGATTGATATATATAGATTTATCTATACGACCACTAATGACATAAATAACTTATTTGAGAATTACATTTCAGGCCTTCCCTTAAACTACCATTTCACTCAGCGTGAATAAAATAATTTATAGCCTAGATTGTAGTGGATCATCACCCGACATTACATGACGATTTTCATTAAATTCTCTTCTGCCGTTTCCTCTTGATGCGTGTACATACATACATATAGACGGACAGACAGAAATTACGGGAAAGTAAAAAAAAATGCATTTCCTTGTTACTGTAGACATGACAGATACAGAAATACCATTCATTTCAAATTCTGAGCAATGTACAGACAAAACACTTATTTTATATATAGATTACATTTCAGGCCTTCCCCTAAACTACCATTTCACTCAGTGTGAATTACATTATTGATAGCCTAGGTTATAGTGACCTATTCCCAGACTTTGCATACCAATTTTCGAGAAGATACGACCACTAATACAATAAATGTTTGACAATTAAATTTTAGACCTTCCCCTAAACTACAATTTTTCTCAGCGTGTATAGCCTATATTGTAACGACTTATTTCCAATGTTTGTCTACTGATTTTCATTAAGGCACGACCACTAATAACATAAATATTTGAGAATTAAATTTCAGGCCTTCCCCTGAACTATCATTTCGCTCAGCGTGATCAAAATAATTTATAGCCTGGATTGTAGCGGTTAATCACCCGACTTTACATTCCGATTTTCATTAAATTCTCTTCAGCCGTTTTCTCGTGATGCGTGTACAGACAGACAGACAGACAGACAGAAATTACGGAAAAGTAAAAAATGCATTTTCTTGCTACTGTGAACATGACCGATACAGAAATACCATTATTTTCAAATTATAAGCAATGTACAGACAAAACTCTTATTTTATATACAGGCTGAAGCGAAATTCGCGCACTCAGGCGTCGCAGCGCGACTGCTCACATGCCAGCAATAAAAAAATGTCTCTCACAAAAGTTCGTCCTTCGAGTATATCCGGCAGAAAAAGGGCGTTGAAGAGTGGCAATCTGGCAACACTGTAACCACATGTAGGGTAACTACCTCTGTCAGCACGTATTCTTCGTGCTGTACAGTTGGTGCAGTGGTTACAGTTTTGGGTTAGCATTCAGGAGGTCGAGGGGTCGATCCTGGGTTGAAGCGTATTTTTTTATTTCATAAATGTAGTCCAGGTGGTATGGTATCTGGCAACTTAATCGTCAACAGCCATTGCAGCGGGTCCTCTAGAAACCCTTTGCACTTACATACTACGATCCTACAAATGGACGAACAATCGTTTCCCTTGGTCAGCTTTGAAAGACGTCCTTTCCACGTCGTGGGCGTGAATTTATTCGCACAAATTCATATACTAAATGCGAAACCTGTTTTCTTTCTACCGTCCTCCAACGATCTCATAGATTAGTAGCAACTGTTATTCTTGCCTCGTTCAAGTCCATTGTATTTCGTAAGGGCTTACGTTACCAGTAGGCCTAGCAAGGTATTTGTTGTGTTCAGCGTTACAAAATGTTGTAAATGTAGGATACATGAGACCTAAGGTACGGTGTCTTACTGTATTACAGTATGTAATGTCCGATGGAAATTAGTAAACAAAAAATTGCGCCTTAACCCAGGATCGAACCCTCTACCACCTGCATGCCAACCCAAAACCCTATCCAATGCACCAACTGCTCAGCACGGATATATGATGCTGACAGAGGTACTTACCGTACATGTGGTTACAGTGTTGCCAGATTGCCACTATTCAACGTCCTTTCTCTGCTTGATATACTCGCAGGACGAACTTTTGTGAAAGAAATTTTTTATTGCTGGCATGTAGGGAGTGGCACTGCGACGCCCGAGTGCGCGAATTTCGCTTCACTCTGTATATAGATTACATTTCAGGCCTTCCCCTAAACTACCATTTCACTCAGTGTGAATAACATTATTGATAGCCTAGATTATAGCGACCTATTCCTCGACTTTGCATACTAATTTTCGTGAAGATAAGACCACTAATACAATAAATATTTGACAATTAAATTTTAGGCCTTCCCCTAAACTACCATTATTCTCAGCGTGTATAGCCTATATTGTGGCGACTTATTTCCCATCTTTGTCTACCGATTTTCATTAAGACACGACCACTAATAACATAAATATTTGAGAATTAAATTTCAGGCCTTCCCTAAACTACTTTCGCTCAGCGCGATTAAAATAATTTATAGCCTAGATAGTAGCGGTTCAACACCCGACTGTACATTCCGATTTTCATTAAATTCTCTTCAGCCGTTTTCTCGTGATGCGTGTACAGACAGACAGACAGACAGAAATTACGGAAAAGTAAAAAATGCATTTTCTTGTTACTGTGAATATGAACGATACAGAAACGCCATTCTTTTCAAATTCTAAGCAATGTACAAACTCTTATTTTATATATAGATTACATTTCAGGCCTTCCCCTAAACTACCATTTCACTCAATGTGAATAACATTATTGACAGCCTAGATTATAGCGACCTATTCCCCGACTTCGCACACCAATTTTCGTGAAGATACGACCACTAATACAATAAATATTTGACAATTAAATTTTAGGCCTACCCCTAAACTACCATGTTTCTCAGCGTGTATAGCCTATATTGTAGCGACTTATTTCACATGTTTGTGTACCGATTTTCATTAAGACACGACCACTAATAACATAAATATTTGAGAATTAAATTTCAGGCTTCCCCTAAACTACCATTTCACTCAGCGTGATTAAAATAATTTATAGCCTAGATTGTAGCGGTTCATCACCCGACTTTACATTCCGATTTTCATTAAATTCTCTTCAACCGTTTTCTCGTGATGCTTGTACATACATACAGACAGACAGACAGACAGAAATTACGGAAATGTAAAAAATGCATTTTCTTGTTATTGTGAACATGACCGATACAAAAATAGGATTCTTTTCAAATTCTGAGCAATGTACAGACAAAACTCTTATTTTATATATATAGATTTATTTTGGGGTTGTCCATTTATTGTAGTAGAATATATTGAACCCTCGTCCAGGGGTTCAGTAAATACATCTAGTTGATTATATGTGATGGGTAGTGATTGCCGACGTGTTTTCGTACTTGCAACAGTGGTTTTCTCGTATGATGTTACATTTGTCATGTTAAATACCGCCATTGTTCGCGATATTTTCGCGTTAGCCAATCCCAGCAATCTGGTTACTCCAGCCGCCATGTTTTTTTAAATGTATATTACGGTCTGATGATTGGAGTCGGTCTTGGTCTTGCTCGGACTTTCCTGAACCGTCGCCCACGTTTTAAAATGATCCTCCATGAAGTTCCATCCGTCACCGCTAGGATCGCATTCTACTACTCTAGCTTCAGCATTCGCGCCTGTTCAACTCTTTAGTGAAACTGCAAATATAGTTGTTTTAATGAGTACTTTCGTAAAAATGGTTTACTTCTGTGTTCTGTTTTGTATATCTCGCAAGGGAAAGAGGGAATCCATTTCGTTTCATACGTTTCCTGTTAATCAAGAATAAAGAAATAAGAGGATTTCAGCTGTATCTCGACAAGGTGATAAACCAGGTAGTGTGTGGACCCCTTTGGATTTCTCACTAGGATTACTCGATCCGGGAACTGAAAAAATCCAAAGAAAGCAGTTCGATTTGTTCTGGGTATTTCCGACAAAAGGGTAGTGTTACGAAAATGTTGCAAAGTTTGGGCTGGGAAGACTTGAGAGAAAGGAGACGAGCTGTTTGTCAAAGTGGTGTGTTTGAAGCTGTCATTGGAGAGATGGCGTGGAACGGCATTAGTAGATGAGTAAGTTGGAGTGGTGTTTTTAAAAGTAGGAAAGATCCCAATATGAAGATAAAGTTGGAATTCAAGAGGAAAAACTGGGACAAATTTTCGTTTATATTTTTTTCCAAATTCTTGGCCATTTTTTAAGAAAAGTCTACGTAAATAACAGATAGAGAATCTGCCACCTGGGCTTCTCCGCAAGATGCAGATCAATGATGATTGACGAAAGAGTATTTCTTTTTCATAAATAGTCTCTCAAGAGAGAAGTAGGCCTTCTGACGTTTGAAAGAGGTGAGTGCTCGTTTAAGATCTATCGGTGAGTTGTAGATTGTATTGTATTGTATTGTATTTTATTTCGTCCAACTGATCATACAGTGATATGGGACACGTCAATAATCATATTTACAGTAACAAAGGATAAAACAGTAATATACATGCCATGATAAATAAAGAGAAATATACAATGTGGTAAAGAGGCACAGATTTAAAAAAAATAAAAAAAAGTGATACATAAGTTAATTTTCAAGAGCTAAGTATTCTTCAATAGAATAAAAACAATGGTTAGAAACAAATTTGAATAATTCTTTCTTAAATTTTGAACATGGTTTTATCTGCTTAATGCAGTCTGGTAATTTATTAAATAAATGTACTCCTGCATAACTCAAACTTGATTCATATAGCTTAGTTTTGTGTGGTTCTATGTGCAGACTGTGTTTATTTCTAGTATTATACCTATGTACATCAGAATTTATGGTGTAGCTGTTTACATTCTCCTTCATATATACAAGTGTATGGAAGATATAAAGGCTAGGCAATGGTAAAATAAAATAAAGTTTAAAGTATTTCTTGCAGCTTGTCCTCCTGCCGACACCGGCCATTCCTCTAATTATTTTCTTTTGTAACTTAAAGATGACTTTGCTATATCGTGAATTCCCCCAGTAAATGATTCCATAGGTTAGTATGGGATGGACATATGCAAAATACATAATTTGACAAGCCTTTAAATTAAAACTATTTTTCAAAGACATTATCATGAAATAAATTCTACTAAGCTTTTTCCCTATAAACTCTGTATGTTTATCCCAGGTTAATGATTCATCCATCCACAAGCCAAGAAACTTTGTTGATGATGAGTACTCAATTATGGTCTCTCCAAATGATATTGGACTAACTTCCATATTTAAATTAATCTTATGGTGAAATCTAATCACAGAAGTTTTCTGTTTACTTAAAATTAATTTATTATCCTCAAGCCAGCTCAGGATATTACTCACTATATTGCCTGCCTTCAATTCTAACCCTTCAGAACTTTCATCAGCTACAAAGACAGTAATATCATCTGCAAACAAAGTTAATTGCACTCCTTGAATATCATCGACAATTTGGACGATATCATTAATAAATACTAAAAATAATAATGGTCCTAAAACTGACCCCTGTGGAACACCATGATCTATGTTTCTGGCACAGGAATACACATTCTTAATTATATTTTTGCTCAAATCAGTACCGGTATATGATATTTCAACAATCTGCCTTCTATCCCCTAAAAATGATTTGAACCAGTCATAGGCCATTCCCCGAACTCCATACATGTATAACTTTTCTAAAAGCAAGCTGTGGTCAATTATATCAAAAGCTTTTGTTAAGTCCAAGAAAATACCTAAACATGCACCCTTCCCATCTAGTGTGTCATATATCCGTTCAATAAAGTTAATGAATGCTGTGGTAGTTGATCTATTTTTACGAAAGCCATTCTGGCAACCAGCTAATATATTATGCTTCTCTAAGAATGATAACAGTCTATCGTACATAATTCTTTCCAGTATTTTGGAGAATACAGAGGGGAGGCAGACAGGCCTATAGTTACCAGCATCTTCTTCACTACCCTTTTTATGTATCGGAACAACTTTGGTTACCTTGAATTTGTCTGGAAATTTACCAGTGGTTAGTGACAAATTTATCAAGTAACAGAGAGGCTTGATTATGTATTGGTAACAGCATTGAATAAGGTAGTTTGAATAACCATCTAAACCAGAAGACTTCTTTTTACCCATCTGTTTTATTATCTTATCTATCTCTTGCTCAGTCACAGGAGTAAGAAACATGGATGATACATTCCTGTGAACTGTATTCAAGTTTGTTCTTGTCACTGATGTTTGAAAATTTTCCGTTAACCTCAAAACTGCTTCTATAAAATAGTTACTAAATATTTCTGCAACTTCTTCTGGATCACTGATTTCTTTCCCTGCATTTGTAAGAGTAATATTATTTTTTAATGGAACTAGAGTACCTTTCTCCCTTTTTATAATGTTCCACATACATTTAGACCTGTTTTTAGAATTTTTTAGCTCATTCTCATTATGCAATCTTTTGGCAGCCTTCAAAACTTCTTGATATATGTTCTTATACTTCTTATAATAATCCTTCAATTCAGATGAGGTGTTACTCCCTTTCACACATTTGCTTAAAAACCTTAATCGTCTACTTGAATTTCTAATTCCTGTTGTAATCCACCCATTCCTATAATTCTTTACAATTATCCTTTTGACTGGTATTGCCACTTGATAATAATAATCGAACAAACCCAAAAACTCACTGAAGGCCTCATTAGTTGAGTTATTTCTATATACACTCTCCCAAGTTTCCTTGGCCAATAACTGGTTAAAATATGAAATATTTTCCTTGTTGCACATTCTAGTTTCCCTGTAAATTACATTGTTATTTTTTAAATTATGGTTTCCTATTACCCTAAAATTTAGATGCACAATTTGAGCAGAATGATCTGAAAAACCTGTATCATAAACTTCTATTTCATAGTTCCACATTTCCTCATTCAATACGACTTGATCTACTGCTGACTTTGTATCCCCAGATATTCTAGTTGGTTGATTTACAACTGCCTTTAGACCGTACAAGGAAAACAACATTTCTAGCCTTTGCTTATCTCGCCCACCATTATTCCCTAAAAAATCTACATTGAAGTCACCCATGATTATTACATTTTTGTTATGATTCTGTAGGTCATCTAAAATAATTTCAATATTATTATAAAAAGTTTCAACATTACTAGAAGGATTTCTATAAATGCATATAAGTATTAACTTATAATCCACTAGTTCAACAAAGCTAGCCTCGAAATGCTCCTCTACATTCAGATATTCAAATTTATCCAACTGCTTACATTTGATATTATTATTCACATATATACATGAACCTCCACACTTCATTTTCTTTCTACAAAACTTACTTGCAAGAGCATAACCTTCTAATACAAAATTTGAAATCTCATCCTCCATCAACCAATGTTCAGTTAAGCATAAAACATCATACCCTTGTAGGTTATCTGCCAACAGAACCTCCATACTTAGAATTTTATTTCTTAAAGATTGAACATTCTGGTGGAACAAATTTAGCTCTCCCTTTAGATTATAACTATTGCTACCTTTTACCATAAAAAATCCTGCTCTAGTAATACTGGTCGTTTCCTTGTCCTACTTGACGTTCTTATTTCTGGTTGTTTAGCTTGCCCTCCTTCAGTTCGTCCTGATGGTGCTCCAACATCCAACTTCTCCAGTAACTCCTCTCCTCGTTCATCCAACTGACTGCTACTGATGATCTCAATGGTTTCCTCACAAGTTTTCCCTGAGTACTCAGTGCTTTCTGGTATTGCTGTCTCTGATGATTGTGGTAGAATCACATTAATCCCTTTCAGCTGATGTTCTTCTCCTAGGCATCCTTCTTTAGTGGTAGCACTCACCTCAACTACTTCCTCAACTCTTCTTACTTTCATTACCTGCAAATGTTCTGCAACTTCCTCATCTTTATCGAACAGCAGTGGTATGGCATTGGTTGTGATAGCTGTTCCTGAAGTCTGTTGTATTTTCTTTCTTATCATATTACATAGCTGCTTTTTCCCTCTTCTGCTAAGATGCATGCCATGATTTGTGAAATATCCTCGATCCATATTGCTCATATCAATTATTTCTGTATTTCGAAAGCATTTGACAATTTTCTGTAGCCGCCTGTTTGTATCATCAACTAACTTATTTACACAAGACCATTCAATTAAATCATGTCGATGTGGAATATTACATAATATTACATTGGTGGTCTTTAATTTGCAAAGTGCTTTCTTCACCCCAGAAATCACATTTGATGCTTCATTTCTGGCAATATCATTCGTCCCTGCCATAATAACCACGTAGTCATTCTCATTAAGTGTTCCCATCTCTTCCATATCTGACTGAAGAACCTCTTTGAACAGAGCACCTGGCTTGACAAAACCTACAACTTCAGTCTCCGGTAGCATATCACCAAGTTCGACAGCAATACCCCGACCATGGCTATCCCCGTACACAACTACCTTACATTTTTTCTTCTTCAACCCCAGTGCAGGCTTCCTTGTAATGGCTGGAATGTTATTAATCTTTACACATTCTTCTTCACTAGCGGTAATTGATTCAAGGACCTGGAACTTATTCCTTAATTCAATACCTAGGCCTACGCCCCGATCATGATTAGTTTTAGGCCTACTGTTACAACACCTCGTACTTACTTCCGACCATGTCTCAGTTTGCACTTCAGTCACACCATTTAAACTAAGTCTATTACGTTTAATACTTTCAATGTCTTCCCTTAACATTCGAATAATTTCATCCCTTGAGGCCAATTCGGATAATAAAGTAACACAGTCAACACACTTTCCCGCTTCCGCATGCACAATGCGTGCGTCACATACACAAACACTTCGCGAATTATTTTTCCTTTGGCCTATGACCTGATCCACACTTCCACTGGTATTTGACACCTTCTTCTTCCCGTCGTTAAATTCTATGCACTCACTACTTTCCATTAAACTATTACATTTCTGAAAATTCTCAACAGCTTGAGGAGCAACACGACCGGCAGGCGCCATTTTACTTATATATAGGACTGAGAAAACTGGAAGTTGTAAATAGGCATAAAGAAAGAATTACGACATTCTCTAATCTGTAGAATAAATTCATGTAGTGCGCTCATATGTAGGGTTCTAAAGCGCGATCCTTGTGACGGAAAGCTGAACTCCAGTGTTACCCATTCGCTGCGCGGTATCTCCGGACCTTTTACAATAACGTAGGAAACGGCCTGAATATTATTGATTCAATAGAACATCGTGCGTAACTTGGATATTATTTAGGTGAGACATTATCAAAGGCTTAAAACTAGTCATCGGTTCTGAAATCGGCCCAAATCCTGTGGATATCCACAGCAAACATTACACCAACGAGATATAGACACAAGACTATAGAGTATAGAGTGGCGAATATGACTGCTACAGCGCTCCGGGCGGTGCCAAGACGAAATAGCGACGCCATACTTTAAACGCCATGCATACAGTTCCGTCCACTTATAGTGCGTTAGTTTAGACTAGAAAACTGCATAAATTATGCCGTCTTTGTGTGCGGTATGCAATTGAAAAAACCGTAGAAAAAACACAAAGCATGTGTCATATTTCAAATAAGCTTTTTAGTAAAGTACACAGTTCTTGGCCATTAGCAGAATGATGTTGCTTTTGCTTGTAACAAAATTCAGCATGTGTACAGTAGGCCTACTTTTTTCCTTGTAGGAAATTACAAAAACACCAAAACGCGATAAACGGTGTCCTGCCGGAGAGCGAATTTTGCAGTAACCTCATCCCCTCCACGGAAAACCATCTTCGGAGCTGCCGACAATGGGGTTCGAACACACTATCTCCCGGATGCAAGCTCACAGCTGCGCGCCCCTAACCGTACGGCCAACTCGGCCAGTTTATTACTATTATTATTATTATTATTATTATTATTATTATTATTATTATTATTATTATTATTATTATTATTATTATTATTATTATTATTATTATTATTATTCAAGGGATATGAACAATTTCCACCATAGTACGGTATTCTTTTATTATTACAACAATTATGATTATTTCATAATGAGCTATGTAATTCCTTTGTTTTATTACATCGATTCCAAGTGATATGAATAATTCCTCCATATTGGTATATTATTTTATTGAAGGTTTTCTGTTCTATATTTTCATTCTCTATAAGTAGGACTACATGTAGTTAATGCCATTGTATTGTGTTTTCTTTTATAATTACTGGAAATGAGTTATTTTTCTTCTTTATGCAATAAATAAATAAATAAATAAATAAATAAATAAATAAATAAATAAATAATAAAATAAATAAATAATATGTAAGTATGTAGTCTGTATGTTTCCTTTCAAAAGGAAATTATGCACATTTGAGTGTTTTCCTAATTAACTCCGAAATCATCTTTATTACTGCAACCTGTGTACTTGCTTCATCACCACGCCCACCTGTTTGATCGCTTAAGTTATGGCAGACGCGGCATTCAAGCGGATTCAGATATGGCGGTGCAATAGCCACTCTAGCATTACACATATAGGTTCAATTGTGCTTACGAGGAGGAATTTAAAAAAATACCATGCGCTCACTCTTTTGAGCGACTGTATTTACTGAGAGACTAAATTACATTACGTACCCTGGAAGCTCTCGGCGCAGTAGGTGATCGAGGGGCAAGGTTCAGTCGTCTTATTACAGCTGAATGTTTGTTGAACGCAGCGTGCTTTCTCCCCGCAGTCCAGAATGGGACAGGCATCCTCATATGCTGGCAAGACAGAAGGGACACGGAATTAAATATAAACATTACACTATAACATATCCGTAACAAAAAAAAAAGAAAAAAAACATTATTAACCCGTAACATGGACAGAACTCTGAGCTACAAAGAACATCTCACAAGATCGCTACAAGGAATAACATCCTGCACAAGCTTTGTGGCAGTTCCTGAGGAGCCTCACCTGACTGCTTACGATTAACGGGTATCAGTCTTGTCTGCTCTGCAGCGGAATACTGTGCCCCGATATGGCTGGAAAGTGCACATGTGCATAACATGGATACTAACGAGGGAACACATACATGTGTTACACTCGGATTCGGTTGAATTTTGGTAGAAATATTCGTGAGAGGCAGTAGAATGCTAAGGTGAAAACTGCATGTGCCCAGCGCAAGTTTAAACGCCAAAATTGAACAAATAAATAGTCGTAAAATTAGAAGTGCCGCGGGAGTATCGGGGTGTGGCGGAGAGGTAGGGAGGAGCGAAGCAGCGGACGTGAACCAACTAGGCTGTAACGAGCTGCGCCAGCAGCCAGGCAGCGTATAGTTAGCGCGTTCCCCGTAACTTCCCGATCAGATGTGCAAAACGTAAATATGAAAACAACACATGAAACAAGTATACAAAGGACGATGTTTGAACAGTGATGCCAATAAGGTTTGAAAAATTACGAGTACAAGAACTCGGGCGTGAATTTTTCAAACCTTATTGGCACGGGTGGATATCTCCATCTGAGACGAACACAAACAAATTTTGTTTGGAAACCAAACGCTGAAAAATAATGACAGAAAATAGTCATAGTGCGGATATTTTTTGTAACTTGTGGTAGAATCGTAATTCATTGCTAAACATTTATAATCAAAAATCATTAGAATTACATATTTAACCACGTTATGATATTATTGTGTAAGCCTCCGTGGCCCAGGCGGCAGGGCGCCGGCCTCTCACCGCTGGGTTCCGTGGTTCAAACCCCGGTCACTCCATATGAGATTTGTGCTGGACAAAGCGGAGGTGGTACAGGTTTTTCTCCGGGTACTCCGATTTCCCCTGTCATCTTTCATTCCAGCAACACTCTCCATTAACATTTCATTTCATCTGTCGGTCATTTATCATTGCCCCAGAGGAGTGAGACAGGCTTCGGCAGCCGACACATTTCCTATCCTTGCCGCTAGGTGGGGCTTCATTCATTCCATTCCGACCCGGTCGAATGACTGATATTGTTGTGCATGTCTGGTGCGATCTCTGAACATACGGTGTTCTCAATCAACAGATATTTCTCTCTCTCTTTGTGACCTACGTCTTTCACGACCTCGAGATAATGTACCGTTTCATTCCAGGGTCCTTCCACAAACACTGGTTTGTCCTTTCAGTCTCTAAACCGTCTTCTCTTTCATCATAACTTTCATTATTGTGTAGTACGCGTTGTCTCTTAGCATTTGCCGTGCTGTATCCTATATTAGCACTTCGTCGAAGCACGATAAAATCTCAAAGGAAACAAAAGAAATCCACAACTCAGTGTTGAAAATATCCTAGGGATACGAGCTACGAATTTTACTTAAATAAAGTATAAAATATCAGAATATATTCTTTATTTATTCCTAAAATTATAATAATTTTCTTAATTATCGTTATCCGTTCGATTAGATTAGCAGTTTGCTTTTTTCTACTACTACGAGCGTTAATGTGAGTCAATACATTGTTTCACTTAAGCTCTTATAACTACATTCGGTTTGACATTTTTCAAAAATCAAAAATCTCCTGAGGGTATTGAACCAAGGAAAACATTACGGAAATAATTAAGTAAATAATTTATACGATTTGAATAAAAAAGGAAACGAGTAAAGAAAAGAAAGATATTTATTTATTTATTTATTTATTTATTTATTTATTTATTTATTTATTTATTTATTTATTTATTTATTTATTTATTTATTTATTTATTTATTTGTCTTTTTGAAAGTACACAGGCAGTAAGCCCAATACAGTACCTTCTTAACACAACAGTACTTATAATGTATACATATAAGTAAAGATAAATACATAATAATGCTGAAGATAATAAAGACAAGGAAGAAGAATGAATGGAAAACACATATACAGAGAAAATGACAATCCAGAGTACAACAGTGATTATTTCTACACTATAAAAATACAGGAATTGAAACAAGGATATAATAAAGTAGTAAGTGACTATATTAATAAATAAGTTAAAGAGCACCTATTATACAGAGAAGGAGTCTGAATTTAGAAACACAGGCCTTTAAATGTGAATTAACGACAGTATGTGATTCTGAAAATAAATCTATTCCTGCAGCAAATGTGTTGTAAAATCGTAGCATTTTAATAAATGGCGAGTTCAAGTGATGAGATGTTCTTGATCTTGGAACTTGAAATACTGTGTTCATGCGAGCTCCAGCTCGTGGAACATGAAAGGAGATAAATTTGAGCAGTCCTATGGAATTAAATTTATTTCTTACGATTTTGTTTAACATTTTTAGAGAAATAATAATTCTTCTGTTGCGCAACGACGTGAGGTTAAAGTTACTTCTTAAATACCGTGTTGATGTATCAAAAGGTCAAAATGTCTTATTTGTTTTATAATACAGATACCGCAAAAACTTGTTTTGAACAACTTCAATAGTATGTATTTGTTCGTTAGAACACGGGTCCCAAATTACAAATGCATATTCCAATTTACTCCTAACAAGGCTAGTAAATAACTGAATAACAATCGATGATTGAGTAAATAATTTAGAACTCCTTATTATAAACCCGAGCATACGGTTGGCCTCGTTCGTTATTTTTGTAATACGGGCGTTGATTGTGAATTTTTCTTCAAATATTACTCCTAAGTCTCTTATTGCCGAAACTGTTTCTAGTTTGGTATCTTTTATATAGTACGACGCAATCGTACCTTTCTTTTTCCTGGTAAAAGTTACTGATTTACATTTCTTTACATTAAGAGACATATGATTCATATCGCACCATTGTACAACACGATCAATGTCCTGCTGTAGCTCATCCTCATCCTTCTTGTGATGTATAACTTTAAATAATTACACATCGTCAGCAAACATCAAACAACTGGCATGACGAAGATTATTCGGCAAGTCGTTAATCAAAATTAAAAATAGAAGGGGACCCAAATTAGATCCTTGAGGAACACCGGAGTAACTAATGAAGTTGTCTGAAATTTCGCCTTTAAAAGACACAAACTTACGTCGATGTTTCAGGTAAGTATATAACATTTGAAGTAGTGGTTTCGAGAACCCAAATTGGTGCATTTTTTGGACAAGAATTTTATGATCTACCTTGTCGAATGCTTTTTCGAAGTCTGTATAGACAACTTCCGTTCTTATCCAATACATTATACAGTGTCTGAGTAAATCCTACAGGATTTGTAATAACAGATCTATTAGGCAAAAATCCATGCTGAAATTCTTAAATACCTGCCTTAATGTGATTATAGATCTTAAAATATAGTATATGTTCGTATACTTTTGCAATGGCGTCAATAATGGAAACAGGGCGGTAGTTAGATATATTTTAATGAACGCCTGCCTTCGGAACTGGTGTAATTTTTTATATTTTCCACCATTCAGGGAAGCAAGACTTTTTTAATGAAAGGTTGAAAATGAAGGTTAGCTGTAGAACCAGTATTTCAGCACATCCTTTAATTATATAAGGTGGGATGTCATCTGGACCGCTTGCCTTTTTAGGTTTTAGTTTTCCATTAATGACTCTTTTTACCTCCTCTTCTGATATAGAAGTAATATTGAGCACATCCATAGTTGGTAATTCAGGAATCTCATCCAAGTCCATGTTATCGATATTATAATTAAAGTCAGGGATGGTATACACCGATGAGAAATATTATACTTCCAGTTTCATACATGTTGTCGTTATAAAAATAGGCATTATCACCTATTCGCGTTTCTCTTTTACTACTAATAAACGTCCAGAAATTATTAATATTACGTTTTATTCCATTTTCTACGTTTTGAATATATATTTTATATTTTACATTTTAGTTCACTTCTAAGCTGCCTAAATCGATCGTCATAATATTTTGAAAACTTTCTCTTCCTACCACATTTCTTTTTTCGCTTTAGAGTTTGGATAATATCATGTGTAAACCATACGGGATATTTGAATGAGATTCCTCTTGGGAATGCATACATCAAAACATTTGTAGAGTGAGGTGTAAAAGAAATCTACTGTAGGGTCAACTTTCTCAAAGGAATACAACGGGTTCCAGTCAAAGTCACGCACTTCACAGTAAAGTTTCATAAAATCTGCATTTTTGAGGTCGTAATATTCACGGCATATGTTCTTAAAAATGGGAAGTTTCCTGGTTGATAACGATAATAAAGAGAGTGCGGAATGATGCAAATCTTCTGGTACCAGTACGAATTCTTCATGTTTTATATTAATTGGTAGGTTGGCCAAAACCAAGTCTAGTATTCTAGAGTTAAAATTGAGAACATTGTTATATGATTTCAATCCTAAATACATCAAATTTGCTAGACTACGACTGGCCGTTGATCCTTCAGTAAAATTATAATTTACATCATTAATTTCAGCTAAATTAAAATCGGGTGGGGTAGTTGCTTTACATTGCACCGACACAGATAGGTCTTATGGCGACGATGGGACAGGAAAGGGCTAGGAGTGAGAGGGAAGGGGCCGTGGCCTTAATTAAGGTACAGCCCCAGCATTTGCCTGGTGTGAAAATGGGAAACCACGGAAAACTTTTTTCAGGGCTGCCGACAGTGGGGTTCGAACCTACTATCTCCCGAATACTGGATACTGGCCGCATTTAAGCGACTGCAGCTATCGAGCTCGGTAAAATTAAAATCACCCATAATGATGCAATCGGACATTATAAGGTGATCAATGTTTTCGACATAGTTAATGTTATCCTGATATACAGAGTAGCCGGAAGAGGGAGTTATACAGACAACATTTATAAATAGCTTTCACTTGTTACCGAGAATTTGAAGAGTAAGAGATTCACATTGTTGACTATTGTAAACAGAGGATAGCTTTACACGGTATCCCTTTTTAATAGCTATTAATACTCCACCTCCACGTGACTTTCCTGTTAGTGATGTGTCCCTATCATTTCTAAATACTACATATCGATCATCGAATAGTTCACTATCAAATACATCATTCGTCAAGAACGTTTCAGTTAACACTAGTACATCAAATGAACAGCAAAGGAGATTTTGAAGAAATAACTCACACTTGGTTCGAAGTCCTCTAACGTTTTGGTAGTAAATTGAGAAATTGTTCACAGACATTTAAAAGAAACAGGGAAAACAGAGTCTTGCACGGAAGTCGTTAGGCGATTTGTAACACAATTTTCAGGTGTACGCCCTCCACATAGAAAGGTCGTGCGGAAATTCGCAAACAAATTGAGAGGAGCTGGTTATTTACTCGATAAGAAGCGAAGTGTTAAAACACGTGTACTTAACGAGGAAAAAGTAAATGAAATCGCAGAAAGATTAGGACATACGCCTACAAAAGCCCTAAGACGACTTGGGCAAGAAGATGGGGTTTCGAAAATGTTAAAATTGAAACCATACAAGGAGAACATTTCCAACATCTCCTGTCATAAGGTACGAGGTTATTTTCTTAATTACTAATGTTCTTAAGTCTTATTTTCTTAAGTTTAATTGTTATCTCGTGTCATGCACGGTTAAGCCCGGTTCACACTAGATGTGCCGAGCCGTTCTGAGCAAGACTGATCAAAAATCGCTTATATGTAATTCAATGGAATCGTTCTCACTTCATGTTCCGAGCCGTGCAAGGAAAGATCAACTGATCATCTCATCGATCTCCATCCGATCTGAGACCGGAACGGCTCGGCTGGGATCGCCAATGATCGTCTAGTGGGAACGCGTGAAGGGCCAAGGGCGAAGAATCAACAGGCTGCCGCTGCTCACTTGTGCGATAACCATGGAAATGAGTGCGCGCGTGAGTATCAAGAACTGTATGATTTATCGCACAAAAATACAGCGACATGAACCACACGTTGAAGCTGTGGTGCGAAATCTCCGAGAAAGTTGGACAAACTGAGTAAACAAAAGAGACAATTTTACTTTATTTTGAAATTGCTGAAGAACATACAAATTATGTACAACAAGACGTACGAACATATAAGGAAATATATGTATAGTTCTGTAAAAATGGTATAAACTCAATAAACACATAAAATTGAAATATTTATAAGAGACTGTAAAAAAATTTCGGTGCCAAACACACGTTATCAACTAATTAATATTTTTCACTTTGACACTTGACATTGGCTGAAGTTTTTCAATTTGTAATTAATTTAAAATGTTTGTAGATAAACTAAGAAATACATTTCAAATTATTTAGTTAATTGATGCAGTTAGAGGGACTTAACTAATTGTAAGTGAAATGAGAGACTATATTCTGTCATTTTGCCATGGTACACTACCTGCGGGGAAATTGAAGTATGTCTTGAATTTCTCTCTGGTGTTAATTAAACGCGGCCTGTTGGACATTTGCACAGAGACGTGGTAAATTAGTCAAAGCACTTGCAATTTCTTCATTTGATGGTGCACTTTCCATGAGATGTAGTCGATCATAGCGCAAATAATTATGGAGGCTGCAAGTGGTCAGAATTATATTTTCAACATAATCGGGCTTAGAATTAATTTTTCTTAGGTAAATGCGAAACATCTGAGTTATAATACCAAACGCGTTTTCCACCACTCTTTTCGCACGTCAGTGTTGGTAGTTGAAAATTTTTCCGTCATTATTATCTTGCGCTTGATTCTCGCGGTAGGGCCTCATTAAATAACTTTTTAGCGGAAATGCAGAATCTCCTAAAATCACGTGAGGTGCTGAAATATCTAATCCGGGCAGTACAGAATCTTCTGAAATGTTAAAGGTCCCGTTATTAAAAGTATTTCCTAATAGAGAAGACAAAAAAAATGCCACCGTCACTGTTTTGCCGTATGATCCTATGTCCACTGCTATCAGCATCAACACAAGCAAGCAGAACCACAGAAAAGGTCTTCTTGTAGTTAAAATGATTGAACCACTATTAGAAGGGGCCATTATTTCGACATGCTTTCCATCAAGGCAGCCGATGCAATTGGGAAAATCCCAGACATTCCGAAATGTGTTTGCGATCCGCTCCCAGTCACTTCTGCGGGGAGTAGGTATGTAGACTGATAATAAATTATTTATCGCTTGGCACACCTGACGAACAATCGCATGCACTTTTGAGTGCCCAAGACGGTAACTAAACGCAATGGTTCGGAAAGGCTCACTTCACCATCGTTGCCATAATCTCCCAATCCACAATTCATACCAGCGAGCTACCCACAAAATCAAAACCAAATTTCTGCCCGTTCAGATTCATCTGTGGGCAATCGCCCGCCCAAGGGGTCTTATCCGTTTTATAGCAACATTTCAAGAGAATCAGTGAAAACAGGCTACATTTTTCAACATAAACTTTATTTCTTTTACTGTAGTCTAATTTTCTGTAATGTGTTCATTAATATTTTTTAATAAAGTTAATTTTTAGAGTTAGCAATGGCGCTTACCTGAATGTATCCCCAACCATCCCTGTACAACAAACAAACAAAATGGTTAACTTACCTCAAACAAACAGCAAGTTTTTCAGCCGGCGTGATGCATTCTCGGAAGGAAGTATTCATCTGTTGAATATCTGCTTCAATGAACCCCAACAATCGCATAAAATCATAATGCGACTTACGGAAGTACTGGTAGAATTTTTATTCATCGTCAACTAACTCCGGAAATAAGGTGAAAAATTCTACTTCTCCTTTTCACTTTGTCAGCATTTGATGCACCCGGAACCTGCAACTGGGCCTATTCTCCTCTTCTTCGTCCAAAATCAGGGCAATTTTAATTAATGGTTTGATTGAAAAAGGCATTTTAATTTTTGGCACTGCTGTTTACTAGCGGACCTACTGGGATAGACTGAACAGAACAGGGAGACCGAGCGTGGATCGGCTCGACCGCGGAACGTATAGTGTGAATTGGCCTGGATCGATCCACGCCCGGATCATGACTTGCTCAGAACGGCTCGGCACATCTAGTGTGAACCGGGCTTTAAAGTGAGCGAAGTGCTGTCCTTGTTGCTATGCCGCGGGGCGGGAGTAATGAGTCAACGGGAGGCAGATAAGCTGAGCCCACCTTCCGGCCAACCGATGAGAGACACCCAGTATAGATAGGTGAAGTAGCACTTCACTAACTTCACCCCAGCAATCGCTAGTTCCATTGGAGGTGTGCCTGGATCATCTCGAGGAATATTGAGACACGATTTTTTATTTTACTTGTGGATGGTCATAAACTGAAAATAATTTAGTCTCTTTGCGAGAGGACGAAGATGGTGGTACTTACATGTTGCAGCGATACTGGAGAAACAAAGCACGACGGCAGCGAATAAGAATCTGAACATCATCCCGGATGGCATCTCCCACGTCTTGATGTCCCAAGGGAAACAAACTAAAACCTGAAAGGTGACACAGTGTTCAGTATATCTCTTAGTGGTTTATAAACGAGAATGATGAAACTGGAGGATAGGAGGAGGTTATGGAATACTGTGTTTGTTTGTACATTTAGGTCGACACACATACGCCTGGCACAAGGCAAACGTTTCATTCGGTGCCCTCTCCTCCCCCTTCCGAAAACACAGCAAGCAGGAAAAGACACAAATACGGATCTGCGCCTGATAAGAATATTATACCCTTGTACGAATGCAGTTGATTTGTTACCATTATGGAATATGATTTGCAATTTATTTCATGCTTTTATATTATTGCCTTCACGGCACGTAATTGTACACATGATATAGGCTTTTTGGGGTTATGTCATGTCAAGAAAATAAGGTGAAATTATTTGCGTTTCACAGAGAACTTTGATCCGCGTCTTCAGAAGAAAATCTCGACTGTTCACAAGGAAGACGTCTCCAATAATGAAGGTTTGAATTTAGCCGTTAGTAATTGGAAGCGGTACATTCATTCGTCACCAGATGGCTCCCCGTACGCTGGAATAGCGCTAGCATTCCAAGTGGCAGCTGACGGTACCATCTAGAGTCGGTCTGGAAGGGTGTACATACGGATGAAAGTATGACATTATTACAAGCCTGGAAAGAAACATCAGGTGTTGAGGAACGTACGAATTTGGAAAACACCGAAACGAAATAACAATAGTGTAAGGACCTTACGTAAATCCTTAATGGTTGGCAACGACGTATTACTTAAGTGTCCATGTTGAAACGGTTAAGATTTCTACGTATTTTCACAGCTTCCTGTATAATCCTAGACCTGTAGTCTTTAATGTGGGTAAGAGATCGAACATCTTAGAACATGACACCATAACCCGACAGTAGGACGTGCTCAGCTGTTGCTAATTTGTCTGGGTGGTTGAGACGAATATTTCGTTCATGTTCCTTGATACAGTTACCAGTGGACCGGTGTGTTTGGCCAATGTATACTTTGCCACCATTACAGGGAATTTTGTACCCCCCAGGGTGTAATATTGGGGAAAATTTGTCCTTGGTTTTACCTAACCTCCGAGAAATTCGGTCTGCGGGGTTGTGAATGGAAGGCGGGTAGGAATTTCCCTTCGCTTCATCTTTCTTAGTTGTCCTCTGGGATGCAGGGTTCTATGAATCTGTACAACGCTGTAAACATTACCCTTGAACGTGATTTTGAGTGTGTCCATTTCCCCTGGGTATTTGATGGCTCGCAAATTCATATCGCCCTCGTGATGTGTGTCTAGAGAATGTCCTGCTTTTGTGCTGGATGTTGGTGAGAATTTGCATGGAGATAGCGCTTTGTGTGTGAAAGCTTGTTATAGACGGTATGTCCTAAGAAGCCGACCGCTTTCTTTCTTCCTAGAATATCCAACCAAAGGAAGGCATCCTTCCGACTCCATCTCCACAGTGAATTTGATTGAAGGATGTTGCTGATTTAAGTGGTTTGAAAATACATGAATTTTCTTAGGACCTTCTGTCCAGACCACAAATGTATCGTCAACATACCTCCACCAAATCATAGGTTTAAAAGGCACTGAAGCAATAGGCTCCTCCTCAAAATGCTCCATAAAAAATTAACCACTACCGGTGAAAGTGGACTTCTCATAGCTACCCCATCCGTCTGTTCGTAAAACTGCCCACCCTGCAAGAAATAACTCGAACTCGTGCAGTGGTAAACACCTTATTAATGTCCTCAGGGAACAGATGCTCAATGAGAGACATTGCCGAGTCAATCTGCGCTTAGTGAACAAGGACTCTACGTCAAAACTCACCAGAAGTGTATTAGGTTGAAGGGTTACTCGTTGACGAAATAGAGAGAGTCCCTAACGTATGATTCAGTACGTTCTATATGTGTCGGAAGCAATTTTCTTAAGGTATTTAGCCAAAGCATACGTACGAGAACCTATCGCACTAACAATAGGTCTCAGGGGAACGTCTTCTGTCCGAAATCTAACGAGGAAGCGTATAGAACCAAGCTCTTTTGAAAACATGAATGTACTTTGTGCTGTGCAAGTTTTCTCATCACCAGTCACAGCATATTTTCAGTTTCTGAAGGAAAAATCATTGCGCGTGTCGGTAACAATCAAATTTTCGGAAGATGGACCTACCATACGATTTAAGAAATCTGTGTTTGAATGCTTTAGTGTCCATGATACCAGCGACAAACACAGCACTTAAGGCAAAATAATCCGGACGAAATGATGATCTTTTCTCGTTCAAATGAGCTTCTCCAGTGGCTGAAAGACAATTTCTGGCAATATTTTGAAAAATTACAAGAAGCATTCAAAGCTCTCAATAAAAGAGGACTTTAAAAAGATTCGCATCGAGCTATTATTTTTTACAGCATATCTGCTTCGTCGACCATTCCTCTTCTACACAATGGACTTTAATGTGCTGACACGGGCCTTTTCAGGAGATCCTCTTGAAGTCATGTTTAGTGCTACAAGAATGAGAGGAGGGAGCAGTGACATGACTGAGTCACGGCCTTTTCAGAATTCCGTAAAGAGAAGTCTGATATCCGATATTTTAATTTCCACCGACTAACGTTATCCGTTGCTGAAAGATATTCGCGAGTTCCCTGAGTCAGTGTGTCACTTTGGAAAATGCCTCGCAGGCATTAGTGTTCTATTATTTGGTGCGTGGAATTGAAGAAAAACTGAATGCAGTACGTTCTTGAATAATGTTTCCATCTCAGTTAATGCATCCCCATTGATGAACTTTTTTTTTTTTTTTTTTTTTTTGAGAATGCTATTTCTTCGGGGCGTAGACATAGAAATATATTTTGCCGCTACTTGCACCATATGTGAGGAACCTGCGTGTATGTTGTAAATGTCGGAAGTATAAAGTGTTGAATGTGAGGAAAGGAACGTTAAGGACGACACAAACACCCAGTCCCCAGGCCAGAGATATTAATCATTTACAGTTAAAACCCGCTGACCCGGCCGGGAATCAAACCCGGTTCCGCCGGGTGACAGACGGACGCGTTGCCCCCTACACCGAGGGGCCGGACAGTGATGAACTTAGGCCCGTTTTTTCTCAATCTCAGTTAAAAGAACACTAACGCAGTGTTTGTTACCATAGCGTTAAAAATTTAGCAACATGTTAAGACCCTTGCATTGATCCAAACCAACGAACCAAACATTTCCTGGGAACTGTTCACTAACATGGTGTTAACTCTCACAAGAGTCACGATCAGTGAGTACCTAGAAGGCAGTGGCAGAACCATGCAGTTTTTGAGCGCGCTCCGATGTGCTTTTGTTTGAATACCGGTACAGCTGTAAACCAAGGCGCGTGAAGTCAACATTTGTTATAACTTTTTGTCTTGGCCGTGAATTTTCTGTTGCTCTATAGACTAATATGGAAAAGCCGAGAAGAGAATGCGTGGTTCATATTTCTCTTCTTTTGGAAATTATTTCCAAGCATATACCTATTATAGAAAATAAGAAAACTAATGGATCCGTGCTCAAAGTTAAAAGTGACGCTTGGCAGAACATTTGTGATGAATTCAATGTTTATACTGACGTTAGCCAACGTACGATCAAGCAGCTGAAACAACTGTATGAAAATTATCTCTTCTATTTCTAACTCTTTATGGAAAAAGCCTATCATATTCGAAATATTGAAGACACAGAAGTTCTGCACCTAATGCACCTGCTATATTTTGAGCAAACAGAGAATTTATCTGGTTGAAGCTTAACAGTTATGTTAACTGAGAGTTTAACGGAATGTTAGTCTTAACCAATGTTGATTAAGTGCTAATTTGGTTAAGTTCACTGTTAAATTATTTTAACATGCAATTACATGTTAACTGAGGTTGAATGAACCGGGCTTAATCATTCATTCGGACAGAGGAGATCTGCGCTCTCCCCGGCCGCGATTTATTGGTCACCGAGCTCGATAGCCGCAGGCGCTTAAGTGCGGCCAGTATCCAGTAATCGGGAGATAGTGGGTTCGAGCCCCACTGTCGGCAGCCCTGAATATGGTTTTCCGTGGTTTCCCATTTTCACACCAGGTAAATGCCGGGGCTGTACCTTAATTAAGGCCACGGTCGCTTCCTTCCACTTCCTAGGCCTTTCCTATCCCATCGTCGCCATAAGACATATCTGTGTCGGTGCGACGTAAAGCAAATAGAAAAAAAAAGATTTATTGGCCTAATTATGGGGCTACAGAAATTTGTTGAGGAGGCCCCACAATACTGCAAGAAATCTGCAGGTCTGCTCCAGACCATAAAAAGCTATGTTCTATCTAATTTTTGCCAGTGTAACATTTTAAAGTGTGTTAGTAACAAGAATCACCAGGAACTTGCTAGAAACTGTGGTAGGCAAATTCGTGAACTCACAATGAAAATTGAGAAAAAATGATGATAGAGGTCTCCGTTCTACCCATCTCATTCCATGTTAAGAAAACTGTATTGCTCTTATGACAACAGGGTTTCCATATCGAACGGTTCTGCTCAACACCATAACGGGAAAACGGCGGCACATAAATCTGTGAAATTCAGAATTTAAGTTCAATACAAAAAGCGGAAGAAACTAAGCTACAAATTATTTTTATGAACTAAAGCGGACGGGGATAAACTACGGCACATAAGAAAACTCAGCACTGAAGTGTAAGGCAAATTGGGTGAGAAAATAGACAAATAATTTTTATAGGCTCGAGCGGTGAGGGATGAATATAAATGCATTTAATAAATTTCTCCAGCCAATGAATGCTAGAAAACAGACGCAACAAGTAAATATTGTAGACGACTCTACAAAAGATACACAGTATTAATTTTAAAGACAGAAATCACACACGTAGGTTTATCGCATAACTCTCACTCAACGCAAAAGAAATAAGTACTAATTTAAAGCGTAAAAACACACAACAAATAAATACTGTATATGATTTCACTACAGAAGTGAGCTGCCGGCGGTTCACAGAGTGAGGGACTAAACGAGGCTTGTATCAGAGCAACACAGAAGAAGTAAAATGAAGGAAGGCAACGAAGCGCTGGCTGTTCTCGCCATTGCGCTTCCTCCATACAAATGTATTTATGAAAAAGGAAGTGTTGTGTAGTTATTTTAATAACTCACGGGCAAAAATGCCTCATCCTTTTTATCTATCTTTCATAATACATTACAAGTACAGTACAATATCCCTTAATCACGATGAATTATGAGGGTCTCAGAGGGGGTGTGTTCGCTCCTTGTATGTCCATAAGAGCAATACTGTTTTCTTAACGTGGAACGAGCTATAGGAAGTCTCACAAATAAGAGAACAATGAATTGAATATAGTTTTGCAAGAATTCAATATTATAACTTTTTTTACTATTTGCTTTACGTCGCACCGACACAGATAGGTCTTAGGGCGACGATGGGATAGGAAAGGCCTAGGAATGGAAAGGAAGCGACCGTGGTCTTAATTAAGGTACAGCCCCAGTATTTACCTGGTGTGAAAATGGGAAACCACGGAAAACCATCTTCAGGGCTGCCGACAGTGGGGCTCGAACCCACTAATGCGGAAATTATTAACATAAAAAACCAACAGTACGTCTAAAATCAGCCGCACGATGTGCAATCTACTCGTTCCAGTATCTAATTACAGCGTGGAGAAATACCATGTAAACTCCGTCATCGTTTACGGGTTGTTAGTGAGTGCCTACCATACCGGGGATGGTGGCTTGGTTATGAAAGAGGTTTGCCCTCAAGGAAATCTACCTAGCCACGATTGCCGAGGTGGCTGTTTGTGGGTCCGTGCATCTTTTAAGGAACCATTTGTATTCTAAGACATACAAATTGTGCGATGCTGTGTCTTATCGCAAACCCGTTGAGGGCCAGTTTCCTAAATGAAGGATTTTATATATACACCAGCAGTTACCTGCGGCTTCGCTCACGTAGATTTCGTAATTTTTATAAAAGTAATAATTCCTCGGTACTGCACTAAGACATTATCTGAAAATCCCTAACTCTTTGTAAACTGCGTCTGTGGTATTGCATTTTGGGACTAAAATGACCATGCGACATAGAACTGTACCTGTGAGAAACAGTCTTCTCTCAAGTCGAAAACATAAAAGTTACAAAATTAAAAAATTAAAATACATGTTTCTTCATTTTTAAAGGAGATTCCAAATACCTATTTTCACGTCTGTAACATTTTCAGTTTTTGAGATATAAGTATCCCCATAAAAACAATTCAACCCCTTTATCAGTCCTTCCCCACCCCAACCCCAACCCGCCTAAGTGGATTTTCCGAAAACAAAAAGTTACATGTTCCTTTATTTTTAAAGGAAATTCCAAATACCAACTTTCACACCTGTAACATTTTCAGTTTCTGAGATATAAGTATCCTCATGTAAAGAATACAATTTTTTCACTTCCTTTCACCCTCCTCTTAAGTGAATTTTCCAAAAACAAAAAACGTACGTATTTCTTTCTATATAAAGGTGCTACCAACTACCAACTTTCACGTCTGTAACATTTCAGTTTTTGAAATATATGTATCCTCATAGCCCCCCCCCCCCTCCTGGGTTGATATTCCCCCAAAAAAAATCCGTGTTCTTTTACTTTTAAAGGAGATTCCAAATACCAATTTTCACATCTGCAACACCTTTACTTTTTGAGATTTAAGTATCGTCATACAAAAAATTCAACTAAGTTTTCAATTCTTTCACCCCCCTTAAGTGGGATTTCCGAAAATAAAAAATACGTATTTCTTTACTTTTAAAGGAGACGCGAAATACCAATTTTCACGGCTGTAAAATCTCCCATTTTTGAGTTATCAGTATCCTAATACAAAGAATTCAACCCCCTTTTCAGTCCTTTTTACCCCCCCCCCCACCTTAAGGGCTTTTTCCGAAAACAAAAAAATATGTTTCTTTATTTTTAAAAGATTAAAAATACCAATTTTAACGTCTGTAACATGCTACGTTTCTGAGATATACTGTAGATATAGTCTTTTTTTTTAATTCTCCCACGTTGTCACTCCTGTTCACCCCCATCAATTAGCTTTTCCAAAAACAAAAAGTGCATGTTTATTTTTGAAAGAGATTCTAAATACCAATTTTCATGTCTGTAACATCTTCAGTTTTCGGGATATAATTATCCTCATAAAAGGTATTCAAGCCCCTTTTCACCATCCTTAATGGTATTTTCCGAAAAAAATACGTGTTTCTTTATTTTTAAAGGAGATTCCAGATACCTATGTTTATGCCTGTAAACTTTTAATTTTTGAGATATAGATATACTCATTTAAACAATGCATTCCCCTTGTTAACCCCCTTAGCGAAGAAATATCAAAAAATCCTCCCTTATTGAGCACCTACACTCTAATATAAATGAAGCCCCAAAATTTAATTTCTTTATGTCCAGTAGTTTTGGCTCGGCGACGACGAATCAATCAGTTAGTCAGTCAGGGCAGAAATACATATTTCTTTATTTTAAAAGGAGAATGATCCCAAATACTCATTTTCACGTCTGCAACATCTTTAGTTTTGGGGATATAAGTATCCTTACAAACAGAATTCAATTTTTTCACTTCCTTTCACCCTCCCCCTTCAGCGAATTTTCCGAAATGGTTGTTAAAGTAGGAATACATCGCAAAATTAAATGTGTTATGCTGACAACGGGAAACATTCAAAAGGGAAAACGTCGTGGAAGACCTCGCAGCAGCACTAACAGAAAGGATCGTGGAGGCATTCGGGAATAACCCGCGGAAATGAACACGCCGAGGTGCATGTGAACCAGTCAGTCAGTCAGTCCAGTGTGGCTCGTGTTTTGAGACGTGGGAAGTACAAAACTGTCAAGCCTATTCGTGTTCATGGATTGAGTGAAGATGACCCTGACAGGTGATTACAACTGTGTGAAATTAGATTAAGGAAATGTGTAATTGACGAATCTTTGGTACAAAACATTGCATTTTTCAGAGGAAGCTGTGTTCCAGGTGAATGGCAATGTTAATCGACACAGATAGATAGATAAGAAATGGGTGAGCCCTGTTTTCGCAGAGCTCCACACGTAGGTCTATGAAGACCCTTTGTATCCCTTGGACGGGTTTGCCTAGTCCAGCCCTAGTGCTCCTATAAGGGATACCAGTGTCCGGATTTTGGCGTTCCTGATGTCCTCCAGGCTCACAAAATGTGAGCCCAGGAATCGATGTCTAGTGCTTGCAAAAGCCTCGCACTGACATAACACATGCGCGGAGGTCTCCTCCTCCTTACCGCATCTTCTACACATCGGATCTCTGTAAGGTATTGTGGCCTGTTAACAGTCCAACTACCATTCTCATTCTGGTCCTATTCAAATTCATTAGGACCTTTTTATAGCTTTGACTAGGCCCTTTGATAAGTTCATGTGCCTGTCTTGCTATGGTTAACCTCTTCCAAATATCTAGGTGAGATTGGTTTATCCATTGGGATATTGCCAGTCTCACACTTCGGAGTGACACTCCCAGGAAGGGCTCTGGTCCTATGAAGGAACCCATTGAGCCCTGTTTCGCTAGTTTGTCAGCTTCTTCATTTCCGCTGATACCTGTGTGCCCAGGAACCCATAATAGGGTAACTGAGCTAAGCTCACACAGCTGATCTAACATCCTTTGGCATTCCCATACCAGTTTTGATGTTGTTTTAACTGCACATAGTGCTTTTAGCGCTGCCTGGCTATCACTACAAATAGTGATATGTCTTCTGTTAATCGACACAACTGCCATTATTATGCGAGAGAAGATCCTAAAATTATTGAAGAGAAGCGTATGCAATGCGGAACAGTGACAGCTTGGGCAATGATTCGATGGGAAGGATTGTTAGGCATGCGAATTTTGGGAGAGACCGTTAACGGTCGACGGTGTTGTGAAATATTTAATGAAGTTTTGGTGCCAGTGATGTAAGGTGTTCAGCACCAACATTGCGTATTCCAGCAGGATGGTACACCCTCTCACTACGTTATTGCGGTCAGGGAAATTTTGAATCGCGATTTACCAATCAGGTGGGCCGACAGAATGGACAGCTCACTCTCCCGAACTCACAGCTTGTGCTTTTTGGTTTTGAAGCCATTTGAAGGAGAAAATTTAAGCTCGAAAACCACGAGATATTGACATGCTGAAAACAGTAATTGAGGAAGAAATTCATGCTATACCATTGTTCATGTATCAGAAAGAAATGAGTGATTTTCCAAAGCGCGGTCGACTATGCAGTGATACAGTTTGTGTTGACTTTCTAATGGGGTCATTCTTTTATCTGTAAGAGTTATAATTAAACAATCAGTCAAACATATGGCCGTATTTCTGACTCATCCTGTATATATTAACAGCATACAACATGAAATGATGCGTAATTCAGACTGAGAAATTAATGATGCAAAACTTTAATTTAATGATTGAGGAGTTGGCGTTTGGTCAAAATTAATTTCTCATGAAATCATCTTGAAAACAAAAGTCGGTAAGCTGCCAGATGAAGCAATAATCTAACATGAAACCACATTTCCCTTTGCGAAAATCAAATGATCATAAATATGTCTCTCGGTCATGTTTGCTAATTTCAGATGGCAACCAGCAATAACCTGCACGGTTGCTATGGTTACACTTCCGCCACACATTTTGTCACGTCACTTTACACAAATTTTTGGATGACCCAGAACCATAAGAAATATTTAATGTCTAAAAATGAATTTTGACACTTGGTGCAATGATGCGTAACACATTCCCGTTATGATTACTGTTTCTTGTTTCATTATCATTTTGGCAAAAATATATTGTTAATTTACAGATAGAATGTTAGGAATTCGGTCTTGAACAATAGATATTTACTTCACTTGCCTGTGATGGGATGTTCAGTTTAGAAACGGTGCCATGTTTAGAGTAACTGTTCTAACATCGATGGTCTTCAATAGTATGGCGGAGGACGAAGGCTGCTCGCAATTCTTGATCCTCACGCGGACAATGGCTGAGTAAAACTCCTCCGGTAACTCTTATGATCTCACGTAACGCAATATTGTTTAAGGATTCTGAGGCCTTATCGCACGGTAACTGGCATTCTTAACCGAGCAGGGGTGTACAAGCGATCTTCCAATCTAGAATCTGATCTTGCAGAGGCCAAGTTGTCTCCCCACCTTCCAGAATACCAGACACAGATTTCTAATACTAACTTATAAGACTGAGCACCGAGGAAAAAGGTCGTCAGGTTCACTGACCGCTATTTGTCATGATAGCAAAATATTAAAGACTTAAATGGCGGATCGCATAAGTCAATTAAATGTAAAAATATGTCATTAAAACTGATTATTATTTTCCGTTTAGGGTCAATAAAGACTACTTTAAATAACTTACACATTTTTAGGAGTCTTTCTTTTGCAGCTCAGAATTCCTGCATTCTTTCCTAGGAAGCTTGCCGTCTTCCCATCGTCCAACCACTGTTCCGCTTTTGTTTTTCATGGAAGCCCTTGAAGTTGTTGATTTGTAATTGGTTCTGTGCTCGATTTGAGATGTCCTCTCGCCATAAGCCAGCCTTGTTGAAGTCCTTCCCCAGCTCCTGGAACAAATTGTCAGGTCTAATATCAAGTATCTGAAAGATTTGTTTTGTCAATCGCTTTCCATCCATTCTGAAGAGGTGTCCGTAGAAATTCAGTCTTCTTTTCCTAATAATCACCAACAGTCGTTCATTTTCCCGACAACCGGGCGAGTTGGCCGTGCGGTTAGGAGCGCGCAGCTATGAGCTCGCATCCGGGAGATAGTGGGTTCGAACCCCACTGTCGGCAGCCCTGAAGATGGTTTTCCGTGGTTTCCCATTTTCACACCAGGAAAATGCTGAGGCTGTACCTTAATTAAGCCAGTCCCCGTGGTGTAGGGGTAGCGTACCTGCCTCTTACCCGGAGGCCCCGGGTTCGATTCCCGGCCAGGCCAGGGATTTTTACCTGGACCTGAGGGCTGGTACGAGGTCCACTCAGCCTACATGATTAGAATTGAGGAGCTATCTGACGATGAGATGACGGCCCCGGTCTAAAAAGCCAAGAATAACGGCCGAGAGGATTCGTCGTGCTGACCACACGACACCTCGTAATCTGCAGGCCTTCGGGCTGAGCAGCGGTCGCTTGGTAGGCCAAGGCCCTTCAAGGGCTGTAGTGCCATAGGTTTTTTTTACCTTAATTAAGGCCACGGCCGCTTCCTTCCCATTCCTAGGCCTTTCCTGTCCCATTGTCGCCATAAGACCTATCTGTGTCGCTGCGACGTAAAGCAACTAGCAAAAAAAAAGAGAATAATAATAATAATAACCCCGACACAGTTCTTCATGCCTCTTAACCTATATAATTCATTTACAATAGGTATTATAGTTAAAATCATGGTAAAATACTCATATTTTCAAGATATTAATGTAGCATTGTCAATAACTATATTGTCATAATTCCCGTGGTAATGCGGTTAGATGTTATTCAGAGTTATGTGGGGGAGTTTTCGGTTTTTAAATTCGAAAGATTGATTTGCACGAGCAAGTGTTCATTGAAGGGAATTATTTCTCTACCTCGCACCGACACAGATAGGTCTTAATGGCGACGATGGGATAAGAAAAGTTTAGGAGTGGGGAGGAAGCGGCCGTGGCGTTAATTAAGGTACATTTGTATGATGTGAAAATGGGAAAAACCATCTTTACGACTGCCGATAATGAGGTTCAAACCTGCTATCTCCCGAATGCAAGATGACAGCAACTGTGCATGACTCAAACGGCGCAGCCATTCGTTCGGTACAGAAGGGAGCAGTATATAGATTAGATATATAAGTGACATCAGTTTATATACAGTAATTACAATATAAATAAAGTGATCTGAAAACACTCCTCCTTACCTATCCACCAGATTTTGCTGCCTTAGTTCACTACACCTGTTCAATACCCTGTCAGGCTGTACGCTAGATATTCCTGTACATCGAACCGCAACCTACAACAGATCGTTCACGACCACCGCCACGAGCTGGTGGAATGAACTCCGCAATGACATCAGGGAAGCTAAATCTAAGACAAAGTATAAAATCCATTGCCAGCGTCATCTTAACCACTTCCATTATTTCGTGAGTGTGAATGGGATGCATGAATGAGAGTGAATATGGTTGTTTATTGTAATGTATTCCAGTTTATACTTTAGTTATACTTTACTTACTTTAGTTAGTGATACTTTAGTTAGTTCAGTTTATACTTCAGGTTGTAAAGATTTAGTATGTTTAAATTAGGTCATTTCAGTTTTTATACTGTTACCATCATCATCATCATCATCATCATCTGTTTACCCTCTAGGGTCGGCTTTTCCCTCGGACACAGCGAGGGATCCCACCTCTACCGCCTCAAGGGCAGTGTCCTGGAGCTTCAGACTCTTGGTCGGGGATACAACCGGGGAGAATGACCAGTACCTCGCCCAGGTGGCCTCACCTACTATGCTGAACAGGGGCCTTGTGGAGGGATGGGAAGATTGGAAGGGATAGGCAAGGAAGCGGCCGTGGCCTTATGTTAGGTACTATCCCGGCATTCGCCTGGAGGAGAAGTGGGAAACCACGGAAAACCACTTCCAGGATGGCTGAGGTGGGAATCGAACCCACCTCTACTCAGTTGACCTCCCGAGGCTGAGTGGACCCCGTTCCAGCCCTCATACCACTTTTCAAATTTCGTGGCGGAGCCAGGAATCGAACCCGGACCTCCGGGGGTGGCAGCTAATCACGCTAACCACTACACCACAGAGGCGGACTATACTGTTACCATATATTAAAATTAAAGTTCTTGAAATTCTTACGTTATAAGACTGTAAAAGTTATATTGTAAACTAATACTCACTTATATACATAAAGTGGTTAAGTGTAAGGAAGGGTCGGGAGCCCTAACTTCGCCACAATAAAGTCACTTTAATAATAATAATAATAATAATAATAATAATAATAATAATAATAATAATAATAATAATAATAATAATAATAATAATAATAATAATAATAATAATAATAATAATAATCAGTGGTGACAATATTGCCGGCCCCGTGGTGTAGAGGTAGCGTGCGTGCCTCTTACCCTGAGGCCCCGGGTTCGATTCCCGGGCAGGTCAGGGATTTTTACCTGGACCTGTACTTCCGTAAGTGTTATAGCGTGTATCAGTTGTAGGAGAGCAGAATGCTTCTAATAAATTGTCATTTAATATGCGGGGTACTCAGTGCCCCGTCTTTCAGTTTATGTTCTAGAAAAGCCTACGTTTCCAGTCCACGGCTGTTGTTTATACAAGTTCTACCTGTGTACCACTTCCAAATGAAGGGGATAGAAGTATTTTGTATGGTATGATCAGTTTAGAGTAGGCTATATTAGGATATTACGGAGTACACCGGAGTTGTGCAATTTTGCAGCACCATTATGAAGATTAGTCATTACTGCTAAATGAAAGTAGCACCGTTTCTACTTCTAGTAACCGTGTACCATTGCTGCAACTTACAATGCCCGAACTCCCCTGATTGATGAGCGTACCTTGGAGCTAATACCAGGATTCGAAGAAAATGGTGAGATATTATGATGATCCTATGCTGTAATGAAACCATATTTTGTTGTTGAAGAAAGTTGAATTACATTTTCCTAAGCCCGCACATGCCATGAGGTAACCTACGATATATGGAGACATTTAATCACTTAATACAACACAACTTTCTCCTAATCGTTGGATACTCAACATGAAGAATGTTGTATGTGTACAGTTTTATTCTGCATATCATTTCTTATCAAGAAATAGTCAAGAACCATTAAATATATATTTTACGTAAGTACCATTTTCAGCAGTTAAGTTGTGTTTTGCCATTCCGAGAAATGGTCCACGCAGCCTCACTACCAGCGCTTGAGTCGGCGATCTAGATGGTACTAGTCATCTGTGACACAAGGAACGCTATTCAATTTATATACAGATATGATGAAGCAAGTGCTACAAAATAAAAGAATAGTTGGAGGGGAAATTATAAAGACTGTGAAGTACGCAGATGACTAGGCTATCGCTGCAGACACAGAGAATGATGGAAGAAATCGTAAGAATTGGAGAAGAGTTTGGGATGTTAATAAACATAAAAAAATTAAAAAAAAAACCATTTTCCCTTTGCGAAAATTAAATTATCATAGACATGTCTCCCGGTCATCTCCTGTGGGTGGGGACGGTAGAATAACATCCAGGGTATCCCCTGCCCGTCATAAGAGGTGACTAAAGGGGGCTCGAGGGGCTCTGAACTTTGGAGCATGGTTTGGCGGCGACGGGGCCCTTAGCTGAGTCCTGTCATTGCTTCTACTTAATGTGCCAGGCTCCTCATTTTCATCTATCCTATCCGACCTCCCTTGGTCAACTCTTTTTCTTTTCCGACCCCAACGCTATTAGGTTTCCGAGGGCTAGGGAGTCTTTAATATTCACGCCCTTCGTGGCCCTTGTCTATTTTCGGCCGATACCTTCATATTTCGAAGTGTCGGATCCCTTCCATTTTTTCCTCTGATTAGTGTTATATGAGGATGATAGCCTAGTTGTACTTCCTCTTAAAACAATAATCACCACCACCACCATCTCTCCCGGCCATGGCCGTCCCCATCTGCAATAGTATCAGACCTTAATACAAAATCAACATGGCCGACGCATCGGTTGAATGTAAACAAGCCTGTGATACATAAACGTAACCTTCTGATTATTGTTTTGAATTGCTAAGTTGTCAAAAATAATCAACACAATACTTTACTTTGGGTAATAGACCAATACTATCTAGAAAAAGCCTATACAGGGTTATTCTAAATGATTGTCGGGGTTACAAAAATTCATAACTCACAGCGTAATTGACGTATGAATATGAATCTTGTTTTATTGTGTACTGTAACTCATAAAGTTATTTTGACATGCATTACAAATGCTCGATATGTGCGCCTTGTGTCACTCTACACACATCTACTCGATAGCCCATCTCTTCCCACACACGAGTCAACATGGCAGCGGTGAAGCTTTCGAAGGCGGTTTGGATGCGCTGCTTCACTTCCTGAATATCCACCGGTAGAGGAGGAACAAATACCTGGTCTTTAACATAACCCCACAGGAAGAGATCGCATGGTGTAAGATCTGGTGAACGTGGTGGAAAGGGTAAGAGCATCAGATCACCTTCCGTTCCGCGTCCCATCCATCGTTGTGGAAGTTCTTGGTTTAAAAATGCTCTAACCTCCCTGTGGAAATGAGGTGGCGCACCATCTTGTTGCACCACGTAATCATCCCTGTCGTTAACAGCCATCCTGTGAGCGTGTCAAGGTAAGTCAGCCCTGTTACTGTCTGTTTATTGAAGAAGAACGGGCCATAGACCTTCGTATTTGAAACGACACAGAACACATTCACCTTAGGAGAGTCTCGCACATGTTCCACAAAACAATAGGGGTTCGTTGCACCCCAAATGCGAACGTTTTGCTTGTTTACCTTTCCACTGACATGAAAAGTAGCTTCGTCACTGAAAACTACTCTGTCAAGAAAACCATCATCTTCTTCAATCCGTTCCTGCAGTGCTATGCAAAAGTTGAAACGTACGGTAGGGCTTTGTCATTAGCTGTTAGGGCTTGACGCAGTTGTAGGTGATATGGCTTTACCTTTAGGCGCCTTCGTAACACGCTCCATACTGTGGTTTGAGGAACATGCAGTTCCCTGCTACATCTCATAGTTGATTTCTTAGGACTACGGAGATAAGCTCCCCTAATCCGATTCACATCCGCTTCTGACACAGCGGGACGCCCACTGCTTTTCCCTTTACACAAACAACCTGTATCCACAAACTGTGCGTACCATCTGCGAATAGAGATGTCGGAAGGAAGTTCCTTCCCGTATTTTGTCCGAAAATGGCGCTGGACTCTGGTAACGGATCGGTGTTGATGAAATTCAAGAGTACAAAAAGCTTTCTCCTTATCGCTAACCGCCATTTTGTTAAACACTGCTATTACTGCCATCTGGTGGTAACTTATGTACTACAGTTGATGCAAAACAAAACTTTGAGAGTTTGTCTAACCGTTACTGCAACAATAAAAATGGTACGTTTTCCACGTTTTCAAAAAAATAAAAATCACGAAACCCCGACAATCATTCAGAATAACCCTGTATTTAGATAAGCAGTATGTAGACCGCTCAAAATATAAGTCTTTTCTATGAACTAGTATCGTCCAGGGAATAGATAATATAGGATTGCATTCTAAAATACCGGTAACATTCCTGGGAGAATATCTGATGCGTTTCAATGTGTAGCAGTTTCAATATAGTCAATCAATCACCAATGATCTGAATTTGGGGCTGTCGTCCAAGTGGCAGATTACGTATTAATTGTTTACCTTCGTTGTTTCTTAAATGATTTCAAAGAAGTTGGTAATTTATCCAATTGGTTTAGATATAGTAGGGGGCACCCTTTGTAAATTATTCCAGACCGATTCTTCTTCCTATAAATAAATACTTGTTTTAGAAATGCATGTATTTGTATTACCATACTCTTTTAAATATAATAGCCTACCTCGTTCAAGAAATGTATTAGAAACATAACGTTCTCATGAATTTCAATTCTCTCATAATGATTCACCAAACTGATGTACATCTGTTTCACTAATCAAGAGGAGAATGTGTTTGAAGTTCTCTGGTGGCATATGCATTTTCGTATAAAACACTTTAACACCCAAATCGTTGATAGGATATTAGTTGATACCTTGTCCTCTAATTTAAGAAAGAGAAAATAATCTTCATTCACAGATAAAACAAATAGCTGTATCTCCTTTCATAACCTCACTTCTAAAAACCTCAAAAGGTATAGTAATTGAGAAATGTACTAAGATAGGCACCAACACAGATTTTTGGCCTTATCCGGAAAATATAGCTCATGAAGTACACGGAAAACATCCTCTCTATTGACAAATTTATCCTCGAATGTTTTAATGCACCCTAGTAAATTATTTGTAACTACGAAATCATCACGATGCAGTAAGTATACTTGATCTGAATGTGAATTAGATTCAGTCACACAATACGATCGACACGTCCTAATATATCAAAGTAGTTTTAAAACCAAATTTCAATAAAAACATTACTACACTAATCTTAATCAAACCAAACCAACTGAAAGAACCAAACTGATGCTTCGCACATGCTTATGTTTACATTTGAACAAATCGCGGCGCCATTTTAGCCAATATCGATAGCTACATTGTTTGTTTGTCCAACCCTTGTCCCGTTTCCCTCATGGTCGGGTATGAGGTGAGATGAATCTGTCGCGGCGGGTTTTTATGACCGGATGCCCTTCCTGACGTCAACCTCATCAGAGGAGTTAATGAAATGAGTGACGTGATATATGATAGGGAGAGGGTAAAACCCGATGCCGGCACATAGCCTACTCCTGTCGAATAGCTGCTCAAGGCTTAATGTCTCCATCCGACGGACGAATCACCATCAACAGTATTATATGCCCTCACTCTATAGGAGCACTGCGGAAAGGTTTGGAATTTAATCCAGGCTTTTGGCATGCAATCTAGTGATTAGAAATTGTATACCACCACCTCCCCTACCCTGCCGGCCAACATTCTGATGGTGGAAAATTTTTTCGACCAACGGAACTCGAACTGGCTAACCTCGGTGTCAGACCGTTTTCACTTCAGCGCCTTAACGACCATGGCCATCAGGCGGGCTAATATCGATAGCTACATTAAGGTCTGATATATTGTAGTTGGTCTTGATCCATATCTTACATCACTGCCTACACGGTTGCTATGGTTACACTTCTGTCAAACATTTTATCGCGACACGTTGCACAAATTTTAGGATGACCCCCAACCAAAGGCATATTTATGTCAAAAGAAAAAGTAATGAGAGTAGGTAAGGATGAGAGGACAATGAATGTCAATATTGGTGGTCAAAAATTATAAGATAGCTGCCACCCCCGGAGGTCCGGGTTCGATTCCCGGCTCTGCCACGAAATTTGAAAAGTGGTACGAGGGCTGGAACGGGGTCCACTCAGCCTCGGGAGGTCAACTGAGTAGAGGTGGGTTCGATTCCCACCTCAGCCATCCTGGAAGTGGTTTTCCGTGGTTTCCCACTTCTCCTCCAGGCGAATGCCGGGATGGTACCTAACTTAAGGCCACGGCCGCTTCCTTCCCTCTTCCTTGCCTATCCCTTCCAATCTTCCCATCCCTCCACAAGGGCCCTGTTCAGCATAGCAGGTGAGGCCGCCTGGGCGAGGTACTGGTCATACTCCCCAGTTGTATCCCCCGACCAAGAGTCTGAAGCTCCAGGACACTGCCCTTGAGGCGGTAGAGGTGGGATCCCTCGCTAAGTCCGAGGGAAAAACCAAACCTGGAGGGTAAACAGATGATGATGATGATGAAAAACTATAAGAGGTGCATTTATTCAAATAACTTACAAGCATGGTTACCAACAACGGAAGTTGTACGGAGAATGTTAGAGGAAGAATGGCCGACGGAAAGGAAGCCTTTTTAAGTGCTGTTAATCGCGCAATATACCAACCTGACTGTAAGGAAATGTTTCGTCTGGAGTGTGGTTCTATATGGGTGTAAAACAAGGAATATCTGAAAGAAAGAATTGAGAACTTCAAATATCTGGGATAATGGATACAACCAAATGGGCTGGATAAAGAAAGACTAATTCAGAAGAGGTAAAACAAGCGAGTGATACCCCTCAAGGCTAAACTCAGACACTACAGTACAATTAGTAAAACCGTATTTCTCATTAATTTGACAAGGCGCTCCATAAAACATGTAGGTATATTACACGTTGTTTGAGGCCTACACCTCTTGTAAAACTCTTACCAGAGATAGCGCCACCAGATACCGTATACGTCGCGAGGTAGCTACCAATGCAGAGAGAACTAAACAGGTCCATCACCAATCCCATCCTCTATATGGTTATATGTCAGCTACCCCTAGATTGAGATCCACGAGAATCTTCCCCAAAACCACTGCAGTCTTGCAAACTACATCGATTATAGCAAGAAAACAAACATGGATTTCTCGACTTTGGAATAACTCTATCTGGCCTCGCCCTTCGGAAAGCCTTCCACCTGGGCCTGAACAAAAGTGGATTGTGTAAAGATCACTCAGTCGTCTTTGTTCAGAAGTTGGAAGATCCAAAAGCAATCTCCAGAAATGGCACTTCCCTGTCGACATCGTTAACTGCGACTGCAGAGAATCTCAGACCATGGAACATATACTGGATTGGCTTCTGTGCCCTACATCTTATATAGTAGAAGATCTCCTTGCGACACCAAATGCTGTTGAGATTGCACGTCACTGGCCTACAGTGGTGTGACTTAATTTATGATTGTAACATGTATAATTATATATATATTGTTTGCTTCTGTCTCAAATAAATAAATAAATAAATAAATAAATAAATAAATAAATAAATAAATAAATAAATAAATAAATAAATAAATACAACCAGTGGGTCTGTATGGTTCGGGGTGCCTAATACTGAATATGAAAGGTAAACAGCAGAAAAGCGAATAAAAGGAAAGGAAAATCTGAGAGATATTGATGGAATATGGAAGAAAAGAAAGAACGAGGGGCTTTACAGGCACACTGAAAAATATTTCTGTTTAAATACAGAAACGAAGGTTGAAATTCTATGAATATCTGATGAGAATGGACGAAGAACTTTTAAGTACTTGTAGGACTGAAGGCTACAACGAAGTGGGTGGAAGAAGTGAAGAGGGCGAAAATGTTGCAAAGTGTAGGCTGGGAAGATTTGGGAGAAAGGTTGCCAGTTGCTTTACGTCGCACCGACACAGATAGGTCTTATGGCGATGATGGCACAGGAAAGGCCTAGGAGTTGGAAGGAAACGGCCGTGGCCTTCATTAAGGTACAGCCCCAACATTTGCCTGGTGTGAAACTGGGAAAGCACGGAAAACCATCTTCAGGGCTGCCGACAGTGGGGTTCGAACCCACTATCTCCCGGATACAAGCTCACAGCCGCGTCCCCCTGACCGCACGGCCAACTCGCCCGGTTTGGGAGAAAGGAGACTAGCCGCTCGACTAAGCGGTATGTTCCCAGCTGTCAGAGGAGAGATGGTGTGGAATGAAATTAGCAGACGAATAAGTTTGAGTAGCAAATGTTTTTTTTTAAAGAAGGAAAGATCATAATATGAAGATAAAGTTGGAATTCAAGGGGAAACATTGGGGCAAATATTTGTTTATAGGAAGAGGAGTTAGATGGTGGCAGTGATTATTGTTTTAAGAGGGAGTACAACTGGGCAACCATCGTCTATATAACACTAATCAGAGAGAAAAATTGAAGGGATTAGACAGTTAGAAAATTGAAGGTATCGGCCGAACAAAGACAAGGCCTCGAATGTTCTAATACCCTCGGGGTTCGAATAGAACAAGAGTTGACCGGAGGGCGGGGGGGTCCGATATAATAGATGAAAGCGAGGAGCCTGGCACAAATAAGTGGAAGCAATGCCACGACTCAGCTGAGGGCCCCATGGTCGCCAACCCACGCTCCCGAGTACAGAACCCCTGGGGCGCTTTTAGTCGCCTCTTACGACATGCAAGAGATATCTAGGATGTTATTCTACTCCCCCCCCCCACAGGGGGTAGGGGAGTTAGAGATTGGAATAATTTACTAAGGGAGGTGTTCAATAAATTTCAAAATTCTTTGCAATTATTTCAGAAAAGACTAGGAAAACAACAGATAGGGTATCTGTTATCTGGACGACTGCCCTAATTGCAGATCTTGATTGATTGATTGATTGATTGATTGATTGATTGATTGATTGATTGATTGATTGATTGATTGATTGATTGATTGATTGATTGATTGATTGATTGATTGATTGATTGATTGATTGATTGATTGATTGATTGATTGATTGATTGATTGATTGACTTAGACTTACGTCATATGTGAACAGTTCAGAAGCCAAATTAGCAACATGATGACATTCAAAGAGAAACCACCAAAACGTATCCACAGATTGGAACAGGGAAAGATCAGAAGAGAAATAATGAAGAAGTTCTGGGAATAGAAGAAGAAGAAGAAGAAGAAGAATGCAATATTGGACAGATAGCCTTAGGTTCTACAGTTGGCCAAATTCGGATTTAAAACATTGTTTTTACGTGAGTCAGAGAGTCTGGAATGTCGGAATTTTCAGCCAAGTCACCCAGATGGCGCCGCATCTGATCTAGAAGATCTGAAACTTAGAAGACCGAGCTCGATAGCTGCAGTCGCTTAAGTGCGGCCGGTATCCAGTATTCGGGAGATAGTAGGTTCGAACCCCACTATCGGTAGCCCTGAAAATGGTTTTCCGTGGTTTCCCAATTTTCACACCAGGCAAATGCTGGGGCTGTACCTTAATTAGGGCCACGGCCGCTTCCTTCCCACTCCTAGCCCTTTCCTGTCCCATCGCCGTCATAAGACCTATCTGTGTCGGTGCGACGTAAAGCAACTAGCAAAGAAAAAAAAAACTTAGAAGATTCGGCAATAGTGTTATCATTATTGCCATGCCTATCACAGGAAGGAAATCTGAAAAGTTTCGTCATAAGGTCACTGAGTAGGGGAGGCCAAATCATAGAGCAGACTTCAATCCTGGTACTACCAGGCAGATTGCTGCGATGGCGTCACCAATAACTAACTGCGCTGTTATGAATTCCGCCAGAGTGAGTGTGACTGAATGTTCAACAACAAATGATTGCGTCACTATCATTAACATACTGTAGCTATAAGGGAATAATATTTCCACTCTGTGGTTCGCGAAAGATTGGTATCAATCAGTGGTTGACCACTGATCTGTACTGAGGGATTTCACCCAGGTGACAGGTTTCCTGTTTACTTCGGAAAATAGTGGATTCGAATCCCTCTGTCGGCAGCCCTGACTATGCCTTTCCGTGATTTCACATTTTCACACCAGGGAAATGCTACGGCTCTACTGAATGTAGAGTCGCTTCCTTCGCAATCGTCGCAATGTCGCCATAAGACCTATCGGTGTCTGTGCGACGTAAAGCAAATTGTAAATAATAATAATAATAATAATAATAATAATAATAATAATAATAATAATAATAATAATAATAATAATAATAATAATAATAATAATAATAATAATAAATTCTTTACCTAGTCTTATCTTAATTAATGATTTCAAAGACCTTCGAAATTAATCGAAGATCCTCCTTGATAAATTATTCCAGTTTCTAATTGAATCATTTGTTTTTAAACCCCTTAAGTCGAGAATTGCAAATTTGTGGGAAAATAAGAAGAACTTAATATTTACGTAGATAACTTTTAAATGCTTTTTTGCTTCTAAAATGTAAACCTTGATTCAGCATACCATAGAGATGTGTAATTTACTTGTATAAAACATATTATAATTGTTGCAAGACTGGTTTACATGTTCATGACTTACGGAATTTCAAAAACTAATGAAGAATTTTTTATCATAACATGGCACATGTTTCTTACAATAATATGTAGAATTACAATATTCATCTAGAAAATGATGATGATGATGATGATGCTTGCTGTTTAAAGGGGCCTAACATCGAAGGTCATCGGCCCCTATATCTAGAAAATAGTTTCCGCGTCAGTTAGTAACAACATCGCCAGAAACTTAAGAAAATTTCGTTTTTTATGAATGTACACACCGTAGAAATGATTTCGAAATGAACAACCTTTTTTAACCAGTCTCTCTCTCAGTGATATCTCACTCATATGCGATTTTCCAGAATCTTTGAATTTTCCTTTCATTCGGCATGTATCCTTACAATATTTTCAAATCCTCCATATTCTGTATATTAATTGGAAGGTTCTGTTTGCACGCTCTTTTCTTCTGGCATCACAGTGGCACTGGGAGTACTGTTAAGAAGCCTGACGATTTAGCTTATAAGACCATCAACGTCCTTGGTAGTATTTAACTATACCAAAGTGGTCCCTAGAATACCTGAAACTTTACTTTCATATCTCGAGGCACTCCCTTCCCATGGGATTCAACGAACAGGGCAGATTTTTTTAAACAGTAGAGGTCATCAGAGTTGTAGTCAACAATAGTTACGTTCAGAAACTCCGCAAATCAATGTTTTACAGAGTTTCGAAACCATACCCAAAGTTCCCAGTGTCATCACATCCATTCTATTCATCAGACTCACAGGATTTCTGCACAGAATGACGCACGTCCGTTGCAGCTTTCATTTTCTCACACAATACAGACAATTACGAAATGAGAGACTTATGGGGTTTTAAAAATAAACGATTCAATTCCTCTTCTTATGAAAGAATACTTGCCCTAGTTTGTCCTCTTGAATTTCACATAATATTATTATGATATATCTGCGTTTAAAAACTCCAATCAATCAATCAATCAATCAATCAATCAATCAATGTCTAAAGGAAAGGCCTTGTCGATTCAACCATTGTCTTCTGTCTTCAGCTTGTCGTTTCATCTCACAGTAGGAACTACATCCAACGTTTTGCATCAATACTTGAAGGAATTGCTTCCTAGGTCAACCTCTTCCCTTCTTTCCTAAGATCTTTCCGTCCAGTAGATTGGTTAGAAAGGTATTATGACGCACTGTGTGTCCAATGAATTTAGTTGCTCTTCTATGTATTGTTATCATCAGCTGTTTCTTTCCTGTATTTCTCGCAGTATACCGCACTTTCGTTGGTTCTTTTTTTAGTCCAACTAATTTATAGCATTCGCCTTATCATGCTGAATACTGCTGCCCCTCTTGGATCAATAGTGTTCACACTAAGAAGGTTGATGTTCAACTCAATCAGGCAATGCGCATAATCGCGGGATGCATTCGGAGCACGAACACGCTATGGCTTCCTGTTCCCAGCAACATTCCCCCTCCAGCCCTAAGACGATCAGAAGCTCTCCTAAAGGTTTGGAAAAACATTCAGCAGAATCCCCAACTACCCATCCATCAAGATTTTACAAACACTGAACATCAACGACTGAACTCAAGAAAACCACCCTGGCGTAAAGCAACTGATCTTGAAAGAAACTCTTTTTCATGTTAATAGTTCATGGAAGGCCCACTGGGATCAGTCTTCAGTAGTCAACAAACATCTAGTTGAGAATCTTTCTCAACGTGTACAAGGATTTGATCTTCCAAGGCGACAATGGAGAATCATCAATCGGATAAGAACTGGACAAGGCAGATGTGGTTATCTATTGTGCAAATGGGGTTGGAGTAGCTCTGCAGATTGTGATTGTGGTGCCTCTTCTCAGTCAATCCACCACATTGTTGCTGACTGCCCAATTCGAGCTTTCAAAGGAAACCTAATGGACATTCACTGCAAATTGGATGAACCAGTTGATTGGGTAAAAAAACTGGACCTAGCGTGGTAGTATTGCACGGACTTGTGACTACGCACATTTATCCTGAAACTATATACATGCACATACATTCACCATCAACATCATTTTCCAGCTCCATTTTTCCCACTGTGGTGTACAAGCACTCGCCACTTCTTCCTATCAACCTATAGTTTCTGTTCCTCTATGTCCTCTCACTTGAATTCCTCTTCAATCAATCAATACTGATCTGCATTTAGGTTAGTCACCCTTATGTTGTTGGTACCAATGTGAAACACTACCACCTTCTCCTTCCCCTTCTCCCTCTCTTCTACTTTCCTCAACATCTGCCTCAACCTAATTCCTGGATACTGGTTCTCTTTCCTCCACACACTTTCCCCTTCTCCCTCTCTTCTACTTTCCTCAACATCTGCCTCAACCTAATTCCTGGATACTGGTTCTCTTTCCTCCACACACTTTCCCCACGTGTCTAACGATGGAATCCCCCATGACCAGAGCCTCAACCCTACCCACCTCATTTGATCCCCTCTCCTCCTGGTCAGCCCTATATTTACTGATAGCTGCAGAAGCTACTTCCTCCTCCCTTTTATCCTTCCCATGACCCTGTTTCACCTGTCTTTTCTTATTTTCTACTCTATATTTCCCTTTCCTACCTTTTCCCTTCCTCCTTCTTACACACATCTCAGCAACAGTTCCCTGTCCCTCATCTTCCCTCTGTTGTTCTACCTGGAGTGACTCGTACCGATTTCGCACAGACACCTGTCCTGAATTCTGATCCTGAATAGAGCCCTTAGCCTGCAATCTCCTTCCCCTTAGAACATTAGACCACCTATCTTCTACAACTGCCCCCTTTCCTTCCCCTCTTGCTCACCTCCGATTTTACTGTATCTATCCATCAATTCCTTGGTCTCCCAACTGGCCTCTTCCCTTTTACTTACCTGTCATCCCTTTCTGTTCTCATTCTGTCCATCCTCATAACATGTCCCAACTATTGTAGCCTGCATCCTCCTAAAAGTTTCTAGTCCATAGGTGAGAATTGGAATGAAATAGGTATAAAACATTGTCAGTTTTGCTTTATGGGGTATTCCATCATCCCAGATTAGATTTCTCACTTGAAAATGAAATTGAAAAGCTTTCAAAATCTTATTAAGTATGTCTTGGTTTATTGTTTTATATTTTGAAAGGATACTTCTAAAGTATTTGAAGTTATGTAAAGATTGTAGGTAACAGAGTTCCCTACAGGAAAATTGTGGAACTATGCCTTTCCTGTTGATAGTCATTTCAACCATTTTTGTTTTAACATTTTTTGATATTTAGTCCATATTCTTTAAACTTGCCATTCCACAGATTTATTTTCTCCTGTACTTCTGCTTCATTTTCTCCCCAGATCAGAATATAATCTGTGATTATTCCTACTATGTGAGAAACACCATGGGTCTGTGTTGCCTGCGAGTGGTGCCATTATGTGTGATATATCATGGGTCTGTATTACCTGTGATTAGTACCACTATATGAGGAAAGCCATGATTCTGCTTTACCAGTGATTAGTACTAATGTAAGGGGCTGGTGATCTGGATTTTGGACCCCTTTTTATAACAAGCATCATCTCAGAAAATAAGGCATTTCATTTCACTGCACTTGGTATGATTAGAGGTCGGTGACCTAGCTATTAGTCCCCCTTAACAACAAATATTATCATCATCACCTGTAAGTATTAAAGCATTTACCTCTTTGCAATGTAATAGATTTTATTATCCGGTCCATGATAATGATGAACAGGAGTGGAGACAAGACACTTTCAGGACACCTTCTTCACACATAGAGAAAGATATATTATACAAACATGGGCTCGGAAAAGCTTTATTTGCATGTTAGAACTCACACATGTAAAATTCTTAATTTACAAGTTACAGTAAACGCAGCGCCCATCAAAAGATATGAAAACTTCTGAAAAGTGTGCCAGAAAAATTCAGTCCTTGTTTGTACGTACAGAAATATCCTGAAGAGAAAGAGGGACTCTCGATTAAATACAGGGGTATTTTCGAGAGTTCCTCTTTATATGTTTGCCACAATTACAAGCTGTGATGCTAAACAATCGTTACCAATATACCCCCTTCCGTTTTTCCCTATGTGAAGATAGAATGATCTTAAAAATATCTCCAGATCATGACCATCCATCAATGGCTGCTAATTTCAGATGACAACCAGCCGTAAGACATAGCCTGCACGGTTGTTAGGTAATATTGTCTGGTCATCCATCCATACCTTTCATCACAACCTGTACGGTTGTTAGGTAACATTGTATGATCATCCATCCTTACCTTACATCAAGTCTGCACGGTTGCTAGTAACATTGTCTGATCATCCAACCTTACCTTACATCAAGTCTGCACGGTTGCTAAGTAACATTGTCTGATCATCCAACCTTACCTTACATCAAGTCTGCACGGTTGCTAGTAACATTGTCTGATCATGCAACCTTACCTTACATCAAGTCTGCACGGTTGCTAAGTAACATTGTCTGGTCGTCCATCCATACTTTACATTGCAGCCTGCACGGTTGCTAGGTAATCCTGTCTGGCCATCCATCCATACCTTACATCACAACCTGTACGGTCGCTAGGTAACATTGTCTGACCATTCATCCAAACATTACATCACAACCTGCACGGTTCTAGGTAACATTGTCTCACCATTCATCCAAACTTTACATCACAACCTGTACGGTTGCTAGGTAACATTGTCTCACCATTCATCCAAACTTTACATCACAACCTGCACGGTTGCTAGGTAACATTGTCTCACCATTCATCCAAACATTACATCACAACCTGTACGGTTGTTAGGTAACATTGTCTCACCATTCATCCAAACTTTACATCACAACCTGCACGGTTGTTAGGTAACATTGTCTCACCATTCATCCAAACTTTACATCACAACCTGCATGCTTGCTAGGTAACATTGTCTGGCCATCCATCCATACCTTACATCACAGTCTGCACGGTTGCTAGGTAACATTGTCTCACCATTCATCCAAACTTTACATCACAACCTGTACGGTTGCTAGGTAACATTGTCTCACAATTCATCCAAACATTACATCACAGTCTGCACGGTTGCTAGGTAACATTGTCTGGCCATCCATCCATACCTTACATCACAACCTGTACGGTTGCTAGGTAACATTGTCTCACCATTCATCCAAACTTTACATCACAACCTGCACGGTTGCTAGGTAACATTGTCTGGCCATCCATCCATACCTCACATCACAGCCTGCACGGTTGCTAGGTAACATTGTCTCACCATTCATCCAAACTTTACATCACAACCTGCACGGTTGTTAGGCCTACACTTCAGTCACTAACTTCCGTAACACGTATTTTCAGATAAACCGCAACCACAAAACATATTTTTATCAAAACAGCATTCCTTCACAAACGAAAACTTGGTATACTGTACTTTAAACTACTGTATGAACAAAGATCTTAAAAAATATGGTTATAAATTTATGATTAAACAAAAATGGATTTGTTTTACAGAAAAACTACATTTATAATTATTTGAATATATCGTTATCTCTCTCCTGGATCATTATTCCCATATTATACTATTACTAGCTGATGTACCCGTGCTTCGCTACGGAATTCTCAGAAAGACTGTCTTTGTAGTTTTCCCAATTGAAGTCAACATAGATCATTACAATAACGTCAGATATAAAATACTCGATCAAATGAAAAACTGCACATTTTCTCACTTTTAACGAACAGTACTGCGATGCCGATCTAACAGTCCAAAGTCTCGGTGCTGGAATGACCAGGCCGCAGACAACCGCGAACACTCCTCTGCTATTATTCCGTTAAATGTGCACATTGCTCATTCCAATCAGCGCCTTAGAGTATTAATTGAATAGCTCGAATGCCATGATGAACCAGTGTGTTATGTACAGTAGTGTCAGAAAATGTATGAACCAGAGGAAAGGAATGGCATGCTAAAGAACTACTTCCGCCAATATTCAGACAGGCTGTTAAACTCGGTACGCAGCAGTAATTCCATATATCGGAGAGGAGTGGCAGCAGAAAACACAAAGCACATCACAACAAACAATGGAATGTTATTGTTGATCAATTTTATGAACATTCTATATTGTAGACCTTCATATTTACTTTTATTTCGATTCTGTGATTCTGTAGTTACTTATTCCCCGACTTTACATACCGATTTTCATTAAAATCTGTTTACCCATTTTCTCGTGACTCTGCGCTGATACAGACTTAATAACAAAAATCCAAATTCATGAATATCTGTGTAATCATAGCCGGTACGGTAAACATGTATAAGACATAACTTAAGTTATGTTTAGGCCTTCCCCTAAACTACCATTTCATTCAACGTGAACAAAATTATTTGTGGCCTATATTGTAGCGACTTATTCCCCGACTTTACAAATCGATTTTCATTAAATTCTCTTCAGCCGTTTTCTCGTGATGCGCGTACATTCATACATACAGTATTCATACGGACAGACAGAAATTACGGAAAATTAAAAAGTGCATTTCCTTGTTACTGTGGACATGACCGATACAGAAATACAATTATTTTTCAATTCTGAGCAATGTACAGACAAAACGCACTTTTTTACTTTTCCGTAATGTCTGTCTGTCTGTCTGTCTGTCTGTCTGTCTGTCTGTCTGTCTGTCTGTCTGTCTGTCTGTCTGTCTGTCTGTCTGTCTGTCTGTCTGTCTGTCTGTCTGTCTGTCTGTCTGTCTGTCTGTCTGTCTGTCTGTCTGTCTGTCTGTCTGTCTGTCTGTACACGCATCACGAGAAAATGGCCGAAGAGAATTGAATACAAATCGGTATGCCATAAATAATTTTGTTAACGCTGACTGAAATGGTAGTTTAGGAGAAGGCCTAAAATTTAATTCCCAAATAACTTAATTATGTTATTAGTGCCGTATCGATAAATACTACCTAACTAAAGTTATATAGTAGGTATTAAATTTCCGATCATTTATGTCTTATACATTGTTACCGTACCGGCTATGATTACACAGATATTCATGAATTTGGATTTTTGTTACTAAGTCCATATCTGCGCCGGGTCACGAGAAAATGGGTAAACAGTATTTAATGAAAATCGGTATGTAAAGTCGGAGAATAAGGAACTACAGTCCACGGTATAAAGAATTTTATAAGACGCCCTAATATCGCAGAGTCGAAAGAAAACTAAATGTGAAGGCCTACAATATAGAAAGCTCATAAAATTTATCAACATTAACATTACATTGACCATTGTTTGTTGTGATGTGCTTTGTGCCTTCTTTTGCCACTCATCTCCGGTAGAGGATTACTGCTGCGTACCGAGTATTTTTTTAAAATCTGCCTTACGTCGCACCGACAGATAGGTCTTATGGCGACGATGGGATAGGAAAGGGCTAGGAGTGTGAAGGAAGCAGCCTTGGCTTAATTAAGGTACAGCCCCAGCATTTTCCTGTTGTGAAAATGGGAAACCATGGAATACCATCTTCAGGGCTGCCGACAGTGGGGTTCGAATCCACTTTCTCCGGGATGCAAGCTTACAGCTGCGTGCCCCTAACCACACGGCTAACTTGGTGGGAAGTAGCTTGGGAGTTAGATAACTTTCGTCTTTAGCATACCATTCCTCTGGTTCATAAATTTGCTGATACTTCTGGTACATAACACACTGGTTCATCACAGCATTCGAGCTATTCAATCCCCACTCTGAGGCACTGATTGGAATGAACAGTGTGCATATTTAACAGAATGCTGGCAGAGGAGTGTTCACGGCGATCTGCGACCTTGTGATTCCAGTTCTGGAACTTTGGACTGTTAGATCGGCACCATAGTGCTATTTGTTAAAAGTGAGAAAATGTGCGGTTTTTCATTTGATTATTTTATGTGATAACATTGTTTGTAATCGCTATTTTCATACTGACGTTTCTGTAATGATCTCTGTTGACTTCAGTTAGGAAAGCCACAAAATCAGTCTTTCTGAGAATCCCGTAGCGAAGCACGGGTACATCAGCTAGTATATATATCATCATCATTAGTCGTGTCCGACTCGTTGGCTGAATGATCAGCGTACTGGACTTCGGTTCAGAGGGTCCCGGGTTCGATTCCCGGCCGGGTCGGGGATTTTAACCTTCATTGGTTAATTCCAATGGCCCGGGGGCTAGGTATTTGTGCTGTCCCCAACATCCCTGCAACTCACACACCAAACATAACATAATCCTCCACCACAATAACACGCAGTTACCGACACATGGCATATTCCGCCCTCCCTCATCGGAGGGTCTGCCTTACAAAGGCTGCACTCGGCTGGAAATAGCCACACGAAATTATTATTATTATCATTAGTCGTTGTGAGCGTCGTGACCTCATAACTCCGTCATTTCCGTGTTGCAACCTTGACAAGATGTCTCCATTCCGAGCGGTTTTCACATTTCGTTAATATGACCTGAAGTATAGTATTATGTTTTCAAACTACGCTGAATTTCGTAAGTTGATAATCTAGGTGTCAGGTTGTAAGGTCCTTAGTGGATATTCTAAAGGTGTTTAGTGCATAGTTTTAGATATACCTTGGACAATTTTACTGCATTTAATATCTCGTTCTGGTAATTACACTAGAGTCCCGTTAATCCGAACCTCGTTAATCCGAAAGTGCGGTTAATCCGAACTGAAATATTCATTTTTTAAAAGTTATATTTATTGAAATGAAAGAATATATTACAGAATGAAGATTTACTTGCATTTTATTAGTCATAATTTATTAGAATATCTTAATGTAAACATAATTACACATCATAAACCATCAATCACTGGCGGTTTATCTTTAAAAAGTCTGTTAGTTTCTTTTGCCGTAGTGATTGGAACCTACTCGAAGATGCAGTGTTAAACCAGCGGCTCATAAACATCACATCAATGGGCGTAGCAGCGGAGTGTTGCTCGACGGAAAGTTCTAAGGCGACCGCGGCATCTGAATGTGACACTAGCTGTTCATTGTGGTCTTCTTCGTCGTCACTTTTTTCCTCATCAACTCCAGATTCTTTCTCCACCATAGCTACAATTTCTTGGTCTGTTTTTAATTTATGACAGTCAGCTTCTATCCACTCGCTAAAGTCATTTTCATAGCCGTTTTCTCCTCTACGGGTTCTTAACTACCCTCCTGTAATTTTATACAGTATTTTATTAATGTACTGCTAAAGAATGGACATTTCAAATTACAGTGTGTACTGTACTGTATTGTAGAAACTAGTTTCCTCAGACGGTTGAGGCGCTGGCCTTTTGACCCCAACTTGGCGGGTTCGATCCTGGCTCATTCCGGTGTTATTTCAAGGTGCTCAAATACGTCAGCCTCGTGTAAGTAGATTTACCGGCACGTAAAAGAACTCCTGGGGGAGAAAATCCCGGCACCTCGGCGTCTCCAGAAACCGTAAAAGTAGTTAGCGGGACGTAAAAAGAATAACATTATTATTAGAAAATATTTTCCGGTTTATCCGAAAATTTCGTAATCCGAACAGACTCCGGTCCCAATTAGTTCGGATTAACGAGACTCTACTGTACATACATAATTATCAACGGCTGAATGCTGTGTATCGTAAAATGTTGACTGCTTGTGTTGGTGCGGATGTATGTTTTTTTTATTAGAACTTTCTTTTGTAGGTATTTGAAAGTTTACAATAGAAACATGTTCTAGTTATGAATCAGAGGTACATTCACGTAATAAAATACGTACATTGCACGTCATACACATAGTTCCGATGTGAGTTGTCGAGAACAATTACAACTAATATTCACAGTACACTTCCTACTTGGCTCAAAATTTGAACTCGTGGAGAGGGGGTAATTGAAATATGCGTTGCTAGGTCCGAACAGGGTTTGTAGTGTAGTTGAGTTCCTGGTAACGTATGGTTGTCGAGTGTACTTTGAGTGACTCTTCTTCTTCTTCTTCCTGTACATTTGGAGTTAAAAGTAAGTAAGTAGTTCTTTATGTGATAACAGAAATATTCACTGATATCCGTTAGCAAGAAAGGCATTAATTGGCCAGCATCATGGTTCAATCACCAAATCGATCAATCATCAATCACCGCTCATCTACATTTAAGCAAGACCGACTCCAATCCTCAGACCTTAATGCTACTCTCGGTCGTTCAAAGACTACTACTGTTTGCCTGAATATTGATGGGAAGTAGCTTGGGAGTTAGATAACTTTCTTCCTTAGCATACCATTCCTCCGGTTTATAAATTTTCTGATACTACTGGTACATAACACACTGGTTCATCATAGCATTCGGTACGACCGGGCGAGTTGGCCGTGTGGTTGGGGGCACGCAGCTGTGAGTTTGCATCCCGGAGATAGTGGATTCGAACCCCACTGTCGGCAGCCCTGAAGATGGTATTCCGTGGTTTCCCATTTTCACACTAGGAAAATGCTAGGGCTGTACCTTAATTAAGGCCAAGGCCTCTTTCTTTACACTCCTAGCCCTTTCCTATCCCATCGTCGCCATAAGACCTTTCCGTGTCAGTGGGACGTAAGGCAGCAGTAATCCTCTACCGGAGATGAGAGACAAAAGAAGGCACAAAGCGCATCACAACAAACAATGGCCAATGTAATGTTATTGTTGATAAATTTTAGGAGCTTTCTATATTGTAAGCGTTCACTACTCGTAGTCGGATATGATATGTTGGAAATGTAGGTTTGTTCTGGTTTATTGTTATCGTATCTAGTTGGTGAATTTCCTGAAAGTTGACGATAAATATTAGTTTATTTGTAGAATATAAGTGTGCGAGTGAATTCATATGAGTCAGTGGACACTTAGGTTCTTTAATTATACACAGTAATGTGAGAATGTGTTTGTTTTGATTGTGCCGTGAACCAGGTCTTAAGTCTAACTATGGCAATGCCTCTCATACAACTATTCTTAAGTTTTCTACGGAATGGAACATTAAGTGAAAAATGGATTAGGAATATACATCGTGATTATTTTGAAGTCGATGACAAAACTGTAGTGTGCATACATCATTTTGAGAATAAGTCTGAGGTTAGGGAAGACTTTTCTCTAATTCCATTCGGTGAACATATTCGTGTTTCTCAAAAAACATTAATTTAGATCGAACATAATTGATATTGTGATATGTCTATGTACTTCAAAGTGTCAAGTGATTTAGATGCAAGTGTAGTTTACAATAATCTGTGCTTGCCTGCAGAAATGTTTGGCTGGATATTGGAGAATAAAAAACGTGTAAGTGTGACAGATGGAGCAATCTGTACACTGTTACACAGAAGAAATGGTGACTTGGGGGGACTAGCTGGGTTTGCAACGCAGGGTTTTACACTACCAGCACCTTCCGATTCATGCTGTGGTTATCTGTTATTAAGCAGACTTCACCGAACTGAAGCTAGTCCATGTGGCTCTTCTTCTTTTCTTCACGGGGCCTCTAAATATTCGTTCCTAATTAGCGTCGACCTCCAAGATCTTTTGCTTCCATGATCCTGCACTCCCATCTAGATATACCTGCTCCCTTCACAAAGCTGCAGGTTGTTCTTATTGGGCCTTCTCGGATTTTCTCTCTCTCTTCACCTGGTAGTCCTAGAGTGGAGAGTCTGATTCTACCCAGCGCTTCACATTCGAAAAGTATGTGTTCGGTTGATTCCTCTGCTTCATTGCATTTCCTACATATGTTGTCTCTTATTACTCCAATTCCATGTAGCTGGTTTTTTTTTTTCAGATGGCAGTGTGCTGTCAACAGTCCTACTACACATCTTATATTTTCTCTGCTGAGTTTCAACAGTTCTTTAGTATACTTCTTGTTTGGTCCTTTTATCAGTTCCTTTGCAAGCCTGCATCCTGGAGTATTTTTCCAGTTTTCCATTTGTTTCTTTTGTACTCATTTTCCTATGTAGTGTCGGGCTTGTCCATAGGAAATCCCGCATACAGGTTCTGGGCCTACAAAATGTGTTTCTGCTCCTTTCCTGGCCAGTTTATCTGCCTTTTCATCTCATTCTATACCTGCATGCCCTGGTACCCATATTATTTTGACAATGTTGTACCTCGAGAGCTTCGGGAGAAGTGAATGGCAATATCTGACAATTCTGGATATTATCCGCACTGCCTCTAGTGCCTTAATGGCCGCTTGGCCATCCGTAAAAATGAAAATGTTTTTATTCCTATAGTTCATTTTCAGATTTTCTTCAAGACATGTTGTGATAGCTATCACTTCAGCTTGAATGACTGTAGTGTGTCTGCCCAGGCTCATCTGGATTGATCTCTCAGGTCTTCCCCCGTTGATCCCTCCTCCTGGGCCATCCACAGTCTTTGAGCCATCAGCCACCACGCTATATCTTCTTTTTCAGTATTCCATTTGTTGATATCCCAGTCTTCTTTTAAAAAATTATTATCTGAGTCTCAAACGGTTTTTCAAAGTTGTACTTTGGTATCATATGATCAGAATGCATGTGTAGAACTTCCTCTGTTATTACTCTGTTGATTTTACAGTGTCCTGGATTGGGTCTTTGTGCATTCCAGCACTCTGATTGTGCCAATCTATATAAACTCAGTCTAGGCTGTCCTTTTATGAAATTGCATTGTGATTGGAGGTCTAGTAAAGTATTCAAGGCTTCTCTCGGCGTAGTTCTCATAGCCCCAGTTATGGCTATGCATGCCATTCATTCTTTGTAGGCTATCCAATGTACTGCCGACTTTTCCTCGACTTACTTTCTGCCACAAGATGATTGCAGCATAGGCCATCAACGGTCTAGTGATCATTGTGTATATCCACATTACCACTGATGGTCTTGCCAAGTTTAAAACAAAACTGTACATTGATCTTTTGGTCGTTCATGTTCCTGTTCGCAGTTCAGAACCAAAGCACTAAACACGCACTGCGTCAAACAGGTCTTACACGGCACACACACATACACGATGCTCAAGTGAACAACGTTGGGAGCAGGTGGTCAAAATCTGTTGCTACGCACGTGCAGCGTTCCGTGTCGCCAATGTTGCCGGATCGACCGGTCTGACTTCATTCACCAAACTTTATTGTCACAGGTTGTACATCCAATGGTTATCCTGTATGACTGTGTATTGTGTAAATGAATTCACTTCTTTTATATCAGTTTGTATTTATATTGGATAGAATGATGTGGATTACTGGTTGGCCGGTACCGGAAAAGTCGTGAGGTGTTACCGCGTTGATGCACAACCTCATTTCTATCCACATCGGTAGGAGTACGTTATTTTGCAACCCTTTCTTTTAATGGTTGTCTCCGCGCAACTGTATCGGCGGCAACCGTTTTCTAATAGCAGCTCTTTAGCCCAGCACTAATAGCCTGTCTTTTAGTGATGTGACGAGTCGAATATTTCAACTCGTGACTTTCTGTTGTAACTCGAGTAAAGAAATCCACGGATGTCCAGATGAATCACGGCCGACTGCGATAAAATCTCACTCGCTGAAGCGCTCCCGAATCATCCGAGTCAGAGACACGAACTGACCCGTATCACCCCGAGTGAGCTCGAGTGCTTTCTGTTCACTGACTGATCTATTTTTAATAAATGCTAGAAATAGAACTCAAGTTCAACCATAGAGTATTCATTCAATTATAAAAAATAAAAGTTATTTACTTTTGCATCCCATCTCATTCACAAGACATGGCGATGAGGTCGAGTTGCCAGAGTTTCCGAATACGAGCTACTTGAGTCGACAAAGTATTCGATTCGTCCTTTGCTACATGAGGGCAAAGATACAATATGTCCTTAATAGCCCCGAGTTCGGCCGAGTGCTTTCTGTTCTTTGATCGATTCCTACCATAAGCAAGAAACCAGTTACAGTATTAACTTTATTTTTAACAATTAATAAGCCTTTTTAATTAGCTTTAGTGTAATGTGTTACAGAATTAGTTTTCTTCACATATGGTTGAGACTGTTATTTTGTTTACGTTTCAGAAGAACTCAGTATTGTTGACACAAGTAATCAATCTCATTGTAGACCGTATTGGACATCAGATTATGAACATTAAAATAAGAATAATGGTTAACACCACCTTTCCAATACTTATATTTCCTTATATTTAGGATATAAACATTACAACAGGCGTTGTAAGATGGGACATGTTTCGCTTAACTGTCGTAAGCATCATCAGCCGAAATAAATCTTAGCCTAAAGTTAGGTCAGGCCCCGAACCTAGTGTCCTTAAAATATATGGCACCCTAAGAATCAACATTTACATTTAGGAAATCAAATAGGCTTAAAACCAGTGTGAAAAAAACACAGAATGTTACAACATGGCTAAGAGAAAAACACACAATCGTGTTGAAACAGAGGTTAAAAACAGAAAGTACAATACAGAGGTGGTAGTGAAATAATTAAAATCATTAGGATATCATTGCTGTACTTTCTGTTTTTAACCTCTGTTTCAATACGATTGTGTGTTTTTCTCTTAGTCATGTTGTAACATTCTGTGTTTTTTTTCACACTAGTTTTAAGCCTATTTGATTTCCTAAATGTAAATGATGATTCTTAGGGTGCCATATATTTTAAGGACACTAGGTTCTGGGCCCTGACCTAACTTTAGGCCAAGATTTATTTCGGCTGATGATGCTTACGGCAATTAAGCGAAACATGTCGCATCTTTCAACGCCTGTTGTAATGTATATATCCTAAATATAAGGAAATGTAAGTATTGGAAAGGTGGTGTTAACAATTATTCTTATTTTAATGTTTATAATCAGTATTTATTAATGTTTTCTTCAGCTGCCAGCCAGTGTTAATTTAACAAGTATGTGAATACTACGAATATATTGTCTTGGTTTTCATGCCACAAATGTCCAACGCACACAGTATTAACATAGATTCGAGTATACTCTCAGAAAGCATTTGGGTTCCCTCACTCGCCTCTTTTACGAGACATAGCGATGGCCTCGGCGTCTCGTCTCGCTCTCCCTGCCCCGCCCTGCCCTACCCGGTTGATTCAGCAACTCGAGTTGACGAAGTATTCGACTCGTCACATCGTTACTGTCTTTTTTGGCGGCTGGTGAGCGGGTACCGTGGACGAGAACTTGGAGGTAGCATGATTATGATGTGTTACTCTCTCCGTGCTTGGACAAATGCTTATCGAATTCAACAATCGAATCAATATTTTGTAAACTGGAATAAAATTACATCATCTTGGATTAAATTCAGGGATAAATCACCAAATAATATTAAGAATGAATACCAGAATAGAGAACGTTATTTACAGCGCAGAAGTGTATTGCCGCCAGAAACTTACAGAAAAATAGAAACTAGGTACATTCTGTATTATATAATTCGTCTGTTTCTATCAACAATCTATACTCCGGACGGCCTTACTTCTAAATTGAAGTTTCGCAAAACAAATGAGCATCGCCTTTCCTCTGTTGCCAAGGCGCTACTGCCGTGAGAACAGTTGATGCAATACGACCGCGGTAAACAGCCTTGTAAATTGTAATACCGTACTCAGAAAAACTAATGAATATGGATTGAAAACAAATTCACAAAAAGTACACTTACTAACAACATCCGACACTAATAAGTATATTATTAAGAATAAAAGAGAATGAGGAAATAACACATCACTCAACGCTAATGGCTGACACAGGAAAGAGGTTATGGCCTACAAAGGGAACACTCCACTAATCTCAGAGTCACTGGAACCGTCCAACAATATGAAAAACACACTAATTACTGAAGGAAAATGCAAAAGATCGCGAACCGTACCGAATACCATACACGCTTAGCGAGATAGGTTAACCACGTGGTGAATATAAATAATCAACGAGCTAGAATAACATAGAGAGGCGGAAGCGGTGCCTGGGTGAACCTAATAGAACGAACGTCCGCCATGTTTCCTGTTGTCACACAAGCAAGGGGGCATGGCCTTTAAATGACGAAAAGTGTAGAAAATGCGCATTTTAGAATCGCTGGGGGAGAATTAAAGTCCGTTGCCGAAAGCCTGAAGCATGAAAGCGAATACCGCCACTTCATCATATTGCGGCACGAGGCCAACATCACGATCAGTTGATTGTAGGGTAGTTCGAAATCTCACAGTGACATACGAATAGGCCTCGAAATCGGAACAAGAGCGTTACCCTGCTTGGCTGTTGTGGTTAAGCGTAAATTAGAATAAAAGCGATGGACATAAATATTTATGACAGGAAACCTTAAAATCATAGGGACCTATAATATGTTACAACCTCATTCTGTTAATATTTTTAAAATTATTGCATCCTCATGAGTACTGTGTTCCTTTCTTAATCTGTTTACCCTCCCGGGTTGGTTTTTCCCACGGACTCAGCGACGGATCCCACCTCTACCACCTCAAGGACAGTGTTCTGGAGCGTGAGACATTGGGTCGGAAGATACAACTGTGAGGGAGGGCTGCACCTGCTATGCTGAACAGGGGCCTTGTGGGGGGGGAGAAGGAAGCGGCCGTGGCCTTAAGTTAGGTACCATCCCGGCATTTGCCTGGAGAAGTGGGAAACCACGGAAAATCACTTCGAGGATGGCTGAGGTGGGAGTCGAACCCACTTCTACTCAGATGACCTCCCCAGGCTGATAGAATCCCGTTACAGCCATCGTGCCCCTTTTCAAATTTCGTGGCGGAGCTGGGAATCGAACCCGGGCTTCCAGGGGTGGCAGCTGCTCACGCTAACCAGTGCACCACAGAGGCGGCCCATGAATACTTTACCACAATAATCGTTTAGTGTAATTATTTATTATAATATAGGGGGATATCATGTTTCTCCCATTACCATATCATACTGGGATTACTAGCTTGAAAATTGTCCATTATGAAGTGTGGCGTAGTTTTAAAAACCAAGGCAACAGACATCTACAATAAAGGCTGTATACATTTCAAAAATAGCAGTAAAATGCTGTATTTATCAAACTTGGTGTACTTTTGAACGAAATAAGTGATTTTTTGTGGTTACGTTTTCTTGGTGGTGGGCGTTCCATTTCCTTTATTTGTAAATGTGAATGAAAATTAAATAGGGCTGGAAATGTACAGAGCATAAGCAACTGAATTGAGTGGGATACCATTTATCTCTTTTCGCCCTCACAACGCATTGTTCAGTTAATTCCTTGTTCTTTAAACGAAATCTGAAACAAAATTCGACAAATAATTACCGTGGCTATCCGTACTTTCGCTAAGTAAACAATAAAATGGATTTAATTACAAACAGAAATTACAAAAAGGAATCTCGGCTATAATTCAGTAATACTTACTTGAAGTACGATATATCCTTGGTTTTATTACTCCGATTAGTACAACCATACGCTGAGCTTACGGCTGGCATTCTTGAAAGCGAGAATCTATCTTTTCACTTCTTAAAACTTAGGGAATTAAATTGGCAAGCACGATCTCCCTGTCACCTCAACATATGCTCCCGCGCCAATTCGCTTTGTTTTGACAACCGTTAACATGGCTGCCCCTTATCAACTTGCTTCAAGCAGGGAGCGCTGATGTCAGGTATACAGCCCCTCTATGTTATTCTAGCTCGTTGTAAATAATATAGTCGATGTGAATGGCAGCTTGGGACTGGTTGGATGTCTATGCTTCAGCGCATAATCACCAGAGAGAGCCAAAATATTCCAAAACGTCAATTTAGAAGTAGAGCCGTGCGGGGTATAAATCCACCAGATTCCCGTAATACATGTAACAAAAGATATGACTGCCATCTAGTTCCGAAGAATTGAACTGATACATAGCACATACACAAACATCTTCGATGATATGAGTAAAGAACAGGAATCAGATGATGTTGTAATAAATAAGTTACGAGATTGTGAGAAACTGCAAAAAGACCTCGAAAATGTTGTGAGATGTACAGCAGACAATGGTATGATGATAAACAGGATGAAAAGTCAGGTTGTGAGTTTCACTAACGGAAAAAGTCCTCTCACTTTTAACTAATGCGTTGATGGGGGTGAAAGTAGCTCATGGGGATACTGTAAGTGCCTAGGTGTTGATATAAGGAAAGAACTTAAGTGGAAAATCACATAAACGGAATTGTAAATAAAGGGTACCGATCTCTGCACATAATTATGAGGGTATTTAGGGGATTGTAGTAAGGATGTAAAGGAGAGGGCATAGAAGTCTCTGGTAAGGCCTTAACTAGAGTATGTTTCCAGTGTGTGGAATCCTCACGAGGATTGCTTGATTAGAGAACTGGAAAATATCCAAAGAAATGCAGCTTGATTTGCTCCGTGTGATTTTCGGCAAAAGAGTAGCGTTACGAAAATGTGGCAACGTTTGGGCTGGGGACACTTAGGAATAAGGAGACGAGCTACTCGACTAAGCGGTATGTTCCGAGCTGTCAGTGGATTTAGGAAAGGTTATTCCACTGAAGCTCAACTTGTAGGATTCCAGCAAGATAAATCAGATACCCTGGATTCAGGAAGTCGAATGGACTGTATCGCGATTGACCTATCTAAGGCATTTGATAGGGTAGATTATGGGATACTACTGGCAAAAATGAGTGCAATTGAACTTGACAAAAGAATTACTGAATTATGGCTCTGTGTCTAGAAAATAGAACTCAGAGAATTAGAGCAGGCGAAGCTTTGTCTGTCCCTGTAATAATTAAGAGGGGAATTCCTCAAGGCAGTATGATTGTACCTTTATGTTTTCGTATATATTTCAATGATAAGTGTAAAGAAGCGGAATCAGAGATAAGGCTTTTTGCAGATGATATTATTCTGTAAGGAGTAATAAATAAGTTACAAGATTGTGAGCAACTGCAAAATGACCTCGATAATGTGCGATGGGCAGCAGGCAATGGTATGATGATAAACGGGGTTAAAAGTCAGGTTGTGAGTTTCACAAACAGGAAAAGTCCTCTCAGTTTTAATTACTGCGTTGATGGGGGTGAAAGTTCCTTTTGGGGATCCTTGTAAGTATCTACAGTAGGTGTTAATATAAGGAAAGATCTTCATTGCGGTAATCTCATAAATATGATTGTATATAAAGGGTACAGATCTCTGCACATGGTTTTGAGGGTATTTAGGGGTTGTAGTAAGGATGTAAAGGAGAGGGCATATAAGTTTCCGGTAAGACCCCAACTAGAGTATGGTTCCATTGTATGGGACCCTCACCAGGATTACTTTGATTCAACAACTGGACAAAATCCAAAGAAAAGCAGCTCGATTTGTTCTGGGCGATTTCCGACAAAAGAGTAGCATTACAAAAATGTTGCAAAGTTTGGGCTGGGAAGACTTGGGAGAAAGGAGACGAGCTGCTCCATTAAGTGATATGTTCCGAGCTGTCAGTGGAGAGATGGCGTAGGAGGACATCAGTAGACGAATAAGTTTGACTGTTGTCTTTAAAAGTAGGGAAGATCACAGTATGAAGATAAAGCTGGAATTCAAGAGGACAAACTGGGGCAAATATTCGTTTATAGGAAGAGGAGTTAGTTGTTGGAATAACTTACCAAGGGAGATGTTCAATAAATTTCCATTTACTTTGCAATCATTTAAGAAAAGGGTAGGAAATTAACAGATAGGGGATCTGCCACCTGGGCGACTGCCCTAAATGCAGATCAGTGGTGACTGATTTATCCCACATGTTGCCTATAGCACTCCAACGCCAAACTCGCTGAGGCTGGGTGTCATGTAGTATTTGCCGGTTAGACACAAAGGCAAACGGTATTTTTGTTCCATCGTCTCCACTTCCCAAGCATGGCTTCCAAATTTACTGGTGAAGAATTATTATTATTATTCTATATTTGTAACTGTGTTATAGAGAGCCTTTTGAACCGTCCAATAGGATCCCGTACATTTAATGAGAACAGAAAATATTATTTTGAACTTGAAGACTAGGTCACATGGCGATTTCAAAGTGCATTTCACCATGGCTGTGCTAATAATTTGCTCACTTCTTCCATATTGACAAATATACACATTTCAGAGGTATGGGACTGCTCTGCGCTGAATGGGAGGCTAATATTCAGCACTATAATATCTGAAGTCGCTTACTCCCAAGAAGGGGCGTACAGTTGCATCATGTACGAACATTTTTCGATGAGCAGAACATGGCGCTCTAAAAACTGAACATCAATAAAGAATGTCTTCTCTCTAAAACCAATGGGAGAAAGCTGCGAGAGATAATGAGAGATCGATCTTTTCAGAAAGGGAGAGGAGTGGTTTTGTACGCCGATCACCCGAAAGCAAATTCCTGGATATCTCGCAAGTCACCTTTTATCTTCATCCGAATATAATTATAAATGCTAGAACAATGTGCAACCTGACCGCAGTAAGATCGGTTCCCGGCAGAACTTTCAATTCAACCCGTTGCCGGCAAAACGGTTGGAACGAGACCGAATCACTTGGACATGTGCTGGGGTTCTACAGGAGCACCGAATTACTGCGCAACAATCGTCACCATCGAGTAAGGACATCAATTGCTCAGCGTGGATGGTATGTGCACGAAGAAGTTCACTGTGTCTCTACCAACGACTCAACGAGAAGAGTGGACATTATAGCCATCAATAAGAAAGAAAACAAAACGGTGATATTAGATCCTACCATTCGCTTCGAGAGAGACCTGCGACAAGCCCAGGATATTAATCAGGAAAAACAAGCAATTTATAGACCATGTCTGCCACATCTATCAGCTAAATATAATATTCCTCTTGGTCAGTGGATTGTCAGAGGCCTCCTGTTTGGATCCAGAGTTACTCCGCCGAAGAACACAGTAACTATCCATCAAAATTTAAAATTTACTTTTTACGACATAGAGAAAATCTTATTCCAGATCTTAGAAATTCTCCGCAAATTATACAATTTCATTTATACTTTAAAAAAGAAATTTCCAGAAAAGACATGGTTTCATTATTATAATTACATACTGTAAATTATGAATTCCAGAACTTTATGGAGGACGGATTATTTATTTTTTAATAAATTTCACTACTGTAAAGTGTTCGTGATTCATTTACTGACTATCTTTTGAAACATATAAAACTGCATTTAAATTGAAAAATATTAAAATTAATATTCATTAAATAAAATACACAATCGTCGGACCTTGTACTCACACTTAGTTCTTACATGCTTACTTACACATATGTTATTTGATGGGCGCCAGCTACAACTCAGTGTGGGGTAATAAGCTTACTTTTGACAACATACCATATAAGTTCTGGGAAAAGGAGATTAGCGTTCGGTTTCCCCATTAAATTTGAGGTTATGTTATTCTATTCTGGAAATGAAACGCTAAATTAATTTGATAGAACAAAATATATTCTTTAAATAATTCCAATAAAAATAGTGAGAACTGCTGCGATTAAACAGATGAGAATATAAAGTTATGACATTGCAACTGAAAGAAAATAGGCATGAATTTGAATTCTTCTTGACCGGACATTTAATCATTTTACATTAAATATATCCCTCACTATTTCACTTGACTGTACCTGCAACACTTTGAGTCTAATTACGACGTATTCCTTTGATCTGATGTTTACTGTAGATGTATCACGTCTAATTTGGTGATGTATCCATGTGACTGCTTCTTCTCCATATCATCTGACTTCTTGGTAAGTCTGTATGGTATGACTTCTTTGCAAGTGTATCCTTCTATGACTCCATGGTAAGCCTTTGCGTCCGTATCTTCAACTAAGTGACGGACGAACTGTGGCCTCACTCCCTCAACGACTAATGGCTCACTGAGTCTTCTCCATCTCGTTCACTTAATGACTGTTCACTTATCCATTTGTCTTCTTCACTGTTCAGCTTCCGTTTAACTAATGACTGACTGAGGCCTCTCCATCTCGTTCACACTCCGACCAACTGTGGCCTCTGCTTCCAATTGAATAATGACTGACGCTACAAGATATACCCAGCTTATATAGGCGTTGGTTGACACACCTACGTAATCTCCAAAAATAACTATGATCTACTCCCACCTCGCGACAGATATTACACCCTATGGTGAAATCGCCCGCGGCACCTTGGGTTACTCAAAGAAAGTGAACTCGTCGCTAAATAAGCACGATGACGTAGCGATGACTTGGCAGTAACGCCAGCAGTATTGCACAATGTAGCAATGTCACATCCAACATCTGATATATAGCAATTCTTACTGTATATGTTTTTAGTGTTAATTTACACCCACGTATATATGCATACATTTAACTACAATCACGCAAGCGACAAGCATTGCAGAATTGAATTGAATAATAATTATAATACAATAATAGTAATCTTACAGATGAAATAATAATACTATGGACATAATAATAATAATAATAATAATAATAATAATAATAATAATAATAATAATAATAACACAGATATCACCTTATAACGGGATTTGAACCGTTATACTATCATATCATTCTTATATTCAGTGCTTTTTTGTATCGGTACGCAACGGTACGCAGTATCGGCAGCTTCTTCTCGATAGAAACAAAAAATGAATTGGATATTATTCGGAATATTCCTCTCACATTTTCTATGGCTTGTGGCTTAAAATCAAGCCTGTTTGTCCGCTTTTGTTACGTTTCTATAGATACAGGGAGTATCCGTGATTATGTTACAAACTTTCAGGGATGATGGAGGACGGCAAATGGATCAATTTGAGATAAGGAACCATAGACCGGAAAAATTGGAGTCAAAAGTGATTAATAATTAATCGTTTCGAAAATTTCTTCTACCTCCAGCCTAAATGCAGCAGTGTACACAGTGGGGCTCAGAGATGTACTACCCACGTTCCTGGAACACATCCCACTTGCCATTCGTCCAACATGACATAGCTCCACCTTACTCTGGACTGAGTGTTCGTGAACACCTGGATCAGACATTCCCTGCAAAGTGGATAGGAAGAGGAGGCCGGCTCGTTCACCTGATCTCACCCCACTTGATTTCTTCTTTTGGCGTCATGTGAAAAGCCTTGTGCATGAAACACCATTCGAGACTGAAGAGGATCTCTTGGCAAGAACTCTCGCTGACTGTGACGCTGTTCAAACGACACCGGAGATATTCGAACGGGTACGACAGAACTTTGTGCATTGACGCAGGGGGACACCATTTCGAACAATTATTGTAAATAGAGCAGCTTGTGAAATTTGTGCAGGTAAATGGAATTAAATGAGTAGAATTTTGCTTAACGTTTGACTCGATCGTTTCCAGAATATGGTTCCTTATTGAGATCCATTTGCATGTTACGACTTTTACTTCCTCTAAATAATCAAGTTTGGTCATCTTTCCAGACACATCGGAAACTGCGCGAAGCAGATCCCGCGCACCGGTCCGAAGACCTCACTAAATCATTCAATCGGTAGTAGCGACGGGCGGTGTGTACAAAGGGCAGGGACGTAATCAACGCGAGCTTATGACTCGCGCTTACTGGGAATTCCTCGTTCATGGGGAACAATTGCAAGCCCCAATCCCTAGCACGAAGGAGGTTCAACGGGTTGCCCAGTCCTTTCGGACTAGGAGGACACGCTGATTCCTTCAGTGTAGCGCGCGTGCGGCCCAGAACATCTAAGGGCATCACAGACCTGTTATTGCTCAATCTCGTGCGGCTAGAAGCCGCCTGTCCCTCTAAGAAGATGTGTTGTCGCCGGTAGCACGAACGGATACCGGATGCGACTATTTAGCAGGCTAGAGTCTCGTTCGTTATCGGAATTAACCAGACAAATCGCTCCACCAACTAAGAACGGCCATGCACCACCACCCACCGAATCAAGAAAGAGCTCTTAATCTGTCAATCCTTCCGGTGTCCGGGCCTGGTGAGGTTTCCCGTGTTGAGTCAAATTAAGCCACCCCTGAAAGTTTGTAATATCATCACGGATACACCTGTATAACGCGTACGAGTACATGATTGGAGTTTCCGTAAACTGCCCTTCTAAAATTATCATTGCTTACCCCGTTGAAAAGCGCATTACAGTCGATGCAGAATGTAGCAGTTACGAAGAAACCAAAAGGTTAGCATAGGATACAGTGGCATCGAGAGCTGCAGCAAACCAGCCTAAGGAGCTCTTCGTTGGTGACGTTGTCTACTCACGAGATCTTGAACGTTCCAAATTTCAAAGACCTGCAATCAGTTCATTGACAAAACCCGTTTTGTTCATTCTTCGGTCTGGTAACAAAAGAACACTTCACGTCACGAAAAGGACTTTCAATAGTGATGGTTGCACAAAAGATGTTTCAAATTTCAGAAACACATTTCTTCAGTGCCGATGTTTGGTTTGATTACCCAGCATCTTAGCAGACAAGCTTTCAGTAGAGTTTCCGTTCCGTCCTATGATCTGCTTGTTGATAACCATGAATTTTGTTTTCTGTTTTTTTTTTCGTGTAATTTGTTCTGCGTGCAGTGTTTATTCGATTCCCATTCATGTTGATTTCTTCATCAAATACATTCGAAGAGTAGCTTCAAGGTATAACTAGCAGTGTATAAGGTATGGTGTTGTTCGTTACTATCCTCACGGATGTATTTGCAAAGTTTCGAGTTACGTCGCACCGACACAGATAGGTCTTATGGCGACGATGGGATAGGGAATGGCTAGGAGTGGGAAGGAAGTGGCCGTGGCCTTAATTAAGGTACAGCCCCAGCATTTGCCTGGTGTGAAAATGGGAAACCACGGAAAACCATTTTCAGGGCTGCCGACAGTGGGGTTCGAACCTACTATCTCCCGAATACTGGATACTGGCCGCACTTCAGCGATTGCAGCTATCGAGCTCGGTCCACAAAATTTATGAAAAGTACAATTAATTTTAGCCCGCCTCTGTGGTGTAGTGGTTAGTGTGATTAGCTGCCATCCCCAGAGGCCCGGGTTCGATTCCCGGCTCTGCCACGAAATTTGAAAAGTGGTACGAGGGCTGGAACGGGGCCCACTCAGCCTCGGAAGGTCAGCTGAGTAGAGGGGTGTTCGATTCCCTCCTCAGCCATCCTGACGTGTTTTTCCGTGGTTTCCCACTGCTCCTCCAGATTACGACGACGACGACCTAATTTTTACCCTTAGGGATTTCCAGTTTGCACGGTTGGTACCTAATATTTAGCCGTGCGCACACGCCTAGCCTCATCCCGTTGTCTTGTTGTGAGAGTTTAGTTTCCATGAACAAGAAGGATTCATTTTTTATCCTAAGCTGAGTTAGTGCAAAATTCAAACTAAGAGCCTTTAATCCTAGAGTGAGCACTGAAATGTGTATGAAATACTGGACTGCATTTCAGTCGTGTGGTGTAGTTCCTGGTGTGTATTCACTTCAGTGAGATGGTTGGCGTGAATTACTGTAGCAGTCATTATAATAAAACAGGGAATGTTCGTAATTTCGTCCCCTTCAATTTATTTGTTATATGTCAAGTTTATTATTATTTCCAGATGGGAAAAACGCAAGCAGTGTGATAAGGAGGCTATGAAAAAGCTATTAAAGCAAATAAAGCGTTTATCATCCCACGAAACGCTGAAAGACTTAAAAAGAAATACCAAGAAATCATTTTTCATAAATGGCCTTCAAGTCATTCAATATAGAGAAAGTTGTTGGTAAGGTTAGAAAGGAAATATATATATTAAAATTAATTGTTCGTTCGTTCGTAATCTGCTTACCCTCCAGGGTCGGTTTTTCCCTCGGACTCAGCGAAGGATCCCACCTCTACCGCCTCAAGGATAGTGTCCTGGAGCTTCAGATTCTGGGTCGGGGGATACAACTGGGGAGGTTACCAGTACCTCGCCCAGGCGGCCTCACCTGTTATGCTGAACAGGGGCCTTGTGGAGGGCGGATGGGAAGTTTGAAAGAGATAGAGAAGGAAGAGGGACGGAAGCAGCCGTGGCGTTAAGTTATGTACCATCCCGGCATTTGCCTGGAGTAGAAGTGGGAAACAACGGAAAACCACTTCCAGGATAGCTGAGGAGGGAATTGAACCCCTCTCTACTCAGTTGACCTCCCGAGGCTGAGTGGACCCCGTTCCAGCCCTCGTACCACTTTTCAAATTTCGTGACAGAACCGAGAATCGAACCCGGGCCTCTGGGGGTGGCAGCTAATCACACTAACCACTACACCACAGAGGCGGCCTAAAATTAATTGTACTTTTCATAAATTTTGTGGACCGAGCTCGATAGCTGCAGTCGCTTAAGTGCGGCCAGTATCCAGTATTCGGGAGATAGTAGGTTCGAACCCCACTGTCGGCAGCCCTGAAAATGGTTTTCCGTGGTTTCCCATTTTCACACCAGGCAAATGCTGGGGCTGTACCTTAATTAAGGCCACGGCCGCTTCCTTCCCACTCCTAGCCCTTCCCTATCCCATCGTCGCCATAAGACCTATCTGTGTCGGTACGACGTAAAGCAACTAGCAAAAAAAAAAAAAAAATGTCGAGGACGAAATTACGAACATATTTTTGGTAGTTTAGTTTTTGTATTGTTTCTGTTTATGTCAAATATTGACTACCTTACGTTATAACAGTTTCATAACTTGATCGTAAGTAGAGAATATATTCAGTAATATATATATACCACTTTCTAACCTTGTCCATAATATTCCTGATTTTCTACAAGTCCAAATCTACTAAGGGGACGAAATATGGGCCCCCTACTTTATATATATAGATTCACCGAGCTCGATAGCTGCAGTCGCTTAAGTGCGGCCAGTATCCAGTATTCGGGAGATAGTAGGTTCGAACTCCACTGTCGGCAGCCCTGAAAATGGTTTTCCGTGGTTTCCCATTTTCACACCAGGCTAATGCTGGGGATGTACCTTAATTAAGGCCACGGCCGCTTCCTTCCCAGTCCTAGCACTTTCCCGTCCCATCGTCGCCATACGACCTATCTATGTCGGTGCGACGTAAAGCAACTAGCAATATATATATACATAGATTCAGAAGACTTCAGTCTAAGTTCGCTGTAAGATGCTGGATTGCCGGAATTTTGGCCATAAAAGTTGATCATTAACATCGCACTATTGGCCCAAATCCCTTGCTTTTAATTACCTTTTAAAAGCCAGCTCAACTGTTCAGTGTCATAAGTACCACCGTCTTCGTCATGATTTACGATGCAGTTAAGGCATTATCTAAATGTTGTTTTTCTTTTATTTGCAGCGCACAGTTTCTCCGTGGCCCACACGATGGCCCATGGAGGAACAATATACTTGTTGGGCGTGATTCTGCCACTGCTGTTGCTGTTTGTGACCAGCTCTGCTCTAAGTGAGTACTCGCCATTGTCTTCTGCTAGGTTCTGTTCCAGATTGCATTTTATTGTCGGAAATGGTCGGAAAGGAATGTGTATTCAACTTAATTGTGATTCGCCCAGGCCTCTAACTTGCCTCGCACAGTTACTGATGATGTATTTTCTTGATAATAAAGGCTTGAAATATCTTGGTTATCATCGCCATGTCTCTTAAACGTCCTAAATATGAACCTTAGTACGAACCAATTCTCTATCCTTTAAATGTCTTAAATAAAAACCTTAATACATACCCGTTCACTGTCCCTTAAACGCCTTAAATAAAAACTTTATATAAACATGTTCTCGGTCCCTTAAACGTCCTAAAATAAAAACCTTAGTGCAATCTAGTTATCTGCGCCATAAACGCCATAAGTATACATATTAGTGCAATCAGTTTTCTATCCCCTAAGTACAAACCAATTTTCAGCTCCTTAAACGTCCTAAGTACAAACCTTAATATAAAACAGTTCCCTGTCCCTTAAACGTTCTAAATACGACCCATAGCAAAAAAAAGTTTTCTGTCCCTTAAAGATCTGAAATATAAACTTTAGTACAAGCCAGTTCTCTGTTCGTCAAACGTCCTAAGTATAAACCTTAGTACAACCCAGTTACCTGCCCCTTAAACGCCATAACTATACACCCTAGTGCAAACCATTTCCCTGTTCCTTAAACGTCCTAAATACAAATCTTAGTTAAAACCGGATCTCCGTCCCCAAACGTCCTAAGTATAATTCTGAGTACAAACTAGTTCTCTGTCCCTTAAACGTCGTAAACGTAAACCTCAATACAAACCAGTTATATGCCCCTTAAATGCAACAAGTATACACCTTAGTACAAGCCAGTTATATGCCCCTTAAATGCAACAAGTATACATCTTAGTACAAACCAGTTTTCTGTCCCTTAAACGTCCTCAACATAAACATCACCACAAACCAGTTTCTGTCCCTTAAACGTCCTCGATATAAACATCATTACAAACCAGTGAAATGAAATGGCGCATGGCTTTTAGTGCCGGGAGTGTCCGAGGACAAGTTCGGCTCGCCAGATGCAGGTCTTTCGAATTGACACCCGTAGGCGACCTGCGCTTCATGATGAGGATGAAATGATGATGAAGACGACACATACACCCAGCCCCCGTGTCAGCGAAATTAACCAATTATGGTTAAAATTCCCGACCCCGCCGGGAATCGAACCCGGGACTCCTGTGGCCAAAGGCCAGCACGCTAACCATTTAGCCATGGAGCCGGACTACAAACCAGTTTTCTGTCCCTTAAACGTCCTCGATATAAACATCATTACACACCAGTTTTCTGTTCCTTAAATGTCCTCAATACAAACATAAGCTAAAACCAGTTCTATGTCCCTTAAACGTCCTCAATATAAAACTCAGTGCAAACAGTTTCCTGCCCCTTCAACGTCCTAAACACGATCCTGAAAAAGCAAAACATGTCTCTGCACCTCAAACGTTCTAAACACGATCCTGAGAATGCGAACCAGTTTTTCCCCTTAAACATTCTAACACGAACAAGAGAATGCAAACCAGTTCTCTCTTCCTTAATCGTCTTAAACTCGCTACTAACAGACATAATCAGCATAAGAACTCTTTCCACTACACGCCACTGAAACTCGCTCTGTTAATCCAAGAGGTGTAAATAAGAAAATATATCAGTACTCTCAAGAATATTCGTTTTTCAACAAAGCAATAACATGCGTTCTGTCTCCTTGAACAAAAGCATGTAATACGAAATTCGTTCTACTTTGCAGGCTGTCTGTGGTATATTTGTAATGTGAGTAATAAACTGCGTAATTCATGCTAGTAACAAAAATGTTGTGCTGTTTGTTTGGTTGTTCCGGATAGGCTCGAGAACTACTGGGCCGATTGAACTTACATTTGGTAAGGATACAGCTTGAAATTCTGAGTCACACAAGGGATAGTTTTGATTTTGACATAATTTATCGTTTCGAACTAGTGGTAAATTTTACAGGGATATGTCCCAAATGTGGGCAATTTTTTATTCTGCATCACCTAAACTAAGGGATAAACGATTGGTCCTTTAGAAAAATGAAGTGCACATGTGGGCTTGAAATTAAATTCTGTACAAGAAACGTCATATGCACTTTCTTCGTAACTCTAGTGGTTTTTTTAAAAAATACAGCTTTCTTGTGTTTTGGCTATGGTTGCTTTCACTAATTAATGGGTTTCTCATTTCGTGTATAAGTAGGGGTCACGTGAAGCCATGTTCGTCATCATTCGTGTAAAGTCGGTGTTCATTTGTTAACAGGCTAGCTGAAGAATGAGTGCGCCATTCTGCAGAAAGCGTTTGGAAACTACAGTTGTATCGTTGAGAGTGCTAAAGGTGCTCATCCACTTTTGAGAAGTGTTGTGGACTGTAGTTTATGTATTCAGCCATTTTCATTATCGCCGTCATCGTATTATATTCCGTGTCTCTATCTTTTTAATATTGTATAGGTTTAGGATTCATATTTAGTGGATTTATAATTCACATTTAATTTTTCATCATTAACCACTTTAATCCTTGATTATAAAACCGAACGAAGAACGAGTATGGTGTATGATCCCTGAAGAAGAGGACGTCTATTGTTCTTGAGACATGTACAATGAATAAATGATTGTCACACTGATCTCTATACTTGAATCGCTGATGGCAGCTCTCCGCTGCAGGAGAAAGTACACCAAGTTGAGCGCGCGGTCCGCCATATTGGTGTACCCACCCTAGAGCTCTCCTTATGGGGAAACAATGATAATATAATCAAATTTAAATAGCAATTAATGGCGCATTGGAATAATTAAAAATATGGGGACATGTTCACTCAAAGCATATGGACATTGGGAACACAGGCACGTCATTCCAAGTTCAGTAAATCTCCGGGATAGCAATAAAAATGTGTGTATAATAACGGCCGACAAATATTAACTTAGGTGCTGAATACATGCAGTTAGCGATTGGTAATACAATACGAGTGAAAAACAGTTTCTGGAAACATTGCTGTAAATTTTATACATGTATGCCACGAAATTATGCATTCTTATGACTGAATTTTTCGTATTTTGAGCCAAAACTCGGTTTTTCTTTTTATTCATACAAAAATAGCACTATTCTTCCTCTTTCACAAAATGTTTTTATTTTAGTAATTCTGGCTTGTTTAAAGCTTGTAGAAGCCATTTAAAATGAGCCCGCAGGGCATTTAAAGGCCCAGAACCACACCCACTTCTCCTGTAACGGCATAATGATAGTTTACTGTGTATTTTTCGCTGGATGTTCAAGTATTTCGCGGCGTATTTGCCGTAGAAGTACACTTCGGCATGCTGACAGTCACTTGTTTACTACGTAATCAATACAATTACGTTACGTTAGGAAATATTGTAATTTGAACTGACGGAGAGAATGTTGTAAGTACCTCTTCCAAATAGTACTCAATTTATATCTGCCACACATGTATACTTTGATAGTTTAAATATATTATGTATTTGTATTATTTGCATTTAGGAATTCGTATTTGTGTTAATCGTAGTAATGTGCATGTTTGATTACTATCTGTCTAACTGGAGAGTATGAACTTCCTCTGAACACGGAAGAATACTATTCTCTGCTAGATACCCTTTGATTCTCTAACCTTTCCCAACTTCCAAATATATTCAACAGATGGCAGAGCGTTCTTAATAACTTACACGCTGCTAAGAAAAAAAGTCTACGTACAAACAGACCTCATCATGACATATGCCTTAGACATTATCTTGGAACACCTATCGAAGGATAACCTAGCTACGCTAAAAAGAGTGAAGGCCATGTATCTTAAGAAAGTCCTCTGCCTGGCAAAAACAGGCAGAGGACTGGCATTTGCCCAGGGCGCCAGTTTTTGAGGGGCGGCGGCCGGCGGATCGAGTAATTATGGCCTGCGTGAATTACGTCTTAAATTCATTACACTCAAATTACTTTTACATTCCACAAATTATTCCAATTATTTTACTAGACTATATAAAACACTTTAAACTATTCTAACTTTAAAACCTGAATTTAATCTATATATTTAAATTTTATGAAGAAAACGTGTCTTATTTCTAAAATTATTTACTTACATACAAACTATCAAACTGAACCAACGGTTTTAAAAAAAAAAAAAACAGCCTCATTCTTATTTGGCTGTTATCTTTATTTGGCTTGATAACTTTAATTATGAAAATTAACTGTATTTGCATAATGTGCTGTTTTAAAACTCATAATCTTGAAAACTGTAATATTTAATTTGTAAACAATTATTTTTTAGAACGAGCAGTGGGGCGGGCGGCTAAATATTGTTTGCCCAGGGCGCTAACTACTTGAAATCGGGGCCTGGGCAAAAACGCCCCTTCGAGACTAACCTCTGAGCTCACAAGACAACCGTTCTATACTTAGATGAACTGCGATTAAAAATACCATTGTCTTCTACGACATAACACCAAGCTCTAACAGATGGCATGATGACGTCAGAATGGATGAATTCTGACTACGAACTGCGCACATCATAACGCGCTTCTAATTAAGTGTTCATAAAACCATTGAAAAAGACAGGCAAAACAATATGACTACGCCAGGCATATAAAGACGAGTTTCATCTGACCTATTTATAACGAATTGAGCGGAGCAGAACGGGTCCTCTATAGTTTTGATTTAAAAACGTTCATCATTTTGTAACACTCACTAACCCAAATACGTTTCAGAAACTATAGACTTGTTACAAGTCGAGACCATTATCAATCATCTGCTTGCTTGTTCACAGGACCGGACCAAGCCTGCTATGCTCTGAACTGTGGCAGCCATGCTCGATGCGTCGTGCGGAAGTTGGACTGCACCGCCGGTTCTTGCCCCACCATGGTTTTCTGCGCCAAGGATCTTCAAGGTACGTCACAACAAGAGCACGAAATGATCACTGGAGCCTTTACGACCTCTCAGTGGAACATGGAGTATTTATTTATTTATTTATTTATTTATTTATTTATTTATTTATTTATTTATTTATTTATTTATTTATTTATTTATTTATTTATTTATTTATTTATTTATTTATTTATTTATTTGCTAGCTGTAGTACCCGACTCTGCTCGGGCACTTTATTTCAATTTTATTTATTTTTAGAATTTGTATTAACACTTAACTACCGGGGTCATGTCATCTAGACCGTGCGAGATCCCTAACATGTGTTTGTCATACTAATTTTCCTTTTAGTATTCATTTCCATTGCTGCGGAAAAAACGTTTAATACACCCCATTTTTCTATGTTCAAAGGTGTATGTCTCCCCTTAATACGAGAATCGGGAAATCGAATTTACGACGTGCAAAGCGGGAAAACGTGTTTATGAGGAGCACACTAACGAGGTTTCACAGTATAACGAGGGGCGTACTATATTGTTTTACACTTTTTTTTTTGTACGTCTGGGTATGGTTCACATTTCACTTTTGAAGGTGGTGACGTGTAACTAGTGTCTTGTTCCACCGTTTAGTAGCAGCACACGCACAGGAGCCAACGAATGCACTCGTGATAGCCATTTCATAACAACACTGTCAGCGTAGGAGCAGACAACATGGAAAGCAACCGTCAGGGACAGCGCTCTACGACTTGGTTCCTATGAAAAGAAGGCGTGAACACTGCAGAAATTCATCGCGCTTGGTGGCAGGCTGTGGAGAACATGCGCCGTCACGGACACCAGTTTACAACTGGGTGGAAGGTTGGAAAACAGAGCGCACATCGGTGGACAAGGGAACCAGTTCTGGAAGGAATGTGACAGTGTCAACACCAGTCAACATTGTCCGGGTCGAACAGGCCATCCAAGGAAACAAATGCATCACATTTACGGAAATGGAGGCAGCCACAGGAATTAGCCGAAACACCCCGCAGCGGATCGTGAACGGCCACTTACTTACTCATGTCTGCAGACGAAAAGCAGAGGCGTGTGGACGTGTGCAGAAAACTTTTGCAACGCCATGATCAAGATCCAGCCGACCTCATGGCTCGGGCTTGTAACTGGTGATGGGACATGGCTTCATTACCATGACCCACAAACGAAACAACAATCCTGCAATGGAAGTATAGGGGCAATCCACCGCCAAAGAAATGTCGAACAGTGTTCGGGAACATGAAGAAACCTCTGCGGGGTTGCCGTTTTGCTGATTTTTCAGAACTGGACACAGCTATCAAGGCATGGGTACGCAGCATTCCGAAAGAATGGTTTCAGGAAGGTCTGGCGAGACTGACACATCGATGGCAAAAGTGCATACAGTTACAAGGAGATCATGTTGAGAAGGTGGACGTAACGACTGATGTGTAACGTACGGTACTTCATTTGGGTAGAAAAAAATAAAGTGTAAAACAATATAGTAGGTACGCCCTCCGTTCACTATGAGTCCGACCATTACCTTATTGATTAAATTACTCATAATCCCTTAACCCTTAAATGCGCAATTTATTATGGTGGTACTTCCTTACCTGGTTCGGGGCTGTAAAAAATATTTAAATGATGTTTTAGAGTACCTGAAGTAGCAGAGAGGAGAAATCCTTCCTGGACGCTTGCTTGTGACCATCCCGCCCGCCCCAAAAGCTACTTTTACTTAAATAGCGTAATTAAAACCGGGCTGCCTAAAAGTGGATATCGCCACCATTTTCTTTGTCCCTATTGGCTGGCATCAATCAGCTGTGAAAGGCTTTGACGAAAACAATGTTATTATTCTCTCCAATAGGGTTCGCATGAATTGTAGCCACAGGGTTACCACACCGCGCAAAATAAAAACACTTGATCGTCAAGAAACACATGTAATTTAATAGCTGTAACCTATCTTTTTACATCCAGGCCAAGCTCTGTCATGAGAACAGTGGCCCCCTTCGGGGGCCACACTCCCTTCGCGAGGCTCTTAACTATCGCCGCGGCGCATACTGCCCGCACGGCAAGAAAAAAGTTAATTTAGGCCAAGCTCTGTCATGAGATTAGTGGTTGTAACCTATCGTCACATTTTCTCAACTCTTTTTAAATCCAGGCCAAGCTCTTTAGTGTACGCGTACGCGCCTTGTTGTTTGTGTAACAGCTGTGACATCGTCCGAGCCGTGCTAAGTTTGTGCGGAGCGGCGCCATGTTGGCTTGCTCACGAACCAGGTACGGAACATTTACCATTTAGGATTACTAGAAAGTAATGCATTACACTGGGTAACATCATTTTCGGACTTTACATGAAAATGGGTGTATTTAGATCACTTTCTAGAGCTGTTTACAAATATGGTATCAGACTCCCTGTAACACCCACAGTTTTTACGTAATTTTCCTTTTTTTAAATTCGCGCGTAACAATGTGCACTGATCGATAAAATATGTACATTAGAGTAATCGAAAACGATCAATTGCGGTCAAATCGATAGTCTGATGTCTATGTTTACAGAGGAACACTGCAACCTCATTCGTAAAGAAAGCTTACCTGGCATATTTCGGTGTCAAGTTAGGGGACCAAGATGAAAGGTTTGCGCCGCACAGCGTGTTATACGTGCGTTATGGGATTAAGAAAATGGACTCAGGGAAAGCAGAAGTCGTTACCTTTTGGAATTCCGATGGTGTGGAGAGAGCAAACAAATCACACCGATGATTGTTATTTTTGTATGGTAAAAGTTGAAGGCCATAACAAGAAAAGTATTAAAAGCATTGCATATCCAAACCTGAAATCAGCAATCAGACCTGTACTACATGGACCTGACATTCCTGTGCGTAACCCACCAGCAACCCTGCAATCATCATCGTCATCATCATCATCGTCTGGTTCTAGTGACAGCGATGAAATCTTGATAACCACAGAAGAGCTACAACTAGAGTTGTTTATTCAATGTGAACTAAACGACTTGATAAGAGATATGGGTCTCTCAATGGAGTTGTCACAAATGCTGGGTTCTCGTTTAAAGGAGAAAAGACTGCTAGCTCCAGGTACAACAGTTTCCTGGTACCGAACAAGAGAAGAAGAATTTCATGAGTAGGTCCTCTGTTTTACTGTAAGAACATTGAGGGAGTAGTATCAAAATACGGAATTACATACTACAAGAATGAATGGAGGTTATTTATCGATGGAAATGTAAACAATATCAAAGCTGTACTCTTACACATCACCAATAATTACGGTTCGATACCTTTAGCGTATTCTTAGGTCTTGAAGGAAAACTATGAAACACTTGCAATGTTATTAACGGCAGTTAAGTATTCAGAGCACGAATGGATTGTATGTTATAGGAATGTTTTTTGGACAACAGTCAGGTTACACAAAGTATCCATGTTTCCTCTGCCTGTGGGACAGCCGTAGACGTGATGCACAATGGGTTAGAAAGGAATGGCCATCTAGAACAACAATGGATCCAGGAGACAAGAATAATAAGATCATATTTGGTGAAAGGAGAAAAAAATCATTCTGCCACTTCTCCATATTAAACTAGGGATCGTGAAACAGTTCGTAAAAGGATTGAATGAAGATGGTGACTATTTTAAGTACATATCAGAAATTCTCCTTCCTGTCTGATGCGAAACTAAAAGAAGGAATCTTTGTGGGACCACAGATATGGAGCCTTACGACGGATGAACAATTTGAGGTGTTGATGACCTTTGAGGAAAGATTGGCTTGGATAGGTTTCAAGAATATGATAAACGGCTTTTGGGGGAACAGGAAGCATCCGGATTACAAGAAAATCATAGAAGATATGTTGATGGTTATGAAAAATTTAGGTTGTAATATGAGTATCAAGCTACATTTCCTTCATAGTCACCTCGACATTTTCCCTAAAAACTTAGGAGATTTTAGTGAAGAACATGGGGAGCGGTTCCACTAGGACATGAAAGAGATAGAAACACGTTATCAGGGCAGGTGGAATGCTGTGATGTTAGCTGACTATTGCTGGTCTATGAAGTAGGACAATCCGGAGTTGCAACACGTCAGACGATCACGAAGATCACACTTCTGCAGCAAAAGGAAGAGAGTTTAAGTCATGAAAATTGTATCCTGGACTTGCCATTTGTAGAATTTAATGTTATATGTTCACAAACAAGGTAAATAATACATTGTTTTCTGGATGCTATTTTAAGTTAGTTATAGTTACTTTACTGGTGTTTAATTCCCAAACTTCGCTGTAAGTGGTATTATAGATTAAGTAAATACTTAATTTGAAATTCTGTGAAATCCTTACGTGATTCATAAAATTTGATTTCAGATTCATAAACAGGAGGAAAAACTACATTACAATCACCCATCAAAACTACATACATACATACATACATTATCATTATAGACTGTTATGCCTTTCAGCGTTCAGTCTGCAAGCCTCTGAGAATTTACTAAACGTCGCCACAATCCTCGATTTGCAACTAGTGTTGTGGCCTCATTTAGTTCTATACCTCTTATCTTTAAATCGTTAGAAACAGAGTCTAACCATCGTCGTCTTGGTCTCCCTCTACTTCTCTTACCCTCCATAACAGAGTCCATTATTCTCCTAGGTAACCTATCCTCCTCCATTCGCCTCACATGACCCACCACCGAAGCCGGTTTATGCGTACAGCTTCATCCATCGAGTTCATTCCTAAATTAGCCTTTATCTCCTCATTCCGAGTTCCCTCCTGCCATTGTTCCCACCTGTTTGTACCAGCAATCATTCTTGCTACTTTCATGTCTGTTACTTCTAACTTATGAATAAGATATCCTGAGTCCACCCAGCTTTCGCTCCCATAAAGCAAAGTTGGTCTGAAAACAGACCGATGTAAAGATAGTTTCGTCTGGGAGCTGACTTCCTTCTTACAGAATACTGCTGATCGCAACTGCGAGCTCACTGCATTAGCTTTACTACACCTTGATTCAATCTCACTTACTATATTACCATCCTGGGAAAACACACAACCTAAATACTTGAAATTATCGACCTGTTCTAGCTTTGTATCACCAATCTGACATTCAATTCTGTTGAATTTCTTACCTACTGACATCAATTTAGTCTTCGAGAGGCTAATTTTCATACCATACTCATTGCACCTATTTTCAAGTTCCAAGATGTTAGACTGCAGGCTTTCGGCACAGTCTGCCATTAAGACCAAGTCGTCAGCATAGGCCAGGCTGCTTACTACATTTCCACCTAACTGAATCCCTCCCTGCCATTTTATACCTTTCAGCATATGATCCATGTAAACTACAAACAGCAAAGGTGAAAGATTACAGCCTTGTCTAACTCCTGTAAGTACCCTGAACCAAGAACTCATTCTGCCATCAATTCTCACTGAAGCCCAATTGTCAACATAAATGCCTTTGATTGATTTTAATAATCTACCTTTAATTCCATAGTCCCCCAGTATAGCGAACATATTTTCCCTCGGTACCCTGTCATATGCTTTCTCTAGATCTACGAAACATAAACACAACTGCCTATTCCTCTCGTAGCATTTTTCAATTACCTGGCGCATACTGAAAATCTGATCCTGACAGCCTCTCTGTGGTCTGAAACCACACTGGTTTTCATCCAACTTCCTCTCAACGACTGATCGCACCCTCCCTTCCAAGATGCCTGTGAATACTTTGCCTGGTATACTAATCAATGAGATACCTCGATAGTTGTTGCAATCCTTCCTGTTCCCTTGCTTATAGATAGGTGCAATTACTGCTTTTGTCCAATCTGAAGGTACCTTACCAACACTCCACGCTAATTTGACTACTCTATGAAGCCATTTCATCCCTGCCTTCCCACTATACTTCACCATTTCAGGTCTAATTTCATCTATTCCTGCTGCCTTATGACAATGGAGTTTATTTACTATCCTTTCCACTTCCTCAAGCATAATTTCACCAACATCATTTTCCTCCTCCCCAAGAGCTTGACTGTTTGCAACACCACCATGATGATTTCCTTTTACATTGAGAAGATGTTCAAAATATTCCCTCCACCTCTCCAGTGATTCCCTGGGATCTGTTATAAGTTCACCTGAATTACTCAAAACACTGTTCATTTCCTTTTTCCCTCCCTTCCTAAGATTCTTTATTACTGTCCAGAAAGGTTTCCCTGCTGCTTGACCTAGCCTTTCCAGGTTATTACCAAAATCTTCCCACGACTTCTTTTTGGATTCAACAACTATTTGTTTCGCTCTGTTTCTTTCATCTACGTACAAATCCCTGTCTGCCTTGGCCCTTGTTTGGAGCCATTTCTGATAAGCCTTCTTTTTACGTTTACAGGCTGCTCTCACTTCATCATTCCACCAAGATGTTCGCCTTTTCCCATCTTTACACACAGTTGTTCCTAGGCATTCCCTTGCTATTTCTACTACAGCATCCCTGTATGCCACCCATTCACTTTCTATATCCTGAACCTGCTTACTGTCTACTGTTCGAAACTTCTCACTAATCATATCCATGTACTTCTGTCTAATTTCCTCGTCCTGGAGATTTTCTACCCTTATTCGTTTGCAGACAGATTTCACTTTCTCTACCCTAGGCCTAGAGATACTTAGTTCACTACAGATCAGATAATGGTCTGTATCATCGAAAAATCCCCGAAAAACTCGTACATTCCTAAAAGATTTCCTGAATTCAAAGTCTGTTAAGATATAGTCTATTATGGATCTGGTACCCCTAGCCTCCCATGTGTAGCGGTGAATAGCCTTATGCTTGAAGAATGTATTCGTAACAGCTAAACCCATACTAGCACAGAAGTCCAGCAAACGCTTCCCATTCCCATTAGCTTCCATATCTTCCCCACATTTACCAATCACCCTTTCGTATCCTTCAGTTCTATTCCCAACTCTCGCATTGAAATCGCCCATTAGCACTATTCTATCCTTGCTGTTGACCCTGACCACGATGTCACTCAATGCTTCATAAAACTTGTCAATTTCATCCTCATCTGCACCCTCACATGGTGAATACACGGACACAATTCTTGTCCTAATTCCTCCCACAGACAAATCTACCCACATCATTCACTCACTTACGTGCCTAACAGAAACTATGTTGCGTGCAATGGTATTCCTGATAAAGAGCCCTACCCCAGACTCTGCCCTTCCCTTTCTAACACCCGTCAAGTACACTTTATAATCTCCTATCTCTTCCTCCTTATCTCCCCTTACCCGAATATCACTTACTCCTAGCACATCCAGATGCATCCTCTTTGCTGACTCAGCAAGTTCTACCTTCTTTCTTCCATAAGCCCCATTAATATTGATAGCTCCCCATCGAATTCCATTTCGTTCGCCAAGTTGTTTCCAAGGAGTCCCTCGCCTGTCAAATGGGAGTGGGACTCCATTACTCCCATAGGTCCGAGGCTTGCTTAAAGTGTTCTGAGCTCGGTAAATTCATGAAGCAGGATGCTGCCCTACTTGCACATAGTCCAAGTGAGGATCTCTCCTCTAACGGGTTATGGACCACCGGTGAATTGTGTAGTCCTAGCCGCCTGAGCACAAGGAGGGCCACGACTCAGAATATGTCCGAGATGCCCACTCCCATTCCATAGCAACTGGTATCCCGACTCTCAGGACCACTTACTAGGCCACTCAGCCGTTGCCCATGGTTCACGAACTAGGACGTGACTACAGTAACCCACAAACATGAACATCAAAACTAAAAGCCTTGAAAAAAAATAATTTTGTAACTCAGTGATTATTAACAGAAAAATATATGTCAAAATATTTATTTATTTATTTATTTATTTTATATTTATTTATTTATTTGGATCAGCAAAGATGTAAAGAATTTTGAATGTTTTACGTACCAGTATATGCAAAGCTGTACGATTACTGTAGCTCCTGCTACACTTCACTCTTAGGGATGTCCTTGCTCATGAATTCCCTGAGGTAAACAACATTTTATTCAGTTTACATTAAATGTTTAAAGTTTCCGCTTCACTCCAGCTGATTAGCAAGAAAATAATAAAATAAAAGATTGTTCATTCTGAATACACTAGCTACCCCTAGCGGGTTTGTCTGCAAGATAGAAGTAAATGCATACTTAAAATCTAAAGCAGATATAATGAGCAAGTACATTTTCCTTTGAACATACCTAATGCTGTGCATTTAAGGGTTAAAACACAACAGTTATGTTTGGTTGATCTACCACAATGGAACTAGAACAATTTACACTGCTCTGTATCATTGTCCTGAATGTGTTGTGTGTCATAGAGGAGGCGATGGGTGCTACCAGCTGTTCCAAAGTGGTCTGCAGTGACGGCTTTACTTGCAAAGTGAAAATCAACAGATGTCGTCAAGGAATATGTCCAGTGGCGACTTGTGTTGCAGGTGAGGGTCCTGAACGAGAGTAAGTTAAGATTCCTTCCTAAATTACTCAAGTAGAGTCTCGATAATTTATATACAGAGTGTATCAGAACTATACCTACAAAAAACATCAGGGATGCTCTTCGTCTTATGTTAAGAATGTTGGTATAATCGGATTGGCGGAGAAAATTTTTCTTTTGGAGAAACTGAGGTTACTTTCTTATTTCCGGGTACGCGATTCAAATTGACGAAGTTGCCGTGTTTGCTATGCCAGAGACCAGCCGCTGCCTGTTGTTATGTATCAGACGAGGGAAAGGAGGGGGAGTGGGAAGAGGGAGACAGAGATAATTCTCGGTACACATGTACAAGTTTCTCGTTCGTTTCGCATAGTCACTTCCTAGCCTCGGTAGGAAGTGTACAGTTTGTTCTGCACAAATTAACTACTATGCGAACCCCGTAAAAAGAGAATTTGAACTTGTACCGAGAATACAGGCAGCTTTCCAGGTCGTTCGCGACACACCACACATCCTGAATAGAGTCCAAAGGTCACTACTACACCGTTGTGAACTGTGCATCGAAGTCATCCTCATCGTCATCATCATCATCACTGGTGGTCTTCCTATCGGCAGGTCTTCGCATGAATTCTCCACGCTGTTCTGTCTTCAGCCATTCTCTTTGTCTTCCAATGGCTTCTATTTACCTTTACACTGTCCACTAACTGATACCTTTCCTTCCTCTCATCGGTTCCCTTTTATCTTCCCTTCCACTGCTTCGGTTATTAAACAATTTCGTCGCAAGCGTGGCCTAACCAATTTTTCTTTCGTTTTTGGATGCATTCCAATATCGTTCTCCCTCCTTCACCCACTCTTTTTAATACCTCCTCATTCCTTACTTTTACCTGCCAGCTGATTTTCTCCATCTTCCGCCAGTTCCACATTTCAAATGCTTCTAGTCTTCTTTCTTCCTCTTTTCTCAATGTCCAAGTCTCAGCCCCATAAAGCGCCACACTCCACACAAAGCACTTCACTAACCTCTTCTTAAGGTCCCCATTTAAAGGCCCACTCAACAGGGTCCTTTGTTTCATTAATGCTTCCTTGGCCATTGCAATTCTGGTCTTCACTTCGTTTATTAAATAAAGGTCACCTCTGATTATGCTTCCTAAATATTTGAATTTAGACACTTGTTCGATCTCCTCCCCCGAAAGTATTATTTTAGCTGTTGAGTCCTTCTTTGACCCCATGATCTTTGCCTTGGTATTTTTCCTATTAATTTTCATGCCTAACTTCTTACAGGATCTGTTCAATTTTTCCAACATAGCATTCATCTTCTCAGTTTCTGCTAGAACCGCCATGTCATCTGCAAATCGAATGCATTCAATTATTTTTCCTTCAACTGCCACACCTTGTTTTCCTTGAAAGCAATTTGCAATTAATTCCTCCAGGTATATATTAAACAGCGTTGGTGAAATACAACAGCCTAGCCTCACCCCTCTGCCAATTCTGCTCCCTTCTTTCTTTCCAGTCTACTCCATTCTCCTTCAGTATGCCCATCGTGCATCGAAGGAGGGGGCATATTGTACATCTTCTGTAATCAAACCATTGGCCGTATTGTTTCCGTTGTTCAGAATTTCATTCCGTTTACAATGTTGTGATTGAAGGAATACACAAATGTGAGGCGGCAGCGTTGCATCTTCGAGCATGTTAAATGATAAAGAACGTTACTGTGATCAATAGACGAGAGGAGAAACGATCTGTGCATTCCTTGACTGACAAGTGCGTCTTAATTACAGTGCGTTCTTGTACTCTGTGTGCAGTTACAGCGAACTGTGGATATTGCCTGTAAGAGGTAAGGACAATCCTGTACCAGTCGAACCAGGAAACTTATGCATACCCGCGGAGCATCATCTCTGTCTCCATCGTACCCTCCACTTTCCTTCCCTCTCATTCTCTTCTTTGAAGCACGACAGCAGCTTGTGCTTTGGCATAGCAAACACGACCAGTTCGTCAATTTGAGTCACACGCCTGGAAATAAGAAAGCAACCTCATTTTCTCGAAAAGAAAAAATTCTCCACAAATCCGATTGTACCATCGTTCTTAACGTAACAGGAAGAGCATCCATGATTTTTTGTAGGTATAGTTCTGATATACTTTATATATAAAATAAGAGTTTTATCTGTACATTGCTCAGAATGTAAAAAATAATAGTATTTCTGTATCGGTCCTGACCTCAGTAACAAGGAACTGCACTTTTTAGTTTTCTGTCGTCTCTGTCTGTATGCATGTGCTTATGTATTGTAACCGTTCATCAGTCCGGGGTGGGTACAGTATGTATGTATGTATGTATGTATGTATGTATGTATGTATGTATGTATGTATGTATGTATGCACTGAAACGAGGATACCATGAGGACATTCTCTGTCAAAGTATTTCCAACGTAACTCGTGCTAACAGCCGTCTCTAAAGGGCCCCATACACGCACAGACTTCTGGAATACTTACCTGCACAGACTTGCCTCCGGGAGGTAAGTCGGAAGTATGCAGTTGCACACACAGGCTCAGACTAAATGATTATTTACCGAGGAAGTTGAATACGACGCGCTCAGCTGTTTTCTGTTTACGATTTTGCGCTTCGGATGGTTGAAAAATATATACGGATTGAAATTAATTAGATAGTCGGTATAGAAGATGAGTTGCTATTTGGACATAATGTAGCGCTCTGCACGAAGAAGACGCGCAAAAAGAGCTTTCAGTTTTCATATTTGTAGGTTACCACATTTACATTTATTGCCGCAACTCTGAGATAGCGCTTTCGTCGCAAAGTCTCCGGCTGAATTCAAGCAGCGCCAGAATGTCAGAGACTTGCCTGCAGACTTTTTGTCGGCAGACTTATCGGCCATACACACAGAGACATGTCTGAAGAGACTGGTTTGCGCAGACTTACCTCCGACTAAGTCTGAGCGTGTATGGGGCCCTTAAGAGTTTTGAAAAGTCCGCTGTGCGCGCAGGCAGCGGAAGTGACAGCGAGGCATGCAACCGCTCGCTGCAGAGAGCCAGCCAAGGCCAGGTGACGTCACTATCGAACTTTCCATTCCTTCTGTTTCAATATCTCAGGAATGGAAAGTGCTATCAAAATTCTTATCACGTCATCGTGTAGCCCCTTTATCACAAATGATAATAATCCAAATTTTATAAAAATCGGTGGAACGATAGCCGAGTGATTAAAGGTAGAAGATTCGTGAATTTGAAACCACATGGTCCGGCCTACAGATATAAAAAGTAGCCCGCTGGGCTAGCCACAGCTGCCACAGTGTATGGGTCAGTTGTGGAAAGTTATATTCGATGTCGTTACCTTCTCCGGCTGAGTGCCGATGGCAGACGTATTACAAGTACGAGTATTCCAGTTAAAATTTCTAAGTGTCAGAGGTGCAAACCTAGGACTCTAATTTCGTGTGAGATATGAGGTGATAAATTACCTCAAGTTGTTAATAGCGATTGACTTGTATAAACTGTGACACAAGAGTAATAGAATTCGTTTCGTAAAATGTCGAACTGAAAAGGCTTAAATAATAAATTGAAATTCTTTCTACAAGTAAACGATCGCGAAGTATCTTAATAATAATATAATTTGTCTAACTTAAATAAACGCAAGGTTCAACTTACTAGGAACTTATTATACTACCCTTCACTCTCTGGTTTTCCTAGCATGGACCGTACACGCCCTGGCGTCAACCTATGCTCTCCGCTGAATTGAAGTACGGGCGTTCCGGTTACAGTATGTATGTTTGTATGTTTGTACGCGCATCACGAGGAAATGGCTGAAGAGAATTTTATGAAAATGGTATCTAAAGTCGGAGAATGAGGCACTACAATCTAGGCTATGAACATTTTTATTTGCACTGATTGAAATTGTAGTTTAGGGGAGGGTTTAATTTTCACATATTTATGTTATTGGTAGTCCTATCGATAAAAACTACATAACTAAAGTTATATTGAATGAAATTTCTGATCATTTATGTCTGGTGGTGGTGATTATTGTTTAAAGAGGAAGTACAACTACGCACCATCCTCTATATAACACTGATCAGAGAGAAAAAATTGAAGTGGTCCGACACTTTGAAAAATGAAAGTATCGGCCAAAGGAAGACAACGGCCACGAAGGGCATGATAATGAAAGAGTCCCTACGCCTCCATACGTAATATCGTCGGGGTCTGAAAAGAACAAGAGTTGACCAAGGGAGGTCGGATAGGATAGATGAAAGTGAGGAGCCGGGCACAAGTAAGTGGAAGCAATGCCAGGACTCAACTGAGGGCCTCGTGGTCGCTAACCCACTCTTCAAAGTTCAGAGCCCTTGGGGCCCTTTTAGTTGCCTCTTACGACAGGCAGGGGATACCGTGGGTGTTATTCTACCGCCCCCACCCACAGGGGGATCATTTATGTCTTATGCATTTTTATCGTACCGGCTTGGTTATGATAACGGAGATATTCATGAATTTCGATTTTCGTTGCTAAGTCGATATCAACGCCGGATCACGAGAAAATGGGGGGAAATTTTCTAATGAAAATTGGTATAAATGTCAGGGAATAAGGCACCACAGTATAGACTAAATAATTTGGGAAGGCGCCTGGAAATTTGTTTATATACCTATGTTACTGGTTCTATCGAAAAGCACTACATAACAAAGTTGTAGAGAATACAAGTTCCAATCATTTATGTCTTATACTGTTTTACTATGATAACAGAATAATTAATTTAGACTTTTGTTGCTTAGTCCATATCAACGCTGCGCATTGCTAACATGGAAATATTGTTCAAGCGTGTTAACCGGCGATGGATTTTGTCATGATTGTCTTTTTTGGACCCCCTTAAGGTTAAAAACATCCTAACCTTACCTACACTAGTGTCCAAAAGTTAAGCATAATCCCAAATGAGGCCATACCACCTGATAGGAATATTAGACGGATTGCTGAACTAACGGAAGCTGAATCTCACACCATATGTCACACAACTTGTCCAAGAAAACAGTGTCAGAAAGGTTCTGATAGCTAGGGTTCACCTTTGACCACAACTAACAAAACTTGGCAATGTCTTCCACAACAAAATATGTTGTTAATAGGGTTACCCCTAACGGCCACACATGCTTCACAGTGACGTGGCATGCTCTCTATCAGATGGTCCAAGAGCGATCCCATTCCTCCGAAAGGTCAATGGCGAAGGTCTTGGAGGGTCGTTGGTGTGGGCTGACGGGATGCAGTTCGCCTCCCCAATGCATCCCAGGCAGGTTCTATAGGATTCAGATCCGCAGACCTCGCTGACCAGTCTATGCGATGAATGTCTTCCCCAGCCAGAAATTCATCCACCAGAACAGCGCGGTGCAGCCGGGCATTATCGTCCATTAAGAGGAAGTTTGGACCAATCGCAATCTGAAGAGTCGAACATGTGGTCTCAGTAACTCATCCCTGCATCTCCGAGCGTTAAAGGTGTTCCTCGGACCACCTATGAAGACGTGCAGGTCTGTACGGCCATTCAACATGATGTCGCTCCACACCATGACGCCACCACCACCATACTGGTCCCATTCCATGATGTTCCTGTGGTTGTATTGGCTACCCGGTTCTGTCCAGATTAATGTGCGACGGGAATCGTTCTGCAAACCGAAGCGGGAATCATCTGTGAAGAGCACATGCCGCCATTCATTCATGGTCCAGTTCCGATGTTGACGTCACCACAGTAAAAGGACCCGTCTCTGTGCTGGAGTGAGCGGAACGCACACCGCTGGACGTCGGGCAAACAGCTCTGCTGTTCAGAGCCTCCGGTACACAGTTTGCTGGGAAACGGCGACCCCTGAGACGGCTGCAAGCTCCGCCGACAATTGCCTTGCAGGTGCACTCCGATTTCGTCCGGCGGTTAAGGCCAGATACCGGTCCTGCTGTAGGGTGGTTACCTTTGGTCGACCAGGAACTGGCCTACGACTAATATCTCCTGTGTCTCGAAATCGTCTCCAAAGCCTGGAAATGACACTTTGTGGCACATTCAAGGATACGGCGACTTCGGTCTGTGTCCGGCCTGCTTCCAGGAGGCCGAGTATTCTACCCTGCAAAACGGGGTCCAAATGGCGTCGTTGTGCCATTATGTTGTCACGTTCACAAGAGGCTACACTCCGCACCCTATAACATGGCAAACACGGCTGAGGGAATATGGCGCGCAGGCTCTGGCTGTGTTTACCTTGCGGTTACGCCGCTAGTCAAAGCAGGGAACACTCCTTTCCTATACAGAGCGAACATGTGAGGTTGGTACGTGCATATGTCGTGCGACTTGCGATCTAATTCCTGTTGCCCTGCTTACTCGTAACTTACGCTTAACTTTTGGACACTAGTGTATAATAAATTAGCTGTAAAGCCCGTCGTCGAGGGGACGATCAAAGCATGTGCAAAGTTTTCTAACTCCCCAAATACTTTCCGCCAATATTCAAGCAGGCTGTTTCAGTCTGGACGCGGCAGCAATCGCATCTATCGGAGATGAGTGGTAGCAGAAGAGACAAAGCACATCACAATGGTCAATGCTATGTTATTGTTGATCAGTCTTATGAGCGTTCGATATTGTAGGTCTTCACATTTACTTTTCTTCTGCTTCTGCCTTCTTCCTTCCTTCATGACTCTCTTTTGTCTTATTCTTCAAGCAATCGTTCCTTTACGATTTTTTCTCATATTTTATAATCCTCTTCACACATGGGCACCCATATGACAGTTTGTAGGGGGAGGGGGGCTAGACCTGGGGATATGTAGTATTTTTAATATTTTGGAAGCTGAATGGCAAATTGTATTCTGCGATAGAATAACACGCACGGTATCCCCTACCTGCTACTGCCACTTCTACTTAATACTGACTACATTACATTTTTTTCCTTTCCCTGAGAGCTGGGGAGGTGGGAGGCATCCCCTTGCCCCTGGGCGTGGGCACCCTTGTCTTCATATTTTTCCTTGTGAGTACGGACCGATGACCACGCGGTTTTACACCTTAAGACAATTATGACAAAAACCATTGCCAGTTAACACCACTAAACAATATTTCCACGTTAAGAATGCTTGGCGTTGATATGGACTTAACAACAAAAGTCTAAATTCATGAATTATATATTATCATAGCTGGAACGGTAAAAATGTATAAGACATAAATAATTGGAACATTTATTCTCTATACCTTTTATTATGTAATACTTTTTGATAGGACAAATAACACAGGTAATCAAAAAACTACCATTTCATCCAGCATGAATAAAAATTATTTATGGCCTAGACTGTAGTACCTTATTCCCAGACATTACATACCGCTTTTCATTAAATTCTGTTCACCTCTTTTCTCGTGGTTCGGTATTATTGTGGACTAAGGAACAAAAATCGAAATTTATGCATATCTCTGTTATCATAACCGGCATGGTAAAATGTATAAGACATAAATTATTGGAACTTTAATTCTATATCATTTTAGTTACGTAGTATTTATCGATACGATCACTAATAACACAGATTTTTGAGAATTGAATGTTAGATCTACGCCTAAACTACCATTTCACAAAGCCTGAATAAAATTATTTATAGCCGAACTTGTAGTGCCTCACTCCTCGAATTCTCATACTGATTTGCATTAAATTATCTTCAGTGATTTTCTCGTGATGCGCACACGCACATACAAACAGACAGAAATGACAAAAAATTACAAAGTGCACTTCCTTGTTACTGTGGACACGACCGATAAAGAAATGCCATTCTTTTTTAAAGTCTGAGCAATGTACAGACAAAACTCCTATTTTATATGTATAGATATTAAGTGCAAAGCATGGGTTCCATTGTCCATTTTAACTGTTGAGAAATATCCATATGATGCAACTGCATGTTAAGATACCTGTAATAAGAAACAAGTATAACATTTCAATCAGTTATTATGCATGATGAGTACTGATTATGTTAAAATGTTTAATATATAAGGGGTGATCAAAAAATTTCCATTTGACATCCGTACAGTCCTGAATTGGGATGCCAATCAGGCAAAATTGCCATGAGCATTGAGGAACTCAATTCACTGACGCATCAGGTTGAAGATCCCCTTGTGGTAAAAACACTGTGTCCTGCTACGTGGAAAAGTCTGTAACCGCCTGCTGTACATCTTCATCCGACAGGGAGCATCAACCCTTCGAGGACTTTTTGAGGGTACCAAAGGCATGATAATCGCATGGGGAGAGATCTGGACTATAGGCCTCATCCACAGCCTGCTTGTTGTCCGTAATGGATGAGGCTGGCCTCCCAGATCGACCGGCGTCTTGTGTCGAAACGCAACATGCATAGAACGTGGTGCACCATTTCACAATGGTGGTTTTCGACAGGCATGCTGGCCCATACATAGTCTTCATTTTCCGATGGATGGCCACTGGTGTTCGTCCTTTGGCAGCCAAGAACAGAATAACAGCATATTGATCCTTTTTGGACGCATTTAGTAATAACGTTGCCGTAGTTCACATGGCCGCACCTCGGCTCGGCACGACTTGACTGCCACACTAATCCTTTTTCCTACATGTCCGTGCTTACATGTCTGCATCAGAGTCGCACTAAGGTGCTTGTCCACTGCAGCAACGCCCTCAAATGGAAACTTTTTGATCATGCTATATATAATATGTACTGTACTCATTCTTTTTCTTGAGTGACTGTACATTATCTACCGTTCTCTTCTTAGCAAAGCCACAAGAGGTGCTTGAAGTTTGCCGCACCCACATCTGCCCCAGGGGAACAACTTGCCAAGAGAAGAAGTGTGACCACCCGCAATGCCACCCAGAACCAATATGTGTGCCCGTCCGCTCACCACAGCTCGCCGTACACACACCCTTCAGGCCACAGCGTCCACCAATAGGTAAGGCACTCATTGACTGATTAATTGATTGGTTGATTGATTCATGTTTAATAAGAGTTTGTTTCAACGGCGCACTAGTGCCAGTGTCTTGGGAAGGTGTAGCATTCCAACTGATGAGCCCACTGCTACATGGGGCGAAACGCTGGTAATTTCACGATTGAAAAAGCCTAAAGACTTAAAGAGCTTAAGAGTTTGTTTGTTGTTTAAGGGGGCCTAAGATCTGGGTCTTTGGCCCTTTGATGAGAGAGGTAAGGACACGGTAATGAATAAGTTGGAGTCTAATAGCAATTCTCAGTACGGTTGTGAAGTGCCCCATAACTGAAGTCAGTTAAGTTTGTCCCATGTCAATCCCATATAGAGCAACCAAAATACAGAGTCACTCGTATAACCCCAGACTGAGCGCATGGTGTTTGTGCTCCATGCTACAGCAGCTGCCTCAGCCCACCCTGCTTTAAGTATGTATACGATCTTACCTTATAAAACATGCTGGAAGTGTCGTCCTTCATAATGAGGGACTTCATAAACATCATTAGCATTTTCTGCACAGCAATAGCAAGAGTTATGGCTGTTCACAAGATGAAACCAGGCTTCATCCAGAAAGAACACAAGTTGTGGGTCGAATAAACGATCATTCAATGATTCAAGATACCACTCACAATATCTCACTCTTGTGGCTGGATCAGCAGGTTTTAAACAATGGGCCCGTATAAACCTGTACGGTTTGATGTGTAACAGCTTCATAGTTCTTTGTGCGAATAAACCGAAACCCTACTTCTTGTGCTAATTTTATGAGTGATTTATTCAGTCACTGCTCAAGATTTGCACTAATGACATCTAGCTATTCCTATGTTGAAACTGTTCGTGTGCGCGCATGATTTTTATTGAGCACTGAGCGAGTGGTTTCAAATTTATTTACAATTACATGAATCTGTGCTCATGAAGGTGGCACTTCACCAGGAAATTGCTGAACAAATGTATCATGTACCCGTTGAGCTGACTCGTACTTAAAATAAATTTTACATACAAAAATACAGTGTTGCCATGATAACTGTCTCACCGTGTTAACAGCTGAGATTCAGACTGGCTATTGATGCTAGGTCGAACACGTGCACGCTCCTTGCAAGGTCCCTGTGCCTCCCATACAGCTGCTTACGTCTCGGAGAGTAGAAACGTCACTGGGTTGTCTGGGCTTATAAGAGATATCCTGTACATTATTTGTGGACCAGTAAATATAAACCATTTTATTTTCTTCCCTTATTTCAATAATTTAAATCATAACAACATTGTTCTGCACATAGAAACATGTCTTCAAAGAAGAAAATATGATGAACAACATACAATACAGAACTGGGACAGATCTAACGTAACCATTTTGGAAGGGTGATAGACATAAAGCTGAAAATTACACGCTAATCATTTTGACATGCATTGTATGTAAGCTTTGGGAAAGCATTCTTCTGATTATATTAGACATGATTGCAAAATTTAATAACTGCTTCAATAGCAGGCAGTTCAGGTTTAGGAAAGGTTATTCCACTGAAGCTCAACTTTTAGGATTCCAGCAAGATATTGCAGATATCTTGGATTCAGGAGGTCTGGATTGTATCGCGATTGACCTGTCTAAGGCATTTGATAGGGTGGATCATGGGAGACTACTGGAAAAAATGAGTGCAACTGGACTAGACAAAAGAGTGACTGAATGAGTTGCTATATTTCTAGAAAATAGATCTATGAGAATTAGAGTAGGCGAGGCTTTATCTGACCCTGTAATATTTAATAGGGGAATTCCTCAATGCAGTATGATATGAGAAGAAGTGGAATCAGAGATATGGCTTTTTGCAAATGATGTTGTTCTGTATAGAGTAATAAATAAGTTACAAGATTATGAGCAACTGCAAAATGACCTTGATAATGTTGTGAGTTGGACAGTAGGCAATGGTATGATGATAAACGGGGTTGAAAGTCAGGTTCAGAGTTTCACAAATAGGAAAAGTCATCTCTGTTTTAATTACTGTGTTGATGGGGTGAAAGTTCCTTACGGGAATGATTGTAAGTACCCAGGTGTAAATATAGGGAAAGATCTTCATTGGGGTAATCACATTAAGGGGATTGTAAATAAAGGGTACAGATCTCTGCGCATTTTCATGAGGGTGTTTAGGGGTTGTAGTAAGGATGTAAAGGAGAGGGCATATAAGTCTCTGGTGAGACCCTAACTAGAGTATGGTTCCAGTGTATGGGACCCTCACCAGGATTAATTGATTCGAGAGCTGGAAAAAATCCAAAGAAAAGCAGCTTGATTTGTTCTGGGTGATTTCCTACAAAAGATTAGCGTTACAAAAATGTTGCCAAGTTTGGACTGGTAAGACTTAGGAGAAAGGAAATGAGTTGCTCGACTATGGGGTATGTTACATGTTATAAACCTCATTATTGGTCCATATTGAAAATTTACAGTTCAAAAATAATAAAGGTGTTCACTAATCCACCTATTCAATTCTTTATTTCCACTTAAAGTGGTTACATAAACACTATAAAACTTATTTGGGACATGTTTTGCCCTTAATTTAGGGCATCTTCAGCCTAAAATTATCTTCAAAAGTACATATAACAGAAGCTAAAAGATTAGCTAGTTACTAAAATTTGGTACATACAATGTGAATATTGTTACATTAATAAAAATGTGTTAATGGAACAGTGTCAATGATCATACTAAAACTATCTTGTCAGAGACTAAAACTTCCTCAATTAAAAATACATAGTTCTAATTAAAATGGTTCAAATAATAACGTTTGTGGATTCACCAATGTGGTAAAGCATGTATTGCCAACAAAATGAGGGCGTAAACATAAGCACAAGAACGTATGTCATGTACACAATATGTTCAAGGCTGCTATTAAAGTCGTAAACATGAAGGTATTAAAGCATTCAAAGGTAGGTATACGTAAAGGCGAAACTGAAACATCAGTTAAATTGTTGTTGAAGAAGTGGCCCTTTGTACAGGTAGAAAATATTTTCAGAGACCTTTGTCGAGAATGCCGGTAGATTCTGGAATAATGTTCAGTGTTTGTAGTAAGTTGTTACTTGTTATCTACCATTGCGTTGCAACATTGCTGAATCCACAAATGTTTTTATTTGAACCATTTTAATTAGAACTACATATTTTTAATGGAGGAAGTTTTAGTCTCTGAAAAGGTAGTTTTAGTATGATGATTGACAGTGTTCCATTAACATATTTTTATTAATGTATCAATATTCACATTGTATGTACCAAATTTTAGTAACTAGCTAATCTTTTAGCTTCTATTTGTATTATAATTGTACTTTTGAAGATAATTTTAGGCTGAAGATGCCCTAAATTAAGGGCGAAACATGTCCCAAATAAGTGTTATAGTGTTTGTGTAACCACTTTAAGTGGAAATAAAGTATTGAATAGGTGGATTAGTGAACACCTTTATTATTTTTGAACTATGGGGTATGTTCCGAGCTATCAGTTGAGAGATGGCTTGGAATGACATCAGTAGACGAATGTCTTGATTTGATAGAATCTGAGGATGTTTTTGTAGAATGAAACATGTCATTCTTTGTATAACAGTGTGTATTTTTTCACAGGTATGTTATAGTGTTATAATTTTTATTGAAATTGTGTGCGTGACAGATTGGAAAGATTTTATGTTACATTTTACTATATCTACATAACACAAAATAGTATGTTGAAGGTTTATTTCAAGAGAATGAATGAAACTTTCTTGCAACAATTCCTAATGATAAAGCTAGATGTCAAGTCAGTGCTGAAGGCATGATGAGAGCTGCTGACTATCCACTTGGACAGCCCAGGCTTGAATCTCAGTCAAAATGGTATGTGAATTGAACCAGGTGGTTCCAAGCAACCCCAGAAATATCGAGGATAAGCTGAAGAATTTTCTTTTTCAGTTATGAACCCAGATGAGCCTGTCGCTGTCAAAAGTATTCAGGTCCACACTCCAAACATCGTAGAGCGCTGCGGAGATCATCTATGTAATCTTGACGAGACATGCCAGGTGGTGAAGACGGACTGCGGTGACAAGATCTGCAAGCTTGAAACCCTCTGCATCAGCAAGGACAAGGACTTAACCCTGGGTGAGTAAATATACAAATACCTCCTCTAAGTGTTGCAATGGACAGTGCTTTCTTATAACTTCCCTTATTAGATGTCTGACAAGTGATTACCAGTTTTAGCAACTGGAACCACTGCTGTTGGGAACATCACAATGGTAGAAAACATGATTTTGTAAATTAGGCTTTGACCTATCCAAGGCTATTGATAGAGTAGATCATCGGAGACTGCTGACGAAAATGAAAGCCTTTGGACTACACAAAAGGGTGACAATGGCTGGCTAAATTTTTAGAAAACAGAACTCTGAGAATTACAGTAAGTGAATCATTATCTGATCCTGTAGCAATTAAGAGTGTGGGTTGGGGGGCAGGGGTCCCACACAAGCTAATATTATTGTTATAAGACTGAAATGATGCTGACCTTCAAAATTGAAACACCAGCCATTCACCTCGACAATGGCAAACAAATTAAGATTGTAAATAAGTTCAAATATCTTAAGGATATTATAACCTGGAACACTAAAGAGAAAATGTCGATCGATAGCAGAACATCTAAACTGAGAGCAGCACAGTGAATCATCTGGCCAACTTATTTTTAAAGAATCTCTCTCCATGAGTGCTAAATTTTGACATTACAATACAGTTGTAAAATCTGAAGCAACATATGCTACCGAGCTCAATAGCTGCAGTCGCTTAATTGCGGCCAGTATCCAGTATTCGGGAGATAGTGGGTTCGAACCCCACTGTCGGCAGCCCTGAAGATGGTTTTTCCGTGGTTTCCCATTTTCACACAAGGCAAATGCTGGGGCTGTAACTTAATTACGGCCACGGCCGCTTCCTTCCCGGTCCTAGCCCTTTCCTGTCCCATCGTCACCATAAGACTTATCTGTGTCGGTGCGACGCAAAAAAAAAAAAAAAAAAAAAAAAAAAGCAACTTATGCTAGAGAAATGCTCTTCAAGTTGAACACTAAATTAACAACCGATAAATTACAGAAAGTAGATAGAAGAATCATCAGGACAATCAATAAGAAACACCAAGTTGATGGCCAATGGAGATTATTACCTAATGAAGTGGTATAACGTTAAAGCAAATCAATAATAGATACAATGTGAAAAAGGAGAATTGCTTTTTTTTGGTCACATATTCAGACTGCCAGAAACCCGACTAGTGAAGCAGTTATTTAGTTACTTCTGGAAAAATAAAACAAAGAACATTTGGTTCACAGAGATTATGAATTATTTAGAATTAAATTCATTAATGCTCCAAATTGAAGGCAGAGAAGAGAAGAGGATTCTAAGGAATAAACACTTACGATTCAAACTCATAACATTTGAACGAGGGAAGTACACCATTACTGACAACCAAAGGGCAGCCCGGTCCAACAGGATGAAGAAGTTTTGGGAGTGGAAGAAGCAGCTAAAAAGCTGACTCTTTTTAATATTATTATACTTTAATGTATATGACTGATTAAAGTGCACCAATCTGTGTCGGTGTGACGCAAAAAAAAAAAAAAAAAGCAACTTATGCTAGAGAAATGCTCTTCAAGTTGAACACTAAATTAACAACCGATAAATTACAGAAAGTAGATAGAAGAATCATCAGGACAATCAATAAGAAACACCAAGTTGATGGCCAATGGAGATTATTACCTAATGAAGTGGTATAACGTTAAAGCAAATCAAAAATAGATACAATGTGGAAAAGGAGAATTGCTTTTTTTTTTTTTTGTCACGTATTCAGACTGCCAGAAACCCGACTAGTGAAGCAGTTATTTAGTTACTTCTGGAAAAATAAAACAAAGAACATTTGGTTCACAGAGATTATGAATTATTTAGAATTAAATTCATTAATGCTCCAAATTGAAGGCAGAGAAGAGAAGAGGATTCTAAGGAATAAACACTTACGATTCAAACTCATAACATTTGAACGAGGGAAGTACACCATTACTGACAACCAAAGGGCAGCCCGGTCCAACAGGATGAAGAAGTTTTGGGAGCGGAAGAAGCAGCTAAAAAGCTGACTCTTTTTAATATTATTATACTTTAATGTATATGACTGATTAAAGTGCACCAATGGGGGCATAAATTATGTAAAAAAAATTATTGTTATGAGAGTGGGAAAAATAAACATGGCCCAGAAAATATTTATAAGACTGACACGGATATGACCCTTGTTAATGAACAAGAGAACTGCCCCTGTAAACTGTAATTCTGATGCACCAATCGTTTGTTGTCACATGCCTGCATGTACACATCTCCCACATGCTCTGTCCCAAGAACATCGCTGTGTCATTACAGGTGAGTGAGTGAGTGAGTGAGAGGAGCAGATGTGTCAAGTGACCAGTTGAATGAAACACGAAATGGTGCTCATGATAAACACTGCGTGTTCATTGTCTTGTCTTATGCGAAGCACGATTTGTAGAAAACCTGTGCGGAACTGTTCAACCAAAAGTTTAAGATTGGAAGTGTTTTGGCAAAACATCCAGCAAAGTCTGCAATGCAAAACTTTGTGGCAAAATAGTGTGAAATTGGTTTTGTAGTGAATAAAACTGTAACCATGCTAAAAGAGTTTTGGATACAGAATACAATGCTCGAGTGAAGGAAAGCCTGAAACAAAGCCTGACGAAATCTCAACGCCATTTATCACTGTAAGTGGCAATTAAGAGATCGTCATGTCAAAACATTAACAAAAAGGACTTGCATGTGTATCCTTACAGTTGTGCATGCGTTAAAGTGTTCAGACGCACCTTTGCATGTTGAGTTCTGCTGGTGGTTTTTGAGTGAAGTGGAGTCAGGAGTTTTGGATCTTCAGTTTTTTCATTTCTTCAAATGAGACCATTTCCAGTATCTTCTGTGATGTTCATTAACAAGGGTGAATCCTGCGTCACTCCTATTGTAAATATTTTCTGGGCTAGTTTTATTTTGACCTCCGGGTATACACAAATGATTTATTTTTTTTGCTATTGGCTTTACCTCGCACTGACACAGATAGATCTTATGGCGATGATGGGATGGGAAAGGGCTAGGAGTTGGGAGGAAGTGGCCGTGACCTTAATTAGGGTACAGCCTCGGCACTTGCCTGGTGTGAAAATGGGAAACCATGGAAAACAATCTTCAGGGCTGCCGACAGTGGGATTTGAACCCACTATTTCCCAGGTGCAAGCTCACAGCTGCGCATCCCTAACTGCACGGCCAACTCGCCCTGTACACACAAATTATACGAGTAAAGAACTGGCATCAGAGGTAAGGTATTTTGCAGATGATGTTATACATTATAGAGTAGTAAATAAGTTACAGGATAATGAAGGATTCAAAAAAGACATTGACATAACGTTAGATGGAGAGTGAACTAGTAACGTGATTGTAAATGGAGTGAAAAGTCAGATTGTAACTTTGAATTCCTCTCAGTTTTAATTACTGTGCTGATGAGGGTGAAAATACCTAGGTGTTAATACAAGGAAATATCTCCATTGGGGTAATCACATTAATGAGGTTGTAAATAAGGGTTATAGATCCCTTCCATGATTATGAGGGTATTTAGGGATTGTAGAAAGAATGTAAAGGAGGGGGCATATAAATCTCTGGTAAGACCACAATAGTGTATAGTTCCAGAATATTACCTGAACACTCAGTTCGGTGGTGTTGATGATTATTGTTTTAAGAGGAAGTACAACTAGGCAGCCATCCTCTATATAACACTAATCAGAGAGAGAAAATGGAAGGGATCCGATCGAAAAATGAAGGTATCAGCCAAAGAAGGACAAAAGCCACGAAGAGCATGAAAATGACTCACTAGGCCTCGAGTGCTCTAATACCGTTGGGAAGAAAACAAGAGTTGACAAAGGGAGGTCAGATAGAATAAATAAATGAATGTGAGGAGCCTGGCACAAGTGGAAGCAATGCCAGGACTCAGCTAAGGAACCCATGGTTGCCAACCCGCGATCCCAAGTTAAGAGCCCCTTGAGCCCCTTTTAGTCGCCTTTTACGACAGGCAGGAGATACCTTGGATATTACTGTACCAACCTCACCCACAGAGGTTACTTGATTTGAGGACTGGAAAAGATCAAAAGGCGTGGTGGTGGTGGTGATTATTGTTTTAAGATGAAGTACAACTAGGCAACCATCTTCTACATAACACTAATCAAAGAGAAAAAATAGAAGGGTTCCAACTCTTCAGAAAATGAAGATATCAGCCAAAGAAAGACATGGGCCGCAAAGGGTGTGAAAATTAAAGACTCCTTAGGCCTCAAATGCTCTAATAGTGTCAGGGTCAGTAAAGAACAAGAGTCGACCAAGGGAAGTTGGATGGGATAGATGAAAGTGAGGAGCATGGCACAAGTAAGTGGAAGCCATGCCAGGACTCAGCTAAGGACCCTATGGTCACAACCCACTTTCCCAAGTTGAGAGCCCCTGGAGACTGTTTTAGTCACCTCTTACAAAAGGCAGGGGATACCGTGGGTGTTATTCTATCGACCGACCCACAGGGGGAGATCAAAAGGAAAGCAGTACAATTTGTTGGGGGTAATTTCCAACAAAAGACTAGTATCACGAGAATGTTGCAAGCTTTCAACAATGATTTTCCCCACAATCATACACTGTTGTGCAATCAACGATACTCTTTAAGAAGGAAGTCAGCTCCTGGATGAAACTTTCTATACACCAGTCCGTTTTCAGACCAACTTTGCTTTGCAAGAGTAAAATTTTGGTGGACTCAGGATAAACTGGCTTCGGTGGTGGTGTCATATGAGGCGAATGGAGGTGGATAGATTAATTAGCAGAATAATGGACTCAGTCATGGAGGGTATGAAAAGTGGAGGGAGACCTAGACGATGATTGTTAGGCTCAGTTTCTAATGATTTAAAAGTTATTATTATTTTAGTCAGAAGCACTTATAATGATTGAAGTTAATTGGTAATAATAATGCATAATATGTACATGATACAATATAACATTGAATTTGACAGTCCGTTTACAGTTTTGCCACTCAGAAGTTAGCATCTTTGATTGCATTTGGTGCAGCAGTAACCAGGTTTCTCCAGAGTTCATGATGCTGGACACTGACTATACTGGAACAAGTGGGAGGATGTCTGCACCTCACCACACTCACATAGCAGCGACTCCGTATGGAAACCCCATTTCACCAAGTCATTCCTGCATTTAGCAACATGATTCCCGCCCATGATGCCCCTGCTAAGGTATTGGAATTAAATTTCCATTACTGAACGTCAGCACTCCAGAAACATTTGTGAGCTCAAGATTTAAAGATAAGAAGTAAGAATTAAACGAGGCCACATAACTAGTTACAAATGGAGGATTGTGGCGGCATTTACTAAATTGACAGAGGCTTGCAGACTGAGTGCTGAAGATGTACGTATAAGGGGCAGTCAAATTAAAACCGAACACCGGTTCGCAGCGCTGCCTACCTTAGCTATCACACACACATCATCCAGCTCCGTCTGTGTAACAAACATGTTCAACATGCTGTTCAAGGTTTAATTTGAAGTGGGAATTCATCTCTATTTACATCAAGTGAACAAGTGTCACCCATATAGACAGCAAAAAACAGCACAACTTCACTTATCCCGGATGTACACAGACTGCACTATATAACGAATTGCCGGAATTTTAAGAATTTTATATTACAGCAATCAAATGTAACATCATTTTAACTTATCTCATGTATCATTGCAGAAATGTATTTTAGAATGTGTTAAAATGTGTTTAAGATGTTTTAGGCATATGTAACTTACATAATTGTTTAACCCTTCAGCGCCGTCCTCTATACGTTGTATAGACCCTCTTTTCTTCCGTAGCCGCCGACCTCTATACATTGTATAGACCCTCTTTTCTTCCGTAGCCGCCGACCTCTATACGTTGCATAGACCCTCTTTTCTTCCATAGCCACCGACCTCTATACGTCGTATAGACCCTCTTTTCTTCCGTAGCCACCGACCTCTATACGTCGTATAGACCCATACATGGTTTCGCATTTACGGCTATAGCGCGAAGAGTTTTGGAGTTATGGATTTGCAAATTGTTTTGTTTCCAAAAAGAAATGTTGGGGTTTATCAGTGTTGTAAAATAAGAATGAAGATCGTTAAAACGTACTTGTTTTTGCAAGGGTAAATATTTGTCAAGTAAGTCTGAGCACTATTCTCTGCTTTTTTAAAGCATGTTTGCTTCATTCTTTCTCACATAATAAAATAAAGAAACGATGATATGAGAAGTTTGTCTTTTTGCGTGATGTTCTTTGCTCTATTTGTACATTGAGAGTGCGAATTATTTATCATATTGTCTTTATTTCTCGGCTTGTAATATTTTCGTAACTCTCCACGAGCGCTCTGTGTAGGCATCAGTTAGTGCTGCTTTCTGTCATACGATACGAGAACCAGTTGTTCAAGGTATATATCTCGCTTGAAAGACGATGTCTCGACCTTTTATCTGAAATATGTATCGAGTTGGTTTGTTTCGTCATGAATGTTATTCCCCTCATTCTGTTTCGTCCTGCTGCTTTCTGTCTCGCTGCAGCTTCATCAGTCCGTGTGACGCGCCACGCTCAGCCGTGATTTGACTGACAGTAATGTGCTTGAAATATTGTATAATTTAGATGAAAGTTTAGTCGGAAGTAGTAGTGACCGTATGAGCAGCAGTGATAATGAAATAAATGATGCGGCTGTGGCGGAAGCAGTGGTAAATGATGAGAGTAACGATGAGGAGGAACCAGTACTTGGAAATTTTGTGTAGGAGACTATTGATAATTATACAGGTCAAGGGGAAGTTTTCAACAGTGAATTCGGATTCCTGAATTCTCTAATAATATTCAGACAAGTCACAGGGACAAACACTGAGCAGTTAGGCCTATCTTATCGGGTTAATCTGGAGGAAGGTTTGTTTACATAATAAGCTCGCTCGGCTGGGAAACGAAATATTCAAGGCCGGCGCGCATCAGATAATACAGTTCCAAGGTTGCAGAAAAGACATTTTATCATGAAATTATCACCCAAGGGTGAGAAATACAAACCTCAGAGACGTTGTATCGTGTGTTCAAAACACGGCGAAAAGACGACGTCGGTGTACTGCTGCCAGGAGTGTGACGTGGGTCTCTGTCTCGAAGAGTGCTTCGAACTCTATCACATGAAACTAAATTACTAAGGTAATGTGAAATAATTATGTCATTATCTTCATGTACATAGTTCTATCATAAGGAATTCAAAATTTCGTGAATATCGGGCTACTCTTATACTTGCATAACGCTTTAAGTGAATCAATGTATTTCAGTCGCGCGTAGTTGAAATCTCATCCGGCCGCGGGGTAGGAAGCTCCTAAAATGGTTGCGACGCTAAGGGGTTAATTTGTACTCATGGCTGGTGATGGCACATAGATACTGAAACTAGTACCCTTTGACGTGTGATTCAATCACAATAAAATGTTATTGTATTGAATAGGTGGACCTTGAAAGAATATTAATTTACTGTAATGGTATGAACCCTTTTAGGAGGCAGCCCTACCCAGGGAGTGGCGCCCCTGCTTATGTGAGTCCCAGAGCACACTGAAACGGTGTGTAACATCTGGTAAGGGTCCCACCTCAGGGTTATGAGTGAAGACCTCAACGACTTCTACAGCGGAGAAAGTGGACTTCAGTAAGGCGGAGATGGCAGATGAGGCAGCCCTGTATTCAGGGATTAATATGAGTACAAACTGCTGCCTTGTAGGTTGAGGTGACTGGACACCAAAGGCTAAGGGAGAAAACCCTGAAAGAAAATCTCCATCTGTGTTAGGCTCAGCAGGTCAACAGAGGGATTACTGAAGAAGTTGCTTTCAAGAATAATACGAGCCTCGGATGTAGGAATTCACGACGACGACATCAGTTTGGTGTGAATGACGGTTTACAGCCCGATGTTACACCAGTTACCCAAACCAAACGAAGACAAAGTATCAGAGCTGGAACATTAAATATCCTGGCATTGACAAACAAAACTGAAGAGCTGGTCGACCTCATGGAAAGGAGGAAACTTCTGATCATGGGCCTGAGTGAAACAAAGTGGAAGAAAGCTGGGAAAATGAATATCAGATTGGACTACTGTATAGTCTCTACTGGTCTGGAAATGAAGTAGAGTCTAAGAATGGAGTAGGATTTTTAATACATGAAGACATAGATGCTTGTAGTAAAGTTGAGTTTGTTAGTGAAAGGATAATTAAGTTATCTGTGAACTTAGGAGGGAAAAAGTACAATGTGATCCAAGTCTATGCTCCACAGGTAGGATGCTCAAAAGAGGAAAAGGCCAACTTCCTTAATAACTTGGAAGAACACACTGAGTATGACAATCTAATTGTAATGGATGATTTTAATTCACAAGTTAGCTCACAACGAACAGGATATGAATCCATACTGGGCCCTCATAGAATGGGAAACAGAAATGAAGAGGGAGAATATATGCTAGATCTATGCATGAGAAACAACCTGATAGTGAGTAACACTTGGTTCAAAAAAAGAGACTCCCATAAAATCACAAGATATAACTGGGATGATAAAATAGGTACAGTAATAAATTATATTCTGATAGATCAAAATGTATGGAAAAATGTCAATGATGTCATTCCAAGTGAAGACCTTGGTGGAGACCATAGACTGTTGGTTGCAGTTATTGCAGAGAAAAGACCTCCCAAAGTCTGTAACAAAAGAGTCCCAAAAATAAATACTTGGCGACTAACCAAGCCAAGTGTAAAGGAAGAATTCAGGGAAGGTGTCCACAGGTTGTTGCCAAGAGAAGAACTGAAATTGGTAGATGAAGAATGGGATACTCTAAAGAGGGTTGTGGTTGGTACAGCAGAAAAAGTATGTGGATGACAGAGTCAAATAAGAAAACCTAAAGAAATGATGATATTAAAAAGGCTATCAATGACAGAAACCGTGCAAGAAGATCCTTATATCAAGCAAGAATGTGGGGAGATCAACATGAAATAGAGGAGAAGCTGTCACTTTACAGAAAGAAAAAATTACACGTCAAACAGTTGGTTGTAGCTGAAAAGCAGAAATGCAAGGAAGATCTGGCTGCCAAAATAACGCAGGATGGAAATAAACAACTGTTATACAATATTGTTAAGAATAGAAGAACTCAAAATGAATATCCAATCTGTAGAACTTCCTAATGGTGAGGTGACTAGGGATAAGACTAAAATATTACAGGAGTTCCAAAGGCACTTTGAAACTTTGCTGAACTGTTATGAAAATATCACCCCATTGGACAACGAACCTTTTGATTTTGGCAGCACAAACACCACTAATCTTACAAGGTTGGAAGTAGAGACAGCAATATCTATGTTGAAAATATCTTCATTTCTGCTCGCTTACACCGCGTTTAGGACAAAACTTATACCACTGAAACACCAGCTTCATGGCACATCCATTTATTACGAGCTGTTGACTACAACTGACTTACACACACACACACACACACACACACACACACACACACACACACACACACACACATAGCAATTCAAAAATGTCCAAAGAATAAAACAAATGAAGATAAACCACTTGACTAAATCAATATGAATTACCAACACATAACCTCAATGTTGTATTCCTAAAATAAGTACAAGATATAATACATGACATTTTATTTTTTATGAGAAAACTTCAACATCCCAACACTCCCCCCTTTTCTCAAAAAAATAAAAATACAACACCTCAATCAATTGTCCTCTCATCGCAAACCTATAAGCTTATACAAACTCTTAAGCTTGTTGCTTGATAAATTCTTTGTGAACAAGTCTGCAGCATTTCTCTCTGATGCTACATATACAAACTCAATTAACCCCTTTTCTACCAGTTCTCTACATACATGGTACATGATGTCAATATGTTTTGACCTTTCACTCACAAAATCATTTTTACTCAATTTAATTGCTGCTGCATTGTCAGCAAAAACTTTACAAGGTATATCCATAAAGCTTTCCAGCCCTAGCTCTGATAGCAAATCTTTCATCCAAGCTACTTCTCGAGATACCTCTGCCATTGCCATGTATTCAGCATCCATGGTAGATCTAGCAATACAACTCTGTTTCTTACTATACCATGATACTGCTCCCCCTGCCACAGTGGTTACATAACCACTCACTGATCTTCTAGACTTAGTATCTCCTGCCCAATCTGCATCACAGAACACTTGTATCGACTCCTCACAATTTTTGAAACACAACTTTAAATCTCTAGTACCACATAAATATCTCATGATATGCTTCACTTCTTTCCAATCTTTAATCTTAGGTTTTTGACAATTCTGACTAACTTTACTTACCGCAAATGCAATGTCAGGTCTAGTATTATTTGACAAATATAGCAAACTTCCTACTGCACTGCAATAAATGGTACAATCAAATTCCTGCTCATCATTTTCAGCTGCTGAATACCCACTTGGTAAAACAGTCTTACTCGGTTTACAGTCCCTCATGGAAAAATCAGCAAGTAATTTGTCAATGTATAAACTTTGACTCAACATAACCCCTTCTTTTGTCTGTTCTATTTTTATTGACAATAAGTTTGTAGCTTTCCCTAGATCTTTAATCTCTAACTCATCTGCCAACGTTATTTTAACCAACTTAACAACCTCTTTGTCACCTATTGCAATAATGTCATCAACATACAAGCCAATAATACAACACTCCTTTACATACACACATGGTTCTTTGATACATCTCTTAAAATCTAGTCTTCTAATTATAGCATCAACACAAGCATTCCAGTCTTTACTCGAATTAGGTAGTCCATAGATGCTTTTCTTCAATTTACATACATAGTTTTGGACATCCTTTTCTACAAATAATTCTGGTTGCTCCATGTATACAGTACAACTGATTTCACTATTTAAGTAAGCACTAGTTACATCTAGATGTTCTACAGTCCAGCCTCTACGTACTGCAATACCTATTGACAGTCTCATTGTTTTCCTCTTTATAACAGGACTAAATGTTTCATCAAAACTAAGGTTCATCTGTCTCTTAAAACCTTGGGCAACCAACCTGGCTTTATATTTCTGAATGTTACCCTCACTGTCATATTTCAATGAAAACACCCACTTAGAACTAATTATCTTGACATTTTCTGGTCTTTTTACAATTTCCCACACATCCTTCTTTCTCATCTCATTGATCTCCACTTTCATGGCCTCCATCCAGTTACTAGACTCTTGGCTTGACATAGACTCCTCAACTGTTCTAGGTTCTACTATATTTGCATGCCTAACTTCCATCACTGCCTTACAATCTGCACAAATCTTACCTTTCCTCTGTCTTATTGACCTTCTCAGACTATTACCTGGCTCTTGTATTGCTATAGACTCAACCTCTAGTTGTTCCTCTCCGGTCGTTGGCTCAACAGCCAATGTTTCCTCTCCGTCCTCTGTGTCTAACTCAGTCCCTAATTTTATCTCTGGATCTTCAGTGCACAGTATGTCAAAGTATGTTTCACTACCCTCTGCCTTTGGTACATTTATCTTTTCCTTGATATCAATTCCAGGACTTTTCACCTTAAAGGGAAATATCTGCTCCTCAAATACCACACTTCTCCTCACTATTACTCTTTCCCTTTCAAGACTCCATAACTTATATCCATCTTTAGTACCTGCCTCGTACCCTATCATAACGCATGGCTCTGCTCTGGGATCTAACTTCCTGCTGTCTGCCCTCACAGCCCATGCCTGACATCCAAATACTTTCAATCTACCTATTTCTTCCTGATCCAACTTCCTATTGAACCACAGTTCATATGGTATCTGAAAATTTATTGCTGAGGATGGGCACCTATTTCTCAAGTACACTGCTGTCATTACCGCTTCTCCCCAGAATTCCTTTGGTAACCCTGACTGGATCAATAGACATCTAACAGTATCAAACATCGTTCTATTCTGCCTCTCTGCTAATCCATTTTGTTGTGGAGTGTACGGTACTGACCTCCTATGAGTAATACCACATTTTTGCAATTGTGCTTCAAACCCGCTACATGGATACTCTGTACCATTGTCAGATTGCACCACCTTAATTCCTACACCATGTAACTTTTCTGCATTTGCCTGATACCTATTAAACACCTCTAATACTTCATCCTTATTTTTCATAAATACAGCCACATTAAATCTGGAGTATTCATCAATCATGGTTACAACATATTGATCTTTCCCAAGTGATGGTGGACGAATTTTTCCAATTACATCAGTGTGCACAACATCAAGTGGTTTTTCTACCTTACGCTCACAAGACTTAGGTACTCCCTTGTTAGTTTGTTTCCCCTGAATGCATACAGAACAAGTATTAATGTCATTACTCCTTTTCAATTCTAACATAGGCAATTTAAACAAGGCTTCAGAATGTGCATGTCCGTATCTCTCATGCCACAACCTAACCTGCCCAACACTTTTAAATACTACATTGTTATTACATTCTTGATCTATCATTTGATCACAGTCACTCACAGCTACAATATCATTTCTCCCCTCTATTTGTACTACATACACATCATTCCTCCTGTTTGCAACAAACAATGTTTCATCTCCATTCTTATCTACAACCACTGCTTTCTCACCTGCAAATCCTACTTTGAAACCTTTGCTGGTTAACTTACCAACTGATATTAAATTTGCACCTAAGTTTGGTACATACAATACGTCTGTAAATGTAATTGTCCATCCTGTGGACATTTTTACTTTTACCTTACCTATACCTTTAATATCCAGCTTACTGTTATCTCCTATTTCTACATTCCCGGTTACATTTGTTAACAGGTCTGTAAACATCTCCTTTGTTGGACACATATGATGAGACGCACCTGAATCGAACAACCAATCTTTAATTTTCTCAGCTCGCACAGAAACGACCATGCTCATCGCCTTATCTACTACATGTATAATTTCTGAGCTTACCAGTTTTCCACTCGCATTCACTGATTTACTCTCCTGCGATGGTTCGCCACTCTTCATTGTTGGACATACTTTTGAATAATGTCCTGACTTACCACAATTGAAGCACTTTTGGGTACTGCGACAATATTTAGATACATGTCCCTGTTTACCGCAATTGTAGCAACTATATTTTCCCCGTCCCACGTCTTCTTTCTTGATATCTCGCTTCTGTTGAACAACCATGGCTTGAGCTTCATCCTCCTCACGTTTTCCAGTGTCATAAGCCTTTCCTCCATTTTGCTGAAGTTTCCTTCTGCTTTCCTCCATGAGTAATCTCACCTTCACCTTCGAGATGGTCAGTTTCGCCAAATCAGCTTCCAAGGAAGGTATACAAGCTGCATATTCCTCTGTAAGATTTCCGATGATCATTCCTGCAACTTGTTGATCTGTGAATTCGTATCCGGCTTTACTAGTTCTCCTCCAAAGTTGATTTATTTTTGCGAAGTATTCTTGAACACTCATGTCCTTCGGCTTCACAAAATGAGTTAACTGTTTCAAGGTCATAGCACCATTCACTAGCCCTCCGTCATTGCACAACTCGTCCAGTTTTTCCCATGCCCTTTTCGCTGATTCAATATCTGCAATGTCACTTTCAAAATCTTCTCCGACATATTTGAAAATAACCGCTAACGCGATCACATTGTTTCGCGCTTGTCGTCTCGTTTCTGTCTGAGGCAGTTGACAACCTGGCGTATCCTCATACCCTATTACTGATTCCCATACATCTTTCAACAACAGCTCTTGTTTCACCTTTAATGCCCACAAAAAATAGTTCTCCACTGTAAGCTTGGCCACATTCCTATTCAGTGTTTCTTCACCGGTCCACGAGGTCGCCATTTTTACCGTCAATAATGTCACAACTTGCTTCGTCCGACGTTAATTCTCGTTGCTCCATTTCCACTTATATTGACCGAAATTTACTGCGGCGTTTTGGTGCTCTGGAGCTCTGGGCCCATAACCTGTTGAAAATATCTTCATTTCTGCTCGCTTACACCGCGTTTAGGACAAAACTTATACCACTGAAACACCAGCTTCATGGCACATCCATTTATTACGAGCTGTTGACTACAACTGACTTACACACACACACACACACACACACACACACATAGCAATTCAAAAATGTCCAAAGAATAAAACAAATGAAGATAAACCACTTGACTAAATCAATATGAATTACCAACACATAACCTCAATGTTGTATTCCTAAAATAAGTACAAGATATGATACAAGACATTTTATTTTTTAAGAGAAAACTTCAACATTCCAACAATCTAAGCTAAAAAATAACACATCAACTGGATCAGATGAATTAAGTGTTGAGATGATCAAAGCACTAGGAGAGGTAGGACAACAGTGGATGTACAGGGTACTAAATAGAATCTGGAAAGAGAATGTAATACCCAATGACTGGAAGCAAGGAGTTATCATCCCACTGTTGAAAAAAGGTGATAGAAAGAAATGTATCAACTACAGAGGTATAACTCTGCTGTCACATGGCCTCAAAATCTATGAATCCATCCTTGAGAACAGGATTAGAAAATACGTTGAACCTACAATTGAGGAGGAACAACATGGATTTAGACCTCATAGATCAACTATAGACCTCATTTCTGCCACCAGAATGCTCTATGAGAAGTATTGGGAGAAAGGTAAAACACTTATAACTGTTTTTCTGGACATCGAGAAAGCATATGACCCAGTACCATGCAGGCATATATGGGAATGTTTGAGACATAAGAAAGTGCCCGATGACATCATAGCACGAGTACAACGATTATATGATCAAACCAAGTGTTGTGTCCAGGTCCAGAATGAAAGGTCAGGTTGGTTTGAAATGAAGAGTGGAGTCCAGCAAGGAAGTTGTCTTTCACCACTTCTCTTCATAATCATAATGGATGAAGTTTTAAAAGCGGTTAAGAGAAAGGATCCAACAACTAATGCCCTGGTTTTTGCTGATGATGTAATGGTATGGGGTGAGACAGAAGCGGAAGTACAAACTACAGTAGATCTCTGGCATGAAGCTTTTACAACCTTTGGTCTCTAAATCAGCAAAATGAAAACAGTTAGCTTGGTGATGAGTAGAAACTCTCCAACTGTTCATCTAAGAATTGGAGATGAGGAGATGGATATTGTAGACAACTTCCAGTATTTAGGTAGTGTTCTGTCATCAGACAATACCATACATCAAGAGATTAGTAACAGAATACAGAAAGCTTCCAAATTCTATCACACTGTATGTCAAATACTTTGGGATGAAACATTTCCGTTAGTTTCCAAGATCAGCTTGTACAAAATATATCTAGTACCTATACTGGCGTATGGCCTAGAAGCAGCAACATTTACTGAACCAACAAAGAGTCGTCTTCAGGCAACAGAAATGAAGTTTCTCCGTTCTTGTCTACAAAAAACAAAAATGGATAAAATAAGGAATGTGGATACCTGACAACAGCTTGGATTGGAAAGAAGCTTGCTGGAGACTCTAGAAGTGAAGAGATTGCAATGGTATGGTCACATGAAAAGAATGAACCCTCACAGGACTTCTCGAACATACTTTGACCACGACGTTCCTGGGAAGAGACCAAGAGGAAGACCTCGTGATGTTTGGGAAAAACAGATAATGAAGGACCTTGAAATTAGAGATGCAAACTGGTGTTGCATACATGAGCAGCATCTGTGGATGGATAGAACAAACTGGAGGAGGCTTGTAAACAACTGCATCCGGCTTGCTGGAGCGAAGAAATGATGTTGATGATGATGATGTAATGGTCAAACTTGTCGTTTAGATATTTCAGAGAGTAATGATATCTTATTACAGGGCACACTGGGCGTAGATCTGGAGCTGGGTACAGAGAGAGGTCCTGACTACAATGAGTTCCAAATTCTTTAAACTGAATTTATTGAAATAAGGTTCACCTTACAATTGTGCTGGTTAAAGTGAAATTGTTTCCATAGATCCTCCTTGATGGACAGCAACCCAACCATGGAAACATGATGCCTCGTATGCAGCAACCAAACATGGAACCATGATCCCTTGTAGGCAGCAATGGGTCATCGTTGATTCTTGAAGGTCCCAGCGTGGGGTAACCACTCACTGATTTTGTTACACGAGTGTCCACATTTAACTGTCCCCGAGTATCAGAATGATTCACATAAACTACAGCACTTTGTGAATTGTAATTGTTGTCTCGGTTCTGGCTTAGAACCCAAAACATAAAATTTGAAAAATAAGTTGCACTTGGGAAAACCTGTGGTGGCTTTACATGGGAAAAAAATAAAGTGTGACTTCTATCACCTGCGTAGAGTCTTTCTACTGAATTAAAATTTGCACTGTTCACTGGAACTCATCACAGCACAGTTTATTCTTATTCACATCGAGAAATAGAATGTCTGATGGAATAACTGCACTCATAGAATTATTTAAAATTCTAAAGAAACTGAATGTTTTTAGCGACCTAGTTAAAGCACGGTTCACTTTGAAATTTCACTTGCGTTTTATTTGAATGTCTGTGACTGTACTTGTGTCTATTTATGTAGTGTAAATCACTTGGAAAAATCACTAGCATCATATTATTATTATTATTATTATTATTATTATTATTATTATTATTATTATTATTATTATTATTATTATTATTATTATTATTAGTATTATTATTATTATTATTATTATTATTATTATTATTATTATTATTTAATTCTGTTCACAGAAGGAAAAATATATCACTTTCAACTACCACATTTGATATAATATCTAAGTGAATTATTAAACACTTGTTGTATGAAAAGTAAAGTCTCTGAATATTCTGTAATTCACATCATAATGTTAAAGTTTAAGTCAAGTTCACTTAGAATCACCTTCTTCAATATTTATAAGTTCTTACTGAAAGTTTATGAGTACTGTATCGCCAGAATAATTCAATGTTCCATAACTTGCACGTCACTTAAGCATAATGTCACCCTGCAGGCCAACTCCATACCATGCAGCGAACCAACATCGTCGTGTTTCTGGTGTGAACTGAAGTAACAAATCTAGCTGTGACATAATGTTTTATTTAATCTTGGATATCTCCATAATCCCTGGATCGATTTTGGAAACATTAACATGAGGAGACGTTTAAAATTTGTTCTATAAGATGCCGTTGTTTCTGAATTGATACCTCAGTTGGTTTACAAGATAGCAAACTTCTTGCATGGACATTTCCAGATCATGTGACGTAACCTGTTCTTGACACCACGCTGACTGAGCGATGAAAAAGGTAGCATTGTGGCGGGTTGACTACTCGCTCCTGCAAGACTTTGTTATTATTAGTGCTGAAAATACAGTCGCTAATACTTTATAAATTATTTATGATGTATTTTATTTTAAAAATACTTTATCTATGGTCAATCCATGTACAATATATTTACCTATGTACCTGATGAGACCCTTGTAAATGTTATGTACAAGAATATCTTACAACCTACCTTAATTTAACCTCTTTAACCCTTGTTCATAAATCCTTGCAAAGAATGGTACTTTACAAGATATTAGAATCATTCCGTACTGATGGTTTTCACTTTACGAAGGAAATTTAATACGTCCTCCTATTCAATACATACACATCTCCTTTGTTAGATGGAGTAATAATAGTCAAACATGTTTCAACTCGTTTGATGCTAAAAAATTGGTTAAAACATAATGAAGAAATGAAAAATATAAGAGACATGACGGAATTAAAACAATTCAATATATATACACATTTCCATCATTAGATGGAGTAATAATCAACTCGTCTGAAACATCTTCCAGGAAAAAAAGTTAAAGTATTTTATTCTTTAATTTTATTTCCTCCACATCTACAGTATTTTCTACCTTAGTGATCTAATAATGGAGAAAAGTAATGGTGCCCAACCTAGGCAAGCTCTTTCAACATAAACTCCCCTAATTAAAACAGTAATGAAATAATAACTGTTACGCGGTTACCCGTGGACCAGTAGAGGTGAAAGAAGGTGCCGGGGTGAATGGGTCTAACACAATGTCCAGAACAAAATTTAAAATTCAAACTGAAGGTTATATTTTTTTTTAAACAACAAAACTTTAACAACTTTCCACTTAGTAAGATAACAATGACAGTTCAGGTACAAGACTTAGGAAAAACCCAAGATTTTGGAACTTTAACACACATGGGCTACCAGCCCCTAGTTTTACAATTTTTGAGCTCAACTCGAATTTACAAATGCAAAAATTTACACAAGGGCAGAAATCCCTCAATATATGGAGCGCTTGCTCCCAACTCACAATATCAAGCCTCCCAGAGGCACTTTTACAACACTAGAAAAGAGCTGACGTGCTCCCAGTTTTCCAAGCCTATTCAAGGCGACACCCAAAAAATATATTACATTTTTTGGCCTTCCATGGCCCAGCTTACAAATTGAAACACGGGTATCTCGTACCCAACCTATTGGGCCGTAGTGAAAAAGAACAGGTTAAGTAAATGGCCCGAAACACAAATTGAATGGAGGCGTGTACTTGCACTCCTAAATATGCATTCTTAAAACCTAAGGGGCACTAGGCCGATGAAACAGGGGCAATTCCCAAACTATGGAGGTGACTCATATGTGAAAGAAAATTTAAGACATTACGGAAAGGAAGAAAACCAGTTACAAAACGTAGTCACCTCAAACCAGTATGAAGGGGAGCTCAAGAGGGTACATCACTCTCTATCCCCAATTTACAGTTAAAGTTTTATGAAGTTATTACAAAAGCCGGCAGAAGTTACATTTACAGAAAAGTAGGTTACATAGTTAAGGTTTCGGACCTCTCCCTCAGGTTAAACTGCAGAGCTAGCAAGAAATAAAGATGTTAATTGGCCATTACCTTGCAGAAGAACTGCTGCCTGATGAAAGAGGCACCTCCCGCTTGACACACACACTAAGTTAGATGACGATTAAATGGCCAAGAGACGTGAAAATCCGCAGTTTATAAACCCTCTGGGAAAGTTCAAGACCTTTCATGAATAAACCAGCCACACCCTCTCACTTTATTGGTTAACATCAAAAGTGACACTCAGAATCAAGGAAGAAGCCTGTGATAGGTGGAAAATTAATTACAGAAATTCATGATTGGCTATATTCAAAACTGGCGGAAAGAAAAGATCAATATTGCCAACCCAAAATTGAATGAACATAATTTAGTAAGAAAATAACTTATGAATACCAAACTTCTTCAAATCAAAGTTCTTCCACTTCGCACCAGGGTGCATGATCATAGTTTATTAGCAGTGACATCTGGTGAAAAAAGACCCAACTTCTTGATAAATGGTAAACAAAACACATAGAATTTCATACAGTACATAAAACTTCAAAATAACAAAATTTCATTAGATTTCTGTAGTGACATCTTCTGAGTAAAGGTTTAAGTAGGTGTAGTTTCAAGTTCACGATTTCTCCAGAATAGGAGTTCTTTTAGGTGCAAGATTTAAATGTGCGACTTAGAGGTGTACCTCCCAGTACAATAACAATAAGAATAACAAAACAACAAAACAATATAATAATTCGAGTCAAATGGCTCATGGGCGACTCCTTTCCAAAGACCTGAAAGCCCTGTAATACGTAAACTGGATAAAATAACCTATAATAAGGTAAAATGAAACAACGGCAAATTGACACATTGAGGTTAAAGACCTCCATCTCTCTTCTGGCTGGACTCACGAACCTCGCACATTCCATAACATATGCCACCCACACTCATTGACCTACTCAAGTTTGTCAAAACATTACACCTCCTGCCGTGTTGGTGTGCTGCAATCTCCTCACTTTGCAGTTTCTGCATGACCTATTTCCTTGTTCCTTGTCATCATTATCTCACCCCACTCATTTGTCATAATTTACATACAATAAAGCAGCAAAATCATCTTTCCATTCAAACATATATCAACTATAATCACATAGGCCACTCACCATATTAAATTATGCTATCACACATTTTACCACCATCCACCAACCTTATCACCTTACCATTTTTACAATTACTCTCTTACCTTAGTTTCTAACAATATACCCACCATATGTTAATTTCAGCCTTCCAATAAAGCAGCAAAAATCATCTTACCATTCATACATATATCAATTACAATCACATAATTCACTCACAATATTAACTTATGCCATCATATTTTACCATCATCCACCAACCTTGTCACCTCACCCTTTTTACAATCACTCTATTACCTTACTTTCTAACAATATACCCGCCATATAATAACCTCTGCCTTCCAATACAATTGTAACTCCATTCTTTACATTTTTCATAATTTACATCGTCTTAGCTTTCATACAATTGTCAACGATAGCCTTATATTAATTATGTCACACAGTAATCTCATATACCAGCCCTCTCCACATATTAACTTCTTGCCTCCAATATAATTATATTCATCAACCACTTTCCACAATGTACATTCCATAGAGCAGCCCCAATCATCATCCCCTTTGTACATATACCATTCATAATCACATATTAATTTTGACCCTCCAATTCACTTAACTATAAACCATTAACTCCACCTATTTTTCATCATCTCTCTAACCATTAACAAAGACACATATCCACCATTAACTTGCTAACAAAATCATCAATAATTACCAGCTACACTTCACTTCCTCTCTTATCATTCAAACATAAAAACACTGATCACTCTATGACCGACCTCCAAACACCCCTCAGCACCATCAAAAAACTTTTAAATTCCAGGCCATATTTGCTTGAATTACCGTAACCCATCTCTTAACCATCTACCATATCAAGCTCACTATACTTATCAATTACAATTGGCATACAGTTAACAAAGACACAGCTCCACCATCTTTCATCTAATCTTCATTATATATTCACTTGATTTACCATACCGATCTACTTAACCATATATCATATCAAGCTCACTTACATTTCAGTTTTAATTTACATATGATACCATTAGCAAAGACACAGGCCCAACATTGTACTTGGCATACAGTTACCAAAGCCATAGATTCAACATTAACTTAAATTACCATACCGTACCTGACTCTTAACCCTCAACTAAACTTCACTATCTCTCTTACCATTCAAACATTCAATACTTATAACTCAAAACTACTTAACTATAATCACACCCCAAAATCACACTTAACCATTAAATTCACTATATATTTCAAAACCCATTAACAAGCACACTCCACCACATACCAAATTCTACATACGGTACTCTTAACAAGCCAGACCATCTTTCCTTATTTATAATCACTCCAAATATCACCCCGCCAACTCTACTCTCCTTCCAGCTTAATCCTTAAATCTACTTAACTATAATAACTCCTAACAAAATCACACTTAACAACTAAATGTACTACACATTTCAAATCCTCACAACCACTATAACTTCCTCATTCTTAACCAACTGAACCATCCTTCCTTATATTACCACCATGTCTTCATCCACTATTCCCTTACTTACTTACTTACTTACTTACTTACTTACTTACTTACTTACTTACTTACTTTACTAGACTTTTTACTTCTTGTAACTATGCCCTCATTATTTTTTTTTTCATTCCCCACAGATCTCTTAAGCTCCTGCTGCTCCCTTTGTTCATAAACAGCCCTATTCTCTCCTTGTCTGACCTTTCCTTTCCACTCTGCTCGTCCGTTCCTTCACTGTGTTCACCTCTCTGCCTTTCTGCTTCCCTGGCTATGTCCATAGCTGCTTCTCTATATATTTCTATTCTCACCCTGTTGTCCACTGCTCTTTCCTTTTCACCATGCACGACCACTCTTTCACTATGTTCATCTCCCTGCCTTCCCTCACTCAATTTCCTGTTTCCCTTGGTTCTTTTCTTACCATCATGTCCGTCTTCTCCGACATTGCTTTCTATAACTTACCTTTCTTCCACTCTCTTCCCCATCACTTCTTCTTGCTTCAAATTCTCTTCTAATTATTGTAATTTCATCACTGTCTAAAATCTGGTCCATTGGCCATTGGTTACCACTACTTCCTGACCCCTAATGTGAGCTCTTAATCCTTGAAGTCTGGCTCTCGCTAAATGTTTCTTAAGGGTTTTTATATGCTCAATCCCTTCTCTTCCCATGTCTCTCTTAATCCAAATTTTTGTACTCTGTAGATTACCCACGTTTCTTATCATTATTTCCGCCATCAGGGTAAGTAACAACTTCACTTTTATCGACCTGTTACCCTGTGCTTTACCTATCCTTTCCACATCATCTATATCAGCTTCACTAAAGTTAATTTTCATTCTGTTTTGGATGATTTCCACAACTTTGTAAATTGTCATCACTTTGTCCTCTCCTTTTTCTTCCGGCACTCCATATATAAATAAGCATTCCTGCGTTCAAGGGTACTATCTTCTATTTCTGCCTTCAGCTTCACCACATCTTCTTGCATATTCCTTATTTTCTCTTTGAGTGACATAATTTCTCTCTTGTTTCCCATTTTGGTCACTATTTCGTCTGTTTTTCCCTGGATCCATTGCCTCATATTTTTGAACTTTTTCGCTTGTTCCTGCATCATATTTTTAATCTGTTCAAATGGGCATACTTTTTCCACAACCTGCTTTACCAACCTCCTTATGACCTCCACATCTTCCCAGCTCGTACTGGCACTGGAAGTCGGGCCAGGGTTAACTTCCATGCCCCCTATAACTAGCAGTACCATAATCACCGCTACCGCCAATATCATCTCACCCTTCAATCTTATTTCCACTTTACCTCCTTCTCTTTTGACTGTTTCCTTCTTCCTTCTCCCCTGCCATCTTCCAATAACTACCCGATATTGTTCCACACTAATCATCTCCCTCTTCACTCTCTTCTTCCCTCTTGCACTCACCACTCACACTCCACTCCCGCTCTACCGGCACACTTGACCCAGCACGTCTGCACTCGTTCCTTGCTTAGGCTAGACTGGTTAAAGTATTTTACATAATTAATGCTAAGAAATGTGTTAAAACCTATTGAAGAAAAGAATGAAAGCAATTGAGACAGACATGACGGAAACAAACAATAAGTGATTATGGTAAGGTTGTGGACATCTTAGTCTAAAACTTGCAGTGTGTTATAATTAAAAAACAGGACAAAATCACTGCGCTAAAAATTCAAAATGACAGTCTGTCTCCGTTGAGTCACCATCACAAACAGTTAAGAGGGGAGCGAAAAACTTGAGAAACTAGGTTTGAGAGGAAATACGTGCCAGGTAGAAAATATGTGACACATAGTGGAAACAGCCAATGAAGTTCAAATCTGTAATGTAAAAAATGACGTATGAGAAACTTGGGCTAATAAGTAAAAAATACAATTTTTAGCATCAATTATGTAAAAAAACTTCAACCTTTCTTCACTGAAGATGGCTCAAATGAATTGATCATGTTTGACTATTATTATGCAATCTAATGATGGAGATGTGTATGTATTGAATAGGAGGACATTAAATTTCCTTTGTAAAGTGAATGGTAGGTACTTAAGTTAGTATTGTAATAATTTAACACTTGTATTTCTATTTTCTTCAGGTATCCAGGTTATTTAATTGGTTTTGATTTGTGTTCATCATGACTATTTTTTAATTTGTAATACATGTCTTTGTCTTTGCAGACAACAGCTCAAATCGCCTTGGAAATTTTCGTTCTGGCTACAATGGAAGTAGTCATTCTCAGAAAGGAGAGGGTGATCTAATACCACAACAACGAAGATTTGACTTAAAATACTCCATAGCAAATAATACCCGATATCCAAAAGCAAGGAGGGCCTTCCTCAACTTTCCACAAAAGAATGCAATTTCCAATGTGGCTCCTGAAACAAATCAGTTTGAGGAGCAAGAAGATATCTTCAACAATGGTTCAAATCATGGCAAATTTAATTCTTTTTCTCATAATATTTCATCTATTCTCAAACATAACAGGAAGGATAATGATAGAACTTTGTTAGGTTATCTGAGAGTCCTGAATAAACTGCATGATTTACGACGTGATGGTAAAACACTGGGTGTAAGGAAACCAAATTCTGAACATGAAAAAGGACTAGTTACTATTGAAAGAGAGAACAGTGACAATGATATACCTCATGCAATACCAGAACATCTTCCACAAATAAGCCCAAAATCTCAAATCACAGTAAACTTCCCAAAGGTTGTCAATAGGAAGGATTCTGTGCTCAACGTGAGGTTAAGTCCTATGGTTTATGTTGCCCACAAATATATCAGAAATGATGAGGCAGAAGATGAAATAACACATTACACTAAGAATATTGATGAAACGTCTCCAGCTTCAAAAGATATCAATACAAAGTCTACACCAAAAAGGGATGAATATGTGATAAACATAGATAAAACAACAGAACTCTACTTGGTTACAGAAAACAGATACAAACCTGTCAAACAAATTGACAGAACTTCTGTGAAACTGACTGATGATGTCCACAATACTTCTCAGCCATCTAGGGATGGAAAAACTGAGCAGTTCATAAGTACAGAGTCTCCACTAGTGATGGATATTCACAAAGATCATAAATCAGTTCATACAACAGAACAGACGAGTGAAATGAAGAAATTAAGTCTAGTTCCATATACAAGAACTGTGTACAAACCTGTTATACAACTAGGGAAAGCATCTTTGAAGCTGATAGATGACATAAATACCGTCCCTAATGCATCTCAATTTGAATATCAACAAACAACACAATCTATTAGTGAAGCCATTCCAGTAGTGAAAGGTGTTCACAAAGATCATGAATCAGTTAACATCAAAGAAGGCAAGAACAAATTGAAGAAAGTAAATCTATTCTCATATCCAAAATACAAACCTATTATTCAACTAGGGAAAGCATCTTTGAAGCTGATTGATGACATAAATATTCCCCACAGCGTGTCTCAATTATCTAGAGATCAACAAACTACTCTATCCATTAGTGAATACGATTCACCTGTGAAGGATCTTCATGAAGATAATGAATTAGTTTACATCACAAAGGAGAAAAGAAAAATGAAGCAGCCTTTTGGGAAACTCAATAAAGCATCTATGAAACTAATCAATAACGAACACATTATTCACAATGGATCTCAAGAATTTGGAAATGGACCAGCCAAACGGGTTCTTTGGGAAGACATTCCTAATGAGAAAAATAGATTTCATCCAGCTATCGAGGATAATTACAAAAGTAACGAACCAGACCAGAAAGACATAGGTACAAGAACAGATTTGTCTCCAATGGAAAGAGCATCATTACAACGTGAAAATAAAAAAAGCATTATAAACAATGATTCTCAATTGTTTGCAGATCAAGAAAACAAACCAAGATTATCAAATCAAATGACTGACAATAATGAGATACCTAGAAAAATAATAAATCTACATTCAGTTCCAAAGAAGATCCTTAAAAATAAAACAAAATACATACCAAATAACAAAGGTGTATTTCAAAAAGCAGGTCGGTCTCCGGTTATAAAAGGTAGAAATGAACCTATCATTCAGCTGGGAAAGGCTTCATTGAAACTTGTAAATATGAAAGAAATTATACACAATGCCTCTCAGTTATTTGGTAATGGACCAACCAAAAATATTGACAATAAAGATATACGTAAGGAAAGAACACATCCTCCTTCAACTGGACAGCAATTCCACAACCCAGAAGACATTACAGACAGGAAAGATGTATTTGAGAATGGAAATCTTAATTCAGTAACAAAGGGTAGATACAAATCAATTAAGCAACTGGGAAAAGCTTTACTGAAGAATGCAAATTACAAACAGAGTGTTCAAAATACTCGGCAATCAGCGAGTGATGGAAGGAAAAAACAGACTTTTAAGAAACAAATACTTCAAAATAAAGTTAAATTTCAGCCACCTTTACAGCATATCTACAAAAAGTATGAGCCAGGAAATATTACGGAGAAGAAAGGTGTGCCCAACAGGCCCAATCTGGCTTCAGGAAGAAAGGCTAATCACAGACTTGTTAAACAACTGGGAAAGGTTTCATTGAAACTAATGCCTAGGCACAATGTATCACAGTTATTTGGTGATGGACAAATGAGACAGATGGATAATATAGAGAAATTAAATCAAAGATCAAGTTTAGCTCTAGCACGAGAGAAATCGCAGGCCATTCAAGATCGAATGAATTTTCATCAAAATGAACAGGACATTTTGCTTCCTGTCACTGATAGTCCTAAACGAAAGTTCAGTCAACAAAGTCTCAATTCAAAGGGTTCTCAAAGTACACAGGAGATCATAAGTCGGTACAAGAAGTACGGGTTACCGAGAGAAGAAATGGAACTGTTAGAGAGGTTACTTAAACAGAAGGAGGAAATGGCTTTATTGTTCCCCAAACCACCACAATTCAGTCCACCTGAAAGTAGCAAACAGAATGAACTTTACATGCGACAGACAGAGAACATTGCATATGTTGCAAGCAGCACAACAGAAGCTGCAGTTCCTGTCAAAGGAGATGACAAAATGTTTATAAATAATGCAGAAGGTAACATAACAGACAGCAGAGATGTATTGGTAAGAAATGAGACAATAGACAACAAAGATGTCTTGCCAAGAAATGACACAACACTGAACATGACCACCGACAACCAGAACCTTCACGAACTCTCTGATATACATGATATTCTATCAGACATAGCACAAGAAAAACACAGCATTGAGAAGAAGCAAGGAGTAGTGTATCACAAAACTGAAACAGGACAAGATACAAGCAAATCACTTGCAGGTCATCAACAGACTGGTAATTTTAGTCAAGAGGATCTAAGATCCAAAAATATATCTGCTCTTAGTTACCATAATGAATCAATGGGAGCATTTAATGAGAGGCTTTATTCCAACAATAGCTCTGGAAAAATGTTTCCAAAAGCTACACTTCTTACTCATTCAGACATATGGCAGCAAAATGCTGGTTCAACAAAAATAACAACAGAGAATCATCTGACAGAAATTCAGCAATTACAAGCATTTAAGTCACAGAATAACAGTGATTATATAGCAGATATTTCCCTGAATATCCATCCAGAGCAGTCAACTACAATACCAGCTGCAAAAGAGGAAATCCTTACCAATCCTAAGAATCAATATCCAGAGCAAAATCTTAAGTCACAAAGTGGAATTTTGACTATTAAAAACAGTAATCTTGAAAATGACATTTCAAAACCAAATGAGTTGGATAGTAATCGAAAAGGACTGAATCTTGTTCCTAAGATGGAGGAAGACAAAATTCCTTTAACAAACAAAACTTCCCTGGTGCAAAATCTTGATGTACACACAACAGACAATATACAAGAGGTCTACAAAATAGTTCCTGACCCAAGAATATTGACAAATATGGTTGGAATTGATGAAGAGTTCACAGAGGTACCAAAAACAACTAGATACAAGCAAGACCCATCTGAAGCATATAAAAATGAGGATATAAAAATGACAATGACACTTAATCCTCTTTACAGAGACATAAACACTAGTACTAATCAAATTCAACTGGAAACTTCTGGAGTGACTGTTGGAATTCTAACTGATACTGATAATATTTACAAAGAACACATTAACAAAACTGAAAGCATACTTACATCATCTCATGGAATTAATCAGTCAACAACACCATACCCATCAATTTCAGAGATGCAATCTCTCGTTAGTGTAAATTTTGCTTCGTATTCTACAAAGAGCGACAATTATATAAAAACTACAGTCACTGAAAGTGTATACAATTCATCTGATGCTGAGAGAAGAGATGCTGATGAAACTTCCACCAACAACCTCAAACTTCTAGATCAACAACAAAACACTACACCAAATTCTGAAATAATTACTGGAATTCCAATTGAAAAAGGAGTGGAAAAGATACGAGATTTAACAACTAACCTGAGTAAGCTTTTTAATATAATGCTGGAAAATGGAAACAAATCTGAGATAAACCTCACTTTATATCCCAACACCAGTGAAGTTGAAGAGGCAATACAAGTCCTGAATAATCTATTTCACATAAACCTCACTTCATATCCCAAGACTAGTGGTGCTGAAGAAGCTATAAGAGCTCTGAATAATCTACTTCACGTAAACCTCACTTCGTATCCCATAGCCACTGATGTTGAAGAGGCAATACGAGCCCTGAATAATCTAATTCACATAAACCTCACTTCATTCCCCAAGGCCAGTGACGTTGAAGAGGCAATACGAGCCCTGAATAATGTATCTATTGACAACATGAAAAATAATGATGAAAGTAATAAAAATGATTTATCAGATATTCAAAATGCTCTTCATAGAGCTTCATATGATGCTGCCAAAAATGTCAACAGAAAAACTAAGCCAACTGATTGGCATAGACGAGGAACAGTCAGGCATTGGAACAGGTCTTTTGATGCTAAGACAAGAGACGCTGATGAAACAAATAAAAACTCTGTGCCATCAGTTTCAGACATCCGATCTCTCTTCCGTGTAACTCTCGCTTCATATTCTACGAGCAGTGACACTGTGTCCAATTCATTTCATGCTAAGACAAAAGATGCTGATGAATCAAATAATAACAATGTGTCATCAATTTCAGATGTCCAGTCTCTCTTTCGAGTAAATTTCGCTTCATATTCTACGAGCAGTGATACCGATAATAAAATTCCAGTGGCTAACAGTGGAGATTCAAATTTAAAGAAGACATTACAGAATGATGATAGTTGGGATGGTCATCAAACAGAGGCAGAAATAAGTAATCTACTAAATATTAACACAAAAGATGCAGACCAAACAAGTACATCTGATGTGCCTTCATTTTCGGAGATTCAGACCGTATTTCCTCTTACAAGCCAGTCACATGTTACTCCAAGCCAAGAACCCAACACTGCAGCAAGAAAAACAGAAGTAAGGACAGAACCTCCAGCTGGTAACCAGTCACTTAGAGATGATGTACACAAAGAGGACAACGTTCCTTTGAAAGTGAGGCATGAAGTGAAGAGCACAAATCACCAGAAGATACCCGAATGGATCACGAAAGTTGAGGAAAGTACTAGGAACGGAGCTTTGGGACAAAGTGAAGATGCTAGCGTTACACAAACTGGAATAACCATTCCTGTTGTAATGGAGAATGTTGAAAATATGACTTTCACTGTCTATACTAAAGACGACATCAACAATTTGGAACTACTCGAAAGGAACTGCACAGGAATTGAAATAGGCAGTTATAAGGATTACAAGTCAGAAAACCAGCCATGTTTTGGAAATGAAAAGCAAGGTTTGATCTTCAAATCTGGACCAGAGAGTTCCACAGATGCTAAACTACACATTCAGTCAATTTCAGACTATGAAACACAAGATTTGATCACGAAATCTACAAGAGACAGAACAAACACAAGAGGCACATTAGAATTAGAACCAACTACAGAAAAAGTAAAACTCGCTATTAGATCAGACATCAAAATAAAGAATGAACTATACTTACATGAAGCTAAATCTAAACTGGTTGATAAAAACATTTCAGGAAATGTAAGAGGGAGTGAGTTAGAAAAGAAACCAATTTTAGAGCATGATAATCCTAATTTCATAGGAGATAACTATGTCATTAGATCAGACAATGAATCAATTTTGGGAAATGGCCAGTCTGATATGATGAACAAAACACAACCAGGGAATACAAGAGGTATAACATTCAAACAAGAACCAGATTTGTTAAAAGATATACTTAATAATATTAACGAAATTGAACCAGAGGACACTACTGGCATAACATCAGATAAGGGACTGATACCGACAAACAACAGACCAGATTCCATCAAAGAAATTAAACTTGAAGATAACAAAAATACAAATATTATTAATATACAAATTCCACCAAAGGAAATTCCTGATTTCAAGTACAATATTCCACCAAGTAATGAAACAGACATCTCATTAGATAACAGAGCAATTCTCACAAACAATAACCCAGATTTCACTGATGAAACTAAACCTGAAGAGACTACACACATAAATCATACTGAGGTACAAATTTCACCAACGGAAGTCCCAGATTTCAAGAACAAGATTCCATCGAGGAATGGCACAGACATCAGAAGAATGATTCTAACAAATGGCAAGTTTGATTTCATCACAAAAATTAAACCTGAAGTTATTACACAGATATCATTCACTGAAATTAAACCAGAAGATATTATACACATTGGAAAACAAATTTCACCACAGGAAATTCCTAATTTCCTCAAAGATATCAAATTAGACAATACTACAAACATTAAATTAGATGATGAATTAAATTTGAAAAATAATAAATCTGATTTAAAATTACAAACTAAACAACAGGATATCAATGAAAAAACCTCGTTGAAAGAAACACCTGTGTTCAACAATGAAATCCCATCAGACAATAGTACAGTCAGTACATTAGATAGATCTGAAGAAGACATTAAACAAATTCCTGAATTTTTCAAGCAGTTCAAATCAAGCAACATCACAAATAAAGTAGATAATGGAGACTTTTTGAAAAGTAATTGGCCTGATCTGAATATAGAAACCAAATCATATAATATCACTGGCAAAAAATTTGCACAAAACCAAAGTCTTTCACAGAAAATCCCTCAGGTCTTTAGTGAAACTGAACCCGGCAACACCACGCTCAATAAATTTGATGATGGAACAAAGTTGACAAACGCTGCATTTGATATGGAAAAGAGACCACAGGATACCTCTGGTGAAAAAATCATGCAAGATCTAAGTCTAGTAAACAAAATACCTAACAAAACTGAATCAGAAAACTCTACAAAATTTGCATTAGACAATGAATCAGGTGTCGTGAGTGCTGAACCTAAGCTGGATATAGAAAATAGATTAGAAAATATCACTGGTATAAATGTCATACAGGAGCCAATTTTGTCAAAGGAAAATCCTATTCTTATCAATGGAATTATAATAGACAATAACACAGCCATCATATTTGATAACAGATTGATTCCGACGATCAACAAGTCTGATCTTAAAGAATCTAAACCTGAAAATGTAACCGACAAAAACTACACTGAGAAACCAATTTTGCTGAAAGAAATGCCTGTTTTTGTCAACAAAGATAAAACAGACAATGGTACAGACATCATAGTTGTTAATAGACTGATTCTCACCAATGATAAGTCTGAGCATATCAAAGAATCTAAACCTGAAGATGAAACACACAAAAACCACAGTGAGAAATTAATTTTATCACACAAAATGCCTGTCTTTGTCAAAGAATCTAAAGCTGAAAATGTAACAGATAAAAGCTTTACTGAAAAATCAGTTTCACCACCAGAAATTCCTGATTTCTTCAAAACTATCAAATCATACAATATCACAAATGTCAAATTAGATTATGAATCAAATTTGATAAATAATAAGTCTGATCTGAATGTGGAAATTAAACTACAGAATACCACAGACAATAAATTCAGTCAAGATCCAATTTTATTGCAAGAATTACCATATGTTAAAAGTGAAATTGAGTCGAACAATACTACATTCATCAAATTAGATGATGTACCATCAAATTTAACCTATAAAAAACCTGATCTAATCAAAGAAAAGAGAACAGGGAACATCACAATTATACAGTCAACAAAGAAACCACACCTCACCAATAAAGTTGGGTTAAATATCACAACAACTATCACTTCAAATAAAGAATGGATTTTGTCAGATTATACTCATGAACCAATCACAGAAAGTTGGACAGGGGTTGTAGCAGGAACAAAATTCACACAAGAACAAATCCCATCAAAAACAGATCTCAATAATGAGAAAAGGTTAGTTAATATCACAGATGTCCAACTCATAACAAAGAGAAGAGAAGGAATAATTGAGACAATCAATGAGACTGAGTCAGAAGATATCAAAGACATCAAATTAGAAGATGTATCACCTTTTCCAACAGAAAATCTGAATCTTATCCAGGACATTGGGCATATGGCTGTATTACTAAGTTCATTTCATCCAAATATGAATAACATAACTGGCAATGGAACAATACTGGACAACAAAATAGAAATCAACACAGCAAAAGAACTGATTACATCTAGTCCAGGATTGATTAGTGATATTAAATTAGGAAATTTACCCAGTACCAAATTCATTCATGGAAATCAAACAAGCAATATTGTAGATGTCAAAATAGACAATGATGTAATTTCAATGAGTGAAATATCTACAGTTAAACCAGATGTACAGCACAGAATATCAATAAATGGTGAAATTAATATTACACAAGAGAAACAACCAAAAATCAAGAGAGGATTTGAATCTGAGGTACAGTTGACACCAAATAATGAGGAGGTTACTGAAAGAATCAGTGCTACTCCTGCTTTTAATGGCAATGTCTCGACGATAGATGCTCATGAACGACCCTTGAATATTGGAGTGACATATGACAAGAAGATAGACAAGCAACAATTTAGCATAAAGAAAATTGATACCAATCATTCTGAAATGAATGCTGAATTTGAAGTAAGGATGGACAATGTCCAAAATGTTATACCAGTCAGTTTGGCAACAGAGCATTCACTAATGCCAACATTTAAGAATCCAAGGGTTTATTCAAAGGAAGGACCTGATGAGTTGTTGCCACTACAGAAGACTGGCAGGTCATCAGATTCTTTAGGAACGAATAGCGAGGGACAAGAAATGAAGGCAAAGGATGAAGTTCTTCAAGGAGATGAATTGCAGGAAGATTTAATTAAGAAAGAAGAGGGATCAAAAGTTGTAGATGGACAGCGAGGATATTTAACTAAGAAAAACAATAAAACAACAGCTGTAGTTGAATGGCAACAAAATTTATTTCAGAAAGACAACAAACCAACAACTGCAGATGTTAACTTTTTCACGACAATGTCACAAGAGTTACTACGTGCAGAGAGAAACTCTTCTCTTTATGATGACCATGGTCTCAGAGAACAGGGAAATTCATCAGCAATATGGAGTATTACCGAGAACAATTTCGTAAATGACATTCAGTCCACAAGTGACAGCATTCATACTACAGAGAATCTGCAGAGTACAGAAGATTTATTGGTCACTCCAAGCAACCTGATGAATTTGAGAGGCAGCCCCCAGGCCCTTGAGAAGGAAATCTTCAGCCAAGAAGAGGAAGAAACAGTTCCGCCATCAACCACTCCAATTCCAATGCAACAACTGTATGAAGATGCGGCACTGGCAAACCATTCGTTCAGTTACTATAACAACCATTACTCTTCTCTGTTTAAACAGTCTCCTGTAATCTACCTCACACCTTTCCAGAAAGATAGGGGTTCAAATTACCAAAACATGATAGAAGACTGGCAGAAACTGCTGGATGGTGTGCCATACCAGACTATAAACGGTAAGAGGTACTACATGAAACACCCAGTGTTATTCCACTTCAATGCCAACACGAATCCTTCAAGCCCGCCACTTATGCAGTTTGTGAACAATCATGGATACGACATCATGAGGAGACCCAGTTTTGTAGACAAGATCGATAACAGTATCGAACTGTTGGGAGAAACAACACAGACTGTTAACAGAGCTATCAAGACAACACCGTTTATGTTATATTATAGTGCTCACCTTGAAGGACTGCCACTAGAGAAAAGCAACAGGTCTTCAGGAATGAATAGAGAAGGAGGAGAAATTTTGGAAAAAGACAAGGTTTTTCCAGCAATTTTTATAGTTCCTCAATCGAAGGAATCTATCTCCAAATTATTGAACAATTTTAAAACCTCTGATCAGTTTGAAACTATACAAAAGATCCTCAATACAGCTAATGACTTGCAAGAAGGCTTAATTAAGAATGACAAGAGACTGAAAGGTGTAGATGAACTGCACGGAAATGTATTTGACAAAGAGAATAAACCAACAGTTGCAGACAAATCACAACTGAATTTATCTAATAAAGACAAGAAAGAAACAGCTGGAGATGAACGACAAGAAAATTTAATTGTGAAAGACAAAAATCTGACAACTAACTTTTGGACACCCACTCCAAAATTCATGAAACAAGCTGTAAACAACAATAACATCTCAAAAAGTAGTTTAGGATATGTACAGAGTAAAACAGAATATCAAAACAAAATCCATAACAGAACATCTGAATATACAGTTTCCCAGCTGTTGAACATTACCCATCATTTCCAAGATTTGGAATCTGATCATGTGACCCATACTACACAGAAATATCTCTTCAAATCAACAGAAACTTCATCATATGAGGATGAATTCAAAGATGGGCCAATCACTGCTCTGTTAAATGTGACTGCCTCACAGATAGAAGATACTGAAATAGAAACACAATTCCCCTCTGAAGATATAAAAGAAGCAATCCAAAAGCAAAATCTAAAGACAGGAGACAACCGAGGAAAGGAACATCATCTGAAAAAATCAAGAGCTGGGACATTTACTTTGGAAAATTCTCATTTAACAGAAAGAAAACTAGCTTCTAAAAAGTCAAAGAAAAGACTGAATCAATTGGAACATAATGATCTAAATGATTCTCTTCGCCTCGGTGCTATAATCATGAACCCAATTCAAAAGAAACACAAAAACCAGTATGAAGCAAAGTTATCTAAGTTATTAAATATCTCCAACATGAATATTATAGACAGTTCGGTGAATATTCAAAAGAAGTCTAAAATACTTAATTTGCATGATACAGGGCCACTTTTATCTCAAACACACCCCTTGCCTCCTCAGAATACAACAGATGGGTCTGATGATGAGGCAATTAACATAATGAAACAAAGTGAGCCATTCTCTTCAAAATTACCTGCTATATCCAATAGAACTCATGGAACTGAACAAGACAAGATTAATGAGTTACAAAATGAATCTTTTTCATCACTAATGAAAGATTCATTCAGCATATCTCATGGAATGGACCCAGTCTTGAATAATACATCACAAAATCAAACTTTAACATCAGAAATACAAAATTCACCCAGTGTAATTCACAAAATTGATCCAGATTTGACTAATACATCACAAAATCAATCTGTATCAGTACAATTGCCAGACTCTTCCAATGGAACTCAGGGAATTGATCTAGACTTGACTAACAAGCCCAAAAGTGAACTTTTATCATCAGAGTTACAAAATTTATTCAAAGGCTCTCATAGAATCGAACCAATTTCATTTATTGAGGGACAGGGTGAATTGCTATTACAATTATCAAACTCGTCCATCGAACATTTGAAAAATGTATATATCAGAAATATAGAGGGAACTACAACTAATAATACAGAAGAAAACAATAGTGTGCTTGAGGGAATATTGCAGAGTCCTTCGTACTACTCTGATAACAACAGGACTGACAAGAAAATCAAAATCAGTGAGATAATTAATGTAATTGAGCCATTGTTGACAGGAAATAGAACTATTATCTCAAAAATTCACAAAAATATTACTCATGAACAGGCTAAGCTTGACAAAGCTCCCAGATCAAGGCAGAAAGATAAAAATGCAAAAAGGATCATTTCATATTACAGGAAACCATCAAAGGATAAACAAAGACAAAAGAAATATAGACGATATTATGAAGTGCAGTTATCCTATTCACCTGAAAAGATGAGTAAAGATGAACTTCATTCAAAAAGAATTATTGAAGTACTAATGTTAACACCAAAACCTGCAATTCAATTTAATGCATTAAAAAGTCAACATAAAAAAGGAAGAAAATTTGGAAATACTTCTGTCTCTCTAAGACTTCTTGAAAAGCAAGGATCAGAAAGACCAGCAAAGGAAAGAAAACCAATTGTTGTAGATGACAGTCTCACAAAAACTGATGAACTGCAAAATGATTCAATGAAAAAAAAGCAGATGATATTGCATGTTGAAAACAATTTACAGGGACATGATTCTGTTAGCAAAACTGTTCAAGAAAATATACCAAAACTCTATTTGAGTCATAGAGATAACTCAAAGGATGTTGATGATGAAATACTGAGTCAAAATATATTTCCTGGTTCAAAGAATGGACAGTTAAATACCGAAGGACGTTATTCTAAAAATCTCAATGTGAACTCTTCAGAAACAATTACATCTAGTCTACAAGAAGGTGCACCTCTTGTTAGGACTAAATCAAAGCATGGTACAAAATTCCGATATATTTCTCCGGTGAAGAATGAAATGCTGAAAGGAAACTCAATCGAGGGAGAAGAAGTTTCACAAAACTCTTCAGACAGATCTGGAGAACAAAACAAGGATGATGATGATAATAATAATAATAATATGTTCTCTGATTTAAAGAATGAAAAGTTAAGTACCAGTACCTGGCAGCTGAGTAAAAGACATTATTCTAAAAGCCTTGACATGAACTCTTCTGAGACAAGTATGTCTTATCTACAAGCAAATGCACCTCTTGTTATGAATAGGTTAATGAACGGCACAGAATTCAGACATATCCCTCCGGTGGAGAATGAATTACTGAAAAGAAACTCAACAGAGGTAAAAGAAGTTTCGCAAAGCTCTTTTGACAGAGCTACAGAACAAAACACTGATGATGATGATGATAAAACCTTTTCCAGTCAGCACGATTATATTAATAGTACTCAGACAGTAACTGAAATGTATCCAAAAAAGAACACTCTTCAGTCTAGGAATAATAGACAGAAGATATTCTGGTCCAACTCACGATTTTATAGGAAGTCATCCGATCGTGTGAACAAATTGCGAACAAGAAAAAATATTGGGGAAGATGACAATAGTTTTATCATGTTCTTGGAAGATTCCCATCTGCATGAGAAACTGAAGGAAAACTATGCAACATCCAGCGTACACAGTAACAGTGAGACCTCCCGCAGTGTATACAGTGGGACCTCCTCCAGTGTACACAGTGGTACATCTCCCAGTATACCCAATGGGACCTCGCCCAGTGTGCCCAGCAGGACTCCCCCCAGTGTATACACAGAGACTTCTCCCAGTGTACCCAGTGGGACCTCCCCCAGTGTATCCAGCGAGACCTCCCCCAGTTTACGCAGTGGAACCTTCCCCAGTGTACCCAGTGAGATCTTTCCCAGTGTACGCAGTGCGACCTTCCGCAGCGTATCCAATGGGACATTTCCCAGTGTACGCAATGGGACCTTCCCCAGTATATCCAGTTGGACATCCCCCAGTGTACAGAAGACCTCAGAAACCAGCCACCCCATTTTAAGAATCACCCAGAATGTATCTGAAATAGGTGTCAATGTTTCCAAAGATGATATTCTTCTCCTGAAAAAAATTTCTAATCTGCCCTTGAACATTAAAACCAGTAACAAAGAAAATCAGACAACTTCGCACATAAAGAACAGGGCCGTATCCTTTGTGGGTCCTCCTGAACCGGAAGCAGTAATGGACAGGAGAACTTCAAACAAAACTCAAGACAACCAAGGCAAGAAAGATCAACTGAAGACGTCTAATAATCTGAAAGTACAGGTGAGAAACAGGGCTGCAAATTTCAGTGCCGCCATTACTGATGACAGCGATGAACAAAACTACATGAAGGCTGTGAGGAAAGAACTGATTAATTTCGCACCAAACGTAAAAAGGAAAAACTATCTGCATGGAACTGGATGGAGGAGACAAGGAAACAACGCAAATGAAGCGACGGAAGCACCGGGGCAGGGAGAAAATGAAAATGAACAGAGCACAACCACAACAACAACAACACCTATACCCATATGTATACCATATCCATACGTGAATTTTGCAGACCCTGGGAGGAAAGTGCCAGCTCATGGTGTTAATATCATCGATCCTAACAACAACCCATCTCGTTTCGCATATAACATGTTGGATATCTTCCGGCCAGCCGGAAGTAATATAGATTATGCAGAAACAGTTCTGCCTCCACCAGATTTCCAGAAACCCAAAATAGATTAATACAATTCGAAGATGAATGTGCGGCAGGGTTAGAAATCTCTTCCACTCTCCCAGATCCCTGCAAGAAAGTCCCACCTCATGGATTTAATCTCATTGATCCTATCAACAATCTGTCTTGTTTAACCTACAACATATCCTATGCATTTCAGCCAGCTGGAAATAACAGAGAACAATTCTGCATCTACAAAACCCAACAAGAACTATCACTTCCTGGTATCCAGTCACCCTAGTACCTTCAAGACCTACGTTTGCAATAGCTGCTCGCTCAACCATGACTACTATACTTACACAGATGGCTCTCGCACACCTAATAATGCTGAATCTGACAAAGAGGGATGCACATTCATTGTCTATGAGAACAACGGAGAATTGTTTCCAGCCCAGTATAAATTGTCATCCAGCTGCTCAGAATATCAAACTGAGCTATTGGCCATCAAGTCTGCTGTGAAGTGGTGTGAACACAACAAGAGTGGTGCACAGATACAAAGTGACTCGCAGGCTGCATTGAACACAATCAACGACAAGCACAATGTCAGCCCAATAGCTGCTACTATAAGATCTACAGCATGGCAGTGCCTCCACATCTGTCTTTCATGGATTCGAGGACACGCTGGTTCCCCTGGAAATGAAAAGGCAGAAATTCTCACAAAAGCAGCCTCCTCATTCAGCATAGAAATTACCTACAACAAATTGCCCCCAAGCTATGCAAAAGCACAAATCAAAACATATCTAATAAGACAGTGGAACAACCTCTGGACATCAAGTACAAAAAGGTCTGTCACAAGACAATTTCATTTTTTGCTGACATACCGACTCCAGTGTAAAACATAAGTGCCCAAATTCATTTTCACTCAGTTTCTTTCTGGTTATAGAAAGTTTAAGTGCTACTTTGAACGCTTCAAAATTAACATTGCAGGTTATTATTTGTGTTTTTGTGGATCTTCTCAAACAGTGGACCATTTACTGTTCGACTATGCCATGTTAGGAAGGACAAGATTCGACCTTAAGGCCCGGTTTCACAGTATACGCTTAAGCCTTGGATCGGGCTTAAGCGGGAGCTTAAACTCTGGACAAGTTTCACAGTGGGGAGTGCAAGTGGTAAGCCGAGCTTATCTGTGACTGGCTTAAGCTGTATGAAACTGAGGTTTAAGCTAAGGATTCAGTTCAGATGGTAGAGCGCTGGCCTTCTTATAGCCCAACCTGGCAGGTTCGATCCTGTCTCAGTCCTGTGGAGAAGGTGCTCAAATTCATAGTTAGTGGGACATAAAACCTATAACATTAACATTAAATAACTTATATTTCGAGGCTCGTGAAATAATACAGTTTCCGTGTTCCGATATACAGTAAAAGAGACAAAAATGTCGGTGGGTCACTTGCTTTCTTGGCTTACGCTGCGTGAACCATCAACGACAGACCCCAAGTGTAAGCATGCGAATTGTAGAGCATAGAAACCTCTACAAAAAAGTCCACAATGGTATATACCTATTTCCAACCGTTTGCCCTCTAGAAGCGATTTTATGCTATACTCAGCGGTAAAAAATATAACTCCTTAACATTAAATAAATATTTCGATATTATCCTCGAATTCCTCATCGAAATAAAATGTTTGACCTCCTCCAGTATTTTATAAGGATTACAATAACCTTGTCAGGACATTATTTGCATGAATGGTTCAGAAGTTATGGCCATTTTAGACTGTAGTGGTAATACGTGTCAGCAGGACGGGCGAGTGACCTTTTTTAAACTTTATTTTTGTTACTATTATTGGAATCACATTTTCCGTTCATTTTTCTAAATTATCTTGGCTGATAAATGATGTATAACCTACAAGTCAATCAATCATAGGCTACGGATGTAAACAAAGATGAGAATTGAATCATTGCGCATGCGCAAGCATTACCAACTTCGGAGATCTTCAGCTTAGTAAAGCTGCACATGGTCCCCCTACTGTGAAACTCGTAGTGTTTAAGCCAAAGAGTAAGCCTTGCTTAAGCGGCGTGCGTGGCTTACTAAAGCTTCGGCTTAAACTCAAACTGTGAAACCGGGCCTAAGTGTCATTTAAACAATTGTAATGTGGAACTCTTAAAGCCATTATCGGAACGTTTCCGGCTCAGTACTCAGTTCTCGTTTGAGTAATGGAAGTCTCATTTTCTGTGAAAATGTGTAGCTATGAATGACAGAAGACTAGAATACACAAACTTTTAGAAGAAAATAAAAGTTGTGAAGATGATTTCGATAAGTCAGTTCCAGAAGAAAGCTACAATTGTGAGGAACTTATCCAAACCAGTGATACAGAGGCTGATAGTGAAGAAGATAATGACAGAGTGATAATGATTCAGTTCACTATGAAAGAGGAAATCATTACTTGGGTAAAGATAAACAGACTAAGTGGAAGAAAGATCCCCCTCCACGGAACATTAGGACGTATCAACAAAACATAGTATTACATCTCCCTGGTGCCAAGGCCCGTGCTAAAAGTGCTAAGTCAGTGCTCGAGTGTTTTTTGCTATTCGTGGATGATGTAATGATCAGAACTATTACTAATTGCACAAACATTTACATAGACACTATTGCCAGAAATTATTAGAGAGATTGTGATGCTAAGCATACCAATGAATCCGAAATAAAGTGTGTGATTGCTATTCTGATACTAGCAGGTGTTTATCAAAATCTCAAAGACTTATGGGATCAGATTGGTTTCGGAGTAGATATACCGTCGATGCCACTTATTATGATCACTCTGGTACGCGGATAATTTGATAACATTAACCAATTGATAGCAGTAGCCTGAAAATAAAAATTCATAGATAGCCTACTGTATTTATTCATAACCTACATGCACTACAATGAAACACTGATTCATAAGCTACATGCACTACAATGAAATAGACACCGGTACACAGCACTGCAATACAGTTAATTGTTTTCAGCTATGTAAAATAGTCTCTAATTGTTGTTTGCTTCTCATTGTCTCTCTGATTGTTCTATAATTGAAAGTTTCTCTTCAATGTTTAAGTCTTTACATTTGCTTTTCACACTAGCCATCACTGCACTACTACACTAAGAACTTTGCGGTGCAAAAGCTTTAGTAAGACTCAAGTGAGTGGTCTTTGGCTAACTACCGTAAGGGAAGAAACAAAAGAGAAAGTGCATGCAGGAGGGTTACCACCTGCGCTGACTGGTTTTCTGCCGTACACCTGCTACAAAAGATGAGACGTGAAAATGGCCTTGAAGATAGGCACAGTGTAAAAATGCGTTTTCAAAGGCTGGGAGCGTTTTCTCTGAATGCACTCTACTCGCATACTTGACAACGAAATCCTTGAAAACAAGTGTGATAACATAAATCGATTTTGTGATCACAATAAGCAGAAGATTTTCAATATTTCAGTATTTGTCCATATGGGACTTCACAAAAGTGATTATATAATACGGTTGATAACATTATCCATGATTACAACAAACGACATCCACTGTATTTCATGCAACAATCAGTCTACACAGATTCCTGTTCTTGTTGCACGTTCTTCGATTTGATTACATCAGGGACCGATGCCCCAGTAAGCAATGTCAAAAACATATCAGATGTAAGGTTTTTCAGGCGTTTGCTCTATTAACCAGCGTTTTGTCTTAGGTCTGACACTAGACTCATCAGAGTGGGATGTGTCAGACCCTACCCACTGACGCTGGGGTGTATGGAGGTGAACTTATCAGAAGCCCTTATAAGAGGCACAGTCTGATAACTGCATACAGGAGATAAATCTCCACAATGGAATTATTGCCCGCCTACCAATTCCGAATGGAATATTTTAAATTCCCATGCAGGGAAATAGATATTTTTCACCAATAGAGCATGTCAATGTCAAAAACATATCAGATGTAAGGTTTTTCAGGCGTTTGCTCTTTCCATTTCCTTTCCGCCCCAGTAAGCTCCGAAACAACTATGATGCACAGTATGCCCTAGAAACAAAGATGTAAAGACCAAATCGTACTGTGATTGCTGTTGAAGAGTGATGTGTCTGAAACATATGAGGAATATGCGTGAAAAATGTTAGCAAGATTTAGCTGAACCACAAAGTGATACTGACTAAGTTTCTGACCTTGTGTTATGTTGAATGTATTCTTACATGTCTTTACTTCAATCTGATAACAGAAACATAGAGTGTAATTCAAAAACATTCTTGTATTCATTTATTTTGTACTGAAATGCAGAAATTGAGCAATAATTTCATATGCTTGGATTTTTTAGATAAATATTGCACATTTTATGATTTTTATATGCTAGTCTCATTTGTAAATATATATTACATATAATAAAATATATTTTTTGGAAAAAATGTCTGTATGTAGGTTGTACTGTGAACACCCCATGCGACTACTAACGTTTCAAATGAGTGAGTGACTCCATGAGGTTTAAAACCTTCAAAATGCAGATTTAATTGTACCAACACTGGCCATAACTGAAAGTTTTGGAATATTTTTGAACATACTAGTAATTGTTAAATTTTCTCCGGGCATTCCCACAGCTCTGATTCGCCTCTCTCTCTTCACAGTTTCAGTAGTACTCATTCTACAGACAATATTTCAGGTGCTGTGTGCTTTTCAAGTACACCGTGTATTGTGTCAACTCTGTACATTATAATACAGTACTTGCTTTCTGTTGAGTGCTAGGCATTATGATATAGATGTTGATTCCCATAGGGAACTTACAATATTTGTTCGGAATGAGTAAATTTATAATACCAATATAATGGTCCGTTATTGGACGTTATAAATTTCCCAGCTAACTCATTCTTGGTTGCCTGCATTTCGCCCTCATGTGCTAAGTTGGGCTCGTCAGTTGGGACTTAACACACCTCCCAAGATGCAAGGCTAGTGCATACCGTGGAGGCCACTGCATAGGCTACTTGAAGCCACCAGCAGTGCCAATGCACTATGAGAGCTATGTCTCAAGAACGAGCTAGCTGGAAAATTTATAATGTCCAATAACGGACCATTAAATTGGTATTATGCTAGGCATTATACAGAAAGGCTGGCGGATGAAGTGAATATGCTGACACTTGGTATTTCCCATTTAACACTTTTCAGGAAACAACAGCATTGTGAATGTTTCATAAATCCTTCCTTCTCAACATTCTCACGAAGCATCTGCTGTTCATGGCCATGGAACAGTTTCCACAGAATCCTCAGTAGAATTTGGATTGTATAGTGACTAGAAGCAGTGTACTATTTTTCTATAAGCTCTTTAGGAGCATGAAGAATACGGGACTGGACTGGAGGGACAGAAGACTCATTTTACTCCTGTACAAAAATAATAAAAAAACAACAACAGAAGTGAGAGAAGGTTGTGCGCTATCTCCATTTTTGCTCAACATGTTCATTGAGGAGGCCGTATCAAAACTTAAGCAAAAAACCAAAGGAATTAAAATTAACAGACAAGAAATCCACTGTATGAGGTTTGCCAAAGGCATTGCATTAATTGCAGATTCAGAGAGGGAAATAAGTAAAATGCTATGAGTTTTAACATCAGCACTACAAGAATCAAAATTGAAACTGAACATTTTGAAAACAAGAAATCAACTGAGGAGATACCAATAAACATTAAGATAAGTGATGAAATGAAATGTCGTATGGCTTTTAGTGCCGGGATATCCCAGGATGGGTTCGGCTCGCCAGGTGCAGGTCTTTCTATTTGACACCCGCAGGTGACCTGCGCGTCGTGATGAGGATGAAATGATGATGAAATCAACACATACACCCAGCCCCCGTGCCATTGGAATTAACCAATTAAGGTTAAAATCCCCGACCCGGCCGGGAATCGAACCCGGGATCCTCTGAACCGAAGGCCAGTACGCTGACCGTTCAGCCAAAGAGTCGGACAAGATAGGTGATGAAATTGTACAACAAGTAAGTCAATTTTGCTACTCAGGAAGTATTATCATTAAGAACAACAGGTGTACCATAGAAATCAGGAGGAGGATTGCTCTAGATAAACAAGCCTTCAGTAACAAGAAACAGCTTCTGTCAAGCAGGAACATTAACATTAAAATTAGGAAAGAATTTGCCAAAATGTATCTGTGGAGTGTTTTGTCTTAGCAAAACAGGATATAAAATGCCTGGAAGCTATGGAAATGAGGATATGGAGGAGAATGCTGAAAATAAGTTGGACAGAGAAAAGGTCAAACAATAGAGTCCTTAAGGAAATAGCTGAAACTAGGGAATTGATCAACATTGTAAAAAGAGGAAAACTAAACCACACACTTTGTCATAACACATTCCTCACGCCTATGCTGGAAGGAAAAGTTCTGGATAAGAAGGAAAGAGGAAGGCCGAGGAAGAAGTATCTGGATTCTGTGATGGACAGGCTTGAATTTGAAAAAAATATGTCGACCTGAAATGCTCAGCAGAGGAGAGACAAATGTGGCTGCAGTGACAAGGCTTTGCCTTTAGGATATGAATGAATGAATTCTGTTTGCTCTTCTCTAACTTAGATTTAAACTTTATTTATATTCAGTGAAGAATTGCATTTTCACGACTCAATTTTCATTTATATTGACCACAAAAATTATGCACTAGTTATTAATTCACATTATTATTTTATACAGTGATTCTGATCATGTGTAAAGGTTTAGGAACCTACAGTTTTAATAGTGAATGTGAGAAGCAATACCCTGTTCCTTAACCTGTGAGGGGTCACGTGATGGGTTGCACACGGTTGATTTGACTGAGTAGCATAAAATACCTGTTTTTGTTTCATATCATTGTGTCTCATATCGTAAGAGTGTTTTCAACCAGTGCAAGAAATTCCAGTATTTCCATGTCTATGAACGCACGACAGTCTAGACCAGAACCATGTCTTTGTACATTTGTTTCAAGGTATGTGTATTTTATCCATTTATTTAAAGATAGAAACAGAACTGTCAAGTCCAGGAATGCTCTTAGGGAGCCAAGGTTTCATATCATTATAAGTGTCTGTCACGTGTTCATCAGTGCATGTGTTTCCAGTGTTACGTGTTCCATGAACACAGTACAGTTTAGGCCAGAACTAGGAACATATTAAGTTCCAAGTGCTGCTTGCCATGTATGTGTTGCATTTCAAAGTAATGTCTTGCAACCCATTGATGTATTTCCAGGCTATCACCTTTAAATTTTCTTATAATGATGATTGTTATCAGATTCCCCTTGAATTAATTTTCAACAGGAACTGATGATGACTCCAAGGGAGTCAAAACCTGTCTTCTTATAATTTAATGTATTTTACAATGTGTTCAATGGTGGAACATCCCTCAAACTGTATCTTATTAGTTAAACGTCAACATGGAAATGAAGATCATAACCTACGATTGTATCTTTAAAGAAAAACATGTCCGTGGAATGAAATACCAGTTTTTCTTACAAAACACTTTGTATTGTGTAAGAAAAGTATATCTATGAAACCAAATAATAGCTTTTATAGCAAAACAGACTGTATTATTAAAGGAAAGCAAATCCATGAAACAAAATACACAGAAAAACACTTTGTATCATTAAAAAAAATCTGTGAAATAAAATACGAATTTTGCTAGCAAAACACATTGTTTTATTAACCCATTAGCACCTGAATGAATTTATTTCAGAGATTTATTTATTTATTTATTTATTTATTTATTTATTTATTTATTTATTTATTTATTTATTTATTTATTTATTTATTTAATGTGTTTTACTGCATGTTTGAGACCAAAATTAACTGATGAAACAAGTTTCAGAATTTTGGGACCGCTAGGTCATAAGATACTTGGTCGGACTGATTGGCTGAATGGTCAGCGTTGAGGCCTTTGAGGGTCTCAGGTTCGATTCCCGGCCAGGTCGGGGATTTTAATCGCCTTTGATTAATTCTTCTGGCCTGGGGACTGGGTGTTTGTGCTTGTTCCAACACTCTCCTCTTCATATTCAGACAACACACTACACTACCAACCATCACAGACACACGCAATAGTGATTACATCCCTCCAAATAGGGTTGGGTCAGGAAGGGCATCCGGCCGTAAAACAGGGCCAGATAGATAGATAGATAGATACATACATACATACATACATACATACATACATACATACATACATACATACATACATACATACATACATACATATATATACACACACACACACATGCGCACGACCCCACAAGTGTGGGAAAAGTGGTATAAGAAGAAGAAGGCATAAAATATTTGATGTTGTAATATGAGTTTTGGAACATGAATTTAGGTTGCAAGGTGATTTTTGTCAGTTGTACAATAACAATATTGAAAAATCTTTGCATTATTTATTGTAAGAATATGGAATATCAGTTTTTATTTACATCACAGCTAAAAAATAGAATTATTGGACAAAGGAGAAAGTATTTGTTTGCAGTCCAGAAAGACAGATGTACAGCTTGTTGCCTGTCAAAACAAAACATTCACTGGAAGAACAGAATAAAATTAAAAATAAGAATACAAAGAACCAAAGAACTTTAGATGCTGTTACACACTATAGAGCAGGGCCATCCAACCAGCGCTCCCCGAGCGCTAGCGCTCTGGCTGCGCTCCAAGCTAGTGCTCCGAGCTCTTTGGGGAAAGGTAGTTTCGGTAGTGGTGGGAGCAGCTTGGCTGGCTGAGCGAGCAGCTGATCCATCAATCACTGGTCTAGTCCAATGCGCTTTGTTGACAGAGTGTAACTAAATCAATTTCGCAGCTGTCATAAAAATGAAATGAAATGGCGTATGGCTTTTAGTGCCGGGAGTGTCCGAGGACAAGTTCAGCTTGCCAGGTGTAGGTCTTTCGATTTGACGCCCGTAGGAGACCTGCATGTCGGGATAAGGATGAAATGATGATGAAGACGACACATACATCCAGTCCCCCTGCCAGCGAAATCAACCAATTATGGTTAAAATTCCCGACCCTGCCGGGAATTGAACCCGGGACCCCTGTGACCAAAGGTCAGCACGCTAACCATTTATCCATGGAGCCGGGCGCAACTGTCATGACTGAACATCATAAAGCAGAATGGGAAATTTCATTTTTCTGTACAGCTTATAAAGGGCATGCCAAATGTTTAGTGTGCCACCGAGATTTAGACTGTTTAAAATTAACACAATTTGGAACGGCACTACAGCGCCAACCACAGGGATGATTATGGTGATTTGACAGACGCCAGTCGCTAATCGAAGTTGGAAGAATTTAAAGGAAATTTCAGGCAGCACTATTCTATAAGTATTAATTATTTTAAATTTTAAAATGATTGTTTACAAACGGGAATGAAGAAATGTTTGAATTATCCGAAGAACGCTAAAATTGTGACTTGCCTTTTTTTTTGACAGGAGATTGAGGAGAGTGAGGTTGGTGGACCCATTTTACGAGCAAGCTATAAATGTTCGCTGGCAATTTCCGAAGCTGGGGAACCCTTCATGGAAGGGAATTTAATCAACGAGTTGACTGAACTGCAGTGCAATGTTCATCTTAAAGACCGCTTTCTAATGTCACGAAGTTTAGAAGAATTTTAAACAGCAGCTTTCCACAAGAAGAATACCCCCTTTTGTATCAACGTGCATGTAAAGTTCTGTCAATGTTCGACTCAACGTACATTTGTGAGCGTTTCTTTACGGTTCTTACGCTTACCAAAAGTAACATCGTGCAACGATGAGCGATAGAAACTTTCACAATTGTTTAAGAATAGCTGTGTCCAGAAATATTGTACTCAATTTGGAGAAGATTATTTGGTCCAAAACTAAAAGCTCGTAAAAACGACTGAACAAAAGTCACTCAAGGTCTGTACTATCTGTTCATATTTGTAAAATTTTGTTGAATTTTCCTCTCAGATATGTTCTAATTTCAGATTTGAATAAATCACATTATTCTTTACTTAACACTTGATGTCGTTTCCTGCATATTCCATAATTGGAGTACCTTTTGATTTTTATATGCGGTATATTTGTGATGGCAAAACAGCCCTATCAGTATGATGTCAACAAACCTACAACCGTCGACCGCACATCTGTACGTACGTATCTAGTCAGCGCGGTCCGAACATCGTCCGTCTGTCCCAGGTCTCCTCGCTGCCACACTGTAGTGGTGGAAGGGGAAGGAGCGCTAGTCTGACTGCCCAGTGCTCCCCGAGCGCGGGCGCGCTCTCGGAGCGCAATGACTGGATGGCCCTGCTATAGAGTAACCACAGTAGTCAATATTTTTAGAGGCTGATAAAAACCCACTCTCAATACTTGCACATTAGGCACAGAGATAATGGTGGTCTTTTATTGTATTCATATCATCCTGCGTGATCCAGTAAGAATGCTTGGAGGGCAACTTATTGTATCTAGAAATGAAAAGTATGTGGATGAAGCAACAAATTTCATTAGAAGTTTTTTGTGGGTCCATTCAATTTAAAAACTTTGCATACTTTTTAGTCTCTGAAATTAAATGTTCGATCAGCTGGTTATCTGCAAACAATTCAAAAATGTCAACAACAGTCATGGAATTGCATCTGCTATAATTAGGCTCTGGAAATGTCAACAGTTGCCCTATATTGAAATCAACCCCTTTGGTCCATCTTGGTTTGTAATTTGATTTATTCTTTTGTCTGTCAGTTATCTGCTCTTTTGTAGTTTTAGGAATTGAAACAGATCTTACATCAGTAGACCCTCTGGTAACACACCCTCAACATTGTAATCAATCCCAATTCTTTCATTATTTACAAGCTTCATTTCAGCACTGGCATGTAACTGTTGAGACCTGAGATTATCAATAAGTCCGCCATCATCTTCATCATCAGGGACCCTCGTCTGTAAGTTCACTTACATCGTGCGGTTCCACAAAAATATCACCATCGAGATCTTCAGTCAGTACCATATCCAGTGCTTCTAAAAGGGAAAATCCGTTCCTGCAATGAAGATGTATGAATAGGATAAAGTATCATGATCTGACAGCTGCAGCAATTTTACTGAGCATAAACGTCAATGCTAATGATTTGATAAGCACTACTATGGCATTGTCTGGCTTCATGGCTAAATGGTTAGCGTGCAGGCCTTTGGTCACAGGGGTCCCAGGTTCGATTCCCGGCAGGGTCGGGAATTTCAACCATCATTGGTTAATTTCACTCACACGGAGGCTAGGTGTATGTGTCCTCTTCATCACCATTTCATCCGCATCACGACGCATAGGTCCCCTAGGGAAGTCAAAACAAAAGACCTGCACCTGGCAAGCCGAACATGTCCTCGGACACTCCCGGCACTAAAATCCATACGCCATTTTATTTACTACGACATTGTGCACCCATAGTATTTCAAATGCTTACAACATATATAATGAAGTGTGCACAACACTACTGTAAACATAATTCAATGAAACAACTTCATTTATAGATTTTATATCCTTCTTACACAAAGCCGGCAGCCATTTCATGGGAATCTGAAAATAACCAACAGTCCACCACTGCTTGTGTCACAACAATACATTGTAAAATTAAATAAACATGATTACTGAATTCTACAAACTCTTCTCTAACTGATATAGATGTTGATTCCCATAGGACCTGATGGCAGGCAGGCATCAATTTTTGATAGTGAGACAAAGTCTCTCATTGGCACTGTTGGTGGCTCCAAGTAACCTATGCAGTTGGCTTCACGGTATACACTAGCCATATGTCTTGGTATGTGTGCTATTTACCAACTGATGAGCCCAACTTAGCACACTGGGGCAAAACGCTGGCAACCAGGAATGAGTTAGCTGGATAATTTTTAATGTCCAATAACGGACCAACTATATTGGTATTATCTTCTCTAACTGTCGGATGACACAACAGTCTTCCTGGTTTTTTCTTGTTGCCAACAGTACTAAAAGAAAAAGGCACAAAAATCTTTGCCATATGCAACCCACAGCACTAATGGGTTAAAGAAAAATATATCCATCAAACAAAATACCAGTTTCTGTAGCAAAACACATCATATTATTAAGGAAAAGCATATCCATAAAATTAAATACCAGTTTTTTTTTAATGCTATTTATTCAGGACATCAACCTAAGAAGATCTTTTGTCCCTACTTTGCACCATATGTTGTGAACCTGCATATATTTGGAAATGGCAGAAGTGTAAAGTGTTGAATGTGAGGAAAGGGACATTAAGGACAACACAAAAACCCAGTTCCCAGGCCAGGGATATTAATCATTTAGAATTAGAAACCTCTGACCCGACCAAGAATGGAACCCGGAGCCGCCGGTTGACAGCCGAACACGTTGCCCACTACACCGTGGGGCCGGACACCAGTTTTCTTTTTTAGTAAAACACATTGTATTAATGAATAAAATATATCCATGAAAGTCACAAAACACTTCTATACCGACAACAAAGAATGAAAATGGTGAATGTCAGGAATAGCACACAATGTAAAGGACTGGTAATAAGGTAACTGGTGATGGAAGGGGAAACAGCGAATGTAAACATGTGTAGTGGACGAGTCCATTGAAAGGAGAAAACTGTATACAGTAAGAGTAATTTAAAAGAATAAAAAAAATGCACCCAGTCTGAAAGACCGTGACGCAACCGCTTGTGGGTTAAATTACAGGGAACATGCAATTCCCAATTTCACACTAAATACGTAATTACCAGTGGCGTGCACTGAACCTCATCTACCCCAGCGCTGCTGTGGTAAAGAACTTTGTATTAACATTTTCTAATTATTCCTTAGAACACTTTTTATAATGTTTAAAAATTTATTTCACTTGGGTGACGCATGCACTTGAAACTTCCTCGAGGCGACGCTGTTGCCCCTCCTCCAACAGCAATTTACGGTGACAGGCCAGCTAGCTTAGGTAAGGGGTGTTAGTTTTAATACTTGACACTCAAAGTCTTCAGTGCCACACACTAGAGACTGCAAGAAAAATACCAACATCTTAACAGTATAGCCATCTGCACATCGTCTTGCTAATAAAAATAGAGCCAGTATATGAAATCAATTGTGATATAGAAGAAATTTTAGTTTTGGGTTTCGGCAGATAAAGAGATTTTTTGAGCAATTCATTGATGGCGCGTGTAGAGTATGTGTTCCGATAGCCGCAGAAAACTATTTAGGTTGCCCAGCATGAACACAGAGTTAAGCGTGAATGATTGTCTGTGATGGTGGTATATAGTAAATTTTTGTAGTGTAGTTTCGCATGAACACAATGTGTGTTATAAGTCGTGACAATTATTTTCCCTTGTTTGTCGTTGATGCATGTACACTCAGTATGCGAGTGAAACTATAAAACTTCAACGACGGTAAAATACCAGTTAAATTTTGTTGATTAATTTAGATTAGACTTTTGAAGTAAAAAACAAACAGTTAGTCCCAGTGTATTTTTGTTAAAACCATTACTGTACTATCAAAAAGCATCACTGGATGAAACTGTAAGTACATTGTTTAGAATATAATCTGCTATAGATTAAGTTATGATGGTGGCATCACTGCCGTGAATATCAATTTGGAAGTATGTGCACGCATGTGGTTGAAAATATTCCTGAAAGATTTTTCTCAGGTAAACCTTTCCACGAAAAATGCAGCCTTATAAAATGGTAATGTTGACTTTAGAGAGTGTAGTGGGGCTACGATTGTTTATATTTAACACATTGCTGACCGGATGCTTGAGCTTGTCACATACCCTGTGGACCGGACATTTTTCTACTAAGCATACTAGGGTGCACTTGATTATAAAAATGTACATAAATATTAAACCAGTCAAGATTTTATCTTTAAAATTGGTGGATCTGCCTTTACAAAACTATCTTCAGTGTCAATTCCTAACACATCATTAATGTTTACATCGTTGTCGTCGTCAGAGTCACTTGAATAAATAAGCACACTAGGGAAATTATGGCATGTAGAGGCTTGAATATCACTTCCACTATCACTCTCACATTCAGTTTCCACTAATTAATTATCACCACATCCATTTCAATGATCATTGGCGTATAAAAAAGCAAAAAAACTACAACCTGCATTCCAGTCATTGACCGGGTCACGGATGTAATGAATGAAGCAGATATAGGCTATTAGTACGATGGGGTCGCCGCTCCCAAAGTGATTTATTAATGACTGATAGATGCTATGAAATGAGAATGGAGAGTGTTGCTGGTATGAAAGATGACAGGGAAAACTGGAGTACCCGGAGAAAAACCTGTCCCGCCTCTGCTTTGTCCAGCACAAATCTCACATGGAGTGACCAGGATTTGAACCACGGTATCCAGTGGTGAGAGGCCGACGTGCTGCTGTCTGAGCCACGGAGGCTCATCGGCATATAATTCTTCTAAAATATCATCGTCAGCTAACACCGTATTCCACAGGCGCTCCATCTTGTCATTGTCTGAACCGGCAGAAAGAAAGTCGACGTTTCGAAACTAAATCAAAGAATAAAAGAGGCCGTGAATAAAAGAAAAGTGGCAGATATACATCTATGATTTATTCTACTCAATGTGCAAGTCCGAAATACTTCAATGTATGGTCAAGAGATGTCACAGGAAGACCAAAAACAATGTCGTGAATAAAACCGAGATTTCTCAGGGCCCATCACCTACCTCTGGTGAGCGTACAACGAGATTTCTCGGGGCCCGTCCCCCATGTGTTAAAAAACTTTTTTGCAGCTGGGGTAATGAATATGTTTACCGCACACAACTGGTAATTACGATACATTTTAAAATGTTCATTCAGTCCTAGCTTACATGTTTCCGTTATTATTATTATCATCATCATCATCATCATCAAACGGTGCCCGTGTCTCCTTACCCAAGAGTCATGTGCGCCCCAATACATGAAAAGTTTTGACAGCTCTGCATTAGATTATGTCACAACAGTTCCCACATATGAGACAGTAAGTGAGAGAGTGGGCTATATCAGAGTTAGAAGGAACTGAGATGTTTTGAGTTTTGTATTTGCCCTAATAAAGAGAAAAATGTTGCAGTTATCATATACTTCATTGTTTACAATCTCAAAGTAAACTTATCAAATTCTTTAGGAAAATTATTTACAGCCGGGCTGAGTGGCTCAGAGGGTTGGGGCGCTGGCCTTCTGATCCCAACTTGGCAGGTTCGATCCTGGCTCAGTCCGGTTGTATATAAGGGTATTTAAATACCGTATTTTATTATTAAAATCCACCTTTTCAATGTTAAAAGCTTAGCGGAAAATAGTGAAAAATCGTATATATACCCTGTTATGGCAATACGCATCACTTACGAGTGTTAAGCTACTAGGCTCAATTAAGAATTGCTGGTAGATCTAAAACACTAAACGTAAGTTGAACATTAAAGCTTGAAATTTTCTTCACCAAACGAAAACGAAGAATAACTCATGCAGTAAAGGTTAAAGCAAATCACACAAATATATCTAAGAAAATAAACAATGTATAGACACAAAGGTCTTAAAAAACTGTATGCCTAACTCATTCAATTGAAGTTAAGACTGGTTACATGAAATAAAATTCTGTTGAAAGTTCAAGCAATCTGAGACACAATGCAGTGTCAATGACATATAATTTTTATGACATTGACACTGCAGAAGCTGGAGGCAAAGTGCGAGGGCAAGAGAGCAAGAGGAAGATCTAGAACAAAGTGGATTGAATCAGTGAAGAGTGGCATAAGAAGACGAAATGTAAACTGGGACAAGATTGCAGAAGAGGAATGGTGGAAGGAAAGAGGAAATGGAGAAGTGCCATAAATACTCTGACCCAGCAGGGGCTGGATGAGAGGAAATGATGATAATGATGAGGATGATTCCTTCAGTTTCTTTCATTCGATGCAAACCCGGCTGACTACAAATTTCAAATTTAAATTTTCCAGATAATATTACAAATAAAACATTGGTATCTTGTAACATTCATTACAATGCTATTTATAAGTGATTACACAAATAAAAATAATTCTAAATCCCATTATTTAGATTTTGTAAGTTTTTTGGTTCCCTGAAAAATTCAACAATTTTGAGATGGCCGGTTTTGCGAATAGGTGAATTTTGTTCCTTCACAATAGGTACTGAGATCTTCAATTAAATCAAATATTGAACTAATGCCAAGGTAAACAAAATATTTCAGTACCTTCAGATTTTGGGGTCTTCCTCAACATCCTCAGCTGTACTCTAGTAACCTGGCTAGAGCGCATGGTAATTCTGCGGTACATACAGTAGAACAGACATCAAGTGCTTGTATTTAGCTTTATTAATTTTTCTTCCTGTAGCACGGGAATTATTCATTGTGAAAGATACATCAATTTTCATTAATTATTTTATGCCACTACATTCTTACCAAATTCTTCTTCTTCTTCTTCTTCTTCTTCTTAATCTGTTTACCCTCCAGGGTCGGCTTTTCACTCGGACTCAGCAAGGGATCCCACCTCTACCGCCTCAAGGGCAGTGTCCTTGAGCTTCAGACTCTGGGTCTAGGATACAACTGAGGAGGATGACCAGTACCTCGCCCAGGCGGCCTCACGTGTTATGATCAACAGGGGCCTGGGCTGATGACCACGATGTTAGGCCCCTTTAAACAACAAGCATCATCAAGCAACAGGGGCCTTGCGGGGGGATGGGTAGATTGGAAGGGATAGACAAGGAAGAGGGAAGGAAGCGGCCGTGGCCTTAAGTTAGGTACCATCCCAGCATTTGCCTGGAGGAGAAGTGGGGAAACCACAGAAAACCACTTTGAGAATGGCTGAGGTGGGAATTGAACCCTCCTCTACTCAGATGACCTCCCGAGGCTGAGTGGACCCTATTCCAGCTCTCGTACCACCTTTCAAATTTCGTGGCAGAGCCGGGAATCGAACCCGGGCCTCCGGGGGTGGCAGTTAATCACACTAACCACTACACCACAGAGGCGGACTCTTGCCAAATTATCAGTTCATATTTTTTTTTTTTTTTAAGCACTTTGTGCATGATTGTCACCAGTTTTAGAGAACACAGAATATATAACCTTTTTTAATTTTTATAAGTTTGTGATATTCACACCAGTTCACATTAGTTGCCATCGATTGCATGCCACACTCACATACAACACCTTGCTGCTTTGCAGGAACCACCTTATTTGTTTCATCACTGATATACTCTAACCCTCAGTTTCTATGCATGTAAACTCTTTTTCTGCTTATCGTCATTTCTCTTCCTTTTTCCATATTTACTCATTACTACTTCTCCACCATCCATCATGATGTGTGTTCGAGAATGTGTATCAGAATTTAAAATGTTACTGAGATCCTAGACTTTTACTTCGTATTACTCTCCTGTAAAAAGAGCCTCCGTGGCTCAGATGGCAGCACGTCAGCATCTCAGCGCTGTATAGATGGTTCAAATCCTGGTCACTCCATGAGAGATTTATGCTGGACAAAGTGGAGGCAGGACAGGTTTTTCTCTAGGTACTCTGGTTTTCCCTGTCATCTTTCATTCCAGCAACACTCTCCATTCTCATTTCATAGCATTTATCAGTCATTAGTAAATCACTTTGGGAGTGGCAACCCCATCGTACTAATAGCCTATATATGATTCATTTATTCCTTCCCTGACCTGGTCAATGACTGCAAAACAGGTTGTAGGTTTTCATTCATTCACTCTCCTGTAAAAGTATATTTTTTAGAATAATAATAATTGGGCAAGTTGTCCGTGTGGTTAGGAGCACGCAGCTGTGAGCTTGCATCTGGGAGATAGTGGGTTCGAACCCCACTGTCGGCAACCCTGAAGATGGTTTTCTGTGGTTTTCCATTTTCACACCATGCTTCCTTCCCACTCCTAGGCCTTTCCAATTCCATCATCACCATTAGACCTATCTGTATCGGTGTGACATAAAGCAGATAATAATAATAATAATAATAATAATAATAATAATAATAATAATAATAATAATAATAATAATAATAATTTCTACTATCTCTGTAAGCATTAATCACAGACAAATAAAATTTGGCACACTGTTTTAGTGTACAATTATTTTAAAAATGGACTATAAACATGAACGTAGCTCTTTATTTACGAAAATAAGGGCAATACAAAATTTATGAAAATTTGAATAACAATTTTTGAACTTTTATTGACAAAATCCTATTTAACTAAATATCATGCTCTTATCCTACTTTGTACCTGCTGTACCTGTGAAGGCCATAGTAAAGTAGTGAAAATATCATTCATGTCACATGAGTAGTTTCCAAGTTTACCCTTCCGACATCTTGGAGTGAATTTGCAGCCTTATAAAATACTGCAATGAATAAATTGTCATAAAAAATTAACTATGAAGTATAACCAGTAACTAATAAGCTAACAAAAGTCTACAATTTTCATTTATTGCACATAATAGTTTTTGTCCACCTGGAATAAGTATGTAGGGGCTGCCTGGCTGAGGCGGTAAAGGCGTGCTCGGTTCACCCAGAAGGATATAGGTTTGAATACCTGTTCAGGAAGTCGTAAAATTTAAGAAACAAGATTTCCACTTCCGGAGATGCACATGGCCCTGAGGTTCACTCAGCCTACCCCAAAAATGAGAACCAGGTTAATTCTTGGGGTCAAAGGTGGCCGGGCTTAGAGCTAACCACCCTACCCCATCAAGCGCCGAGGTTACGGATAGTGGAATCCTTTACCTTTCACTCCTCCTGGGGCCTTCATGGTCTTTATGGAGATGATTTTGCTTTGATTTTTTGGCATAAGTATTACTGTCGAAATTATGATGGCAAAAGCAGTGATTTTTCACTACTTTACTATGGCCTTCACAACCATGTGTTAAGGGAGAATTGTGTAGAATCAGACACTTACTCTTTCTGTTTACACAGAGCAATTTTTGTACTACAGAAATGAACAAAGTTTCACTATAGCACTGTAGAAGAGACAAAAATTATCTAGTGTAATACAGAACAGTGAACATTTAAGAAAAGATATACAAACTTGAGAACCGGATCATAAAAATCAAGGTCATCATTAATGTAATTCTTGGGTGTGTCCTCCGAGAATCTATTTCTTATATTTTAATACATTTGGCACACTTCTTCTGCCACATTCCCTAACTGATGACAGGTTGGGATCTGCTCCAACCGACGCAACCAATCACCAGTGATCTGCATTTAGGGCTGTCACCCAGAGGTAGATACCCCATCAGTTCTTTACACAGCCTGTCATTAAATTATTTAAACGAAGTTAGATATTTATGAAACATTCTCCTTGATATATGTGGCTATTTCTAGCTGAGTGCAGCCCGTGTAAGGCAGACCCTCCGATGAGGGTGGGCGGCATCTGCCATGAGTAGGTGAAATGAAATGTCGTATGGCTTTTAGTGCCGGGATATCCCAGGATGGATTCGGCTCGCCAGGTGCAGGTCTTTCTATTTGACGCCTGTAGGCGACCTGCGCGTCGTGATCAGGATGGAGTGATGATGAAGACAACACATACACCCAGCCCCCGGGCCATTGGAATCAACCAATCAAGGTTAAAATCCCTGACCCGGCCGGGAATCGAGCCCGGGCTCCTTTGAACCAAAGGCCAGTACGCTGACCGTTCAGCCAACGAGTCGGACCATGAGTAGGTAACCGAGTGTTATTGGGGTGGGGGATAGTGTTATGTGTGGTGTGTGAGTTACAGGGATGTTGGGGACAGCAAAAACACCCAGCCCCCACTCCATTGGAATTAACCAATGAAGGTTAAAATACCTGACTCGTCTGGGTATCGAACTCGGGACCCTCTGAAACGAATACTGACCTGTCACAGTCTACAACTGTTGAGAAAAGGAGTAGAACACCACGAAATTGTAAATGTAAGCCGTCACTAGGTATTTACAATAATTTTAATGTACTGAAATCAATCTCAATATTAGTAAAAGCCTATATAACTAAGCATAACCCATCATCACTTAGCAATCAGAAAACATAGAGGAATCATCAATAAATAAACAATAGTCTGTCGGTAGATGCAGAATGGGTCTTGGCCCATAAGTGGGTATGACTGGCCCATTGTCCAACAGCTCTGCACCCTGACCGGCCAACCGAGCAGAGGAGGGCTCTACACCTCTGCATTCGGGAGACAGGACAGGGCTGGACCTCAAGGCTGGCCCCAACCGTCGGCTGTGCTGAGAATGGTTTTCCGTGGTTTTCCATTCGCCTGCACTAATGCGAATGCTGGGACAGTTCATAGTGCAGGCCGCAGCCGCCAACCCCCTCACCTTCTCCGAGCATCTCCTACACCGTAACAAATCTCCCGCCCTGAGAAACGGCGTTACTGTCTAAGAGGCCCGCCTCCCCCTTCAGGGGAGGAATGAAAACATTTTAGTAGTAGTAGTAGTAGTAGTAGTAGTAGTAGTAAACAATAGTCACCACTACCATATATAAAAATGTTGCAGTTCTATCCCAGAATTCTTTCACCAAAACTCAGAAGAGCAGTATGGATTTTGACAGGTCAGATTAACAACAGACCCTATATTTACCATGAGATTACTGATGGAAAAACAGTGGGAATACGGAAAAGATATGGTGATGGTATATTGTTGATAGAGAAAAGGTGTGGGAAACCCTGGAAAGAAAAGATGCAGAAGGCAATCAAGGGAACTAGTGAAAGCAATGTATAAGAATTGTTCCAGTTGTATCCAGACTCCAGTGGGGAGTACAGATTGGTTTAGGAACCAACTGGACTAAGACAGGGAAGTGTATTGTCTCCACTTTTTTTTTTTTTTTTTGCTAGGGGCTTTACGTCGCGCCGACACAGATAGGTCTTATGGCGACGGTGGGATAGGAAAAGCCTAGGAGTTGGAAGGAAGTGGCCGTGGCCTTAATTAAGGTACAGCCCCAGCATTTGCCTGGTGTGAAAATGGGAAACCACGGAAAACCATTTTCAAGGCTGCCGATAGTGGGATTCGAACCTACTATCTCCCGGATGCAAGCTCACAGCCGCGCGCCTCTACACGCACGGCCAACTCGCCCGGTGTCTCCACTTTAGGGATGGGTCCAGTTAGTTCCTTTGCTTGAACTAGTTCATTCGATACCATTCGTCGCCTTGAGTCGTTCAAATGAACGAGGTAGTTTATTATGAGCACGAGCAGGAAACAGCTACCCAATGCCGCCGCCAGCCTGCTTAAGTGGAGAAATGAGATCTACGAGAGACAGAGAGACAGTTAAGTTTTCTAATTTTCTATAACTCCTTCTCCCCCAGTTGAGAAGTATGAGAGGAGATGTGGTGTCATGTGACCATTAACACAGCACGCCATTGGCCATTCGCGTGTAAGCTTATTTTGTCGTTCAAACGAACAAGGTAGTTCATTTGTTCTGTCATCATAGAATGGAAACGGCTCTTGCGGCAATTCGTTCAAGAAACGAAGTTGTTTAAACGAATGAGGTAGTTTGCTATGAGCTATCTTAGCAACAACACTGACGGTGCGAGCTAGTACATACATTTTATAATAGATGGTGCTTGCTTTGGTCTTGGTCCTCTAACATGCTGTATGCTCCAACGACATGAAAGATATAGACTGCTAAACATACTCGTTACAGCGCCCCTGGTTGAAGCACAGCGAACTAACTTTTGCCTACAACTGTCATGGTGGCTGCCACTTCTTCGTCTTGACAGCCCTTATCAGTTCAATGAATTGATGAGATTATATGTTATTGCAAATCAAAGATTTATTTAAAAATAAACACGACATTTTCAAACATGCTTAATGTTGCATTGATGTTATAGTGAAATAAGCGCAGTGAATATGGTGAGCGTTTCTTGGTTAAAGCAAGAATTACGTATGTAAAAGAATGGATAATTCGGCGTCCAGGCTGATGAAAAGTTGAATTAGCACTCAAATTACATAGTGGCTGTGCCATACAAGAAATAGGCAGAAAGTAACCATATCTGCGAACGTTCATCTTCTTGCTAGATGGTTGAAATACGATGTTCTTCCTGAAGACTGTCTTACTTAACTTCTCCTCAGAGACTCTTCCGTTCGATTCTCTCGTAGAAACTATACTGTTCTCTTCAGCTTTTCCTTAGAGACTTCTCCTCAAATTCTTTCTAGAATAATCTCAAGACCTTCCAGCACCTTCCTCGATGTTCATTGGCTGTTGACCTCCTTGTGACATAATTCGTCCTTCACACCGGCAAGCAGATTTATCCAGATTTATCCTTCCCCTCTCGGCGGTCGGCTTGCTAAGTGACGTAATGCGTGACGTGGCGACCTTCAAAACAGCATGGTGACATAACACGTCCGCCTGCAGCGGCACGGCATGGTAACAGCTGATGTATGCTTGCTTGTAACCCAATGTTCTGTAACAAAAATTACTCCAGCTTCCCCAAATTCAATCAGGCACCATTTAGACGGGTACAATATGAAGATAAAGTTGGAATTGAAGAGGACAAATAGGGGCAAATATTCGTTTATAGGAAGGGGAGTTAGGGATTGGAATAACTTACCAAGGGAAATGTTCAATAATTTTCCAATTTTTTTTGTGATAATTTAAGAAAAGGCTAGGAAAACAACAGATTGGCAATCTGCCACCTGGGCGACTGCCCTAAATGCAGATCAGTAGTGATTGAGTGATTGATAACAATAAAGTCATTCACTACAGAAAGACATGTTATACGTACAGCAGTTCAATGAGGAATTCACATGCGCAGAGAAAGATACCACTGTCTTTTCATGACATACCTTCAGTGCCATTCTGGTATAATTTTTGAATTTTGCTTCTTTGTCTGGTTTATGTTTTATGCTTTTTGCTACTTATGGCTACTTTCTAAGAACTGTTGTGCGACATGCAGCACATACGTCCTTTGGTTGCGGTGTAGAATATCTCTACGGCATCCTCTGCCTGTCGTCAGGGGCCACTAAATGGGGTAACCCCAGATTCTAAAGTTGAGGACACCTGACCCCTGGTTGAGTGTAGCATTCCTTCCACATACGGTATCCTACCAGCTTTACCAATATAATATTTCTACCAGGCCTCTCTTGGTCCAACCTCGCCTGACTTCATTCTACTGAATTCGTAGCCTACATTTATTTATTTATTTATTTATTTATTTATTTATTTATTTATTTATTTATTCACTTTGTTTAACCTTGCACACATTCTCAAAGACCTACTCCATCACACAACAACTTCTGCATATCCTTTCTATGGCAGATTTGGAGGAAATAAGCATATGTTTTGCCTGCAAGTGTCATGGCTGCCAGTGGTTCAAGTAGATTCAAAAATGGCCATCAGATTAGCAGTCTATATTTTTAATGTCATTGGTATGCTCACGTGAATGACCCGTTCAAAATATTTGAACGAACTCGTACCAGTTCAAATAAACGAGTCGTTCAAATGAACTAGTTAGTTCATGAACGGCCCAACTCTACTCCACTTACATGTAAAATAGTTATGGTTGAAATTCTAAAGGAAACAAAGGCAAGATATGGAGGGCATACGAAATATTGTTGATTGCAGATGACATAGTGATCTGGGGAGTCAGTAATACAGAAGTGCAAATCCTACTAGAGGCTTTAAATGATGATATTGAGAATTATGGTATGAAAATCAGTGTGGAGAAGAGCAAAACAGTGGTGATGACAAGAGAAGAAAGAGAAGGAAAAAAGGAATCATTAGTATCAGGGGACAAAACCTTTAGGTTGTTGAATACTGCAAATATTTGTGAAGTGAATAGATGCAAGATACAAGGTTGGATAAGGAGATCAGCAGAAGGGTAAAGTGGGAAATACGTTCTATCAGAATGTAAGGAACCTGGAACCCTGTATTAACGTATGCATCAGAGACTTCAATTTTGACAGCAAGAAATGAGAGTAAAATTCAGGCCAATGATGATGATGATGATGCTTGTTGTTTAAAGGGGCCTAACATCTAGGTCATCAGCCCCTAATGGTACAAAATGAGACAAAATGTAATGACAGTTTAAAAGTCCAAAATCATCCACTGACCAGAATTCAAAATATGACGACGAAGAATGAAGGCATGGATATAAATTTAAAACAATCAGTGGATCCGACCCGCAACGCCCCACAATCCCAGAAACTAGTGTTAAACAACAGTATTACTGAACAAGAGACTGCTTCTGAAGCACAAACCTGAATCAATGTTGCTTGTAGTCTAAAGGGGTCGAAAATCCAGGTCATCGGCTCCTCATAATGGTACTTATCTAGGAAAGTAGAACTATGTTATTTGTCATGTTGCGGTATTAATCAAAGGTAGCGTAGACTCGCCGTATTCCACACATTATGGTACTACCCCACATGCTCACATGTAACACAGCCCTATGGGGTCTCTCACATTGTGGCCCCATTTACAGGCAACACAAACCTATGGTGTTCCTCACATAGGTGTACTAATCACAGGGACTGTCTGACCGCACGGTGTAGGGAGCAACGCGTCTGCCTGTCACCCGGCGGCCCCGGGTTTGATTCCCGGCCAGATCAGGGAGTTTTTAATTGTAAATGATTAATATCCCTGGCCTGGGGACTGGGTGTTTGTGCTGTCCTTAATGTTCGTTTCCTTACATTCAACACTTTACACTTCCACCATTTCTAAATACATGCAGGTTAACAACATATAGTGAAGTGAAGTGAAGGGGCAAAAGATCTTCTTAGGTTGAAGCCCCGAATAAATAGCATTTTTTTTTAAATCACAGGGACTTGTACTATCCCGTGGTGTTCCTCACATAGTGGGTACTAATCATAGACAAGGCAGACCCATGGTGTTGCTCATATAGTGGTACTAATCACAGGTACTGTAAACCTCACCCTGATTCACACACTCTTGTGACTAACCACAAACCGATTGTGTACCAAACATAGTGGTACTATGCGCAAGTAGAGGTGACCCATGGTGTTCCCCGCATGGTGGTACTGATTACAAGTAGTCTTATGATTCGAATTCGATCATCTCTTGGTTGCCCTTTTAGTCACCTCTTACGACAGGCAGGCGAAACCATGGGTGTATTCTTTGCCTATGTCCCCCACCCACAGGGGATGTGTGTTTGGTCCGCGAGAGCTATTTTATTTTGCTTAAGTTTGCTGGAAAGCCGGTTAGGAACCCCTATCCTCCACCTGGGACGCGCCACGTGAGAGTATCACCTCTCCCCCTGCTACGCCAGTGTAGTAGGTTCGAGGTCAGGCCAATGAGATGAAGTTCCTAAGGAGTATGGTAGGAAAGACAAGGAGAGACAGAGTAAGAAATGTTGAGATCAGAAAAGAGATAGGGGTAGAAAAACAGACTGGCAGGATGTAGAGGAATAAATTGAGATAGTTTGGACATGTTAAAAGGATGGAGGAGGGAGGGATACCAAAACAAGTGTTGGAGGCTAAGATAGAAGGAAAGAGGGCAACAGGAAGGCCCAGAGCAAGATGTATAGATTCTGTCAAGAACAGTATGAGAAAAAAAAAAACTGACTGGAATACAATTACTGAAGAGGAGTGGTGGAAGGAGAAGCAACGGTGGAGAAGTACCACCAACACCGTGACCTGGCAGAAGCTAGACAAGGGGAAATGAAAATGATGATGATGATGATGATGATGATGATGATGCTTATTGTTTAAAGGGGCCTAATATCTAAGGTCATTGGCCGCCTATCAATTAACATCACAGCAGTATGCAAAGGTATCAGTAGTAAGTATGTGGAGGAATATATCAAAGGGGAGAAAAATGGATTGAATAATGTAAACACACACAAGTTTTGCTGAGTGTTATTTGTATTTTGACCCCCTGTGGGTGGGGGACGAAGAATACATCCACGGTATCCCCTGCCTGTCGTAAGAGGTGACTAAAAGGGGCAACCGCTGGGCTGAGTGGCTCAACGGTTAAGGCGCTGTCCTTCTAACCCCAACTTGGCAGGTTCGATCCTGGCTCAGTCCGGTGGTATTTGAAGGTGCTCAAATATTACAGCCCCGTGTCGGTAGATTTACTGGCACGTAAAAGAACTCCCGCGGGACTAAATTCCGGCACCTCGGCGTCTCCGAAGACCGTAAAAGTAGTTAGTGGGACGTAAAGCAAATAGCATTATTATTATTATTATTAAAAGGGGCGACCAAGGGATGATTGTCTTGGAACCATGAAACTACTTGTGATTAGTACCACCATGCAGAGAACATCATGGGTCGCTTTTACTTGCACGTAGTACCACTATATTAGGTACCAAATAGGTTTGTGATTAGTAGCACACAGGAGCACCGTGCGCTCGGGTTTTGCAGTACCTGTGATTAGTACCACCATATGAGCAGGACCATGGGATGATAGCTACCATGGTTCGGCCTTGCCTGTGATTAGTACCCACTATATGAGGAACACCACGGGATAGTCGAAGGTCCCTGTGGTTAGTATTCTTATGTGATGAACACCATAGGTTTGCGTTGCCTGTAAATAGTGCTGCAAAGTGAGAAAAACATAGGTCTGCATTATATGTCGAATTTCATAACCTCTGAGTAGTACAATAATGTGTGGAATGCCGCAAGTCTCTGCTACTTTTGATTAGTACCGCAACAGGACAAATATCATGGTTCTACTTTCCTAGCGATCAGTGCTGTTATGAGGGGCCGATAACTTGGATTTTGGACCCCCTTTAGACTACAAGCATCATCGTTTCAGTGTTATGCTATAGCAGCAGTCCCTTGGTCAATAATCATATTCTTTTACGTCAGTTTGTGTGATTGTAAAGCATCGCGGGTCGCATCCACTGATTGTTTTAAATTCATGTCCATCCATTCATTCTTCGTTCTCATCCTTTGAATTCTGGTCAGTGGAGAATTTTAGACTTTTAATTTGTCATTCCATTTCGTCTCATTTCATACCATTAGGGGCCGAAAACCTCGATGTTAGGCCCCTTTAAACAACAATCATCATCAGCATCATTTGTATTTTGTTCATCATTATTACTTGCTACAGAATTTCATGCAACAATGTCAGAATTCACATTCTGTAAAGATCAAGTGTCATGTTACAATAGCATGTGAACGGAACAAAATTCATAAGTCTGTACTTAACATGTTGTTGTCTCACCGACTTGTAAATATGGTAATTCTGACAATAGTAGGACATAAGTCTGTACTTAACATGTTATAGTCTCACCGACTTGTAAATATGGTAATTCTGACAATAGTAGGAAGTAACAAAACTTCTTACGCATTTGTGTCCTCTTGTGAAATGCACAATTAAGTCAACACTTTGAATTTATTTAAAACTGTGCCCAGTGAAATTTTCAAAACTTTGCCAAGTGAATGATTTATTTTCAAACTCTGCCAAGAGAAATGTTTCTTTGGAAAATCTTTAAAAATGGTTTCAAGTGAATTTTGATTTTGAGTGCGCGTATGATCCCATTAACATTCGAACCACAGAATAATGTCTTTATATTCATTAGTGCAGTGATAGTAAAGAAATGTTCATGATAGATTCTATTGACTTTCTACATGGTATAACCACATCTCTTTTCTCCTTTCATGGGAACCATTCAAACCATTTATCTTAAGAACAATGATGCATTCAGATTGGCAGAGAACATTTTTCTTTTCAAGAAAATTAGATGACTTTATTACTTCCGGGCACGTGATTTAAATAGACACTTTACCATATTTTTATATAATGCAAGATTGTATTTATATTTTTTAATAATTTACCTGTCTTTTATGCAACATTCCATTTTAGCATACTTTTGAAAATTTTGTATGCTCTATAGTGTTGTATTGTACGAGGGACATACTACATTGTTTTACACTTTACTTTTTGTACGTCCACATATGGTTCACATTTCACTTTTGAAGGTGGTGACGTGTAACTAGTGTCTTGTTCCACTGTTTGGAAGCAGCACACGCACAGGGGCCAACAAATGCACTCGTCAAATCCATTCCATAACAACACTGTCAGTGTAGGAGCAGATAACACGGAAAGCAACCGTCAGGGACAGCGCTATACGACTTGGTTCCTATGGAGAGAAGGCATGACCACTGTAGAAATTCATTGGTGCTTGGTGGCAGTCTGTGTAGAACATGCGCCGTCATGGAAAACAGTTTACAACTGGGTGAAAGGTTGGAAAATAGGGCGCACATTGGTAGACAAGGGAACAAGGTCTGGAAGGAATGTGACAGTGTCAACACCAGCCAACATTGCCCGTGTCGAACAGGCCATCCAAGGAAACAAATGCATCACATTTACGGAAATGGAGACAGCCACAGGAATTAGCCAAAACACCCTGCAGCGGATCGTACACGGCCATTTACAGTTGGGGAAGGTGTTGTCCAGGTGGGTGCCTAGACTCTTGTCTGCAAACGAAAAGCAGAGGCATGTAGATGTGTGCAGAGAAGGCCACTGCTGCCATTGATCAGATGGGATACATGGTGCTGCCACACCCACCACACTATCCCAACTTGGCACCAAGTGTTTATCACCTGTTTGGGAACATGAAGAAACCTCTGTCAGGGCACGGGTATGCAGCACTCTAAAAGAATGGTTTCAGGAAGGTCTGGAGATACAGACACATCGACGGTAAAAGTGCATACAGTTACAAGGAGATTATGTTGAGAACATGGACGTAACAACTGATGTGTAATGTAATTAATTTTGGTAGAAAAAAGTAAAGTGTAAAACAATATAGTATACCCTTCATATATAAGAGGGGTTTCCAATTTGTAAGGGCTTGAGGGCCATATTGGAAACCTTAGTCATGTTCGCAGGCTGCACTTGAATAATAGGCCAATTTTCCTAAAATTCTGCATATAGTAAGCCTACAGAAGTACCATTATGAAAAAATAACATGCATAATTCAATTGAAATAAAGGTTTGATAATTTTAATTACTTAGGTAAAGCATTATTTTACAATTGCATAAAAGAGTAAAATTTAAACCCGGGCTGAGTGGCTCAGATGGTTGAGGCGCTGGCCTTGTGAAGTTGGTAGGTTCAATGTTAGATCATTCTGAACGTGCTCAAATATGTCAACCTCGTGTCGATTGATTTATACACAAAACTCCTGCGCGACAAAATTCAAGCACCTCGTCATCTCTGAAAAACATTAAAATAGTTAGTGGGACATAAAAACTAACCATTATTGTTTGAAATTTGTATTTTAATTTTTTTTTAATGTAAAAATAATCAATTCAGATCAAGTGAATCTTTAAAAAGAGGAAATCATATTAAAGAATGAACTAGTTCGGGCTTGGGTCTATAACGAATATAAAAATTAATACATTTTGAACGACCTATAAAATATTATTTTGTAACTTTCCTTCACATTATTTATTAAAATACGCTCGCGGGCCGCATTATATGGCTTCGCGGGCCGCCATCTCGAATCCCCGATATATAACATTAAATAATTACTGTAGATTAAAATTATACCTATTTTATATTATTTGAGTTCCGTCCCACTTCTTTTCCTTGGCCATATTTTGAACCAGTTACTCCCATACTTACTATTGGCTGGCAAGTTTTTTCGTGAATAGAAAAACCCTTGTGTATGCATTTATATCCAGTGGAACGCTTACCACTGAACAGGTGGCTGCATGGTTTGGGTCACGTAGCTATTAGGACATAGGAGGTTCGAACTCCACTGTTGGCAACTCTGAAGATGGTATTCTGTGGTTTCCCATTTTCACATCAGGCAAACGCTGGGGCTGTTTACCTTAATCAAGGCCACAGCTACTTCCTTCCCAGTCTTAGTCCTTTCCTATTCCACCATTGGCATAAGACCTACCAGTGTCTGTGCAACACAAAGCAACTTACAAGTAATCACGTTCGTCGTCATCATCTTCATTTCCCGTTTCCAGCTTCCCGGGTCGGGTTGTGAATCAAGGACCTCTACTGCTGCCTGTCTCTCCACCACTCTTCTCCTTTTTTTAAGTACATCTTCTGGTTTTCCTTCCCTCTTCTCTATGCATTCCCACACTGAATCTGTCCAGCTCTTTCAGGGTCTTCTTTGTGGTCTCTTCACTGTTAACTTCTCTGAAAAAGCCTTTTTTGGCACTCTCACTTCTCCCATTCTCATCATATGCCCATTCCACTTTAGCTTTGTTATTTCCATCCTGTCTTGAAGTTTCAAGATTCCTTTCCTTTTCCTTCTCTTCATTTCTAATTCTATCCTTTCTGGTCTTGCCCTCAATACCTCTTAGTAATTTCATCTCTGCTGCCTGTATTCTACTCTCCTCTCATGTTGTTGTAGTCCAAGATTCAGCTGCATAGGTTAGTATGGGTTCATAATAGGTTGAATATAATACTTTCTTACATTTCTTCGGGACATCTTGGTTCCACAAAATACCCCTTACACTTTAGTAGAAGCTGTTTGCTTGCTGTATTCTTTTCCCAGTTTCCTCAGTTATCTTTCCATCTTTTGTGATCACACGTCCCAAATATTTGAAATTTTTAACCACTTCCAGAATTTTACCATCATGTTCGTATTGGTCCGTATTGACTATATAACTTGAAAAAAAAAAAAAAAAGTATATATATATAGTTTAACCACCCAATGAACACACAATATTTATAATCTAAAGAGTATGGTATGAAAATTAGCCTTTCCAAGACTAAACTGATATCAGTAGGTAAGAAATCCAAGAGAACTGAATGTCAGATTGGTGATACAAAGCTGGAATAGGTAGATAATTTCAAGTATTTAGGATGTGTGTTGTCCCACACAGTTAAAAAACCTAGAGGAACATGTTTTTGAACGTATGCCATGCTCCACAAAACAACACCTCGCACCCAGGTATATAACCAACTAAACCTTTATTCTTTACCATTGAGGTACACAAAAGAACATCAATGGATTCGCGTTCATTTTCAGAACACAAACTGAAATGTCCAAACAGGGGCGAAAACAAAGTGATAACAGTCCTCCAGGGTGGATTTTTATCACAGTTGGAGAGCTTCAGTATGGTGTATGTCCTCCACGAGCATTTATCACAGCTTGGCACCTATGTGGCATGCTCCATATAAGTCGACGGAGGTCACATTCAGTATCAGGTCCCATTCTTCAATGAGAGCCTGTTTGAGGTCTTGGAGTGTCTATGGTGGAACAGGACGCCCACGAACACTTCTGTCAAGCCTATCCCACACATACTCGATGGGATTAAGATCATAACTCACTGCTGGCCATTCCATCTCTTGAATGTCCAGTTCTTGCAAGACAGCTCTGGTAATGAGCACTACATGAGCCCTGGCATTGTCATGCATGAGTACGAATTCAGGGCCAACACCGTATGCAGCAGCCAACACATGTTGTAGCAGGATCTGCTCGATGTACCCACAGCAGTACAATTACCATGGACAACGACAAGATCCGTACACCATCACAAAACCCTGTCCGAATCGGTCGCCTTCCTGGACAACATTTGGTATTAACTGCTCACCACGGCGCCTTCATACACGTTGACATCCATCACGTTGTGTCAGGGGAAATTGGACTTGTCTGTGAACAACACAGGTCTCCATCGGCGAAGTTCCCTGTGACGTAGGTACGGGCAAACAGAAGACGAGCTGTGCGATGTTGCTGCGTTAAACGGGCACTCGAACAGGACACCTGGGTATTAAAGGCACTTCTCTTTACCTGTCCCTTACTGTCTGGTCAGACACCATAACTCCAGTAACCCTCCTGAGGTCTTGTTGCAGTTCTCTGGCAGTTGCTGAACGACGCCGCAATGCACAGATAGTCAGATATCGATCATCCTGTGGGGTTATCATGCATCCACGACCTTGTCCAACCCCCTTTGTGAACTGGCCTGTCTCACTGTAGCGATTCCACCAGCATTGAATAACTGACAGAGAGACATTGAGGTCCACAGCAACACTACGAAAAGTTCAACCTTCCTGGATCAAAGCGTTAGCCCTTGCAACTTGAACCTCGTTAAGATGTCTCGCAGGATGTACTGGTTTACGTACAACATGCTCAAATGACTGCAGTAGTCTGTGTACCTCACGACGACACATGGACGCACCACTATTCACTTTGTTTTGGGGGGTCACCTGCCAGTTTAATGCATGGCTAATGCCTACAGATGGAGTATAACTTTGATTTGACATACCCTGAGTAGCTAAGGTCTCAAAGTATGCTGTACAATCATTGGAACCCCATCTACCAAATTAATGTTCACACAGCAGACGTTACAAAATATGTTCCCCTAAATTTTTTGAACTGTGTAGTAAGTGAGATTGAATGAAGGTGCAGTAAAGCTAATGCAGTGAACTTGCAGTTGCGATCAACAGTATTCTGTAAGAAGGAAGTCAGCACCCGGACTAAACTATCTTTACATCGGTCTGTTTTCAGACTAACATTGCTTTATGGGAGCAAAAGATGGGTGGACTCGGGATATCTTATCCATAAGTTAGAAGTAACAGACATGAAAGTAGCGAGAATAGTTGCTGGTACAAACAGGTGGAACAATGGCGGGAGGGTACTCAAAATGAGCAGATAAAGGCAAAGTTAGGAATGAACTTGATGGATGAAGCTGTACGCATAAACCAGCTTCAATGGTGGGGTCATGTGAGGCGAATGAAGGAGGATAGGTAACCTAGGAGAATTATGGACTCTGTTATGGTGGGTAAGAGAACTAGAGGGAGACCAAAACAACTATGGTTAGACTCAGCTTCTAACAATTTGAGGATACCTTACAGGGAACTGGTCCCACTTTTTTCCTTGGCCATATTTTGAACCAGTTACTCCCACACTTACTATGGGTCGGCAAGCACCGAGAAGACTCGCTACTTCAATTTCAGTCTTCAGACTCTTCAGATGAAAAATCACTTGTATCTACATCTGTGGAGTCCAAAATAGAAGCAATCTATCGCTCACTGACTCTCTTCTTACCAATCACATCGCAAAATAGGTATATAAATCATAAAAAGCCATTCTCAAAACTCACGATGCATGCTCGACTGACCACGATAGCCTCTCACGAAGCTTGTAAAACACTAGCCTAGTGAAACTCACAGCCTGACTGATAAATGGGGTTTAAAGTCAGATTATGAGTTTCACTAATAGGAAAAGTCCTGTCAGTTTTAATTACTGCATTGTTGGGATGAATGTTCTTTATGGGGATCATTGTACGTACCTAGGTGTTAATACAAGGAAAGATCTTCATTGGGGTAATCACATAAATGGAATTGTAAATGAGGGGTATGGATCTCTGCACATAATTATGAGGGCATGTACGGGTTGTAGTAAGGAGGTAAAGGAGAGGGCATGTAATTGTCTAGTAAGAACCCAACTGGAGTACGGTTCCAGTGCATGGGACCCTCACCAGGATTATTTGATTCAAGAACTGGAAAAAATTCAATAAAAAGCAGCTTGATTTGTTTTGGATGATTTCCAACAAAAGAGTAGCGTTACAAAAATGTTGCAAAGTTTGGGCTGGGAGAACTTAGGAGAAAGGAGACGAGCTGCTCAACTACATGGTATATTCACAACTAAGTATTTTCCACCTTGTCGATACATTATTTGCTTAAGGCAACTTATTGGTTAAAAGTGGTACTTGTTTCGTATATCATCATTATTTTCTCACGAGTATTTTGTTTTTAAAGTTGTCGTTTAATCTTATGCTATTTTTAAGGACACTTTCTCTCAAAGCATTGATACTTTGTCAATACATGAATATTTCATCTAAACAGTGTTATGTGGCTAAAGATGTTAATAATATACAAAACATGTACCACTTTTAACCATTAAGTTGCCTTAAGCAGCTAATGTATCGACAAGGTGGAAAATAAAAAATACTTTGTTGTGAATCTGTTAAAGTGCAATATGGGCCATGAAGCTGATTTTATGTAAGTGGTATATACCAAGGCGTCAGTGGAGAGATGGGATGGAATTACATTAGTACAGTAGTCGAATAAGTTTAAGTGGTGTTTTAAAAGTAGGGAAAATCACAATATGAAGATAAAGTTGGAATTCAAGAGGACAATTTTAGGCAAATATTCGTTTATAGGAAGAGCAGTTATGGACTGGAATAATTTATCAAGGGAGATGTTCAATAAATTTCCAAATTCTTTGCAATCATTTAAGGAAAACCTAGGAAAATAAATAGGGAATCTGCCACCTGGGTGACTGACTTAAATGCAGATCAATGTTGATTGATTGATTGATTGATTGATTGATTGATTGATTGATTGATTGATTGATTACAACTCTATTTTAGGATTCCCCTTTCGGCCAGACCTAAAAGTGTAGCTTACTGCCATCTGTTGAGTTTGTGGATTACTACTTGTGCCGATAACGCTGGATCTCTGACCATTTAACATATTAAATTCCACCCTCTGAGTGTTAAAATAGCTTCATACATTTATATGCTAATATGCTTTTAATCTTATCTAAGTGTTGTGTGCTGATGACGGCTTCAAGAGTCAAAACATGTTCACCTTTATTCCATAAATAATGTTTTTGGATTATAATATTGTGTATTGATTAGATTGTTAAACTTTTTTTTTTTTTTTTTTTCAAAATAAAGCATCTTGTAAAAAAAAAAAGTATAATTTTTGCAATAAGCCAAACCATGTCATCGTATGTTTGGAATACAGGTGGCAAAGCTGCCATTTTTGTGATTACCTAGATTCTGATGTGCTGAGTATTGAATAGAAAGTGAAGGAGCAAGGAGAAGTAGTATCACAGACACTGATTGGGTTTCATATCGATGACAGTCCTTTATTGATAACAAGACTCGCTTTACAACAGACGTCATGGACATATTTTCTTAAATTCAAATGATCTCACTCATGTGAGATGAAGAGATAAAAAGATATCACAAATATTTACAAAGCTGTTTGAATAAAGATACACATCTCTTCTTAGAAACAAATGGAAGTAAATAACATATCTATACAATTAAATATATCTTAACAAACTATATACAAAAATGTATTAATATTAAAAGTAACAAAAATGCTTATTTAAAAAAGTCTCTCATCCTAATTATCCACATGGCACTGTCAACACTGAAAATAACTACTATAAAAATAACAATAAAACACATTAAGTAACAACAAGGACATTTGTCATGTCATAAAGTGAAAGACTTAATTCATTTTTAGAGTTCATAATTTCTGTATACTTTGAGTTTAATTTTTGTCATCTAAATACTGTAACAGACAAGCTAAACCTCAGTTCAAGATCTGGTGAAAGTCCTGAAATTTTTTAGCTCAGCCTGACTTTGGAAACATACATTTCAATTTCAGTAATAAAATCCAATGAGAACTGTGGTAGTAAAACAAGCTTAATAGAATACTTGTTAATTCAAACTAAAATAATTTAATATGATAAAAGTGGTAAAAGCATATAGATTTCAAGGTAAAAAAATTAAATCTAAATTTGGCATCAAAATTGCAGTTTTACATAGAAGTGCATAAACTAAACTGATGATATTTTGTGTTTTTAAGTACTAATTTGAAAAAGAAAGTATTTCTGTCCTTGATTTCCATATATAAAATTGTAAAAATCTATACATATTACCACATTTTTGTTTGAAGTTATATACCGATAACGATTTTATTTTAATAGCGACAGTTCTCTTACGGTACCATTAAATCTTTCGGTCACATTATTTTTAAGATATTTTACTGAAGGGATGAATTAAGCAAGATTTCAGAATAAATTGTACTGAGCGAGCAGAACACGAGTTGCCCAGAGTCCAGCTGCAACACTGACCAAGGTCATGGCCAATGACAAGCCAAGAATCCTGAGCTTCAGGGCAACTGTTAGTATGTTATCATCCTGAGCCGCTGAAACAGTATGTGTAACGGTAGTGTGTTACAAAAGTTGTAGTTATTCTGTCCTACAACGAACGAGTGTTTATTAATGATCCAAATGTGTGTACAATCAGCTCATGTTATCAGGAGATTATTTCAAGAACAATTCCCTGATAAAATATTTCAAGTTGTGATTCATAAATTAGTTAACAAATTTTGGGAAACAGAGTTTTCAAGATAAGAAGCTAAGATGAAGATGCTCCATGCTTATAATTATTTCTTACAAAATAAGGAATTAGCATTCAATCTACACAAACTAATAATTCAGTCATGGTATTATAACCTACAAATTTAGTATTCTGAATCTATCTTTCTGACAGAAAAGTACCTACCTACATACCGTACGTCTAGTGTTTTACAAAGTGGATATCTATTACAGTTAGAGAGAAATTTCAAGAAATTACTATTTTCTATTTTAAACAAAATTCGTATATGAAGCATCCTGAATATGTAGGTTATGTAATACCAGAACAGTCCCTAAACAAAATTTATAAATACAAATTACAATGTTTTAAACACTTAAAACATATATTACAGATATTAATAATTCAAAACAAATTCTCATACATTGTCAAGAATTTCCTACTTCAGTATCAAAATATGTTACATTTATATAAATAGTTTTCTTAGAAAAAATTTACCCTGTGTAATATATTCTTTTTGAACTTCAAATTTCAAATCTTATTAATCAAGTATATTAGCAATATACACAGAGAGAGAAGAGATAACTGAAATATATAAACACTGAAGAAAACAATTTAAGTTCTGAAATAATGAACTTAACAGAAGAAACATGATTTAAAAATTATATACAATTTACTATCATATATATATATAACATGTTTGAACAAAGAATAATTCATAATATTCCTTACACAACAACAATAATTATTCAGGTAAATAACCTTAAATTTGATCTTTGTATTTAAATATGGAAGCATAAATTGAAGAAAAAACAACCATCTACTGTACTTATATTGATATAATACAGGAATGTTAAAAATTTGTATATGCATATAATTTCCCTAATTTTATCAGCAATGAAGATACATGAATTCTATGGCAAGTGTGTGCAAAAATACATTTAATTAAATAAATAGCATCATATGACTGTTTTAAAGAGAAAATTTGAAGAATACAAGTTCTTAAATCAAATATGTCTAGGGTATACATTTGTAATGAGAAGTAAATTTTAATTAACTGATTTCAAAACTTTTTTCACAGAAACTGTAGAGATTATCGCCATCAGCAGTTTCAACCATGTATCTGTTCCTGACGCATAAAAAGGCACGAGAATTCTTTAGAGCTATGATTTGTTGATTAAATTGATCTACATATTGTTACAGATTATAAAATATCACAGATTAACAATTTTCCTTGCAAATTAGATCAACATTTTCATTTCCCTATAATAAAACATGCAATTTCTCAGAAATACCTTCCAATTTTTTTTCCCCAACAATATTCAGCACACTAACAATCCGCTCCCAATCTTGTGACAGATGTATAAACAGACATTTCATTGGAATAGAACTCACTATATTAATAATGAAGTTTAATTCGAGTTCCAGTGACAATCTGTGTAGGTGCACAGGAAGCCAAACCAGAAGACCTCAGGGGTGATTTTACAAGATGGAGAAAGAAACTAACGTTATATCGGAATGATATATTTTTAGTCTTTGTCCAAATAGGACTTTAAAAGTTCAAGCTTTGAACTAGAACTTTCTTCCCTTTGAAACTGCTCAGAAAACGTGTTTAATCCAACTTTAATTGAATTTTGGTATGATCATCTGTCAAGGGTCATTAATAACATCGACATCGTGGTTTTTGATTTAGAGGTTCTCAGGTTCAATTCCCAGCTGGAGTGAGGATTTTAGCTGCATCTGGTAAATTCCACTGGCTCGAGGACTGGATGTTTTTAATACTATAAACCTTCTCTTACACATAACGCACCACAGAAACATGCAATAGTAGGATTAGCATTAGGAAGGACATCCAGGCAAGTCCATATGTGAAAAACAGATTGCATCCGCAATCCCACAAGAGTGTTAAAATACTGTACATGACACATCTCTTTGAATATATAATATCAAGACCAAAATAACAGATCCATGGAGCAGCAACGTCGACACCCTGTCGGTCCCACATTTGTTTCCCTCGGAACAGGTCGCATGAGTCTCATCGGAGATCATCTGCAGTCATTAGGTACGGACAGTTAGTGTTTTAAGCAGATAGAAGAAGAGCGGAAAGGAGAGATGAGAAACTAATCAAATCTCTTCTTACGGCAATTCAAAGATATGTCTGTCAAAGATTGAAAGAAAGTAAGAGCTTTCAAAATTACTTCCATGTTCATGATCAAAGACAATGATTTACTAACCGTTAGAAATATAAGATATGCAGCTCTAATACAACCTTGCTATATTCTACAAGAGAAATTGGTGAGAAATGCATGAAATGGGAGGTAAGTTGGCAAGAGCATGTATCAACATCACACAAACTTGTATTGAAGACTTCAAATGACACACTAATACTGTGAGTAAAGCCAAAGGAAAACAGATTATTATTACATGGGAGTATGTCACACATACACAGGAAGTTTCTACCAACAGCTTTGCCATGCGATGATACAAAACCAACCAAAAAATTGTTAGTGAGTGTGGCTAATTAATGAGAAATTCGAGCTTGTTGATTTTTACATACCTAAAAGCTCAATTTCTAGCGAGATAAAATTAAACACAAATGCATTTCCTATTGAATAGACAAAAGTCCCATTCTTCTCATCCATCTCATTTCCCTGTATTCTGCTCTCACAACAGTTAAACTTGGAAAGAGTTTGTTCTCACTTTTGTCACTGTTAGCTTCCCTCCTTTTAATCACAAACGTATTCATACTGAACTTAGATTAATAAAGGCCAAAAAATATATACAAAACATATAAAATTGAAGACCTCAAAACATGGCAGAACAAAGAAAAAACAGAGTTATAATTACAAGTCAAACAACTGCCTGCTGAAACTGTACGTGTGAAAGACCAAGTCTCCTTTATTGTTGCAAATTCTTACATTAGTATGACACATGGCCTTGCAACAAAAGTTAGTGTGGTGTGAACAATAAAATTTCCAGAACCAGTGACCTAAATAATTAATTACCTAAGAAAATGTTCCATCAACCAGATCATTTTTAAATGCTAACAATTATATTTTTTTTTAAATTTAAAATATCTTTTTATTTATCATTTCTTCAAATAAATGAACACAAGCCACCCAATACTCATCAAATAGTCCCTTTACACATAGATGCACACAAACAGGTAACAGTGAACAACAGAACAGAAAGAAGTTGAGTAATGTATGTATTATTCTCAATTAATATAATCTGATATCCAATAGATGAACAGAAAAAAAATAACTAATTTACAGTCTGAAGCTACGTACATGTATTCAGTTCTCATTTCCTCTTGCTACTGAACTAATGCACAACTCCCACATAGCATAATACTTGGCTATGACAATCATTAACACAGACAGCTGAATGGAAATCGTCAATAACTTTCATCATCAATGATAATCAGCATACTTATTATATTATGAACAATAATTGTGATTTGGAGAGATTTCAAATTAGAACTTGGATGAAAATGTGAGCCCCAGAGGAGTGCGACAGACCTTGGCAGCCGGCACAATTCCTATCCTCACCGCAATATGCGGGCTTCATTCATTCCATCCCTGACCTGGTCGGTGACTGGAAAACAGGTTGCAGGTTTTCATATGAAAATGTGGAAGGATAAAAAGGAAATATATGTGGGATGGAAAATTGAAGGTGATGTTAGTAGACAACATTGTAGTGTACAGAGCAAATGGAAAGGAAGTTTACTGGTAATTATGGAATTAAAATAAGCATGAAGTAAAGAAGTCTATCTTGACTAGAAAGAGAAGGTAGTAAAAACTGTGGGACAAGACTTTGAAATAATGGACATTTTCAAGAACAATGGAAATTAACTAATTATTTTAATTAATTAAATTTATTTACCTATTTAATTTGAAAGTACACAAGCATATATGTCCACTGAAGTACCTTCTTGACACAAAAAAGAAGGTATTAAAAAAGTTAAGATTTTTACTGAGTACAATTAACTCCATTAACCTAAGTAAAAATTGCAGAACAATATCTTGAAATTGTGGAAAACTTCAAATAGGATATATGGCTCAAAACGGAGGCCAATAAAATGATCGCGTAAATGCATTTTACCGGAGTGTGAGGAACTTGATTTGGCAGAAATGATGTAGAAGATGTATTACTGGCCTGTACTGACAAATGTGGTAGAAAGACCTGGATAGTGATGGAAAGACAGAAGAGTAAAAATCCAAGCCAGTGAGACGATATTTTTAAGAAGTATGATTTGAAAGATATGACATGGAAGAAATTTGAGTAGAAAAAATTTACTGACAGAATGGAGAGAAATGAAATGAGATGGTTTGGACATGTTAAGAGGATGAAAGACGGAAGAATACTGAAGCAGATGATGGAGGCTGGTTAAAGGAGAGTAGATTCTCAAACGTATACAAAACAAATTAATCAGAACTGATAATGTTCAGGCTTCTCAGTCTTGACCTGAGCACTATCAATTTGGATTAATTAATATTCTTAATTGATGTAATCAAATTATGGTCCACTACTAGAAACCTAATTTTTTAATTTTCAATACAAAATAAACGTTTGGACTTGGTAACCCATCAGCTGTCTATAGTAATATGTCATTAATATTTCTGAAGAATAGTTTTTTTTTTTTAAGCACCTAGTAATGTGCATTTCTTCTGTGACGATGGTCATGTTTCAGCTCAAAATGTCTGAGTCCAGCCACAGCCGACTGGAAACCGGCATTAAAGTCGAGGGTCACCTCATTGTAGACATATTCCTCCCTCTTGTCTTCGTAGAAGTCGTTCTCGTCAGGTCCGCTGACGAGAGCGCCGTACAGTACCTGCGGATTGGGGCCGCGATGTCGGAAGTCGTCCCAGCCGCATGGTTCCGGTCTGTCAGGGCATGAACTGAAATATACCATATTATTAGTATCATCTAAGATTAATAGCAAGTTGTACAGACTGCAAAGGGAAAATTTAAGAACATATCCAACAGAAGAGAAGGGGCTGATTGCAGAAACGGTATTTAAATTATGTTTACAGTTAAACAATGTCTAAGTATGGCTGCCACATTGCAAAGATGTTATTTATCACTTAGACACCGTCTAAACCTGATGTTCAACCAGCCATGTTTAAACACTGCTCACTGTTTAACCACAAATTTTAGGAGTGAATCACAATCAGAGGTTATGTACCATGAAACACATGACACAAGGGACAGTCCGATAACTGTCAATTTGACTACAATTCTTAACAACCGATATATTTTATTATATTTGTGATAATTTCCCTCGAATTATAGGTTACTTCAACTACATCCATATCAGAATAACTTGTCCCAATTGTCAGAGAGCTGTCACATACACCATCCGGGAGGGATTCATATATTACATTTACTGCCAAGTAAGCACACATAATAATGACACTAAAAAGTAGGTTGTGCGTGTGTTTTCTTGACAGCTAATTGTTGTGCTAATTCAGGTAAGTTTTTGGCAACTATGAGACAAGAAAAGGCAAGGACTGGGAAGGAAGAGCTGTGGCCATAATAACAGCCCCGGTATTTGACTGATGTAAAAATGGGGAAACTATGAAAAACAATCTTCAGGGCTAACGACGGTGCGCTTTGAACCTATGACCTCTAGAATGCAAGCTACTGTACATCTATATGGCCCGTACAGCTCATTCAGTTACATAGTACTATAGTTCCATCTTCCTTTCACAGAAGCTATTTAGATTACACTCACCATAACAACACTATAATCAAAGCCACACTTCCCCGTATGGTGGCGTGTTGCTTTAGTGTCGATAATATTACGAGAATTTATTTCCAGCGAAAGCGATATTCTTATCTGTGGGCAAGTTGTGTTCATGCTTAGCCATATTTGAGTAATGTGTAGGAAGACGACAGCTGACTAACGTTTGGTGCACACACCGCCGAATTTCATTGGTTGTGACAAGTAAAGAGTTGCATGGAAGATATCTATTTCCATTTTTGAACCAATATTGAAACTTTAAACGGTGTCTAGCTAAACAACGGCTGAACATTGTTTATGCAATGGAAGATTGTGATCTACTTAGACGTTCTTTAGGTAGACGTTGTCTAAGGCTTAAAACTAGTCATTGTTTCTGCATTTGGGCCAAGATGTTTCCACTTTCTCCCTACCAGTTTAACCCTTTGCCATTCTTAATGCTCCAGAGTGCTCAAGTGTAGTCACTAGCATCACTAGAGAAAAATTATGAAAAATCATTATACTAGTTTTGTTTCGCAGGTTTTTCTCCGGGTACTCCGGTTTTCCCTGTCATCTTTCATTCCAGCAACACTCTCCATTCTCATTTCATAGCATTTATCACTCATTAATAATCACCTTGGGAGTGGCGACCCCATTGTAATAATAGCCTATATATGATTCATTCATTACATCCCTGACCCGGTCAAAGACTGGATAACAGGTTGTAGGTTTTCATTTTCAATCTAAGCTAAACTGTTGTAACAATGAAATTTTAAATAGATTGCTGCATTTTCTCAGTGCTCACATCTGAAATACCTCTGTCTCCTGGGTAAAGCGGTGCTCAAACGTTCCCTCTCGCTGAGGGATTAACGGATAAATCTGAACTGCCAACTATAGATCACAACGATGTTCATACATAACTTCACAGTAATTGGTTTAATTTTTTAGTAACTACAGAACTATACTCTGTAGCCGACACTGAAGTCTTGGTTATAATGAAAATGAAAATCCACAGCCTGTTTCCAATCATTCGACCGGGTCAGAAATGGAATGAATGAAGCCCCTTCAAGTAGTGAGGATAGGAATTGAGCCGGCTGCCGAAGCCTGTCACACTCCTCTGAGGCAATGATTAATGAATGACAGATGAAATGATATTGGAGAGTGTTACTGGAATTAAATATGACAGGAAAAACTGGAGAATCCGGAGAAAAACCTGTCCCGCCTCTGCTTTGTCCAGCACAAATCTCACATAGAGTGAGTGGGATTTGAACCACAGAACCCAGCGGTGAGAGGCTGCCGACCTGAGTCACGGAGGCTCTTCTCAGTTATAATAATTTATTCAATTACAACTCAGAGAAATATATGAACAAAATTAAATCAAAAACTGTTCCGATAAAGTTTCAAAACAAATAATGAACTACAGAACTGATATGCCTATTATTAACTTTGCACAAAGAGAGCTCATTTAAAACCAAGTTGACCGATTGTTACTACGCAAATTTCTTAATGGCGTTATGCACTGTTGTCGAATAATCGTGGGGCAGAAGTTGAATGTTCTGCAAAATGTATGCATAATACGATCTCAGCTGCGCTACACATCAAGAAAGTATCATTTCCTATCTAAAATGTGATATTTTGGTAACAATTTTCATTGCAGGTGTTTTCTGAGGAGTGCGTCAGGTGGTGTGAGAGGCGGCTCTGCTGTGTTACGCTCAACACAATAAACTCTTGCTAGACGCAACCAAGTTGCAATTCTTCTACGTACAAATTGTAAAGAACAAACTATTTTGACCAATTCTATTAAACCACCCAGATCATTTCCGTGCAGAATGGCATTAAGCTAGATATACAACCTGTGACAATAAAGTTTGGTGAAAGAAGTGAGAACGGTCGATCCAGCAACATTGGTGACACACAAAGCTGCACCTGCATAGCAGCAGGTTTTCACCACCTGTTTTCAAAGTTGTTCTGCTGAGCATCGTGTGTGTGCCGTGTAAGACCTGTTTGACACAGTACGCGTTTAGTGCATTGGTTCTGAACTGCGAACAGGAACATGAACGACCAAAAGATCAATGTACAGTTTTGTTTTAAGCTTGGTAAGACACCGAAAGAAATGCATGCGATGCTGGTACGTGTTTATGAAGAACTGTCCTTGAAGTGTGTGTAGGAGTGGTTCGCCCGTTTTCAAGGAGGCTGGGAAAGTGTTTCTGACAACCCCCATAGCGAAAGACTGGCAACCACCGTCAGTGACGAAAACACTGAGAAGGTGAGGATATTAATCACGAACGATCGGCGATAAACTATGTGCATGATAGCGGATGAACTGCAGATTAATTCTGAATCTGTGCAACAAATTGTTACCCAGAAGTTAGGGAAGAGGAAAACACATTCTCGTCTTGTGCCACATCACTTGACTAATGATCAGGAGCAGGCAAGTTTAGAGGCTTCACAGAACTTTGTCAAAACTGCAGATGTGACACCAAATTTCTTGATCTGTATTGTCACTGAGGATGAAACCTGGTGTCTCAGGAACAACCCTGAAACAAAACGGCAAAGCATGCAATGGCATTCTCTGGGATTCCCTCGTTGGAAAAAAGTCAGCGCCAAAAAGTCACGCATCAAACTCGCTTTGGAAGGAAAGAAATTTGACTATATTCCTGACATCCAACGAAACATGACAAGGCTTTTGAACACCATCCCAAAGGGGGCTTTCTTGCAAAGTTTCCAGGACATGTATCACCGATATCAGCAATGCATAGTTATGGGAGGGGACTATTTCGAAGGACGGTAGGTCACTGTCGTGCATTGTTCATCTAATTTGTTAGTACAGGCCTATTCACCGAACTTTATTATCACAGGTTGTATGCTATTTTTTATTTTTTAGCGAGGAGTCTGTAGGACCCCTTATAAAGGCCTGGGCCCACCTGCACATTACACCCCTGCCAGGAGGGTGGGTACAACACTCATTGAAAGACCATCTTGACAGACTTTAGTCTTTATTTGAGAAGAGCATGTAGAGAAGAGAAGAAGGATAAATAATAAGTGAAGAATTTCTCTCATATGCTATACCTGGCAGCATGATACGGCTGTTTCGGAGGATTGTTCCCCATTCCAACAACAAAGCTTCGTCCCGAGTCACCCAGCATGTAGTTGATTTGACGACGAGCAAAGTCCAGGTACTTTTGCACGTTAATACCAGCCTCAGCAGCCTGAAAGAAATTAAGTAAATACATGGCTTATATCCAAGACAAAATTCTAAAGGAATTTAATTGTATAAACTTTTAACATCATCAGAATGGTCACCAGTCAGTGTAGAGGTCAACACCGACCCTACCTGATTTATACAAGCACAGAGTTGGAGGAAAGAGGAAATCCTGGCTATACTTGTATTCTCCATGAAGAAATTGGACGGAATTTAAAACTTCACTCCGTTTCCAGAAGCATGACAAATAGAACAATATTTAACAGTCTTCACAAGTTTAAACTATTCCTCCAGCAACCAACAGTTGTATTAAATATGGTTGGACCCACACCTGTTACAACTAAATTCGTCCAAGATTGAAGCTAAGAACATTTTAAACATAGATTTTCATTGCATTTGTTGACTGTGTTTTTATCTCAAGTTTTTTATGTATCACTGTGTTTGTATATGTCTTTCATCTTTTTATTATTTTAGCTGATGATGACCTCTAGGCTAGGTTGAAACATGCCCTATGTAGCTTTTTAAACAGACCATTTATCAAATGGCAAACATGTTAGAATTTCACCTTAGATATTTAAAGTCAATACGGAACTGAAATGAAGTTCATTACTTGTAATATATGTCTTATGTGCAAATCTGAAAGCAGCAAATGCTGAATGGCATGAACACAGTCTAAGAGAAAGAGTACAAGATGAAAATGAGTAAATTCAAAACAGGAGTAATAGGGTGCCGTCACACAAAGCACAGGATAGGATGACATGGATAGCTACATCAAACTAGTACATGTACAGATGATCCAAACATCAACATGCAAATCTGATATGAAATACAGGAGAGAGAATGTGAAAAAAATTATAGAAGTCTCATATAAACATTTCGCTACTGAACACTGATGTGACAATCCGGCTCGAGGGACCAGACGCTGGTCAGAGATGAAAATGATGATGATCTGGAATGTTCTGGAAGCAGAATCTGCGAGAATCTTCCGCTCGCCTATATAAAGAGCAAAGCTGAGGGAAGAGTCAATCAGTCCTGAGTAAATCGCAGGTGGGTACGAGTTAGTCACAAGTTATTTGTGAGTGTGTCAGCAAGTAGAGGGTCGGAAAGCTCTGCAGAGTTCAGTGCAGCATGTCGCCAGGTATCTTTTATATGAAGACATCGTATGACCTGGAGTGCCAAACTGACAGTTTTACACCCTTTAAAAATCCTGTTTGCTGGGATCTGGAGACCAAACCTCCATAGCCTACCTACAGAAGGTGTTTTATGCAATAAAATGAATTAAAACCTAACCACATCTCACTCAACAGAGTTCTCGTTTTTCTGCTACTGGGAAGAGCAAAATGTCTGTTGAAACTGAGGTACAGACGGTCTAAATGGCAAAAAATTAAAAAATCTCCACATGGTAGCTAAGGCCGTAAGACCTATCTGAGTTGGTGCGGCGCACAACAGATAGCAAGAAAAGAAGAGAAAATTAATTTCCAGATTGCTGACAGTGGGGTTTGAACCCAATATCTCCCAAACACAACCATTACAGCAATGTGACCCCTACTGAGTAGTCAAAATATTCAGTGGTGAAAGACATTTCTGGGCTATTATCATCATCATCATCACCACCACCACCTCTACCACCATCACCACCACCATGTTACTGGATTCTACATGTAAGGAGGAAGTCAGCTCCTGGACAAAACTATCTTTACACTGGTCTGTTCTCAGACCAACTTTGCTTTAAGGGAGTGAAAGCTGGGTGGACTCAGAACATAAGTTAGAAGTAACAGACATGAAAGTAGTGAGAATGATTGCCAGTACAAACAGGTGGGATCAATGGCAGGAGGGTATTTGGAATGAATGAATGAATGAATGAATGAATGAATAAATAAATAAATAAATAAATAAATAAATAAATAAATAAATAAATAAAGAGATAAAGACTTTCATAAATGAACTTGACTGATGAACTGATACACACAAACAAGTTTCGGTAGTGGGTCATGTTAGTCGAATGGAGGAGGAAAGGTTTTTCTTTTCTTTTTTTTCTTTTTTTTTACGTCACACCAACCCAGATAGGTCTTATGGCAACGATGGGATAGGGAAGGAAGAAAGCAATCATGGCCTTAATTAAGGTACAGCCCTAGCATTTGCCTGGTGTGAAAATGGGAAACCATGGAAAACAATCTTCAGGACTGCCGACAGTGGGTTTGAACCCACTATCTTCCAGATCCAAGCTCACAGCTGCGCGCCCTTAACCGCATGGCCAACTCGCCCGGTAACAGGTTATCTAGGAGAATAATTGTGGGTAGGAGAAGTACAGGAAGATCAAGACAATGATGGTTAGACTCAGTTTCTAATTATTTAAGGATAAGCGGTAGAGAACTAAACTAGTTATAAAACAGAGGATTGTGGAGGTGTTGGTTGCACGGTTCATGTCAAGTAGCTGTGAGCTTGCATTCAGGATAGGGTGGGTTTGAATTTCACTGTCAATAGCTCTGGAGATCGTTTTCTTTGGTTTTCCATTTTCATATCAGGCAGATGCTGGGGCTGTACCTTTAATTAAGGCCATGGTTGATTCTTTCCCATTCCTACCCCTTTCCTATCCCATCATCACCGTAAGACCTATCTGTGTCAGTGTGAGTTAAAACAGACAGAAAAAGAAAGAGAGAGAGAAACGATCTTCAGGACTGCTGACGGTGGGGTTTGAACCCACTATGTCCCAAACACAAGCCTACAGCTATGTGAACCATACTGTGTAGCTAGAATGTTCAGTAGAGAACATTTCTGTGCTCATACTTTTATAGCAGTGTCAAGAGTAGGTGATGGTGGTGCTATCAGGTTGCCTTTCTTTCAGATTGGTGTTATCAAGACTTTGACACTCTGATTCAGCTAGGTGCCCCATACTCCAAAATTGGGAGTCCCTATGGAGTCAGTTCAACAAACAGGGGATATCATGGTATTTGATTAACTTCTGAACTTTACTTATAATGATGATGACTGTTGCTTCGAACAGGCCAACCATCAACTGTCTACACAGCTAGGGACTACAACATACCTGAAGACAGACGAAGGCTACGTTAGCAGCATGACACAGCGTTCCATACTTGTCAATGTAAACGAGACCCTTAGGAGTCTTCTTCTGGTAATCTACAGTGAAATCGCAGAATGCCTGTGCAGCATCCAGGTATTCGCGTTGCTTTGTCAGTTGAGCCAGAAGAACCTGTAACGTAGAAATGTAATGAAATACATATTTCAAATGTTAGTTTAAAACAGCATGCTTTGATGAATATTGAATTTTCACGACCGCATTGTAATCGAAACAGACTTTCAACGTATTAGGTCGTGTTACGTACACGTAGTACGTGTTGAAGAGATGTTAAGTACAGAACAGTACAGAACAAGTACAGGTTGTGGGTTCGGATCCCACTGGTGTCCGGCTGGCCATTTTTGTTCTGTACTTAACATCTCTTCAACATGTACTACGTGTACGTAACACGACCTAATACGTTGAAAGTCTGTTTCGATAGCATGCTTTGATTTCATAATGATAATCAACAAGGGAGTGTATTATCACAGTCATAGATGAAATCCACAAGAGTATAAAACAGAAAATGGGAAGCAAAGAGACAAAGGCCTTGCTCTTTGCAGATGACACAGTAATACGGGGAGAAAATGAAATGGAAGCACCTGAACAAGTTACTGTATCGAATTGGGAGATAGAGGAATGTGGAATGAAAATAAGTGTGGAGAAGAGTAAGACTGCAGTGATGACGAGAGAGAATAGAGAAGGAAGAGGGAATATTGAAGTAGTAAGCAAAACAGGGCCCCAGGTACAGATGATATTAGGAATGAGCATATTCTCAAGACAGCGACAGAAACTATATCTATATGGACTGCTCTGCTTAATAAGTGTCTAGAACTAGGCAGAATACCAACACAATGGAAGAAATCCACAATAAAGCCTTTATACAAAGGTAAAGGAGACACAGATGACCCTAATTCCTACAGAAGAGTAGCCTTAGAGTTGACAGGCCTAAAATTGCTAACAAGAGTCCTGACCAAGTGAATAGAGGGAATGTTAGATCCATTGCTACCCGAGGAACAGTTCGGGTTTAGAAAAGGAAGGTCCACTATCAAGGCTATGGAAAATCTGCTAGGACACATCAAATCTACATTGGAAACACCAGGAAGAAAACTCTACGTGATATTTGTAGACTACTCAAAGGCTTTCGATTTAGTGAACAGGGAGATCCTAGTCAAGAAGCTGGAGAAATTGACTGGAAGATCTAACGGACGACGCTTATATGAAATATATTAGCGGAAAATTATGTACAAATGGATGATGGGATAGACGTATCAGAGTGGATACCACAGAAAATAGGGGTCCTCCAAGGAGATCCACTGAGTCCAATCTTGTTTAACGCCTTCACATGTGATGTAGGGGTAAAGATAAAAGGAAGTACCAATGTGAAAATGTATATCTACGTGGATGACATGGCGATTGCTTCAGAGAACATAGATGAACTGCAACGAACTATGGACTTACTCGTGGAATGAGCAGAATAAAATTAAATCTGCATAAATGAGGACAAAATAGAAATGATGATTTTCAGGAAGGGTGGTAAACTCGCGAAGGCTGACAAAATAATGTGTAGAGGATCGTGTCTAAGAAGAGTAAACCATTTCAAATATCTAGGACTAACTCTGCAAACAAGTGGGCATTGCTTCCGAATCCACATCAGATCCAGGATGATTGCTGCGATCAGAGCAATGAATGACATAGGGAATATTACCCTTATTGCAGTAGAGACAGCTATGCAGCTATTTAAGGCAAAGGTAATACCAGTGCTGACATATGGTCTCGAACTCATAGGAGAGTACCTTACTTATAAACAACTGGAGGATCTGGAGAAAATCAAGGCTTGCTACCTCAAAAGGGTCCTGGGAGTATCAAAGACAACACAATCGCGTTTGGTATATGAGCTAACGAGGGAAACATACCTGATAGAGGACCTTCGGAATGAGCTGATACTGCCAGTTAATGCGGCATACGAGAAGCTTCTACAAGATCTGAAAGCCAAGAAAGTGGAAATTTGGGATTCTTTCTACACTACTAAGGGCATGATGGACAGAAGGTGGATGGGTACAAATTACCAGCTGCGCCACATCGCTACAAGAATGGCGGTCCATGGTTTCCATTTTAAGTTGTGCTCAGAGAAGAAATTCCACGACCCAAGTGATCAGTGTGTGTGCAAGCTTTGTGGTCAAATCTGCGGGTGATATCATATACAGGAATGCTCCGAGAGAAAGTGCTCAATTAGTGAATTTGTGAAAGACTGATAGTGATCTCCGCCTGAACTAAGCAGGTATAGATGTATATATGTCATTTTATTCTTGTTTTATGGGTTATGGCCATTGGTTGCATTAAAACATTATTATTAATATTGAAGTAGATGGAAGACAATTAGAAGTTGTAGAAAGCTTCAAATGTTTGGGGAGTATACTTGCAGAAGATGGAAAAATAAACAAAGAAATTGGAAAGAGAATCCAACAAACCAATAGGTTTTACCAATGTGTGAGAGGTATGGTGTGGAACCGGGACATCCCAGAGAAATGCAAGAAAATTCTGTACTCTAGTATTACATACCAATTTTGACACATGGACAACAACAAAACATGATGAAAACAGAATATCCAAGCAGCCAAAATTAAATTCCCTAGAGGAATAATTGGGAGGACACAAAGGGATAAAATCGGAAATACAGGAATCTGAGGGAATTGGATTCACTAAACTGCAAGAAAAGACAGAGACAAGTAAGCTGAAATGGTACAGACACAAAGTGAGTATTTATGGAGAAAATAATAGGAAGACAACAAGGAAGGCCCAGAAGGAAGTGGATGGATACGGTGAAGTAGAGTATAGAGAAGAAAGGAGTAAAAGTAGAAGAAATATTGGAGGAAGAAAGAGAGCGGTGGAGAAACAAAAATCTTGAATGGCTTGATTCACAACCCGAACCAGAAGACTGGAAACGGGAAGTGAAGAAGAGGAATTGTTTTAAAATGTGGGAGTGAAAGGTGAAGAATACAGCAAAGTAAAATTGTCAGGGAGTGCTTTCCTTCCCCATAATGAAATTATGTTAGCTGTGGGAATCCACAAACTACACCCATTTCTGTCCATTAAAAAATAAATGTTGTTTGAATTGTGAAAGTCACCAAAGGCATTTGTACTCAATGATCATAAAAATTGAATGTTTATACACTACCCCTGAAAAAACAAGTTTCTTACTTTGCAACAGGCTCAGAACTAACAATAGAACATTATTCAACTGAGTGTTGCTTTATGGGAAACATACTATAGCACACAGAACATTTCTAAGGCCTCCCTTAAGAACGAGTTCAGGATGGGAGATTCATTAAAAAAAACAAATACCTGCAGAGTAACATCTTCGCTTTTAGAAATATATGTATCATTATTACCATAAAAAATTTCTACCAATTTTTCACTTCTTTCCACCCCTTTAAATGGCTTTTCCAGAAAAAAAAAAAATGTTTCTTCATTTTTAAAGGAGATTGCAAATACCAATTTTCACATCTGTAACATCTTCAGTTTTTGAGATATAAGTATCCCCATAGAAAGAATTCAACAAGTTTTTCACTTATTTTTACCCCACCCCCTTAAGTGGATTTCCTGAAAGAAAAAAATGTTTTTTTTATTTTGAAAGGAGATTCCAAGTACCAATTTTCATGTCTGTAATATCTTCAGTTTTGGAGACATACAGTATCACCATAAAAAATGTAACCCATTTTTCAGTCCTTTTCACCCCCTTAAGTGGATTTTCCAAAAAGAAAACAAAACACATGTTTCTCTATTTTTAAAGGAGATTCCAAATACCAATATTCACATCTGTAACATCTTTAGTTTTTGAGATATAACTATCCTCATAAAAAGAATTCAACGCCCTTTTCACTTCTTTTCACACACCCTTAAGTGTATTTTATGAAAACAAAAATATATGTTCCTTTATTTTTGAAGGAGATTCCAAATACCCATTTTCACATCTATAAACTGTCAAGTTTTTTAGATATACTCATTTAACCCCCCCCCCCCACTATTTTACCCCTTTAGTGAAGGAATATCCAAATATCCTTCCTTAGTGAGCGCCTGCACTGTGGTATAAATGTAGCCCCGAAATTTCATTTCTTTATGTCCAGTAGTTTTGGCTCTGTGATGATAAATCAGTCAGTCAGGACGTTTTATATATATATACACTAGCAATTACCCGCAGCTTCGCTCGTGTGAATTTTGTAATTTGATCGAAGTAATCGTTCCTCGGCATTGTACTAAGACATTAACTGAAAATTCCTAAAGTATAAAAACTCACCCAAAATTTGAGTTTCATTTACCCCATAAATTCTTTGTAAACCATGTTTGTGGTATTACCTTTTAGGGCTAAGACTACCATGCGACATAGAACTGTACATGTGAGAAACAGTCTTCTCTCAAGTCGAAAAAATAAATATGTTTCTTTATTTTTAAAGGAAATTCCAAATACCTATTCCCACATCTGTAACATCTTCAGTTTTTGAGATATGCATAAGTATCCCCATAAAAATAATTCAACCCCTTGATCAGTCCTTCCCCCACACCCACTCCCCTCAAAGTGTATTTTCCAAAAACAAAAAACAAAAGTACACGTCACTTTATTTTTAAAGGAGATTCCAAATACCAATTTTCACATCTGTAAAATCTTCAATTTTTATGATATAAGTATCCTCATAAAAATAATTCAACTATTTTTCATTTCTTTTCACACCCCGTTAAGTGCATTCTCCAAAAACAAAAAGGTACATGTTCCTGTACATTTTTAAAGGACTTTCCAAATACCAAGTTTCTTGTCTCTAACATGATAAGTTTTCGACATACAGTATACTGTAGATATACCGGTACTCATTTTAAAAATTCTCCCGCTTTCCAATTCTTTTCAGCCCCTTAACTGGATTTTCCAAAAACAAAAAAATACATGTTTAATTATTTTTAACCCAATTGCATCATTTGACGACCCTAGCTCGTCATAGTTACTCGTGGCATATGAATCAAATGACGAGCTCTGCTCGCGGCGATGCACAGCTGTACATCAATCCATATAGTTCAGTCAATAACCCACAGACGCCACTTGTATGCATTCTGAGCTGAAGTTTACACATGTGGCTTCGGTTTTTTCCCTTTCACGAGGTTCTCGCACACTTTCAGAACAAGAGATAAGAGAATCTTTTTTCACATAATTTCGCTCTTGTCAGTTGCCATCATGGTGTCAAGCAGATATGCTGGTGTTGATGAAGAAGGAATATGAAAGCTAATTGATAGTGTTTTAGAGAGTGATATTGAAGGCAGTGATGTTTGTGACGACGAAATAGACCCTGAAGTCCTTAGTTCGAGTACTAGCGATGCGTATAATAGTTCTGATGACACGGAAAGTGAAGCAAATAACGACGGTGTGCCGAGTCTTTCGAAACGAGCTCGTACCTCGGCACAGACTAACTTGACTGACTGGAACTGGACAAAAAGTGACAATAAACCTGTTGTACATAACTTTAGTGAATACAGTGGGGTTAGTGAAAATTTATTGAAAAAGTTTGATATGCAGCCACTATCTGAACTCTCAGTTTTTGTGAATACATGAACCCTTTGTTTGACAATATATCTGTCGAGACAAATTCATATGCAGCAAAACAGTTGAGCAATCCTGACAGAAAAAAGTTGAAAGACGATGACAAATGGTTTGAGACTACACCCGACGAAATTAGGGCATATTTTGCGTTAGTTATACTAATGTCACAAGTGCGAAAGTCAAGAATACAGTTATACTGGAGTAAAAACAGGTGCATAAACACTCCTATTTTTCGTGAAACCATGAGCAGGGGAAGATTTATTATAATTTCACGATTTTTACATTTTGTTGACGATGAACAAGTCGATAGTAGTGACAAACTAAGAAAGATTAGGCCTATAATACAACATTTCTGCTCCAAATTTTCAGAATTATATTTACCTTCACAAGACATTGCTCTAGATGAAAGTCTAATGAAATTCAGAGGCCGCCTTTCATATGTCCAGTGTAATAGGTCTAAACGTTCTAGGTTTGGAATAAAAATTTACAAAATTTGTGAATCAAGTTCTGGCTACTGTCTGTCTTTCAAAATTTATGTAGGTGATGATGTAATGGATCCAAGTCTGCCAGCGAGTACAAACGTCGTGCTCAACATGTGTGAACCCTTGTTAGGCCGAGGACATACATTGTTTTTAGATAACTCGTATTCTTCCCCAGATTTATTCAAAAGGCTACACGACAAGCAGATGAATGTAATTGGAACTGTTAGACAGAACCGAAAAGACATGCCTCGCGATATCAGTAAGACGAAACTAAAACGTGGAGAGTATGAGACGTGGGCTGCCAACAGTATGTTGTGTGTGAAGTGGAAAGATAACAAGGATGTTTGCTTTCTCACCACTAAACACAAATCAGCTGACATGACAGGGACAGGCAAACTCAGACGAGAGGACAAACCCCGCGGGAAGAAGTGATAAAGCCCAAGTGTGGCCTTGAATACCAGAAGGGGATGGGTGGTGTTGACCTTCAGGATCAGGTTACAGCTCTGTTCCCAGTCATGCGACGCACAGTGAAAGGATATAGGAAAATATTCTTTTACCTCCTAGATATGTGTATTTTCAATTCCTTCACTGTGTATCACAAGATCGCTGCTAACAGAAAGACGAGCTACACGGACTTCCGAACTAGCATTGCGCAGCAGCTACTAGAGACTGTTCAGTTGCCGGAGTACTCGGTTCGAGGTCGACCTTCAGCGAGCACCACCCCAACCAGATTACAAGCTAAATCATGGGCCCACTTTCCCATGCGTATTCCCCCTACAGAGAAGAAATCAAAAGTCACAAGAAGGTGTGTTGTATGCTACAGCCAGGGTAAAAGAAGCGAAAGTTGCTGGCAGTGCAAAAAGTGTGGCGTAGCTCTTCACTTAGAAGAATGTTTTGAGGTGTACCACACCCAGCAGACGTACTAAAATAGTGGCATTGGTAAGTTTATTACTTCTTTTTGAGTTTTTGAGATAAATGTATGTTACGGTGTAACGCAATTTACCCTACCCTGTGAACCTATTTTGAACTGGCAACTTCGCCGTAGAAAAAAACTTAATTATTCTATACGACTAAGCGTATGGTTTCCCTCGTACACTAAGAGTTTTAGTGATACTCATTGAACATTATTTATATGCCTTATTGTGGACTAATGACTACGTCAATACATTCTCGCAATTATGTATGGTGTGGACTGTTTCATTCCTCGTCTAATATGTGCTGCTACCTTCTGTCAATCACCCACAATAGAGTTCCCCTCCCTGCGCGCTCTTCTACCTATCGGAGCGCGGCTACTGCCTGAGGGAGCAAGCCTCGCCATTTTGGACTATCAACAGTTCGTTGTTGAGAGTCATGGAGTGCAGTTGCGTTAATGGGATTCTCAAGATGTTGGCGTGTTGTTGGAAAATAGACCCCGGCTGAGGGACCTGAGATATGGGTTTGAAACCCATTTTACTTCTTCTTCTGCATCGTCCCATTTTAAAAAAAGGTTTTAACTAATTCTGTCCTGGGAAACCAAACTCTTCTGTAAGCGTCTGAAGGTATGTGAGGATCTAACTCATCTTCGCTGAGCGTCTGCTTCACTCAAGTAAGTGGTTCATCATTTGGCAAGTTATATCCTGTGATTATGAAACTGCGAGGAAATTCATGTGATCCGTGTTTCGAAATTAACTATTTCATGGTGAAGTTTGTGAAATTAATATTTTTTTGGGGAAACTACAAACCGGACGGACGTGTGGTTATTTCTACTAAAATATCAAGCTTATAGGCATGTAAAGACTATGAAAATAAGGAGATTTACTTATTAACCATCATTTTCACCCGTTAATTAATCATGTAAATTCAAATTGTGTCGCGGCACTCTGTTGCCTTTATTCTGTGCGAGGTTTTGCAGTAGCATATAATTCTAGTTTCCTTGTTCTTTTTAAGGGAATCTTGTTTTTTTCTGTTGTTTCGGTATTTTAAGTTTAGTGTATTTCTAGCTTTATGTTGGGTTTCTCGCCTTGGTTGTGCCTTGTACCTTATTGGGGGACGCGGCGTGTTTTTTGGGTTGCCATGGCAACGCTTTTCTTTTGGGGCGAGATTGTTAATTGTTGCCGGTGGGTTTTGCGTGTTGGTTGTGTGACCTAAGATTACTGATGTATTTTCGACTGATGTGAAAGATTTCCCTATCCTCGCTTGGTCTCTTCTTGTTTTCCTCCTGTTTTTCTGTGTGATTATCGCTCGTGGGTTTAATTTTCGCCCTTGTAGTTTATTAATTGGGCTAGAGTTTTATGTTTCTGCGAAGCCTCATTTTGCTAACTATTTCAATTAAACTGATCAAATGAGTGGGTTTTCCCAAGGTTTAAACTTTAGTTTTAATTTCATTTTAGTTACGTTAACAAACGGGCCCGTGTACACTTTCTGTAGTCAATTTAAGTTTTTATTCGTATAATGATCTATAATAGTAAGGTTATCAATCCAAACCTTTTTTCTTGTAATGAATTTGGTGTTATGAATTAGAGCCATTTCCTTTTAGCTAATGAGTTCCATCAGTGTTATTACCTGATAGGTCTACGTTTTCAGTCTGTGTTATTCCTTTTTTTTTTTTTCACTGTTCATTTTCAAACTAAACAATTTTATTCTCTCAGATGGGACGATGTTAGTTTTGGTTAAATGATAAGATTTCATTCCTTGATTAAAATTTTTGAAAAGTTAATCAAGAGTTTTCTTTCATTATCCAATGGTTCAATGCCGGGACAAGGAATTTTATCCATTTCCTCTGGGTGATTTTATGGGTCGCATGGTAAGTACCTGGTTAGTGTAATTTTCTTACCTTGTTTCCGACTTTCATCTTGCTTTTGGTTCTGTCTATTTCACACCGATTCATAGGTTGTACCGACCGGTGTTTGTTTGCTAACCGCTAGTGTGGTGACTTACTGCGCTGGTGGCTTAGTAAAGTGGTAGCAGAAAGCTTTGGTTGTTTTTTTTCCTTAGGCGCGTTGGTAACCATTTTTTCCTTTTCCCCCATTTCCTGGTTAATTGTACTTGTGATGGCGTTGAAGCGCTGGATTATGAAGGATGACTGTGTATGGTAATTATATGCATAATTGTGAAAAGAAATGCATTCATCTTGTTTAAAGGTATTACCTTTTGTTTCATGTGATTATCTTCATGGAGTTCTGTGTCTTTCGCCTTCGTGGTGTTTTGGTGTGTTTCGGGTCATGTGTACAGTTGGTAGCTCTCCTCTACCAGCTGTTTGGTTCCGGTGTAGCTGCTTCCTCGTTTCCTGCTTCTCAGGTGACCTGTATCTTTTCCTCTCTTGTTTCTTCATAAATTGGTGAGTACGGCATTATTGATTTAATTTGGAATTTGGTGTATTATTGTAAACCTTGAAACTGTTGCTAGTATTTATATTTGGACACAAATCGATTGAGCTTGGGCTTTGAGCATGCTACGGTTTGCAGTGTGCTCTCCGTGATTCGTGTGACATATTTGTTTTGATATTTTAAAAACAACGTGTGTGTTCTCTATACTACTTCGGTGTGCATTAATTTTAATTTCTACTTGGTAAGCTCGTGTGATTTTATTCACCGTGTGAACTGCAGTTGGTTTTTGGTTTAAAGTATGATGTGATAGTTCGTGATCTGGGAACGCTTTATTATATTATTTGTCCTAGCATTGTGTTTTGATTCCCAGATTTAGTGTGGTGATTATAATTAGTGTTGTTTCCTGGCCTGTGTATTTGTCAAGGTGTGTACCTACATTTTATATGAGAAACTACTGTTTCTTAGTGTGTTCTGCTGTACTAGTACTGGCGTGTGAACGGAAATTTTACTTAACCTAAATTTAGGCCTAAGCATCGTGTGTCATTCATTTGTGCCACTGGTATTGTACCATCATATATCGGAAATTATCTTCTCCTAGCATCGTTATTACCTGGTGCCACGTATTTTAATTGTTTCTGGTGTAGTGTGATTTCCCTGGTGGTCGTGTTTTCCGTGCCCTTTGTGCATATGTATGTATAAAATCGACCTTGGGCTTGCTCGTACGGTTTTCATGCTAGCTCTGATTTTTCTAAATTAAGTGAAACCTAACCGGTGGTGAATTATTTATGCTGGTTTTGAATTTAATACGCTCTATTGTGTATCAGTAACCTTGGCCTGGCAACCTTATTTAACCATTATTGTTTTACGTTTTCATGCAGTGTCTTGTGGCCAGTTACGTCATTTACTGGTGTGATAGCTTGGCAAGCCTGTAATGCCTGTATTAACCTGTGTAGCATCTGTTTTGATTATTTATGGCCTGTTGATGTGATGGCTCTGCTTTTGTTGCGTGTTTGCTGATCTGTGCTAGCTGTGAGGTTGGGGTTTGCAAAATTGCATGAATGAAGTATTTCATTTTTACCCTGTCTCACGGTTGGTATGGATTGGCGAACTGCTGGGCAGAGGTTTGAGTCATTCACCCACCTCGTCCTTAATATTATGTGTTATGGGGAAAGCATTGGTTACGGTTGTATACGGTTAACTTGTGAACCTTTTACCTGCGATGTATGTGATAATGTGCTGTTGGAAACTACCTTTGGCCTAATTGATATCGTTCTTATGCTCGCCTTGCTTCCTTTGAAAATTTATTGAGATCTACTGTTGAAAATTGTTTAACTAACCTTCTATTTGATATGAGCAGCCATGTATTAGTAACTTTTGACTTATAATTATTTCTGAATTGTTTAAAATTGGTAACCTTTCTGGGCTACTTGAGGTTCGGTCATATTTTCTTGTGGTGATATCTTGACTGAGTATTGAAATTATATCTCCTGTATATTTTTGCTGGAGTTCTGGGGGCTGTCGTTGGTGATATGTTCGTGTGCCTGCTGGGCGATTGTTGGCCTATGCTGATTGTGGGGCTCGTGTTCGCCTATGGCGTGAATATGTACTATTCTTACCCTGTCTCGGTGTTGGTGTGGGCTGGTGAGTTGGTCAGGGGTCACTCGAGTTATTTCACCAAGGATTCTGTTTGTGTGGGGTTATTGTGTAGGCATTCGTTGTTGTTGAATTCTGTCTGTCGGTGACAGTGTGGATGTCTTGTTGACCCTCTGTCTGGACCTATTCAGGTCTTTACTAGTTCATCCGTGCTGGTTATTGGTTGCAGGTAGTCTTCTATTTCTAACGGATACCGTGCTCTCCTATTAATTTAACCTGTTCCCTTGTTGTAGTGTGGTCACTTAGTGTGTGGCTTTCCTCAAGTTTCTGGCTCATACATTTTGGTCTTGCTTTAGTTAACTTATGATTTCTGAAAAAGGTTGTCCTGTTAACCTCCTTGCGGTTAGGTCTGGTTCATGTGTGGATATTCTTAGGTGGCTAGTAGTTTCTTGTATGGTTTGTGGTACTCTGTCGTGGTCATAGTCTTCATAGAATTCCTATGTTCTGAAAATTTATAACCTATTTGTATTTAATTACATTCCATTTTGAGTTGTGGATTCCATCGGCCTCCCTACCATTTCTACTGTGTTGGATTGCTGTTGAGCTAATGTGATCTGTAGCCTGAGGATGGAAAAGCCTCTTAACCTAATAGGATTGGGTGCAGATCGGTGTTGGGTGATGATATTGGTACCAAGTATTTGTTGTTTGGGGTTTATATTTCGGAGTGGGCATGATAGTTTCGTAGCATGTCGTTGAGGGTTGTAAGTGTCCCTTTTTCCCTATCGAGGTCTGGCGCATGCGTGTTGGAGCTATAGTCATGGTTATTTTATGGTTTCTGCGTTGTGTTGTTGGCTCATTATGACATGTCAGGTATGGACTGGTTGTTGGTCTTATTATTGTACCTTGTGTCTTCGTAGATTTGGAAATACCCTTCGGTGTGGGTCTATTGCTCTGATGGAATGATTTTAACTTGTGTTATGTAACTTGTTGGCTCTGTGTGTCCTGGTTTCTTCACTTTTGGTCTCTCTGCGTTACCTGTTGACCCGACGTTATCTTGTGTTCTATTGGTACTTCTTGTTAAAGCTCAGTTAATGTTCACCTGTCACTCTTTGACATTTTTTTTTTCTCTCTTCAGTGGATCTAATTTGTCTTTTGACAAGGTTGTTTGGTCATCTTGCCGTTCTATGGGATTATTAATCTGGTATGGGACGGATTATTAGTTCATAGGCGGTACCGAAGTCGCCCAACTGTTAGATTATGGGGTCTGTATGTTGTGTTCCTTTATTCTTCATTATCGTTGAGCATTTGCTAACGACCTGCCATCTTTTCTGCCATGTATATTTTATTTTACCTTGTTTCCTGGTTGTATGGAAGGGTACCTGCTTAGCGGTGATGCGGCAGTATGAATCTGCGGATGTCATATATTATTAGCCCGGCTAGTTCCGAGGTCTTGTAAAAGACAACCGGTAGTTTAGGTTGCGTAGGTCATTGCTCTAATTTCCTGATGGTCACTTGGTTTGAGGTGGATTTCATCGCCTTTTCTTACTTAATCAGGTGTCCTGCGTGAAAACATGTTGTTGTGAATTCAATGAAGTTTGAGGATATGTGACTTCGGATTGGTTTTCCCTCCTGAATTTCTTTCATCCATTTTCTATTCCGTTATTCCTTGGTGTTATCGAAGGAACCATTATGTGTTTATTATTATCCATCCCAAAATTAATCTTGGCTTGGTATTGTTGTTGCTTGTTCGGTTGTTGATGACAAACATTTAGCGCGCCTCACCATCTTATTGAATCAGAAGTCTCCTTTCGTACTGCCAACGTTATCTTGTCTCGAAGACTTTTCCTCTAACCCTAGGATATTTTCATTTTCCTAGACTTGCCGTAGGTGTGTGATATTCTTGAATTGAAGTTATGTTTCCTCTCTGTTCTCTTATTTAATCAGGTAATGTGTTGTGATTGGGAATGTTGAACAAGTAAGGGGTGCAAATTTTACTTGATGCCTGTGATAAAGTCTTGAGAAATTTTAAAATCCATTAATTGCTCCCCGAGCGGTAGTATTGAGGTGGTTTGGTAAGTACATGTGATGTATGCCTTAACTTAGTGTGTCACCAAGTTTAGTGTTCTGGTGGGTACTGTTATTTAACTTAGCGTTGTGAATTTTTGATATTGTGGTGACGTTAACTGGTAACGGACTTCCGCTGAGTGGTGAATCTGTAATTGATTATTGCACTGCTGATTGAATCTGGTGTCGAAATTACTATTTTCTAAAACTTGGACGTGTGCACTCATTTAAGTGTCGTTCATTCTGTATTGATGGAATTTGGAGAGTTACTTATGTTTGTGGGGTTTACTCTTGTACTACTTCGTAGGCTAACCTATGCTCTTATGTGGTATGCTTTGGCTCTGGCTCAGTCGATTGTAGTTTGAAATTTTAAATTTAAATCTGTTACTGTAATTGGATCTTAGTTATCCGTTAAATGTATTCACCAATTTTAACTGTTTTTCCCTTTGCTTTCCTTCTTGCTCCTCGCTTCCTGTTTTGCTGTTATGACAATTTTGATTTTGATTTTGGAGATGAAACAAGAGGCTGTATTTCTTGATAATCTAGAGAATATTTATTTCCTAACCTGTAATAAAGTACTTAATCTTAATATTCTTTAAACGGGTGAATTGTAATATGTAACAGGCTTTACTAGAAGCGCACTGCCTAAAGAGTGTAAATTCAGCTAAACCTAGCTGTTTTAGACGTTAGGTAAATGGAACCCTGTTTGAGGGAAGCGTGATCTGTTTACTAAACTGTAGCCACCACAAACTTGAACTGAAGTGAGGATTGTGATATTAAAATGACTCAAGGTCGGTGTGTTATTGTTATGCATACATGAAGTCGTCATTTGTGGTCTCTATCTAATGTGGACATGATTTGAAATTTAGCTTACTTCTTGACCACTAAACTGAACTGGAAGCTATATCAGTGAATACACTAGGCTTCGGGGGGAGAGGGCTGTTACGGTGTAACGCAATTTACCCTACCCTGTGAACCTATTTTGAACTGGCAACATCGCCGTAGAAAAAAACTTAATTATTCTATACGACTAAGCGTATGGTTTCCCTCGTACACTAAGAGTTTTAGTGATACTCATTGAACATTATTTATATGCCTTATTGTGGACTAATGACTACGTCAATACATTCTCGCAATTATGTATGGTGTGGACTGTTTCATTCCTCGTCTAATATGTGCTGCTACCTTCTGTCAATCACCCACAATAGAGTTCCCCTCCCTGCGCGCTCTTCTACCTATCGGAGCGCGGCTACTGCCTGAGGGAGCAAGCCTCGCCATTTTGGACTATCAACAGTTCGTTGTTGAGAGTCATGGAGTGCAGTTGCGTTAATGGGATTCTCAAGATGTTGGCGTGTTGTTGGAAAATAGACCCCGGCTGAGGGACCTGAGATATGGGTTTGAAACCCATTTTACTTCTTCTTCTGCATCGTCCCATTTTAAAAAAAGGTTTTAACTAATTCTGTCCTGGGAAACCAAACTCTTCTGTAAGCGTCTGAAGGTATGTGAGGATCTAACTCATCTTCGCTGAGCGTCTGCTTCACTCAAGTAAGTGGTTCATCATTTGGCAAGTTATATCCTGTGATTATGAAACTGCGAGGAAATTCATGTGATCCGTGTTTCGAAATTAACTATTTCATGGTGAAGTTTGTGAAATTAATATTTTTTTGGGGAAACTACAAACCGGACGGACGTGTGGTTATTTCTACTAAAATATCAAGCTTATAGGCATGTAAAGACTATGAAAATAAGGAGATTTACTTATTAACCATCATTTTCACCCGTTAATTAATCATGTAAATTCAAATTGTGTCGCGGCACTCTGTTGCCTTTATTCTGTGCGAGGTTTTGCAGTAGCATATAATTCTAGTTTCCTTGTTCTTTTTAAGGGAATCTTGTTTTTTTCTGTTGTTTCGGTATTTTAAGTTTAGTGTATTTCTAGCTTTATGTTGGGTTTCTCGCCTTGGTTGTGCCTTGTACCTTATTGGGGGACGCGGCGTGTTTTTTGGGTTGCCATGGCAACGCTTTTCTTTTGGGGCGAGATTGTTAATTGTTGCCGGTGGGTTTTGCGTGTTGGTTGTGTGACCTAAGATTACTGATGTATTTTCGACTGATGTGAAAGATTTCCCTATCCTCGCTTGGTCTCTTCTTGTTTTCCTCCTGTTTTTCTGTGTGATTATCGCTCGTGGGTTTAATTTTCGCCCTTGTAGTTTATTAATTGGGCTAGAGTTTTATGTTTCTGCGAAGCCTCATTTTGCTAACTATTTCAATTAAACTGATCAAATGAGTGGGTTTTCCCAAGGTTTAAACTTTAGTTTTAATTTCATTTTAGTTACGTTAACAAACGGGCCCGTGTACACTTTCTGTAGTCAATTTAAGTTTTTATTCGTATAATGATCTATAATAGTAAGGTTATCAATCCAAACCTTTTTTCTTGTAATGAATTTGGTGTTATGAATTAGAGCCATTTCCTTTTAGCTAATGAGTTCCATCAGTGTTATTACCTGATAGGTCTACGTTTTCAGTCTGTGTTATTCCTTTTTTTTTTTTTCACTGTTCATTTTCAAACTAAACAATTTTATTCTCTCAGATGGGACGATGTTAGTTTTGGTTAAATGATAAGATTTCATTCCTTGATTAAAATTTTTGAAAAGTTAATCAAGAGTTTTCTTTCATTATCCAATGGTTCAATGCCGGGACAAGGAATTTTATCCATTTCCTCTGGGTGATTTTATGGGTCGCATGGTAAGTACCTGGTTAGTGTAATTTTCTTACCTTGTTTCCGACTTTCATCTTGCTTTTGGTTCTGTCTATTTCACACCGATTCATAGGTTGTACCGACCGGTGTTTGTTTGCTAACCGCTAGTGTGGTGACTTACTGCGCTGGTGGCTTAATGTATACTCATAAGAATAACTCAACTTCATCTTCTTGACTTCTTTCCACACCTCTCCCGCCTTAAGTGGACATAATACCAATTTAATGGTCCGTTATTGGACATTACAAACCTTCCAGCCAACTCATTCCCGGTTGCCTGTGTTTCGCCCCTATATGCTAAGTTGAGCTCATCAGTTGGTACTCAGCACACCCACCAAGACGCATGGCCAGTGCATACCGTGTAGGCCACTGCATAGGCCACTTGTAGTCACCAGCAGTGCCAATGCACTATGACAGACAATTACGAAACGCTGGCAACCAGGAATGAGATAGCTGGAAAATTGATAATGTCCAATAACGGACCATTTGTATTGGTATTATGGGAAGGACTGATCAAGGGGTTGAATTCTTTTTATGGGGATACTTATATCTTAAAAACTGAAGATGTTACAGATGTGGGGATAGGTTTGGAATTTCCTTTAAAAATAAAAAATAAACATGTATTTACTTTTTCGACTTGAGAGAAGACTGTTTCTCACATGTACAGTTCTATGTCACATGGTCGTCTTAGCCCCAAAAGGTAATACCACAAACATGGTTTACAAAGAATTTATGGGGTAAATGAAACTCGATTTTTGGGTGAGTTTTTATACTTTAGGAATTTTCAGATAATGTCTTAGTACAATGCCGAGGAACGATTACTTTGATCAAATTACGAAATCCACGTGAGCGATGCCACGGGTAATTGCTAGTGTTTGATAAATTTCGAAGTTTCTTGATGTGATTTAAGAAAGAACTAGGTAAACAAATAATAGGGAATATGTCACATGGATGACAGCCCTAAATGCACATTAGTGGTGATTTATTTATTAATTAATTGACTGATACGCACACAACACTGTTCTTTACGCAGTACTGCTAATGTTGAGATGGGACTTAAAGTTGTCACAAGAGACTAAGAAAGAATATTAAGGAAACTGGAGCACACTTTACTGAAATTCACATTTATACAGGCAATATGTGATTTCTCACCTGGACACCAGCCACCTTCTTGTTGTAAAAGAATTCATTAGGTCTCTCCTTGAGACGGAACTTGGAGTAATGGTGCTGAGCTTCATCCAGGTACTGACTCTCATTGGTCGCCTTGTACAGCCAAGCTGCAGCCCATGTCAACTCATCACCATAATCTGTAGACCTGTCAACAGATTGTTACCCAGAAATTAATAAGCGATCATCAGAGACCACTTTTAACAATATATATATATATAATTTAACCACCTAATCAATACAAAATATTATAATCTACAAAGATTGATTGATTAATTAATTAATTAACTAATACAGAACCGCAGCTGAGGCGAGGCTGAGGGCTCGGCTGGCAAGCTATTGCTTCCCACCAGCCGGGCAATAGAAGAGCAAGCTAGCCTGACTGCCCGATAAATTATAATACACTTTAAAACCATTCACCCATGATTAGAATTTTGGCATCCCAATAAGGGATGTTTTGAGAATTTACATACTCATGTAAGTGAAACAACGCTTCGTCTGAGAAGAGAATGAGATTAGGATCAATTTCTCCGTAATGCACTTAATTTAAAATCCACTCACTAAATCTAATCCTACACACAGGATCACCCAGTACATTTATAGGGCTTTAACTTAAGTAAGTTCGTAGCCCTTTGTATGGAACCATAAGAAATTCCTGTTTGCTGAGAAGATTTCTCAGAAGAATTTTTCAGGTGTTGTCCAATGTCTTCATGAATTTCTTCCATTAGCACTGTATATTGCCTTCTTTGCTTCTTAGCATTAATATTTCACATTTCATAAAATTTATTAACCAATCTATGGGCCGTTCCATAGCTTGGAACTCTAACATCTGGGAATCTATCTTGAAATAATCTCTTAAGAGCACGAGCAGATTATGTATGGAGATATGAATCATAAACACTCAATGTGGAATAGAATTATAAGGCCCATTATTCTGCTTTTACAGCCTCACTGAACTGCTTCATACAATCATTTTCTGGTCATCTCCTTTGATAAGTTTTCTTTCCCAGTAGCTTTTCATTCGTTCTGATCTTTTCTGTAATTCCTTGTCTGTAAATACCCTTTTCATTGTAGTCAATTTTTGGTTTAAGTCTTCTTCTTTCTTCGATTTTGCCTATGTAAGGACCACGGAAAGTAACCCTGTGCATTCATTTTAATCCTTCTTTTCTTGACTTCCAATAGTTCTTCATCCTTTAACTTTGCTGTTTCCTCCTCTCGTGTCCAGATGTTGTTATTGTCTTTCCTCTTTTCCTTCTCCTGGAAATCCTTGAAATTTTGTATCAATCTTCTGAAAGTTGCTCTGTCTTGTATTACATCATCTGTTTTTCCCACCTCTGTCAAGTATTTTTTTTTACTCCTTGGATCCACTGGTCACCATTTTTGCTCTTGTAAATATGGTTAAACACTTGTTTTGTCAGTCTACTGTTATCTATCCTCATTATGTGACAAAAAATGTAATTCTCCTCTTTCTGATCGTGTCTAACAGCCTTTCATTTTCTTCATCCTTGTATACCTTTTTATTCCTCCTATGTCTAAACTCTACTTACTTCATTTTCAATGGTCCCCAAATTTTCCTCAATATTTTCCTTTCTTTTTTCTCTCTATTTCACCAGCTTTCATAGAGAACATGCATTCTGTGGCTTACAGACTCTCTAGTTTGATTACTGTGTTGTAGTGTTTGATTTTAGTTTTCCTTGAGAGATTCTTCTTATTGTAGGTATCATTCATGAGTTGGTATGCTAGTTGTAGTTTTTTCTTGCTCTTGATCTGTTTGCTTTCTTATAGAGTCCTTTAACCTGAATTATTTCACCTAGGTATTTAAATTTATTAACCCTTGTTGATTTTCCCTACCCTGTTTTTAGCGCTGTGGGTGAATCCCTAATATTTGACATGAATTTAGTCTTCTAAAAAGACATCTGAAGTCCAAGTTTTCCTGCTATTTGTTTCAGAAGGTTGATTTCCTCTAAGGCAGTCTCTATACTTTCAGAGAGGATTGCTATGCCATTAGCAAAGGCGTTAAAGTTTACACCAACCCCTTTGTGCTTTGAACCTAATCTTATCTCTTGCTGGAGTCCCCTTTCTTTAAGTCTTTCTTCCCATATTCTTATTACCTTTTCCAGGACAATACTAAAAATAATCGGGGAAAGCCTATCTCCCTGCCTGAGATTCAAATTCATCTGAGATCTCTCCCATAAATTTCACTCTGAACCTTGTTTCAGTCAGAGTTTGGCTAATTATATTGATTGATGTTTAGTAGCAAAATTCTGTCCACTGAATGGTATGCTTTTTTGAAGTCCGCAAAAAACAGTGCAGTTTTTGTTCTTTATAACCCTGTTTTAGTTCTATAGTTTTCAGGTTTAGAATATGTTCTGCACATGATCTGCCTTTTCTGAACCCACTTTCGTATTCTCCAATTTGTTTGTCTATTATTGGTTCAACTCTATTATGAAGAGCTTTTGACACTATTTTATATGTAACTGCCACTAGGGAGATTCCTCTGTAATTGTCGACATCTGTTCTGTCACCGTTCTTATATAATGGGTGTATCAGTGTGTTCTTCCAATCATCAGGGATTTTCTCCGTTTGCCAGATTTCTTGTATTATGTTTGTCATTTCCTGTCTTGCTTGACTGCCTGCTTCTTTCCACAGTTCTGAAACAATCAAATCTTCCCCTGCAGCCTTATTGTTTATCAGACTTCGGATTATGTCATATTTCTTTCTCATCTGGTGGGTCTAAAGGATTTAGCTTTTGTGTGTGGTTGACTGAATTCTAATCTTTTTACAGGTTCTTCACAGTTCAGTAGTTTTTCAAAATAATGTGCCAAAATTTCACAACTGTCCTTGTTGTTTAGTCCAATTTTTCCATTTTTGTCTTTAAAACCGAAACTGGTTGGTTGATACTTTGTTGTTTCCTCTTTGAATGTTTTGTAAAGTCTTATTTCTTAAGTCTCATTTGTATGTTTTTCTATTTCTTTCAATTTTCTGTTTTGTTTTGAAAATATATACTGTATATTTTGTGTGGCTATTTCTCACCGAGTGCAACCCTTGTAAGGCAGATCCTCCAATGAGGGTGGGCGACATCTGCCATGTGCAGGTAACTGCGTGTTATTGTGGTGGAGGATAGTGTTATATGTGGTGTGTGAGTTGCAGAGAAGTTGGGGACAGCACAAACACCCAGCCCTCGAGCCACTGGAATTAACAATGAAGGTTAAAATCCCCAACCCAGCCGGGAATCAAACCCAGGATCCTCTGGAAAAAAGGCCAGCATGCTAACCATTTAGCCATGGAGCCGGACTGTTTTGCAAATAATTTGGAGTTATTTGTAGTTCTTCCATATACTCTCTAATTTCCTTAATCCATCCTACTTGTTGCTTCGAATTCCAGAGTTTCTCTATTATTTTTCTTGGTAATCTGGTTTCTGGTGTCCTCATAATGTGACCAAAGTCAAAGAGATCCTCTTCTTCCTCTTCTTCCGTACAGTATCTGTGATGGGCTCTAGTTCCCTATATACCACTTCATTTGGCACTATCCACCATTGTCCATCTTTATGATATTTTTTATTTATGCATATTCTAGATATTCTTCTCTCTACTTTTAGGATTTTGTCGTTTGTGTTTCTCTGAGTGACTTCAAAAAGAGTTTCACTTCCGTATGTCACCTCTGGCTGAACCACCGTCTTGTAATGTTTTAATTTTGTTTTGATCGAGAAACATTTTTTATTGCATGTAGACCATGTTAATTTTTTTAGCTTTTATCATTTTATTAGTTCCTTCTTGTCATGCAGGTTTCTCGTCCAAATTGTATATAATAATAATTTCTCCAAGGTATTTAAATTCTTTCACTATTTTTTTTATATTTTTATTTGCAAATTGACCACTTAGGACCATGTTACATTTTTTTTCTTTGTCTGAACTTTCCTCTCTGAAATTTTCTCCACATTTTTGTAGAGTTCATTGTTGTTCCAAAGTTTTTTATTATTATTATTATTATTATTATTATTATTATTATTATTATTATTATTATTATTATTATTATTATTATTATTATTATTCTCATTATTATTATTATTATTATTATTATTATTATTCTCATTATTATTATTATTATTATTATTATTATTATTATTATTATTTTCTGTTGATTAGGCCTACTGAGACAATGGGGCTTGTATCTTCTCATCACGCCAGATTTCTTTCCTCCATCCATATTAGTCTGCTGGTCCCTGTGTTCTTCCTATTAGTAAGTGACGGAAAAATTTCCCACTGGATGGCTTGCTGAACTCATGCAGGATCCCCAATTCTTCCAGATCCGACTTGACTGAAAAGATCCACTTGTTCCGGGATGCCTTCCCTCCACCTGCCACAGCAAAGATCCTGCTGGCAAATATGCAGAGGTGCATGTGGATTAGGTGCCCATAGGAGGTCAGGCGCCTTTTTCTTATACACATGATGATATCTTCCTGATAATATTATTACCATTTTCCATTATTCTCACTTCACTTTGCACACAGGTGTTGCTCCAACTGAAATATGAAATAAACTGCATTATGAGACAAAGACAGAACCGGCAGACCCCCCCGGCTCCCCTCCCAACCGTACAGCTCTCCGCTTAGTCATTCTCAGCTGCCACTCCAGTACCAAGATAAGTGGATGACCCAGTATATAGGCTACAGCATATTGTCAATTTCTTTTTTTTTTTTTTCTGGGTACTTACTCATAAAACTCCGCTGCACCTTTGATGGTCTCGTGGTAGAGTCCACGGTACTGGTTGGCAAAGCGATACAGTTCCCTGGCGTGTTTCAGACAGAGGGCAGAGTACTCGGGGTTTTCGTGTCTGAACACTATGGAGACTGCCGCAAGAGATGCTGCTGTCTCTCCAGCAAGATCTGAACCTGGAATGTAAAGTATTGATGATGTAAGAAATTGTGCGACTGATGAAATTTAAAGATCATGGACCTGCTATTCCTGACAACGGCCAATGTATCAAAGAATTTATTTATTTATCCATGTCCAAAATCATGACAATATATTTACAACTACTCTATTTACACTTTGTCTCTCCAGTATTCAACTGAATGCAAGGATTAATGCACCCTAGATAAAGTAGTAAAAGACAACAGCGGTCACATGTGATTACCAGGAGAAAGATCTCTTCAAATCAAACATCAAGTTGCACCCTTGTCTGTTCTATTGCACTCTTTGCTACCAAGTGCAACAACACAAATCAATCTCTTGGTAGAAATAGCCAACAAAACAGGTTTGAGAATATTCACAGAAAAAACTAAATTTATTACAAACATCAAGAACGCTCGAAAATTTTTGGCAACAGATATTGGTCCAGTAGAAAGAGTAACGAAATTCAAATATCTGCAAGAAATAATTCAAGAAAATAGTTTAGACAAATATGAAGTAGAAGAAAGGGTACACAAGATGGAAAGAGCATATGATATCACAAAGAAATTTTATAACAAAAAGTGTCTATCTAAAAATCTTAAAATATGGCACTATACTACAGTGATGAAACCATAATACCTATATGCAAGTGAATGCCTGCTACTAAACTATAGATTAGATAAACCTGAGGTACGGTATTAGAAAGGAGAATCATGAGAAAAATCTTAGGCCCTGTGAAAAAACAGAAATATGGAAATTAAGATCTAACGATGAAATATACAGGAACTTAGAAAACATAACAGAAACCATAAGAAAAAGGAGATTGCAATTTTTTGGACATTTTTACAGAATGGATGATTCCAAATTAACAAAAAGGATTTTCAAGTAGGCCTACCTTTGGGACAAAAAGGCAACAACTAGCTGGATTCAAAAAGCAAAGAAAGATTTAGAAAGAAATAATATAAGAGAAGAAGAAACTACGGACAGAGAGATTTTTAGAAAGAGGGTAGTAAGTATGGAAGGATTCCAAGGAAGACCGAACAAGAAACCTGTGCGAAGTGGTCCGAGGACAGAAAGAAACAGCATAGTGAAAGGATGAAAGAACATTCGAAGGAACAGAAGAGAAAAAAACAAAGTATGAAAAACTGAATTGAAATTGGCACGTGGTCCTTAGCAGGCCTCATCGGAAATAACAACAACAACAACAACAACAACAACAATAATAATAATAAATAATAATAATGTTTCTGGCTTTATGTCCTACTAACTACTTTTGATGGTTTCCAGTGCCGGAATTTTTTCCCACATAAGTTCTTTTACGTGCCAGTGAATCTACCACTGCGGGGCTGACTTATTTGAGCACCTGCAAATACCATCGGACTGAGCCAGGATCGAACCTGTCAAGTTGGAGTCAAAATACCAGCGCCTCAACTGTCTGAGCCACTCAGCCCGGCTGTCAATTTAGAACAGGCCCTCTCAGGGTGCATGCACCGATGTATCACGCAGCGCAAGGTGCAAAAGACGACTTCGCTAGATTGACCAGAGTGCAGACCCCTACTCCTTGATTCTGAGCAATAGCGCTGTCTTTCTCTTTCCCTACGCCTGTCTCGCTCCCTCCACCTGTCTTCCCCTTCCTCACTTATTCTGCAGCGCTCCATTATCTGAGTAGAGTTGAGCCGAGCTTAACCGAGCCACCTAGAGACAAAATGCTGGTCCAAAGCTCCAAACAAAGCCAAGTCGGACCAATGCACAGTGCGCAGATCGATCGATCATATTATCGATTCAATTCAGATTACATTTCCATTCAGTTGGCAGTATTACCGGAACCGGGAGATTTCCCTCCTTACTCCTCACCCCGTACAAAGAAATATCGCTAAAAGGTGCGAGGACTATAGTATCCCCAGTGGCCTTACGAGTAATTAACTCAGCGGTACAAAATACCGCTCCGTCAGCCAACGTTTTAAACTACATTTCTCAAGATCGCTTTGGAAAAATAAATGTAACAAGGATATTCTATTTGACACTAGTTTTCATTAGTCTTAATAATAATAATAATAATAATAATAATAATAATAATAATAATAATAATAATAATAATAATTTGAGATCAATGGTATTTGGTTAGAGAGAAGAGAGTTCTCCAACAAAATTATCTTTACACTGAAATGTTTAGACAGACAGACAGACAGACAGACAGACTGTTACAGGAAGTGAAAGTTGGGTGGACTCAGGATTACAAAGTACATATTTTCTGCGCACTTTTTAGCGATAGATGTCTGTACGGGTTTGAGGAGTAAAGAGGGAGCCCTCCCGGTTCCGTTAATACTGCCAACTGAATGGAAATGAAATCTGAGTTGAATCGATAATATGATCGATCGATATGAATTTTCTAAACCTTTGTTATCTTAAGCAAACAACTGTGTCACACACACTTTATATAACATTTCTCGATGCGAATCTTAGTCCTAGAGTATATTCTATAGTTTGGTTTGCTGTGTAAATAACCACGGCCGACTGGATCCCTGGCTGCGCTCGTAAGGAGCTCTCTAGAGCGACGCATCAAGTCGGCCGTGAAATAACAGTACTAGTACGTAAAGTGTACGCCAGATGTCGCACAGCGATGCATAAGCGATTCATAGTTTGTGTTTCAAAGTTTGCCAGTACGAATCTCGAATATTGCCGAGGTCGACCGCTTCATCACTAAGGTGATTTATCGCTAAAAAGTGCGCAGACAATACCAGACATTAAGACAGAGTGTGAATGATTGCTGGTGCAAACTGGTGGGAACAATGGCAGTAGGATAATCAGAATGAGGAGATAGAGGCTAAGTTAGGAATGACAATGATGGATGAGACTGCAAATAAATCAGCTTTAGTGGTTAGGTTATGTGAGGCGAAATGACAAAGTTATGTTACAGAGGTATTTCTGAACGTGAAAGCAAGATGAATCATTTACAGCAATCTTCAAGAAGTGCTTGAATAATATCAAGATATTAAAAAATTACCTGGATGTTGAGCATCAATCTTGTAGGCCGGCCTTGACATGTTGAGGTCCTCGGGTCGTCCCCAGAACTTGTGATCTAGCGCAAAATCTCCCACCTGACCATACAGCTCGTTAGGACTGACGTGACACTTGATGAAGTAGTCGGAGGCCCACTTGATGGCGCTCAGACCAGCTTTCAGTTGACCTGTTAACAAAGAGCACATCCTTAATACAAAGCTGGTCACTAAAATGACATCATCATGTAAACAAGAGCTGTCAGAACTTATATTATAATTTTTACCAACTTTTGTCTGGTGGTATACAATTTCTAATCACTAGATTTCATACCAAAAGCCTAGAGTCAAGTCCAAACCTTTCCGCAGTGTTCATATGGAGGAGGGTATACGGTGCTGTTGATGGTGGTTCGTCCGTCGGATGGAGACGTAAAGCTTTGAACAGACCTCTTAGTGTTATTCGACAGGCGTAGGCTACGTGCCGACACCGGGTTTCACCCTCTCCCTACCTCAACATCCTACATCCAGACGCGCGGGTCGCCCGTGGGCTTAGAATAGAAAGGCCTGCACCAGGCGAGCCGAACATGTCCTCGGACACTCCTGACATAACTACAATAAAAGCCGTACGGTAAGGTAAGTAAGGCTGGGATTGCAAACCAACCGCACACAATCTTAATAATTACTGTGGCGACTACTGTGTTGCACGTCATCATTACAATGCACACTAGCGGATAAACCTCAGGGGGCCGATGACCTTCGATGTTAGGCCCCTTAAAACAACAAGCAGCATCATAAAGCTCACGTCACTGTCTTCGTAATGTGCAGGCCGTACTGTACCTCCGATGACGTCACACAAAGAGGCGAACCGTTTCCTCCGTCCGACCCGTGTAATGCAAGGACGTGATGCGTCTGTATCTTTTGTAATTATGAAATATTTACAAATGTTGTATTAATATTACAGGTGAAATAACTAAAACCTGTAATCGTAAAGTAAGGTCTATGTAATTTTACGAGAAGTAGGTTTGAAGTGCGATCTACGCGGTCAAAGCTTCTGTGTTTTACTCGTCAATGTACCCAACAAATAATTATTATGCATTAATACAAATATGGAGACAACAAAACTGCAATAATAAACTTTACTTCCATACCTCTAGATGGCCATAAATACAGTAGCTTTCTTGCTTTTTTTGTTGTTGTTGTTGTTGACAGCTTCTGGCAGTATCCTTCGACTACTTCCTTGAGACCCTTTCTTCTATGCAAACATTTGTATCATATTTTATTTAGGAAAAGCCCATGTTTTCCCAAATATTAATGTACTGATCATCCAGATCTATTAGTTACTTCCCACATTCACGGAAACTGCCGAGGAATGGTTCTTACTCGCATTAATTTTTGGGAGAAAAGGCAGCACGTATTCAACATTACGAACCCAAGAAATAACCATATGTAGGTTCCATTGGTTACTGCCCATTTTTATAATTGTTCTGTATCAACAATAAAAAGCTCTGCTGTAAATCTGTGAAACAAGAAAGTCAAAAGCAGAACTCATCATCAGCTCTGGAAAATGAGTGAAACATACACCTTTATTCCTCGTAATAGGTATTTTTTCGGTTGGGATTTTCGTTTTTCGTAAAGGTAACCTGCCCCCATACGAAGAAAATGAAAACATTAATGTCTATTTACTTGTATAGTTGTATTTTCGCCGTGGTACGCACAAGTTCTCAGCGTTGTGGCAAATGCAAACTTTCGCACACTGCATTTAAATTTGTACCACAGTATATTTCCACAAAAACGTGTTATACGATAACAATTAAATGAATAAATTACACGAGAAGTATTACGTCCCTCGAATTTACATTATCTACCACGTGAAGATACCATGCCTAACCTAAACTATGAGGACTCATTATCTTAATAATAGCTGTTTACGTAAATCCTGATGGGATTTAAAGAAAAAACATCCAATATACTTCAATATAAATTTTTGTCTCTCAACGGTCACAATTATCCTAAGAATGCCCCCAATCCTTATGGATTACATTCACAAGTACAACTTGTAACATTCACTTAGCTCGCCTCAATCGATCAGCTGATTGGCTTGGCGCGCTTTCTACAGTACGGCCTGTATATTACGAAGGCAGTGCTCACGTTTTGCAACTTTTTAAAAACAAAAGCGTATCAAAATCCGCAAGGTTCTGGCACCGCCTTCTTGATTCGTATAGTTCGTTCCCCATCGTTCCCAAATTTGAAGAAAGAAAGAAAATATAGAATTTAGAAACCAGCTGATGTTCTTCGAAGATAAAGTCAGAAGTTACTTCCCATATCTGAACATAAATGCTTATGGCTGGGTAAGAATTTAACTTTTTTCATCTGAAGTTAGTGCACTTTCCTTGGTAGAAGAAGAATTTGCAGAGCTCGAGAAGTTAAAACACCAAAGAGACGATATGGACAAATTCTGGACTTAACTTCAAGATCAATCAATACTGATCTGCATTTAGGGCAGTCGCCCAGGTGGCAGATTCCCTATCTGTTGCTTTCCTAGCCTTTTCCTAAACGATTTCAAAGAAATTGGAAATTTATTGAACGTCTCCCTTGGTAAGTTATTTCAATCCCTAACTCCCCTTCCTATAAATGAATATTTGCCCCAGTTTGTCCTCTTGAATTCCAACTTTGTCTTCATATTGTGATCTTTCCTACTTTTATAAACGCCATTCAAACTTATTCGTCTACTAATGTCATTCTATGCCATCTCTCCGCTGACAGCTCGGAACATACCACTTAGTCGAGCAGCTCTTCTTCTTTCTCTCAATTCTTCCCAACCCAAACTTTGCAACATTTTTGTAACGCTACTCTTTTGTCGGAAATCATCCAGAACAAATCGAGCTGCTTTTCTTTGGATTTTTTCCAGTTCTTGAATCAGGTAATCCTGGTGAGGGTCCCATACACTGGAACCATACTCTAGTTGGGGTCTTACCAGAGACTTATATGCCCTCTCCTTTGCATCCTTACTACAACCCCTAAACACCCTCATAACCATGTGCAGAGATCTGTACCCTTTATTTACAATCATATTTATGTGATTACCCCAATGAAGATCTTTCCTTATATTAACACCTAGATACTTACAATGATCCCCAAAAGGAACTTTCACCCCATCAACGCGGTAATTAAAACTGAGAGGACTTTTCCTATTTGTGAAACTCACAACCTGACTTTTAACCCCGTTTATCAACATACCATTGCCTACTGTCCATCTCACAACATTTTCGAGGTCACGTTGCAGTTGCTCACAATCTTGTAACTTATTTATTACTCTGTACAGAATAACATCATCTGCAAAAGGCCTTACCTCTGATTCCACTCCTTTACTCATATCATTTATATATATAAGAAAACATAAAGGTCCGCTAATACTGCCTTGAGGAATTCCCCTCTTAATTATTACAGGGTCAGATAAAGCTTCACCTACTCTAATTCTCTGAGATCTATTTTCTAGAAATATAGCAACCCTTTCAGTCACTCTTTTGTCTAGTCCAATTGCACTCATGATGATTTTCCGGATCAGGCCAAACGGGCTCTTACGATTTTGTTGCCGTTTTCGACAGCGTATTGTTGAAGCCGGCGTTTCTGTAGTCACCAACATCATAATAGTTAAACGTGGCGGTTTAAATGTGCTGGCCGGGGTAGTGGCTAAGACGGTTAAGGTGCTTTCCTTCTGACCTCAACTTGGAAGGTTCGATCCTGGGTCAGTCCTGTGGGTTTTGAAGGTGGTCAAATACGTCAGCCTCGTGTCGGTTGATTTACTGGCACTCAGTACTTAGTGGGACGTAAATCAAGATGATTATAATTCATAAGCTCGAAGTAACAGACAATAAAATGGCGAGAATGATTGCTGGTACAAGCAGGTGGGAGCAATGGCAGGAAGATACTCTGAATGAGGAGATAAAGGCTAAATTAGGAATGAACTCGACTGATGAAGCGGTACATAAATTAGTTTCGGCGGTGCGGTCATATGAGATGAATGGAGGAGAATAAGTTATCTAGGAGAACAACGGACCTTTTTTTTTACAATTGTGTATTATGTCGCACCGACACAGATAGGTCTTATGGCGACGATGGGAGAGGAAAAGCCTATGAGGTGGAACGAAGCGGCCGTGGCCTTAATTATGGTACAGCTTCACCATTTGCTTGGTGTGGAAATGGGAAAGCACGGAAAACCGTCTGCAGGGCTGCCGACAGTGAGGCTCCAACTCACTATCTCCCGAATGCGAGCTAACAGCTGCGTGTCCCTAACCGCACGGCCAACTCGCTCAGTATGGACTCTCTTATGGAGGGTAAGTGAAGTAGAGGGAGACTAAGACGGCGATGATTAGACAGTCTCTAACGATTTAAAGCAAAGAGGTATAGAACTAAACCAGGCCATAGAATTAGTTACAATCAGAGGATTGTTGCGGCGATTAGTAAATTCAAAGAGGCTTGCAGACTGAACGCTGAAAGGCATAACAGTTCCGGTACATAATGAAGATGTATTATTATTATTATTATTATTATTATTATTCGACTCATTGGCTGATGGCCAGCGTTGAAGCTTTCGGTTCAGAGGGTCCCGGGTTCGATTCCCGACCGGGTCGGGGATTTTAATCGCGTCTGATTAATTCTTTAGACTCCTCTTCATATTCAGACAACACACTGCACTACCTAGCAGAAACACGTAATAGTGATCACATCCCACCATATAGGGTTGGCGTCAGGAGGGGCATTTGGTCGTAAAACAGGGCCAAATCCATATGTGCGACACAGTTCGCACCCGCGACATCACAGATATTATTATTATTATTATTATTATTATTATTATTATTATTATTATTATTATTATTATTATTATTATTATTATTATTATTTCTTCTTTCTTAATCTGTTTACCCTCCAGGGTTGGCTTTTCCCTCGGACTCTGCGAGGGATCCCACCTCTACCACCTCAAGGGCAGTGTCCTGGAGCTTCAGACTCTGGGCCGGGGGATACAACTGGGCAGGATGACCAGTGCCTCGCCCAGGCGCCCTCACCTGCTATGCTGAACAGGGGCCTTTCGGGGAATGGGAAGACGGGAAGGGATAGACAAGGAAGAGGAAAGGAAGCGGCGTGGCCTTAAGTTAGGTACCATCCCGGCATTTGCCTGGAGGAAAATTGGGAAACCACGGGAAAACACTTCCAGGATGGCTGAGGTGGGAATCGAACCCACCTCTACTCAGTTGACCTCACTAGGCTGAGTGGACCCCGTTTCAGCCTTCGTACCACTTTTCAAATTTCGTGACAGAGCCGGGAATCGAACCCGGACCTCCGGGGGTGGCAGCTAATCACACTAACCACTACACCACAGAGGCGGACATTATTATTATTATTATTATTATTATTATTATTATTATTATTATTATTATTTCCAGCTCCATGGCTAAATGGTTAGCGTGCTGGCCTTTGGTCACAGGGGTCCCGGGTTCGATTCCCGGCAGGGTCGGGAATTTTAACCTTAATTGGTTAATTCCAATGGCACGGGGGCTGGGTGTAGGTGTCGTCTTCATCATCATTTCATCCTCATCACGACGCGCAGGTCGCCTACGGGAGTCAATTCAAAAGACCTGCATCTGGCGAGCCGAACTTGTCCTCGGACACTCCCGGCACTACAAGCCATATGCCATTTCATTTCATTTCATTTCATTATTATTATTATTATTATTATTATTATTATTATTGTTGTTGTTGTTGTACCGGGCGGTACACCTCTACGACGCAAGTTCAAATCTTGCGCCAATTGAAACTTCTCTACTGGAGAAACCCGGAACTTTAACCACCGAACTAACTCTACTGGTTATCAGAAGATGTCACTGTGTGTTTTTTATTTGCTTTTGTTTTTCATTGATCGAGAAGTGGGAACATTCTCTAACAGAGGTCACTACCAAAAAAAACTATGATTATACACTTTAGTGTGAAGGAATAAACTTTCTTGAAGAAATTTTGTATTCATCAGTTGTGTCTTTACCAAATTTTGTTCTGTGGTTTGTGGGTTGGCAATATTAATCCTTTCTTTCCGCCTGTTTTGAATTTAACCAATCAGTAATTTCTGTAATATATTTTCCTCCAATCATAGCTTTCTTCTTCAAATTTCCATGTGTAATTCTTAGTCTACCAATAAAAATTGAGTGGGTGTGTCTACTCATTCCTGAAAGGTCTCGAATTTTCCACGAGGGTATAAAAACTGCTGATTTTCTTGTCTCGGGGCCACTCGTATAACATCTAACTCAGTGTGTATGAATATGTAGCAGGGGACGGGAAGCGCCTCGTTCTTCAGACAGCAGTTCTTCAACAAGGTAATGGCCTTTTAACATCTTTATTTCTTGCTAGCTCAGCAGTCTAACTCTCGGGGAGGGTTCGAAACCTTTAATATGTAACCCATCTCTTTAAAATGTAAATTCCTTTTCAGTCTATGTAAAAACTACAAATCTCTTTTACTGTAAAGCGGGGATAGAGAGTGCTTTACCCTCTCGAGCTCCCCTTCATATTTGAAATTGAGGTGACTACGTTTTCATAACCGTTTCTTCTCTTCCTTAATGTATTAAAGTTTTCTCATACGAGTCACCTCCCTAGCTTGCGATTAGCCCCTGTGTATCGGCCTAGAGCCACTTAGGTTTTAAAATGTGTATTTAGGAGTGCAAGCTCACGCTTCCAGTCCTTTCTGTACTTTGGGCCAGTAACTTAACCTGATGTTTTGTTTTCTTCATGCGAAGGCCCTGTAGGTTGGGTATTAAATACCCCTGTTTCCTTGTGTGCCTTGAGGGCAGACAGAAGTGAAGTTTGTTGTGGCCTTTGATAGGCTTGCAAAATTGAGAGCAGGTCCGCTCTTTCTGGTATTAGTAAGCGGGAGCAAGAGCTCCAGGTAATTAAGGGTTTTCTGCCCTTTGGTATTTTGTGATGGTGAGCTGAGAGCTCAAGGATTGATAAATTTGGGCCCGTAGCCCAGAATTTGTAAAAACCACTTAACTGGTGCTTTTCTTGTAAAGCGGCATTGTACCTGTTTCTCTGTTATTTCCCCTAGTGAAAACTGGTTAAATTTTTCTCTAATCTTGGACTTCTTGGTTGTGTACCTGATTTAACTTCTTGTTATTTGTTGTACGCTCAATATTCTATGTTACCATTGTTAAGTTTTGAAAATATAACACCGGGCGAGTTGGCCGTGCGCGTAGAGGCGCACGGCTGTGAGCTTGCATCCGGGAGATAGTAGGTTCGAATCCTACTATCGGCAGCCCTGAAGATGGTTTTCGTGGTTTCCCATTTTCACACCAGGCAAATGCTGGGGCTGTACCTTAATTAAGGGCAAGGCCGTTTCTTCCAAATCCTAGGCCTTTCCTATCCCATCGTCGCCGTAAGACCTATCCGTGTCGGTGCGACGTAAAGCCCTTAGCAAATATAGGCTATATATATATATATATATATATATATATAACCTTTATTGAAATTTAAATTCATCGTTCGAACTTGTAGTTAGACCCATTCCAGCCCGCACCTTCTTTCACTTCTGACTTCCACGGATAACTCCGTAACAATTATTATTATTATTATTATTATTATTATTATTATTATTATTATTATTATTATTATTATTATTATGTATGTTCCGAGCTGTCAGCGCAGAGATGGCGTGGAATGACATTAGTAGACGAATAGGTTTGAATGGCGTTTATAAAAGTAGGAAAGATCACAATATGAAGATAAAGTTGGAATTCAAGAGGACAAACTGGGGCAAATATTCATTTATAGGAAGGGGAGTTAGGGATTGGAATAACTTACCAAGGGAGATGTTCAATAAATTTCCAATTTCTTTGAAATCATTTCGGAAAAGGCTAGGAAAGCAACAGATAGGGAATCTGCCACCTGGGCGACTGCCCTAAATGCAGATCAGTATTGATTGATTGATTGATTGATTGATTGATTGATTATTATTATTATAAGTGCTGGCTGGATACATGCCAGTAAATCTATCCCATATTCGTCCAAACATTTAAAAAAAATTAACACTCACCAAGTAGACTTAAATTACGTGTATTAAGGGTGAAAAAAAAGGAAAATACATATGGTTGTTTTCCTCGTCTTTTAATGGTATGTACATTTATAAAATGTGTGTTGGTCTCGTACTGGAAATATGTTTGTTTTTATTCCTCGTAAGTGCCAATTAATGTGTGAGATAACATTCATTTGAAGGCTAGAGTATCGCCATGTTAAAAGTTTGGAAAGCACTGTTTTAGGGTAACGTTTATGTGAAACTCGTCTGGTGCTTGTTTGAGTCCTATTTGTACATTAGGTACAGAGCATTCGATGTGGATGTCAGGCAAGCGGAAACTTCACGGTCTATATTTACCACAGCATCAGGTGGGCGTAGCGTTGACACTTCACACCGTGAATACTGTTCCAGCTGATAACAGCCGGTCGACTGGAATGTCTCGTCGCTATTAATAGTCGGCTCTTCTCTTGCTGGTGGAGAACGAATTGATAGCATGGGGGAGTTCAGGATTATTATTGACAGTTTACACTTACGTCTTGCAACTCAGACTGTCAACTGAGATTCTTATGTCGTACCCAGTGTGGCTGTAAATAAAAAGACAGAGTAGGTGTAAGTACACAGATAGGTCTTATGGCGACAATGAGATAGGAAACGACTAGATATGGGAAGGAAGCGGTCAAGGCCTCAATTAATTTGCCTGGAGTGAAAATGGGGAACCACGGAAAACCATATTCAGGAATGCCGACAGTGGGGTTCTAACCCACTATCTCCCGCATTCAAGCTCACAGCTGCGCGACCCTAATCGCACGGCCAACTCGCTGGGCTTCTTAAAAGATATCGTTCGTATGAAGTATCTATATATTTTTTAAAAATTATGAAAACTAAAGTCAGCCAGTCCGGCCATTTTATCCGGTCGATTTCCTTCATTTTTTAAACTGAAAGGTATTCATGCACAGAGTTGTCATCAGGTACTATAAATCACTTAACTTCCACCTTCCTCAAATTATTTCATTTTTCAATTTTTTGTCTATTTGAAGCAATCATATCTTTGGTTTAAATTGAGGTACGGAGTTTGTTTTGGCCCAAGAACACTCAGTGGATCAATCTCTTTCATTTCAGCTCTTAACTGTTCAAAATGGTTGATTCTGAGGAAAGTTATGAGTGCACATTCAATTTGACATCTCATTTCTTCAACATTTTTTCTCATTGAAGCAATCATATCTTCCGTTCTAAGTGAGGTACGCAGTTCGAGTCTAAAATACTCAGTGGATCAAACGCTTTCTTTTGAGGTAATAATTACTTAAATTGGTAGATTCTGAGAAAAGTGATGAGTACATTTGTTCCCATGACGAAGATCTTTGAAGCACTTTTTAACAGTTCGGCGTGTAGTGTTGTTCCAAGGAACATTTAATTAAATTTCTTTGTGTGATGTATTTTCAAGTGTTTTGTTGACATAATATTACATTCTATTACCACAGCAGATCATGTGATATATTTCATTAACTCCAAACTTTGCAAATACATCCGTCAGGTTAGTAACGAACACCACCATACTTTGTACATTGCGGGCGGAGCCAGCGGGAAACTGCTAGTAAGTTTTTTTTAAAAGTAATGACATGTCTTTGCTTATTCATTCCTTTTTTTAAATGATATCATTATTTGCCATAACTCAAAACTGCCACTGCAAATCCACATTACCACAATGTTACGAGAAATTGCAAGAAAAATATTGCAGGAAAATGTAGTTTTTCAGAAATCGCAGTCAAAATATTAAAAAAGTACGATGTTTACAAATAGCGGCGAATACCAAACAGAAAGTGACGTTATAGCAACTAATGCAGCCAACCTAAGAAACACAATTTCCGTTATAACTCAAGACAAAACACAGTTTAGTAGAGCAAAGAGTTCTTGTGTTTTTGTATTATAACTGAACTAGTGCTCGCGAACGAAAAAAAAAATGGCGCGATTAAAACACTATTAAAAATACTTAAGATTCAGCAATATTAAAACCACACAAATTAAAGAAAAGGAAACTCGAGATATTATTGCGACATAAAAATGTATTTTTCACCAAAACTCTTTTCATCCTCCCGTAAAGGCAGGTTTGAGACAATGCAGGTCCACGGACGGAGATTTCTGACAGGTGTTCAATACTCGCCCATAACAAGTGGGTTACAGTATACGTACCTGATGCTTTATATGCATCCTTGTAGGAGATGAGACCCCAGGCAAGAAGTGTGGTCGTACTAGCCATGGTGAAGCCGAATTTCACGAAGTCACCCGCTAAAAACAAAGAACAACATGTACGTATTAGATAAACAGTAAGAGCAACATATCACATAAAAGAACCTCTACCGGTATCTGAAATAAATAAATAAACAGCCTGGAAGATTCTGTCATATCACTATCACTATTACTATCAGCCATATACAATCGTTTTTACGATGTGGCCTCTTTAAGTCCGAAGCAAGGTAGGTTTTCATGAGGTCTCTCCATCTGGGACGGTCTTGAGCTATGTTCTGCCAATTGATCCCAGTAATCTTACGGATGTCTTTATCCCATCTGTCCGGTGGTCTTCCCCTAGATCTCAGATGATCTTTCGGACTCCACTCAAGCACAAGCTTTGTCCACCTACCATCAGTTCTCCGAGCAAGTACGACAATAAAAAAAAAAGTTTAATTTTCCTATGAGAAAATCAAATGACCATACAGCATACGCTGAGTGGTCAAAGAATCACGGGAAGGGGTGTCCCATTAGAAAATGTGCCCTAGCTGCGGCGTAGCTGAGCAGTCTGCCACAGACACCAGTATCGTGAAGATCGCAACACGTCGCGAGTTAACCGACTATAATAATTTTGTGTGGCTATTTCTAGCCGAGTGCAGCCCTTGTAAGGCAGACCCTCCGATGAGGGTGGGCGGCATCTGCCATTTGTAGGACACTGCGCGTTATTGTGGTGGAGGATAGTGTTATGTGTGGTGTGTGAGTTGCAGGGATGTTGGGGACAGCACAAACACCCAGCCCCCGGGCTACTGGATTTAACCAATGAAGGTTAAAATCCCCGACCCGGCCAGGAATCGAACCCGGGACCCTCTGAACCGAAGGCAAGTGCGCTGACCATTCATCCAACGAGTCGGGCAGTTAACCGACTATGAACGTAGGGTGATCATCGGCGGACGGCGCGTGGGTGATAGCATTGCGGAGATTACGCGCGAATTCTGGTTTCCGAGGTCACCGGTGCCAAGGGTCGATCTTCAATATCGCAGAGAGAACGTTCCCACCCTCGTAAACCGCCGCACGGGAGGACCACAGGTGTTTAACGTTGTCTCCGCAGAACCATACTGAGCGCTCGACGCGCTAATGAGTATCAGATCACCGCCCAGTTGAATGTTGGTAGTCAGGAGCCCACTTCTACCAGAAGTGTAAGGAGGCAACTGCACCGCATAGGCTTCACCAGCCGAGAACCAACTCGTGTTCCTTTGCTGACACCTCGACACAGCGTTCAACGACATGCATGGGCCCGCGAACATCGGCATTGGGCCATGGAACAGTGGCGGCCTGTGGTATGGTCCAATGAATCCCGGTTCCCGTTGCATCGAGCTGATGGGCGCGTGAGAGTGTGGCGTATGCCCCATGAAGTTATGGATCCTGCGTGCCAACAAGGTTGTGTCCAGGCGGGAGGTGGCTCAGTTCTGGTCTGGGCGGCGTTCTCATGGTCGCAATTAGGTCACACTGTCCGGCTGCAGGGAGCGCTGACATGTACACGTTATGTGGACATTCTTTCAAACAAACCATCTGCATCCCTTTCTGTCCCTAGAATACCCTGATGGGAATGTCATTTTCAACAGGACAATGCCCCATATCACCGCTCTGTGGTGGCACACAGGTGGTTGGAGGAGTACTCGAGTGAAATTACGACCATGGATTGGCTCTCCAGATCCCCCGATCTTTATGGGATGCTGTTAATGCTCGTGCACGCTCCATGAACCCCGCACCAACTGCACAAGACTAATTGTGGGTAGCAGAGACGCGTGGGTCCAGATCCCTCCAAGAACGATTCCAACACCTTGTAGAGCCAATGCCTCACCGTACTGCTGCCGTTTTGTGGGCTCGCGGAGGAGCAACTCGTTATTATCATCACATTCAGTGTCTTCACATGACTTCCGGCCACTCAGTGTATAGAAAAAGTTACAAATGCATTTTTGTGTCGTTTCACTTCTGTAAAAACAAGTGTTCTACATATCCCATTTATGCAAAATTCAAATTTGAGACCGAGCAAATGTGTACGCAGGTTGGGTTAAGTGCCTCTCGCTTGAATTCGGGTTTTAATTTTTTAATTTGTTTTTCCAATTTGCTCCATGTCGCACTGACATAGACAGTTGTTATGGCGACGATGAGATAGGAAAGGGGAAGGAAGCGGCCGTGGTCTTAATTTAGGTACAGGCATTTGAAGCGGCCGTGGCATTTGCCTTGAGTGAAAATGGTGGTGGTGGTGGTGGTGGTGTTTGTTGTTTAAAGAGGCCTAACGGCTAGGTCATCTGCCCCTACTGGTACGAGATGTAACGAAACGATATAATTAAAATTTTAAAATATATTCACTGAATAGAATTTAAGTCCACCTCTGTGGTGTAGTGGTTAGTGTGATTAGCTGCCACCACCGGAGGCCCGGGTTCGATTCCCAACTCAGCCATCCTGGAAGTGCTTTTGCGTGGTTTCCCACTTCTAGTTCAGGGAAATGCACGGATGGTACCTAACTTAAGGCCACGGCGCTTCCTTCCTCCTTCCTTGTCTATCCCTTCCAATATTCCCATCCCCCCCGCCTCAAGGCCCCTGTTCAGCATAGCAGGTGAGGCCATCTGGGCGAGGTACTGGCCATGCTCCCCAATTTCATCCCCGACCCAGAGTCTGAAGATCCAGGACACTGTCCTTGAGGCGGTAGAGGTGGGATCCCTCGCTGAGTCCGAGGATAAAACCGACCCGGGATGGTAAACAGATAAAGAAGAAGAAGAAAACTAGAATTTAAAATAATTTGTTATGAGATTAAAACAATCAGTGAATCTAATTCACAATGCCTTATTTTCTAATAAAATTATAGAAAATATAGATTACTATGGAATGAGGCATTGCCTTGAAGTATATATATAATTCAAATTAGAAGTTAAAATAACACATTAAAATACGCAAACGCAAATTAAAATAGAGTCAATGAGATAAAAGCGTAGTTAGCAAAAAATACACTAATACAAAATACATTAGGTACACACGATAAAAAAAGGCCACCATCCCTCATAAAACGGATGACGAGGTCTGCTGACTGCTCGTCATCTCGAAGGACGAAGGAAATAACATTGGGGAGTTTTAGACTACGGAGATCGGCAAGGTTCACACACTCCGTAAGGATGTGTACCACGGTTAGATGACCGCCGCAAGTACACACCGGGGGGGGGGGGGGGCGTTCACCCTTCAGTAGGTAGAAGTGCGTTACCACGCTATGGCCAATCCAAAGACAGCATAATACCACTGCTTCTCTCGGAGAAGCCCGAAGCGAAGTCTTCTATACCGTCATAGCTCCTTTTATCGCTCTCAACTTATTTGGGAGAGGGTTGGCCTGCCACTCCATCTCCCTATGGGACATAACCAGTTTCCCTCGTTTCCCTCTACACCCACGTGGCTGGGGAGCCACATGAACGTAATTCCGGTGCCGGCATCCGAACACCCGGCCAGCAGGTCCTGGATCCGCTGCACCACAGGCTGCCGAGGGAAACATATATTTATAGATTGTAGCGCGCTCAAAATACCTCCGTCCAACGCAGTGTCTGTCTCGGCAACCGTGTGAGAATGGGAAGCCATCTTCAGGGCTGCCGACAGTGGGGTTCGAATCCACTATCTCCTGATTGCCAGCTACGTGACGCAGGCCGTGTAGATACGTGGTCGGTGTTTTAGTTTCATTCTGTTGGTTTACTGCGATACGGAGTCATCTCCCAAATGCAATGTATGTGTTAATAAACAACAACAACAACAAAAATTACAGTCGAACCTCGATATCTCGATTCACCTTGGGAGGTAAATTCTATTTCGAGTTATCGAAATTTCGATATCTCGAAATTTCGAGATATAGAGAACACCGTTTTTGAGCATGTATAGCAGCACATAATTGAATCATATGCATATACTGAATACATTATTATTGATGATGATGATGCTTGTTGTTTAAAGGGGCCTAACAGCGAGGTCATCGGCCCCTAATGGTACGAAATGAAATGACAAAAAATTCAAATTCATCCACTGACCAAAATAAAATAAAAAATGTCATGAAGAATGAATGGATGGACATGAACCCTACAAACAAACAAACAAACAAACAAACAAACAAACAAACAAACAAACAAAAACAGTGGATCAGACACAAAAAGAAGGTAGTTAATTAGAGTATTACTGACCAAGGGGCCATTTATAAAGCACAATGATCCTTGATGTCTGAAGGGGTACTAAATTCACGTCTAAGGCCCCACAGAATGGTACATGTCGCGAGTAAAGTAGAACCATGGTATTTGTCATTTTGGGGTACTGATCAAAAGTAGCAAAGACTCACGGTGGTCCACACAAGATGGTACTACTCACAAGTATTGCAATTCGTACAGGGAACGCAGACCTATGGTGTTTCTCACACAATGGCGCCACTCACAGCCAACGCAAACCGGTAAGGTTCCTCACCTAGGTGTACTAGTCACGGGCGCCGGTATTCCCGTGGTGTTCCTCACATAGTGGGTACCAATCACAGGCAACGCTGACCCACGGTGCCACTCATATAGCGGTACAACTCACAGGCTACGCCCAGACCCGCGGTGTTGCTCACATGGGTACAACGCACGGGTACTGGAATCCACCAGGCCAGGCTTTTTACTGCAACTAATCACAAACCTATTTCGTACCAATTTAGTGATACTACTCGCAAATACATGCAACCCATGGTGTTCCCCGCATGATGGTACGAATCAAGAGTAGTTTCATGGTTCTAATTCAATCATCCCTTGGTCGCCCCTTTTAGTCGCCTCGTACGACAGGCAGGGTATACCGCGGGTGTATTCTACATGTGCGTCCCCCACGCGCAGGGGGTAGTGTGTTTGGTCCGCGAGAGGTATTTTATTTCCCTCAAGTCCGCCGGGAAGCCTGTTAGCACCCCCCTATCCGCCACCTGGGACGCGCCACGTGGGAGTATCACCTCTCCCCCTGCTATGCTAGCGTAGTAGGTTCGTGGTACATTATTTTTTAGCAGTATTTAAAAATATGCAAATAAACTCTATTTTACGACATCACTTTAATTATAACCCTTATTATAGTAACTGTTTAGAAGAAAGCATACAGTATTATCGGCACACTTTTTTCTGGATAGATTTACACGCTAGTGCTGAATCGGTCGACCTCGGCACTCTACGAGATCCGTACTGGCAACCTTTGAAACTATGAATCGCTTATGCATCAGAGCCATCTACAGTTAGTCGGCTATATTATGCATCGCTGTGCGACATCTGGCGTACACTTTACGTACGAGTACTGTTGTTGTTTACACAGCAAAGCCAAACTATAGAATTCATGCTGGGAACAAGATTCGCATCGAGAAATGTTATATAATGTGTGTGCGACACAGTTGTTGGCTTAAGATACTAAAGGTTTAGAAAATTCATATCGATCGATCATACTATCGATTCAATTCAGATTTCATTTCCATTCAGTTGGCAGTACTACCGGAACGGGGAGAGCTCCCTCCTTACTCCTCACCCCCGTACACAAATCTATCGATAAAAAGTGTGCCGATAATACATACAGGAATGCAACAAGAAACATACCTCCGTTAATACCTTTGTAAAAAAATCCGGTAGTCTCTTCTGTTTCTTTTTACTGTTAACCTTCTTTTCTTCCACACATTTTTCGACAATATTTATTGTTATGAAAACACTGTCATTTACATTCGACTGATTCTGTATGTAGGATCGAAGGATAGCCACTGCACTTAACGCCTGGTCTGCCGACGGTACAGGAGAAGACGACTCAAATTCTTCTTCTTCTTCTTCTTCTTCTTCTTCTTCTTCTTTTTCTTCTTCTTCTTCTGCTTTTCAGCGTTGCCGGTATCTATAAGAGGCTCGGCCACTATAACGTCAGAGTCCACATTTATGTAAGCGTGAAATCAGCTTTGTATTTGACAAGCTACTGATACTCCACCCATTCTTCAGGAACAAGAGTGACTTCCTCCTCTTCGTGTTCTGAAGTTCCTGAGTCGCCTTTTAAATATCCTGCTTTGCGGAAGCAGTTTAATAATTGTTTCCTGCTTCACATCAGCCCACGATTTTTTTTTTTTTTTAAATTCTTGGCTTTCGGTCTTGCGACCATGCAACTACCATACCATATACACGAATAAGACAATGAATGGAATACAGAAGAGAAGCATAGGAGAAACAAATAAAACAGTCACGACTGAAAGAGAAAACACGTAGAAACATATTAAAGAAACATTCAACACTTTCTGATGGTCCGAGAAACGTTCATTATGGTCAAATTTGTTTCACGAAGATACTGAACTAGAACTAAATACACTTCACGCTTAAAAGGGGATAATAGCACTGTAACACTGGTAGGGGGCGGGGGTTGATTCGAAGTTCTTGGAGCCTTTTATATAGGCAGTTTTGAGCAACTTTATGGTGTTTACAAGTCAATATTATGTGGTTCAAATTTGCAACACACGACGGATCACAATGACACACGGATTCTATGTAAATGGCTGGGGTAACAGCCGTGTCCCAAACGCATGCGGATGATGGATGTAAGGTGGCGCCTCTGAAGACGCAAATATTGAAACCAGGGTCTTGTGGGAACTTCTGGTTGGCTGATTGCATAATATCGTCCTCTTTTGAGCGTGTGAATCTGTCCACTCGGCCGACCACTAGACGACAGATCGTTGACGTATTGATGGAAACAAGTCCGCATAGGGAAGGTGGATTCCGTTAAAGGGACCTTCAATAATACTCATTTTTGCAAGATGATCGGCGCGTTCACTGTGTTGTATTCCTGTATGTACTTTTATCCATAAGAAGTTTATCGTGTATGCCAACGTTTCTTGCACATGTTACCACATGTAGGATGTCATAAATAAACATACGTGGGGGTTTCTTATAGACCGCCATGGCTGTACTAGTCGCTGAAGTGAGCTACGAGAATCTGAAAGAATCAGGATTTTAGAAAACTTCTGGTTAATTCCATATTGTACAGCTGAACGTATGGCGATCATTTCTGCCGTGTTGATGGTTGCTGGTTCAGGTAGAGAACGTTGTTCGGTAGCTGAAGTAAGTGGGCAGAAATAGGCGTATTCTGTTCCAGTAGATGTCTTGGATCCATCGGTATAAATCTGAATAAAATCGGGCCAAACTTGATGTAGGAATTCATCTACCATACTGTTTATGGAAGGGCTTGAAATGATGAAGTCCGGCAAAGTGAAGACTTTTAATGGAGAAAGGAATAATTCATATGCATGACAAAACAGCCCACGATTTATGAAGCATTGTTATCGACTGTAGTAGATTAATATCTATTAATGACTCCTCGGATTCAATTCCTCTCAGAATTCTCTGAAAAGCCCTCTTTCTACTGAAATGCTTCACGTTTCTAATCACACCGTGGTCCATGGCCTGTAGTTTAGATGTTAAGTTCGGTGGCAAGAAGACAACGCGCACTGCCGTTAAATCCTGAACAAGCACCTTGGGATGAGCAGTGCAGTTGTCTACGAAAAGAAGGATTTTCATCCCTTCACGTTGCAGCCGAGATTCGTAAATGGGGCTTGTCATCCGTGATTTCGGGGGTTGCTTTCGTACGTGACTGGTAATTAATTCACAGCCGAGAAACAACGAGGCTTTGCCGATTTTACGATCACTAAAAGTTTTAGTTTGTGGGTTCCCGCCATATTAGTACAAAATTCGAGTTATCGAGTATTGCTTTGCTTCGAGAAATCGAGAAATTCGTGTAACCGAATATCGAGTAATAGAGAAATAAATACATGTGAAGGATAGGAAAAACCAAGACCGACTCCAATCCTCAGACCTTAATGCTACTCTCGATCGTTCAAAGATGGCGAATCGAGTAGCCGGAATTGTTAGAAATGTAGGTTTGTTTTGGTTTGTTGTTATCGTATATGTAGTTGGCGTAATTTTATGAAAGTTGACGATAAATGTTAGTTTCTTTGTAGAATATAAGTATGCGAGTGTATTTATATGAGTCAGTGGCCACATAGGATCTGTAATGATACGCAGTAATGTGAGAATATGCTTGTTTTGATCATGTTTTTACCCATTAAAGAACATGAGTCCACTAGGTGGACCAGGTTCTAGTCTAACTATGGCAATGTCTCTCATACAACTATTCTTAATTTTCCTACGGATTAGAACATTAAGAGAGAAATGGATTAGAAATATAGGCCTACTGTACATCGTGATTATTTTAAGGTCCATGACGAAACTGCAGCGTGCATACATCATTTTGAGAATAAGTCTGAGGTTAGGGAAGCCATTTCTCTACTTCCAAACTATTCTTGATCCTCGAAAAATATTAATTTAGATAGAACATAATTGATATTGTGTTATTTCGTCAGTGTCTATGTGCTTCAAAGTGTTGAGTGATTTAGATGCAAGGACCAAGGAAAATGTTTTCATTCCCCTTCCCGAACGGAAGGGGCGGGCCACCTAGAAGGTTACGCCTTCTCTCTGGCCAGGTAGATGCAAGTGTATTTTACAATAATCTGTGCTTTGCCTGCGGAAATGTTTGGCTGGATCTTGGAGTACAACAAAACTTATAAGTGTGAGAGATGGAGCAATCTGTATACTGTTACCCAAAAGAGATAGTGACCTGAGGGATTATCTGGGTTTGTAACGTAGGGCCTTCTGACCCCAACTTGGCGGGTTCGATCCTGGCTCAGTCCGGTGGTATTTGAAGGTGCTCAAATACGTCAGTCTCGTGTCGGTAGATTTACTGGCACGTAAAAGAACTACTGCAGGACTAAATTTCGGCTCTTTATCGTCTCCGAAAACCGTAAAACATGGAGTTAATGGGACGTAAAGCAAATAACATTATTGTTTCGGGTGTACTTCCCATTCATTGGGTGCTGAATTTAAGAAATTGTCCACCACTTCAAAACTAAGGCAACAAATTATGTTTCATTAAAAAAAATGGCGTATGACTTTTAGTGCCGGGAGTGTCCAAGGACAAGTTCGGTTCGCCAGGTGCAGGTCTTTTGATTTGACTCCCGTAGGCGACCTGCGTCGTGATGAGGATGAATGACGATGAAGACGACACATACACCCAGCCCCCGTGCCAGAGAAATTAACCAATTAAGGTTACAATTCCCGACCCTGCCGGGAATCGAACCCGGGACCCCTGTGGCCAAAGGCCAGCACGCTAACCATTTAGCCATGGAGCCGGACTATGATTCATAGTTTCCATACGAGCGAATAAATTGAGGAATTTCGCTCCTTAATTTATTCTGAAACATTCAAAATAATGTTAGAAATATCATTTTAACAGTTTTATTATGTATTTTCATCTATCCAGCGAAGTGAAATCTAAAGAGAAAACGTTATTTGACGAGTTGAAATTTCTGTTGGGCTCTTTTCTAGTAGAATATATGTGATTATAGTTGATTATATGTGGTGCGTACTTGCTGGCGAAGGGTTTTCATACGTGTAAAAGTGATTTTCCCTATGATGTTACATTTTTCATGTTAAATTACCGCCGTTTGTATAATATGTACGTGATATTTTCGTGTTAGCCGAATACCAGCAATCCGGCTACTTCAGCCGCCATGTTTTTTTTTTTATATTACGGTCTGAGGATTGGAGTCGGTCTTGGAAAAACGGCCGGGAAATTTAAGTTACTTCGAGATACTGAAAATTCGAGTAATGGAGGCTCGAGATATCGAGATTCGAATGTATAAAATAAATCCTTTTCTTACGTCACTGTTTTTCACGACTGCCACCCATCGGAGGAAATGCGGAATATTGTATTGTAACCTCGGTTGCCGAGACACAGTGCGCGTCATCCAGTCTGCCTTGTCGGTTGGACCTTGAGGCAGTTCACCTGATTCAGCTGGCAAAGTTCCGACTGTCATAAACACAGGTGGTGTTGTTAACAAGCACAAGAAACTGTGTAGATGACGTCAACGAATGCTGTATATTCTTTACTTTAATGTAACTTTTAAGCTCTTCCAATCTGTCGAAAACATTAATTATAACAAATTAAAACACATATAACTAGGGTCCGGATGTTTATCACCTAAAAATGTTAGAAATATGTAAGCATTTATGACCTAAAAAGTATTAAAATATGATAATATGATTTTAAAATGTTTGGCAACATTTCGAAATCTTCAAATTTGCGACTGTTTAAATTAACATTATATTGAAAATATATAAATCTAGCACATTCAATAATAATAATAATAATAAATAAGTAATAATATTAATTAGTACTGTTATATAATATTTTAATGTATTTAAATGCTCAATCCAGAGGTAACTCTCGACTCTGCACAGAATGAAATAAATGTCACATTCTGATCGGCGGAAAGAAATAATTACAATAGCAAATTACATACATTTTAAAGTTGTCAAATAAGAACGATCTTCTATTTTCACGTAAAATTGACTTGTAACTGGGAAAATACCGCTAAACACCGTTCAACTGAGGCTCACCGTTCTGTTGCTATCTACCGATCTGTCTCTTTCTATACAGCTTACCCTAGTTACACATACACATAGGCTATATTTCTAAGAAAGATAATTGTAAGAAATTGATGATGATGATGATGATGCTCGTTGTTTAAAGGGGCCTAACATCGAGGTCATCGGCCCCTAATGGTACGAAATGAAATAACCAAAAGTTCAAATTAATCCACTGAACAAAATAAAATAAAAAATGTCATGACGAATGAATGGATGGAAATGAACTCTACAAAAAAAAAAAAAAAAACAGTGGATCAGACACAAAAAAAGGTCGTGAATAATAGTATTACTGACCAAGGGACCATTTATAAAGCACAATGATGCTTGATGTCTACAGGGGTGCAAAATCCACGACTAAGGCCCCACAGAATGGTAAATGTCGCGAGTAAAGTAGAACCATGGTATTTGTCATGTTGGGGTATTAATCAAAAGTAGCGAAGACTCACGGTGTTCCACACAAGATGGTACTACTCACAAGTATTGCAATTCGTACAGGTAACGCAGACCTATGGTGTGTCTCACACAATGGCGCCACTCATAGCCAACGCAAACCGGTAAGGTTCCTCACCTAGGTGTACTAGTCACGGGCGCCGGTATTCCCGTGGTGTTCCTCACATAGTGGGTACCAATCACAGGCAACGCTGACCCACGGTGCCGCTCATATAGCGATACAACTCACAGGCTACGCCCAGACCCGCGGTGTTGCTCACATGGGTACGACGCACGGGTACTGGAATCCACCAGGCCAGGCTTTTTACTGCAACTAATCACAAACCTATTTCGTAACAATTTAGTGATACTACTCGCAAGTACATGCAACCCATGGTGTTCTCCGCATGATGGTACGAATCAAGAGTAGTTTCATGGCTCTAATTCAATCATCCCTTGGTCGCCAGTAGTATAATTGGATGGTTCTGGCGCCTCCTCCTCCTCCGGCTCTCGGGAGAGGCCTCCTCCTCCCGCGGGAAATTTGAATTTTGGCGGGAAATTTGAATTTTGGCGGGAAATTTGAATTTGTAAACAAAGCCACGTGCTTTTTGACAGCTGTCATCGACAACAACGCATCGCTAACCTCATGGCGGGAGATTTGAATTTGTAAACAAAGCCACGTGCTTTTTGACAGCTGTCATCGACAACAACGCATCGCTAACCTCAGTACTGCCATCTTGACGGGCCTAAACCTCACTAGTGCCAACTTAACCTAACTAGCATGAGGTAAACAAACCCACGTGTTTTTTGACAGCCACGTGCTTTTTGACAGACAACAACGCATCGCTAACCTCAGTACTGCCATCTTGACGGACCTAAACCTCAGTAGTGCCAACTTAACCTCACTAGCATGAGGTAAACAAAGCCACGTGTTTTTTGACAGCCACGTGCTTTTGACAGATTTGTAAACAAAGCCACATGCTTTTTGACAGACAACACCGCATCGCAAACCTCAGTACTGCCATCTTGACGGGAATAAACCTTAGTGGTACCAACTTAACCTAACTAGCGAGAGGTAAACAAAGCCACGTGCTTTTTGACAGCCACATGCTTTTTGACAGCTGCCATCCGCCATCTTTGAGCACCGTGCTGCCCTCTTTCGTCACCTGTCATCGGCAGTGCTGCCATCTTGACGGGTCTAAACCTTAGTGCTACCAACTTAACCTAACTAGCGCGAGGTAAACAAAGCCACGTGCAGCTGTCATCCGCCATCTTTGAGCACAGTGCTGCCCTCTTTAGCTACTTACCTTTGAAATGTGGTACGTTATCCGCCATCTTGCATCCGAAACCTCAGTGCTGCGCTCTATGTAGTGGCGGCAAATTCCATGTGCTCTTGTTTGGAAACAAAGCCACGTGCAGCTGTCATCCACCATCTTTGAGCATCGTGCTGCCCTCTTTAGCTACTTACCTTTGAAATGTGGTACGTTATCCGCCATCTTGCATCCGAAACCTCAGTGCTGCGCTCTATGTAGTGGCGGCAAATTCCATGTGCTCTTGTTTGGAAACAAAGCCACGTGCAGCTGTCATCCACCATCTTTAATCACCGTGCTGCCCTCTTTAGCTACTTACCTTTGACAGTTGTCATCCGCCATCTTGCATCGCCAACCTCAGTGCCGCACTCTATGTAGTGGCGGCAAATTCCACGTGCTCTTGTTTGGAAACAAATTCACGTGCTTTTTTTTGACAGCTGTCATCCGCCATCTTTGAGCACCGTGCTGCTATCATGCGGGCAATTTCGTTAGCTGTCATCCGCCATCTTTAATCCAGAGAGAACAGTGCTGCACTCTATGTGGTGGCGGTAAATTCCATGTGCTTTACAAACCTATGTGCTTTTCTGACAGCTGTCATCCGCCATCTTTAATCACCGTGCTGCCATCTATGTGGTGGCGGTAAATTCCACATGCTTTACAAACCTATATGCTTTTCTGACAGCTGTCATCCGCCATCTTTAATCCAGAGAGAACAGTGCTGCCCTCTATGTGGTGGCGGCAAATTCCACGTGCTCTTGTTTGGAAACAAAGCCATGTGCAGCTGTCATCCGCCATCTTTGAGCACCGTGCTGCGAGCAATTTCGTCAGTTGTCATCCGCCATCTTTAATCTACAGAACACCGTGCTGTCCTCTTTATGGCTACTACCTTAAGCACGTAGTAGCGGGCAATTTGAAAAGTTCTGTTAGCTATCATCCGCCATCTTTAATCACCGTGCTGCCATCTTTAGCTAGATACCTTTGAAATGTGGCGGCGGATAATTTGAAAAATGCTTTTTTGACAGCAGCTATCTTTGAGCCCCGCGCTACCCTCTATGTGGTGGCGGCAAATTCTACATGCTTTACAAACCCACGCGCTTTTTTTGACAGCCATCTTTAAGCAACAGAGTACAGTGCTGCCCTCTTTGTTGTGGCGGCAAATTCCACGTGCTCTTGTTTGGAAACAAAGCCACATGCTCTTTTTGACGGCTGTCACCCGCCATCTTTAACCAACAGAGCACTATGCTGCGGGCAATTTCGTTAGCTGTCATCCGACATCTTTAATCAACAGAGCACCGTGCTGCCCTCATGCGGGGTAATTTCGTTAGCTGCCATCCGCCATCTTTAAACACCGTGCTGCCCTCTTTATGACTACTACCTTAAGCACGTAGTAGCGGGCAATTTCGTTAGCTGTCATCCGCTATCTTTGAGCACCGTGCTGCTCTCTGTAGTAGCGGGTAATTTGAAAAGTTCTGTTAGCTGTCATCCGCTATCTTTGAGCACCGTGCTGCCCGGTGGCGGCAAATTCCACATGCTTTACAAACTCACGCGCAGCTGTCATCCACCATCTTACATCGCAAACCTCAGTGCTACACTCTATGTGGTAGCGGATAATTTTAAAAAGAAAAATTCTACAGCAGCCATCTCTCGACGCTAATTGCACAAGATGGTAGCTATACATGACTCCTTAAAGGTGCTCATGCAGGATGCTTGCGCAAGATGGCGGTTATACAAGGCTCCTTATGAGGGATGCTTGCGCGAGATGGTGGTTGCTCTTATGAGGCGGCTCAAGGATCCATGGCTAGAGACGCCCTAAGGATGCTTGCGCAAGATGGCGGATGCAAGATGGCGGCTATACATAGCTCCTTATGAGACAGCCAGTACAACATGTGATCAGAACATTGATTGATGTGTTCAGAACACTGTACTCGATACAACATGTGATTAAAACATTGTGTGGTGTGTTCAGAACACTAATCGAACGCTGTATTAGGGGATACCTTTGTTTAGATTGAAACATAACAAGACTAGAATTGAACACTGCACATTGATTGATGTGTTCAGAACACAAAATAAGTAGAATCGAACACTGTACTCGATGTCGTTAACTTCAACATGTGATTAAAACATTGGCTGGTGTGTTCAGAACACTAATCGAACGCTGTATTAGGGGATACCTTTGTTTAGATTGAAACATAACAAGACTAGAATTGAACACTGCACTCGATGTCGGAAGATCAGATTGAAAACATAACAAGACTAGAATTGAACACTGTACATTGATTGATGTGTTCAGAACACAAAATAAGTAGAATCGAACACTGTACTCGATGTCGTTAACTTCAACATGTGATTAAAACATTGTCTGGTGTGTTCAGAACACTACATAAGTAGAATCGAACGCTGTACTCGATGTCGTTACATGTGACCCGATACAACATGTTAGGGGATACCTTTATCCTAAGAACCGAACACTGTACAACATGTTAGGGGATACCTTTGTTTAGATTGAAACTAACAAGACTAGAATCGAACACTGCACTCGATGTCGTTACATGTGATCCGATACAACATGTTAGGGGATACCTTTGTTTAGATTGAAACATAGCAAGCCTAGAATCGAACATTGTTTGATGTGTTCAGTACAACTTCAATGATTAACATACACACTGTGCACATATCGCATAGCTAAAAACACACTGTGCACATATCGCATACCTAACACTTCAAATGATTTGCTTAGTACGAAAATAAAAATAAAAAATCTATACCGCGTAGCTAACTCGTTCATCACACTGCTAAGACGCTTAGTAATTGTGAATACACTCATACGAAAATCAAGAAAGCACACTGCGTAGCCAACTCGCTCGGCACGAAAAAATCTATACCGCGTAGCTAACTCGTTCATCACACTGCTAAGACGCTTAGTAATTGTGAATACACTCATACGAAAATCAAGAAAGCACACTGCGTAGCCAACTCGCTCGGCTCACTCGCTTAGTAATTGCAACACACACACGGATAAGAATGTTCCGAGATACTTACATGTTTTTTAAGGGGGGTGAAAGATCATAAATTATATGTACACACATGTTGTCTCCTCCAAGTTGTAAGATGAAATAGACGCAGTACTGCGAGTTTCCACTCTAGCTGGCGAACGGAAGTAGCATGATATCTCAGCAAAAAATAAAAATACGCGTCAGCTTGCAAGTCAGACACAATGATGGATACCGCGATTCAAATCCTGGTAACTTATGCCGTCGGGAAGGGCATCCGGTGAGCATCTAGCTGTAAATCCCCGATTCTCGACAGATTCTTAATCCGAGTTCTTTGACGTCAGGAAGGGCAGCCGGTTAACAACAATTATCAAACACGCATCGCGAAGGTAGGAGTGTGCAGCGATATGCGTGTTTAGACTTGCAGATTACGAAAGAAACATAACAAGACTTGAGTCTTAAAACAAATTCTTGCGATTTAAAATCTTAGTCGGGAAGGGCATCCGGCAGTAAAACAATAGTTCGTGATTTAAAATCTAAGAAGAGCATCTAGCTGAAAAACCCCCCCGATTCTCGACAGATTCTTAATCCGAGTTCTTTGACGTCAGGAAGGGCAGCCGGTTAACAACAATTATCAAACACGCATCGCGAAGGTAGGAGTGTGCAGCGATATGCATGTTTAGACTTGCAGATTACGAAAGAAACATAACAAGACTTGAGTCTTAAAACAAATTCTTGCGATTTAAAATCTTAGTCGGGAAGGGCATCCGGCAGTAAAACAATATTTCGTGATTTAAAATCTAAGAAGAGCATCTAGCTGAAAAACCCCCCCGATTCTCGACAGATTCTTAATCCGAGTTCTTTGACGTCAGGAAGGGCAGCCGGTTAACAACAATTATCGAACACGCATCGCGAAGGCAGGAGTGTGCAGCGATAGGAAGGGCAGCCGGTTAACAACAATTATCGAACACGCATCGCGAAGGCAGGAGTGTGCAGCGATATGCATGTTTAGACTTGCAGATTACGAAAGAAACATAACAAGACTTGAGTCTTAAAACAAAATTCTTGCGATTTAAAATCTTAGTCGGGAAGGGCATCCGGCAGTAAAACAATAGTTCGTGATTTAAAATCTAAGAAGAGCATCTAGCTGAAAAACCCCCCGATTCTCGACAGATTCTTAATCCGAGTTCTTTGACGTCAGGAAGGGCAGCCGGTTAACAACAATTATCGAACACGCATCGCGAAGGCAGGAGTGTGCAGCGATATGCATGTTTAGACTTGCAGATTATGAAAGAAACATAACAAGACTCGAGTCTTAAAACAAATTCTTGCGATTTAAAATCTTAGTCAGGAAGGGCATCCGGCAGTAAAACAATAGTTCGTGATTTAAAATCTAAGAAGAGCATCTAGCTGAAAAACCCCCCGATTCTCGACAGATTCTTAATCCGAGTTCTTTGACGTCAGGAAGGGCAGCCGGTTAACAACAATAGCGTATGATGTAAGAGCTTAGATACTACCAGTTTTGCGTTAGGAAGGACAACTAGTCTTAAAACAAAACAGATTCTTAATCCGAGTTGTCAGGAAGGGCAACCGGTTAAAAAACTATAGTGTATGAGGTTAGATACTGCTAGTTTTACGTTAGGAAGGACAACTCAACACATTCATGCGATTTAAACACATTTTTATTCCCAAGAGAATCGACCCCGAGACTACTGGGTGAGAGGCATGCATACTGTGGGCTATAGATTTGTTCTACAGTCCATGAAGTCGTATCAGCGCAGAGCGAGCAGCGGAATGCGTATGTTAGCTGAAATTGTACACGTATCTTCCGGCTCGGCCTGAACGAGGACACTGATAAGCGACTTGTAACTCGCGAACGTCTTCTCAGCTGAGTCCCATGTAAGCTCTTAAAACACAGTACTAATTAAGGTTGTAAAATATTCTGAAATAGCCCTCCTCTGTAGTGCAGTAGTTAGCTGCTACCCTCGGAGGTCCGAGTTCGATTCCCGGCTCTGCCACGGAATGTGTAGCATTTAGCCTATGTAAGTTCCTAACGTAAACTATCATGATTGTACGGAGAGGTTAAAACACGCACAGTACCTACTCCTATCGAAAGAACCTGCACGGTACCGGCATGTAGGCTTCTCCTGGTGAAGGAGCCTGCACATAGTTTAACGCCTCCTATCAACAGCCCTTACTTATTGCTAGCTTTTTTGCACACCCCGCCTCACACCATACGACCGGCTGCCCTTCCTGACTAGGATTTTAAATCGCAGTATACGTGATAAATTTGTTGTAGCGGGTTTTATAACTAGATATCCCGGTACCGATACATAGCCTACTCGACTGAAGAAGCCTGCACAAGGCTTATTGCCTCCATCCGACAAATAAATCAGCATCAACACACTTGTACTCAAAAAATCATTTTCGAAGGAGTCTGCACAAGGATTAACGTCCCCATCAACAGCCCTTACTTATTGCTAGCTTTTTTGCACACCCCGCCTCACACCATACGACCGGCTGCCCTTCCTGACTAGGATTTTAAATCGCAGTATACGTGATAAATTTGTTGTAGCGGGTTTTATAAATAGATATCCCGGTACCGATACATAGCCTACTCGACTGAAGAAGCCTGCACAAGGCTTATTGCCTCCATCCGACAAATAAATCAGGATCAACACACTTGTACTCAAAAAATAATTTTCGAAGGAGTCTGCACAAGGTTTAACGTCCCCATCAACAGCCCTTACTTATTGCTAGCTTTTTTTGCACACCCCGCCTCACACCATACGACCGGCTGCCCTTCCTGACTAGGATTTTAAATCGCAGTATACGTGATAAATTTGTTGTAGCGGGTTTTATAACTAGATATCCCGGTACCGATACATAGCCTACTCGACTGAAGAAGCCTGCACAAGGCTTATTGCCTCCATCCGACAAATAAATCAGCATCAACACACTTGTACTCAAAAAATCATTTTCGAAGGAGTCTGCACAAGGATTAACGTCCCCATCAACAGCCCTTACTTATTGCTAGCTTTTTTGCACACCCCGCCTCACACCATACGACCGGCTGCCCTTCCTGACTAGGATTTTAAATCGCAGTATACATGATAAATTTGTTGTAGCGGGTTTTATAACTAGATATCCCGGTACCGATACATAGCCTACTCGACTGAAGAAGCCTGCACAAGGCTTATTGCCTCCATCCGACAAATAAATCAGCATCAACACACTTGTACTCAAAAAATCATTTTCGAAGGAGTCTGCACAAGGTTTAACGTCCCCATCAACAGCCCTTACTTATTGCTAGCTTTTTTGCACACCCCGCCTCACACCATACGACCGGCTGCCCTTCCTGACTAGGATTTTAAATCGCAGTATACGTGATAAATTTGTTGTAGCGGGTTTTATAACTAGATATCCCGGTACCGATACATAGCCTACTCGACTGAAGAAGCCTGCACAAGGCTTATTGCCTCCATCCGACAAATAAATCAGCATCAACACACTTGTACTCAAAAAATAATTTTCGAAGGAGTCTGCACAAGGTTTAACGCCCCCATCAACAGCCCTTACTTATTGCTAGCTTTTTTGCACACCCCGCCTCACACCATAGTTTTATACGACCGGCTCCCCTTCCTGACTAGGATTTTAAATCGATATCCCGACATAGCCTACTCCTACCGAAGAAGGCAGCTTAACGCCTCCATCCAACAAATGAATCACACTAAAACACTCTTCAATCATTCTCGCCACTTCGGATGATAGCGGGTTCGAACTGGAAGCTGTAAATGCTAGGCGTGGGACCTGTGCGATCATCATTACATGATCTAGCCGGATGCCCTTCCCGACGGCATAAGTTACCAGGATTTGAATCGCGGTATCCATCATTGTGTCTGACTTGCAAGCTGACGCGTATTTTTATTTTTTGCTGAGATATCATGCTACTTCCGTTCGTCAGCTAGAGTGGAAACTCGCAGTACTGCGTCTATTTCATCTTACAACTTGGAGGAGACAACATGTGTGTACATATAATTTATGATCTTTCACCCCCCTTAAAAAACATGTAAGTATCTCGGAACATTCTTATCCGTGTGTGTGTTGCAATTACTAAGCGAGTGAGCCGAGCGAGTTGGCTACGCAGTGTGCTTTCTTGATTTTCGTATGAGTGTATTCACAATTACTAAGCGTCTTAGCAGTGTGATGAACGAGTTAGCTACGCGGTATAGATTTTTTCGTGCCGAGCGAGTTGGCTACGCAGTGTGCTTTCTTGATTTTCGTATGAGTGTATTCACAATTACTAAGCGTCTTAGCAGTGTGATGAACGAGTTAGCTACGCGGTATAGATTTTTTATTTTTATTTTCGTACTAAGCAAATCATTTGAAGTGTTAGGTATGCGATATGTGCACAGTGTGTTTTTAGCTATGCGATATGTGCACAGTGTGTATGTTAATCATTGAAGTTGTACTGAACACATCAAACAATGTTCGATTCTAGGCTTGCTATGTTTCAATCTAAACAAAGGTATCCCCTAACATGTTGTATCGGATCACATGTAACGACATCGAGTGCAGTGTTCGATTCTAGTCTTGTTAGTTTCAATCTAAACAAAGGTATCCCCTAACATGTTGTACAGTGTTCGGTTCTTAGGATAAAGGTATCCCCTAACATGTTGTATCGGGTCACATGTAACGACATCGAGTACAGCGTTCGATTCTACTTATGTAGTGTTCTGAACACACCAGACAATGTTTTAATCACATGTTGAAGTTAACGACATCGAGTACAGTGTTCGATTCTACTTATTTTGTGTTCTGAACACATCAATCAATGTACAGTGTTCAATTCTAGTCTTGTTATGTTTTCAATCTGATCTTCCGACATCGAGTGCAGTGTTCAATTCTAGTCTTGTTATGTTTCAATCTAAACAAAGGTATCCCCTAATACAGCGTTCGATTAGTGTTCTGAACACACCAGCCAATGTTTTAATCACATGTTGAAGTTAACGACATCGAGTACAGTGTTCGATTCTACTTATTTTGTGTTCTGAACACATCAATCAATGTGCAGTGTTCAATTCTAGTCTTGTTATGTTTCAATCTAAACAAAGGTATCCCCTAATACAGCGTTCGATTAGTGTTCTGAACACACCACACAATGTTTTAATCACATGTTGTATCGAGTACAGTGTTCTGAACACATCAATCAATGTTCTGATCACATGTTGTACTGGCTGTCTCATAAGGAGCTATGTATAGCCGCCATCTTGCATCCGCCATCTTGCGCAAGCATCCTTAGGGCGTCTCTAGCCATGGATCCTTGAGCCGCCTCATAAGAGCAACCACCATCTCGCGCAAGCATCCCTCATAAGGAGCCTTGTATAACCGCCATCTTGCGCAAGCATCCTGCATGAGCACCTTTAAGGAGTCATGTATAGCTACCATCTTGTGCAATTAGCGTCGAGAGATGGCTGCTGTAGAATTTTTCTTTTTAAAATTATCCGCTACCACATAGAGTGTAGCACTGAGGTTTGCGATGTAAGATGGTGGATGACAGCTGCGCGTGAGTTTGTAAAGCATGTGGAATTTGCCGCCACCGGGCAGCACGGTGCTCAAAGATAGCGGATGACAGCTAACAGAACTTTTCAAATTACCCGCTACTACAGAGAGCAGCACGGTGCTCAAAGATAGCGGATGACAGCTAACGAAATTGCCCGCTACTACGTGCTTAAGGTAGTAGTCATAAAGAGGGCAGCACGGTGTTTAAAGATGGCGGATGGCAGCTAACGAAATTACCCCGCATGAGGGCAGCACGGTGCTCTGTTGATTAAAGATGTCGGATGACAGCTAACGAAATTGCCCGCAGCATAGTGCTCTGTTGGTTAAAGATGGCGGGTGACAGCCGTCAAAAAGAGCATGTGGCTTTGTTTCCAAACAAGAGCACGTGGAATTTGCCGCCACAACAAAGAGGGCAGCACTGTACTCTGTTGCTTAAAGATGGCTGTCAAAAAAAGCGCGTGGGTTTGTAAAGCATGTAGAATTTGCCGCCACCACATAGAGGGTAGCGCGGGGCTCAAAGATAGCTGCTGTCAAAAAAGCATTTTTCAAATTATCCGCCGCCACATTTCAAAGGTATCTAGCTAAAGATGGCAGCACGGTGATTAAAGATGGCGGATGATAGCTAACAGAACTTTTCAAATTGCCCGCTACTACGTGCTTAAGGTAGTAGCCATAAAGAGGACAGCACGGTGTTCTGTAGATTAAAGATGGCGGATGACAACTGACGAAATTGCTCGCAGCACGGTGCTCAAAGATGGCGGATGACAGCTGCACATGGCTTTGTTTCCAAACAAGAGCACGTGGAATTTGCCGCCACCACATAGAGGGCAGCACTGTTCTCTCTGGATTAAAGATGGCGGATGACAGCTGTCAGAAAAGCATATAGGTTTGTAAAGCATGTGGAATTTACCGCCACCACATAGATGGCAGCACGGTGATTAAAGATGGCGGATGACAGCTGTCAGAAAAGCACATAGGTTTGTAAAGCACATGGAATTTACCGCCACCACATAGAGTGCAGCACTGTTCTCTCTGGATTAAAGATGGCGGATGACAGCTAACGAAATTGCCCGCATGATAGCAGCACGGTGCTCAAAGATGGCGGATGACAGCTGTCAAAAAAAAGCACGTGAATTTGTTTCCAAACAAGAGCACGTGGAATTTGCCGCCACTACATAGAGTGCGGCACTGAGGTTGGCGATGCAAGATGGCGGATGACAACTGTCAAAGGTAAGTAGCTAAAGAGGGCAGCACGGTGATTAAAGATGGTGGATGACAGCTGCACGTGGCTTTGTTTCCAAACAAGAGCACATGGAATTTGCCGCCACTACATAGAGCGCAGCACTGAGGTTTCGGATGCAAGATGGCGGATAACGTACCACATTTCAAAGGTAAGTAGCTAAAGAGGGCAGCACGATGCTCAAAGATGGTGGATGACAGCTGCACGTGGCTTTGTTTCCAAACAAGAGCACATGGAATTTGCCGCCACTACATAGAGCGCAGCACTGAGGTTTCGGATGCAAGATGGCGGATAACGTACCACATTTCAAAGGTAAGTAGCTAAAGAGGGCAGCACTGTGCTCAAAGATGGCGGATGACAGCTGCACGTGGCTTTGTTTACCTCGCGCTAGTTAGGTTAAGTTGGTAGCACTAAGGTTTAGACCCGTCAAGATGGCAGCACTGCCGATGACAGGTGACGAAAGAGGGCAGCACGGTGCTCAAAGATGGCGGATGGCAGCTGTCAAAAAGCATGTGGCTGTCAAAAAGCACGTGGCTTTGTTTACCTCTCGCTAGTTAGGTTAAGTTGGTACCACTAAGGTTTATTCCCGTCAAGATGGCAGTACTGAGGTTTGCGATGCGGTGTTGTCTGTCAAAAAGCATGTGGCTTTGTTTACAAATCTGTCAAAAGCACGTGGCTGTCAAAAAACACGTGGCTTTGTTTACCTCATGCTAGTGAGGTTAAGTTGGCACTACTGAGGTTTAGGTCCGTCAAGATGGCAGTACTGAGGTTAGCGATGCGTTGTTGTCTGTCAAAAAGCACGTGGCTGTCAAAAAACACGTGGGTTTGTTTACCTCATGCTAGTTAGGTTAAGTTGGCACTAGTGAGGTTTAGGCCCGTCAAGATGGCAGTACTGAGGTTAGCGATGCGTTGTTGTCGATGACAGCTGTCAAAAAGCACGTGGCTTTGTTTACAAATTCAAATCTCCCGCCAAAATTCAAATTTCCCGCAAAAATTCAAATTTCCCGCGGGAGGAGGAGGCCTCTCCCGAGAGCCGGAGGAGGAGGAGGCGCCAGAACCATCCAATTATACTACTGTCGCCCCTTGTAGTCGGCTCTTACGACAGGCAGGGGATACCGCGGGTGTATTCTACATGTGCGTCCCCCACTCGCAGGAGGTAGTGTGTTTGGTTCGCGAGAGGTATTTTATTTCCCTCAAGTCCGCTGGCAAGCCGGTTAGGACCCCCCCTATCCGCCACCTGGGACGCGCCACGTGGGAGTATCACCTCTCCCCCTGCTACACCTGCGTAGCAGGTTCGTGGAACTGTAAAAAATTAGACAACAATTAGGACACGTGAAAAATCCGTCTTTGAGATAACTACAAGCAGGTATACGAAAATGGAATAAAAATCTGACAAAAGTACGAAAATTCAAGGGGAAATATGACCATAACATGAAAAATTACCGGGAAATGACAAAAACGTTTTAAAAAAAGCCTTTATGACTTTATATAACCAGTGAAAATTGAATAATTTTAGTCACTGTAGATAATATCATGCTTAAGTTTTATTTTCCATGGAAAGAATATAAAGAAAAACTATGCCATGTCATAAACATCAGGATTTTGATTGCGTTCTTTTACAATTTTGCTTTACGACCCATGGCGACAATGCGATCGGAAAGAACTAGAAGTGGGAAGGAAGCCGTCGTGTCATTAATTAAAGTACAACCATGACGAATATAAGATGAAGTGTGAGGACTCAGCCATTATAGCATGGTAGTTTGTGGTCCCGCCACTGGGAGCACTGCAAGCGACTATATCCAACACGTGCTTCGGTAGTTCCGGTAAGACGGGTATAGAAAAGTGCGGGAGACGTTACTGTGCGAGATATTTAAGTGAAAAAAAATTTGATTTTTCTTTGCATTCAGTTCCTAAACTCTGTTCACTTCATGTTGTAAACTTCAAGCATGTATCTTATGTAGCTTGATTAATTTAATAGTTCAGCATGTCGTACTGTTTTACACGCCTGGCTGTAAGTCAGGCTATGGTAGAATAGTTGATGATATGCGATATTTTTCACCACGGAAGGATAGAGATCAATTTGAAAAATGGGCCAGAGCTATTCCACGGAAGAATACTGAGTTAAGGCGTAATAGCAAAATTTGTCATGTTCAAATCCCTGATGATTTGATAGTAAACTCAGATAATTTTATAGTGAATGGTGAAAAAGGGGATATCTCTGGTGTGAGATAGAAGTTACGTCCAGGAGCAGTGCCTCACATTTTCCCTAATTTGCCGCCAAATCTTTACGCCAGCTTTCGAAAGTCCAGTAACCGACAAATTGAGTTGGTATGTAGAGAATTACCTGTAAACAGTTCACGGGCGTTTATCTTAGTATACTGGGAGTTCTGTGCTATTTATCTGTAACCTGTGCTTTCCGCAACGTGTGATGAAGGCCGTAGCTCTTATTCCCATGTATGATTTTTTCCATTGTACACCGCCGTGGTATTTTAATTGTAATCTCTCATTGTTTTTTGAAAGACAGTCTATATGCTTATCAGTTGCGGAGTAATACGTTTCCTCTGGCATGATTCCTAAGACCAGCTGATCGGTACTGTGGAGCTTGCCCACTTGAGCGCTGCCTGGCGGGGCGCGCTTGAACTCGAGGAGTCCTCACGGTACAACACAGGCATTCCATTGTAACGGGTGTTACAGTTGAGCAGTTAAAAAGACCCTTCAGCTCATATAGGTTATTTACCACGCAATGGCCATGAAGATAATTTCCATCCACTACTTCGTCCATTTGAATTTAAAGAACTTATTAAAGCCTTGAAAACTAGTAATAATACTTCCCCAGGCCCAGATAACATCCATTACCCAATGTTACTCAACATGTCTAGTGATGGACATAAGAAACTACTTAAGCTGATGAACAGGATGTGGTTTCAAAGAGTGCATCCTCCGTCATTTAAACTTATTCGTCTGGTACCATTATTGAAGAATGGGAAAAATCCACGACTGTCTTCATCCTATCGCTCACTGTCCTTGATATCCTGCTTGTACAAGACTATGGAAAGGATGATTGAGCATCGATTAGAATGGTGGGTAGAACATCACAAGCTGCTACCACCTCAACAAATGGGTTTTCGACGTGGGAAAGGTACAATAGATACACTTGTACATCTAATTACAGACATCCAACTTGGTCTGAGCAATAACAATTACGTTGTGGCATTGTACACTGATCTGTCTTCTGCGTATGACAGCGTGCTTATTCCCGTCTTAGAAGACAAATTACGCTTCCTACATCTCCCAGAGGACTTTATTGGGAACCTCAGTTGCCTTCTACAAGATAGACATCTCATCATGTTTCACAATGGCACGACAATTGGTCCTCGAATGACATCCCAAGGTCTTCCACAAGGCTCTATCTTGTCTCCGTTGCTTTTTAACATATACACAGCAGACCTCACATCTATATTTTCTCCTGAGATTCAAGTTCTTCAGTATGCTGATGATATTTGCATTTATACAGAAGCTGAATCCTTGGACAAGTGTCAAGAACATATGACGGTTGCCATGAGGACTTTCACTCCTTGGCTTCATAACCATGGATTAACGATATCTGCAGGAAAATCAGCAGTCTCTATCTACACTCGACATTCGAGACCCCCACTGGACACGATTCATCTGGGTTCCTACTTATTTCCCTACAAGGTGGTGGTGCCTTATCTAGGACTTCTCATCGATCACAAATTGACATGGTCTCCACATATTCATCATGTGCTCCGTAAGTGTGATATTTCAGTCAATATCTTACGAGCCATTAGCGGCTCTTGGTGGGGCTGTGACCCGAAAATTGCGCTGCAACTGTACAGAAGTTTGATTCGACCTCTCCTGGATTATGGAAGTGGATGCTTTGCTACGGCTTCCAAAACATTGTTAACTAAACTAGACAAATGTCAGTATAAGGCCCTTAGACTCTGCATAGGAGCAATGCAGACTACACCTACAAATGCTCTGCTACTTGAAACACTCGAACCTCCTCTTCATCTACGAAGGCAATATCTAGCGGGGAAATATATTTTCAAACTTTTTCAATACAGGGAGTCTCCAATACTTCACAAGATATCCAAGCTGACTACCCTAGTACTGACTTCACGCTACTGGAGAAAGAAACGTCAACCGATCCTAGTGGATGAATTTACCAATCTCAGTGGTTGCAGGCGTATTATAAGCACTACAGATACCCATCCCAGTTTTAACTGTTCTTTTGAAACTACTATTAAGAAACTGGATATTCGACTAGAAACATCATTTGAGATCACTGTGAACTGTAACGATGTCAGCCTGAAACGTTATCTGGCAGAATGGCCACACGCCCGACACATCTACACAGATGGATCAAAGGACTGTAATACAGTGGGTAGCGCCTATATCGATGTTCAATCCGGCAGTTGTGGTAAGTTCAAGCTACCTCCGACAGCATCTATATTTACGGCTGAGCTTACAGCCATTTTGGGGGCCCTCGAATACGCTGCACTGCAGAGTCTACAAACCATTAACTCACGGACATCATCCTTGATTCTCGTACACGAGATTACTGCACAGGTACATCGACTTGAGACACAGGGGAAGAAAGTTTCATTTGTGTGGGTAAAAGCCCATGTAGGAATCCCAGGCAATGAGCTAGCAGACAAAGCAGCACGATCTGCTGCCACTGAAGGCCAACAGACTTACACGACAGTTCCAGCATCGGATTACACCTCCTTGCTTCGTCGACGGCAATTGACGGCGTGGAACAACGAGTGGCATGATACCTCCCAACAACGCGGAAAACACTATGCCACTATCCATCCAGATATTCCAAACGTTCTTTGGCACCATCAGCGTCCCTATTCGCGTCAATTCATCAGAGCAATCGCAAGAATGAAGTTTCATCATGGTTGTTTCCCTCAGCATCTACACAAAATCCAAGTACTACAATCTCCCTTCCGTTCATGTTCAGCTGATACAGTTGCCGATCTTAATCATATATTCTTTGGATGTCCACACTACTTTGTACGCACTACTTGCCTACTTCAAAATTTATTGGCATTAGGATACCAATTACCCCCTATTCTTTCGTCAATTCTCCACAAAAGTGATCAATCTGCTTACTTTGAGTTATATGCATTTCTTTCTGACATTGGACTGCGAATCTAAGTCCTTCGCCTAGCATCGAACTTACCCTATAGTACTACAACACTCCTACCTTCTTCTGATCCACGGCCTAGTCACGCGTACCATTGGATGTCCTCATAGGCATTATGATGAGAAGACGAATCCATCTCTCCTGTCTCCGAGCAACAAATAAATTAAAACATAAGTTCCTATAAAACTCCCTTCCATTCATAATTCACTGGCTGAGTGGGCTTCGACCCGAATGCCAAAAAAAGAAAAGAAAAAAAAAGTTAAAAAGACAAATTTGGAGAATGAAATAACTATTGATCAAAATCTCATCAATTGAAAAAGATAGCGCTTACTATTGTGTGAACTATGGGTTATTGTTTTCTGAAATAAAACTTTTCCAAGTATTATAAATATTTTTAAAAAAATATACTGTAACGGGTGTTACATAAATGCAACCCACTTGCTGAGCTAGGCGGTGAACTCTGTGAGATGACAACTAATAGAAACGTCCACCTTTTATTGCAGACCAAAGAAACTCTAGAAAAATTAAACATATAATTTTTTTTAAAAAAAAGGCCAATCACGGTGTTTCTTGTTATTTCACTATGCTGAATGTAACGGGTGTTACACAGTTAACAGAAAACATTACAACTGAGCATAGTTGGCAAAATGTCTATCAGATTGAAGGAGATAATAGTATATAAGGACAAATTAAAGTAAGATTGTTTAAGTGAGTAAATTAAGCACTAGAGCGCTCATAAACAAATTTAACGACCTCTTAAAAATTATTCTGAAACCCCTTAGTTATCTTTTACTGAATGCACATCAGAATCATATTTATAATTAGAGAGAAACTTGAGACAAAATCTAGCACTAATATTTTTACAAATTCTATTTTCCTTTTTTTTAATTTTGAAACCCCAAAAACTGCATCTAAAGTTTAATAATAATGATTTTAAAAATATGTTCATCACTAGATATAGCCATTTATAATATTTTTGACAGTTTATAAAAAATGTCAAGGTTGCACTTTTCATGGAATCCATGAGCACCAGCAATTGCCTGATGTGAAAATGGGAAACCACGGAAAACCATATTCAGGGCTGCCGACACTGGGGTTCGAACCCACTATTTCCCGATGCAAGCTCACAGCTGCGCGACCCTAAACGCACGGCCAACTAGCTCGATGATTTTAATTTTTGGTGATTTTTTTTTTGGCTTCGTAAGTTGGCTGAGTGGTTGAATAACATAGGCCAAAAAATGTTTTTAAACCTGTTTAATGCGATTCTTATGGTTTTGTTGTTACTGATTCGAGATCTGACCTCAATTGTTTTCTGTCACCCACGGTTTTATCACAGTGTGACTTCGTTACAAATCCTCATTCAAACAGAAGAAAATGGTAGAAGTTTCGGGAAGTGCTGATTGGTTGCCAGGGATCTGGCGGATTTTGATACTACAAACGTCACTACAGGTGCTGGATTTGGCGGATACTGAAACTTTTTTTTTTTTTACAAGTTGCTTTACGTCGCACCGTCACAGATAGGTCTTATGGCCTTAATTAAGGTACAGCCCCAGCATTTGCTGATGTGAAAATGGGAAACCACGGAAAACCATCCTCAGGACTGCCGACAGTGGGGTTCGAGCCCACTATCTCCCGAATACTGGATACTGGCCGCACTTAAGCGACTGCAGCTATCGAGCTCGGTGATACTGAAACTCAGCCTCATATTTGACTAAGAATCGTTGTAACCACAAAGACGCTGTCAGTTGCGTACACTATTTTTATTTACAAATTGTATACACATTTTACATGCACATTAATGAACCGCCATCTGGACAAAACATTTGATTGCTACAGTAGCATTTCAACCGATTACCAACACAACAGAATCACAACATGAGTTCAACACTTGACTAACGACTTTGACTAGCAACTCTCGCTAACAAGAAATCAACTCCAACTCCCAAGACTGCTTCTTTATATACATTGTCTGGCCAGGCTTCTAGAAGAATATGACACAAGATGTTTTCTCGTAATTTCTAGAGTCTCCAGTAACCTATTTTCAATGAATGGAATTTTCTATACAACTCTAGTGGCAAGATGCGTTGTTCTGGACTATTATTGTCTGTTACACAATATTACACTAGATTTATACATCATATTTACAGGTAATAATACATTATATACTATTAATTATGTGTTCTTACATTAAATAAACGTGTCGTAACATAACCTCACATGTTTTGTCACTACCACGATTTATACTAAATACAGTCCGTACATAAGTACGTAAATAATAATAATAATAATAATAATAATAATAATAATAATAATAATAATAATAATAATAATAATAATAATAATAACAATAATAATAATCAAGCTCGATATTGTCATTATTTACCCATGTGTTAGAGAACTGTTTCCAAGTTATATAGTTCATTACACTTGCATCAGAATTAAAGTGATGTCTCAGGTCTTGACCCAAAATCATGGTTGCATTGAATTCCTCGGGGCCGGGCTGAGTGGCTCAGACGGTTAAGGCGCTGGCCTTCTAACCCCAACTTGGCAGGTTCGATCCTGGCTCAGTCCGGTGGTATTTGAAGGTGCTCAAATACGACAGCCCCGTGTCGGTAGATTTACTGGCACGTAAAAGAACTCCTGCGGGACTAAATTCCGGCACCTCGGCGTCTCCGAAGACCTTAAAAAGTAGTTAGTGGGACGTTAAAGCAAATAACATTATTATTATTATTATTGAATTCCTCGGGGTAAAAACTGTCAGTAGCCATATTTAACTCCATTTTGTCAACGACTGGCTGTACGGTTTGGGTCACGTAGCTATCAGCTTGAATTCCGGAGATAGTGGGTTCGAACCCCACCATCGGCAGCCCTGAAGCTGATTTTTCATAGTTTCCCATTTTCACGCCAGGCAAATGCTTGGACTGTACCTTAATTAAGGCCACGGTCGCTTCCATCTCACTCCTAGCCCTTTCCTATCCCATCGTCGCCATAAGGCCTATCTGTGTCGGTACGACGTAAAGCGAGTTCCATATTATATTGTGTCACTGCTTACAACCATTGGGATATGTAGTTCCCAGATATTTGTTCACGGCTCCAGCGTTTGAAAAAAAAAAAAAAAATCACGAAAGAAATAGTTCCCCATTCCGCGATATTCCATCACTACAAAAACACACAGGGGCTCCCTGACCGACGTGGTAAAAGCGTGCTCGGCTCTCCCGGAAGGACATGGGTTCGATTCCCGGTCAAGAAGTCGAAAAATTTAAGAAATGAGATTCCCACTTCCGGAGGTGCATATAGCCCTGAGGTTTACTCAGCCTACACCAAAAATGAGTACCAGGTTAATTCCTGGGGGGAAAAGGAGGCCGGGCGTAGAGCTGACCACTCTACCCCTTCAAGTACCGAGGTTACGGATAGTGGAAGCCTTTACCTTCCACCCCTCCAAGGGCCTTCCTGGCCTGTACAGAGATGACTTTGCTTTGCTTTTACAAAAAAACACATGTAGTTTCAAAAAATAATAATTTCTTAAATAATTTGGCCGGGGAAGTGTTAAAAATGTATTTGATCGTCGTTGAAAAGAAACCTTTACTGGCATGAACCCACGTCCCTCTCTATGGAATGTATGGCGGTGCAAATTGATATAATTACCGATAAGACACGACAAATTGCCGGGAATCACGTGAAACTCAACACCCAGTCATTATTGCACATGCAAGAAACTCACGACAAGAGCTGAGGGAAAAATCGGTGGGAAATTCCGATGACTGGAGCACCTGGTAATAACCACAAATTATAATTCCTTATTGTGAGGGACAATGAAGGTGCGAGAAAGCTTCTCACTTGCCTTTCACGATCTATGCAGATCGTGAAGGACGTTGTGTACATTCCGATTAACTTATCTTTTTGTCGACTCTTTGGAATCGTAGGATTGTCTTAGTTTGGTGTTACGCTATCAAAGATGATGATGGCTATTGGCTTTACGTCGCACCGACACAGATAGGTCTTATGGCGACGATGGGACCGGAAAGGGCTAGGGAAGCGGCCGTGGCCTTAATTAAGGTACAGCCCCAGCATTTGCCTGGTGTGAAAATGGGAAACCACGGAAAACCATCTTCAGGGCTGCCGACAGTGGGGTTCGAACCCACTATCTCCCGAATACTGGATACTGACCGCACTTAAGCGACTGCAGCTATCGAAAAGATGATGATGATGATGATGCTTGCTGTTTAAAGGGGCCTAACATCGAGGTCATCGGCCCCTAATGGTACGAAATGAGACGAAATGGAATGACAAATTAAAAGGCCAAAATTCTCCACCGACCAGAATTCAAAACGTGAGGACGAAGAATGAATGGATGGAGATGAATTTAAAACAATCAGTGGATGCGACCCGCAATGCCTTAAATTCACAGATTCTGACATAAAACAATATGATTACTGACCAAGTGACTGCTGCTATAGCATAACTTTGAATCGATGATGCTTGCAGTCTAAAAGGGGTCCAAAATCCAAGTTATCGGCCCCTCATAACGGTACTTATCGCTAGGAATGTAGAACCATGGTATTTGTCATGCTGCGGTACTAATCAAAACTAGCAGAGACTCGCGGTATTCCACACGTTATGGTACTACTCACAGGTTATGAAATTCGACCTATAATACAGACCTATGGTTTCTCTCACATTGCGGCGCCATTTACAGGCAGCGCAACCCTATGGTGTTCAGCAAATAAGAGTACTAACCAGAGGGACCTCCCTATCCCGTGGTGTTCTTCATATAGTGGGTACTGATCATAGGCAAGGCAGAACCATGGTAGCTATCATCCCATGGTCCTGCTAATATGGTGGTACTACGCACAAGTAAAAGCGACCCATGATGTTCTCCGCGTGGTGGTACTAATCACATGTAGTTTCATGGTTGCAAGACAATCATCCCTTGGTCGCCCCTTTTAGTCGCCTCTACGACAGGCAGGGGATACCGTGGGTGTATTCTTCGTCTGCTTCCCCCACCCACAGGGGGTTGTGTGTTTGGTCCGCGAGAGGTATTTTATTTCCCTCAAGTCCGCCGGCAAGCCGGTTAGGACCCCCCTATCCGCCACCTGGGACGCGCCACGTGGGAGTATCACCTCTCCCCCTTGCTACGCCTGCGTAGTACTGTAGGTTCGTGGCGCTATCAAAGAAAATTGTCAAAGATCTTTAGTAAAATATCGTATATAAAATATATGACAGTGTAGTGGAAGAATATTTTATAAAATGTCTTTGATAAAAGATATGAGCATCGTGTTATCTCGCAAAAGATTTGACTTGTTACATCCAAAATGGCAAATCATAAGTTCAGTTGGAATGTTGTTACAACAAAGCCGCTTTTTTTCCGAGTAGGCCTATGAAATGTTGTACAACAAAAGACACCAGGAATATAAAAATAGAAATTTAAGACAGCTAGGGAAAGTGCTGGGAAAGAAAGGGAGAGGAAGACCTAGGATGAAGTATTTGGACGACATCAAAAAGAGGTTAGGTTGTGACAATTACAGGAACTGAAACGAACAGCAAATGAAAGAAAAGAGTGGTTGCATCGACAAGACATTAGCCTTTTTTTTTCTTGCTAGGGGCTTTTTTTTTGCTACTTGCTTTACGTCGCACCGACACAGATAGGTCTTATGGCGACGATGGGACAGGAAAGGGCTAGGAGTGGGAAGGAAGCGGCCGTGGCCCTAATTAAGGTACAGCCCCAGCATTTGCCTGGTGTGAAAATGGGAAACCACGGAAAACCATTTTCAGGGCTGCCGACAGTGGGGTTCGAACCTACTATCTCCCGAATACTGGATACTGGCCGCACTTAAGCGACTGCAGCTATCGAGCTCGGTGCTAGGGGCTTTACATCGCACAAACACAGATAGGTCTTATGGCGACGATGGGATAGAAAAGGGCTAGGAGTTGGAAGGAAGCGGCCGTGGCCTTAATTAAGGTACAGCCCCAGCATTTGCCTGGTGTGAAAATGGGAAACCACGGAAAACCATCTTCAGGGCTGCCGATAGTGGGATTCGAATCTACTATCTCCCGGATGCAAGCTCACAGCCGCGCGCCTCTACGCGCACGGCCAACTCGCCCGGTGCATTAGCCTTTAGAATATTGAATTATTGTATTTAAACATAGCTGAGTGGTGGTGGTGGTGGTGGTGATTATTCTTTTAAGAGGAAGTACAACTTGGCAACCATCCTCTATATAACACTAATCAGAGAGAAAAAAATGGAATGGACCCAACAGAAAATGAAGGTATCGGCCAAACAAACCACTAAGGGCGTGAAAATGAAAGACCCCCTAGGCCTCGAGTGCTCTAATACCGTCTGGGTTGGAAAAGAACTAGAGCTAACTAAGTGAGGTCGAATAGGATGGATGAAAGTGAGAAGCCTGGAACAAGTTACAGTAACTGGAAGCAATGCTAAGACTCAGCTAAGCGTCTTCGTTATTTTTAGGGTCAACTAATTAAAAAATATTTATTCAAATAGGAGAATGGAAATTTCTTAGCCCATTCTTCGTCACATATCTATTGCGGTTCGATTCTTCACTATGTAGAACACGATTATTACTGCAAATCTGAACCAGTAACAGTAACAAGCTGCCAGTAAATGAACGAGCGGTCTCGTATGCTTGGCTTTATACCTTGGCGCGACGCCATGTGAATGCTAGGGTTCCAAAGTTGCGTTGTATATCAATTACTGGAATGTAATTTTATTTCATGAAGTAAATTTATTATTTATTTATTTATTTATTTATTTATTTATTTATTTATTTATTTATTTATTTATTTATTTATTTATTTATTTACTAAACCTGTTTAGGTCAAGGGTTGGTTTTCTCCCACGGACTCAGCGAGGAATCCCACCTCTACAGCCTCAAAGGCAGCGTCCTGGAGAATGAGACATTTCGTTGGGAATACAACTGGAGACGAGGACCAGTACCTCTCCCAGGCGGCCTGCCTGCTATGCTGAACAGGGGCCTTGTGGGGAATGGGAAGATTGGAAGGGAGCGGCCGTGGCCTTAAGTTAGGTACCATCCCGGCATTGTGGGAAACCAGGATGGGTGAGGTGGGAATCGAACATTCCTCTACTCAGTTGACTTCCAGAGGCTGAGTGGCAGAGCCGTTAATTAAACCCGGGCCTCCGGGGGATGGTAGCTAATCACACTAACCACTACACCACAGAGGCGCACCACGAAGTAAATTACGAGTAAAAATTGCTACAAAACAAGGTATTCGTTAAAAGTAATTTGATTGCTTTTACTCAATTACTTCCCCATAATTTGGATAATTTTGAACCCATTTATTGTCTTTGCGTCGCAACATTTTGCGAAAGAAAATACATTTCTTGCACAACTTTGTCGAATATTCACTATTTGATCTTTTTTAAGCCGTATAATCAGAGACGAATAAAACGACACCTCATACGATGTTCTACCATGCCGCAGTCCAGAGCTTCACTAACTGTTAGCAGCGCGGCACGGCGATTTTACTAGCTTAAAATGGCTGACCGGGCGAGTTGGCCGTGCGGTTAGGGGCGCGAAGCTGTGAGCTTGCATCCTGGAGATAGTGGATTCGAACTCCACTGTCGGCAGCCCTGAACATGGTTTTCTGTGGTTTCCCGTTTTCACACCTTAATTAAGGCCACGGCCGCGTCCTTCCCACTCCTAGCCCTTTCCTATCCCATTGCCGCCATAAGACCTATCTGTGCCGGTGCAACGTAAAGCTAAGTGTAAGAAAAAAGGATGGGGATGCTAATAACTTATCGTACATATTCGATAACGTCCTATCGAGATTAGAGATATGTCGATAGGTATAATCGCTATCACAAGCATTGCGGGTGGAAAAGGAAACAGGTAACGTTTGGGCGAAGATTTTGGCCAACCCTGAGGATGAAGGGGAAGTAAGTGAGGCAACGTCACATGTGTTCGTCTTCCAGGAGGTGTGGTCTACACTTAGAGGTCACTCCCAACCCTACTTTTTCAGGAAATTAAGATGTTTCTTTCGTTAAACATTCTGGCTATACTAGCTCTTCCTAATCCAGGAAAATTATTAATTAACTGTAATTTAATTGCGATGAAGTCTGCACGATGTAATCCCACCCCAATATATGGCATTTAATTGTCTGATCAGCGCTGACAATAACTTCATAAGAACGGTTTTCCAAACGCCCTTGCGTCTCTGATATAATCGTAATTATTTAATACCAGGTAATTTTTACTTTGGTCTTTGAGGATAAAAATTAGTAGTAGTAGTAGTAGTAGTAGTAGTAGTAGTAGTATTTAACAGCGCCTATATTGACTAAAATAAGGACCATTCTTTCTTACAGAGGTTGAGCGCGATGCCATTTGATAATGAAGTCATAGTCGAGACCGCTAAAATTTTAGCCAGACTTCGCACACAAGAATTACAAAGCAACTGGAGAATCTGACCCTCAATGAGTTGATATACACATTACGTCTGTTGCCTTGGAGGAGCCGTACGGTTCCTCCCTTGATTCCCCTCTCCCTTCATTGCTGAGCCAGTGGGACGTGTGGGCAGGCGGGGAAGCAAGTACCTTCACCTTCGCGTGTGTTTCATTCATGCTAGATATCCTCGTACTTCGTTTTCTCCACCTCCCCTCACTCTTCAGGTGTGTGCATGTGTTAAAACGTCTGATGGATGTGACGAATAAGAGAGAGTGTGTAAGCAGATACTGGGGGGTTCTGAGGGCTGCACTCTTTTCTTATCTGAAATGAATATTTCTGGCCACGAGATACTAAAGATTTCGAGTGTAAAGTCACTAGTAAGTTTGTTCGTTATACAAATCTTCACGCCGCCACTGATCAGTACCAACATTCGTACCAAGGCGCATGAGGCACTCGGACGGGTCATAGAGGCAAGACCGACAACAATATCTCAGACCGTAATATCAAAACCAAAATGGTGAACATCATAGGGGATCAGCTGCCGACTGTACAAGGTTAGGGAGTCTTGTAAATAATGTCAATTCGACGTGAAAGCTCCGCATATTAGATTGCATTCCACCAGGAAGTCCAAGATTAATGTAAAAACATTTACTATGTAGACAATAATTGGAATGATTTACAATAAACAAGAAGAGGATTACGAAGACATGCATTAACTTAGTTAGGGCAATGCGTTGCCTTAGCATCGTTTAAAATATGAATAGCATAACACTGATATACTAATCATGTAAGTAAATAAATATGACATGCAATAGATAAATTTCGACATTTTCCGGGGCCTTCCCCTTCCACGATTTTTTGTGGGGGGGGGGGGACTGTGAGTTAGAGTGCCCAACTATAATTTTCAAATCCCGGCGCCCCTGAACAACGTGATACATCGCGAGTAACTGCTTGTGACATATAAAACACTATAGTCGCTTGTGTGGTCTATAAATTATTTGGATTTTTAAACTTTCATGACTTAACGGTTCCGAAACTACAGATGTACTCTATTTACGATCAAATCTGCGTTCCTTATCTCAATGTATTGTTCATTATACTACTCTGATTTCATTGTGCTGTCATTCCGCTTTATACAGGGTGAAGTGAAATTCGCACACTCCTCACATGCCAGCAATAAAAAAGTTTCTCTCACAAAAGTTCGTCCTGCGAGTATATCCGGGAGAAAAAGGTCGTTGAAGAGTGGCAATCTGGCAACACTGTAACCACATGTAGGGTAACTGCCGCTAAGAGCAGGTGTTAGTCGTGCTGTACAGTTGGTGCAGTGGACAGTTTTGGGTTAGCATGCAGAAGGTCGAGGGTTCGATCCTGGGTTGAGGCGCTTTTTTATTTGCTAATTTCCATTGGACATTACATACTGTAACACAGTAAGACACCGTTTCTTAGGTCACATGTATCTTACATTTACAAAATTTAGTAACGCTGAACACGTTGTAACGCATCTAGCAGGTGTGAATAAATTCACGCCCACGACGTGGAAAGGGCGTCTTTCAAAGCTGACCAATAAAAACGAATGTTCGTCCTTTTCTAGGATCGTAGTATGTAAGTGCAAATGGTTTCTAGAGAACCCGCTGCAATCGCTGTTGACGATTAAGATGCCAGATACCATACCACCTGGACTACATTTACGAAAGAAAAAAAAAACCATACGCCTCAACCCAGAATCGACCCCTCGCCCTCCTGCATGTTAACCCAAAACTCTATCCACTGCTCCAACTGTACAGCACGACTAATATGTGCTGACAGAGGTAGTTACCCAACATGTGGTTACAGTGTTGCCAGATTGCCACTCTTCAACGACCTTTTTCTCCCGGATATACTCGCAGGGCGAACTTTTGTGCGCCATGTTTTTATTGCTGGCAGGTGAGGAGTCGCGCTGCGACGCCCGAGTGCGCGAATTTCGCTTCACCCTGTATAGTGCTATCATGATATATTGGTTTCTATACACACCTGTCCCTTCTTAGGAACTGGACTGTATATCTCTGACACGTATCATTATTTCTAATCCGATTAATCCTGCGGAGTATAAATTGCTCTCTCACTCTCTCGAATAAAGAACAAGCAACAATAAAAGAAAAACGAGAATAAAAGCAGAGTCTAATCTGTTTGTTATATTACGTTCTTTCTACTGATGTCATTCGCAGCTCGTTGCTTTTATTTTCTCCCCCACCACCACTCAGTTGAAAGAGCGCTGTTGCGCTTAATCGTGTTTTAACACTTCCTGAAGCATGAGTAGACATGCTGGAGACTTAATATACAGATGACCATGAATAATACAGTGCATTAAAACCTCTTAACGATGATTAAGGTGGCTGTGGAATGAATGGAACACATGCGCGAACAAGTATTACGCTTGAATCGTCGGGTAGGTTTAACCAATGTAGGAGGCTTTGACCTAGGATATTAGCCGTGCAGCAGGCTTAGTATTGTCATAACAACTGACATGGGAGAGTTGAAATTGGATTCTAATAATACATTATACAACAAGCCTATAATGGCAATAATTAAGATACGAGTTTTATCATTTCCATACGAGTGTCTTTATTACCATTATAAGCGAGTTACATACGACTGTTTATGCTCGACGATAATTATAACTCTTATTTTTTTAAAATATTCATAAATTTCTGTCAAGATGTCGCCTGACAGTTGAGTTTACTGAACAGAGCGCATGCGCTGGGTAATTGATTTTCCGTGAGTGGATCAGAGACCTTGACAATGTCATATGTTTTCAAAGCTTTGGTTGAAGGTTATCATAACCTAGCTTTATTTCAAATACAAATTGTTTATTGCATAGTTGGTGAAGTGAATTTGCGGGAATGTGCCGTGTGCTTGTGGAATATTGGAAGTAGAAGGTGCACTGATGTTAATATGTGTGTCCGACATGTTTGATTTTGGAAACAAGTGCGAAGCTAGTGCGTTGAACTTAGGTGCGATGTTATCCTTACCTAACTGGTCGAACAGTTGTATCATAATGAAAATCTGAACTCTGATTGGTGGAGAACCTGTATCATAATGGAAATCTGCACTCTGATTGGTGGAGAACCTGTATCATAATGGAAATCTGCACTCTGATTGGTGGAGAACCTGTATCATAATGAAAATCTGAACTCTGATTGGTGGAGAACCTGTATCATAATGGAAATCTGAACTCTGATTGGTGGAGAACCTGTATCATAATGGAAATCTGAACTCTGATTGGTGGAGAACCTGTATCATAATGGAAATCTGCACTCTGATTGGTGGAGAACCTGTATCATAATGAAAATCTGAACTCTGATTGGTGGAGAACCTGTATCATAATGGAAATCTGAACTCTGATTGGTGGAGAACCTGTATCATAATGGAAATCTGAACTCTGATTGGTGGAGAACCTGTATCATAATGGAAATCTGAACTCTGATTGGTGGAGAACCTGTATCATAATGGAAATCTGAACTCTGATTGGTGGAGAACCTGTATCATAATTGAAATCTGAACTCTGATTGGTGGAGAACCTGTATCATAATTGAAATCTGAACTCTGATTGGTGGAGAACCTGTATGATAATGAAACTTGAGCTACAATGAGCCTCATTAGGATTCAGTTTTCTGGTATATAATCGGCATCGTCGAGCATCAAATAAGAAAAGATATAATTATATACATTTCTTCGCTACACGAAAAAGCAAGGAATAATAGATATGTTTTAGGACTTAGAAAACCAGAGAGCGAGTAGAGATTCTTTGGTTGTTCCCTTCTTAGTAGCCTCTTACGAAAGATATATGAAAAGCATCTCGGTATAACATTACGATAGTACGTACGACCTGGCCAATCACAACGCAATATCGCAGTGTGTGTTTGTGGCCGTAGTAGCTTTTGTTCCCATAATCCACTCGCTTTGGTGATGATGACGATTAGTTTGTTTACGCTAATCAGCTGATGAGGACATCTAAGATCGAATTTATTAATTTATTAATACACATCCATAACAAGGTATATCCCCAATTACAATGGATGGTACAAAATACATTCAAGATATAAATGGTAGGGTAAACTTGGCAAATATGGGCACTAAGGTAATATGGGCAGATTTAAGAAATTTTTCATTTTTCACGCAATGGTAGCGAGTAGAAGCATGCGCTCTGCTAGGTTGGTGATCGTGAAGTGTCATGCCTGCTCAGTATGTTAAAGGTTGTCTTCTACTGTGCTAACGGAAGCTGAAAAGAACATGGTTTGAGGTAAGTAGACCACTCTACTCTTCCAAAATCGAGGCGTTATAATAACTCAGTTAATTTACTTAAGGCACTACACGCAAAATAAGTTTATTTTTCAAGAAATATTACTAGGGGTAGCTTGCAAGGTATGTTGTAGCGAGAGGATACGCGCTTGGGAGTTAGTTCTTTCCCATTAATGCCAACTTCTGAAATGTGGCACTAAGGCAAAAATGGGCAGTGACATTGTAGGTAATATGGGCATCATCAAATTACATTGTATTTACGTGACGGGCTCTAAGATAGACTTATTCTTTTTTATTTCTACGGCAATCTGTACGTTTTCATGTTAATCGATTAATATAGCACGTAGCTATTTCGCAGAAAATAAATATTTTTTCCTTTTTTTCCAGATTATGATGCAAAATGGGAATGAACGAGCGGGTATCCGCCAGAAATGGGATAAAGAGGATATGTCGCGTGTTGTAATAACAGTAAGAAATGGCGATTGTAATCATTTACAAGCATCTAGAACTTATAATGTGCCTAGACAAACTTAAAATTCTTGATAAAAAGATGAAGTATTTGAATCTGCTAAACAAGCCGGCCAGAATATTTAATGCCGACGAGTCAGGACTCCAAATGAATACGAGGGGTAGCCATGTTGTATGTGAAAAAGGAAAAAATTAGTCCAGTTCCAAAACTGAAGATGACGACTAGTAACTGGGGAAGACGTAAGTGTTCTGCAAGAGAACTTGCAAGTGAAGAAACTCTGGCTTCAGCGCAGAAAAGGGGTAGGCCTATCGCAGAAGTCAGTAGAGGAGGTTTAGCCGCAAAGCGTAAAGCCATACGGAGCAACAAAGTTTCCTGTATTTGTCCTGTGTGTAAGGGGAATTATTATGATGAGAATGAAGGGCAGAAGTGGACTAAGTGTTGTGGTTCATGTGCTAAGTGGTTCCATGAGGGGTGCGTAGAGATGGAAGGCGATTCTTTCTATTGTGATGAGGGCAGTTAAAAACCTTGTCAGTTTTTATGACTCAGAGTGCTCTCAGGTGACTGTTTCTGTTAGATTAATCCTTTTACTTTTCATATTACACACAATTTTGGCCAGTTTTATGTTACTTACATTCTCTAATTCAATTCAAGTGATTCCGAGTTGATAACTTAATAATGGTAATAGTTCTACTTCCTTGGTAGCATTTGTTCATGATCAGTGTTTAATTATAATATATATTTACCCTTATTTCATATATGTATGTTCAATACAACCACCTTGTTACAATACGAAATGAATATAACCATATCAGTGGCTCTAACTGTGATTTAATAACTTGTGCCCATATTATCAGAAAAAGTGCCCGTATTACCTTAAGAGTTTGGCAAATATGGGCAATCGCAGGGTTTGCTGCGAAGCTGCACAGTATGTCAACCACTATGGGATAGAAGCTAGTTAAAGCTTTATTCGAATGGGAATGGTTGTAAGTTTTCAAGGATTTTTTACCAGGAAAATGGAAGTTGTTTTAGTGCTCCTTTTCTTCAGATATACCTTATGGTGCCCATATTTGCCAAGTTTACCCTACCTATAAGTACAAAATAATATATAACACTTAAAAAACCAAGATTACCTTGACTAAATTAAGAATAATTTAAAAACATTTTCAATAAAACATACAAACATATAAAGTATTAAAGTTAAGGAAGATAAAACAAATAAGCAGAGAAAAAAAGAAAAATATTCATAAGAACAGCAAATACAGCCTACTTTTGCCATCTACACTATATTTGTCTGATAACCTAAATAGAAGAACTAAGTTAATCAAAGTAATACGTAAGTCGAGTCATAAGTCATGGCAACTTTTTTTTTTCTCGCGAACAGGAGACAACACGGAAAATCTAAGATATGCATTTGGAAAAATAGGTAAGTACTTATGCTCAGCGCCTGAAGACAAATTCTGACTTCAGGAGATTCTCGTAGGAAAGTGACAGAACACAGTTCAGTGGTAAACATTGTTTTATTATGGTATAGACAGCAAATACACAAGACTACGTACAAAGGACAGGTCTCCACTGGCGTTTAAAATACTATGAATGATTTCAGGTTAAATTACTCCGATAGTCGAGGTAGCGTTTTTATTAAGCCATATTTACAACCTATATTTTTGTATAAGGTGTTTCACATTTCAAGTGAAATGAAATGGCGTATGGCTTTTAGTGCCGGGAGTGTCCGAAGACATGTTCGGCTCGCCAGGTGCAGGTCTTTCGAGTTGACTCCCGTAGGCGACCTGCGCGTCGTGGTGAGGATGAAATGATGAAGACAACACATACACCCAGCCCCCGTGCCATTGGAATTAACCAATTAAGGTTAAAATCCCCGACCCGGCCGGGAATCGAACCCGGGACCTCTGAACCGAAGGCCAGTACGCTGACCGTTCAGCCAACGAGTCGGACACTTTTCAAGTTTTGTTACCAGAAAGAATGGGGAATAGGGATGTTATTTTACTTATTATAATATAATTGATGAATTATGAAGGATTCTATGAAGTCAATGATCTCTGATCTGCACCTAGTGCTTTAGCTCAGTTAGCGGGTTCCCTATCATTTTACCTATAGTACGCGAAACTTATTGTGATGGCTCCCTAGTGCTGAATCGGTAAACCTCGGTTTTCTTCTTCGAGACTCGTATTGGGAAACTCTGACACGAAAAAATATGAAACCATTATGGATCGCCGTGAGACATCTGGCGATATAATTGCAACAATTTAAATACTGTTGTTATTTACACAGCAAAGTCAAAATATAGGTTAAGCTTGAACATGAGTGAGGAAAGTCAAGGTACATCACAGGAACAACCTAGAATTCCTACACGGACACGACGGTTTACAAAATTCATACTGATCGATCATACTATCGATTCAATTCAGATTTCATTTCCATTCAGTTGACAGTATTACAGAAACCGGAGTAGCTCCCTCCTTGCTCCTCACCCCGTAAATAGAAGTATCACTGAAAGTTTTGCGGATTATAGTCTTTTCTTAATGGATTTTAAAGAACTTGGAAATTTATCAAACATTTCCAAATGAATTTACTGACAACGTGTTGACGCAATTTAAAACAAACAGCAAAAAATATTCAAACGAACGTATTGATCACATATTGACGCAATTCAAACAAAAACATTTCCCTCCATTTACGTAAAAACAATTGCTAATCAATTGTCACATTTACTACAAATCATACCAGATGGCAGCACTGACTGTAAACGAAATCAATGAGACTCTTGGATTAACGAATCACAGTTCAAGGATAGAAAATCAAAACCATGATTTGCTGATACAGTAATATCGTAATTTTGACTGAGTCCGCAGGAGAAAACCTGCTTCATTTTAAAGAGTTTTCGAGAAGAAGTACTAAATGATGATTAAAAAAATTAATGTAGATAAAAATGAAGAATGCAGTTGAATGAATTTAGGTGATGCAGGAATAACTGATTAGGAAATAAAGCCTTGAAGAAAGTGAATACATGTTGATATTTGGATAGCAGAATAGCCAGTGAAGACAGAACTAAGGAAGAGAGAAATAGTAGACTAGCCAAAAACAAGAAAGGCTTTTCTTAATGCAAGGAATTTTCAGACCTCATACACTGATACTGGTAGGTGTATCAGAAATGTTTCTTGACAGTTTTGCATGCAGTGTGGCACTGTATGGGGAACATCTGTAATAACTGGAGCAAAAAGAAAGAGAATAGAAGTTTTGGAAATGTGGTGTTACAGAAGAATGATGTAGGTGAGGTAAATGTATAGAGTTACAAAAGAACATATACTCAAAGAAATTGATTAGAGGAGAACAATCTGGGGAAATTTGACTAGAAAAAGAAGTGGATTGATATAACTTATCTTCAGACAACCAGGCAGTGTAGCTTTTAGAACTGAGCAGATGCCTAAGTGCAAACGAGGTTTGGGGGCGCAAAGACAGGATGCATTTAAAATTAAATCCAACACCGAATTTAATGAAATCGGGTTTCTTAATGATGTGTAGATCAAATTGAGTAATACCGATTTTTTTAACCTCGCATTATCAAAAGTTTTCGGCGACGGAAGGATTGTAAAGAGCTAAGATTGGAAAGGTAGCGGCCAGGTCTTTAATTAAGGTACAGCCGCAGCACATTTGGATGGTGTGAAAAAAAAAAAAAAACATCTTCAGGGCTGTTGACAGTTGGATTCGAACCCACCATCTCCCGAACGTAAGCTGACAGCTACGCGACCTTAACCACACTGCTAATTCGCTCGCTAAATAATATCGATAAACAAGAGAAAAATCCTAAGACCAAAATACGAAAATGGAATTTGGATGAAAAAGAAACTATATCAAACGTACCTCTCTCTCTCTCAATCTATCTATCTATCTATCTATCTATCTATCTATCTATCTATCTATCAATCTATCTATCTATCTATCTATCTATCTATCTATCTATCTATCTATCGAGCCTCCGTGGCTCAGGCGGCAGCGCGTCGGCCTCTCATCGCTGGATACCGTGGATCAAATCCCGGTCACTCCATGTGATATTTGTGCTGGACAAAGCGGAGGCGGGACAGGTTTTTCTCCGGGTACTCCGGTTTTCCCTGTCATATTTCATTCCAGCAACACTCTCCAGTATCATTTCACTTCATCTGTCAGTCATTACTCATTGCCCCAGAGAAGTGCGACAGGCTTCGGCACAATTCCTATCCTCGCCGTTAGATGGGGGCTTTATTCATTCCATTCCTGACCCCGGTCAAATGACTGGAAATAGGCTGTGGATTCTCTCTCTCCTATCCATGTACCTTTCGCAGGATGTCATGCGTGGTTGCAGAGTTCTAAAACATTGCTGAAACTGGTGATTATTGTTTTAAGAGGAAGTACAACTAAGCGACACTAATGGGAGGGAAAAAAATGGAAGGAATCCGGCAATTCGAAAAATGAAGGTATCGGACAAAGAGAGATAAGGTTCAGGGAGAGCATGAAAATGAATGTCTCCCTAGGCCTCGAATTCTGTAATACCGTTGGTTACGGAAAAGAACAAGAGATGACTAAGGAAGGTCGGATAGGATAGATGAAAGTGAAGAGCCTGGCATAACTGGAGAAAGTGGAGATAATGCCAGCTAAGAGCCCCGTGGTCGCTAATGGCTTTTAGTGCCGGGAGTGCGCGAGAGAAGTTCGGCTCGCCAGTTACAGGTCTTTTGATTTGACTTTCGTAAGCGACTTGCGCGTCATGATGAGGATGAATGAAATGATGATGAATATGAAGAAGGCGCGGAATTAACCAATTATGGTTAAAATTCCCGACCCTGCCGGGAATCGAACCCAGGACCCCTCTGACCAAAAGTCAGCACGCTTGCCATGTAGCTATGGAAAAGGATACAGGAGGGTTTTGGGAATAAATATTCATGAAAACCATCATTTAAAACAAAGTACTTGGATCAGACGAGGTGTAACATTCAGTTGGTACTACTGCCATTACTGCAGTGGGCTGCACAAAAAAGAATGGCTGTATTCTCTTGAGATATCAGTGAGAAAACATGTTTTTAAATCACACATTCTGAACTGGAGTCGTTAAACAAGAGAATAAGATCTCTTTTTAAAGCGCCTCTTTGTATTCTTCTGTTTTCCTTTCCATTGTGTTTTTTCTTCCTCTTTTGTTTGACCAGGCCGGCAGGCAGGCGGGCGGCCGTGCAAATAGAACCCATATCCCTCTGAATATCCAGTTGAAAGCGACTGGGAAGGTCATTGAATCTGTAAAGGCGAGTACTGGAAAGAAGATAAACTTTCTGAGAGTTCCCATAATAGGGAGTAGCTTATAAATGTGACATATTTATGTAATCAGACAGTGGACGAGAAAGCAAAAATATAATAAGACTCTTTCTTAACACATTAAAACAACCAAACATAGTTATGACTTAGTTCTAACTGCATTTCTCTACGTTCGATCCTTTCCCATTGAGATGAAACTCACGAAGGCTTCTTTTATGTCGGTATTTCTTCTTAAGTCCGCCTCTGTGGTGTAGTGGTTAGCGTGATTAGCTGCCACCCCCGGAGGCCCGGGTTCGATTCCCGGCTCTGCCACGAAATTTGAAAAGTGGTACGAGGGCTGGAAGGGGGTCCACTCAGCCTCGGGAGGTCAACTGAGTAGAGGTGGGTTCGATTCCCACCTCAGCCATCCTCGAAGTGGTTTTCCGTGGTTTCCCACTTCTCCTCCAGGCGAATGCCGGGATGGTACCTAACTTAAGGCCACGGCCGCTTCCTTCCCTCTTCCTTGCCTATCCCTTCCAATCTTCCCATCCCTCCACAAGGCCCTTGTTCAGCATAGCAGGTGAGGCCGCCTGGGCGAGGTACTGGTCATACTCCCCAGTTGTATCCCCCGACCAAGAGTCTGAAGCTCCAGGACACTGCCCTTGAGGCGGTAGAGGTGGGATCCCTCGCTAAGTCCGAGGGAAAAACCGAACCTGCAGGGTAAACAGATGATGATGATGATGATGATGATGATGATTTCTTCTTAAAAGACACGTACAACCAATTTATCATTGTGTGTCCTCAAGCTTGCTGGACTGTTTCTTGTAATTAATGACTTTTCTTGTGCAGTTTTGGCTCGGTGCATAAAGATTTTTACGACCTTTCATTCTTCAGCTCTTATAGTCTAGATGAGTGGTCTTCAAACTGTGGCGCGCGAACCACTGAGAGTCCGTTTATATACCGATCAGAATGGGTGCCCTATTTTATGCCTTGCGAGACTTATTTATTATTTATTTACTAGCATGTACCCAAGTTCGCCCGCGTTTATTAATTTAACCGTTAAATAGTTTAAACTATTTAATTTAAAATTAGGTGGAAATGTAGTAACCAGTCTGGCCTGTGCTGACGACTTGGTTTTAATGGCAGTTGTGCCGAAAGCCTACAGTGTAATATCTTGTAACTTCAAAATAGATGCAATGAGTATGATATAAAAATTAGCCTTTCGAAAACTGAATTGATGTCAGTAGGTAAGAAATTCAAGAGAATTGAATGTCGAAGTGGTGATACAAAGCTGGAACAGGTAAATCATTTCAAGTATTTAGGATGTGTGTTCTCTCAGGATGGTAATGTAGTAAATGAGATCGAATCAAGGTGCAGTAAAGCTAATGCAGTGAGCTCGCAGCTGCGATCAACAGTGTTCTGTAAGAAGGAAGCCAGCTCCCAGATGAAACTACATCGGTCTGTTTTCAGACCAAATTTGCTTTACAGGAGCGAAAGCTGGGTGGACTCAGGATATATTATTCGTAAGTTAGAAGCAAGAGACATGAAAGTAACAAGAATGACTGCTGGTACAAACAGGTGGGAATAATGGCAGGAGGGTACTGGGAATGAGGAGATAAGGGCTAAGTTAGGAATGAACTCCATGGATGAAGCTGTACGCATAAACCGGCTTCGTTGGTGGGGGGCATGCGAAGCGAATGGAGTAAGATACGTTACCTAGGAAGATAATGGACACTGTTATGGAGGGTAAGAGAAGTGGAGGGAGACCAAGACGACGATGGTTAGACTCAGTTTTTAACGATTTAAAGATAAGATGTATAGAACTATATGAGGCCACAGCACTAGTTGCAAATAGAGGATTGTGGCAACATTTAGTAAATTCACAGAGGCTTTCAGACTGAACGCTGGAAGGCATAACATCTATAATGATGATGTATGCATGTAAAAGAAAAGGAAAACTTATTTTATTACATTTTTTTTTACATAAATAGCACTTTCTTTGAATGTTTAATTTTAAGATTTATATTACACTAGCTGTATTACCAGCGCTTTCTTGATTGTTTACTTTCAGATATTTTATAACCTGTTAATTTAGTCCAGCCGGCTCCGCAGTGTAAGGGTAGCGTGCCTGCGTCTTACCCGGAGACCCGGGTTCAATTCCCGGCCAGGTCAGGAATTTTTACCTGCATCTGAGGGCTGGTTTGAGGTCCACTCAGCCTACGTCATTACAACTGAGAAGCTATCTGACGGCGAGATAGCGGCCCCGGTCTAGAAAGCCAAAAATAACGGCCGAGAGGATCCGTCTTGCTGACCACACGACACCTCGTAATCTGCAGGCTTTCAGGCTGAGCAGTGGTCGCTTGGTAGGCCAAGGCCCTTCGGGGCTGTTGCGCCATGGGGTTTGGTTTGGATGAATTATGTGTGAAGGGATTTTTTAAAATTCTTTATCGCGACGTTAACTGATATTTTAGAACTCTCTTGTAGTTTAAGAGTTATTGCTAGGTGTTTAATTTCAAGTTTTATTTGTAGATTATTCCTTTTCTTGGCCATTTTGAACATTCTTTTTCACCCTTTCTCAACCTAAGTAGTACAGTCATTAAGTTCTGAGACTTGACGCCTGGAGGATAGGCACCCACACGACTCTGTGGGTTACACACGATGCCGCATTACACGGCGTACACCTACACAGAACAACATCCACCCTCAAAATAGTCTCCATTGGCCGTTATGCACGTTTGCCAACGTTGGTATAGCTGCTGGAAGCACCGCTGAAAGGAAACGCCATGTTTCGTCTCCAGTTATAATCTGGTTGAGAAACGTCGGATCATCGTCAGCACTACTGATGAGGTCACCACAAATCGTCATGCGAACATGACGTTGGTCTTGCGACAGGATTTGTGGCACTCTACACTGGGTAACACGAGACATGTTGAGGTCATCTGTCGGAATTTTGTGGCAAGTCCCATGGCTCACCTGCAGCATCATTTCAAACGTTTCGTCGACGGTTTTGCCTAATTTCTGGCAGAACTTGACGTTTGCCCGTTGCTCAAACTGTGATATGTCAAGGTCCGACTGGCGCATTTAAATCACCGTCACAACAACGACCGTACGTCTGCTTCCAGTGCACACACTCAACTGTCTCTTGCAGGGACGAGAGACTAACTGATATGCAGAGATGACAACTTTCAAGAAAGGCAATTCGTAATGCAGCCGCTAAGGTACCGGGGGGGGGGGGCGGTCGTAGATTATCTTTTTTCCGAGATCTTACTAACTTACATATCATTAAAAGCTTGTAGTTCCTGTTTGGTAAACGTACAATGGTGATATGCTTTTTCTTTTGATATCATGTGGATCCTCTGCACTAACAGAGTACTTAACTGTTCGGAGTTCATATTAGCGCGGAATTCAGTCTTGTTTTTTCTCATCATGCACATCTGAAAAATCGCGGCTACACACACTTCAAAACATGCGTGAATTAGATTTTGAGGAACGCAGTAAACAGGCCATTCTTTCGAGTATTCCTTCCTAAATTTTTGAACTATTTTTGGTTTATTACTAGCGTCACTAGTCACGGTTAGGTAATCATACGTATTTTCCTGAACAAAAAATCGCTTCATTATTTCAAACCTTTCGCATTTCGTAACACACGATTACCACATATCCTAGAAGAGCAATATATGTAAATTTGGCAACTGAATCGCAATAAATACTTCTTCAACAGTCACGCACACAATATTCACAATTAAACGGAGCTTGTCATCACTTTGCCGCCAAAACAAAGACAAAAGAACTCGCATATTTGCATGGAAGTCTGATCATGTGACGAACAAAGACAACAACTCCGCAAGATATACCAGTTCACAGGTGCCTATATTTCCGGTACTGGAAGCACACACTGCGTTCGGCGCGTGAAAATTCGAAATATTCTTAATCCAGGGACAGGAAAGGGGTATAAATGATTACTGACAAATCCGGAAATAATATTCTGAGAATTCAAGCTGTAATGGCATTCCTTGTGTATCTTTTTGACCACTTCATACACTTAGATTTAAAAATCAACTAAAATCGTTATTTGAGGTGTGTGATTCGTAAAGGCGTAATTGCGATGGGTAATTCGTAATTATTACGATTGAATCGTAATACTTGGCATCTCTGTGATATGGTACCATACCACGGCACCACATTTGCGCTATAGTGCACCACAGCGCCGTCATGCCGTCAGTCTCAGAACTTAATGACTGTGCTGCGTATATTCCGACTGGGCATCAACTATGACTTAAACGGCATCCAGAGTGTCACGGTCCTGCCTCTCCCAGTAATGTTTTCAGATAGTAAGCCATATGCGTACTATGCTTGGTTGAGAGCTATGCTGGAACAGAGCTCTATACACATTTTTAGTTTGGCATATTTTATTTTTCACCCCTTCTCACCGCGTGAACTTGGACTAAAACGACATGCGGAGTGTCATTGTTCATCTCAGCGACCCCGAAACCTATGGATGCAACACTAGTTTGGACTATTTTTATATGCCACCCTGCCCCCCCACACACACACACACACCTCCACCCCTAGGGGTGGTTTACTCCCACAGTGTTTTCTTTCCAGACAGTAATATGTGTAGCAGAATCTCTCCTTGGCCTACTCTACATTTACGCACGCGCCTATTTCGAACACCAGGATTGTATTCTGGTGTAGAATCCTCGAGTTGACGTTGCTATGGTTACGGTTGGGTCATTTCTTCATCCGATTCCTAGAGCGGGGTGGAGTGATGCCAATATCTCCATAACGGTTGTCATACAATCAGGCTAGGGATCCTGAAAACTGTGGACTCCACACAAGTGTCAGTCATTCAGATAGGAAGCCATATGTGTACTATGCTTGGTTGAGAGCTATGCTGGAACATAAGCCTACATATATTTTTATTTTGGCGTATTTTATTGTTCACCCCTTCTCCACCCTAATGACGACGGAGGCTGAACTTGGACTTAAACAGCATCCAGAGTATGACATAAGGCCACGGCCGCTTCCTTCCCATTCCTAGGCCTTCCCTGTCCCATCGTGGCCATAAGACCTACCTGTGTCGGTGCGACGTAAAGCAAAAAAAAAGTACGAAAAATTCTATATTTCGCCTATGTTAGTGCGCTGAAAGACCTAAATCTAGGGATGGAGAGGGCTGTTAAAATTTTCTTGTAGATGAGGTTACCCCCAAAGTCCTAAAAGGTAAGTAAACAAACATTCTGTTTTATATATAAAACCCCCATGCTATCACCTCCTTGTCGTAAGAGGCTACTAAAAGGGGCCCTAAGGGTGAACTTCAGAGCGTGATGACTGCTGGCATTGCTTCCACCTCCGTTCGTCAACTCTTTGTACTTTTCGTACCCCGACGGTATAAGAGCATTCGAGGGAGAGGGAGACTTTCATTTTCATGCCCATCGTGGCCCTTGCTTTTCTTCGGCCGATACCTTCATTTTTCGAAGTATCCCGCCCCTTCAACAACCCCCCCCCTCGATTAGTCATAATAGAGGATGGTTGCCCAGTTGTACTTCCTCTTACAACAAATATCACCATCCCTGTTAGCCCTCTGACCTGGAAAAAATCGAACCCAAAGCCTACGGTTAAGAGGCAAGCTCAATGGCCCTACATCGCAGTGGCCGCTCTTCCAAACTCAGCACAAATTTACAATTTCCCTTTTTAGTTAACCTACAAATAATTTTACAAACAATATGATTTATGCATGCTTCCCCCCATAACTCAATAGCTCCGAAGGGCCATGGCCTACCAAGCAACCGCTGCTCAGCACGAAGGCCTGCCATATGGTGGTGGTGGTGGTGATTATTGTTTTAAGAGGAAGTACAACTAGGCAACCATCCTCTATATAACGCTAATCAGAGGGAAAAATAGAAGGGATCCGACACTTCGAAAAATGAAGATATCGGCCAAAGGAAGACAAGGGGCACGAAGGGCGTGAAATTGAAAGACTCCCTAGCCCTCGCAAACCTAATAGCGTCGGGGTCGGAAAAGAACAAGAGTTGACCAAGAGAGGTCGGATAGGATAGATGAAAGTGAGGAGCCTGGCACAAGTAAGTGGAAGCAATGCCAGGACTCAGCTAAGGGCCCCGTGGTCGCCAATCCACGCTCCAAAGTTCAGATCCCCTGGGGCCTCTTTTAGTCGCCTCTTACGACAGGGAGGGTATACCGTGGGTGTTATTCTACCGCCCCCACCCACAGGGGAACCTGCCATATGGTCGGTACGCTGAATCCTCTCAAGCCATTATGTTTGACTTTCTATACCGATAAAAAGGGAATTAAGCCAAAGGCACGTGGTAATCTCAAGCGGCCACCCATCCAAGTACTGACCACGCCCAATGTTACTGCGGTGATCTTCTTCTTCTTCTTCTTCTTCTTCTACTACTACTAAAATGTTTTCATTCCTCCCCTGAAGGGGGAGGCGGGCCTCTTAGACGGTGACGCCGTCTCTCAGGCCGGGAGATTTGTGACGGTAAAGGAGATGTGCTGAGAAGGTGAGGGGGTAGGCGGCCGTGGCCTGTACTAGGAACTGTCCCGGCATTTGTCTTAGCGTAGGAGAATGGGAAAACCACGGAAAACCATTCTCAGGACAGCCGACGGTTGGGGCCAGCCGTGAGGTCCAGCCCTGTCCCGTCTCCCGAATAGCGTAGAGCCACAGTAGAGCCGTGTCCACTTGAGGACCGAGACCCGCTCTGCATCTACCGACCTGCGGTGATCGGACGAGAATCGGTGTATTTAACATGGTATGGTCATTGGGGTCCGCCTCTGTGGTGTAGTGGTTAGCGTGATTAGCTGCCACCCCCGGAGGCCCGGGTTCGATTCCCGGCTCTGCCACGAAAATTTGAAAAGTGGTACGAGGGCTGGAACGGGGTCCACTCAGCCTCGGGAGGTCAACTGAGTAGAAGTGGGTTCGATTCCCACCTCAGCCATCCTCGAAGTGGTTTTCCGTGGTTTCCCACTTCTCCTCCAGGCGAATGCCGGGATGGTACCTAACTTAAGGCCACGGCCGCTTCCTTCCCTCTTCCTTGCCTATCCCTTCCAATCTTCCCATCCCTCCACAAGGCCCCTGTTCAGCATAGCAGGTGAGGCCGCCTGGGCGAGATACTGGTCATACTCCCCAGTTGTATCCCCCGACCAAGAGTCTGAAGCTCCAGGACACTGGCCTTGAGGCGGTAGAGGTGGGATCCCTCGCTAAGTCCGAGGGAACAACCGAACCTGGAGGGTAAACAGATGATGATGATGATGATGGTCATTGGGTTAGGTATACTTAGATATATGAATAATACTGTTCTCAAAACAGACAATATGTTATTGATTACCATAGTACCTGTAAGTCAGGGCTGAGTAGTTCTATTTACACTAGATCAGCAGCGTCATCTTCTCACTGTGCGCCTTCTTCCTGTAACTAAGATCTTGAAAAGAATCTCGTATCAGTGCATCCCGTTCCTCTCTTCAATCCAGAATTTAAATCTTTGAACTGGTCGGAAAACGAACCCAGAGCCTTGCTGATTCCCATTCCAGAATGATGATCTAGAACGAGCGAGCAGGAGCCCAGGCAGGTTAGCGGGGATACCCTGAGATTAATCTAATGAGGTCCACCTCCTTCAGCAGTGACCGCAAATCTCGTGTGATTGCTGGGGAATTTCTGTGAGTGGGCACAAGTATATCTTAGTGACGGCTAATGTCCGTGATTTCGTGCTGACCGCAAATGTCCGGATACCTGCATGTCGTAAGAGGCTACTAAGAGGGAACAACCGAAGAATCTCTACTCACTCTCTCGTCTTCTATACCCAATAATTCTATGTTTTCCTGTGAAGAGGAAAAATGTACAAGTGCGGAGTTATTTTTCTCACACCTTCAAAAAGTGCGCTATCACGATAAGGATGGAACCCTTAAGACTGGAAGCCAGATACTCTGATTCACTGGAATCTGTAGCAGTGTTGTTCACTCAAGGCAAGGACAAAACCTGTTCCAGCTGGCAGCAAAAGTCCCTACTACTTCATTCTACGTTAAGAAAACAATTGTACTATCAACCTATTAGGTCGTGTTACATGCATTTAGTACGTGTTGAAGCGATGTTAAGTATAAAAAAAAAATATAAAAAAAAGCAAAGTCATCCCCGTACAGGCCATGAAGGCCCTTAGACGGGGGGAAGGTAAAGGCTTCCACTATCCGTAACCTCGGCACTTGATGCCCGCCGTCTTTGCCCCCATGAATTAACCTGGTACTCAATTTGGGTGTAGGCTGAGTGAACCTCAGGGTCATGTGTACCACCGGGAGTGGAAAGTCGTTTCTTTAAATTCTACGACTACCTGGCGGGGATTCGAACCCACGTCCTTCCGGGCGAACCGAGCACGCCTTTATCGCCTAGTCCAGGCAGCCCTTGAAGAGATGTTAAGTACAGAAGAAAAGTGGCCAACATCTCTTCAACACATACTAAATGTATGTAACCCGACCTAATATTTTGAAAGTCAGTTTCGATTACAATGCGGTCGTGAAAATTCAATATTCAAAACAACACTGCTCTTATGGGCCTACAAGGAGTGAACACGCACCCATAATTCCTCGCAATTAAGGGATATTATACTGTACTTTGTAATCTATAATGAGAGACAGTTACAAAGGATGAGGCATTTTTGCCCGCGAGTTATTAAAATAACTGCATAACATTTTCTTTTTGATAAATATATTCGTAGGGAGGAAGCACAGTGGCGGGAACAGCCATCGCTTCGTTGCCGTCCTTCATTTTCCTTCTTCTGCGTTGCTCTGATACAAGCCTCATGTAGTCTAGAGATGGGCAATCTGATTCATTTAGAAGAACCGATTCATTTGAAACGATTCACTAAAATGATTCGTTCATTCGATTAACACGTGAGGGAGAGCCGAAAGCGAAACCACAGACTCAGATCACTGCCTTCGTGATGTACAGGCCGTACTGTACCTCCGATGACGTCACACAAAGAGGCGAACTGTTTCCTCCGTCCGATCCGTGTAATGCAAGGGCATGATGCGTCTGTACCTTTTGTAATTGTGAAATATTTACAAATGTTGTATTAATATTACAGGTGAGATCACTAAAACCTGTAATCGCATAATAACTCGTAAGTCATGTCTATGTAATTTTGGGAGAAGTAGGTTTGAAGTGCGATCTACGCGGTCAAAGCTTCAGTGTTTTACTCGACAATGTGCCGAACAAATAATTATTATGCATGAGAAAACAAACGTGCAATAATAAACTTTACTTCCATACCTCTAGATGGCCATAAATGCAGTAGCTTTCTTGGTTTGTTGTTGTTGTTGACACATCTGGCACTATCCTTCGAATACTTTCTCGATACCCTTTTTTCTATACATTCTGTGTCATTTTTTGTTTAGGAATAGCTCAAGTTTTCTCAAATATTAATGCTCTGATCAGACAGATCTATTAGTTACTTTCCACATTCACGGAAACTGCCGAGGAATGGTTTTTACTCGCATTAATTTTGGGGAGAAAAGGCAGCGCGTACTCAACATTACGAACCCAAGAAATAACCATATGTAGGTTCCATTGGTTACTGTCCACTTTTGTTCTTGTTCTGTAACAACAATAAAACGTTCTGCTGCAAATCTGTGAAACAAGAAAGTAAAAGGCAGAACTCATCATCAGCTCTGGAAAATGAGTGAAACATACACCTTTATTCTTCGTAACAGGTATTTTTAGGTTGGGATTTTCGTTTCTAATTAAGGTAACCTGCCCCGTACGAAGAAAATGAAAATATTAATGTCTGTTTACTTATATAGTTGTATTTTCGCCGTGGTACGCACACGCTCTTAGCATTGCGGCAAATGCGAACTTTCACACCCTGTATTTAAATTTGTAGCACATTGTATTTCCACAAAAATAAAAATGTGGTATACGATAACAATTAAATTACACGAGAAGTATTACGTCCCTTGAATTTACATTACTCACCACGTGAAGATACCATGCCTAACCTAAACTCTGAGGTTTCATTTCATTATCTTAATAACAGCTGTTTACGTAAATCCTGATGTGATAAATTTAAAGAAAAAACATGCAGTATACTTAAATATAAATTTTTGTCTCTCAATGGTCACAACTATCCTAAGATTGCCCCCAATCCTTATGGATTACAGTCACAAGTACAATTTGTAACATTCGCTTAGCTCGCCTCAATTGATCAGCTGATTGGCTTGGCGCGCTTTCTACAGTACGGCATGTATATTACGAAGGCAGTGACTCAGATGAACCATTCCTTTTTAAAGGTTATAGTCGAAAAATGCTACATAACTGCCCGAGTAATCCTTTCTAAACTTATGTAGCTACCATTCGAAACTATACGAAAATCGAATTTGAAATTTATAGTAGTTATGAACATTTTTGTGGCCATATTCCACACGTTAGTTCAGAATAGTTCACGAGAACGGGAACGGGAACCTTGAAGTAAACTTAACCTAACATTTCGCAAACGACCTGGAAGTTGAGTGTATACTACAGTTCCATGAAGTGTGAGACTTGAAACGACGTGATAATTTCTTATTTAAAAAAATATTATTTTTTTCTGTACGGTTAGTTTAGGAGTATTTGACTTGTGAACCAGACTTTTAGTTCAGGTTAAATAAAAAATAACAGAGTCGTTCTTCACAAGTTGTCATTGATTAAAAAATGGTGGGTACCCCGATTTGCCGATACGAATAAGAACGAACGAAGAACGAGGAACGAGTTGCGGCTGCCATCTCTCGATTCACCTTTCGATTCACAAACGAGTCGATTCATTTCGTTCACTGAATCATGATTCAATCGTTCAGTGCAATGATTCGTTCATTATGAATCACTCGTTCAGAATCTCCCCATCTCTAGTGTAGTCCCTCACTCTGTGAAACGTCGGCAGCTCACTTCTGTAGTGAAGTCATCTGCAGTTTGTTGTGTGTGTCTTTTTAGGCTCTAAATCAATGAGTACTTGTCTTGTGTTGAGTGAGAGTTGGTTGTATATTGCATAGTATTTGTGTGTGTTCTATTATTTTTGTCCTGTACAAAAGTTGTTACTGAAGATTTTGGTGTGTGGTGTGCAGCGAAACGTTATGACATAACTTGTACTGATAAAAAAAGCTGTGTATTTTATTTGTGCTTAGTTTTGTTATGTAGCTGTTCTTTCTTAAGCGCATTTTTATTTTACCACTTTTTCCACCACCGCATTTGATTTTTACTATTATTTTTGTGAGCGATACGACAGCACAGTAGTACCCCGCGTTGCCTGGGGGAATTTATTAAATGCAACTAAATGCATCCCTCACCCCTCGAACCAATAAAAAATATTATTTTTCTATTTTCTCCCCCAATTTGCCTTACACTTCAATGCTGAGGTTTTTTATGTGACGTACCTTACCTCTGATTCTGTACGAACCAAAAATAGCCCCTGTAAACTCCCCGTTCCCTTTAGTTCATAAAAATAATTTGTAACTTAGTTTCTTCCGCGCTTGTCTTGAACAATATTGAAATTCACAAATTTATCTGCCACCGTTTTCCCGTGATGGAGTTGAGCAGAGCCGTTCGATATGACAACCTTGGTGTCATAAGAGCAATCCTGTTTTCTTAACATGGAATGAACTATAACTTCTAAATATTTCAGGAATTGCACTGACTCCCACTTGTTCCGGGCTACGGGGCCTCCTCATATCCGTGTTGCACTCGTGGCTCAAGGTAGACTTGTATCTTACTGGGCGACAGACAGAAAGTCGACCGCCCGGACTAATGTAGAGCGGAGAACTTGTAAAACCTGGCGTGGCTTTCTCCAGCACTCCTTCTGCGTAAATCGGCTAGAAATGATCACGTAACTTACAATAACTATTATTAATGAAAGAAAGTGATAACAGGGTCAACCTGTCACAGCCCAAAATCAACAGTTACAAGCATCAGCAGGAGGGCTGAGAAAGTGCTCAAATACGTCAAATTCCAGTCGATATATTTAGCGGAACGTAAGAGAACTCCTGCAGGACAAAATTCCGGTACCTTGACGTCTCCGAAAATCGTCCAAGTAGTTAGTGGGACGGAAAATATTATTATTATTATTATTATTATTATTATTATTATTATTATTATTATTATTGGTTCGTACCCTACAGTCGGTAGGCCTGAAGATCATTTACCGTGGTTTCCCATTTTCACACCAGATAAATGCTAAGGCTGTACCTTAAGGCCACGGACATTTTCTTCCCACTCCTAAACCCTTCCTGTCCGATCGTCGCCATAAGACCTGTGTCGGTGTGATAATAATAATTATATTATATTATATTATATTATATTATATTCTAGCCGAATGCAGGCCTTGTAAGGCAGACCCTCCGATGAGGGTGGGCGGCATCTGCCATTTGTAGGACACTGCGTGTTATTGTGGTGGAGGATAGTGTTATGTGTGGTGTGTGAGTTGCAGGGATGTTGGGAACAGCACAAACCCCCAGCCCCCGGGCCATTGGAATTAACCAATGAAGGTTAAAATCCCCGACCCGGCCGGGAATCGAACGCGGGACCCTCTGAACCGAAAGCCTGCACGCTGACCATTCAGCCAACGAGTCGGACTGTCGGTGTGATATTAAATATATATAATTATTATTAATAAATTAGTCAACCTCCTTCTTCTTATTCTCTTAATCCCTTTACCCCCCAGGGTTGGTTTTTCCCTCGGACTCAGCGAGGGATCCCACCTCTACCGCCTCTAAAGCAGCCCTGAAGAGTGAGACTTTGGGTCGCGGGATACAATTGGGAAGGAGGACTAGCAGCTCGCCCACGCGGCCTTACCTGCTATGCTGAGCAGGGCAGTTGTGGGGGGATGGGAATATTGGAAGGGATAGACGAGGAAGAGGGAAGGAAGCGGCCGTGGCCTTAAGTTAGGTACCATCGCGGCATTTGCCTGGAGGAGAAGTGGGAACCACGGAAAACCACTTCGAGGATGGCTGAGGTGGCAATCGAACCCCCTCTACTCAGATCACCTCTCAAGGCTGAGTATACCCCGTTCCAGCCCTCAAATTTCGTGGCAGAGCCGGGAACCGAACCCTGGCCTTCAGGGGTGGCAGCTAATCATGCTAACCACTACACCACAGAGGCGGACATTATGGCAGCAACAACCATCGCTTCGTTGCCTTCCTTCATTTTTCTTCTTCTGTATTGCTCTGGTATAAGCTTCGTATAGTCCCTCAATCTGTGAACCATCCGCTGCTCACTTCTGTAGAGAAGTCATCTACAGCTCCATCATTTCTGCGACAGATATTGGTTGAACAGAGAAAGCAAACAAATTCTAATACCTGGGATATATGGAAATTGTAAGAATCTGGAATGAAAAATTGAAAGAACATAATATTTCGCCAATAACTTTGGGGAGAAAAAACAAAGGTGTTGAAATTAATTATTAATTATTAATCATTATTTATAAATAATTAATACATTATTATTATTATTATTATTATTATTATTATTATTATTATTAATTTAGCAAAATACGGGAAACACATACACAGTTTCAAAAGTAAAATTTATGGGTGAAATATCAAAATCTATCAAGATAAACACACGAGTATGCCAATTCTGTTCAACTGTATCCTAGAGAAAATTGTAAGAATCTGGGATGAAAAATTTTAAAAACATAATATTTCGCCAAGAACTTTGGGAAGAAAGTAAACAAAGGTGATTTTGTAGACTTTTCAGAGAGCCTGGCAGAAGCAACAACACAAATAAATCTCTTGGAAGAAATAGCCAACAAAATGGGTTTGAGAATATCTATAGGAAAACACGAATGTATTACAAATATATGAAAAAGCTCCAACATTTTTGCGGCAGATATTGGTTGGAGAGAGAGAACAAACAAATCCTAATACCTGGGATATATAGGCTAATTTAAGGAAAGAGTTTAGAAATATCTGCCGTAGAATAAAGGCGTATGGCATTACTAAGAATGTTTACAACATGAAGTGCTTATCTAAAAATCCAGAAAAAAGGCACTACAGTATAGGGGTGAAATAGGAATGTTTTTACGCAAGTGGATGTCAAGTTAAGAACTGTGTGTGTACGTTCAGTTCTCGGTCCGAAGACTGGCTGGATCCTCAACAGCTCCAATTAGCTGCCATAGATGACCTAAGCACAAATGAAGAGGCGTGCTAGGGAATTAGGAGTGACGAAGTTGCTATTACATATCCGTCTGCCAAGCCCATTGAGATTTATGCACCAACCGACCCTATGACCAACATTTTCACACCATCCATAACAGGGACTGGGTGAATAGGAATGGCATTACTAGCATCGCTCATACCTCAGTCACTTTCATATTCTCAAAGCCAAGGATAAGACAGAGACAGATCAATGAAAGTTACAAAATTGTTGTAGCTAATACCAGAAGACACAGTGCACTGTGTAAACACTAGGTCTCGCCAGCAAAGGTATCGTTTTGAACTATATTTTCGATAAAAGAAGGAATAATAATGAGAGAAATCTTAGGTCCAATGGAAATTAAGAAGTAACAAGGAAATATATCAGAGCATATAAAATATAACGGGAGCAATAAGAAAAAGGGTTCCATTCCCACCTCAGCCACTCAAGTGGTTTTCCGTGGTTTCCCACTTCTCCTCCAGGCAAATGCCGGGATGGTACCTACCTTAAGGCCACGGCTGCTTCCTTCCCTCTTCTTTGCCTGTCCTTTCCAATATTCCCATCCCTCCACAAGGCCCCTGTTCAGCATAGCCGGTGAGAACGCCTGGGCGAGTTACTGGTCATCCTCCCCAGTTGTATCCCCCAACCCAAAGTCTCACGCTCCAGGACACTCTGCCCTTGAGGCGGTAAAAGTAGGATCCCTCGCTTATTCACAGCATTTCCTGCACTGGACTACATTCTGCTCCCTCTTCGAAATTACTTCATTATTAGAACTATCTTCAGCTTCCAGCAAAGGTGTAGGAATCCAGACAGGTTTTTAGGAGACTCAGAATGGTGTCATTTAAATTATATTGGACTTAAATTTGCGGGACTGTTAGTAAGGCTCACCATAGCCGAAGGGGTTTTAAAGAATATATCCTGAGAATGGTGTCACCCTAACGACACAAGTGGGTGGTAGATTGCCTATACTGCAGGCGCTTCGGAACGATGGGCTCTTTTCTGCCAGGCTGCCCAGGGCCTGTATTATTATTATTATTATTATTATTATTATTATTATTATTGTTATTATTATTATTATTATTATTATTATTATTATTATTATTATTATTATTATTTTGCTATTTACTTTACGTCGCACTGACACAGTTAGGTCTTATGGCGACGATGGGATAGGAAAGGCCTAGGAATGGGAAGGAAGCGGCCGTGGCCTTAATTGAGGTACAGCCCCTGGTGTGAAAATGGGAAACCACGGAAAACCATATTTCAGGGCTGCCGACAGTGGGATTCGAACCCACTGTCTCCCGAATACTAGATACTGGCCGCACTTAAGCGACTACAGCTATCGAGCTCGGTGAAATGAAGAGATTAGCATAGGATAGGGTGGTATGGAGGACTGCATCAAACCAATTTATGGACCGATGACTCAAACAACAACTGTCGGCATATCGATACCTCAATTATGCATCGAAATTATGGTATATCCGAATGTCCTTGGTTGCAGCGGGTGGAGGGTATAAACGGGAGTATGCATTCTAATCCGAATCTCTTGCTGCTAGACGAGATTAATAGGATATTCCTTTCTTAGAGGTACGTTGATATAATTGTTTGAACGCCTCGTGATGGTGCTACAGATCTGACAGCCAGCCCACTGTAATTGGATTAACCTCTAATCTCTGAATACAGACATCACCTTTAATGAGAGGTTGACGTCATGCGGAGGATCCCAGTAATTTATACTGAGCTAAGTAGATCATATCTCAAACAGGTGAAGGTGTTCCTCTGTTATTCTTAAGAGTGACTTCATCCGCGGCTTGGGTGAACGACTGCAAGACAATACCGTGTGTGTGCTTTACATTAGCTACACTGGACCGGACAAAAGATCAAGGATCCTAACCCACTGCCTCTCCTCGGTATGGTATTTTTCGGAGCATAAAACGCACATTTTTATGCAAGAAATAGAACCTGAACTTCCGTGTATATTATGGCAACCAATTAGAAATGTACAGTCTTTCAAACAAAAAATGGGCGCATGGTGCTCTATAAGTTCCTCGCAGGTCCATTTTTCTCAGAAACAGCTGGACCAATAGGTACAAAATTTGCTATGAGTATGTTTTTTAGGCCAACGGCCGTAGCCGTGTTGAAACACCGGATCCCGTAAGATCTCCGAAGTTAAGCAACGTTGGGCGTGGTCAGTAGTTGGATGGGTTGCCACACGCTGTTGGTGGGAGGGGGGGGGTAAGGGAATGGAGGAGCGGAAAGGAACTGGCCACCCTACCGCACGTAAACTCCGGCTCAGGAACACCTCTGCGGAGGTTCGGACCTGCCTTCGGGCAGAATAACCCTTACCTACCTATGTTTTTTAGAATTTGCTTTACGTCGCACCGACACACATAGGACTTATGGCAACGATGTGATATGAAAAGGCTATTAGGAGTGGGGAGGAAGTGGCCGTGGCCTTAAGGTACAGCCCCAGCATTTTCCTGGGGTGAAAATGGGAAACCACGGAAAGCCATCTTCAGGGCTGTCGACAGTGGGGTTCGAACCCACTATCTTCCGGATGTTATGGGTATTCACAGGATTTGTGTATATATATGGGAGGTGAATTATATTTTGATAATTCAAATTTAGGATGGTAAAATATTAAATTCTATGCATTCATTTTAACATGAATATGTTTTTGCACTGGAATTTAGTGTCATCAGTTTCCCGATACCATTGTAACCATGGCAACGAGAGTTCGTCTATGTACACTAGATCAGTAGCGTAATCTTCTCACTATGCACTTTCTTCATGTACTGTAACTAAGAGCTTTGGAAAACCTCGCATCAAGAGAACGAACCCATGGCCTTGGAATAGGAAGCAGGCATGCTACCTCTACACCACAGTTGCTGTTCAATCCTATACGGTAATGCATTCTCGCCACAGGCTTCATGTCATCTTCGATAATATTCTGGTGCATTTTTGCCACGGGCAACCTCGATTTTAATACACGAACGCTGACCAGATTTTGAAAACATGCTTTAGAGTGGTGAAGTCGACACTCTTCACTTCAACGCCACACAGCAACAATACTCCCAACTGGATGCCCGTCAACTGCACACTACACATCGACAACAGCGCAACCTGATCGCTCCCATATCCTGTTTGCGCATGCCCGATCTCCTGCGAGTGTCTGGACCACGCTGCCAATACTTTATTTACAGCCCTCGTAGAAGGAGCTCTACATAGAGGTGGCCAGAGCCCCACATACAGTAAAAAGAACTCCACCTAGACTGGTCGGAACTCAATGTACAGTAGAAGGAGCTCTATAATGAGCGGCCAGAGATCTACGTATAATAAAAGGAGCTCCACCTAGAGTGCTAGGAGTTCCACGTGCTGTACAATAAAAGGAGCTCCACCTAGAGTGCTAGGAGTTCCACGTACTGTACAATAAAAGGAGCTCTACCTAGAGTGCTAGGAGTTCCACGTGCTGTACAATAAAAGGAGCTCCACCTAGAGTGCTAGGAGTTCCACGTGCTGTACAATAAAAGGAGCTCCACCTAGAGTGCTAGGAGTTCCACGTGCTGTACAATAAAAGGAGCTCCACCTAGAGTGCTAGGAGTTCCACGTGCTGTACAATAAAAGGAGCTCCACCTAGAGTGCTAGGAGTTCCACGTGCTGTACAATAAAAGGAGCTCCACCTAGAGTGCTAGGAGTTCCACGTGCTGTACAATAAAAGGAGCTCCACCTAGAGTGCTAGGAGTTCCACGTGCTGTACAATAAAAGGAGCTCTACCTAGAGTGCTAGGAGTTCCACGTGCTGTACAATAAAAGGAGCTCCACCTAGAGTGCTAGGAGTTCCACGTGCTGTACAATAAAAGGAGCTCCACCTAGAGTGCTAGGAGTTCCACGTGCTGTACAATAAAAGGAGCTCCCCCTAGAGTGCTAGGAGTTCCACGTGCTGTACAATAAAAGGAGCTCCCCTTAGAGTGCTAGGAGTTCCACGTACAGTAAAAGGAGCTCCACATACAGTCCTTGGAGGTTCACATGAAGTGCTCCGAGCTCCATAAAAAGTAAAAAAGAGCTCTAAATAAATGTTCAACTTAGCATTTTCCGAAGTAATGTCAAGGCTGTTCTACTATATTATGGGTCGGAGACCTGGAAAGTGACTAAAGTGATTACCTCCAAGTTGCAGACCTTTGTCAACCGCTGTTTAAGGAAGATTCTTAAACATCTACTGGCCGGAAGTAATCTCCAATCATGAACTACGGAGAAGATGGCCATACATATAAAGCGGCGGAAATGGAAATGGATAGGGCATACGTTGAGGAAACGGAATGAAGCCATTGAGAGAGAGGGACTGGATTGGAACCCTCAGGGTAAAACGAGGAGAGGAAGGCCCAAGTAACGTGGCGAAGGTCTGATCACGTGGAGGCAATGGAAGAAGGAAAGACCTGGAGAAAGGTGAAGAGGTTGGCTGGCAACAGGATCAGATGAAAATGCTTTGTTGATGCCCTATGTTCCACAAGGAATTAAGTAAGTAAATAAATGGTCGGAGTCTAGGTACAGTAAAAGAAGCTCCTACCTTGAGTAGTCGGAGCTCCATAAAAAGTGCTCCGAGCTCCATGTACAGTACAAGAGAGACCAGAGTTCCAGGTACATTAAACGGAGTTCCACATGGAGTGATCGGAGCTCCAAATATACAGAACTGAGAGATCTTAAATGTTTCATGGACACTGGAGAAATGGAGCGTATATCACAGTGCACCTACCGTCGTAGTAGCCGCCGGTGAGGTCTTCACCGTTCTGGCCCTTGTCTCCCAAAGCGCTGTCACCTCTCCACTTCACCCTGTTGTCCGGAGGGAGGTGACCTGACCGCTGAGCCTCGTAGAACAGCAGAGAGTACTCCAGCACTTTGTCGTAGTTGTAACTCACGGCTGTGCGTATCAACACCACTACCAGCAACAGTACGGACGAACAGCGCACCATCTGCAACAGAAAGGAGAAGAACCATCACAAACACGTTGTATGGTAGAAATTTCAGAAATCTCAACACTGAGATGCCACTTTCTTATGCAAGGCGGCTGAAACGTTTACTTAAGCTCAGCTTGAACTTTTTTAAGGCTCTCTTTTGATCTTATCTATTGTATATAAATCAAATTATAAACCATCTTCATATCAGTTACCACTGATCTGCCCAGGTGACAGATTCCCTATCAAATGTTTACATATTTTTTTCTTACTGTCCTCGAATAACTTGGAAATTTATCGATCAATTCTCTTGATAAAATTATTCCAATCCCTAATTCCTCGTCCTATAAATTAATATTTGCCCCAACTTATCCTCTTGAATTTCAACTTATATATATACACACCACAAGGATCCTGAATTTTACAAAAATTCTAGAAAACGTTATGTTATAATTTGGAATAAATAAATAAATAGTATGCAGAAATAAATAACTGCTTGGACTCATTTATTTATTTATTTATTTATTTTATTTTATTTTATTTTATTTATTTACTAGCTGATATACCCGTGCTTCGCTACGGTATTCTCAGAAAGACTGTCTTTGTGGTTTTCCTACCTGAAGTCGTCAGAAGGAATGTAGTGATTAAAAGCAATGTTATATAAAAGACTCGATCAAATTAATAAACCGCACATTTTCTCACGAACAGTACTACGGTGCCGATCTAACAATCCAAAGTTCCAGTGTTGCAATGACCAGACCGCAGACAGCCGTGAACACTTCTCTGCCATTATTCCGTTAAAAATGCACACTGCTTATTCCAATCAGTGCCTCAGAGTAGGAATTGAATAGCTCGAATGCTATGAGGAACTAGTTTGTTAGGTATCAGTAGTATCAGAAGTTTATCTAACTACCCAGCTACTTCCCGGCAATTTTCAGGCAGGCTGTTATACTCGGTACAACCGGGTGAGTTGGCTGTACAGTTAGGGATGCATAGCTGTGAGCTTGGATCCGGGAGGTAGTGGGTTCGAACTCCACTGTCGACAGCCCTGAAGATAGTTTTCCATGGTCTCCAATTTTCACACCAGGAAAATGCTGGGGTTGTAACGTAATTAACGTAGGGGCTGCTTCCTTCCCACTCCTAGCCCTTTCGTATCCCTTCGTCGCCATGAGTCCTATCTGTGTCGGCGCGACGTAGAGCAAATTTTAAAAAACTCGGTATACAGCAGTAATCCCCTCAGTAGTATAATAGACGGGTTCGGCCGCCTCCTCCTCCTCCGGCTCTCGGGAGAGGCCTCCTCCTCAGCCAGTGGCCTCCTCCTCCTCAGCCAGTGGCCTCCCAGTGGCCACCTCCTCCTCCTCCTCAGCCAGTGGCCCCCCAGTGGCCTCCTCCACCTCAGCCAGAGGCCTCTTCCAGTGCTGCCAACTTAACCTAACTAGCGCGAGATAAACAAAGCCACGTGCTTTTTGACAGACAACAACGCACCGCTAACCTCAGTACTGCCATCTTGACGGGCCTAAACCTCAGTAGTGCCAACTTAACCTAACTAGCATGAGGTAAACAAAGCCACGTGTTTTTTGACAGCCACGTGCTTTTTGACAGATTTGTAAACAAAGCCACGTGCTTTTTGACAGCTGTCATCGACAACAACGCATCGCAAACCTCAGTACTACCATCTTGACGGGCCTAAACCCCAGTAGTGCCAACTTAACCTAACTAGCATGAGGTAAACAAAGCCACGTGTTTTTTGACAGCCACGTGCTTTTTGACAGATTTGTAAACAAAGCCACGTGCTTTTTGACAGACAACAACGCATCGCAAACCTCAGTACTGCTATCTTGATGGACCTAAACCTTAGTGGTACCAACTTAACCTCACTAGCGCGAGGTAAACAAAGCCACGTGCTTTTTGACAGCTACGTGCTGTTTTGACAGCTGTCATCCGCCATCTTTAAACCACAAAGCACTGTGCTGCCCTCTATATCGCAGTAGCTGCAAAATTCGTCACCTGTCATCGACAGTGCTGCCATCTTGACGGGTCTAAACCTTAGTGCTACCAACTTAACCTAACTAGCGCGAGGTAAACAAAGCCACGTGCAGCTGTCATCCGCCATCTTTGAGCACAGTGCTGCCCTCTTTAGCTACTTACCTTTGAAATGTGGTGGCGGATAATTTGAAAAATGCTTTTTGACAGCAGCCATCTTGCATCGTGCTGCCCTCTTTAGCTAGATACCTGTGGTAGCAGACAATTCCACGTGACAGCAGCCATCTTTAATCAAGAGAGCACCGTGCTGCCCTCTATGTGGTGACGGCAAATTCCACGTGCTCTTGTTTGGAAACAAACTCACGTGCTTTTTTGACAGCTACCATCCACCATCTTTAATCAACAGAGCACAGTGCTGTACTCTTTAGCTAGATACCTTTGAAATGTGGTGGCGGCAATTTGAAAAATTCTATGTGCTCTTGTTGGGAAACAAAGCCACGTGCTTTTTTGACAGCTGTCATCCGCCATCTTTAATCAATAGAGCACTGTGCTGCGGGCAATTTCGTTAGCTGTCATCCGCCATCTTTAATCCAGAGAGAACAGTGCTGCACTCTATGTGGTGGCGGTAAATTCTATGTGCTCTTGTTTGGAAACAAATTCACGTGCTATTTTCTGACAGCTGTCATCCGCCATCTTTAATCCAGAGAGAACAGTGCTGCCCTCTATGTGGTGGCGGTAAATTCCACGTGCTCTTGTTTGAAAACATACTCACGTGCTTTTTTGACAGCTGTCATCCGCCATCTTTAATCCAGAGAGAACAGTGCTGCACTCTATGTGGTGGCGGTAAATTCCATGTGCTTTACAAACCTATGTGCTTTTCTGACAGCTGTCATCCGCCATCTTTAATCTAGAGAGAACAGTGCTGCACTCTATGTGGTGGCGGCAAATTCCACGTGCTTTACAAACCTATGCGCTTTTCTGTCATCCACCATCTTTAATCTAGAGAGAACAGTGCTGCACTCTATGCGGTGGCGGCAAATTCTACGTGCTTTACAAACCTATGCGCTTTTCTGTCATCCACCATCTTTAATCTAGAGAGAACAGTGCTGCACTCTATGTGGTGGTGGCAAATTCTACGTGCTCTTATTTGGAAACAAATTCTACTCGCTCTTCAGCTGTCATCTACCATCTTTAATCAAGAGAGCACCGTGCTGCCCTCTTTGTGGTGGCGGATAATTTGAAAAAATTCAGCAGCCATCTTTAATCCAGAGAGAACAGTGCTGCCCTCTTTAGCTACTTACCTTTGAGGCGGTTAATTTGAAAAATTCAGCAGCCATCTTTAATCCAGAGAGAACAGTGCTGCCCTCTTTAGCTACTTACCTTTGAGGCGGTTAATTTGAAAAATTCTAGCTGCCATCTTTAATGAAAAGAGCATCGTGGTGCTATCTTGCGAGTAATATTTTACGTCACAGCTGTCATCCACCATCTTGCATTGCTAACCTTAGTGCTGCCCTCTTTAGCTACTTACCTTTGACGAGCTGTCACCTGCCATCTTGCATCGCAAACCTCAGTGCTGCACTCTATGTGGTGGCGGATAATTTGAAAAAATCTTTTTTGACAAGCAGCCATCTTTAATCAACAGAGAGAACAGTGCTGCCATCTTTAGCTACCGCCATCTTACATCGTTTACCTCGCTGCTGCACTCTATGTGGTAGCGGCTAATTCGAACAAGTTTAATCGGGTAAGCTAGAGTAAGCACGTGCTGTTGTGATGACGTTATCATGCATGTTTAAACCCGTTCGTTGACTAAAAGCTTTAGTCTTCGGGAAACAGTGATAGAGTGTGGAGTGCAAACATGACGAAAACATTAATAGTTGATGTGCAAGGCTTTAAAGTAAACGGAAACAAGTTTGTGTTTAAAGAGGTGGCTGTGTTAGATTGCTGTGTGTTGTGGGCACCAAAACTTGTTAGTTTAGTATTTAGTCCACCGTTCCCTTACTGTTTGCAAACAGATGAAGATAAAAAGCAGACTCAGTGGATTGAAAACAATTTAGGTTTGAAGTGGGAAGAAAAAGGAATACCTTATCGTTTTCTACCTTTAATGATGAATGCACATTTGTCAAGAGCAGATCTTGTTCTTTTAAAGGGTTGTGAAAAGAAAGAATGGTTGCGTGATTTTCTACCATCATCATGTGAAGTTATCGACATGCATGAATTGGGGTGCCCATCATTTAAAACTCTTCCGAAAGAGCATAGTAGAGAAACAACTAAACAGTCTTTACAACATGTATGCATGCTCTTTGATTGGTTGTGTCGCAGTGCATGTCGGGAAGTGAACAACATATGTAAAGTGCAGTGTCGAAATAACCTTAGTGTAAAAGAAACATTTGTAGAGTAAAGACATCATGTCATTTCTAACAGATACTAAGTGTAACGCAGTTGAAAAGGCGATCGTAAAGTTTTATGCATGCAAAAAGAAACTAAACACTTTTACTGAAGAAGAGTTAAATGCATTACCAAAGGCATTTTTGGTCAATGTAGCTGCGAATGCTGTAAAGAAGATTTGGGATAAGGTGCCTCGTGAGTGGACTCAAGATCCTGTTTTGTCAGAGCTTCAAACGTGTAGTTTACATCATGAACACGTGAGTTTAGCTAGAAGACCTTCTGTGAGACAGTGCCGTACATGTCAACTAATTAAACTGTATCACGGACCTAAAACTAACGAGTTGTCTTCGCTTATAAACACTTATCATGGCTGTGGAGAGAGTAAACAAGGAAAAGGTGAAGAAACGTGCTGGGAGAAAGATGAGGAAGCATGTTGGGCGTGGACTCATCAATAGAGTGATTGATCTTCTTTTCTTCGTGCTTCATCTCCCCTGCGGCCCTAGAACACGTTCGCCTGATACGTAGTTACATGCTGCCTGCATAGAGTGTAGCTGTTAAAATCTGCTTCGTAAAGTTATGCTGTGTGTGTGTGTGTGTGTATGTGTTATTACCTAGTGCTTTAGCTGCTCAGAAGAATATAGCAGCACTTGTCGTTGTTGGTGCAATAAAACGAAAAACTTAGTGACAAAGACCGTAACATGAACAAAGGATAAAAATGTATGTATATAGTCTAAAATAAATATGAATTGTCAAAACATATTACAGGTGTTGTTTAATCCTACAGCATGTCCTAGTGACTTAGAAGAAAGGAAACGTAGAGGATTAAAAGAAAACACACATAAGATTTAAAGTACATCCTCTTTATTAATCCATGAATTAAAGCTGTTATTAAAACCAAGCCATTTAACATACAGTTTATTACCACGACGTCGAATAACACGTTCAACTAAATAGTGATCAGGATATTTTGTTTTCTGCAGTTCTTCGATGTAGAATCCTCCTTCAATAGGCTGTCCTCTGAGATCGCGAAGTAAATACGTAACTGGATTAGTAAGCTTAACACTTCTGATTTGAAAAATTTCAGTGCTCCAGTTAGGTGTGTATCCTTTTGCAAAGATAGACTTGTGTTTGCTGATGCGAACGAAATCACCTTCTTTAAAGCGATAGCGACGTGGATCAGCTGTTTTGATTACAAGATGAATAGCATCTAGACGAGGTGTATTCTTTGTAACAAGACGTGGCTTTGTTCCGATAGTGCGATGAGGTGTATCGTTGTAGGTAGATAAAAGTCTAGGTAGCAGATCAATCCAACGATATGAACCTTGCGCTGTAAATTCTCGCCACATCATTGTTTTGAGTGTACGATTAAAGCGTTCTACAACACTTGCCTTGAGATTACTGAACGTAGAGTAGTGTTGAATGCCAAGTAACTTGAGGTAAGAAGAAAAATCCTTGTTGTAAAACTCTTTACCTTGATCAGTTTGAAGAAGCCTTGGGCAGCGTTTCGATTCTTCAACAATATGTTTAAATGCTTCTTTAACTTGAGCTGCTGTTTTAGAACGCACGGGTTGTGCAAAAGCAAACTTTGAGTACACATCGATAACAGTAAGTAGATACTTATAGCCCTTATTACTAGAAGCATATGGAATCATTTCTACTAAGTCTGCTTGCCAGAGATCATCTTTTCCTCGTGTAATAACGCGTCTGCGACAGTAGGTGCGACGTGCTGGTTTATGTAACTCATGTGCGATGTTTACCTTTACAGGTGAGATCTTCTCTTGACGAGCCATTATAAAATAATACCGGCATAACGTAGTTCTCTTTCTATTTCTAGAATTTCTGATCCGTGACCAGTGTGACCAGCCTCTTGCGATGCTCTTAAAAGTTGTAATCGTTCAACGAGTAAGTTTGGGTCATTCCAGTATCTTACATCCACATACGGCAACAAAGGCTTGTAGATAACGTCTAGACTACGTGCAGTCGGAAACAGCTTAGAAATAAACTCACGATACTTGTAACTCTTATTCGCATTTACAGCTTCTGTTCTCTTGTAATTACGTCGTGTTGCATCGGTAGCAAAAAGTATTGCTTTATACTTTTTAAGATCATCTTGTAAAATTATATCCTTGTCAGGTATTCGTGAGAAAAGAAGTTCTAAGAGTCCTTTCGTAGGTTTATAGGTAACACCTTTTACAATGAGTTTGTTGCTATTAATCTTAACATTTGAATTTCCTATCCGGAAACAGTCATCTTCGTAGCGAATACCATAGGTAGTGTCAGTTTGTCCTGTAAAAAGTTTTTCTATATAAGGTGCAAAGAGAGATCCATAGGTATCTTGAATAAAAGTTCTAAACTGATTGCGATATTCTGGTGTAATCATAACCTCAGACAAAGATGGTAGATTTTGCGTCGATGTAGTAGGTGTTTCTGCAATAACATCTGTAGTTAAAAACTCAACACGCTTAGATGGTGATGCATCATTAAGTTCTTCTTCTTCCTTATCTTCCTCTTCTTGATCTACATCCTGCTTCTTCTCTTCCGTATCTTCTTCATGCTTTTCTTCTTCATGCTTCTCTTTATGATATGATGTTTGCATAGAAGCAAAACTTGAAGTAGACTGCGGTAATGAAGTAGAATTAAAAATTTCTTTGAGTGGTGTACTTAGTTGTGTTTTTAAAAATAAATCCGTGTCTGCTTGAATACGTTTAAGCTCTTTAAATTTCCGTCGAATATTGTTTCGAGCTTGGATGATATGTTTTGTGATCTCCTTGCTAGATGTTAACATGATGGTGGTTTTTAATCAAGTAGTTACTGTAATTCTGTGTTAATGCATATAAAATGATCGAAACCCATGCGATATCGTCCATGCTGTACATCACTTTCTTTATCAATAACTAAAAAGCTGTAACGGTGTAATGACCAACATTTAGCACACATACGTTTAAAGTCATCGAATGTCATATCAGTGTTAACATGATCGTTATACACATGTCGCATGTTGCGCTCATCTTGCCGAAAAAGCACAATAACATTTGCGTTGTCGCGTATCAACTGCTTGGGCACACGAGAATAGGTTTGGCACAAATAGATGCAATCAACATATTTATGTCGACCCATACTAAAGAATGCACGAATAACGTTTTGCTGTTCTGTTGCGACATCATCAAAGATCATTAGAGAATTAGGAAGCACATCGTCTGGTGATGGTACTTGCTCATGTGAATTAAATTTAAAATATCTTATTCCATCTTTAACTAGATCGTGCATTACAGTTTGTAGAATAGTATATAGCGGCTGATAGAGTGACTTTGCGAAAACGTAAATATTCTCGAAGCGTATACCATTTACAGAAGTAATAAGTGTGAGTAAAAGATTTGTTTTACCGCATCCCGACGGACCTGATATAATACATCGCACAGTAAAAGGAAACAACGTTCCATGACGTTTTCTTGTAGTTGTACTAGAACTAGGTAAGAGATGTGGTACAATGTCGGTAACAGGTAGCGTGTCTTGCTGCTTTATAATCTTCATGATAACTGAATCATAAAGTACGTAATAGTAATATATATATATATTAAACGAAACAAGAGGCAACGGTTAGTTTATGATTTGCTCTTGACTAGTAAAGTCGTGTCCAGCATGGTGAAACAACGATATCCAAACGACATGAAGAAGAAGAAGAAAGTAAAAACTGTTGGATGGAAAGATGTTATAAAGGCTGCGCAAAAAGCTATTCGAGGGGAATACAATCCTCGTGTAGCTATTACTAAGGCGTTACGCGCAGCAAGAGCGAGAATTTCTCCAAAGTGCAGAGCAATATTTAGTAAACGTGCGCGAATTATTCCTGTACCAAAACGAGGAGGATTTCTTCCTGCGCTGTTTGCTGGCTTAGCAGCTTTAGGGTCATTGCTAGGTGGTGCTAGTGCTGTAGCGAGAACTGTCAAAGCTGTAGAAGAAGCGAAACAACAGTTGAAAGAGAGTGAACGTCATAACAAGACGATGGAGGCAATTGCGTTACGAGGCAAAGGTGTGAACATGAAGCTAGTGCCATACAAGAAAGGGCTTGGTATCTACATTTCTCCAAAAAACGTCTACTGAATGCACTGCCATATCGAGCTCTAACGCATGATGAAGTTTTTACGTTTGCTAAACAACTAGGAATTCATTATTTTCGAGGAGTGTATATGCGCGATCAACTACCAGCACGTCCACGTGAACGTGAAAGTGCCGTAATTAACTTGGACGACAGTCGTGGACCTGGAACTCATTACGTTGCTTATGTAAAACGTAAATCTAAAGTATGGTATTTTGATAGCTATGGAGATTTACCTCCTCCTTTTGAGCTCATACGTTATTTCGGAAGCAGTGCAGACATTGTTTACAATAAAAACCGTGTGCAAAACTTTAATACACGCATGTGCGGACGATTATGTCTTATGTTCTTATATCAAACCCAGACAGTAGAGAAAGTGTATTAGTGTCTACGTGATGACGAACAGTGAAAGAACGTTTGCTGTACGTGGAGAAGGACCTGAAACAACCATCTATTTTAATCCACCAATCGAACTTGGTTATCAGCCGCATAGTCTTGGACTAGTATCGTTTGAAAGCTACAATAAAATCTATAATGTGCGTGATGGTTTAAACAAGTTCTATTACGATGAGTATGTGCTAACACTACCCTCAGGTAGTTATACAGTAGATGATATTCACGACTATATTGAAAGTACGTTAATTGATCAGTTTGGGGAAGATAGTTTTAGTAATCATAATTACAAGTTCTCAATCACTATAAGCAACATTACGCATAAATGTGTTATTGAATCATCATTTAAGATTGACTTCAAATCACAACCTGATTCGATTGGACCACTGCTTGGATTTTCATCGAGGGAGCTCCTACCGAACGTGCGTTACGAGTCTGATCAACCTATAAAACTCTTCGATGATTATAATGTGAACATTACTTGTAATATTATTACAGACTTGAATAGTAATCTACAACCTTCGCACGTCCTGCACGACTTTATCGTTACAGAGGAACGTGGATATACTATTTGTGAGAAACCAGCAGTAGTTCTTTATCATCCTGTGTCTGTAAAACACATTAGCAACATTACTCTTAGACTTGTAAATAAACATAATCAGCTTATTCATTTAGATCAGCACGCGTACGTAGCTTACAAACTACATCTTAAACCAGTATGAAAACCATCTATAAAACACGGTGTACATTCCGAAGGCATACTACATGTGTGCAGAGACTCATCGAGTTAACAGATACCCATAAGCAGATACTCCAAGATTTAGGATATACACTACTACAACAGAATGGAAGAAATGCTAGACATTACGAATACAGTAGAAAGTCGTGAAGGTGTAGTACGAAGTGAGCTTCATTCTTATCAACCTTTTACGTTTGGATTAAATAACAATGATGAAATTCATTTTATTATTAATCAACAAGATGTTTACACCTTACCACACGAAAGCTACCTCTATATTGAAGGACGATTAGAAAAGTCTGATGGAAGTGGACCAAGCACTTCACAACTAAACAACCATGCTCTAGCTTTTCTCTTTTCTGAAGCGCGATATGAAGTAAATAATGTTGAAATAGATCGAACGAAGAATGTTGGTATTACAAGCGCAATGAAACTCTACCCTTCTTTCTGTGATGAAGAAAGTAATCTTTTGCGGATGGCTGGATGGTGTCCAAAATCTACTAACAACTGGATGATTAATGAGGATGGAACTTTTACGGGTATGTTATCACTGAAACATATTTTTGGATTCGCAGAAGACTTTACACGTATTATAATCAACGTAAAACAAGAGCTTATTCTAATCCGTGATCGAAGTGATTACAATTCTCTTAAAGCAGTAGAAACACCTGTAGAATCGAAAATAACACTGCATCGTATACTGTGGCGGATCCCACATGTAACCTTATCTGATCGTGAAAAACTTCGATTGCTCAAGATTGTAGAAAATGATACACCATTACCTATACGTTTTAGAAGTTGGGAGCTGCATGAATATCCTGTGTTACCACCTACAAACAAGCATAGCTGGGCAGTTAAAACATCACGTTTTACTGAGAAGCCCTTGTACATTATTTTTGGATTTCAAACTAATCGTAAATTCAATCACGAAAAAGATAGCTCACTGTTTGATCACTGCAAATTAAGACACGTTAGACTATATCTCAATGGAATTACGTATCCCTACGAAAACATCGACATTAACTTTGAGAAAAATAAGTTTGGGATGCTCTATGACATGTTTTGTAAATTTCAATCATCGTATTATCAGAAAGAAGATCGTCCGCTATTTACACCTCAAGAATTTAAAAATAAAGCACCGATTGTAGTTATAGACTGCTCTTATCATGAAGAATCTATAAAAGAATCTCCAGTTGATATTCGTTTAGAATTTGAAACATCTGAAAACATTCCTGCTAACACAGCAGCCTATTGTCTTATTATTCATATGAGTGATGTTACTTACCATCCGCTAACGAATATTGTTACGAGACTATAAATAAGAATAGATCTTTATCATTTTCATTAGTGTGTGCTTCGACATCGAACGCTATGGAACAAAACTGTAAATGTGCATGCTGTTTGCATGCTCATACGCAACATCTTATTTATGTTTCACGAGTGAGTGAGGCTATTAAGATGTTCTATAAACGTAGATCATCGATGCCGAAACATCTTATTCAATACTTACCACCAGGATTTTTATATACGTACGCTGCCTCTTACGTACATAATTTTTGGGACATCCTTCCTCTACACAGTAAGATGTCAATCGAAGTAGCTTTATGCAGAACTTGTGAGCGACATTACAAGCATCGAGGAGAAAATGGTGATGATGATTGGGATGGACCAAATCCGAGGATTGAACACTGTACACAGTGTATGAATGAACTTTCTCTAGTACTTCATGATGATGATGATGATTCCGAAAAGGAATAACAGCAAGGTAAGAAGTACATGATCTTCTCTGTAAAGCATAACATACTTAGTATAATATATTTCTAAATGCTTTGTTTAATTTGAATGTTGCAGGAGGCATTTCGGAAGCATACGTTGTTAAGAAGCACACCAACCTTGTCAGCAGCAAAAACGAACACTGTTGTAGTACATTTGTAAATAAATATTTGATCGCATTTAAAAAATGTTGTACTTATTGCATTGCTTTACACCGACTTACTCTTAAGAAAAACGATCAGGTCTAAACATGCACAATGACGTCATCACAACAGCACTTGCTTACTCTAGCTTTCCCGATGCATGTTTAAACTCGTTCGAATTTACCGCTACCACATTCCTTTACATCGACTTACTCTTAAGAAAACGGACAAGTCTAAACATGTATGATGATGTCATCACAACAGCACGTGCTTACTCTAGCTTACCCGATTAAACTTGTTCGAATTAGCCGCTACCACATAGAGTGCAGCAGCGAGGTAAACGATGTAAGATGGCGGTAGCTAAAGATGGCAGCACTGTTCTCTCTGTTGATTAAAGATGGCTGCTTGTCAAAAAAGATTTTTTCAAATTATCCGCCACCACATAGAGTGCAGCACTGAGGTTTGCGATGCAAGATGGCAGGTGACAGCTCGTCAAAGGTAAGTAGCTAAAGAGGGCAGCACTAAGGTTAGCAATGCAAGATGGTGGATGACAGCTGTGACGTAAAATATTACTCGCAAGATAGCACCACGATGCTCTTTTCATTAAAGATGGCAGCTAGAATTTTTCAAATTAACCGCCTCAAAGGTAAGTAGCTAAAGAGGGCAGCACTGTTCTCTCTGGATTAAAGATGGCTGCTGAATTTTTCAAATTAACCGCCTCAAAGGTAAGTAGCTAAAGAGGGCAGCACTGTTCTCTCTGGATTAAAGATGGCTGCTGAATTTTTTCAAATTATCCGCCACCACAAAGAGGGCAGCACGGTGCTCTCTTGATTAAAGATGGTAGATGACAGCTGAAGAGCGAGTAGAATTTGTTTCCAAATAAGAGCACGTAGAATTTGCCGCCACCACATAGAGTGCAGCACTGTTCTCTCTAGATTAAAGATGGTGGATGACAGAAAAGCGCATAGGTTTGTAAAGCACGTAGAATTTGCCGCCACCGCATAGAGTGCAGCACTGTTCTCTCTAGATTAAAGATGGTGGATGACAGAAAAGCGCATAGGTTTGTAAAGCACGTGGAATTTGCCGCCACCACATAGAGTGCAGCACTGTTCTCTCTAGATTAAAGATGGCGGATGACAGCTGTCAGAAAAGCACATAGGTTTGTAAAGCACATGGAATTTACCGCCACCACATAGAGTGCAGCACTGTTCTCTCTGGATTAAAGATGGCGGATGACAGCTGTCAAAAAAGCACGTGAGTATGTTTTCAAACAAGAGCACGTGGAATTTACCGCCACCACATAGAGGGCAGCACTGTTCTCTCTGGATTAAAGATGGCGGATGACAGCTGTCAGAAAATAGCACGTGAATTTGTTTCCAAACAAGAGCACATAGAATTTACCGCCACCACATAGAGTGCAGCACTGTTCTCTCTGGATTAAAGATGGCGGATGACAGCTAACGAAATTGCCCGCAGCACAGTGCTCTATTGATTAAAGATGGCGGATGACAGCTGTCAAAAAAGCACGTGGCTTTGTTTCCCAACAAGAGCACATAGAATTTTTCAAATTGCCGCCACCACATTTCAAAGGTATCTAGCTAAAGAGTACAGCACTGTGCTCTGTTGATTAAAGATGGTGGATGGTAGCTGTCAAAAAAAGCACGTGAGTTTGTTTCCAAACAAGAGCACGTGGAATTTGCCGTCACCACATAGAGGGCAGCACGGTGCTCTCTTGATTAAAGATGGCTGCTGTCACGTGGAATTGTCTGCTACCACAGGTATCTAGCTAAAGAGGGCAGCACTGAGGTTTGCGATGCAAGATGGCTGCTGTCAAAAAGCATTTTTCAAATTATCCGCCACCACATTTCAAAGGTAAGTAGCTAAAGAGGGCAGCACTGTGCTCAAAGATGGCGGATGACAGCTGCACGTGGCTTTGTTTACCTCGCGCTAGTTAGGTTAAGTTGGTAGCACTAAGGTTTAGACCCGTCAAGATGGCAGCACTGTCGATGACAGGTGACGAATTTTGCAGCTACTGCGATATAGAGGGCAGCACAGTGCTTTGTGGTTTAAAGATGGCGGATGACAGCTGTCAAAACAGCACGTAGCTGTCAAAAAGCACGTGGCTTTGTTTACCTCGCGCTAGTGAGGTTAAGTTGGTACCACTAAGGTTTAGGTCCATCAAGATAGCAGTACTGAGGTTTGCGATGCGTTGTTGTCTGTCAAAAAGCACGTGGCTTTGTTTACAAATCTGTCAAAAAGCACGTGGCTGTCAAAAAACACGTGGCTTTGTTTACCTCATGCTAGTTAGGTTAAGTTGGCACTACTGGGGTTTAGGCCCGTCAAGATGGTAGTACTGAGGTTTGCGATGCGTTGTTGTCGATGACAGCTGTCAAAAAGCACGTGGCTTTGTTTACAAATCTGTCAAAAAGCACGTGGCTGTCAAAAAACACGTGGCTTTGTTTACCTCATGCTAGTTAGGTTAAGTTGGCACTACTGAGGTTTAGGCCCGTCAAGATGGCAGTACTGAGGTTAGCGGTGCGTTGTTGTCTGTCAAAAAGCACGTGGCTTTGTTTATCTCGCGCTAGTTAGGTTAAGTTGGCAGCACTGGAAGAGGCCTCTGGCTGAGGTGGAGGAGGCCACTGGGGGGCCACTGGCTGAGGAGGAGGAGGAGGTGGCCACTGGGAGGCCACTGGCTGAGGAGGAGGAGGCCACTGGCTGAGGAGGAGGCCTCTCCCGAGAGCCGGAGGAGGAGGAGGCGGCCGAACCCGTCTATTATACTACTCCCCTCTATCGGAGATGAATGGCAACAGAGACACAAAGCAAATCACAACAAACAATGGTCAATGTAATGTTACTGTTGATCAATGATATGAGCTTCCTGTATTGTAGGCCTTCATATTCAGTTTTCTTTCGACTCTGTAATATAAGGCCGTCTTATAAAATTAATTATAGCGTAGACAGTAGTTCCTTATTCTCCGACTTTACATACCGATTTTCATTAAATTCTGTTTACCCGTCTTCTCGTGACAGCGCTGATATGATCTTAGCAACAAAAATCCATATTCGTGAATATCTCCGTTATCATAGCCGATACGGTCAAAATGTATAAAACATAAATGATCGGAAATTTAATACTATGTAACTTTATTTATACATTAATTGTCCGTAAGACCACTAATAACACAAATATTTGAGAATTAAATTTTAGGTCTTCCCCTAAACTACCATTTCTCTCAGCGTGAAAAAGATTATTTATGGCCTAGATTGTAGCGACTTATTCCCGGACTTTACATACCGATTTTCATTAAATTCTCTTCAGCCGTTTTCTCGTGATGCTTGTACATACATACATACATACATACATACAGAAATTACGGAAAATTAAAAAATGCATTTTCCTGTTACTATGGACACTACTGATACAGAAATACCATTATTTTCAATTTTTTTTTGCTAGGGGCTTTACGTCGCACCGACACAGATAGGTCTTATGGCGACGATGGGATAGGAAAGGCCTAGGAGTTGGAAGGAAGCGGCCGTGGCCTTAGTTAAGGTACAGCCCCAGCATTTGCCTGGAGTGAAAATGGGAAACCACGGAAAACCATCTTCGGGGCTGCCGATAGTGGGATTCGAACCTACTATCTCCCGGATGCAAGTTTCAAATTCTTAGCAATGTACAGACAAAACTCTTATTTTATATACAGTGTATAGATTTATTTATTCATTTATTATTTATTTATTTATTTATTTATTTATTTATGTATTTATTTATTTATTTATTTATTTATTTATTTATTTATTTATTTATTTATTTATTTATTTATTTATTTATTTATTTATTTATTTATTTATTTATTTATTTAATCCGTTTACCCTCCAGGTTTGGTTTTCCCCCCGGACTCAGCGAGAGATCCCTCTTCTACTGCCGGATGTGTCCAGGAGCGTCCAGACACTTGAGGAGGAGGACCAGTACCTGACCCAGGCGGCCTTACCTGCTATGCTAAACAGGGGCCTTGTGGGGGCATGGGGAGATTGGAAGGGATAGACAAGGAAGAGCGAAGGAAGCGGCCGTGGCCACAAGTTAGGTACCATTCCGACATTTGCCCGGAGAAGAAGTGGGAAACCATGGAAAACCACGTCGAGGATGACAGAGATAGTAATCGAAGCCCCCTCTACTCAATTCACCTCCCGAGGCTGACAGCCCCGTTCTAGTCCCCGTACCACTTACCAAATTCTCGCGGCACAGCCAGGACGGCCTCCAAAGGTGGCAGCTAATCACACTAACCACTACACCACAGACGCGGACGAACCCATACTTTACGGAAGGCAAATGCCACAGATTCATAGGAAATTAGCAGACAAAGTGGGCTAGATAAACAATTATGAAATATAAAAGTGGTGGTACAGAATGCTTAACGATCGGGCGAGTTGGCCGTGCGGTTAGAGGCGCGCGGCTGTAGGCTTGCATCCAGGAGATATTGGGTTCGAATCCCACTGTCGGCAGCCCTGAAGATGGTTTTCCGTGGTGTCCCATTTTCACGTCAGGCAAATGCTAGGGCTGTACCTTAATTAAGGCCACGGCCACTTCCAACTCCTAGGCCTTTCCTATCCCATCGTCACCATAAGACCTATCTGTGTAGGTGTGACGTAAAGCCACTAGCAAAAAAAAAAAAGAATGCTTAATGATCTTTTCTAATATAATGTTGTTGAGAGTATTGTGATCTCTCTTACTTTTAAGTCCGGCTCCATGGCTAAGTGGTTAGCGTGCTGGCCTTTGGTCACAGGGGTCCCGGGTTCGATTCGCGGCGGGGTCGGGAATTCTAACCATCATTGGTTAATTTCTCTGGCACAGGGGCTGGGTGTATGTGTTGTCTTCATCATCATTTCATCCTCATCACGACGCGCAGGTCGCGTACGGAAGTCAAATAGAAAGTCCTGCACCTGGCGAGCCGAACGTGTCCTCGGACACTCCCGGCACTAAAAGCCATACGCCATTTCATTTCCTACTTTTAAAAGCTCCACTCAAGCGTATCCGCCTACTAATGCCATTCCACTAGAACATACCACGTAGTCGAGCAGCTCGTCTCCTTTCTCGCAAGTCTTCCCAGTCCAAGGTTTGCAACATTTTCGGAACGCTACTCTTTCGTCGGAAATCACCCAGAACGAATCGTGGTGCTTTCCTTTGGTTCCTTTCAAGATCTCGCAGCAAGTAATCCTGGTGTGGGTCCATACTATAACTGGGGTTTTACCAGTGGCTTATACACCCTATCATTTACATCTCTACTACAACCCCTTAATGCCATCATAATCGTATGAAGAGATCCGTAACCTTTATTTTAACTGCTGATATGTGATTAATCCAACGAAGATCTTTCATTACATTAACCCCTATGTACTTAATTGCCATCACCATAACTTACTGTCATCCCATCAACATAGCAATTAAAACTGAAAGGACTTTTCCTCTGTGAAACTTACAACCTACTTTTCACCCGTTAACAATCAGACCACTGTCTGGTGTTCATCTCAGAAGTTTTTCGAGGTCTTTTTGATGATGATGATAATGATGATGACAATGCTGATGCTTGTTGTTTAAAGGGGCTTAACATCTAGGTCATCGGTCCCTAATGGTACGAAATGTTATGACAATTTAAAAATCCATAATCTAGATTCGAAAACGTGAGGACGAAGAATGAATGGATGAATTTAAGTTAAAACAATCAGTGGATCCGACCCGCAATGCCCCCCCCCCAATTCCCAGAAACTAGCGTTAAATAATAGCATTACTGACCAAGGGACTGCTTCTAAAGCACAATACTGAATCGATGATGCTTGTAGTCGAAACGGGTCCAAACTCCAGGTCAACGGACCCTCATAATGGTACGTATCGCTAGGAAAATAGAACCATACTATTTGTCATGTTGCGGTACTAATCAAAAGTAGCGTAGACTGGCGGTATTCCACACATTATGGTACTACTCACAGGTAATGAAATTAGCACATGTAACACAGACCTATGGTGTTTCGCACACTGCGGCGCTATTTACAGGCAACCCAAACCTATGGCGTTCATCACATAAGTAGACTAACCAGAGGAACCCGCACTATCCTGAGGTGTTCCTCTCATAGTGGCTACTAAGCATAGGTGTCACTCATATAGGGGTACGAATCGCAGGTACTGTAATATGCATCCTAATGCTACTAATCACAAACCTATTTTGTACCTAACATAGTGGTACTACGCGCAAGTAAAAGAGACCCGTGGTGTTCCCTGCGTGATGGTACTAATTACAAGTAGTTTCATGGTTCTAATTTGATCATCACTTGGTCGCCCCTTACAGTCGCCTCTTACGACAGGCAGGGGATACCGTGGGTGTATTCTTCGTTTGAATCCCCCACCCACAGGGGGTTGTGTGTTTGGTCCGCGAGAGGTATTTTATTTCACTCAAGTCCGCCGGCAAGCCGGTTAGGACCCCCCCCCCCCCCCCTAGCCGCCACCTGGGACGCGCCACGTGGAAGTATCACCTCTCCCCCTGCTACGCCAGCATGGTAGGTTCATGGCAAGGTCTTTTTATACGCGCCTATACTCCTGTGACTTAGTCATCACTCCTTACAGTATAAGCTTATCTGTGATTCCATTCTCTAATACCTATTATATATATATAAAAACAGAGGTCCAATAACACTCCCTTGCGGAACCCTCCTCTTAATCATTACCGGGACTATATAAACTAACTCCATCTATCCAATAACCGTAATTTCTACACAAAAATTTTAGTTTGTATGCTTTTTAAAAGTAAATATCGTTCCATAAATCGTTTCTGACATAGTACTATTCAGCATTTCATGAAACACTATGGGAATTACAATAGAACGTGCAAAGCGTTCTCAGTTCACAAACAGATGACAACCATCTTACGTCCGAACTGCTGCTTGAAGGAGTTATATTGAAACTGCTTCAGTTGAAACTGTTTGAACAAAATGGCAGTTAAACCCATTTATACTTTTTGGTTCCCAATATTTCTTTAGGTGCTGTCATGCTAGATCATAAAAATAAAGTGCATTCCAGTGTAGTTACTAAATGAGTTGTTAGAGCGCGCGCCCACGATGCACAGTACTTAGTGACGTCATAATGGAAGGACGGTGCGCATGACGTAACGAGCTCACTCTAAGCTGTCGCTAGCTTTAATCCATCGCGCACAGTACACGTAATGTATCTAGAAATAGAATGGTCTTCGTCAGTGGCTCAAGAAGTGGTTTTGAAGATTAATAGAGTGTGTGAACCACTGACTGAATGGCCCATTCTAAAATTACGGGAGAAAGAGTGTAGCAAGAAAGAGAAAGGCATGAATAATAATAATAATAATAATAATAATAATAATAATAATAATACACAAGAACCTCGTTTATCCGACCCTCATTAATCCGGATCTCCGGTTTATCCGGATCGAGATTAATAAACATTTCTTTTTACTTGTACAATATTTATTTTACGACGTCGACTCTTCTTGAGTGTCTTTACCGCCAAGGAGAGTTAAGGACAGAAATTGGAAGTAATTCGCCCACGGTCTATCAAGGGTACCGTCCAGGCGTTCGCCTGGAATTGAGAATAGGAAACCGTTGAAAACCATTCCTAGGACAGCCGAGGTAGGATTCGAACCCACGCTCTTCTAAATGCAATGCAACTGGGAGAGTTGGCCGAGCGTTTAGGGGCGTGCGGCTGTGAGCTTGCATTCGGGAGGTAGTGGGTTCGAGCCCCACTGTCGGCAGCCCTGAATATGGTTTTCCGTGGTTTCCCATTTTCACTCCAGGCAAATGCTGGGCGCTGTACCTTAATTAAGGCCACGGCCGCTTCCTTCCCACTCCTAGGCCTCTCCTATCTCATAGTCGCCATAAGACCTATCTGTGTCGGTGCGACGTAAAACAAATAATTGTAAAAGAAAAAGCAACGCACTTTAAATCACTGATGGTGAATTCGAAAATAAAACCGGCGCTCCATCAGAAAAAAAAATGACTCATGGAGAAGCAACAATGCAGCTGGACAAACTGATGGACTATTTAGCCCTTTCATTCCCAGTGTTGTTCCTAGACAACATCGTATTTAAAGCTGTTATATACAGTATTATGTTTATCAGTCCTTGAAATCCCCTTGTTGCTGAGGGACAACAAGCTTCTACTATGGTATTTTGCCACTTGGTGGTGCATGAATCTACTTCAGATGTATTAATCTCTTTGACTTGGATGTCAGGTTAAGTTGCTGTCTAGGAATGGCTGTTTGTGTGGTGTATTTATAATCTTTTTATTGTTATTTCAGCAGTGAATTGTTATTTGTTTGTTTCTTTGGTGAATGTTATGCCTGCATCATTGCTGTGACATAGTAATTATCAACTAAATAGTTTATGAATTGATAATACACCGCAATAAACATGTGTGTTGTCCACGAACAACATTGGGACTACAAGGTTAGTAATTGTCAATATCAAAATAATACTACATTTTGCTGTTTAGATTGATAAAATGAGTGATAAGCGGAGATTCAATTCTCACAAGTATTCCATTTACTTTTTTTCAGGTGGTACTATTACTGGAGTACTAGATGGGTTTCAATTATAGGCTATGAAAGCTTGTGTATATTTATAACTTTTGGTAAGCTAGAGACAGTTTTACAATGGAACGTTTGGATTTAGAAAGTATGACTATTGAGGAAATTCACGAACTTGTTGAGGGTGTAAATGATGGAAATTTATCAGAAATTAGTGATTTCTCAGATGATATTGATGATGATGAGCTCTTCCGTATATGTGGGCAAAGGTACCTGTGGTGATTTCGGACTTGGTTTTTCTGGGGACATCGTAATGGCACTTTGTCAAGATTTACCCGAAGGACAAAATTTCAAAGTTTTCTTTGATAACTGGTTCTCATCCTTGCAACTGGCAGTAGCACTAAAAGCTAGGGGTATACTCTGCGTTTGCACAATTAGACAGGATAGAATTGTAAAATGTCCTTTGGAAAATGAGCAAGATCTGAAGAAAATGGGGCGTGGTAGTAAAGACTGGAGAGTTGAAACCAAGTCTAACCTTTCCCTGATCCGGTGGTTCGATCGGGAAGCCATCAATTTCGTATCATATGCTGCCATAGAGCCTGAATCGAAATGCAAGAGGAGGTGTGCTACAGAAAAGAAGGCTGTAGAGGTGGATCGACCATCTGTCGTAAAAGAGTACAACATATTCATGGGACGGGTCGATAAAGCCGACATTCTTCTGGAGTTTTATAGAATTGACATACGATCGAAGAAGTGGTATATGCAACTGGTATTCTGGTGTCTGGGGGTAGTAGTTGTAAACAGCGTGCTGTTGTACAGGCGACACCAAGAGCAACGAGGGAAAAAGTGTGAGTACTCACTGATGCAATTTCAGGCTGATATATCAACAGGCCTGACAAAGAGTGGCAAAGTCGATGTGAAAAGGAAAGGGAGACCCAGCAGTAGTGAGAAGAATCCAAAGAAGAGGAAGGTGCAAGTATCAACAAATCCAATTGCTGATGTCAGATATGACAATATTGGCCATTGGCTGGGATATGATGTGAAGCAAGGCCGGTGCAAACTTCACCCAAAGGGCTTTGCACATATCATGTGCAGAAAATGTGGTGTTCATTTGTGCTTGACAACAAAAAAGAATTGCTTTGGTGACTATCACCAGTAGTAGTCGTTGCGTGTTGAAAAAACATTTGTGTCTTTGTATTTCGGTTGTAATTGCTTCATAATGTTTTGTAATTTATTTTTCATAATTATTTTCATTTTTCTACTTAGTATAATTAAGAGTGAAAATTTCACCAAATAATGCGTTTACTTATTTCAGATTTTTAATAGTTTCCATCTGTTGTTAGTGTTATATTCCCCATTTCATTTGACCGTCGAGTCCCATTGTTGTTCCTGAACAACATGATGTAAAAAATAAATTATTTGATAAATAATATTAAACAATAAATGTTTGTGTTTAGCGCATTGTATTAATACAGAAAATACTGAATTAAAAATTTTCCACAGCTGAATTCATAATGTGGGAATGAAAGGGTTAAAATCCTTGACTGAAACAACACTGGAAGAACTGATGTCAGTAAAACGCCTACGTGATGGTGCTGCGCGCAAACGCTACACAAATGTAAAACAGAAAAACCTCACAAATTATTTTAGTTCATAAAACAGAGTCGTAAATGTAAGAAAAGTGTTCTTATATTTTTTTTTTGAAGAATTGAAAAAGTTATTACTGTACAACTTATGTTAATAGATTATATAACGAGCACTGTATTTGTTTTGTTTTTTTTACTTTTTCGCATTATCCGGATTTACGATAATCCGGATCAGTTCCGGTCCCACTTCATCCGGATAAACGAGGTTCTTGTACAATAATAATAATAATAATAATAATAATAATAATAATAATAATAATAATAATAATAATAATAATAATTTTCTTGAGCGATTGTCCCTCCTGCTGGCGGGGTCCATTCGTTATATCCATTTAGTTCTGCACTGGGTCATGTCAGGGTGGAGGCTGATGTTCTTCAGATCTTTGCGAAGGATATCGACCTATTGCTGTTTTGGTCGTCTTTTTGGTATTTTACCAGCGACTTCTAACATTAACCCGTCTTCACGATAGTGACAGTATCTGTCCTTAATGCATGTCCAAAACACGGACGACTTTCGCGCTTTCTTTTTTCAGTCGGTGCAACGCCAATCTCTCCCCGATGAATTCGTTGGAGATGCGATTCAGTTTAGCGACGTCAGCTGTCCATCTCAGCACATTAGCCTCCAGTCGACGCCCTGTCTCAGTCGTAATCGGCACATATTCGCAATCATACAACGCAACAGGTCGGATGACAGTACGATAGATTTCTTTTTTTTTTAAATTGAGATTATCTTTCATCCTGTAGCCTCTGTGGCTCAGGCGGCACCGCGACAGCCTCTCACTGCTGGGTTCCGTGGGGTTCAAATCCCGGTCACTCCATGTGAGATTCGTGTCGGACAAAGCGGAGGCGGGACAGGGTTTTCTCCTGGTACTCCGGTTTTCTCTGTCCCTCAATGTCATTTCACTTCATCTGTCAGTCATTAATCATTGCCCCAGAAGAGTGCCGGCACAAGTCCTATCCTCGCCGCTAGATGGGCGCTTCATTCAATCCCTGAACCGGTCACTGACTGGAAAACAGGTTGTAGGTTTTCTTTTCTATCTTTCATCGCAAATGACGCCGCTTGCTGTTTTCCATTTTATCCAGGCTGCGGATATATTTGCATTGACTTCTTCCATAATTTACAAATGATCTTACAGCGTCGAAGGAAATTAAGCACAAGCCCACGTACATGGCATTTGTAGATCTAGAAAAGGCATTCGATAATGTTGATTGGACCAAGTTATTTGTGATTCTGAAGGCCATCGGGATTAGATACCGAGAATGAAGGATTATGTAACATCTCTACAAAAATCAGTCTGCAGTGATAAGAATGGAGGGCTGTGAAAAAGGAAGCAGCAGTCCATAAAGGATGATGATGATGATGATGATGATGATGATGCTTGTTGTTTAGAGGGGCTTAACATCGAGGTCATCGGCCCCTAATGGTACGAAATGAGATAACAACCAAAAATGAAAAGCATCCACTGACCAAAATAAAAAAAATAAAAAAAAATGTCATGAAGAATGAATGGATGGACATGAACACAACAAAAACAAAAAAACAGTGGATCAGACTCAAAAAGGATTGTAAATAATAGTATTAGTGACCAAGGGACCACTTATAAAGCACAATGATGCTAATGGCACTTATAGGTAGTAAAGGAGAACTATGATATTTCTCAAGCTGCGCTACCAATCAAAGGTAGCGTGAACTCACGGTGTTCCAAACATTATGGTACTACTCACAAGTATTCTACGTCGTAAAGGTAACGCAGACCTATGGTGTTTCTCACACAATGGCGCCACTCATAGCCAACGCAAACCGATGAGGTTCCTCACCTAGGTGTACTAAGCACGGGCGCCGGCATTCCCGTGGTGTTCCTCACATAGTGGGTACTAATCACTGGCAACACAGACCCACGGTGTCGCTCATATAGTGGTACAACTCACAGGCTACGCCCAGACTCGTGGTGTCGCTCACACGGGTACAACTCACAGGCAACGCCCAGACGCGTGGTGTTGCACACACGGGCACGACTCACGGGTACTGGAAACCCACACTGAACCCCACTCGAGTGCTACGAATCACAAAACTATAGAGTACCTAACAGAGTGGTACTACTCGCAAGTAAAAGCGACCGATGGTGTTCCGCGCGTGATGGTACTAATCAAAAGTAGTTTCATGGTTCTAATACAATCATTCCTTGGTCGCCCCTTTTAGTCGCCTCTCACGACAGACAGGGGATACCGTGGGTGTATTATTCGTCAGCCTCCCCAACCCACAGGGGGTGTGTGTTTGGTCCGCGAGAGGTATTTTATTTCCCTCAAGTCCGCCGGCAAGCCTGTTAGGACCCCCCCCCCCCCTATCCGCCACCTGGGACGCGCCACGTGGGAGTATCACCTCTCCCCCTGCTACGCCTGCGTAGCCGGTTCGTGGAGTCCATAAAGGAGTGAGGCAAGACTGAGTCAATGTTCATATAGAACAGGCGGTAAGGGAAATATTTAAAGGGAATCACAATCGAAGGAATGGAAATCAAAATGAGATTTTCCGATGTTACTCATTTTATCTTAGTCTGGAGAAGACGAGGAGTACAAAATGAAAAATAAATATTTAAAAAATGAAATGGAGTGCAGTCGAACAAAGTCAGCCAATGCTGGAAATATTAGATTAGGAAATTTAAGTCTTAAAGTAATTGGGTGAATATTGTTACTTGCGTAATAAAGTAACTAACGATGGCAGAAGTAAGGAGGATATAAAATGCAGACTGGCACAAGCAAGGTAAGCCTTTCTTAAGAAAAGAAATGTGTTCACTTCGAACAGTGACATAGGAATTAGAAATATGTATTTGAAAACTTTCATCCGGAACGTGGCCTTGTACGAAAGGCAAACATGGACAGGACCTAACTCAGAAAGGAAGAGAATAGAAGCTTTTGAAATGTGGTGTTACGGAAGAAAGCTGATGATTAGAAGGACAGATCTAACCATGAAAAATCCTCTTCCTTATTGTTTCTGTTGTTTCCTATGTTCCGATATATTTCATTATTACTTCTTGATTTTCAGAGTTCTGTAGTTTTTTTCCTTACAATTTACTTTACGTCGCCCCGGGTTCGATTCCCGACCAGGTCAAGGAGTTTTACCTGCATCTGAGGGCTGGTTCGAGGTCCACTCAGCCTACGTGATTACAATTGAGGAGCTATCTGACGGTAAGATAGCGAACACGGTCTAGAAAGCCAAGAATAACGGCCGAGAGGATTCGCCGTGCTGACCACACGACACCTCGTAATCTGTAAGCCTTCGGGCTGGGCAGCGGTTGCTTTGGTAGTCCATGGCCCTTCGGGGCTGTTGCGCCATGTTTGTTTTTGTTTTGTTTGCTATTTTGCTTTACGTCGCACCGACGATGGGAAAAGAAAGGCCTAGGAGCGGGAAGGAGCGACCAAGGGCTTAATACAGTCCCAGCATTTTCCTGGTATGTAAATTAGAAACCGCGGGAAACCATCTTCAGGTCTGCCGACAGTCGGGTTCGAACCCACAATCTCTCGGATCCAACCACACAGCTGCGCACCCCTAACCGCACGGCCAACTCGCCCGGTCTGTAGTTCTTAGCGGACCGAGTATTTTCTGTATACTTCTTATTTCCAGTACTTTTAATTTATTCAGTTTGTAATTCAGTACTAGACATTCATTTGCGTATAGACATTTCGGTAAGTTCTTCCAATGGATCAATGGATGATTTGAAGAAACCTAGCCATTCATTAAGTGGCAGTATTGCAATAATTTGTGGCACAGCAACGTTTGTGGGCAAACGCTTTTGCTACTACGTGGCGTTTCTGAACAGAATTTACACTCCTTTCCTTTATTATAATGTCAGCATTGACACTGAGAAAAATCAAGGTTTTCACTCAGATTTTTTTATCCAATACAAGAACTCATTTCAAACTCATGTATGTATGTTTAGTCCTCAGCCCGGAGGCTGGTTGGATCCTGAACAGCTCCGCCATCAGCTGTCATAGATGGCCTAGGCATCACTGAAGAGGCTTACTAGGGAAATGAGGAGTGAGGTAGTTTCCCGTTGCTTTCCTCACCGAGCCAGAAGTTGCTATTGCATATCAGTCAGCTAAGCCCACTGAAATGCATGCACCAACCGACCCTATGAGCAATATTTTCACACTATTCATAGCAGGGACTGGCTGCAGAAGGAATGGTATTACTACCATCACTCATACCCCAGTCACTTTCGTTCTGTCAAAGCCAAGGATAAAGCTGAGACAGATCAATGAAAGTAACTAAATTTCTCTAGCTCATACCAGAAGACATAGTGCACTGTAAACAATAGGTCCCGCCAGGAAAGGCTTTTCAAACTCATATTGATATGTAAAGGAATGTCGAAAGCAGATACTATCGTATACACAACAAAATCAATCTAAACTATAGCAACAAAATATTTCAAAATTGCCAGGAAACATCGAGAGAAAACGCCTTTTCTCTGACCGTGCATTTCCACCCTCTGACAAATATTTTAAAAACTCTAAATTTGGAGGGAAACCTGTGATGCTGGCAACGCATTTACTATTGTGTGTTTCAGTGATGATATGTAATGTGATGTATTGTATGAAGATGTTTATTAGAACACCACCAACACCTATTTTCCGAGCCAGAGGGATTAATCATACGACTCGGCCGGAAGTCGAACCTGGTGCCCTCTAAATTGAGGGTCACCAACGCCGACCATTCATCCAAGGAGCCGGACAAAGAAAAATGTCTTGTCACAAGTAAGTAAGGAATAGTGCCGGACCCAGGCAGTGACCCTGAGGTGAACTCCGTTCGAAAAGCTAATAATAAGACAAACTTTATTCAAAGTTCTACATTCTCGGTGACCCCAGATAGAACCTCACACAATACACGCAGCCAACCTCATTTCTACGTTGTGTGCGTAAATGAACTCGGTTGGCCAGCTCATTTCAAGGCCAGCTTGAGCGAGAGAGAGAGAGAGAGAGAGAGAGTTAAATGGCCAGTTTCTAGCAAGGGAAGACCACCTTCTTTGGAAATAAGTTTTTTTCCCCTGAAACCATAAAACTTGCTGTTTGTTTTATATGCCTCCTCCATCTCCTCGTCTTGCTTTCCTCTCCTCTTCGCTTTAATGTTCGTTTGCCTCTTATGAAGTGCAATACAATAGTTGTTCATACATCTTCCTTGTTTGCTAGACAGTGTAACGATATCTTGGAATTCACACTTCTCTTCCTTTTCCTGGTGCTGGGTTACATTAGATGTTATTCAAATCGAGTGAAAACATGTGGTTCCTGGGTGGAATGCGGATCAAGTCAACGCCTCTGGGTCAATTCCTGCGCTCAAGACCGAAGGTAGAAAGAAAAATAAAACCTAAATAATTCCTCTTATTATATCAGCTGATAGAAAACAACACGTTAAGTTTGAGGGCGCAATTGGTAACAGGATATTTGAAGAAGACACAAAAGAAAAAAAAATTAGGCTACGGTGGTATTCAAGGGTCGAAATACGACAGCATGGTGCCGAAACTTTAATCGGAATTCTGAGAGTGGTGGTAGTGATTATTGTTTTAAGAGAGACACCACAGGGGGTGAAGACTGTTTATAAACTGAAGAAGGCAAAGGGCGACCCATACTAAGAAGAAGTGACTTTTTAGAGTTGTCAGAAGAAAGTTGTTCTACGAGAATTCTAATTCAAATCCGTAATGAATAAGGTATTAGAAGAAATTGAAAATAGGTTACAGTTTCCCACAGACTGACTCATATCAGTGTCTCCAGTGAAGCTGTTGCTTATAATTTTTAGATATTATGCTTCAGACTCTTTTCATGTAATTGTAGGTGATTATGTTCATGTGTGCAAGACAAGAGTGTGTAGAATTCTGCAAATAATTCCTGCTGTCACTGCAGCATTAACAAGTCCGACTCGTTGGCTGAATGGTCAGCGTACTGGCCTTCGGTTCAGAGGGTCCCGGGTTCGATTCCCGGCCGGGTTGGGGATTTTAATCGGTTCTGATTAATTCTTCTGGCTCGGGGACTGGGTGTATATGTGCGTCCCAACACTCTCCTCATCATATTCAGACAACACACTACACTACCAACAACCACAGAAACACGCAATAGTGCTTACATCCCTCCATAGAGGGTTGGCGTCAGGAAGGGCATCCGGCCGTAAAACAGGGCCAAATCCACATGTGCGACACAGTTCGCACCCGCGACCCCACAGGTGTGGGAAAAAGCGGCAGGAAAAGAAGAAGAAGACTGCAGCATTAACAAGGCATTACATTATTTCCCCTGCCGTAAAATAATACCCGAAAATCATTCCAAGACATATCAATTATCATATTCTCCCGGTGATGTAGGTGCATTAAATTGAACTCATATAAGAATGTATTGAATGCTGTGATGTAACATCCGTTCTTTCATTTTTCAAGCGCACTTCGCATACTTTCAAATTAAATCTATAAAAACATTTGTCTCGCATTCAACATAATAACGCTTTTGTTGCCTCTTACTTGACATGATTACGTCTTAGCGGTCTCCGCTAACCATAACCTATAATAATGATGATGATGATGATGATGATGATGATGCTTGTTGTTTTAAGGGGCCTAACATCGGAGGTCATCGGCCCCTAATGGAACGAGAAGGACGACATGATATATGATATTTAAAATTTTAAAATGTATCCACGACAAGAGTTTAAAAAAAATAACCTATAACAATGTCAACCAAGTGCGACAAAATACTATTTAAACACACCGCCTACCGGGCGAGTTGGCGGTGCGCGTAGAGGCCCGCGGCTGTGAGCCCACTATCGGCAGCCCTGAAGATGGTTTTCCGTGGTTTCCCATTTTCACACCAGGCAAATGCTGGGGCTGTACCTTAATTAAGGCCACGGCCGCTTCCTTCCAACTCCTAGGCCTGTCCTATCCCATCGTCGCCATAAGACCTATCTGTGTCGGTGCGACGTAAAGCCCCTAGCAAAAAAAAAACACCGCCAGGAGCGTTTTATGTAAAAAAAAAAAAAACAGAAAAACCGAAGACGCTAACAGCCAAACCACGTTCAGAAATATCACAGAAACGTGTTAATTTACCTTCAGCAATTGTTTCGCAACAAATGTTGGAAATATATTCATGAAACATTGTACTTTTAACCGAAGTGTTAAATAACAATTGTTAGTCAACATTTGCTAAGTAAAATTTAACACAGAGTTGAAGAAACCGGACCTTAATCTATCATAGCAGGTACTGGATCCAGCTCTCGACCGGCTGGAGTGAGATTTTCAGTAGAAATCTGTGTACTGCAAAAATGTCGTCATTCGGGAGATAGTAAGATAGGGGGGCCAAATTCCGTCCCCGCACCCAATTTCGTCCCCTAGGGATCTCCAGTTTGCACGATGTTTACTTTCCGTGTACAGGGTGGATTCATTTTTTATGCAGAGCTCAGTTAGTGCAGCATTCAAAATTAAGAGCCTGTTATACCTAGAGTGAGCACTGATATGTGTGTGAAATACTGGACTGCATTCCAGTCGTGTGATGTAGTTCCTGGCGCAGTGAGGTGGTTGGCGTGAGTTACTGCATCGGCCATTATAATAAATCAGGGAATGTTCGTAATTTCGTCCCCCTTCATTTTATTTGTTATTTATGAAATTTATTATTATTTTCAGAAAGAAAAACGCAAGCAGTGGGATAAAGAGGCTATGAGAAAAGCTGTTAAGGCAGTGAAGGACAAGATAATGGATTATAAACGTGCAAGTAAAACGTTTAAGATCCCACGAGCAACGCTGAAAGACTATGGTAAAAGGGAAAGCAAGAAACTATTTTCCTTAAACGGCCTTCAAGTAATTTATTATAGGGAAAGTGTTTGGTAAGGTTAGAAAGGAAAAATATACAAAAATTAATTGTATTTTTCATAAATTTCGCGGGGGGCGAAATTACGAACACATTTTTGTAGTGTTTATGTTTATGTCAAATATTGACTACCTTATGTTATAACAGCTTCATTGTAACTTACGGGTAAGTGGAGAATATATACCAATTTCTAGCCTTGTAGAAAATATTCCTGAATTCTGCAAGGGGACGAAATGTGGGTCCCCTACCTTACTACGGTAGGAAAGCGTATAACTATATTCGAAATAAAAATTAGTGGGTTGGTCATTATGATTGACGGGTGACTTTCCCCATTTACTTTTTGCAGTGGTGCCGATATGGAATGCAAGTGTCAAGTGCAACCTTACGCCGGTCCGCCTATAAGACACCTCTTGTGGTTGGAGACGCTGGCGAGCCCTCCCCAGGGATGCTATATATATACTCTACTTCGTAATATCTTTGAATTCAAGGAATTACCTGGTTCACTTACTGGCCGCAGCTGAGAATGTGAGGCAGGAATGCAAATGAAGCTGTCCCGAGCCAAATTACATGGCCTCCATAAACAACGCTCGGGGAATCCCCACCGAGAACTACCGTGCCACTTCTTCTGGAGCGTAACTCATTCTCAGGCGAGGAAAAAGATGCACAGGCAAAAGCATTGCATTATTATTCTTTAGGTCGTAATTACATTGGTTTGATGCAGCACTTCATGCCACCCTATCCTGTGCTAATCTTTTCATTTCTACGTGACTACTACATCCTACATCTACTTGGTCTACCCCTCGCGTTCTTAATATCTAAACTTTCCTCGAAAACCAACTGAACAAGTCCTTGTGTCTTAAGATGTGTCCAATCATTCTATTCTAGACAAATTTAGCCAGATCATTCTCCTCTTTTAATTCGATTCAGTACCTCTTCGCTCGGATTCGACGTACCCATCTCACCTGAAGCATTCTTTTGCAACACCACATTTCAAAAGTTCTATTCTCTTTCTTTCTGAGCAAGTTATCGTCTATGCTTTACTTCCAAAACATTTTTAAAATATCGAATTCCTATATCAATGTTTGAAGTGAGCAAATTTCTTTTCTAGATAGCTCTTCCTTGCTTGTGCTATTCTGCAGTTTATGTCCTCCTTACTTCTGCCATCGTTAGTTATTTTACTACACAAGTAACAATATTCATCTACTTTCTTTAAGAATTAATTTCATCATCATCATCATCATCATCATCATCATCATCATCTGTTTACCCTCCAGGTTCGGCTCTTCCCTCGAACTCTTGGTCGGGGGATACAACTGGGGAGAATGACCAGTACCTCGCCCAGGCGGCCTCACCTGCTATGCTGAACAGGGGCTTTGTGGAGGGATGGGAAGATTGGAAGGGATAGACAAGGAAGAGGGAAGGAAGCGGCCGTGGCCTTAAGTTAGGTACCATCCCGGCATTCGCCTGGAGGAGAAGTGGGAAACCACGGAAAACCACTTCGAGGATAGCTGAGGTGGGAATCGAACCCACCTCTACTCAGTTGACCCCCCGACGCTGAGTGGACCCCGTTCCAGCCCTCGTGCCACTTTTCAAATTTTCGTGGCAGAGCCGGGAATCGAACCCGGACCTCCGGGGGTGGCAGCTAATCACGCTAACCACTACACCACAGAGGTGGACAAGAATTAATTTACTAATCTAATATTTCCTGCATCACCTGACTTCGACTGAACTCCATTACTTTTGTTTTGGACTTATTTATTTTCATCTTGTACTCCTTCGTCACGACTTTGTCCGTACCATTCAGCAATTTCTCCATATCTTCTACAGCCTCATATAAAATAGTAGAGATCGTTTGCAAAATATCACCAGTCCCCCATGCCCCGTGGTTCACGTGACCGCCATCAGAATGAGAGTCGGACATGGTTGCTATCTAGATAACCTCTTCCGAATAAGGACAAATCACAAACCACTTTTACTGTTTGGGTAGAACGCTTATTAGTACAATTTACGAACTTCATTGTGTAGATCCGTATTGATACAATTAAAACTAAGAAACAAAGTTAGGTTATGGTCCACCCAATCAATATACATCACTTTACAAGTGAACTATTTAATTTAGGGACATGTTTCGTCTCTACTTGAGACTTCATCAGCCATAAAATCACGTGGTAGATTACAAAACTCAAATCAGACTCTGAAAAAATGTAAAAAAAATGGAAGAATTCAATATAAACAAATATAAACTTGGCTGAAAGATTGTTTGCAAGAATTTAAACTACCTCTTTAAATATATGTATATTTGTTCTATGTTTTCCAAATAGTTAAAAAGGAACTTCCATTTCAAATACGGACAGAAACAATGGACATTGATTCCGTACGAGACGTTAGGGCGGGCTTGTCAATTTCATTGTTTAGCATTGAAGACAAAAGTTTTTGCAAGAAGTGAGGTCAATTTGTGTATATAATGTACAGTAGAACTCCGGTTAACCGAACTTCGCTTAACCGGAACCCGGCTGAACCGAAATGCTCTGGCAAAATTGTATTTTAATATTTTGCTTTGCCCTCTCGTTCTTAGCCGTCGATATTAGTAATTCTCTTGCTATATGCGCTGAAAGCTACTAGACAAACCCTATTTTTATATTATGACTTATGCCAGAATGCACGTGTAGCATAAAACAAAACAGTTTCTTACCCTCTAGTTCGTTCCTTGATACATTTTTTCTTGAACAAAGGGGAATTATTATAATGATGATGATGATGATGCTTGTTGTTTAAAGGAGCCTGACATCGAGGTCATCGGCCCCTAATGGTACGAAATGAAATAACAAAAAATTGAAATTGATCCACTGACCAAAATAAAAGAAAAAAATTCATGAAGAATGAATGGATGGACATGAACCCTACAAGAAAACAAAAACAAACAAACAAACAAACAAACAAACAAATAAACAAACAAACAAATAAACAAACAAACAAAAAACAGTGGATCAGACTCAAAAAGAAGGTAATTAATTAGAGTATTACTGACCAAGGGACAATTTATTAAGCACAATGATGCTTGATGTCTGAATGGGTGCTAAATTCACGTCTAAGGCCCCACAGAATGGTACAACCATGGTATTTGTCATTTTGGGGTACTGATCAAAAGTAGCGAAGACTCACGGTGGTCTACACAAGATGGTACTACTCACAAGTATTGCAATTCGTACAGGGAACGCAGACCTATGGTGTTGCTCACACAATGGCGCCACTCATAGCCAACGCAAACCGGTAAGGTTCCTCACCTAGGTGTACTAGTCACGGGCGCCGGTATTCCCGTGGTGTTCCTCACATAGTGGGTGCCAATCACAGGCAACGCTGACCCACGGTGCCGCTCATATAGCGGTACAACTCACAGGCTACGCCCAGATCCGCGGTGTTGCTCACATGGGTACGACGCACGGGTACTGGAATCCACCAGGCCAGGCTATTTCGTACCCATTCAGTGATACTACTCGCAAGTACATGCAACCCATGGTGTTCCCTGCAAGATGGTACGAATCAAGAGTAGTTTCATGGTTCTAATTCAATCATCCCTTGGTCGCCCCTTGTAGTCGCCTCTTACGACAGGCAGGGGATACCGCGGGTGTATTCTACATGTGCGTCCCCCACCCGCAGGGGGTAGTGTGTTTGGTTCGCGAGAGGTATTTTATTTCCCTCAAGTCCGCCGGCAAGCCGGTTAGGACCCCCCTATCCGCCACCTGGGACGCGCCACGAGGGAGTATCACCTCTCCCCCTGCTACGCCTGCGTAGCAGGTTCGTGGAATTATTATTATTACTGTATTATTATTATTATTATTATTATTATATTATTCGTCATGAAGATTATGCAGACGACTCCGACCTTGAGAATAGCAGTTCTGAGCATCGAGTTACATTAGATGATGGATTTAGTGCATTGGAGGTAAGACTGATTTAGAATTTTTATTAAAATACTGTAGGCCTACCACACGCTTTAATTACCGTATACAGTATTCAGTTCAGTAGCAACAAAAAATATATTATTATTTCAGATTGCTTAGCGCTTTGTTGAACAAAACACTGAACCTACACCAGCTGATGTATTGTTGATTAAACGATGGCGCGTCATAGCTGCACGCTAGCGCTGCACCAAGAAAATTCAGAAGAAAATCACCGATTTTTATACAATAAGTGACATTATGTAAACATTTTAATGTTAATATACAGTCTGCACCGTCGCTTAACAGATTTTATGCATTTTTTATTTCGATTTTTAACTTCGGAAAATATTTACCATGTGTCATCCGAAAATCCGCGTCAACCGAAGTGGCTCCGCCTCCTTTATCTCGGATAAACGGGGTTCTACTGCATATATTTTGCATTTCCCCAATAGTACTTAAAAAGGCATTGAGTTGCTCGCCATTTTTTTAAGTGATGATTACAAATAAAAATTACCAAGAATGGAATCGTTACTAGTAATTTTATTACTTTTACTCAGTAACCTCCCAATTCTGAAAACAATCACCACCACCATCTGTCATATGCCAAAAGCCAAATAAATAATATGTACACCTGGGACATTCTTGCGCCTCGAAGGAGGTTTTGCAGGACATAAGAAAAAAGCACTATAAACTAGGTCTGTCCCAACAATGAAATCAGAACCACTGGTCACTCTTGGTGTCTACGGTACGCTGAAGTGGCTCCAGCTGACGTGAAGAGGTCCTTCAGAGTTCAAGTTTGAGAAAGGTCGTTACGCAACTGCCAGCGGAGTTCCGCTCGTCGTCTGCGAGTGTCATTCCACAGCTATGCACAGTGGAATGTCATGACAACGATTTAAACTTGTTGGCAGCCAGTCTGTAGCAGGTGTTCCAAAGCGAGAGAGCGTCCACACTGTCACAGGCTTCTGTGAAGTTTAAATCGAGACGAATTAGCTGTAAAGTAAGAGGTAAACATGCCCGAGGTGCCAAACATTCAGCACGACTTCTCTTAATTAGAAACTGGTTAATTAAAATAAATGTAATAATATGACACTAATTTCGAATGAATCCACTTGAAATTCATAGCAAGCAAGCTTGTAGTTTTATGAGACTGTTTCTCTATCTTGTAATAGGTGGTGATGGTTATTGTTTTAAGAGGAAGTACAACTAGACAACCATCCTTTATATAACACTAATCAAAGGGTAATAATAGAAAGGAGCCATCACTTCAAAAAAAGTTAGCAACCAGAGAAATATAAGGGCCACGAAGGGCGTGAAAATGAAAGACTCCGTAGGCTTCGAGTGCTCTAATACCGCAGGGGTCGGAAAAGAACAAGAGTTGTTGACCAAGGGAGGTCGGGCAGGATAGATGAAAGTTAGGAGCCTGACACAAGTAAGTGGAAACAATGCCAGGACTCAGCTGAGGGCTCCGTGGTCACCAACCCACACTCCCAAGTTCAGAGCCCCTGGGCCCCTTTTAGTCGTCTCTTACGACAGGCAGGGGATAGCGTGCGTGATATTCTAAGGCTCCATCCACAGGGGATTATGCTCTAACACCGTGGTTACCTGGTTCGAGTCCCGTTATTGGAAAAAAGAAATCACCATCAGATTGTTGGCCGGCGGGGTAGGAGTGGTGATGGTATACAATTTCTAATCACTACTTTGCGGCCCGAAACCTTGGATTACCGGGCGAGTTGGCCGTGCGGTTAGGGGCGTGCAGCTGTGAGCTTGCATCCGGGAGATAATGGGTTCGAACCCCACTGTCGGCAACCCTAAAAATGGTTTTTCGTGGTTTCGCATTTTCACACCAGGCAAATGCTGGGGCTGTACCTTAATTAGGGCCACGAGCACTTCCTTCCCACTCCCAGACCTTTCCTATCCCATCGTCGCCATAAGAGTTATCTGTGTCGTGCGACGTAAAAAAGCTTGCAAAAAAAAAAAAAGATACCTTGGATTCAATCCCAGACCTCCCCGCAGTGTTCATAAGGAGTGAGGGAGTATGACGTTGATGGTGATTCGTCCGTCAGGTGGAGACTAACTGATATGATACATCACGTCATTCATTTCTTCTCATAAACTCCTCTCATGAGGTTGAAGTCAGGAAGGGCATCCTGTCGTAAAAACTAGCTGCGGAGATTCATCTCAATTGATACCCGAACCGATAGAGAAACGAGACAAGGCCCGGACATTTATAATTAGAGCCCTGATTTTTATGCATTAATACAGGGCCTCTCAAACGCCCAAACTCTCACGCGTGCAGAGCGAGGTGCATAGGCTCTGTGCACTGTGCATCGGTACGCTTCGCCTCAACTCGGCTTGACTCGGATGGTGTAGTGTGCTGAGAGCGATGAAGCGTTTGGTGGTAGACGACGTGTTTATCAGTGAAATAGACAAGCGCACGACAACAACATAATAATGGAGCAACCTGTTTCGAAGAAAGCAAAGGCTTCCGAAAGTCCATTTCAATCGAACTGGGAACTTTCGTATTTTTATTTTTTTTGTTTGTTTGTCGTGACGATAACGCCAAATGCTTAATCTGTGGGACGATAATTACGTGCGTAAGAAAATCATCTATTGAAAGACACTACAACAGACTACATTCGGAAAATTATTGTGAAATCATAGGAGACGTCAGAGAGAAAGAATTAAGGAAGTTGAAACAGCTTGAAGAAGAGCATTCTATATCCACAAATGAGTTTTGTTCCAGTACTGTAGCATTTTCATTTTGGTTACGGGTTCTGCATTTTTTTAAAATTATGTTTACATTCCTCTCAAACATGTATGTGTATTTCTAATTCACTTTTTTAATTTTTTTAATAACACTGGTAACCTTGTCCCATACAACTGTGCGTCTCCGCTCACCACACGTAAACATTTCGCAGTGGGGGAGAAACAGCAGTGAAGGTGAGGAACGCGGAGACAGGCCGAACGGGGAGACAGGTGTCGGGAGAGAGGAGTGGGGGGTCTGCACTCTGGTCAACCAAGCGAAGTCGTCTTTTGCACCGTGCACAGTGCATGCACCACGCGCATGCACCCTGAGAGGCCCTGCATTAATAGGTTAGAATGTAAACTTACTGAAGCGGGTAGCAGGTATACTGTAGTCTACCTTCACAACGATTGTGCTATGGGGTTTGCATCAATATTAGGGGTAAGGCCCATCAGAACCCCTATAATTTATGTTACTCTTGCAACATTATGGAAGAGCGGGCGGCCGACACTTCCTACTAAAGAAATTAGTTTGCAATCTAACCTGTTACTGCATAAAAATCCGGGCTTTATTTATAATAATAATAATAATAATAATAATAATAATAATAATAATAATAATAATAATAATAATGCCTTTGCAAAAACCTTTGTAGAAGCGTGCTTCTGTACGGTTGTGGAGAGCAGGAAAAGAAAAGACTAGAGGCAATTGAAATGTGGATCTGGAGAAGAATGCAGAGGATAAATTGGTCTGAAATGAAGAGCGATACCGAAGTCCCTAGAGAGATAGGAGGTAAAAACGGTATCTGGTAACTTAAATTGAAAAACGGAAAATAAAATGTATTGGTCACATTTTGCGGCATTAGGGGTTCCTTTGCAACACTACTGAAGGAAGAAGGGGAAGAGGACGACCCAGAGCGTCTTATTTCAAGATTCTGCTTTTGAGGATGAACTGCAAGACCTACACTGAGTTGAAAAGACTGGCTCAAAATAGACATCTATCGCTGCGGCGACAAGGCTTAGCACCTGGATTATTATTATTATTATTATTATTATTATTATTATTATTATTATTATTATTATTATTATTATTATTATTATAGCACCGTAGCACCGCAGCTCTAGCAATCAGCATCCCTAAATACGATACGGGCGTCTTTGGTTCGAGATGCGCCAACGTCTAACTTTTCTTTTGCTTTTATCTTTTGCCTGTTTCCCTTTTTTGACCTGCGCCATAACAAACTTGTTTACTATCGTTCTATGATGTAAGTTAATTTGTCATTTCTTTATTTTTCGTAAGCTTTCTGACAATAATGAGACAATAAAAACAAGACGAGACGATACTAAACGTGTTTATGACTAGCCGGTGTACCTGTGCTTCGCTACGGAATTCTACAATCCATACAGAATACTAGATAGAGTCGTAGATACGTTGTGAATAAGATTTTATTACATTGCTAGTTGCTTTACGTCGCACAGACACAGATAGGTCTTATGGCGACGATGGGACAGGAATGGTCTAGGAATGGGAAGGAAGCGGCCGTGGCCTTAATTAACGTACAGTCCCAGCATTTGTCTGACATGAAAATGGGAAACCACGGAATACCATCTGCAGGGCTGCCGACAGTAGGGTTCGAACCCACTATCTCCCGGATGCGAGCTCACAGCTGCGCACTCCTAACCGCACGGCCAACTCGCCCGGTTTATTACACTGCATAATAACTTCTTTCTTTCTTAATCTGTTTACCCTCCACGGTTGGTTTTTCCCTCGGAATCTGCGAGGCATCCCTCCTCTCCCACCTTAAGGCCGGTGTCTTGGAGCGTGAGACTTAGGATCGAGGGGATACAACTGGGAAGGAGAACCAGTACCTCGCCCAGGCAGCCTCACCAGCTATGCTGAACAGGGGCCTTGGAGGGATGACAAAATTGGAAGGAACAGGCAAGGAAGAGGGAAGGAAGTGGCAGTAGCTTTAAGTTAGGTACCATCCCGGCATTTGCCTGGAGGAGAAGTAGGAAACACGGAAAACCACTTCGAGGATGGCTGAGGTGGAAATCGAACCCCCCCCCCCCCCTCTACTCAGTGACTTCCCGAGGCTGAGTGGACCCCGTTCCAGCCTTCGCACCACTTTTCAAATTTCGTGGCAAACCCGATAATCGAACCCGGGCCTCCGGAGGTGGCAGCTAATCACACTAACCACTACACCACAGAGAAGGACTGCATAACTCCATAGGCACTTAAAAATTAAATTTTAGGCGCCTTCCCCTAAACTACCATTTCATCCAGCGTGAATAAAGTTTTTTAATAGCTTAGAGTGTAGCGCTTTTTTCCCCGACTTCACACAAAATTCTGTTCACCCATTTTCTCGTGGCTCGGTATTGATATGGACATAGCAACAAAAATAGAAATTTATGATTATAATCTATTATCATAGACGATACGATAAAAATGTAGGCCTATAAGATATAAATGATCGAAAATGTAATCCTGTATAACTTTAATTATGTAGTATTTATCGATAGGACCACTAACAGCATAGATATGTGAGAATTTAAACATACGCCTTCCCCTAAAATACCATTTCATTCAGCGTGATTAAAATTATTTTTGCCTAGATTGTTGTACCTCATTCCCCGACTTTAGATACCTATTTTCATTAAATTCTCTTCAGCCATTTTCTCGTGGTGCGCGTACAGACAGACAGACAGACAGACAGAAGATATTACGGAAAATGAAAAAAGTGCGTTTCTTTTTTACTGTGGACATGACCGATACAGAAATACCATTCTTTTTTATTCTGAGTAATATACAGACAAAACTCTTATTTTATATAATTATAGATATAGCTTGTACGTAATCTGCATAGATAAAGCAAGTGGCCGTGCGGTTAGGGACCTCGGCTTGCAATCGGGAGATAGTGGGTTCGAACCCCGCTGTCGACAGCCCTGAATATGGTTTCCCGTGTTTTCCCATTACCACACCAGGCAAATGCTGGGGCTGTACCTTAATTAAGGCCACGACCGCTTCCTTCGCACCCCTAGACCTTTCCTATCCCATCGTCACCGTAAGACCTGTCTGTGTCGGTGCGACGTAAAACAAGTTGAAAAAAGATATTATTATTATTATTATTATTATTATTATTATTATTATTATTATTATTATTATTATTATTATTATTATTATTATATTTTGCGTCTCACTACCAAATTTTGGCGGTTTTCGGAGACACCGAGATGTCAGGATTTACTCCCGCAGGAGTTCTTTTACGTGCTAGTAAATCTACAGACACGAGGCTGGCGTATCTGAGCACCTTCAAATATACCACCGGACTGAGCCAGGATCGAACCTGCCAAGTTGGGGTCAGAGGGCCAGCGCCTCATCCGTCTAGCCCACTCAGCCCGACTCGGAAAAAAAAAATGAAAAAACAAAGTTTAGAAAAAGGGAAAAGATAGGGCAGTGGGGGATAATCATATCAGTGGCTTAGCTGCCCGCTTCCCAATCAGAAGGCTGTAATTCGAATCCCAGTGGATCCTGGGCTAGTATATGCCTCAAACGCCCAGCTAAAACCAAAATGAGTTTGGGATAAGCGGAAGAAAGTTTTGTCCAGTACCCTGGCTGAATGATCAGCGTACTCGCCTTCGGTTCAGAGAGCCCCGAGTTTGATTCCCGGCTGGGACGGGAATTTATCTTGTTAAATCTTCTTGCTCGGGGGCTAAGCGTTTGTGATTTTCTTAATGGACGTCTTCATTAATATACAACAATTGAAGATTTGAAAGTGTGTGAGATTTGTGCTGGAAAACTCGGAGGTGGGATAGCTTTCTCCGGGTACTCCAGTTTTCCCTATCACCTTTCATTCCAGGAACACTCTCCAATATCATTTCTTGTCATCTGTCAGACATTAACCTTGGCCCAGAAGGAGTGCGACAGGCTTCCGCTCAATTCCTTCATAGGGGTCGAATATCTAGTAACAGGCTGTGAATTATTTCATACTGTAATTGCAGACTTCTTCTCTGTTGTATGCTTCAATCAGTCACTACTGATCTGCATTTAGGGCAGTCACCCAGGAGGCAGATTCCCTATCTGTTGTTTTCCTAGCCTTTTCTTAAATGATTGCAAAGAAATTGGAAATTTATTGAACATCTCCCTTGGTAAGTTATTCCAATCCCTAACTCCCCTTCCTATAAATGAATCTTTGCCCCAATTTGTTCTTTTGAATTCCAACTTCATCTTCATATTGTGATCTTTCCTACTTTTAAAGACACCACCCAAACTTATTCGTCTACTGATGTCCTCCCACGCCATCTCTCCAATGACAGCTCGGAACATACCACTTAGTCGAGCAGCTCGTCTCCTTTCTCCCAAGTCTTCCCAGCCCAAACTTTGCAACATTTTTGTAACGCTACTCTTTTGTCGGAAATCGCCCAGAACAAATCGAGCTGCTTTTCTTTGGATTTTTTTTCCAGTTCCTGAATCAAGTAATCCTGGTGAGGGCCCCAGACACTGGAACCATACTCTAGTTGGGGTCTCGCCAGAGACAAATATGCTCTCTCATTTACATCCTTACTACAGCCCCTAAATACCCTTATAACCATGTGCAGAGATCTGTACCCTTTATTTACAATCATATTTATGTGATTACCCCAATGAAGATCTTTCCTTATATTAATACCTAGGTATTTACAATGATCCCCAAAGGGAACCTTCACCCCCATCAACGCAGTAATTAAAACTGAGAGGACTTTTCCTATTTGTGAAACTCACAACCTGACTTTCATCCCCGTTTATCATCATACCGTTATCTACTGTCCATTTCACAACATTATCATTAAAATGAAATAAATAAATTCCTGCATTAACAAACTTCAGGATTAAGTCACATGAATATTTCGAAAAACATTTTAATGTATCATGTCATACTGAATCATTGAGGCTGTGCGTTAGTGAAAAATGATCAAGACTCTTTTGCTGGACCAATGATGGTGTCAAGAATATGAATAGTTCCCGTGTATTAGGTGCGCGTCATGAAGGTTATAAAAATCATATTGCATCCATTGTTTCTCTAGCGCGTTTTGTCAAAACGAGAATACACTTCTCATTAAGCGAGACATTTAAAAAATCTACAGCAAAATACAATGAGGATTTGAAAAGAAATAGAAGAACTGAAACGAAGTCCTGTACAAGTAGGTGGATCTTTTGGTTTTACCCGCATATTTTTATGTAAACGGATCTAAAAGGAGAGTATTTAACAGAATTAATTATAAATAAATAAATAAATAAATAAATAAATAAATAAATAAATAAATAAATAAATAAATAAATAAATAAATAAATAAATAAATAAATAAATAAATAAATGTTCGTCCATAATTTTTATACATGTATTACTATTCTTACAATTCTATACGTTGAATATTCTATTGAAAAAATTTTTTCCCCATAAAACATTATTAAAACGCTCGAGAGAACTTCATCCTTTCCTCGACTGTATCAGTTTAGAATCAGCACATCCAGTAAATTCCCACGCATCGCCACTGCCCCATTGCTATAGCTTCCCATCGTCAATACGAACATTAGTGAAACAAAATGTATTTTTGGAGTTTCTCTGTGTAAGAGTAAAGAGATAGATAGGATTTCAGTCCTTACTGTGCTCAGAGCAACAATACAAGATCACTTCGCAATGCAAGCAAAGAAAATAAATATCTTTTAAAATTAATAATAAGAAAAGAAGAACATTAGGCAAGTTGTATTGTCTGGAAGAAAACATAGCTGTTGTTGAAGAGCAATAGAATGTCTGCTTTATGATCTTAAGCCATTTTTGCAAGTCTTATTGCTGTGTTAACATGGATACGACTGCAATGGTGGTGGGGAGAGGAAGGTTGGAGGAAAAAGTGTACAGTACTTTCAACTGTACCGACAGTAAAAACAGAGTAACACAAAGTGTTGTGTTTGAGTTGAACTTTCCAACTGTTTATGAACCTGGAATGCAACGGCTTTGGCGGTTCTGTTTCACGCAATGAATCCCCGAATCTGTATCGAAATTATAATCCTGTATTAGGTGTTTTAGGACTGGACATGTTTATGAAGAGTGCTCCTGAAAGGATCAGCTGTTTACTAAATGAACTGCTTATTACTAAAAGGAGATAACCCCGCCAAAAAAAGAAGGGAAAGCACAGTTTTTATTTGTTTCATATTCTTTGGGAATAGACATATCGAATGGTGCTAATCTGGAACCCCCAACTCAATTCAGTTCCAGTTTCTGTAAACTAGAACCTTGCTGTAGGTGATGTTTAGAATGTAGTCAGTCACCCATTCCTGCAAATCTTTAATAAGTCTGGTAGTCGTATGGACAGAGACTTTCGAAACACCATCTTCCTACGCAACACGTTGGAGAGATTGACTTAGAGAGAGTGCAAGTTGCAGGTGCATTTCACTGTACCTGTTATGCGCATAGATTGACAGTTGAACATCTGTATTGTTTTTTTATCCATTTTCTTATTAGCTGGATAGATGAGCGATTGCTTCTTCTTCTTCTTCTTCTTCTCCTTATTATTATTATTATTATTATTATTATTATTATTATTATTATTATTTTATTTGCGTATGGACCCTGTTGGATCATACAGTGCTTTTATGATTCACCTTTCCGGTCTTGCATATGGTTTTATTTCTTCTCCGTGGGCTCCCTTCCTTTCTTCAGTTCACTTGCTTCGCGGTCTCCTTGCAACTTCATTCTCTGGCTGTACTATACATTTGTTTACTTTTTTACGGAACAGATTTTTGTCTTATATTTCTGATATATCTACAAACTGCGCTTTCTCCAGGCCCATTTTGATTTCTTGGATCCATGCTAGACTCTTCGATTTTCTGCAGTATGTCATGATCTTGTGTGTAAGCCTTGTTGTTGGGAGTCTTTGAACGCGCTAAAATTTAAATCTTCGTTTTCAAATAGCTTCTGTCAGGTTATTTATTTATTTATTTATTTATTTATTTATTTATTTGTTTGTTTATTTATTTATTTATTTCAAGAAGTTTCTGTTATGTGTAAGTATTCATTTATCTTTTTTTTCTTTGCTCTAGGGAGAAAGATTGTTACTTGGTACCAGTTATCAAGAACAGGAATATTTTAGAGATAAATAGAATGCCACTGTAGAAATTTCTAGAAAGAGAACCGGCAGTGGGAAGTAATACTGCCGCTCAAGGCTGGGTGACAATGGATGGAAGCTGGCGCTAACTCGGTCCTCGACAAACTTTTTATGTCGATCCTCCTTCTGGAGCATAACATTCTTTGCCCCCGCCCCCCAAGCCCCCTCCCAACCCCACCCTGCCACTCTTCCTTCCTTCCTTCCTTCCTTCCTTCCTTCCTTCTCACTATTCATTAGACTGCCCAAATAGCCGACTCACGACAATTTCTGTTATTATTATTATTATTCATTAGTTATTAGTGAAGGGAGGAGTGCAAGAAAATAGTAACTGGGATCGATTACAATTACTTGAGACATATTTTATGAATTACGATTACAAATTATTTTTCAAAAAGTAATCAGTAATTATCATATGTGAGGAACCTGCGTATATTTTGTAAATGGCGGAAGTGTAAAGTGTTGAATGTGAGGAAAGGAACACACAAACAGGACGACACATACACCCAGTCCCCAGGCCAGGGATACTAATCATTTACAATTAAAAAACCCTGACCCGGCCGGGAGTCGAACCTGGGGCTGTCGGGTAATCAGTAAAATTACAATTATTTTACAGAACGCTAGTCCTAAGGAGATCGGTGATTTTTCTCGCTTGGGGCTCGAATAATACAAAAGTTTGCAATAACTTCATTTTGTGTGGCTATCATCACTAGGTAAGACTAAACGTGATACCTTGGAATTTTCCAAATTATCTTTTTCCATCTTTTTAAATTTTCGTTAGTGACTTTTGAGCGTTTGAAATGGTTTTTCTATTTACTTTGCAAATAAATTAATTGTTCTCATCGCTAATCCTCGATGTCTTAAAGTACACCCTACAGGGCCATTAAAGGAATGTCTGTGTTCAATTTTAAGAACATTGTTACAATGTCTTTGGAAGTACTGGGGATGTAAGAAAATATCTCATTCAGAACTGGTGAAGAAGCTACCGGTTCTCCTTTAGCAGAACTGAAAACTTATCCTCGTAGTAATTTATCTTTTCACTATTCTTCTTCCGTTCGATGTATATCAATTACTATAATGTAGCAAGTACAATTTTAAGAAGTAAATCACAAGTAAAAATTACTAAGAATGCAATCACCGAGCTCGATAGCCGCAGTCGCTTAAGTGCGGCCAGTATCCAGTCATCGGGAGATAGTGGGTTCGAACCCCACTGTCGGCAGCACTGAAGATGGTTTTCCGTGGTTTCCCATTTTCACACCAGGCAAATGCTGGGGCTGTACCTTAATTAAGGCCATGGCCGCTTCCTTCCCATTCCTAGGCCTTTCCTATCTCATCGTCGCCATAAGACATATCTGTGTCGGTGCGACGTAAAGCAAAAAAAAAAGAATGCAATCGTTATAAGTAACTCGATAACTTTTACTCAGTTATTTCCTAACTCTGATGATACAGAGATAATCCATCTGATAGGCGCCCCAAATAGGCAATCAAAAGATCAGCCCCCCAATCAGTTCATTCGAATAACATTTATTTTATATCATATTTGGATTAAACAGGGCTTAAGTCATCACTCAAGATTACTATTGCCACCATCGGACAGATTCTCTCTTTCAAATTTCATTCGAGAAAAAAAAAAATCCAATACATGGTTCAAGTTAGGGAGTACAAGTGGTGTCTTAAACAATCGCCAATGCATTTTTCAACGCCGACTCCGCTATGGTCTGGATAATAGTGTCCGTGATTTTGTTTATTCTCAAGAAGTTCAGCGTCTCCTTAGGAATTGTCCCTCTAGCGCCAATCATAAGGGCAATGACTTTCCATTTTGTAATTTCATACTTCTTTCCGAGATCCTCAAGGCATGGTTCATACATGGCCTTTTCCTCCTCACACACTAATCGTGGCTGCTGGTCATTTTCCTCGAATCTTACTGTGGGATCAATCACCATCCCCGTACCTTTCGCCCGGTCGATGACAATATCAGCCCCACTTGTGGAACCATTTGTGGAAAGATGTCCTACTTCTTCATGGATCTCTAAATGTTGTTTACCGAGGGTTCCAGCAATCATTGTGCGAAATGTATTCTGCTGATGGACCCTCATCAGCTCTCCCTTACGACAGAACCCAGCAACTTAGGTTAGTCAAAACCTGTAAGGAAGCTCTTTTTCCCTTTGAAATTTACCCTCCTTTGCTTCTCGTGACGCTTTAAGAATTCGATGTTAAGTTTTACAGGTTTCAAACTATCGTTGGATAAAATATCCAAGCAAGGAACACACTGTGGCCGCTCTAGGTTATTCACAATAATTTTTTTTTGCTAGTGGTTTTACGTCGCACCGACATAGATAAGTCTTATGTCGATGATGGGATAGGAAAGGCCTGGGAGTTGGAAGGAAGCGGCCGTGGCCGTAAGGTACAGCCCCAGGATTTGCTTGGTGTGAAAATGGGAAACCACGGAAAACCATCTTCAGGGCTGCCGACAGTGGGATTCGAACCCACTATCTCCCGGATGCAAGCTCACAGCCGCACGCCCCTAACCAGACGGCCAACTTTCCCGGTCACAAGAATGTTAGTGAAACGTAGTTTTAGATCAGGGCCTCTCAAACGCCCAAAATCTCACGCGTGCAGATCGAGGAGCAAGAGCTCCGAGCACAGTGCATCGGTGCCGCTCGGCTTGGCTCGGACCAACGCTTCGTCTCTGGGCTACTCGGCTAAGCTCGGCTCAACTCAGCTCGGATTTGGAGCGCTACGGAGCAAGTGGGAAGAGGGACACGGGGGGGGGGGGCGAGCGAGACAAGCGTGAGGAAAGAGAGAGACAGCGCTATTGCTCCAAATCGAGGAGTGGGGGGTCTGCAATCTGGCCAACCAAGCGAAGTCGTCTTTTGCACCGTGCACACGGCATGCACCCTGAGAGGCCGTGTTTTAGATAATCGTCTTTGGATTCGTGCACATTTCTTTTTGGTCGAATAATTAACCTTACCGGTCTTCTGAGAATTTGAGGTTAGCAATAATTGTTCAAAGACGATATGAACTTCCGAACTTACATGCATCTCCCTAGATTACCCCCAACCCCCCACCCCCACGAAAAAGGGAGAGCGGACTCCAATTTGACGACCAGAGGACTAACTTAACCTCCGGCTCTTACTCCCCTACTGAATATTACCAAGAAAAATTCTGTCTGGGTAAATGATAATAATAATAATAATAATAATAATAATAATAATAATAATAATAATAATGATAATAATAATAATGGTAATGTTGTTACGTCCCACCAACTACTTTTACGGTTTTGGAGACGCCCAGGTGCCGCAATTTTGTCCCGCAGGATTTCGTTTGCGTACCAGTAAATCTACCGACACCTTCAAATACCACCGGACTGAGCCACTCAGCCCGCTGCATAAATGTTAATGGAATATCGTGAGAACTATAGTGGGGGGGGGGGGGAGGAGAAAAGTCCCTCTCGTTGGCAAAAGAAATTTTAAGCACCCATAAGTAATCATCTAACTAATATGAAAATAGGTAGGGGTAGAGTATATGTAAGTTATAGACAATGAAACCGTTTCAATGCCAGAACGATCAAATGTTTTTTTTATTATTATTATTATTATTATTATTATTATTATTATTATTTCGATTAGACCATCTTAGGACGACATGAAACAGTTTTTTCTTATTATTATCCCAAAATTTCTTCATCCTTTGTCGGTATTCCTGACTTCTTTCTTCCAGCCATTCACTGCCTGATTTATTATTTTGGGCTTTCTCTGAAAATTTACCATCAAATATTGCTTCCCTAAAGTATTTTATGTTTGTAATTTGTTCTTTGGTAATGCTGCGTTGTTCAAACTCTTCTTCGGTTCGGTTTCTTTGAAAAATGCTGGATTGTTTTTCTTATTCGCATAGTGTTTAAAAATGAGTTTTGTAAGTCCGTCTTTGTGTATTCATTATTATTATTATATTATTATTATTATTATTATTATTATTATTATTATTGTTGTTGTTGTTGTAATTCCGCCTCTGTGGTGCAGCGGTTAGTGTCATTAGCTGCCATCCCCGGAGGCCCGGGTTCGATTCCCGCCTCTGCCACGAAATTTGAAAAGTGGTACGAGGGCAGGAACGGGGTCCACTCAGCCTCGGGTGGTCAACTGAGTAGAGGGGGGAGGGCCGGTCCGATTCCCTCCTCAGCCATCCTCGAAGTGCTTTTCCCTGGTTTCCCACTTCTCCTCCAGGCAAATGCCGGGATGATACCTAACTTCAGGCCACGGACACTTCCTTCCCTCTTCCTTGTCTATCCCTTCCAATCTTCTCATCACCCAACAAGACCCCAGTTCAGCAAAGCAGGTGAGGCAGCCTGGGCGAGGTACTGGTCCTCCTCTCCAGTTGTATCCCCGATCCAAAGTCTCACGCTCCAGGACATTGCCCTTGAGGCAGTAGAGGTGGGATCCGTCGCTGAATCCGAGCGAAAAACCAACCCTGAAGACTAAACTGATTAAGAAAAAAAAGAAAGAAAGATAGATTATTATTATCCCAAAAGTAATTATTGATGAATTGGTTATCCTACATCGTTAATAATAGAATTTGCATCAAAATCTATTTTCTTGTTGCAACTCTTTGCAGCTATTTATTTCAGCGATGTATCATATAGGCCATTTACTTTCGTGTTCTACAGTAACATCAGATTTCTATTTGTGAATGATAACTCGACTACTTACTCTTATTGTAATGTTTATAGTCTAGCGTTAACGTTAATGGTTTCCAACTGAATGGCCCTTGAATGAAAGATGCCGTATAAACAACGTCTCCATGGCTACGCGTTTACCGTGACTGACGCTTTAGTTATTACAACAGGAGGTCGTGAATCTACATCTCATAAAAATCAGGAATTAGTCTCCACCTGCAACATACCCTAACCGATCGTTCTCTTGGAGTATCAGAAACATCAAATAACAGTACCCAGATCGAATTAGTCACGCACAGCAGGTAGAAATTGAAAGGCATTTAATTTTAAATGAAGTGCTGGCGTGTATTGTAAACAAGGGATTAGAGAACGAATTGGGAAAACTATTGTAACTAGGTTGTCGCTGACAAGTCGGGAAGAAATACCAGTATTACTAGATGCCTCGAGAATACACGTAGGAAAGGGAGGGCAAAAGAAAAATGTAACAACTTTGAAAGTTTATCAAAGCACCGAAGAGAAGAGACGGATTATCTCCGTTGCTGTTCAGTCTCGTACTTGAGAAAGTAATCAGGACCCGGGAAAAGGAAATTAAAGGAATAACCCTTGGCAGACTACTTAAAGATAGAATTCACTTGCATTGTTTGGCCTTTGCGGATGACATAGTAATCCTTTCCAATGACAGGCAAGAAGCAATTTCATTCAATTGAAAAATTACATGAAATTGCCATCAAAAAGGGTCTTCAAATCTCGTATGAGAGAACTCAATACATGGAAAGAGCTGCACAATATTTAGATGGACAACCTATGGTAACTAAATTCGGCAAAATCTTTCAGGTGAACCAATTCAAATATTTGGGAGGAATTATTCATCCCTCTGGTTTAAACCGCGAAGCAAATAAAGAAAGAATTTCCAAATTACAGAAAGGTTACAGGTTAACTCGGAACAAGTACAATAACGATACAATATCTCTGAAAGCAAAACTGAGACCCTATAATACAGTAATCAAACCTGAAGCGTTATATTCTTCAGAAACCTTAATCATTGGTGGCGGGTCTCAGACATAGAAAAACAGGAAAGGAAAATGTTAAGGCAAATTTTTGGCGTGGTTTTATAGATGGAATATGGAGGCAAAATCATCCCAGGAAATATATTGTCATTCTGGATAAGTATCTCAAGCTTTTCGGAAAAGACGATTCAATTTTTATGGACACATTATCAGAATGAACAATAACAGACGAACCAAAATAATTCTCAACCTGGCCCTTGCATCTAAAACCAAGAACAGCTGACTTCCTGAAACTGAAACAGATCTCCAAGAAATCAACATCTCGGAAGACATTGTAGAGGACAGATATAAATTCAGAACCAAAATCGACAATCACCACTTTGAAGACAAACCCAACACCAACTTGGACAGATGAACGAAGGAAGCAGCTCAGCGAGAGGATGAGGAGATTTTGAGAGGAGAAGAAGGCCAACACATCAGCTAAGCAAGTTCAACCGTGCCCCTGAGTAGGGCATAACGATATAAAACATAATAATAATAATAATAATAATAATAATAATAATAATAATAATAATAATAATAATAATAACAATGATCAGTTCATATGAACAATATTTATTTTATGTGATGTTTCGATGTATTCGGGGTTTGAGCTAAAACTCAAAATTAAAACTGTCAATCATCAGGGGGATTTTCTCTGTCGGATTGTATTGGAAAAAGAAAATCCAATACATGGTGTTTCAAGGCCAGGGAGTACAAATGGTGTCTGAAAATCGCCAATGAATTTGTCAACAAAGAGTTCGCTATGGTCTGCATAATGGTGTCCGGGACTTTGTTTATTCTTAGGAAGTTCAGCGTCTCCTTAGGAGTTGTACTCTAGTACCAAGCATATGCCTTTCAGCATTCGGTCTGCAAGCCTCTGTGAATTTACTAAACACCGCCACAGTCCTCTATTTGTAACCAGTTCTGTGGCCTCATTTAGTTTTGTACCTGTTATCTCTGAATCATTAGAAACCAAGTCTAACCATCGACGTCTTAGTCTCCCTCTACTCCTCTTACCCTCCATATCAGAGTGCATTATTCTCCTTGGTAATCTATCCTCCTCTATTCGCATCACATGATGCCATCATCGAAGTTTGTTTATGCGCAGATCTTTACAAATAGAGTTAATTGCTAACTTGGCTTTCACTCCTCATTTCGAGTACTCTCCTGTCATTATTCCCATCTCTTTGTACCGGCGATCATTCTTGCTATTGCTCATGTCTGTTACTTTTAACTTATGAATAAGATATCTCGAGTCCACCCAGATTTTACTCCCGTAAAGCAAAATTGGTCTCATCACAGCCCGGTGTAAAGATACTGTAGTTTCGTCCGGGAGCTGACTTCCTTCTTACGGTATACTGCTGATCGCAACTGCGAGCTCACTGCATTAGCTTTACTGTGCCTTGATTTATTCTCACTTACGGTCCGACTCCATGGCTAAATGGATATCATGCTGGCCTTTGGTCATAGGGGTCCCGGGTTTGATTCCAGGCAGGGTCAGGAATTTTAACCATAATTGGTTAATTCCGCTGCCACTGGGGCTGGGTGTATGTGTCGTCTTCATCATCATTTCATCCTCATCACGACGCGCAGGTCGTCTATGGGAGTCAAACCAAAAGACCTGCATCTGACGAGCCGAACTTGTCCTCGGACACTCCCAACACTATGGTAAAAGCCATACGCCAATTAATTTCATCTCGCTTACTATTCTAACATCCTGGAGGAATGCACATAAGTTACTAAATAACTGACATGATCTAATAATAATAATAATAATAATAATAATAATAATAATAATACCGAGCTCGATAGCTGCAGTCGCGTAAGTGCGGCTATTATCCAGTATTCGGGAGATAATAGGTTCGAACCCCACTGTCGGCAGCCCTGAAGATGGTTTTCCGTGGTTTCCCATTTTCACACCAGGCAAATGCTGGGGCTGTACCGTAATTAAGGCCACGGTCGCTTCCCTCCCACTCCTATCCCTTCCCTGTCCCATCGTCGCCATAAGACATATCCGTGTCGGTGCGACGTAAAGCAACTAGCAAAAATAATAATAATTATTTATTTATTATCGTTTCGGCCATCTATGTACCACGTTTTACAGTCTTTACGTTATTTTTCACCAGTCCTGACTTCACATTATGCCAGTACTTCTTCATCCTTGCACTGACTTCTTTCTTCTGTGTAGGTTCTCTTCTTCTTCTTCTTCTTCTTCTTATTCTTCTTCACAAGTTCTTCCCCAGTCTCCTGGAAACCCTTGAACTCCTTCACTTTTGTCTAAATTTGTTTCTGTCCAGTACGTCCTCTTTTTCTACTCCTATCCTGTTCAGGTCGGTCCTTTCTTCCCGAAACCATTTTGGTTCCGTCTTCCTTAGGCTGAAGAAGCTGAAAATCCTTTTTGTCAGTCGATTGGTGTCCATTCTCTGTAGATGTCCATAAAATTGAAGCCTTCGCTTTTTCATCAATACGACGACTTCCTCTGTCTTCTGGTATAGTTCTTTGTTGGGTCTAAGTCTCCTCTCCCCACCTTTCATTTTCGGGCCCAAAATCTTCCGGAGCATTTTCCTCTCTTTCTTTCTGATGTTCTCTAGATCTCCCTTTCCAATCATGTCCAATATTTCTGCTGCGTATAAGCATTCAGGTCTGATGACTGTGTCCAGATGTCTTAATTTGGCTCCATATGACAAAGCTTTCTTGTTGTAGGTGTCTCTAGTGAGCTGATACGCTGTTTCCATTTTTCTCGCTCGTTCTATCAGAGCTAGCTTCTCTGATCCATTCTCTTGAACTATTTCTCCAAGATACTTGAAGCTCTTTACTGTTTTGACTTTCCCCTCTTTCAACTTTAACATTTGGGGAGCCTCTTTGATGTTGGTCATAAATTCAGTCTTACTGTATGATATTTGCAGTCCAGTCATTTCTGCTATGCTATGGAGTTGTTCCACTCTTTTCTTTGCTATTTCTATGTCACTGGCAAAGACTGCGATATCATCAGCATATGCCAGGCAGTCTATCCGTATAGCACCTGCCCCTCTTCCAATACGGAATGCTTCTTTGTCTGGGATTCCTTCTTTCCACTTCCTTATCACTTTTTCCAAGACACAATTAAAGATAATTGGTGAGAGTCCATCCCCTTGTCTCACACCAGTCTTGACTTCAAGGGACTCCGATATTTCACCCATGAACTTGACCTTTGACTTGGTGTTGGTAAGTGTCTGTTTGATGATATTCCTTGTTTTACTGTCCACACCAAATTCTTCCAGTATTCCGAATAACGTCTCTCTATCTACCGAATCGTAGGCCTTCTTAAAATCCACGAAGACTACAACATATTTGCTTCGTCCCAGCATCTTGTACTTTATGATGTTCTTGAGATTAAAAATCTGCTCAGCGCATGATCTGCCTTTCCGGAATCCAGCTTGGTACTCGCCCAGTTCTTCATCGAGTCTTTCTTCAACCCTGGTTTGAAGGGCTTTAGACAGCATTTTATATGGGACCGAAAGCAGCGAAATTCCTCTATAATTATTGACATCCTTCTTGTTTCCTTTTTTGTGTAATGGATGTATTAAAGCAGTTAGCCAGTCTTCTGGAATTCTTTCCGTTTCCCAAATAATTTTAAATAAATGGGTCTATGATGAGATTAATTCTGCATTTCCCATTTTGAGTAGTTCTGCCACAATAATAATAATAATAATAATAATAATAATAATAATAATAATAATAATAATAATAATAAAGAGTTTATGGCATCACTAAGAATTTTTACAACAATAAATGCTTATCTTAAAATCTTAAAATGACACTACAGTACAGTGGCGAAACCAGAATGTCTTTATGCAAGTGAATGTCTAGTTGTGAACTATAGTTTAGAATTTAGAAAAACTAGAAGTACTAGGAAGAAGAATTATGAGAACAATCTTAGGACCAATGAAAACATAGAACAATGGAAAATGAGAAGTAATAAGGAAATATACCAGAACATAGAAATTGTAACAGAAACTATAAGGAAAAAAGTGTTTGCTATTGTTTGGACATGTCTGAGGAATGGATGATAACAGACTGACAAAACAGATACAGATACAGTGGAATCATCTCGGGAGATAAATTTTATTTCAAGTTCTCGAAATGTCGAGATATACAGACTACCGTTTTTGAGCATGTATAGCAGATAATTGAATCGTATTATTTTTAACAGTATTTAAACATATACAAACAAACTCTATTTTACGGCATCATTTTAATTATAACCCTTATTATAGTAACCTTTTTAAAAGTCAGGATACAACAAAATTCAGTAGTGAAACAAGAAACCTTTAGAAAAAAATCCGTTAGTCTCTTCTGTTTGTTACAGTTAACCTTTCCTCCCTTCCTGTTGAAACTTCTCGTCAATACCACGCAGACGAGATTCGTAAATGGAGCTTGTCATCCGCGACTTCGGGGGTTGCTTTTGTACGTGACCGGCAATTAATTCATAAACGAAAAACAGCGAGGCTTCGCCGATATTCCGAGTTTTTCGGTTCCCGTCATATTAGCTCCTAGCATCCCTGTAAACCTCGCTTTACTTGTTAACTGTTCCTCATAAACCACAAATGCCGTATTGCACAGTTAACGTTGCACAAAATTCGAGTTAGGAAGGAAATGTTTGCTTCGAGAAATCGAGAAATCCGTGTAACCAAATTTTGAGTAATAGAGAAATAAATACACGTGTCCGACTCGTTGGCTAAATGGTCAGCGTAATGGCCTTCGGTTCAGAGGGTCCCGGGTTCGATTCCCGGCCGGGTCGGGGATTTTAATCGCTTCTGACTAATTCTTCTGCCTCGGGGACTGGGTGTATGTGTCCGTCCCAACACTCTCCTCAGAAACACGCAATAGTGCTTACTTTCAACCATATAGAGCTGGCGTCAGGAAGGGCATCCGGTCGTAAAACAGGGACAAATCCATATGTGCGACACAGTTCGCACCCGTGACCCCACAGGTGTGGGAAAAGCGGTAGGAAAATAAGAAGAAGAGAAATAAATACACGTGAAGAATAGGGCAAACGGCCGGGAAATTTAAGTTACATCGAGATACTGAAAATTCGAGTAATGGAGATTCGAGATATCGAGGTTCGACTGTAATTAAGTACCTTTCGGAGAAAAAGTCAACAACAAGCTGGATAGAAGAGGTCAAGAAATATTTAGATACAAATAAAAGAGTAAACTATAGAAAGAGTGATTAAAATAAAAAAAGAAGTTCTAAGAATGGGAGGACTCCAAGGAAGAATGAAAAAAAAAACCCGGTCGAAAGTGGTCTGAGGAGAGAAGAATATATATATATATATTTCTGCTAGGGGCTTTACGTCGCACCGACACAGATAGGTCTTATGGCGACGATGGGATAGGAAATGCCTAGGAGTTGGAAGGAAGCGGCCGTGGCCTTAATTAAGGTACATCCCCAGCATTTGCCTGGTGTGAAAATGGGAAACCACGGAAAACCATTTTCAGGGCTGCCGATAGTGGGATTCGAACCTACTATCTCCCGGATGCAAGCTCACAGCCGCGCGCCTCTACGCGCACGGCCAACTCGCCCGGTGAGAGAGAGAAGAATAAAGCATAGTGCAATGATGAAGGAATATTGGAAAGAACGGAACAGGAAGCAACAAGGAAGGAGGAATTTAAAATTGACACGTGATCCCTTATCAGGCCTCATCGTAAATAATAATAATAATAATAATAATAATAATAATAATAATAATAATAATAATAATAATAATAATAATTAGAGCCCGAATTTTTACGCATTAATAGGTTAGAATGCAAATTTACTGAAGCGAGTAGCAAGTATAGACTACCTTCACAACGATTATGCTATGGGGCTTGCATAAACATTAGGGGTATTGTACATCAGAACACCTATGATTTATGTTACTCTTGCTATATTATCGAAGAGCGGGTGGCCGATACTCCCTGCTAACCAAATTAGTTTTCAATCTAACCTGTTACTGCGTAAAATCCGGGCTCTAATAATAATAATAATAAGAAGAAGAAGAAGAAGAAGAAGAAGAAGAAGAAGAAGAAGAATAGCATGTGGCCTCCGGAGAGGCCTGGTGCAGGTCTTTCGATTTGACGCCGTATGGGCGACCTGCGCCTTTGTGAGGATAGGGCCCTACCTACGATGAACTCTAATGATTTTTTTTCGTGTGGCTATTTCTAGCCGAGTGCAGCCCTGGTAAGGCAAACCCTCCGATAAGGGTGGGCAGCATCCGCCATGTGTATTGCGTGTTATTGTGGTGGAGGATACTGTTATGTGTGAGTTCCAGGGATGTTGGGGATAGTACAAACACTCAGCCCCCGAGCCATTTGAATTAACCAATGAAGGTTAAAATCCCCGACCCAGCCGAGAATCGAACCCAGCACCTTCTGAACCGAAGGCCACTACGTTGACCATTCAGCCAACGAGTCGGACAATTCTAATGACAATTCCTAGACGACACACACACACACACACACAGCCCCCGAGCTGTCGGAATTAACTGATGAAGGTTAAAATCCCCGACCCGACTGAGAATCGAACCCGGGATACACTGGGCCTAAGGCCAGCACGCTAACCACTTAGCTATAGAGCCGGGAATAATGCAGAATTGAAATTAACCTACAGGGAGAAGAGTCAGGTCCGCCTATGTGGTGTAGCCTAGTGGTTGGTGTGATTAGCTGCCATCCCCGGAGGCCCGGGTTCGATTCCCGGCTCTGCCACGAAATTTGAAAAGTGGTACGAGGGCTGGAACGGAGTCCACTCAGCTTCGGAAGGTCAACTGAGTAGAGGTGGGTTCGATTCCCACCTCAGCCATCCTGGAAGTGGTTTTCCGTGGTTCCCCACTTCTCCTCCAGGCAAATGCCGGGATGGTACCTAATTTAAGGCCACGGCCGCTTCCTTCCCTCTTCCTTGTCTATCCCTTCCAAACTCCCCATCCCCCGCAAGGCCCCTGCTCAGCATAGCAGGTGAGGCCGCCTCGGCGAGGTACTAGTCATCCTCCCCAGCTGTATCCCCCGACCCACCCTGGAGGGTAAACAGATAAAGAAGAAGAAGAAGGAGAAAAGTCAAGCTAACAAGTTACCAGATGGGGAATAAGAATAAGAAGGCTGTGCTTGGTGACTTGCACTTGTGTCTGCGTGATCTGGTTACTTTAGTTTCTTTCTTTCCACACATGCTACTTTCTTCATCTGTCTCTGTTGTCGAACCATCTTTCCTTTTCCAGAGCACTGCCTGCTTGTCGTCCGTTCACTCGTAACGTTTTCTCGCTTCTGCCGCTTTCCAAAGCCTGCTATACTACTTTTGCTTGCGTGCTTCGCCTGTCTCCCTGCGACATACTCTTGTTGCAAGGTAGACAGCAAACAACGCTTTTACAATGTAAGTCCGATAGCAAATTGTTTCCCCTAGTGAGCGACTCCAGTTGACATGGTCTGGCCGGGAGTAAAGATACAACTCAGCCTGAACGAAGAGCAAATTAAAACACATGTTGAATACAATAATAGACTGTGTCTTAACAAGTTCGCTCTTAATATTTGTAGCAGATATCGAAATCAAAGCAGCTCCGTTTCAAAGCCATCTATGTGCGTTTGATAAACACTTTCAAAACAGCATCATTAATTTTAAAAACAAAATATTAAGTCTTGTCACCTGATGACGATAATACTACTACTACTACTACTACTACTACTACTAATAATAATAATAATAATAATAATAATAATAATAATAATAATAATCATCATCATCATCATCATCCATCATCATCTGTTTACCCTCCAGAGTCGGCTTTTCCCTCGGACACAGCGAGGGATTCCACCTCTACCGCCTCAAGGGCAGTGTTCTGGAGCTTCAGACTCTTGGTCGGGGATACAACTGGGGAGAATGACCAGTACCTCGCCCAGGTGGCCTCACCTGCTATGCTGAACAGGGGCCTTGTGGAGGGATGGGAAGATTGGAAGGGATAGACAAGGAAGAGGGAAGGAAGCGGCCGTGGCCTTATGTTAGGTACCATCCCGGCATTCGCCTGGAGGAGAAGTGGGAAACCACGGAAAACCACTTCCAGGATGACTGAGGTGGGAATCGAACCCACCTCTACTCAGTTGACCTCCCGAGGCTGAGTGGACGCCGTTCCAGCCCTCATACCACTTTTCAAATTTCGTGGCAGAGCCGGGAATCGAACCCGGGCCTCCGGGGGGTGGCAGCTAATCACGCTAACCACTACACCACAGAGGCGGACAATAATAATAATAATAATAATAATAATAATAATAATAATAATAATAATAATAATAATAATAATAATAATCGTATGGCCTCAGCTACCGTGTGCAGACATTTCAATTTGACGCCATCTGGCTGTCTGCTCGTCAATTTCGACGTTCCGTTTTACTCTAGGCCCACTAGATGGCAGACCGAGTAAACCGAAACTCTCTTGGGCGTCTATGGCTGAGATTTAATGGATTTTGTCGGGTAAACACCAAATGTGTCACCAGACATCTTTTACATGCCGACATCGTACGACATGGAGTGTTGAATGGACTTTTTTCCGCCCTTCAAAAATCCGACTACCTCTGCCGGGTTTGAACCCGCTATCTTGGGATCCGGAGGGCGACACTCTACCGCTGATCCACAGATGATCCACCTGATGACGATAATAATACGAAATGAGACGAAATGTAATGACAATTTAAAAGTCCAAAACTCATCCACTGACCAGAATTTAAAACGTGATGATGAAGAATGAATGGATGAATATGAATTTAAGATAATCAGCGGATCCAACTCGCAATATTGAAAGTTTTAAATAATTCCAAAATTAATCCACTGACTAGAATTCAAAAATGAGACGAAAAATGATTATGAACTCAAAACAATCAGTGGATTCGACCCGCGATGCTCCACATTCCCAGACTATCTTAAAACAATAGCACCGTATATACTGACGAAGGGGCTGCTTCCAAAGCACAATCCTGTAACGATTATGCTTGTTGTCTAAAGGGGTCCAAAATCCAGGTCAACGGCCCCTCATAATGATACTTATCGCTAGGAAAGTAAGAACCATGGTATTTCTCATGTACCAGTACTAATCATGAGTAACGTAGACTTAGGGTGTTCCCCACATTGTGGTCCTACTCACAGGCAATGTACCGTGTCGTCTCAAAACTCACGAGTCTCAAAACTCACGAGTCCCAAAACTCACGAATTCCAGGAAGAGGATTAGTAAGAACAGGTTTCTCTACCTAGGCCAGTCTCAAAACTCACGAGCAGGGCCAGTTCTTCCTTGAATGGATAAATGTCCTGGAATACTTTTAACAATCGAATAACTTCCATGAGTTTCAAATATCATTCAGTTATATCGCACAGAATAATCGGATGCGTCATGAGTAATTTTTTCGGTTTAAGTGTGTAGGGTGGACAATCTATTGAAATACCTAAGCGAGTAGATGAACTCTTACGAAAAATAGAAACACGCCTTTTTTTCCAAATGAATCTCGAAGTCTTGAAACTAAATGAGTGAATTAACTATCTTGATAGTTAATATTTCTAAATAAAATTCCTTTTTCAAGTAAATGCCACTTTCTGGCTGCATAATGGAACTAAGCCTCAGTACTACCAACTGCCAGTATATTTTTAACTAGCAGCGGGCAATGGTACCTACTTTAATTTTATGTCGTCCGGCTGCATGCATAAATTGTTAGCATGCTCGCCTTTGGTTCAAGGAGTCCAGGGCGTCCCAGGTTCGATTTCCGGTCGGGTCGGAGTTTTTAACTTTCATAAGTTAATTCCTACGGCTCGGGTACTGGGTGCTCGTGCCGTCTTCATCTTAGGAAGGGCCCAATCCTCATAGATTTGCAGGTCACCTATAGGGAGTCAACTCTAAAGACCTGCAAAAGACCTCCCCGGATCCCACGCGTCATTATTATAAATTTATGTGAAAGCTAAAAAGTGTATTATATTAGTTTTAAGAGAACAGTAAAATATAATAATAATAATAATAATAATAATAATAATAATAATAATAATAATAATAATAATAATAATAATAATAATAATAATAATAATAATAATTGGTACGGAGTTATCCGTGGTAGTTAGAGGTGAAAGAAGGTGCGAGCGGGAATAGGTCTCAACTACAGAATTAAAGTTAATTTAAAACTTTAACAAAGGTTATATTTTCTTATCCGAAATCAACAAATGACAACAAATAACAAAGGTGTAACAGGCACCAATTAGCAGATCAACAATTTAAGAATTTACAGATTACAGTCGTTACAAGATTTGGGCTTCGAGCCCCAAGTTTAATTCCTGAGCTCTCAGCTCACAACCACCATAGCTGAAGGGCAGAAAACCCCTAAGTCCGAGGAGCACTTGCTCCTAATTACAATGTTAAGAGAAAAAGAGCAGACCCGCTCTCAATTTTACAAGCCTATCAAAGGCTACAACAAACTTCATTCCTAACTGCCCTTAAGGCACACATACAGTGAAACAGGGGTATCCTGTACCCAACCTACAGGGCCTTCACATGAAGAAAACAAACTCTGGGTTAATTAAATGGCCCAAAAAACCAAATTGACTGGAGGCGTAGCTTGCACTCCTACATAAAATTCTTAAAACCTAGGTGGCACTCGGCCAGTTATACCGGGGCTAATCCCATACTAGGGAGGTGACTCGTAGAAGAATAATTTATTACACTAAGAAGAGAAGAAAATCGGGTATGAAAACGTAGTCACCTCAAAACAACATGAGTGGGAGCTCGAGAGGGTTAAGCACTCTCTATCCCAAATTGCGGTTAATTTACATGAATATAGTAAGGGTTTACATTGAAAAGGATTCGAACCTTCCCCCGAGAGTTAAAACTGCTGAGCTAGCAAGAAATAAAGATGTTAATAGGCCATTACCTTGTTGATGAACTGCTGCCCGAAGAAAGAGGCGCTTCCCGCCCCCTGCTACATAATCACAAACTAAGCAAGTTGTCGATGAAGTGGCCCGGAGACGAGAAAATCAGCAGTTTTTATACCCTCGTGGAAAATTCGAGACCTTTCAAGAATGAATAGACACATCCCTTCAACTTTAGTGGTAGACTAGGAATTACACATGGAAACCTGAGGAAGAAAGCTATGATTGGAGGAAAATTAATTACAGAAATTACTGATTGGTTAAATTCAAAACTGGCGGAAAGAGAAGGGTTATACTGCCAACCCAAAAAATGAATGAAAGAAATTTAACAAAGAACAAACTTATGAATACCAAATTTATTCAAAAAACAGTTCCTTCACTTCGCACTAGGGTGCATAATTATAGTTTTTAGGCAGTGACATCTAGAAGAGGACGTCCCAACTTCTTGCTAGATAGTAAACAAAAACACGTCGGAACAGACACAGTTCAGAAAATTTCAAAGTTACACCATTTACCGTAGTGACATCTTTTAAGAAATAGTAGAATTAGTTCAATTTTCAAGGTTCCAAACTTCTCCTGTAGAGGAATTTAAATTGGCGCAATATTTGAACTAGCGGCGTGGAGGTGTACCGCCCGGTAAAATAATAATAATAATAATAATAATAATAATAATAATAATAATAATAATAATAATAATAATAATAATAATAATAATAATAATAATAATAATAATAATACACCTCGGTCTCATTCACCAGCCATTATTTTTCCCCTGTGGGTTGGGGTGGCAGAATGACATCCGCAGTATCCCCTGCCTGTCGTAAGGGAAGCCTGAGTAACCGCGCATCTCATCCCCCCTGCGGTCATCGCAAGCACCTGCTGTCCGGAGTCGTGAATTTTGAGACTCATTAGAATGTTTACTTTAACTACCAGTCTGTAGTCGTGAGTTTTGAAACTCGTGAGTTTTGAGATGTAACCCAACGTACTGTGCACAGGCAACGCAAACCCATGGTGTTCCTCACATAGGTGTAATAATCACAGGGATTCGTACTATCCTGTGGTGTTCCTCTCACAGTGGGTACCAATCACAGGAACTCAAAAACCCATACTGATTCACCCTCTGTTGCTACCAAGCACAAACCTATTGTGTGTAACCTAACATAGAGGTACTACTCGCAAGTAAAGGCGACCCATGGTGTTCCCCGCGTGGTGATACTAATTAGCCTACAAGTAGTCTCATCTTAAGACACCCAGGACATGAATATGACAAGCAGATAAGAGCGAATGTAGTAGTTCTGTAGACACGAACAGGTTAGTTAGAGCTGCATCAAACCAATCATGGACTAATGACGCAAACAACAAGAAGTGTTGCACCCATCATACTCTACAAGAGTGCAGTATATTGTACTGCTGTATATCTGTTACTTGTATCAATTGTATTTCGATGAGGTCGATAATGAAAAATCTCTATTGTACCTCAATTTTCCTCGTCGCATGTTTTCTATGTTATGCGGATTTCGGTACGTTTTTGGGAACCTCTAAATTCTTTCAATCTGCTCCAGATGTCAGTTCATATGAGAGCAGGTCCGTTCAGGATGGAAATACATTTTGAGTATCGTATCATACCTTCAGATAGGTACATGTCTTCCGATGAGTTCTTGTTTAAATGGACTGCAGACGCGTGTGTCTATTCAACATTTTTTTCCACTCTTCTGAATGCTTCATGGTTTCGTCCATTACACAGACACATAATTTTCTTTTTGTTAGTGGCTTTACGTCGCACCGACACAGGTAGATCTTATGACGACGATGGAATAGGAATGGGTTAGGAGTTGGAAGGAAGCGGCCGTGGCCTTAATTGAGGTACAACCCCACCATTTGCAAATGGGAAACCACGGAAAACCACATTCAGGGCTGCCGACAGTGGGGTTCGAACCCACTATCTCCCAAATGAAAGCTGATAGCTACGGGACCCGAAACGCGTGGCCTCTTGTTCGATCTGAAGGGAAACAATACAAGAGGTCCGACACTTCAAGAAATGAAGGCATCGGAAAAGAACAGGAGTTGACCAAGGGAGGTCGGATAGGAGAAATGAATGTGAAGAGCCTGGCACAATACCAGGGAAACTGTGGGTCATATTCGGTCATTCTACCCTCAGAGGGGACACTGGCGCTTTTAACGATAACGATATTGAGCTTGGCTTCCCCGGGAGGAGGTGATGATGATGCTTGCTGTTTAAAGTGGCCTAAAATCTAGGTCATCGACCCCCTAATGGTATGAAATGTAATGGCAATTTAAAAGTTCAAAGTCATCCACTGACCAGAATAAAGAATGCGATGAAGAATGAATCGATAGATATGAATTTAAAACAATCAGTGGATTTCTCGCGTTGTATCTGTTCGAGCAATCATCTTTTTTTATCTTATAGCTTTATCCTAATGATTTTTACCTGGACCTGAGGACTGGTTCGAGGTCCACTCAGCCTACGTGATTAGAATTGAGAAGCTATCTGACGGTGAGATAACGGCCCCGGTCTAGAAAGCCAAGAATAACGGCCGAGAGGATTCGTCGTGCTGACCACACGACACCTCGCAATCTGCAGGCCTTCGGGCTGAGCAGCGGTCGCTTGGTAGGCCAAGGCCCTTCAAGGGCTGTAGTGCCATGTTTTTTAAAAAAATCTTTATCCTAATAATGTTATGTGTTATTGTTCATTTTATGTGAGTCATGCATTTTTCTACAAAGAATACTTGATCCTGGACTTATATTCGAGTATATACATTTGCATTCGTGTTGTGTGTTGGGAATCAGCTGTTTGTGCTTGTAACAATTTGGCACCAATGTCTGACTTCCGGTTAACTGTCAAGTCGAAACTCATAGATACGAAACTATGCCTGTATAAGATCAAAGGGGCCGCTTTAGGCCGACTATAGTGTAGTGTGTTGTTTGAATATGAAGAGAAGAATGTTGGAACAGACACAAACACCCAGTCCCCGAGTCAGAAGATTTAATCAGACGCGATTAAAATCCCCGACCCAGCCGGGAATCGAACCCTGATCATTCACCTAAGGAGTCGGGCAGTGAATTGCAACATATCCTGTAAACGTTTTGGAACTAAAGCGCTGCGAATAAACATCATTCCCCTGTCGTGGATGTGAAATTACAACTTCTCTGAACGTCGTTTCGAATGCAAGTAGAACAATAAGTAGGTAAAAATATGTTAATGATCCTTAATAGAGTAAAATGCTTGCATTATCCACTTCTCAGAAAATAACAGTTCTAAGAAATTGATAGACATTTAAAACAAATAAGCAGGCATGTAATTAGGAAACCAACTGCTTATTACAATACGTACTTATTCAAGGTTGGTGGACTGACTATCTTCTTGTTGTTACAATAATTCTCTTACTTCGCTTGGCGATGTTCAATTATTTCCTGGTTCACGCTTGCGAAACAAGGAATGCAGTCCTAATTATCATGTACAGTGCTTCAATTGTTAAGCCAATTTGTGGATTTCGAGTGATCTTTCCTTTATTTAAGGCAGCCTTCACCCAGCAGGTGACCTGTCTTCAGAAGACTTGTCTCGAATTACGAATGAATCAGGCAGTGTTAATTATTTGTGTCAACTTCGTTGATAACAATTGTCTTAATTCTGTAACGGAGAAATTTATTCCATAATCGTAGCAAGACAAATTTGCAAGCAGTCTAAAAGAAAAGTGAACTTCCGTGAAAACTGGAAAAAATGAAAGAAATAAGTTATACTTACAGTAAAACGCTTTTTAAGGGATCATATATTAGTGTGATTAGCTGCCATTCCCGAAGGCCCGGGCTCGATTCCCGGCTCTGCCACGAAATTTGAAAAGTGGTACGAGGGCTGGAACGGGCTCCACTCAGCCTCGGGAGGTCAACTGAGTAGAGGTGGGTTCGATTCCCACCTCAGCCATTCTCGAAGTGGTTTTCCGTGGTTTCTCACTTCACCTCCAGGCAAATGCCGGGATGGTACCTAACTTACGGCCACGACCGCTTCCTTCCATCTTCCTTGTCTATCCCTTCCAATCTTCCCATAGTAAGTGAGGCCGCCTGTGCGAGGTACTGGTCCTCCTCCCAGTTGTATTTCCCAACCCAAAGTCTCGCGCTCCTAGACATTGCCCTTGAGGCGGTACAGGTGGGATCCTTCACTGAGTCCGAGGGAAAAACCAACCCTGGAGGGTAAACAGATTAAGAAAGAAAGATATTATGTAAAAGACAAACTACCTACATCTTTCTTTTTTAATTTGCTTTACGTCCCACCGACACATATCTCTTATGGCGACGGTAGAATTGGAAAGGGCTAAGGGTGGGAAGGAAGCGATCGTGGCGTTAGTTAAGGCACTGCTCAAGCATTTGTCCAGAGTGAAGATGGAAAACCACGGGAAACCATCTTCGGGGCTGCCGACAGTGGAGTTTGAACCCGCTATTCCCGAAATGAAGCTCACAGCAGCGCGAACCTAACCGCACGGCCAACTTACTCCTTCTTCTTCTTCCTCTTCAAGTGCTATATCCGGTCCTCCAGGCGTTGGTGATCAGCCTGGAGAAAGCACCCCTTTCTTTAGCTAAGCTGAAGAGTTGTTCGATGTTGCTGATGCAAGTCCAGTCTTTGATGTTTTGGAGCCATCACCTCGGTGCTCTACCAGCTCCTTGCTTGCCTTGTTATAGGGCCTATGAGGCGTAGAAGCCCGTACTTTCTACCTCGTAGAACATGGACTAAATAAGCTGTTAAGTGTAATGGAGGGCAAAGAACCCTAAGTTCACCACTTTATGAATAAATAAATAAATAAATAAATAAATAAATAAATAAATAAATAAATAAATAAATAAATAAATAAATAAATAAATAAACAGAACGAAGTAAAATATTGTTTATTTCTGGGATTGATGAGGTTATTTCCTCCACATCTATTTGTTTCCTGCACTTGACTTTCCTCTGCTATATCCTTCCAACGACGTAGTTGTGATTGAATCGCGGAACTTTATTATTATTGTTTTTGATGTTGACGATGGGGTGCTTAATGAATCAGCGAGTAATTTGTAATTAGGAATGGTGTTTTCATCATTCCTTCTGAAGATTTCTAATTTACTAGACAAAGAAAGTGCTTTTCGTCTAACACTAATTTTAACCACACAGATACTTGAATACAGTATGGCTCAGAATCTCTCCCCATCCCACCTCTAAGTGACATAGTAAAACCCACATTACTACGCTAATATTTTGACATTTTTAAGAGCGGTCAGCGTTCTTTGATGAGAACATACATGTTCACTACTACTCCACGGCCAAAAAAGGACAGACATCACCTATATATTAAAATAATTTACTAAAAAGAGCTTTGGCAAATCCGTCCGTCCGTTCTACTGGACCGATTGGCTTCATTTTTGCTTAATTCTCTCCGGAATTACCTGTCAGTTAATCACGAGGCAGTGATGGGTCTCTAAATTCAGCCACCTTTGAATAATCATACGATCAAATCATTAAATGATCACTCCAATAATTGCATACGAAGGCTTACCCTAACCGGAAATATATTCTGTGCATAGAGGTTGCTAAGCGATAAGCACTTTAATTAATATTCTGATAAATGTGATTTTCATCCTTAGTAACGTCACTGCATGCAGCCATGTTTGAATACCACGAACCTGCTACGCAGGCGTAACAGGGGGGGGGGGGGGGGATGTGATACTCCCACGTGGCGCGTCCGCGTCCCAGGTGGCGGATAGGAGGGTCCTAACCGGCTTGCCGGCGGACTTGAGGGAAATAAAATACCTCTCGCGGATCAAACACACTACCCCCTGTGGGTGGGGGAACCAGACGAATAATACACCCACGGTATCCCCTGCCTGTCGTGAGAGGCGACTAAAAGGGGCGACCAACGGATGATTGTATTAGAACTATGAAACTACTTGTGATTAGTACCACCACGCGGAGAACACCAAGGGTCGCTTTTACTTGCGCGTAGTACCACTATATTAGGTACGAAATAGGTCTGTGATTAGTATATGAGCAGGACCATGGGATGATAGCTAACATGGTTCTGCCTTGCCTATGATTAGTAACCACTATATGAGGAACACCACAGGATAGGGGGAGGTCCCTGTGGTTAGTACTCTTATGTGATGAACACCATAGGGTTGCGTTGTCTGTAAATGGCGCCGCAAAGTGAGAAAAACATAGGTCTGTATTATATGTCGAATTTCATAACCTGTGAGTAGTACCATAATGTGTGGAATACCGCGAGTCCCTGCTACTTTTGATTAGTACCGCAACATGACAAATACCATGGTCCTATTTTCCTAGCGATAAGTACCGTTATTATGAGGGACCGATAATTTGGATTTTGGACCCCCTTTAGACTGCAAGCATCCTCGATTCAGTATTATGCTCTAGCAGCAGTCCCTTGGTCAGTAATCCTATTGTTTCTATGAATGTAAGGTATTGCGGGTGGCATCCACTGATTGTTTTAAATTCATATCCATCCATTCATTCTTCGTCCTCATGTTTTGAATTCTGGTCAGTGGAGAATTTTGGGCTTTTAATTTGTCATTCCATTTCATCTCATTTCGTACCATTAGGGGCCGATGACCTCGATGTTAGGCCCCTTTAAACAACAAGCATCATCATCATGTTTGAATACTACTTGTCAAGCCGGAGAGTATATATTATACACTTCCTCTGGTCACGGAAAAATACTATTCCCTGCTAGATACTCTTTGATTCTCAAACCTTTCCCAACTTGCAAATATATTCAACATATGGCGGAGCGTTCCCAATAACTTACATGCTGCTGACAGAGAAAAGTCTACGTACAAACAGACCCCATCATGACATACGCTTTAGACTTTATCTGGGAACACCTATCAAAGCATAACTTAGCTACACTAGAGAGAGTGAAGACCATGCATCCTAAAAGTCCTCTGCCTGGCAGAAAACACTCCTTCGAGACGAACCTATGAGCTCACAAGACAACCGTTCTATATGAAGGAACTGCGATTAAAAGTACCATTGTCTTCTACAACACAATACCAAGCTTTACATCAAGAACTGAAGGATAAAAAAGCGAATATATGGATAGAGTCTTACCAAACATGCGGCATGATGGCGTCAGAATGGATGAATTCTGACTACGAACTGCCGCACATCATAACGCGCTTCTTATTAAATGTTCATAAAACCATTGAAAAGGGCATGCAAAGCAATATGACCACAACAGGCACCGTAATGATGGGCTACTTGGACCCTTAAGGTGTTACTTGGACCAAAATGAAAAAAAATGTTTTCATCTCCTCAAGCCCGTTATACAATATGATATCCAAATATTTTGCTGTTCCTTCCGTTAGATGGCATCACAATGTAGGACTATGCACGTTCGAACTAGTTTTGCAGTAATCCACTAAGCAGCAGTGCGGTCTATACAGTGGTTCGACTAAAGTGACGCGATTTGTTCACTACAAACTTATCTGTCTACTGTATTTTCATGGAAGCCAGAATATTGGTAAGTAAACATGTAAGCAATTACATATAGGGCAATAACATGCTGTAGGATTCTTTCTCAGATGTAGCAAGGCTTTTGTAGAAATTTGTGATATATAGAGTGAGTACACATAACCACATTTAATTTATCTTATAGAATGTGATAAGTGGCCTGTTTCTACATTTTACACACTTTAGAATGTAACTTCGTTCTGCGTTCTTCAGAGGTCTGAGCATTATGGTGTACAAATATAAAAGACTGCCTGGAAGTCGAAAATATGCAGATTACACTGACCAACAGCTTGAAGAATGTTTAGCAGTGATTCAGTCAGGGCAAATGTCGCAAAGGCAAGCTGAATAAGTCTTTAAAATAAGTCAATTAACCATCAAGAGAAGATTAAAAAACAAATCCAGTCAGAAACCGGGTAATCCCAAAGTGTTTACTGAACTTCGTGAGCCACTTTGACAAAGCGTGTGATTTTTTATTTCTCTTAGTTAATTGAAATGAATTAGTGACATTAGAACAGACAAACTAGCACAGAGGTATTAAGATTTTGTTATAAAAATATCTTGTTCAAAACTAAAATAAGTTGTCTAGTGCCTATCATCTGGTGGTTATTAAAATGTTTCAGTGTATGCGAATGATGTTATTAAAGAACCTAAGTCCTACTTGGACCCAGAGCTACTTACAGTACTATGGTTTTATAATGGGAAAACATGACATGGGTTCAAGTAGCCCAAACATGAGTGTTACTTGGACCCAATTTTCAAAAAGCTCCCCTGTACGTTGTGCTCAATACATACAATTGAAACCACTCCCAAGCTTTGAACACCTACAGTTATATAAAATAAAAGTTATTGGGCCCATTTTCAATTTTTATTCGATTAATAAAGCAAAAAAAGTGGAAAAGGACTTGAAAATTGGGTCCAAGTAACCCGTGTTGACGGCATATCAAGAAGAGCTTTATCTGACCTATTTAAAACGAATGGTGTGGAGCAGGTCGGGTCTTCTAGTTAATATATATATATAAAGTTTATTAAAAACAGCCTTTGTCCAGTTCTTCCAGCGGTTCTACTGGACCAATTTACTTCATTTGTGTTTTATTCTCTCCAGAATTACCTGCCGGTGAGTCATTCATGAGACATTGATAGGTCTCTAAAAAAATAAGTTCAGTCAACATGGAGTATCCTAGAATCATATCACTAAATGACCACTCCAATAATTCATAATAATAATAATAATAATAATAATAATAATAATAATAATAATAATAATAATAATAATAATAATAATAATAATAATAATAATAATAATAATAATCGTATGGCCTCGGCTACCGTGTGCAGACATTTCAATTTGACGCCATCTGGCTGTCTGCTCGTCAATTTCGACGTTCCGTTTTACTCTAGGCCTCCACTAGATGGCAGACCGAGTAAACGAAACTCTCTTGGGCGTCTATGGCTGAGATTTAATGAATGTTGTCAGGTAAACACCGAATGTGTCACCAGAGATCTTTTACATGCCGACATCGTACGACATGGAGTGTCGGATGGACTTTTTTTCCGCCCTTCAAAAATCCGATTACCTCTGCCAGGTTTGAACCCGCAATACATTTTGTACTTAGCGGGTAGCTAAGTCATTAAACACTTTCATTAATATGTGTGATTTTAATCCTTCGTAATGTGATTGCATGCAGCCATGTTTGATTACTACCTGTCAAACTAAAGAGTATACACTCCCTCTGATCATGGAAGAATACTGTTCTCTGTTGGATATTCTTAGATACTTTGACCATTCCTAGCCTCTACAGGGTGTACCAAAACTAGACGGCAAAAATTTAGGAATGCATTCCTGACATAGAGAGAAGAAAAAATGTTTATTATAACATGGGTCCGGAGACGTATATTTACAGATTTATTCAAACTTTTGTACATTTGCATCGTACGTCTATAACGGCACCTGAAACACTTTGAGCATGTATTAAAGTGACGATCTTCAGCTTGAATACAAGCCTCGGCTCGTCATCGTATGGAGTTACGCACGCGATCAAAAATGCCTGGTGTAGTGCGTACTGCATGAGAGGTTGTCACAATTCACTCACATGAAGTTGCTTCTTTGCTGGCAGGACCTAGTGTTTACAGTGCACTATGTCTTCTGGTATGGGCTAGAACAATTTTGTTACTTTCATTGATCTCTCTCAGCTTTATCCTTGGCTTTGACAAAATGAAAGTGACTGAGGTATGAGTGATACTAGTAATGCCATTTCTTCTGCAGCCAGTCCCTGCTATGAATGGTGTGAAGATATTGCTCATAGGGTCGGTTGGTGCATGCATTTCAGTGGGCTTGGCAGACTGATATGTAATAGCAACTTCTGGTTCAGTGAGGAAAGCAACGGGAAACTACCTCACTCCTCATTTCTCTAGTACGCCTCTTCAGTGATGCCTAGGCCATCTATGACAGCTGATCGCGGAGCTGTTGAGGATCCAACCAGCCTTCGGGCTGAGGACTAAACATACATACACAAAGTTGCTTCATCAGGAACAGGAGTCGCATACACGAGAGACTTAACGTTTCCCCACAGGTAAAAGTCCAGGGGGTTCAAGTCAGGAGAGCGTGGTGGCCAAGCAATCGGTCCCCCTCAACCTATGTAGCGCTCAGGAAAATGGGTATTCAGGTGCCTGCGGGCAGAAGACTGACATGTGCGGGGGCACCATCATGCACGAAAAACATTTGTCGACGGGATGCAAGTGGCATGTCTTCCAAGTAATCAGGCAATGTAGTACGCAAGAAATTCGTGTAGTTCTGTCCAGCAAGCCTATTCGGAAGAAAGTAGGGTCTCAGCAAGGAATCACCAACAATGCCTGCCCAGATGTTAATGGCGAACCTCTGTTGATGATTGCATGAGGACATGTACAGTACCGGTCAAAAGTTTAGGACCACATTAAAAAATCATGAAGTTCCATCTAGAACCTACAATTGTGCTACTAGACCACTGTATTTTTCCCCTGAGCTATTGCATCTAATATGATATACGTCGCCTGATTTCAGTGATTTACGCCAAATTTTGTATAAGTTATATAATTTTGACTGTTGGAAGGTCACATCAGAAAGTCAACATTTTTGGAAATATTATTTACTGTATCATCTAATTGGTTTCAAGTATCATCACCAAGATTCTTTTATAGACTTAGCAATAGTTATGGGTCATTTTAGTATAAATATAAAAATTCCGAGAAAATGTGGCACCCATTTTTGTGCATTTACTTTTTTTTTTCAAACCAGCGCTAAAATAGTCAATTTTTCCTTGTTCTTGTCATAGCTCTCAGTGTGAGCTATTGGCATCAGACATGTGTTCTTGGATGCCATCCGCAGAGTGCAAATGAAACTATCAGGGCAGATAAATTTGACGACGATAGCTCGTCCTGAGATCTTGGACCATACATGACAAAGGCAAAGAAAAATCAACAATTTTGGCCCTGGTTCAAAAAAAAAACACGCGAAAAAACCAGTGCCGCATATTTTCTGAATTTTTATATTTATACTAAAATCTACTAAATCTGCTAAATCTACAAAACAATCTTGTTGGTGATTCTTGCAACCAATTAGAGTATTCAGTAGATTACCAAAATTTTTGATTTTTTGGTGTGACATTCCAAGAGTTAAAAATTCGTAATTGCTACAGTATTTGGACTAACTCAATGAAATCAAGCAACATATATCCTATTAGATATGAGAGCTCAGAAAGACAATTACAGAGGTCAAATGGCACAATTTTAGGTTCTGGATAACATTTCGTGATTTCTTTATGTGGTCCTAAACTTTTGACCGGTACTGTAAATTATTACTAAAATTAATTTGTCACAAAGTTTGAATAAAACTGTAAGTATAGGCTACCTTTTCGGATCCATGTTGTCATAAACTTTTTTTCTTCTCTCTATGTGAGGAATCCATTCCTAAATTTTTGCCGTCGAGTTTTGGTACATTCTGTACATATACTCAACAGATGGCAGAACGTTCCTAACCACTTACATGCTGCGAAGAAGAATCAGTCGACGTTCGCACAGACGAGAAGGTATCAAGTCGACTAGCCTTCTGTATGACCATTAATAAAGCGCAGGGACAAATTCTTGAAAAAGTGCGTGCCTATTTACCCGAACCAGTATTCAATCATGGCCAACTGTATGCCACTTTATCTCGGGCAAGATCGTTTGAAACCGAGCTCGATAGCTGCAGTCGCTTAAGTGCGGCCAGTATCCAGTATTCGGGAGATAGTAGGTTCGAACCCCACTGTCGGCAGCCCTGAAAATGGTTTTCCGTGGTTTCCCATTTTCACACAGGGCAAATGCTGGGGCTGTACCTTAATTAAGGCCACGGCCATTTCCTTCCCACTCCTAGGCATTTCCTGTCCCATCGTCGCCATAAGACCTATCTGTGTCGGTGCGACGTAAAGCAACTTGCAAAAAAATGGGAAACCACGGAAAACCCCTTCAGAGCTGCCGACAGAAGGGGTTCGAACCCACTATAGCTACGTGACTCAAACCACGTGGCCACCAGCTCGGTCGTTTATAATTTTATTTAAACGTATGAGTTGAAAAGGATTCCGCAGAACTCCACAACAATTACGCTGAATCAACTTGTCAGGAGAGCATCTAATAATTCTGCTCATAATATCCAACTTTTATGACAAACAATGTTTTTGTTGTGTCAAAACAGTTACATGAATCAATTTCTAAAGTTTCTAGGAACAGATATCAATTCACTCCCATGATGATCCTGGCTAAATGCAAAATTTTGCAAATTACGTAGTTATAATTGGAGAAAAACTACAAAGCGATGTAGCCTATTTGACGCAGCATAGACAAAGCCAAATAGCCCTCCATACAATTTTTTTTTTTTTTTAAGAACATGGGCTATCAAAGTAAGTTCGTAATTGCAGAGAACTGCCATATCTGTGCGTAAAGTGTATGCTGTGTTATTGAGGGCACAACAAGAAGACCATCCTCCTTCGTGTTTACATGTAATGTGCGCTCAATTTCACAACGAGTGCCTGAATTTCTGAGAAACTAATTTAGTCTCCGATCAGTTTTGTAGTAAGTCATGTCAAGGTTTTCTTATTTGATCACGTTTAATGAAGGCTTACGTGACGCCCGACACACACAAATCTCAACATAGCAAAGAGAGACGCGTCATCGCCGGCGAATTGTTACAAGCAAAGACATTTCCGACCTAATTTTGAGTTATGCCAATATTCCTCTCTGCATTTCTATTTCTTTCCCTCGATCTCCTAAGAATATCTGCAGATGCAGTGTGTTTCAGCAAAAGCTCGCAAAAGTCAAGGAGAGAGTTAAAGCCCTATGTTACCAATGTTTGCTATTTGCTATATTGCTTTACGTCGCACCGACACAGATAGGTCTTATGGCGACGATGGGACAGGAAAGGCCTAGGAATGGGAAGGAAGCGGCCGTGGTCTTAATTAAGGCACAGCCTTTGCCTGGTACGAAAATAAGAAAAAACGGAAAACCATCTTCAGGGCTGCCGACAGTGGGGTTCGAACCCACTATCTCCCGGATGCGAGCTCACAGCTGCGCGCTCCGAACTGCACGGCCAACTCGCATGGCTATATAAATGCCTCATTTTCTCAGGATCTGTTGGTTGTTGATATCTGATTTTTTTACAAGATGTTTAATAATTTGTCTTCGGTCGGACATATTATTATTATTATTATTATTATTATTATTATTATTATTATTATTACCATTATTATCTTCAGGCTACCTTGCTCAGAAACCCGTGGGCCAGTTCCTTTTTAACATTGAAGCTGACTGCGCGGGTGTTACTTGTTCATTGTTAAATGGAACTCCGGGTTTCCTACCGTAATAAATTCTTCATTACTAATTAACATGGTTTCTGAACAGCTGGAGGCGAATTGAAGGAGTAGTCATCGGAACCATACACATATGTTAATAGAGTATTTTCTCTGTGAAGACATTCATGGAGGTGAAATGAAATGAAATGCCGTATGGCTTTTAGTGCCGAGATATCCCAGGACGGGTTCGGCTCGCCAGATGCAGGTCTTTCTATTTGACGCCCGTAGACGACCCAGCCCCGTGCCGTAGGAATTAACCCCGACCCGGCCGGGAATCGAACCCGGGACCCTCTGAACCGGAGGCCAGTACGCTGACCGTTCAGCCAACGAGTCGGGCCGTTGAGGGAGGTGATAAAGGATCTCAAACAGGTGGGACTAAATCCAGAAGACATCTCAAACCGAGCAAAGTTTAGATCAGTGATCGACAAGATTCCATGACGAACCAAAACTTAACCGTGGGTGGACGGAAGAAAGAAGACTGCAGAGAGAGGATGCTGAAGTTTTGGTCTGTGAAGAAGGCTTCCATATACATGTAACTGTACCTAACGTGGTCTCTAATGGCCGTAAATGAAAAAATATATATAATGTCTTCAGTACACTGATCCTCGATTACTTAATAATATTTATTACAGAAAAGGTTGTGAATGTTTAATTGGAGCTCAATTTTTTCAAAAATCGGAATTTTAATTTTTGTAAACAATCTGCCGAAGGGTAGCCTCCGTGGCTCAGGTGGCAGGGTACCGGCCTCTCACCGCTGGGTACCGTGGTTCAAACCCCGGTCACTCCATGCGAGATTTGTGTTGGACAAAGTGGAAACAGGACAGGTTTTCCTCCGGGTACTCCGGTTTTCCCTGTCATATTTCATTCCAGCAACACTCTCCAATATCATTTCATTTCATCTTGTCATTCAATAATAATTGCCCCAGAGGAGTGCGACAGGCTTCGGCAGCCGGCCCACTTCCTATCCTCACCGCTAGATGGGGCTTCATTCATTCCATTCCTGACACGGTCGAATGACTGGAAACAGGTTGTGGATTTTCAGTCTACTGAAGGCAGTTTGAATCCAGATGATCCACAGCATTAAAGTGTCATTCTATACATATAGATATAAATATAATCGAAAATACGTATATTGTCGAATCCATAAGTTTCGGGGTCGCTGAGATGAACAGTGACGCTCCGCATGTTATTTAAGTCCAAGTTCAGTCCCCATCGGCATGGGGGTGGGAGAAGGGGGTGAAAAAAGTCCAAAATGACCCAGATTATGGATTTATGTGTGTGCACCCCTTTGGGCGGGGGTAGAAAAGGAGTAGAGAATCTCAACGTCACAATAACGAAATCTACAAAAATTCGCTTCACACATAATTAACATAATTAAAAGTAAACAATCAATAAAGTGCCAGGTAATATAGCTAGTAAATAAATAAATAAAAGTAAACAATCAATAAAGTTCCAGGTAATATAGCTAGTAAATAAATAAATAACCCCGTATATGAGTTAGACGTTGTAAGGTTCTTTCAACGTAAGAGCGGGGGGAAGGGGGTGATTAAGGCTATGGTTTGCATCCCGGTCGATACCGAGTTGAGATTTTCATCTCAACATTCATTTGGCGACAGGAAGTGCATCCAGGGCCAAAACTGAGCTTGAGTTGCTCCAGCGAACCTAGTAATACCTGGGATAAACTGACGAAAAGTAGTATGGTGCTTTCAACGATACGAATAACCTCGAAATGCGATGGATTCTTCCTTTAAAAAAAATAATGGACTACCATCAGAATGCATGCGGTTAGCTGTTTTAATTATAATCATTAGTAGCTATAGAAATATGATGGATACCATGTTAATAATATTATAAATGACTCATTAAGGCAGAAGCCACTCCTGGCCATTATAGCTGGGCACGGCTTAATGGATTCTTACAACAGTTTACCGGATCTTTAAGAGAAAAATTTTAGTAATATTCTTCATTATTATATTGAGAATTACCATGTACAGTTATAGACGTAGGCCATGTTATAACAAAAGAAGAAAAAACAGAGATGACATTCTGAAAGTATGTACCTTCACCACTGAAAATGGAAATGGCATCACCATCGAAGGACGCGAATGTGACGCGGCAATAACCACTACCTATTTATTTATTTATTTATTTATTTATTTATTTATTTATTTATTTATTTATTTATCGTCCAGGGTTGGTTTTTTCCTCGGACTCAGCGAGGGATCCCACCTCTACCGCCTCAAGGGCAGTATCCTGGAGCCTAAGACTTTGGGTCTATGAGATACAACTGAAGAGAGGGACCAGTACCCCGCCCAGATGATCTCGCCTGCTATGCTGAACACAGGCCTTATGGGGGGCGGGGGGAGAAGATTGGAAGGGATAGACAAGGAAGAGGGAAGGAAGCAGCCGTGGCCTTAAGGTACCATCCCGGCATTTGCCTGGAGAAGTGGGAAACCACGGTAAACCACCTCGAGAATGACTGAGGTGGGAATCGAACCCGTCTCTACTCAGTTGACCTCTCGAGGCTAAGTGGACCCCGTTCCAGCCCTCGTACCACTTTTCAAATTTCGTGGCAGAGCCGGGAATCGAACCCGGGCCTCCAGGGGTGGCATCTAATCACACTAACCACTACACCACAAAGGCGGACACTGTATTTATTTATTTATTTATTTATTTATTTATTTATTTATTTATTTATTTATTTATTTATTTATTTATTTACCTCTTAGCTGATATACCCGTGCTTCGCTACGGGATTCTCAGAAAGACTAACTTTGTGGTTTTCCTAACTGAAGTCAGCATAGATCATTACAAAAAACGTCAGTAGGAATGTAGCGATTAAAAGCAATGTTGTCATATAAAATACTCTATCATATGAAAAACCGCACATTTTCTCACTTTTAACGAACAGTACTATGGTGCCGATCTAACAGTCCAAAGTTCGAGAGCTGGAATGACCAGGCCGCAGACTGCCGTGAACACTCCTCTGTCATTATTCCGTCAAATATGCACACTGCTCATTCCAAACAGTACCTCAGAGTAGGGATTGAACAGCTCGAATGCTATGATGAACCAGTGTGTTACATACCATCAGTATCAGAAAATTTATGAACCAGAGAAATGACATGCTAAAGAAGAAAGTTATCTAACTTCTCAGCTACCTCCCGCCGATATTTAGGCAGGCTGTTACACTCTGTACGACCGGGCGTGTTGGCTGTGTGGATAGCAGCGCGCAGCTGTGAGTTTGCATCCGGGAGATAGTGGATTCGAACCCTACTGTCGGCAGCCCTGAAGATCGTATTCCGTGGCTTCCCATTTTCACACAAGGCAAATGCTGGGGCTGTACCTTAACTAAGGCCAAGGCCGTTTCCTATCCCATTGTCTATCGGAGATGAGTGGCAACAGAAGACATAAAGCACATCACAAAAAACAATGTTCAATGTAATGTTATTCTTCATCAATTTTATGAGCTTTCTATACTGCAGGCCATCATATTTAGTCTTCTTTCAACTCTTTGATATTAGGGCGTCTTATAAAATTATTTATAGCGTAGACTGTAGTTCCTTATTCTCCGACTTTAGATACAGATTTTCATTAAATCCTTTTTACCCATTTTCTCGTGACTCAGCGCTGATGTGGACTTAGTAACAAAAATCCAAATTCATGAATCTCACAGTGATCATAGCCGGTACGGTAATAATGCATAAGACATAAATGATAGGAAATTTAATATTATATAACTTTAGTTATGTAGTACTTATCAACAGGACCATTAATAACATAAATATTTGAGAATTAAATTTTAGGCCTTCCCATAAACTACCTCGGGAGATCAACTGAGTAGAGGCGGGTTCGATTCCCACCTCAGCCATCCTGGAAGTGGTTTTCCGTGGTTTCCCACTTCTCCTCCAGGCAAATGCCGGGATGGTACCAAACTTACGGCTACGGCCGCTTCCTTCCCACTTCCTTGCCTATCCTTTCCACTCTTCCCATCCCCCGCAGGGCCCCTGTTCAGCATAGCAAGTGAGGCCGCCTGAGCGAGGAACTCTTAATCCTCCCCAGTTGTATCCCCCGACCCAGAGTCAAACTCCAGGACACTGCCCTTGAGGCGGTAGAGGTGGGATCTCTCGCTGAGTCCGAGGGAAAAACCGACCCTGGAGGGTAAACAGATTAAGAAGAAGAAGAAGTGATTACAATTATTTATGGCCTAGAATAAATCGACTTATTCCCCGACTTTGCCTACTGATTTCATTAAGATACGACCACTAATAAATATTTGAGAAATACATTTAAGGCCTTCCCCTAAACTATCATTTCACTCAGCGTGAATACAATTGTTTATGACCTAGACTATAGCGACTTATACCCCGACTATGCATACAGATTTCATTAAATTCTCTTCATTCGTTTTCTCGTGATGCGTGTACATACATACGACACCGTGGGTCTGCGTTGCCTGTGATTAGTACCCACAATGTGAGGAACACGACGGGATAGTACGAGTCCCTGTGATTAGTACACCTATGTGAGAAACACCATAGGTTTGCGTTGCCTGTAAGTGACGCCGCAATGTGTGGAACACCATAGGTCTGTGTTACATGCGCGTATTACATTGCCTGTGAGTAGTACCATAATGTGTGGAATACCAAGAGTCTACGCTACCTTTGATTAGTACCGCAACATGACAAATACCATGGTTCTATTTTACTAGCGATAAGAACCAGTATGAGGGGCCGAAGACCTGGATTATGGCCCCCTTATAGAGAACAAGGATCATCGATTAGGATGGTGCTTTAGAAGCAGTCTCTTGATCAGTAATACTGTTGTTCTAGGATAGTTTCTGGTCAGCACGACGGATCCTCTCGGCCGTTATTCGTAGCTTTCTAGACCGGGGCCGCCTCCTCACCGTCAGACAGCTCCTCAACTGTAATCACGTAGGCTGAGTGGACCTCGAACCAACCGTCAGATGCAGGTAAAAATTCCTGACCTTGCCGGGAATCGAACCCGAGGCCTCCGGGTAAGAGGCAGGCACGGTACCCCTACACCGCCGGACCGACAGCGTTGCGGGATATGAGGTATTACTCGTGGAGCGACGATATGTATTTCCTCCACTAATAGCCTACAGTTTGTACATAAAACATGGGCATTCTTAACTTAAACCACAGTTCGGTTGAGCTTAAGCTGCGTCACATGTAAATTCTGCTTATCACTGATACTGCTCGTTATAGTGCTGGGGACGGAGCGGAGCAGTTGTTGTGACGTCATTACCCGGTAGTACCGAGTGAACTACCGAGTGAATGTCCTGACGCGGGACGTTTAAACACGTTATAGGTGTGGCACTGCGAAGGTATTGCATTCCCCTATTAATACCCTTCTCTCACAACGTAACAACTGTAAATAACTGCATATATATTCACTATAATTGTTATATACGTAACTGCTAGGGAGTAGGAGGTAGTATGTGGAATAAATGTTAGTAACTCGTATAGTTAACTCATTCGAATAGTGAAACAAAGTATGGCGCATACTTACCGAAAGGGTTTGTATACAAGGGGATTGGAAGTTAACAGAAAAGTAATGTATTAACAATTATTTCGTACGTTCATGTGATACGGTACACTGTTAATGAGAAGAATAACCTGAATATAAAGAATCTTATCAGAATATAATGAAAAACACTGACATAATTTCATCTACAGGATGACAAAAGTAATTACGTAAATGAACGTTGACTGAAATGTCCTTCTTTGCAAATGTGATTACAAAACATATCTGACAACATACTACTACACGTTCCAATGCCATACAGCTATCAGTAGAATGCTTCTATAAATACAGTTATTATATTATATTATATTATATTATATTATATTATATTATATTATATTATATTTGATGTGCCACCATCCGTCGCGTATGTGCGGCCACAAAATTTGCATTTTGCGTGTTTCCTATTATCAGTGATGTCAAAAAACTGCCAGGCATCGGACGGTTTTCGTGGCATTTGTGGAACAACGTTCTGTAAAAATTTCTTTAAATTCCTTTAAATGTTCTAAAAATATAACTACTATCTACGAATATGTTTAAATATCACACTAACACCACAAATATAATCTAACAGACTGTAAATTATCTACAAAACATAACAAGCGTAGGAAATATATACGTACATTCGAAACACACAGATTGAATACAGGTACTTTCGTACGTGTGTTGTGCGCTACACCAAAGAGAATAAGTAGCGCTACACTGTGCTCAGGTCCTCCGCGAGTACTCGCAGTTGTAAGCGGAGGGGATCGGTGGTGCGTTCTACCGCTACAACCGGATTACTCATCGGTATTACTCGCTCCGTCCCCACCTCTAGCTCGTTATAAAACTCCGTCTGCAGTTTACGGATTCTGAGCTTAAACGAATACTGTTGAAACGAGGCCCTTACCAGTGTTGCCAACTTATATTTTCAAGTTCCGCTAAATACTACTAAAAATCCGCTAAAATTCCGCCAAGAAATCCGATCTCAAATAATAATAATAATAATAATAATAATAATAATAATAATAATAATAATAATAATAAAAGTAAATGTCTGCACTCACCTGATCTGAGAGTTTCAGTGCCTGCGAGCCGGGGAGCTAAAACTTGTAGACGTTTTAGTGTCGGGTGCAAACTAGGTGAATCCCCTACCTCAAGGGCCACACACAGAACAGGCCAGTTCATTAAACGGTCTTCCTTCATAGCATAAATAGAAATGCTACTCTCTCACAGTTTCATTATCTGTCGTCATTCGTCAACTAAGAGGTAAGTACCCTTTCCCCACGCATAGCAAATTTATAATACCATGATCTCATAACATCAAATCCAAATAACATGTTTTCCTCATAACATGTTTTCCTCATGTGACTGCTAGCTCCTGATAAGAAATACGGAATAGCTCGGAGACAGACTGGAGTAAAAATTTAAAATATAAACGTAAAATGGACAAAACACTAAATTCCGCTATAATAAATCTAGAATTCCGCCAAAAAATCCGCTGTCCGCTAAATGATATTTTTCTCCGCCGACAGTCTTCTAATTCCGCCAAATTTAGCGGAAAATCCGCCAAGTTGGCAACACTGGCCCTTACATCAAAATAAGACCGAACTAAGCATTTAAATGTCCAATAAAATCCACTTATTTGTGACGAGAATCACCGGACTCGCATTCAAAACCAGTTAGGCATAAAAATAAAACCAGGGAACAATACAGGATGAACCGAAATTTGCGTATTCGGGCATCGCAGCGCGACATGCCAGCAATAAAAAAAATGTCTCTCACAAACGTTTGTCCTGCGACTATATCCGGCAGAAAAAGGATATTGAGAGTGGCAATCTGCCAACACTACCACATGTAGGGTAACTACCTCTGTCAGCATGCATTCGTCGTGCTGTACTGTTTGTGCTGTGGATAGAGTTTTGGGTTAGCATGCAGGAGGTCGAGGGGTCGATCCTGGGTTGAGGAGTAATTTTTTTTTATTTCGTAAATGTAGTCCAGGTGGTATGGTATCTAGCATCTTAATCGTCAACAGCGATTGCAGCGGGAAACCATTTGCACTTAGGCTATATACTACGATCCTAGAAATGGACGGGACTGTATGCGCACGGCCGACTGGATCCCTAGCTAGAGCGGCGCATCAAGTCGGCCGTGGTATGCGCTAAATAATTGCATATGTTGCCGACAGATGGTGCTGTAGCCATACTTCTGTTTACAGACACAAAATTCTGTCCTTGAAAAACGGGGAATTTGGCAAGGAAAATAACTGCGCACAAACGTGAAAGGTGAGCATTCCGCAGGTCCTCTGTGTGACCAGCAGGCAGGTAGGTAGGTGATTCTTCTCAAGAGGAGGGTTTGAAATCCTTGACATGGCCGATTCTCGGAAGTCCACCTCCAACAGAGTTGGCACATTCCCTTCCGGTAAATAACCATTCATAATCCTTCTGGGTCCCGTATTCGGTGGCAATAATTTAAAAGGTATTTTTCTCTAGCAGAAAGTCGAGTTGTTGAGCCGTGTCGAAATATTAATGTGTTCTGACATTTCCTTCAGCAAGTAAGTCTGGGAAGCGTCTTCGGAGATGCTCCAAGGAAAACTTGCCTCCACTTGCCCACACGAACAAATCACATTGAGTTTTTTAAAGATAAAATCAACGATAAATGTATCTTACCGATAAAATATTCCCCCTTGGGAAAATAATTTTTTTTTTTTTGCTAGGGGGCTTTACGTCGCACCGAGACAGATAGGTCTTATGGCGACGATGGGATAGGAAAGGCCTAGGAGTTGGAAGGAAGCGGCCGTGGCCTTCATTAAGGTACAGCCCCAGCATTTGCCTGGTGTGAAAATGGGAAACCACGGAAAACCATCTTCAGGGCTGCCGATAGTGGGATTCGAACCTACTATCTCCCGGATGCAAGCTCCACGGCCAACTCGCCCGGTGATTTTTTTTTTTTTTTTTACAATTGGCTTTACATCGCACCGACACAGACGGGTCTTATGGTGACGATGGGATAGTGGGAAAGAAGCGACCGTGAAGATGGGATATCACGGAAATCATCTTCAGGGTTGCAGATAGTGGGGTTCGAACACACTATCTCCCGAATACAGGCTCACAGCTGCGCGCCCCTAACCGACAGGCCAACTCGCTCGATCTAATTATCTTAAATATTATGAGAGCAACTGTATGGGCTTTATAATTTACAGTAAGTACATATTCTCTCCAATGTCAATTTTTCCTCTAAATTTAATGGATATTGTTTCCAGCGTAAACGCATTTGCGAACTGAAAGGGACAGTACATAAAGATTTACAATTTAGCAACATGTGGGTCACGACGAACACTTTTTTTTTAATGTTGCAGATCTTTTGCGGAAGTGTGAAGTGTTGAATGTGAGTAACGACACAAGGACGATACAAACACTCCCAGTCAACAGGCCAGGCATATTAATCATTTACAATTAAAAACCCTTGGCCCGGCCGGGAATCGAACCCGGGGCCGTCGGGTGACAGGCGGACGCGTTACCCCCTACACCGCGCGGCTGGACACGACGAACACTTAGTACCCAGAATACTGTATCAGTGGATTGCAGCGATTGTATAACATCTTAAAGTGATGCCGTATAGATCCTCAATTGGTTTGCTTTTAAGAACGACATTTAAGAAAGATTTAAGAAAGGCTGAGTCCGAGGGTAAAACGAACCCTGGAAGGTAAACGGATTAAGAAAGGAGAAGATAAATAATTAAATCCGTTACCAGTCACAGTTTTTTGTTGAACCTTCTTCACAACACGTTTCAGAGTCTAGGCTCCATCGTCAGGTGGCAAAATGACGATATTCACAACCGTTTCCAAAGAGTATTAACATGTTTCATTTAAGAGTAGGGGGGCTATGTGAATTATGAATTTATAAAATCTATGTTGGGTTAGTTAAGTGTGTATGTCGTCTATGAAATAAAAAAATTATCGGGCGAGTTGGCCGTGCGGTTAGGGCCGCGCAGCTGTGAGCTTCCATTCGGCAGATAGTGGGTTCGAACACCACTGTATACAGTCCTCAAGATGGTTTTCCGTGGTTTCCCATTTTCACACCAGGCAAATGTCGGGACTGTACCTTAATGAAGGCCACGGCCGCTTCCTTCCAACTCCTAGACCGTTCCTATCCCATCGTCACCATCAGACCTATCTCTGCCGGCGTGATGTAAAGCAAACTTAAATTTGCTATTTGCTTTTCGTCGCACCGACACAGATATGTCTTATGGCGACGATGGGATAGGAAAGGCCTAGGAATTGGAAGGAAGCGGCCGTGGCCTTAATTAAGGTACAGCCCCGACATTTGCCTGGTGTGAAAATGGGAAACCACGGAAAAACCATTTTCAGGGCTGCTGACAGTGGGGCTGGAACCCACTATCTCCTGATTACTGGATATTGGCCGCACTTAAGCGACTGCAGCTATCGAGCTCGGTAGCAAATTTAAAAACATGTTTCTAATTTTAATCATCATCATCATCTGTTTACCCTCCAGTTTCGGCTCTTCCCTCGGACTCAGCGAGGAATCCCACCTCTACCGCCTCAAGGGCAGTGTCCTGGAGCTTCAGACTCTTGGTCGGGGGATACAACTGGGGAGAATGACCAGTACCTCGCCCAGGCGGCCTCACCTGCTATGCTGAACAGGGGACCTTGTGGAGGGATGGGAAGGTTGGAAGGGATAGGCAAGGAAGAGGGAAGGAAGCGGCCGTGGCCTTAAGTTAGGTACCATCCCGGCATTCGCCTGGAGGAGAAGTGGGAAACCACGGAAAACCACTTCCAGGATGGCTGAGGTGGGAATCGAACCCACCTCTACTCAGTTGACCTCCCGAGGCTGAGTGGACCCCGTGCCAGCCCTCATACCACTTTTCAAATTTCGTGGCAGAGCCGGGAATCGAACCCGGGCCTCCGGGCGTGGCAGCTAATCACGCTAACCACTACACAACAGAGGAGGACTTCTAATTTTAATACGCATTAAAAAAGAAATATCCGTGAGGTTTCCTTTTTAAATGCTGTAATGCTTATGGCATTCAATTTTCAGTGCTTATCTTTCAAGTTGACCCATAATTTACAATTTTTAAATGTCTGCTGACGCGGCACAATGTGTGGCCAGTCGCAAAAGAACTACTTTTAATGGTTGCAGGGGCAGGTGGCTGAAACCGGTAGCCATCAAAAGTGTCGGAAAGCGAAAGTGGTGCGTGCGTGAATGGTGTCTCATTCACTGCGCGTACCATAACACGACACGTTTCTGGGACAGAAGTAGTCTATAAAAGCGGGTTAATCTATTCGCGGAATGCGTTGGTTGTCCATATGATAATGAGTGAAGGAAGGAAAAGTTATAACGGGACTTGTGCACTAGCCGGTGTCCAAACCCGGATTCCTTAGAATATGAATTTCTACGTAGGAAACCTCCTTTCTCTCTGACTGGCCGACCTCGACAAGTAGGTGAGATATTTATCGAAACGAGCCTTTATTGACTGGGAAGTGTCACAGTAACATTCTTTAACCGCCCCTGCCAAATCATCTGTAGTATGACTCGACACGCTACGTGATAGAAGTCAGAACTACTGTGTAAGTGGGGGGTGGGGGTGGCAGAATACATCCACGGTATCCCCTGCCTGTCGCAGGAGGATACTAAAAGGGAACTAAAAAACCAAACCAAACCCCATGGCACAACAGTCCCGAAAGGCCATGGCCTACCAAGTGACCGCTGCTCAGCCCGAAGGCCTGCAGATTATGAGGTGTTGTGGCCAGCACGACGAATCCCCTCGGCCGTTATTCTTGGCTTCCTACACCGGGGCCGCTATCACACCGTCAGATAGCTCCTGAATTGTAATCTCGTAGGCTGAGTAGACCTCGAACCAGCCCTCAGATCCAGGTAAAAATCCCTGACCTAGCCGCGAAACGAACCCGAGGCCTCCGGGTAAGAGGCAGGCACGCTAACCCTACACTGCGTGGGGCCAGCATAAAGGGGAACTCAGGGGCTTTCATCTTGGGAGCATGGGTTGGCGACCACGGGACCCCTAGCTGAGTCTCGCATTGCTTCCACTTACATATGCCACGCTCTTCATCTTTCCTATCTGCAGAGATACCAACCTCCAAAGGTGGTTGTCCGTGGTGGCACGGTCTTCTGCGAATAAGAGATTGTTGTGTTAAACCAAAAGACGCCGGGCCGGGTGGCTCAGACAGTTGAGGCGCTAGCCTTCGGACCTCAACTTGGCAGGTTCGATCCTGGCTCAGTCCGGTGGTATTTGTAGGTACTCAAATATGTCAGCCTCGTGTTGGTAGATTTACTGGCACATAAAAGAACTCCTGCTGAACAAAATTCCGGCACATCAACGTCTCCGAAAACCGTAGAAGTAGTTAGTGGGACGTAAAGCCAATAACATTATTACTGAAAATGAAAACCTACAACCTGTTTTCTAGTCATTGACCAGGTCAGGGATGGAACGAATGAAGCAGATATAGGCTATTAGTACGATGAGGTCGCCACTCCCAAAGTGATTTATTAATGACTGATAGATGCTATAAAATGAGAATGGAGAGTGTTGCTGGAATGAAATATGACAGGGAAAACCGGAGTACCCGGAGAAAAAACTATCCCGCCTCCGCTTTGTCCAGCACAAATCTCACATGGAATGACCGGGATTTGAACCACGGTATCCAGCGGTGAGAGGACAACGCGCTGCCGTCTGAGCCATTATTAAACCAAAAGACGTGTAAAAAATCTACGGTTCTAGTCCTTCAGGCAAGCAACTCAATGTTGAAAACATCCTAGGGATATGAGCTACGAATTTTAAAATATAATAAAGTACGAGAATATATTCTTTATTTATCCCTAAACATTACAGTCCTTTTCTTAATCATCGTTATCCGGTCGGTTCATTAGCAGTTTGCTTTTTTCTACCGCTACGAGCACTAAAGAGTCAATACAGAGTTTCACTTAAGGCCTTATAACTACATTCGGTGTGGATATTTTTCAAAAAAAAAAAAAAAAAAAAAAAAAGAAAAAGCCTGAGGGTATCGAACCAAGGAACACATTACAGAAGGAATTATATACACTGACTGACAGAGCAAATGCAACACCAAGAAGGAGTGGTCAGAACTTTATGCCAATTGCAGGGTAGACTGACGTCACTGAGGTATGCTCATGATGTGAAATGCGCCGCTGTGCTGCGCACGTAACGAACGATAAATGGGACACGGCGTTGGCGAATGGCCCACTTCGTACCGTGATTTCTCAGCCGACAGTCATTGTAGAACGTGTTTTCGTGTGCCACAGGACACGTGTATAGCTAAGAATGCCAGGCCGCCGTCAACGGAGGCATTTCCAGCAGACAGACGACTTTACGAGGGGTATGTGATCGGGCTGAGAAGGGCAGGTTGGTCGCTTCGTCAAATCGCAGCCGATACCCATAGGGATGTGTCCACGGTGCAGCGCCTTTGGCGAAGATGGTTGGCGCAGGGACATGTGGCACGTGCGAGGGGTCCAGGCGCAGCCCGAGTGACGTCAGCACGCGAGGATCGGCGCATCCGCCGCCAAGCGGTGGCAGCCCCGCACGCCACGTCAACCGCCATTCTTCAGCATGTGCAAGACACCCTGGCTGTTCCAATATCGACCAGAACAATTTCCCGTCGATTGGTTGAAGGAGGCCTACACTCCCGGCGTCCGCTCAGAAGACTACCATTGACTCCACAGCATAGACGTGCACGCCTGGCATGGTGCCGGGCTAGAGCGACTTGGATGAGGGAATGGCGGAACGTCGTGTTCTCCGATGAGTCACGCTTCTGTTCTGTCAGTGATAGTCACCGCAGACGAGTGTGGCGTCGGCGTGGAGAAAGGTCAAATCCTGCAGTAACTGTGGAGCGCCCTACCGCTAGACAACGCGGCATCATGGTTTGGGGCGCTATTGCGTATGATTCCACGTCACCTCTAGTGCGTATTCAAGGCACGTTAAACGCCCACCGCTACGTGCAGCATGTGTTGCGGCCGGTGGCACTCCCGTACCTTCAGGGGCTGCCCAATGCTCTGTTTCAGCAGGATAATGCCCGCCCACACACTACTCGCATCTCCCAACAGGCTCTACGAGGTGTACAGATGCTTCCGTGGACAGCGTACTCTCCGGATCTCTCACCAATCGATCACGTGTGGGATCTCATTGGACGCCGTTTGCAAACTCTGCCCCAGCCTCGTACGGACGACCAACTGTGGCAAATGGTTGACAGAGAATGGAGAACCATCCCTCAGGACACCATCCGCACTCTTATTGACTCTGTACCTCGACGTGTTTCTGCGTGCATCGCCGCTCGCGGTGGTCCTACATCCTACTGAGTCGATGCCGTGCGCATTGTGTAACCTGCATATCGGTTTGAAATAAACATCAATTATTCTTCCGTGCCGACTCTGTTTTTTCCCCAACTTTCATCCCTTTCGAACCACTCCTCCTTGGTGTTGCATTTGCTCTGTCAGTCAGTGTAAATAAGTTAATTTGGTTAGGATTTGAATAAAAAAGAAAACGAGTAAAAATCAGGCGATTTTAGAATGTTTTTCCTGAACTGAATTTAGGCCGGAAGTGATTTTCGATTTTTTAAAAGTTTAGATATCCAAGACTCACAATTCGAAACCTTTCCGGACCCTTTAGCCCTTAAACTTTCGGCACAATTGAGAAAATTTTCGTAGTATGGGGAGCCTACTTTGTGTGCTAAGAAGTGTTTTCACCATTAATACATTCCTTCTGTATAACACTATTACTGTCACTTTTTATCGTAAAAAAGTTGAAAGCATCTTGCATAGCCCTTCGATGCATCCACAATCATTATGATTTTTCTTTGTCCGTAGCGTGGACTATCATCGCGTTCTCCACATTTAATTTAAAACAAAACCAGATTTGCATGTTCTACTGAACGCGTGTTTCGGTGAAATTTTTGATGATCCTAAGCATGAAAAGTTTTCTGTCTATTGCATTTATTGTTTCAAAGATCCCATGAACTAATCCTCGTTTTGGGACAGTACACTGAAACCTGGCACAGTTACAATGCTAAACACAAATTAAATTATTGATCATTCATTCAGGTATTCTGCCATATGGCAGGTATTGTCATGGGATAGACCTCTTTCACTGTCTCCCATCCATAGCCAAGTTTTTCATCTCCTTCTTTTGCATTTCACCATTCCTTCTTTCAGTAACCAATTCCTCCCCAAAGAATGTCCAATCCAGTTCTCTTTCTAATGATTTGCAACATAGCTCGTTCTTCTTCAGCTCTTCATTTCTTACCCGCTCTTCCCACTTCACTTGTTCTATTCTCCTCCATATCCACATCTCTAGTGCCTCCAGTCTTCTTCCGTGCCATACAGCGCAATGCTCCAGATATAACACTTGACAAGCCTTCTCCTCAAAATCTTTGTTTGGTGGCCGACAAAGTAATTTTAAATTTCTCTTGAGACCTTCTGTTGCCGTGGCAATTCATTTTTTGATAATACAGAGCTGATAAAAATATATCTACATATTTATTTATTTAGCTTAAGGTACAAGCTAAGCCGCGCACAAAATGAGTAACAAACACTTTACAAAATAGAATAAATATAAAAAGTCAAGGTAAAACATAAAGTAGAAATTGAGAGAGATATCAATACAGAAAAATAGAATGAAAAAGTACAAAAATACAAAAATGACGTAAAATATCAGTAAATACAAAAATTAATAAATGAAAAATGAAAAACATATATTGAAACAGGTTACTAAAAGCAGGTTTGGCAAAGCCGTCCGTCCGTTCTACTGCACCGATCTGCTTCATTTATGTTTTATTCTGCCCGGATTCACCTGCCGCTGAATCATGAGACATAATAAAGATAGCCATTTTATGAAATAAATTGTAATAAATGTATTTATTTTTGGATTTCGACATATATGAAGTAAACGAAATGGCGTATGGCTTTTAGTGCCGGGAGATCCCAGGATGGGTTCGGCTCGCCAGGTGCAGGTCTTTTGATTTGACTCCCGTAGGCGACCTGCGCGTCGTGATGAGGATGAAATGATGATGAGGACAACACATACACCCAGCGCCCGTGGCAGGGAAATTAAGTAAAGATGGTTAAAATTCCCGACCCTGTCGGGAATTGAACCCGGGACCCCGGTGGCCAAAGGCCAGCACGCTAACCATTTAGCCATGGAGCCGGATATACATGAAGTGTTTGGAAGCGAATCATTGATGGCTCATATAGAGTATGTTTTTCCGATGCATGCGGAGCCAAGCGCTAAGTACAAGAATTTTGTATTTGGTTGCTCTATACGAGGGTGTTTGCCTGTAATGATGGTACATTGTGAAATTTTGTAGCTTAGGTGAAGTTTTCGCGAATTTTGTGGCATTCTTCGTCGTATACCTCGTGAGGAATATCTTTCCTCGTTTGTCGTTGCTATACCTACGTTCAGAAAGCGAGTGAAACGGTAAAAATTCGGCGATAGTAAAATACCTGCTAAAGTTTGCTCATTCAGTTTAGGATAGTTAATTTAAGAAACAAAAAGTTAGTCCCAGTATATTTCTGTGAAAACCGTGACTGCACTATTACGAAGCTATTACGAACTCTTGATTGGTCTGCACACGTAAGAAATACATATAGAAAGATGTATGAGATGCTACACCGTCTGAAACGACATAAGGACATAAGACGTAAACATGAAACTTCTCCAAACTTTGATACTACCAATACTTAACTACTGTGACAATGTCCTCGTTGATGCGACCCTTGAACAAACTATGAAACTTCAACGAACATTGAACTCTGGTTATTTTTAACTGGAGTTATGAACCTCACATAACCCCTAGCTACAACATTTCTTTCCTGGCTGAAACCCGTGAGGTGACGGAAATTCCACATACTTACGTTGAAATATCGAACTCAGAAGGAAAATCTACCCAATCTTCGTTGTGGCTGGGCCACGACTTTGGAATTCACTCCCAGCTGCTGTCAGGAACTCAAACTCCATATCAAAATGTATGACTGTATGTAGAGATTACCTGTTGAATACCATTGATTGTTTCGTGCGTATGATGATGATAGGTTGTGTGATTGTGGTTATTATTATTATTATTATTATTATTATTATTATTATTATTAGACTATAGCGTAAATGTAGATAATATTTCGCTTCTTACTCATGTGCATAGATCACTTTTTATGGCCATACTTATATTTCCATTTACCTTATTACGTATTGTGTTCTCTTTACCTTTTGCTTATATTTTTCAGTTTGTATCTTACTTTTTCATTATGACTTTGTCTCTTTCCTTTTTACCTTTATGCTCCGAATTTATCATATTTTATTTTATTTTATTAGTTTAACTATAAATAAATAAATAAATAAATAAATAAATAAATAAATAAATAAATAAATAAATAAATAAATAAATCAATAAATAAATAAATAAGCGCCAGCTGCCTGCTGTCATTTCTTGATGGATACAGTACTTTTGCATCCATCTCTTGGCACAGGCCAGAGTAAAGTGTAGCTTTCACCGAAGTCCCAGTCTCATCCATGGCTGTGACAATATGGAAGCTGCTGGGGTATGGGTAGTGCTGAGTAATGACATTCAGAGCACATCTAGTGCATCTGAGTGTTATGAAAGGTGCTGCTCACAGGGTCAGTCGTGTTGCAATAGTACTTTCTGACCCAGTGAGGAAAGCAATGGCAAACTACCTCACTCCTCATCTTGCCTAGTACGCCTCATTTTGGTGCTGCCATTGGTTTTTGGGGTTTCCTTATAACCGCATAACCTTTGGTGGTGCTATTTGAGGATCCAACCAGCCTCTGGGCTGTTGACCTGACAGACATAAGCGCCAGCGGGTGAAGCTGTAAGTACATATTTTTAATAAGAAAATCTGCTGTAACTTAAGTTATGATGGTGCCGCCACTGCCGTGAATACCAATTTGGAAATATGTGCGAGCATGTAATTGAAAATATTCTTATTCAAGTGAGTTATAATTTCATAAGTTCTTCAATACTTAAATCGTCTTATTCATTGTCTGATCTGTTTGCTTGTTATATTTCCACTCAGTTATCGAGTGAGTTTATAAAACACCATATTGGCTTTAGACAGAGTTGTGAGGCTGCGATTGCTTTTTTTTTTTTTTTTTCCAGCTGGGCTAACAAATGTGTTTACCGCACACGACTAGAATTCAGGTAACAAAAATGAGATTAATATGAACTCAAACTGTTCGAAAGGACAAAATCAGCAATGAAGTAAACAGGAAGATAGCTGGCACGGAGGTCTCTATAACCGATGTAATAAATCAATCAATACTGATCTGCATTTAGGGCAGTCGCCCAGGTGGCAGATTCCCTATCTGTTGCTTTCCTAGCTTTTTCCTAATTGATTTTGTTACCGTGTTTTGGTGGTAGGTAGAGGTGAAAGAAGGTGCGGGCGTGAACGGGTCTCAAGCTACGGAAGAGAAACTAAGTAAAATTTAACCAGGTTATATTTTCTTTTCAAAATTAAGTAACAACACATAGAACAGGTACTTAGTAGCCGAAACACAATTTGAAATGTACAATTACAGGGATTACAGAATTTGGGCTCCGAGAGCCGCCCATACGATTCTTGAGCTAGAAGCCCAACCTTACAATATACAGAACTCAACAAGGGGGCAGAAAACCCCATTCATGCTCAGGAGCACTTGCTCCACATTACACAGGAAAAGCCTCCTCGAGGCATACAACACTCAAAGAGCCACACGCTCTTAAACATTCACCAAACTCCACCTTCAAGTTGTCCTCTCAGGACATAGACACAGGGATAACATACCCAACCTACTGAGGTCTATTAAACGAAAAGGTTAATTACATGACCTTTAAAGTAACAAATTGAGAGGAGGCGAACTGCACTCCTAATACATTTGCTTAACACCTACTTGGCACTAGGCCGTTAATACAAGGGCTACTCCCATACTACAGAGGTGACTTAAAAAGAACCAATTTACATTACGTTAACGAAGAATAGGTAGGGAAAAATAAGTTCACCTCAAAACAAATGTGAGTGGGAGCTCGAGAGGGTTAGCACTCTCTATCCCAATATGTAGCTTTACAAGAAAAAGATGAAAAGAGTAATTACATTTTAGGAAAAGGTTACATGATGGAAATGCTTCGAACCCGCCGCGAGTGTTAAACTGCCGACCTAGCAAGAAAAGAAGTTATTAATAGGCCATTACCTGGTGTTGAACGGCTGAAGAAGAAAGAGGCGCTTCCCGCCTCCCGTTATGTACTTAATACACTGAAAGATGGAACAGAAGTGGCCCGGAGAGCCTAAAATCAGCAGTTTAAATACTCTCGCAGAAAGTTCTAGGCGTTAGGGGAAAGAAAACACCCTCCCACAAAGATTTTATTGGCTAGGGTACAGAAATATATTCAAGTTGGGAGAAGATACCCATGATAGGTCAGAAATTAATAGAAGAAATTCGTGATTGGATACATTCAAAACAAGGGGAAGAAAGGGGTAATTATTGCCAACTTAAACAATGACAGAAAGAAATTTAACAAAGAACAAACTTTTGAAATAAAAATTTCTCCAACAAAATAGTTCTTTGACTCCGCACTAGGTTGCACTATTGTAGATCTTCAGTAGTGTCCTCTAGAAGAGAAAGTTCACACTTCTTACTTCAAGCGAAACAAAAACACATCAAAAGTGACACAGTTCAAAAACTCAAAATTTTCCATGTGGTGACATCTTCTGAGAAAGTAGAGAATTAATAGAGTAGATAAAGTTCAGACTTCCTCCAGCAGAGGAGTTTCAACTGGCGCACATTTTAAATTAGCGGCGTGGAGGTGTACCGCCCGGTACAGACCTCCCCCCCCCCCCCAAAAGTTCCTCCAGGGATGACGCATGAAGTCAGTTTGAAACAAAGTCCAAGTAATGATGTTGATATGAAGATAGATAGCCGAAGCGTTTACAAGATTTCTTAATTCAGTTTCAAAATGTTGTTGTTGCAGGTGAATGAAAGTCTTTATGTTTGTAGAATTTGAATTTCTGAAGATAAACTTTTAATACTTAAAGGTGAAGAAAAATTTTGCAATGTCCACCAAAAATTGTTGTTGAATTCCCAAGTGTAGTTATTGCTTATGGTGACTGTCCATGTAGTTGATGTAGATTGAGTCGGATGGCCGGACCGGCCGTTGCAGCTTGCGTCCAACGGAGGCCGCTCGGACCCCTCAAGTACCCTGAGATACCGCTCGCCCGCACTATGAGGGGAGCAGAGGTGTTGAAGTACGCCGCGCCCGCGGTGAACAGATACAGGCTGCGGGCATGTAGCAGGTCGTGCGCCGCACATCAGCCTTGGCCGGGAGGAGAGCTCCGGCTCGCCGTGCACATGTCGTCCTCGCTGGAGAGGAGGGGGCCCATCCCCCTCCCCAGTCGCTGCACGGCGCTGCGCGGCTGCGGGGGCGCTGAAATATTAAAGCTAGGCGGCAGAATTGTGTTGGACTATCATCTTCTTTGAGGGTACAGGCTTGTGGAGAGGTTGAGGGGCCAGCGGCGTGTAGATATCCATGGCATTTACTATTATGAAGCCAAAATTTTTGACCATAACCTGGTCACCTACCTTCAAAGTGGTGGGTCTCCGTCCACGATCATACCTTTCCCTAACCTTTTCATGAGATACTTTAAGATTAGCTTTAGCCTTCTTCCAAAGATCTTTAATGTTGTCCGGATCTATTATCTCGGGCAGAATGTCATTCAGAGACCAGAGGTTAGAGAGCGGCGTGTTGGGAACGAACTTAAACATCAAAGAAGCTGGAGTAAATTTGTGTGATTCATGAACCGCCGAATTCAAAGCAAAAGCTAACCAATGCAGGGACGTGTCCCACCTAGAATGATCTTCATGATGATAGGCAATAAGTGCGGACCTGAGATTACGGTTAACCCGTTCAGCCAGAGATGGTTGAGGGTAATAAGCAGAAGTAGTTACATGAGAGATGGACAAGTCAAAACAGAATTTACGAAATAAATTAGATGTAAAAGCCTTAGCATTATCAGATACAATGTATTGGCACGGACCAAAAGAAGCAAAAATAGAATTTAGGCAAGTAATGGTTGACTGAGCGGTAGCCAGCTTAGTCGGAAATAACCAGGAAAATCTAGTAAAACCATCTACACACACAAGGATGAACTTGTTGGCATTACCCTTTGACTGGGGGAAGGGTCCTACATAATCAATATACAGGCGTTCCATGGGGCGCGACGCTTGACGCGAAGACAAAAGGCCTACCTTGGTGGACATGGTGGGTTTACTGAGCAAACAAGATTTACAAACTTTTACAAGTTCCCGAATGTCACCGTCCATACCTTTCCAGATGAACCTTTCACGAATCTTTTCACGGGTTTTAAAGATTCCAAGATGCCCTCCCAATGGGGTCTCATGATAGTATTTGAAGATCATAGGCACAAGAACAGCTGGAACGACAACTTTCATCATCTTGTCATGCCTCGAAGGGCAACATAAAACACCATTCCTCAGAACATAAGGGACGACATGTTCCCCAGGAGAAAGGGTTTCCATTATCGGAGCCAGCGTAGGATCTTCGCGTTGGTATTTCTCGATATCCCTAAAGAGCATGGGAGCATCGGTTAGGATGGCATTAACCTCGGATAGTATGGACTCGGAAGGTGATGAACTGTCGACCGGTTCATGGGTCTCGACCTCGTTTGAAAACATACGGCTGAGTCCATCAGCCACAACATTTTCGGTACCTCTGATATGCCTGACATCGAATTGGAAGGCGGAAATACGGATGGCCCAACGGGCTATACGACCAGTACGACGCGGTCTACCTAAGACCCAGCTTAAGGCTTGGTTATCTGTCTCCAGGTCGAATTTGACATGTTCCAGATAGAGACGGAACTTTTCTAAGGCGAATAAGACTGCCAACCCTTCGAGCTCATAGATGGAATACTTGGCTTCTTGAGCCGATAGAGTCCTAGATGCATAGGCGATGGGACGCCTCCCTAGTTCAGTCTCTTGAAGAAGGACTGCAGCTACAGCTGACGACGACGCGTCCGTTTGGACGATGAATTTCTTCGAGAAATCAGGCATAGCAAGTACAGGGGCATTACAGAGAGCTAATTTAAGATCTTCGAAAGCGGCTTGTTGAGAAGGTCCCCACTCGAATTTGATGCCTTTCCTACGAAGAAGGTTTAAGGGCGCCGCTCTATTAGCAAAGTTAGGAATGAACTTTCTGAAGAAATTCACCATACCAATAAACCTGGCGATGCCTTTAATGTCCTTGGGAGGGTTAAAATCACGGATGGCCTGTGTTCTAGAATGATCGACTGCTACACCATCGGGTGACACAATATGCCCTAGGAATGACATTGAGGGCTTAGCAAAGGCAACCTTGGACAACTTAACAGTTAACCCAGCCTTACGAAGGCGATCGAGAACTTCTCGCAGATGATCTAGATGTCCTTCAAAAGTCTCTGAAAATACGACGACATCATCCAAATAGTGATATAAGTACTCAAATTTGATGTCGGAGAAGACCCTATCTAGTAGCCTAGTGAGTACAGCTGCTCCCGTGGGGAGCCCGAAAGGCACGCGGTTGTATTCGTATAAATTCCAGTCCGTGGCAAACGCTGTAAGGTGTTTAGACTCTTCGGCAAGGGGAATTTGATTATAGGCCTGATTCAAGTCCAAGATGGTGAAGAACTTGGCCTTACGAAACCATGAAAAGCAAGAATGAAGGTCGGGAAGGGGCACAGATTGCAACACCACCTTCCGATTGAGAGCCCTGTAATCAATGACAGGCCTGAAGCCTCCTTGGGGTTTCGGGACTAGAAAAATAGGCGAAGAATACGCTGACTTAGAGGGCCTAATAATACCATCCTTCAACATCTGATCGATGATTTCTTTCAGAGCCTTCATTTTAGGTGGAGATAGCCTATACGGTGGAAAACGGACAGGAATCGAATCCGTGACCTCAATTTTGTATTCAATAAGGTCAGTTACACCAAGAGTATCAGAGAACACCTCGGGAAACGACTGACATAATTTACGAATACTATCAGCCTGCTCCTCAGGTAGATGTCTAAGGTCTAACAACATCTCATCCTGGGTAGGCGAAATAGATGAACATGACACGGAATTACACTTTAATAGTGGGATTTTATAACTAGAAGCAAATTTGAATGTGCACGACCTAGACTGGAGATCGAGCACAAGACCAGTGTGAGAAATAAAGTCCGCTCCCAGTATGATGGGGCAAGACAAGTGCTTAGCCACAAACAGTTTAATTTTCCATGTAAATTTGAAAATCCGAATTTTGACCAGTACGGAACCTAGAATTTCTAATGGAGATGAATTAGCCGAGACATATTGAATAGGAGATGAGACATAGTCAGGTAGTTTACAAACAGATTTCAATTTCGAGTACCATTCAGCCGAAATAATGGAACAAACACTGCCTGAATCTACTAGAGCCGTTATAGGCTCGTTATTTACCTCAATCTTAAGAAAAGGAACAGGTGCGGGGGTATCCGCCGCAATCCTAAGACACTCTTTGGGGCATTCAAAGGACAGATTGGCAGATTGAACGTTCCCTGAATTTTCGATCTGCTTACCAGGGGCTGAGTCTCGGGAAGAGGGATTAGTCGACTCAGCCGAAGCCACTAGTCACTTTTTATTATTGGCATAGGTGGAATTTGCACCAGAAGTTGAGCAGGAGGGGGTGCTATTTGAGTTTGGGCAATTTTTGGCGATATGTGAGAAGGCCCCACACTTAAAACAGCCTTGTGATGAACCAGCTCCATTATTTGCCCTACTAGACTTGATCAGAGGACACTTATTGCGCAGATGGTCAGGCGACCCGCAAGCATAACATTTACGAGGGGTGACTGATCGGCGAGGTGGAGGCCGAGTATTACTAAAAGAAGGCGGGGGTTCTTTTGCCACACGCAAAGAATCGGCATACCTAACTCCTTCCGCAGAGACGGCTAATGCTTCCAGTTCAGAGAAGGTTTGCGGGCACGCCGCGAAACACAAATATGACCTGTAGGGTGGTGAAATCCCTTCGACAATAGCTTGCACGATCTGATCCTCAGGGAAGTGGAGAGCAAACACCCTAGTATAAAACTTAATATCTTGGATGAAGTCTGCCAGGTTTTCATCCAAGCGCTGTACCCGATAATAGTATTTCTGAATAAGAGATGACCTCGCGCGGGCAGGAATAAAATTTGCAAGCAGATGTGCATGGAAATCTTCGATAGATGACTGTTCAGCTATGGCTCTTACTATTTTATCTGAGAGAACACCAATAGCGTAAGGATAGATTATTTGTAAAATTTGACAAGGGGAAAGCGAAAATACGAGGGCATGATCCTGAAATTCAACTAAAAACCTTAAGAAAGAAATAACTTCACTGGTGGTGTTGACCGAAAACTTAGAGATACCTCTTAGCAACATTGCCAATGGATGAGGCAAGCTGCTAAACCCGGGTGACATAGTAGGTAAAGGTTTAAATGGCAAGGAAGATAATTCAGCACGTACATTGTTCAACGATGTGCGGCGTTCAGACTCGTTGTCCAATGGGGCAGAGATAGTTTGAGCAGCAACGGTTATTCTATTAACTTCTCCCTTGGGAGGCGCTTCCTCACTACCTGTATTTACTATGGTGGGTTGATCAGATTTGGGAGGAACTTCCCCAGTTAACAATTGAGTGACCTTATTAGATAATTCGGAAATATTTTCCAGGAGCGTACTAGCTTCCTTCCTCTGAACATCATTCAGTTTTAGAGACAACAGATCGTTAACCCTATTCGAAAAATGATATAGCCTGCCTTGCACACGCTTAATTTGATTAGGAGACGGATCATTTTCATCAAAAAAACTAACTACGGAAGCTAGCCCAGTAATATTCTCCGTGATCGTGGAAAGAGAGTCGTCAATTTCTTTCTCTCCCAAATTGGGGATGGAAATGGGCAAATCAAGGGACTCTCTAAGCTTGTTAGTGTCTATTGCAACCGTGCCTCCAGATTGAAAGTTTCTGATAGTTAACTCATATATCAACTCCTCTTTGCGCAAATAGTTCAGGAGGAGAACATCACGAGGGCCGGGCATGATGACAGAACAATTTTGGAAAACTCAAAAATGCCAGCAACTGAGAAAATGGTTAGAGTTCGGATCAAACAAATGTCTAGCCGTCAAAAGGGGCTAAATTGAGACCCATTCAACCACGCTCTGCTACCACTTGTTACCGTGTTTTGGTGGTAGGTAGAGGTGAAAGAAGGTGCGGGCGTGAACGGGTCTCAAGCTACGGAAGAGAAACTAAGTAAAATTTAACCAGGTTATATTTTCTTTTCAAAATTAAGTAACAACACATAGAACAGGTACTTAGTAGCCGAAACACAATTTGAAATGTACAATTACAGGGATTACAGAATTTGGGCTCCGAGAGCCGCCCATACGATTCTTGAGCTAGAAGCCCAACCTTACAATATACAGAACTCAACAAGGGGGCAGAAAACCCCATTCATGCTCAGGAGCACTTGCTCCACATTACACAGGAAAAGCCTCCTCGAGGCATACAACACTCAAAGAGCCACACGCTCTTAAACATTCACCAAACTCCACCTTCAAGTTGTCCTCTCAGGACATAGACACAGGGATAACATACCCAACCTACTGAGGTCTATTAAACGAAAAGGTTAATTACATGACCTTTAAAGTAACAAATTGAGAGGAGGCGAACTGCACTCCTAATACATTTGCTTAACACCTACTTGGCACTAGGCCGTTAATACAAGGGCTACTCCCATACTACAGAGGTGACTTAAAAAGAACCAATTTACATTACGTTAACGAAGAATAGGTAGGGAAAAATAAGTTCACCTCAAAACAAATGTGAGTGGGAGCTCGAGAGGGTTAGCACTCTCTATCCCAATATGTAGCTTTACAAGAAAAAGATGAAAAGAGTAATTACATTTTAGGAAAAGGTTACATGATGGAAATGCTTCGAACCCGCCGCGAGTGTTAAACTGCCGACCTAGCAAGAAAAGAAGTTATTAATAGGCCATTACCTGGTGTTGAACGGCTGAAGAAGAAAGAGGCGCTTCCCGCCTCCCGTTATGTACTTAATACACTGAAAGATGGAACAGAAGTGGCCCGGAGAGCCTAAAATCAGCAGTTTAAATACTCTCGCAGAAAGTTCTAGGCGTTAGGGGAAAGAAAACACCCTCCCACAAAGATTTTATTGGCTAGGGTACAGAAATATATTCAAGTTGGGAGAAGATACCCATGATAGGTCAGAAATTAATAGAAGAAATTCGTGATTGGATACATTCAAAACAAGGGGAAGAAAGGGGTAATTATTGCCAACTTAAACAATGACAGAAAGAAATTTAACAAAGAACAAACTTTTGAAATAAAAATTTCTCCAACAAAATAGTTCTTTGACTCCGCACTAGGTTGCACTATTGTAGATCTTCAGTAGTGTCCTCTAGAAGAGAAAGTTCACACTTCTTACTTCAAGTGAAACAAAAACACATCAAAAGTGACACAGTTCAAAAACTCAAAATTTTCCATGTGGTGACATCTTCTGAGAAAGTAGAGAATTAATAGAGTAGATAAAGTTCAGACTTCCTCCAGCAGAGGAGTTTCAACTGGCGCACATTTTAAATTAGCGGCGTGGAGGTGTACCGCCCGGTACAGATTTCAAAGAAATTGGAAATTTATTGAACGTCTCCCTTGGTAAGTTATTCCAATCCCTAACTCCCCGTCCTATAAATGAATATTTGCCCCAGTTTGTCCTCTTGAATTCCAACTTTATCTTCATATTGTGATCTTTCCTACTTTTATAAACGCCATTCAAACTTATTCGTCCACTAATGTCATTCCACGCCATCTCTCCGCTGACGGCTCGGAACATGCCACTTAGTCGAGCAGCTCTTCTTCTTTCTCTCAATTCTTCCCAACCCAAACTTTGCAACATTTTTGTAACGCTGCTCTTTTGTCGGAAATCACCCAGAACAAATCGAGCTGCTTTTCTTTGGATTTTTTCCAGTTCTTGAATCAGGTAATCCTGGTGAGGGTCCCATACACTGAAACCATACTCTAGTTGGGGTCTTACCAGATACTTATATGCCCTCTCCTTTACATCCTTACTACAACCCCTAAACACCCTCATAACCATGTGCAGAAATCTGTACCCTTTATTTACAATCATATTCATGTGATTACCCCAATGAAGATCTTTCCTTATATTAACACCTAGATACTTACAATGATCCCCAAAAGGAACTTTCACCCCATCAACGCAGTAATTCAAAATGAGAGGACTTTTCCTATTTGTGAAACTCACAACCTGTCTTTTAAGCCCGTTTATCAACATACCATTGCCTGCTGTCCATCTCACAATATTTTCGAGGTCACGTTGTAGTTGCTCACAATCTTGTAACTTATTTATCACTCTACAGAGAATGACATCATCCGCAAAAAGCCTTACCTCCGATTCCACTCCTTTACTCATATCATTTATATATATATAAGAAAACATAAAGGTCCGATAATACTGCCTTGAGAAATTTCCCTCTTAATTATTACAGGGTCAGATAAAGCTTCACCTACTTTAATTCTCTGAGATCTATTTTCTAGAAATATAGCAACCCATTCAGTCACTCTTTTGTCTAGTCCAATTGCACTCATTTTTGCCAGTAGTCTCCCAAGGATAGACTTCAGTGTATGGGCACATTATGAGAACAAACAGTGGGAAACCTGCCAGAGAATACTTTGTCCTTACTGTCCAAGGAAAGAGACCCAGAGGAAGGCCAAGGAAACTCTGGACAGAGAGAGTAAAACCAGACGTGGAGGAGAGAAATCTGAGATGAGGGGCGATGTCCTGGAACAGAAGCATGAAGACAGGAAGAGATGGCGAGCGCGTGTACGTGACATCCAGCAAACTGGAGTTGGAAAATGAAAATAATGATGATGATGATGGCCTCAATATTTTGAAAATTTCCATCAACACTTTATCAGGATTCAATGTTAAAATTAATTTGGTCTTCCACGAAATGCTTATGAAACGTATGAGACCACGAAAACTAGAGCAACGATTTGGAAAAGCGAGTTCCTCTTAAAGCTACTTTGCTTCTCAGGCGTAATTTCAGACGCCTAGCTCGTATCCCTTAAGGATTTTTGTGAATTTTGTCTAGGATTAAGGGTATAAATTTCACTTGCGCCAAGTTTTAAATTCTCAGATAGCTCGAAAATGCATCATATCATCCGCACGCTAATTGCGACAAGGCTGAGAGACCATGCTTTCCAGATATTTGAAGAGGTCCATTGCTTGGCGGACAACAGAAGCCACAGAAGGTTCGAAATCATTGCCTTCAAAAAAAGTAAGAAGAGAAGTTACATCATCTACCCAAGTGTCCGCTTTGAAAGCCATAAGTCGCAGCTCTCAGATGTCAACCTCCAGAAAAGGAATATTTACTCATCATTCATCATCATTTCCCCTTGTCCAGCTCTTGCCAGGTCGGGGTGTTGATGGCACTTCACCGTTGCCTTCCCTTCCCCCAATCGTCTTCAGTAATATTGTATTCCAGTCCAATCTTATTTTTCTTCTCTTGCCCTCTTTCCTTCTATCTTAGCCTCCTAAACTTGTTTTGGTATCCTTCCCTCCTCTATCCTCGTAACAAGTCCAAATTATCTCAATTTATTCTTCTCCATCCTATCACTCAGTTTTTCTACCCCTATCTCTTTTCTGACCTCAACATTTCTTACTCTGTCTCTCCTTGTCTTCCCTCCCATACTCTTCAGGAACTTCATCTCACTGGCCTGAATTTTACTCTCATTTCTTGCTGTCAGTGTCCAAGTCTCTGATACTAACGATTACTTTTGCTTCTCTTTCTCCTCTTGTCTTTCTTGCTCTTCTTCACACTAATTTTCATACCTACTAAATATTTAAAAAAAAAAAATGAAAACTAAAGTCAGTCAGTCCGGCCATTCTATCCGGTTGATTTCCTTCATTTTTTTTAAAAAAAACTTAAAGGTGTTCATGCACAGATTTGTCATCAGGTACTATAAATCACTAACCTCCGCCTTCCTCAAATTATTGGATTTTCAAGTTTTTGTCTCTTTGAAGCAATCATATATTTGGTTCTAATTAAGGTACGCGATTCGTTTTGGTCTAAGAACACTCAGTGGATCAAGCTCTTTCATTTCAGCTCTTAACTTTTCAAATTGGTTGATTCTGAGGAAAGTTATGAATGCACATTCAATTTGACTTCTCATTTCTTCAACATTTTTTCTCATTGAAGCAATCATACCTTTCCTTCTAATTGAGGTACGCAGTTCGTTTTAGTCTAAAAACACTCAGTGGATCAAGCGCTTTCTTTTGAGGTAATAACTTCTTAAATTGGTATATTCTGAGAAAAGTTATGAATACATTTCTCTCCATGACGAAGATCTCTGAAGGACTTTTTAACAGTTGTTCCAAGGAACGTTTAATTCAATTTCTTTGTGTGATGTATTTTCAAGTGTTTTGTTGACATAATATTATATTCTATTACCGCAGCAGATCATGTGCTTTATTTCATTAAGTCGAAACTTTGCAAATACATCCGTGAGTATAGTAACGAACAACACCATACTTTGTACATTGCGGTCGGAGTCAGTGGGAAACTGCTAGTATTTCTTAATATTGTCATTTAAAGCCTCTAGTTAGATTTGCACTTCTGTATTTTGACTCCCCAGATCACTATGTCATCTGCAAACAGAGATATTTCCATATTACCTCCATATATTGCCTTTGTTTCCATTAGAATTTCATCCATAACCATTGTAAACATAAGCGGAGACAATACACTTCCCTGTCTTAACCCAGCTTGGTTTCTAAACCAATCTGTTATCCCCACTGGAGTCGGGGCACAACTGGAACAATTCTTGAAATCGACATAGTGGGTTTGATGATTGGAACGACGGGAACTATTTCCGTTTTTGTAGCCAATTTTTGGAAACAGATGTCTCTGCCAGTTACAACGTTAGGGGAAATTGCCAGCATTGCATTAAGGGGTTCATTAGCAATTTTAAGAAATCATTGTTACATTTAAGTTACCATTTAAATTTCTCAAAATTTCTAAAAATTAATGTAAAAGTATACATTGTCTCAAAGCAGTCTCTGCTTAAGAGGAAGTATTCCATAAAATTAATAAAAATATATTAATATATCGCGATACTTTGGTTTCTGTTTATTAGTATAGTTATTGATAGAACTTGACTCTTTTTGCCGGGCTGAGTGGCTCAGACGGTTAAGCCGCTGGCCTTCTAACCCCAACTTGGCAGGTTCGATCCTGGCTCAGTCCGGTGGTATTTGAAGGTGCTCAAATACGACAGCCCCATGTCGGTAGATTTACTGGCACGTAAAAGAACTCCTGCGGGACTAAATTCCGGCACCTCGGCGTCTCCGAAGACCTTAAAAATAGTTAGTGGGACGTAAAACAAATAACATTAGAACTTGACTCAGCAAGCAAAATCCTTGATCGGAACGACCGACAGTATGAAGTGGTTTTCTTTGTTGTTGTTTTTTTTTTTTTTTTTTTTTCCAACGAATCCTTTCTTGTTGCTTTTGCCGTATATTTTTAATTAGCGCTCGGGGCATACCAATTTGCGAAGTTATAAATAATTAATGTTAAGTCTTTGTTCATCAAGCCTATTGTGTGTGCGTTGTAAGGAGTGCTGATTATTTTCGTGCAAAAAGAAAAAAGTATATAATTAAGTTAATTTTAGCTGTGGGGGAGATCTCGCTGTTATATTTAATGAGCTTCCAAGCTCAATAACCTGGATTTGAATCTCGGAGACTTAGTGGAGGTTTGTTAATAAGACCGTGCAGTAGTGACAGAAAGACATGGGGATAATGAACTCCGGTCAAGTTCCAACTCTGTACAAGCAGAGCTTGCATTGCATGTAAACTTTGGGAAAGCATTATTTCTCATTATATTAGACATGTTTACAAAATTAATAACTGGTTCGATAAAAGGCAATTCGGCTTTTTGGAAAGGTTATTCCACTGAGGCTCAACTTGTAGGATTCCACCAAGATATACCAGATATCTTGGATTCAGAAGCTCAAATGGACTGTATCGCGATTGATCTATCTAAGGCATTTGATAGGGTGGATCATGGGAGACTACTGGCAAAAATGAGTGCAATTGGACTAGACAAAAGAGTGACTGAGTGGGTTGCTATATTTCTAGAAAATAGATATCAGAGAAGTAGAGTAGGCGAAGCTTTATCTGACCCTGTAACAATTAAGAGGGGTATTCCTCAAGGCAGTATTATTGGACCATTAGGTTTTCTTATATGTGTAAGTTATATGAGTAAAGAAGTGGAATCAGAGGTAAGGCTTTTTGCGGATGATGTTATTCTGTACAGAGTAATAAATAAGTTACAAGATTGTGAGAAACTGCACAATGACCTCGATATTGTTGTGAGATGACAGCAGGTAATGGTATGATGATAAATGGGGTTAAAAGTCAGGTTGTGAGTTTCACAAATAGGAAAAATCCTGTCAGTTTTAATTACCGCGTTGAATGAAATATCGTATGGCTTTTAGTGCCGGCGTATCCCAGGACGGGTTCGGCTCGCCAGGTGCAGGTCTTTCTATTTGACTCCCGTAGGCGAGATGCGCGTCGTGATGAGGATGAAATGATGATGAAGACAACACATACACCCAGCCCCCGTGCCATTGGAATTAACCAATTAAGGTTAAAACCCCCGACGGGGCCGGGAATCGAACCCGGGACCCTCTGAACCGAAGGCCAGTACACTGACCGTTCAGCCAACGAGTCGGACATACTGCGTTGATGGGGTGAAAGTTCCTTATATGAATGATTGTAAGCACCTAGGTGTTAATATAAGGAAAGATCATCATTAACCGGGCGAGCTGGTCGTGCGGTTAGAGGCGCGCGGCAGTGAGCTTGCATCCGGGAGATAGTGGATTCGAATCCCACTGTCGGCAGCCCTTAAGATGGTTTTGCGTGGTTTCCCATATTCACACAAGGCAAATCCTTGGGCTGTACCTTAATTAAGGCCAGGGCCGCTTCCTTCAACTTCCTAGGCCTTTCCTATCCCATCGTCGCCATAAGACCTATCTGAGTCGGTGCGACGTAAAGCCAATAACAAAAAAAAAAAAAAACTTCACGAGGGTAATCACGTAAACTCTTTCCGTGCGATTTCTTGACGAGCGATAATTCATCTGTGTCCGCATGTTTCTTAGAGTGTTCCCCTGATGACTAGCTGTTACCCACTCGCGTGGATTTCGTAACTCACTAAAAATTGAGTTTCATTTAACCCAGAACCTCTTTACAAACCACGTTTGTGGTATTGTCTTTTGGGGCTAAGACGACCAGGCTGGTGGCAGATCTAAGTCTGGATCATGCGGCATAGAACTGTCCATGTGAGAAACAGTCCTCTCTCAAGTCGAAAATAAAAAACAAGCATTTTTCAGGTGATTCCAAATACCAATTTCCACGTCTATAACATGTGCAGTTTTTGAGATATAAGTATCCCCATAAAAAAATTCCAACCCCCGTTTCCAGCCCTTCCCCACCACTTCTTTTAAGAGGATTTTCCGAAAACAAGAAAATACGTGTTCCTTTATTTTAAAAGGAGATTCCAAATATCAATGTTTACGTCTGTAACATGTTCAATTTTTGAGATGTAAATCTTATTCTTTGTCTTCTTCTTCGTCTTCTTCTTCTTCTTCTTCTTCGGATCGCGGAGTTTTTGAGATGCAAGTAATCCATCACTCTCATTTTTGTTCCGTATTGAAAACAGCGATCTCACTTAGTTTTCAATACGGAACAAAAATGAGAGTGATGGTTTGTAATGTAGTAGCCTACCAGGCAAGATGTCAATTGAATAGATTCCTCAATCTTAATGCAAGTAATCCTCATAAAAATAATTAAACTCCTTCTTCACTTCACCCCTTAACTGGATTTTCCGAAAACAAAAAATTACGTGTTTCTTTATTTTTAAGGGAGATTCCAAATATCAATCTTTACGTCTGTAAACTGTTAAGTTTTGGAGATATACTCATTCAAACAATTAACTCCCCCCCCCCCCTCTCCTTTCCGCCACTTTAGCGATGGTACATCCAAAAGTGCTCCCTTTGTGAGCACCTATATTCTAATATAACTATATTCATTTCTTTATGCTCAGTAGTTTTGATTCTGCGATGACGAATCCGTCAGTCAGTCAGTCAGTCAGTCAGTCAGTGAGTCAGGACATGCTATGTATATATAGGGAGAAGAGTCTCATGAAAAGGTCTTGATTGTAACACTGTGCCTCCCGAATGGCAAGAAATTCAGCAGTGTAGATGGATGCTTCAATGGGAACAGAAAAACTGCCATTTAGCAGCAGTAAGGAGAGGTCGGTGGGACCAATGCCAGCAGTAAAAATTTAAGAGAACATAACCTGACACCAGCTCAGCAACATTTTAAAATACACAGACTTTCCTTGGGACAAAAAACTCGCCAAGAAAAAAAGACGGCAACTGAGAAGGTTCCACGCAATTTCGGTCACACTGGACGGAAGAAAGCAATTTGCGTCCAACATTTGCCGCTGCTACTTGCTCGCTAACTGTTTCGAGCTGTTATTATTCTTTTTACCTTCCTTTCAATGTTTGTCTGAATCAGAGAGAGAGAGAACAAAAAAAATATGAACTGACCTTTTCTCTGTATTTTTTGTTACACCTTCTAACATCTATCTATCGACCATGAATACGTAGAAATAAACAGCAAACAATTTCGAGAGAAATATACCATATTCCCAAAACCAATGTACTCAAAGTGTGGAATGTGGAGTTGCCTCAAGGGGGTACGCACATTTATCGTAGCTTGTGTTTTCAGTAAGCAGTTGATCCTGCTCATTTTCAATTAGATCTTGTTTTGATTTAGTGTTTTCATCTAACACTACACAGAGTCCCCTTTTCAACCTATACATACATTATCATTATAAGCCGTTATGCCTTTAACCGTTCAGTCCGTAAGCTTCTGTGAATTTTACTAAACGTCGCCACAATCCTCTATTTGCAACTAGTGCTGTGGCCTCATTTAATTCCATACCTCTTATCTTTAAATCGTTAGAAACTGAGTCTAACCATCGTCGTCTTGGTCTCCCTCTACTTCTCTTACCCTCCATAACAGAGTCCATTATTATCCTAGTTAACCTATCCTCCTCCATTCGCCTCACATAACCCACCACCGAAGCCAGTTTATGCGTACAGCTTCATCCATCGAGTTAATTCCTAACTTAGCTTTCATCTCATTCCGAGTACCCTCTTGCCATTGTTTCCACCTATTTGTAACAGCAATCACTCTCGCTACTTTCATGTCTGTTACTTCTAACTTATCAATAAGATATCCAGCTTTCGCTCCTGTAAAGCAAAGTTGGTCTGAAAACAGACCGATGTAAAGATAGTTTCGTCCGGGAGCTGACTTCCTTCTTACTGTATACTGTTGAACGCAACTGCGAGCTCAACGCATTAGCTTTACTACAACTTTATTCAATCTCACTTACTATATTACCACCTTGGGAGAACACACATCCTAAATACTTGAAATTACCTATCTGTTCCTGCTTCGTATCACCAATCTGACATTCAATTCTGTTGAATTTCTTGCCTACTGACATCAATTTAGTCTTCGAAAGGTTGATTTTCATACCATACTCATTGCACCTATTTTCAAGTTCCATCAGCACAATCTGCCATTAAGACGAAGTCGTCAGCATAGGCCAGACTGGTTACTACATTTCCACCTAACTGAATCCCTCCCTGCCATTTTATACCTTTCAGCAGATGATCCATGTAAACTACGAACAACAAAGGTGAAAGATTACAGCCTTGTCTAACCCCCGTAAGTACCCTGAACCAAGAACTCATTCTACCATCGTCAACATAAATGCCTTTGATTGATTTTAATAATCTACCCTCGATCCCATAGTCACCCAGTATGGCGAACGTCTTTTCCCTCGGTATCCTGTCGTGTGCTTTCTCTAGATCGACCAAGCATACATAGAGCTGTCTATTCCTCTCGTAGCATTTTTCAATTACCTGGCGCGTACTGAAAATCTGATCCTGACAGTCCCTCTAGCTTCTAGCTGTTTCAGTGATCAGTTCAGAAAAGAGCTGAGCCTGCTCATTGCCAATAAAATCTTGTTCTGATTTAGTGTCTTTGTCTGCTACTACATAGAGTCCCCTTTCCGAACTATTCATTCTATATTATATGTCAGTTCGTACTTCTCATTGACTAGGTATGTAAAAATGCTTACTCATGCTACATTGCTCTTTTTAAATATTTTGTTTCGAAATCCACTCATTCACTTCGTTTTTTTTTTCAGTAGCGGTGTATATAGTACAATAGTAATTGTTGCATTAATAATTATTAATTAACAAATTTATTGCAATAAAATGATCATAATATATACACTTAAATACACTCAGATATACATCCATAATAATAATATATATTCAATGCGTGCAAAACATCATCAGTTATTGACACAATTGTTTCAAGCTTCCGTTTCTACGGACACATTCGATGGCATGGTATAAATCACATCGTTGGTCGCAGAAGACACATACGCAGCCTGGTCCTGGCTTGTGAAATCCCACGGTTCTGCATACCTTATGATGGAACCCGTGTACGGGAAACCTGGTCACTGTATGCCTCAGATCATATCCACCGCACGTCCAATCCCTGTTTATCATCGCATCAGTTGAGTAAAACTCATCCCATATCATAGCCCTCTTTTGATTGGAGTTCTTGTAGCAACTCCCTGTAACTCATTGTTGCTGAAAGTAGCAGTCTAAATCTTATGTCTGTAATGAAGTACTCCGGCCATTGTTGACCGCTCAGTTTTGGGCTTCTTCTGTAAACTTTGCTCCGGCCATTGTTGACCGCTCAGTTTTGGGCTTCTTCTGTAAACTATGCTCCGGTCATTGCTGATCGCTCAGTTTCGGGCTTCTTCTGTAAACTATGCTCCGGTCATTGCTGATCGCTCAGTTTTGGGCTTCTTCTGTAAACTATGATCCGGTCATTGCTGATCGCTCAGTTTTGGGCTTCTTCTGTAAAGTATGCTCCGGTCATTGTTGACCGCACAGTTTTGGGCTTCTTCTGTAAACTATGCTCCGGCCATTGCTGACCGCACAGTTTTGGGCTTCTTCTGTAAACTATGCTCCGGTCATTGTTGACCGCTCAGTTTCGGGCTTCTTCTGTAAGCTTTGCTCCGGTCATTGTTGACCGCACAGTTTTGGGCTTCTTCTGTAAACTTTGCTCCGGTCATTGCTGATCGCTCAGTTTCGGGCTTCTTCTGTAAGCTTTGCTCCGGTCATTGTTGATCGCACAGTTTCGGGCTTCTTCTGTAAACTTTGCTCCGGCCATTGTTGACCTCCAGTTGTGGGCTTCTTCTGTAAACGTTACTCCAAAGGAGTTACGAGGTGTCTTTTGTCCAGCGACGATATCTATATACATGATTGTAATTATGGGGAACAGGGTGGTGTAGCTGCTTGTCTGTCATCCCGGCGACCGCAGTTTGATTCCTGGTGTTGCTGGGGTGGCATTTTCAGTTGATAATCCCGAGGTGTCAGAAAGGGCATGCGACCTTAAATCCCCGGCCACAACTCTTTCATGGCTCAGTGCGTGAAGCGACACGGAGCAAGCAGGAAAAGCTGCAGATGATGATGATGATGATGATGATGATGATGATGATGCTTGTTGTTTAAAGGGGCCTAACATCTAGATCATCGGCCCCTAATGGTACGAAATGTAATGATAATTTAAAAGGCCAAAATCATCCACTGACCAGAATCAAAACGGGATGATGAAGAATGCATGGGTGAATATGAATTTAAGACAATCAGTGGATCCGACCCGCAATGCCCCACCACCGAGCTCGATAGCTGCAGTCGCTTAAGTGCGGCCCGTATCCAGTAATCGGGAGATAGTGGGTTCGAGCCCCACTGTCGGCAGCCCTGAAGATGATTTTCCGTGGTTTCCCACTTTCACACCAGGCAAATGCCGGGGCTGTACCTTAATTAAGGCCACGGCCGCTTCCTTCCACTTCCTAGGCCTTTCCTATCCCATCGTCGCCATAAGATATATCTGTGTCGGTGCGACGTAAAGCAAGCAGCAATGCCCCACCTTCCCAGCAACAATAATATTATTGACCAAGGGACAGCCTCTAAAGCACATTCGTGAATCGATAATGTTTGTTGTCTAAAGGGGTCCAAAATCCAGGTCAACCGCCCCTCATAATGGTACTTATCGCTCGTAAAGTACAACCATTGTGTTTGTCATGTTGCGGTACTAATCAAAAGTAGCGTAGACTCGCGGTATTCCACACATTATGGTACTACTAACAGGTAATGTAATGCGCAATGTAACACAGACCTAGGGTGTTTCTCACATTGCGACGCCAGTTACAGGTAACGCAAACATATACAGGCAACCTTCACATAAGTGGATTCGCGCTATCCCGTGGTGTTCCTCACATAGTTGGCACCGTACTAATCATAGGCAAGGCAGAACCATGGTGTCGCTCGTCCCATAGTGTCGCTCATATAGTGGCACGAATCACAGGTATGTCAAATGCATCCTGAGCACACACTGTCGCTACTGTCCGGCTCCATGGCTAAATGGTTAGCGTGCTGGCCTTTGGTCACAGGGGTCCCGGGTTCGATTCCCGGCAGGGTCGGGAATTTTAACCTTAATTGGTTAATTTCGCTGACACGGGGGCTGGGTGTATGTGTCGTCTTCATCATCATTTCATCCTCATCACGACGCGCAGGTCACCTACGGGTGCCAAATCAAAAGACCTGCATCTGGCGAGCCGAACATGTCCTCGGACACGCCATTTTATTTACTGTCGCTACTAATCACAAACATATTGTGTACCGAACATAGTGGTACTACGCGCAAGTAAAAGCGACCCATGGTGTTCCCTGCGTGGTGGTACTAATTACAAGTAATATCATGGTCCTAATTTAATCATCCCTTGGTTGCCCCTTCTAGTCGCCTCTTACGACATGCAGAGGATACCGTGGGTGTATGCTTCATCTGCGTCCCCTACCCCAGAGGGTTGTGTGTTTGGTTAGCGTAAGGTATTTTATTTCCCTCAAGTCCGTCGGCAAGCCGGTTAGGACCCCACCATCCGCCACCTGGGACACGCCACGTGGGAGTATCACCTCTCTGCTACACCAACGTAGTAGGTTTGTGGATCAGCATTTTGTAATTATACACCACCCCCTACCCCCCATCGGCCGATACTGACTACGCTACTAGTTCGAAGTGATCAAATTTATTTTCTTAATAAAATATTTCCTTGCTTGTACGATTCTGCATTGTATGTCCTCCTCCTGCCATCATTGGTTATTTTAATACCCAAGTAACAATATTCAAGTAAGTTACTTCGTTTGAGAATTAATTTCTTAATCTAGGGCCCATGAGTGTTTCCTAATTCAGTAACTGAAGAGTGATTTTACATAATGATACAGCCACAGCACACAACACAATGTTATTTGTATTATGGAGGTTTATTCCAAAGTTAGGCCGTCGTAGTGCAGAGCTTCTTTCGTCATTTCTGAAAGAATGTGGGTTTTCCAACCTGTTCCAATAATAACCTTCCCTTGCTGCCACTCACAACAATCAACAAGGCTTTTGAAATAATTAGCCAGTTCTGAGAACAGAGTAGTCGGCGAAGATGCGATAACAAAGACATCCTCCTTATCTAAACTCTAAATACTGAAGTTACGAGCCTGTTTATAACTTTCGGCAGTCAGTGTAGCGAAGTAGGCCTACGATTGACGGTTGAGTTGTAAATAAAATGGTCCTAAATGGTCCTAGGAAGGAGATTATTTCTTAATATTGTGACAGCGTGTTTTGGTTACTAAAATTGGAATATGTATTTCTTGTGTGCGTGTGTATGTGTGTTCGTACCATATAAGTGTATTACTTTAATTTCTTCGAATTTGAAAACTAAATTGTGTAACATTATTATTATTATTATTATTATTATTATTATTATTATTATTATTATTATTATTAGTATTATTATTATAGCTGCCTCTGTCGATCAGTGGTAGAGTGTCGGCCTCCGGATCCCAACATAGCGGGTTCAAACCCGGCAGAGGTAGTCGGATTTTTGAAGGGCGGAAAAAAGTCCATTCGACACTCCATGTCGTACGATGTCGGCATGTAAAAGATCTCTGGTGACACATTTGGTGTTTACCCGACAAAATTAATTAAATCTCAGCCACAGACGCCCAAGAGAGTTTCAGTTTACTCGGTCTGCCATCTAGTGGGCCTAGGGTAAAACGGAACGTCGAAATTGACGAGCAGACAGCCAGATGGCGTCAACTTGAAATGTCTGCACACGGTAGCTGAGGCCATACGATTATTATTATTATTATTATTATTATTATTATTATCATCATCATCATCATCATCATCATCATCATCATCATCATCATCATCATCATCATCATCATCATCTGTTTACCCTCCAGGTTCGGCTTTTCCCTCGGACTCGCGAGGGATCCCACCTCTACCGCCTCAAGGGCAGTGTCCTGGAGCTTCAGACTCTTGGTCGGGGGATACAACTGGGGAGAATGACCAGTACCTCGCCCAGGCGGCCTCACCTGCTATGCTGAACAGGGGCCTTGTGGAGGATGGGAAGATTGGAAGGGAGAGACAAGGAAGAGGGAAGGAAGCGGCCGTGGCCTTAAGTTAGGTACCATCCCGGCATTCGCCTGGAGGAGAAGTGGGAAACCACGGAAAACCACTTCGAGGATGGCTGAGGTGGGAATCGAACCCACCTCTACTCAGTTGACCTCCCGAGGCTGAGTGGACCCCGTTCCAGCCCTCTTACCACTTTTCAAATTTTCGTGGCAGAGCCGGGAATCGAACCCGGACCTCCGGGGGTGGCAGCTAATCACGCTAACCACTACACCACAGAGGCGGACATTATGATTATTATTATTATTATTATTATTATTATTATTATTAGTATTATTATCCTCGTTGCTGTTCATTGTTATAAACATTAACAACCTTGTACCACAAAATAAACTTGCAAATTTTCTTGCCAGGAAACGAGGGGCCCATTTTCAATTATTGCGGGTTGGGGGGGTGGGGGGGGGGCGAGCTTCTTAGCGCTGCTACTGTATATAAATAATTAAATCTTTGAGCAATGTGTAGATATGTGTGTCAAACTATGAAGCCAAAAGTAGCGCAATAACAGTGAAAGTATTACAACACAGAAAACTAAATCTGGCATAAGCGGTAACGGACATGCAACTTGCTCCATTAGTACGAACAGCCGTAATGATGGTTTCACAACAAAGGAGGAAATAATTTTACAGCAAAAAAAACAAAAACAAACAACTGACTAGTAACGGCAAGTGCCTTGATTTATTTTACCAAGGAGCCGCCCGGAAAGAGAAGGGAATTAGATGACGAAACTACAGTACACACAGCAGCATGTGGTGAAGAGAGCGCCAAGTTACCGCCCATATTAATGCTAACATTCCACGATGATGGTGAAGTCGCAGACGTCGACATGCATGTCGTCTGGCGGAGATGGCTACACAATGATAACTTTAATAAGTACAAATAGTCAAGGTCTGCTATACTCCAGTAACGAGAAGGCAGCCATGATTGGTTTGCACGCAATGGCTTCCGCCCCAAGGCGGAGATATTGGAGGCTTTGGAAACAAAAACCGAGCGTGCACAACACAAAATACACATGTTTCTTACTGAACAGGAGATAACTGGATTTTGGCGGATTCTACCTGATATTTCTACGCTGCCACCACCGGAGGCCCGGGTTCGATTCTCGGCTCTGCCACGAAATTTGAAAAGTGATACGAGGGCTGGAACGGGGTCCACTCAGCCTCGGGAGGTCAACCTGGAAGTGGTTTTCCGTGGTTTCCCACTTCTCCTCCAGGCAAATGCCGGGATGGTATCTAACTTACGGCCTCGGCCGCTTCCTTCCCTCTTCCTTGTCTATCCTTTCCAAACTTCCCATCCCCCCCACAAGGCCCCTGTTCAGCATAGCAGGTGAGGGCGGCTGGGCGAGGTACTGGTAATTCTCCCCAGTTTTATCTCCGATCCAAAGTCTGAAGCTCCAGGACACTGCCCTTGAGGCGGTAGTGGTGGAATCCCTCGCAGAGTCCGAGGGAAAAATCAACCCTGGAGCGTAAACAGATTAAGACGAATAATAATAATAATAATAATAATAATAATAATAATAATAATAATAATAATAATAATAATAATAATATGATGATGATGATGATTTCTACGCATTTATAGTTGAACAATACAGGGTGGCAACAAAGTTCCATTACCCCTATGTGAATTATTGTAAACGTATATGTTAATGTTGAAAATCTTTCTCAGCAAAGGAGGTGTCCTCATACTAAGGTAAACGTAAAATTAAGCACTTTCCTCAATTGTACTGAAAGTTGAGGACTAAAGTGTCCGGAGAGGTTTCAAATTGCGAGTCTTGGATAGGTCTATCAAGCTAACAAAACAAATTTCGAAAAGCACTTCCGGTCTAAAAGCATTTCGTAAAAACTGCCCAAAATCGCTTGTTTCTGTACTCGTTTTCGTTTTAATTCAAATCCTAACCAAACTTACTTCTGTAATGTGTTCCTTGGCGCAATACCCTCAGGCGTTTTTTAAATATTTTCTGAAAAATATTCCCACCGAATGTAGTTGTAAGGGCTTACGTGAAACTCTGTATTGACTCACATTACAGCTCGTAGTGGTGCTTAAGTGAAACAATGCATTCACTCACATTAGCGCTCGTGGTGGTGCTTAAGTGAAACAATGCATTCACTCACATTAGCGCTCGTGGTGGTGCTTAAGTGAAACAATGCATTCACACACATTAGCGCTCGTAGTGGTGCTTAAGTGAAACAATGTATTCACACACATTAGCGCTCGTAGTGGTGCTTAAGTGAAACAATGCATTCACACACATTAGCGCTCGTGGTGGTGCTTAAGTGAAACAATGCATTCACGCACATTAGCGGTCGTGGTGGTGCTTAAGTGAAACAATGCATTCACACACATTAGCGCTCGTAGTGGTGCTTAAGTGAAACAATGCATTCACACACATTAGCGCTCGTGGTGGTGCTTAAGTGAAACAATGCATTCACGCACATTAGCGTTCGTGGTGGTGCTTAAGTGAAACAATACATTCACACACATTAGCGGTCGTAGTGGCAGAAAAGGCAAACTGTTAATCTAATCGACCGTATAACTATGATAAGAAAAGGACTGTAATTTTTAGGAATTAATAAAGGAAACATTCTGATACTTTATTATACTTTATTTGCCTAAATTCGTGGCTAATATCCCTATATCAAAATATATATCAGTATTACGAACCCTGTAACGCTCATATTACGATTCACGTTATTTCCTTGCTGAACGCCCCAATTTCTGCATCGCCAACGTGTTCCGACGTCATCTGTTATTTCAGACACACTTGATAACCAATTATTGCTGTCGACATGCGACTATGCTGATTTCCTTGTCGGCGGTCTACTTCACTTCTGTGAAATATCAGTGAGTCAGTCGTGGATGGATGAACGGAAAAAAATACTAAAGACTAAGCACAGTTCTTCTGATGAATAGCATGACCCGCCGCAGTAATGTACAGTAATGGGTTTTGTATCGATTGCTGTAGTGGAATGTTTAGGGAGATCGCTACATGATGCACGAAGTGCAAAATGCAGGGTCAGGTAGCCGAGATTGACACGCAACAACAAACCACGAAAAAAATAATATGACGCGAAGCGAGTTACACTCTGCAAGTGTAAGTTAAACATAAAACTATGTTCGACAATTCGAAACAATCCACTGCCCCAACCCTTCAGGAAATCAACTCAATGTTGAAAACATCCTAGGGATATGAGCTACGAATTTTAGGTAATAATGTATGAGAATATATTCTTTATTTATTTCTAAAAATTACAATCTTTTCTTAATCATCGTTATGCGGTCGATTAGATTAGCAGTTTACCCTTGTCGACCTCTACGACCGCTAATGTGAGTGAATACATTCTTTTACTTAAGCACCACTACGAGCGCTAATGTGAGTCAATGCAGAGTTTCACTTAAGGACCACTACGACCGCTAATGTGAGTCAATGCAGAGTTTCACTTAAGGACCACTACGACCGCTAATGTGAGTCAATGCATTGTTTCACTTAAAGCACCACTACGAGCGCTAATTGAGTCAATGCATTGTTTCACTTATGCACCACTACGAGAGCTAATGTGAGTCAATGATTTGTTTCACTTAAAGCACCATTACGAGCGCTAATGTGAGTCAATGCATTGTTTCACTTAAAGCACCACTACGAGCGCTAATGTGAGTCAATGCATTGTTTCACTTATGCACCACTACGAGAGCTAATGTGAGTCAATGCATTGTTTCACTTAAAGCACCATTACGAGCGCTAATGTGAGTCAATGCATTGTTTCATTTAAAGCACCACTACGAGAGCTAATGTGAGTCAATGCATTGTTTCACTTAAAGCACCATTACGAGCGCCAATGTGAGTCAATGCAGAGTTTCACTTAAGGACCACTACGACCGCTAATGTGTGTGAATGCATTGTTTCACTTAAGCACCACTACGACCGCTAATGTGTGTGAATGCATTGTTTCACTTAAGCACCACTACGAGCGCTAATGTGAGTCAATGCATTGTTTCACTGATGCACCACTACGAGCTCTAATGTGAGTCAATGCAGAGTTTCACTTAAGCATCACTACGAGCTCTAATGTAAGTCAATGCAGAGTTTCACTTAAGCACCACTACGAGCTCTAATGTAAGTCAATGCAGAGTTTCACTTAAGCACCTCTACGAGCTCTAATGTGAGTCAATGCAGAATTTCACTTAAGCCATTATAACTACATTCGGTGTACACATTTAAAAAATTAAAAAAAAAAGCATCTGATGGTATTGAACCAAGGAACACATAATAAACAGAATTATGTAAATAAGTTAAATGGCTAGGATTTGATTAAAAAAGAAAACTAGTAAAGAAACAAGTGATTTTAGGATGTTTTTTCCCGAACTGCATTTAGGTTACGATTTTTTTTCTTTTTTTTTTAGTTTGACAGAGCTGTCCTAAAGTTACACTTTGAAACCTTTACGGGTCATTTAGACCTTCAACGTTCGGCGCAATCGAGGAAATTGCTTAATTTTACGTTTTTCGTAGTATGGGGACTCCTACATTGTCGACGATAGCTCAGTCCGGTGGTATTTGAAGGTGCTCAAATACGTCAGCCTCGTGTCGGTAGATTTACTGGCATGTAAAAGAATTCCCGCGGGACTAAATTCCAGCACCCTTGGCGTCTCTGAAAATCGTAAAAGTAGTTAGTGAGACGTAAAGCCAACATTATTATTATTATTATTATTATTATTATTTATTATTATTATTATTATTATTATTATTATTATTATTATTATTATTATATTACTACCTAGTTTGTCTGCTAAGAAATGTTTACGACATTAACACCGTTATATAATAATAATAATAATAATAATAATAATAATAATAATAATAATATGTCCACAGAATCTTAACCTGCCTGTTCTAATGTCTCTGCTAATATTTGTGAACAAGCTGAATTCTACGAAAACAGGAGTAAAGCCAAAATAGACACAATGAAATGGATTGACGAAATCAAAACCGATTTGAAACGGGCACGTATTACACCAGCAGATGTCCAAAACAGGGTGAAATGAAAATGAAATGGCGTATGGCTTTTTTAGTGCCGGGAGTGTTCGAGGTCTTTCGATTTGACTTCCATAGGCGACCTGCGTGTCGTGATGAGGATAAAATGATGATGAAGACGACACATACACCCAGCCCCGTGCCAGCGAAATTAACCAATTACGGTTAAAATTTCCGACGCTGCCGGGAATCGAACCCGGGACCCCTGTGACCAAAGGCCAGCACGCTAACCATTTAGCCATGGGAACGGACTGAAACAGAGTAATCTTCCGATACAAAATTCACAAATGGCAAGTTGACCAAGAGGAAAGACCAAAGAAGAAGACTGGAACAACCTGCTCTGAAGACAGAAAGGAAGCTCACAGTGAACGGATAAAAGAAATATGGGCACAAAGGGAGGCAAATACACACCTCTAAGTACTTTGTGTATTCCTAATACAGTGTGAAAATCGATATCTCGAACCTCGATTGCTCGAATTTTCAGCATCTCGAAGTAACTTAAATTTCCCGGCCGTTTGTCCTTTTCTTCTCTATTACTCGAAATTCGGTAACATGAATTTCTCGATTTATAATTAAAGTGATGCAGTAAAATACTTTTTGTATATTTTTAAGTACTGTTAAAAATGTATTCAGTATAAGCCCGTACATACATATGATTCAATTATGTGCTATACATGCTCAAAAACGATATTCTCTATATCTCGAAGTTTCGATAACTCGATAACTCCCGAGGTAATTCGGGATATTGAGGTTCAATTGTAATAGCAAATACAGTAGAGAAAATTCGCGACAATCTGCGAGATATCGAGGGACAGCGATTAGAGCCCTATCCAGCGGAGTGACCTGGGTTTACTGATTCTCTCATAAAAACACGTGCATTTGTTTGTGAACTTTTTGGCGTTATTTATGCGTTTGCACTAAGTTCATATAAGTAAATAGTAGCGTGTGTCATTCCTTTATATCTCCTCTCAATATGAGTGAAAAGATATGTACTGTGTTTGGCTGCAATAACTATGAAGTCTTCCGTTTCCCTCGTGACAAGAAAATGTAAGTAAATATTGTGTTTGCATATATATTCTTCCAGTTACAAAGAGATTTTAATAGTACTTCCTAAACTTATGACCTGCGCGACCCATATTTTAACTGGCTTAAAATATAATAAGCTTATTTTATTGTATAGTGCAGCAGTTAACCTTCATTACCGATGTGTTGTTGTAGGTGTGATCTATGGGGTTTGATTTAATTTAGGAAAATGCATATGCGTATGTGTGTGGCTGGTTGTGTTCCAAGTTACCCTAATTGGAATGCCGTAATGCGTTGTCAAGCACTGAAGAAAATATAGGTGACTTAAGAAATGTACATATTTTGTAGAAACAATATGATGAAGCATATTTGCTTTACCCTAATAGTAATGGCAAGTATTGCTTATAGGGAAATATTGAATGTTTGTGAGGCTAAATTTATAGATTTTCTTTCTGTTATTAAGCTTCAAGTTAAGATAAAATTTGTCCAGCTCTTAATATTAATTCATTGAATTATGTATGTAAGGAATGTGCCGATATTTTTATTGACGGGTGTCTTAATGTGATGAAACAATTTTTAATGAGAAAAAAAAGACATATCTAGCCGTGAAAGTTCAGGCAGGAATGCTAAAGCTAAAAAAGTAATGCATAAATGAAAGATCAAGCACTTTCACAGCAGTCCATTTCACATCTTGATTATACGTCTAATTAGAGTCTTTAAATAATAACCTTTTAAATAATATGCTTCATTCATTTATCCATAATTGCTTTAGCAACTTTGAAGTTAATATCTTAATAACACTTTCTTTCTAGACGTAATTTATTTTATACATTTCCGTATATGCACTTCCATTAATATTTGAATTTAGCGCGAATTTCCAGGTCACGCCACTAGGAGCGCCACTTGCGAATTGTCTCCCATTTTAACAAGGCTAAATACGGAAGTGTCGCGTATTGTCTCTACTGTATTTGATAATAGGGTTATTCGCATATAATGTAAATGGAAATGACATTTCAACTGACGAGGAACACCTACAACGAAAAATGTTCTATCTTGTGGGCTAAACTAAGGCATCTAGATACTGTTTTAAAACCTAAGTTGTTGTATACAGCAGAAACATTGGATTTGATTGGAATATTCTGGGCCTAAATGTAAAAAATGGGGAGAAGTACTTCAAATCTAACACAGCATTGTATCAAAGAACAGAAGGAGTGGTTGAACTGAGAAAGAGTTCTATGAACAATGTTGTTGAGGATGGACAAAAATAGACTAACGAAGAGAATCTTTGAATTCATAAGGAAGAGAAAAACAAGAGCCGAAATGGTTTCGAGAAGAGAGGTTGGACTTTACGAGGAGGGAGGTCACGGAAGATGATATAATGGATAGGAATCGAATTAGACAAATCGTGAAAAAGTTCGACGGTATCCAGGAGACACTAGGGAGAAAAGTTAGATTCGATAGTGAAGGCAGAGAAGGCTATTATAAAAAGTAATGCAAAGATTGTCAAACGTGGTCCACAGATGGCCGAAACGAATGCAAATAATAATAATAATAATAATAATAATAATAATAATAACAATAATAATAATAGTAATAATAATAATAATAATAATAATAATAATAATAATAATAGTCCGACTCATTGGCTGAATGGTCAGCGTTGAGGCCTTCGGTTCAGAGGGTTCCGGGTTCGATTCCCGACCAGGTCGGGAATTTTAATCACGTCTGATTAATTCTTCTAACCCGGGGACTGGGTGTTTGTGCTTGTCCCCACACTTTCCTCTTCATATTCAGAGAACGCACTACACTACCAACCACCATAGAAACTCGCAATAGTTATTACAACCCTCCAGCGACACAGATGTGGGATAAGCGGTAGAAATAAATAATAATAATAATAATAATAATAATAATAATAATAATAATAATAATAATGTGAAAAAGCTTCAAAGTGAAATCCATTTGTGAGAAAGTAATCAAATCGCGCTTATGTTGGTTAAGTCATGTTAAGAGAAGGTCTGAAGACTGTATGACACGAAGGTGTTCCTGCCCTTTTAAGGCGTTCCCCTTAGGCGGCATATCCACCTCCGCAGTGTGGGGAAAGAAAACTTCCCAAATAGGATGTCACGAAGAGTCCTAGCTAAAAAAAAAAAAAAAAAAAAAAAAAAAAAAAAAAAAAAAAAAAGAAATTGGGTTGACCGTTGATTTCGTGGGAGACCTTAACCAACAAAGACTTTCAAGAAATGAGTAGGCCTACTACACACTGTAGAAAAAATGTAATCGGCTTATTATGATTGTATCTGCAATTTTAGAGATTTCCTGTGATTTCTTTTTTATCTAAATTCCATTTTCGCATTTTGGTCCTAGGATTTTTCTCTCCTGTATTTTCATGTATTTTTTTATTTGTGATCTGCCGCCATTTACCAGAGTTTTGGATGTGTAAAATGTTTCTGGTTTGATGATCCAAAGGAAAGCAGCTCGATTTGTTCTGAGTGATTTCCGACAAAAGAGTAGCGTTACAAAAATGTTCCCAAGTTTGGGCTGGGAAGACTTGGGAGAAAGACGAGGAGTTGCTTGACTACGTGATATTGTTGTAACTAAAAAGACGCACACACGAAATGTTGTCAATTGTGTACGCTGTTTTTATTTACAGATTACATACCGTACACATTATACACACACATTGATGAACCGCCATCTTGAAAACTTGACTGCTACGAAAAGGAAGAATACTATCACAACATCATGTCAACGTACTACCAACGCAACAAAATCACAACATGAATTCAAATACTCGATTAACGACGTGCACTCACAACCCAACTCGCTAACACCTCTCAAGGCTGCCTCTTTATATACGTTGCCTGGCCAGGCTTCTAGAAGAATATGACACAACATGTTTTCTCGTAACACAGCACGGTTTAACGTAATTTCTAGAGTCTCCACTAACCTATTCACAAATGGATCGAATGTTCTGTAACTCTCTAGTGACAACATGTGTTGTTCTGGACTATTACCGTGAATTGCACAACACTACACTGGATTTATACATCATATTTACAGGTAATTAAATTATATACTATTAATTACGTGTTCTTACATTAAATAAACTCATTAATATACATACTGCCAGGGGCGAAGCGTCAGGGGAGACAGGGTAGACAGCGTGTACCCTTAACATTTTGTGAAAGAAATATTGTCTAGTTAATTCAATTACTTTTTAGAACATTAATTATTTCCAGATTCGTGACGTTATTGAATTCCCCGCTTTTCTTATTTTCGTCTCACTTCGGCAATGCTAAGGCTCGCGTTAGTTACACGAAGCACGTAGGCGAAAGTAGACGCTGTCCATTCTGTGTATTTTCCCTTTGATTTTCAAAGCTTTCAGATAGAGCAACACTAACGCTATCTGTAGGTTCTGACTGTGGAACTATGACTTTCCGATAGCGAGATGTCTCCGCCCAGTAGACAGACTCACCAGCGTCTCTTCTTGCTCCCATTGGCTAGTATTTGGATCTCTCTGATTAAGGTGCTCTTTTAGACATGCTTTTAATGTTATTAATTTGAATTTACTTCATTATAAGACACGTCTAAAAATAAATTAATAATATTTAAATACGAAGTAGAGTAAACTTACACCTAATAAATGAATGTCAGCATCAAAACCCTTCAAGTACGTGCATTTTCTTGCCCGCCAATATTAGTTGCGGTATTATAACCCCAACAACTATTGGCTTCCAGTCTTAATAAGCTACTCCAGAGTACGCATACGGAAAACATTGCTTAACTTGATGCTGTATATTCCGTTAAAGTCAGTTTCTAGTGAACGCGCTATGAGTGCATTCAAATGAATTAAAACGTAGTTAAGGAATTGGATGACCAACCAGAGACTGTCTAACTTGGGAACTCTAGCTATAGAGAAGAAATTTCTGTGGAATTTTAGCAAGACGCCTGACTTCAAGACGAGAGTAATAGATATACAGTATTTGCCGAAATGAAGGACAGGCGAATTAAACTCATTTACAAGAATATTGTTTAAGGTGATTTGTACGAACAACTATTTATTTCTTATTTCTCTTATTAAATCTACATAACAATGAACTATATTGCTATTTTTATTCGAAAAGTATGTTATTTCACAACTCCCGCGTCCTATTTCGTATATATTTAAAAATAAAGCAAGTGCACGTAGGGTTATAGGTTGTTATAGGGTTTGTCTTATTTTCAGAGTCATTAATATAATACTGAATACAGATGCATGCGTCGAAAACAAAATTCCATATAATAATATTATTAAAACAGTTTAAATAAAAGAAATATCTGTCTACCCCCTTACTTAGTTCGCGCTTCGCCACTGCATACTGCAGACGTGTCGTGACATAACCTCACATGTGTTTTTTTTTTTTTTGTTATTTGCTTTACGTCGCACCGACACAGATAGGTCTTATGGCGACGATGGGACAGGGAAGGGCTAGGAGTGGGAAAGAAGCAGCCGTGGCCTTAATTAAGGTACAGCCCCAGCATTTGCCTGGTGTGAAAATGGGAAACCACGGAAAACCATCTTCAGGGCTGCCGACAGTGGGGCTCGAACCCACGATCTCCCGAATATTGGATACTGGCCGCAATTAAGCGACTGCAGCTATCGAGCTCGGTACATGTTTTGTTACGACCACGATTTATACCAAACAAAGTCCGTACATAACTACATAAATGATGATAATAATTACAATAATAACCATAATAATAATAATAATAATAATAATAATAATAATAATAATAATAATAATAATCGATCTCGATATTTTTATTTATTTCCCCATGGGTTAGAGAATTGTATCCAAGTTATACTAGTCCATTACACTTGCATCAGTATGTTCCGAGCTATCAGTGGAGAGATGGCGTGGAATGACATTAGTAGACGAATAAGTTTGAGCGGTGCTTTTAAAAGTAGGAAAAATCACAATTTGAAAATAAATTTGGAATTCTAGAGGACAAATTAGGGCAATTATTCGTTTACAGCAAGAGAAGTTAGGGACTGGAATAATTTACCAAGGGAGATGTTCAATAAATTTCCAATTACTTAAAAAGATGCTAGGAAAACAACTGATAGGAAACCTGTCACCTGGGCGACTGCCCTAAATGCAGATCAGTAGCGATTGATTATTATTATTATTAATTTCCAAGATGAAAAATGAGAGCAGCACTTGGTTATGTGGAAAAGTTGCGAGGCCAGCTGGGGCATCGCGTGATAATTCAAAAGCTACGTAATTCTCAACGTGAAAGCTCAGCAATTTTAAAGACAAGGTTGCAATATATTATGTTCTTATATTCTTATTACCCAGCGGGTAATCTTTTACAAAAAGTTACTTTCAAGTTAGCCATTTCCAAGTAATAAATAGAATAAATAAATAAACTCGCATTTTGCGCCTTCTTTTGTCTTCCGATCACGCACGCCTGTTTGGTTTTGTGAGCTGCATGCTATTACGGCCCCGCTTTCTACAAGAAGCAAGCAGGCAAAATTTCGCTGTCATTCCAGAGGCCTTGCTTGTTTGTGTGACAAGTGTGAGTAGCATGATACTCGCACCTTCTCTCGCTGACCACTTTACAAGTGGAGGGAGAGAGAAAGAGAATAAGCGTACTTTTTCAAGAATTATTGTCTCCATGGTTATCGTACAAGGTCAGGCCACCCATCCGTCTTTTTGTCTTTGAGAGAGCAGGTTATGGGTCCGTTCTCTTCAAAGTGGACAATGAAGAGTGCAAAGCCCTTTTACTAGGGACCTGACAGAAGGCGTGGCCTCCTCCATCTTTTCCAAGTACTGAAAATCACTTCACAGGTATAGCTCACCTTCGGTGCCTTCGTTCTTTTTTTTTTCTTTTTCTTTTTTTTTTTCTAAGCCATCAATTTTGGAAGAATCGGTCCTGGCCGACCTTTCATGTTGGAAAGACTGAACCATCTAAGTCATGGCGTAAAAACGACCCGAAATGCGTAGTGTATATTCAGTATAAGCTCTAATAAACACGTAAAAGCAAGCCATGCGGTATGGACCGTATAGCCGAAAACTTGCATCCGAAAGACGGTGGATTCGAAGTCAATTGTGTGCCAGGTTAAGTAGTCTAAGGATTTTATTAAAAAAATATTTGGGTTTTGGTTCCCTTCAACCATATAGCCAGCAAACCATTAAAAGTTCACAAGTCACACAATATAATTAATTAATTAATTAATTAATTAATAAGAAATGGCATAAATGGTAGACAGAACCTGAAACCGTCTCTTTCACTCCACAAACTCCCTGGATGTTCTAATGTTCATTTTTTTTTTTAACATGACTCACCAGGCGAACTGGACGTGTGGTTAGAGGGCGTGCGGCTGTGAGCTTGCATCCAGGAGATAATGGGTTCAAATCCCATTGTCGGCAGCCCTAAAGATGGTTTTCCGTGGTTTCCCGTTTTCACACCAGACTGTACCTTAATTAAGGCCATGGCCACTTCCTTCCAACTCCTAGGCCTTTCCTATCCCATCGTCGCCATAAGACCTATCTGTGTCGATGCGACGTAAAGCCACTAGCGCTAAAATGACTCAAATAATACAAATGACTGATAAAATAAAGAGCGGTGAAAAAGACACAAATGATATATTTAAAACACTATGTTTGAGAAATTGGGCTGAAGTCGCTTATACTCTCTGTTTGACAGGAGAAAGAAGAACTGGCACGCTCGCTGGAGACAGTCTCTTTCACACCACACACTCCTTGGGATGTTCTGACATTCACAATTCATGATTTGCACTTTTACTACTAAACGTTTTCATTCCTCCCCTGAAGGGGGAGGCGGGCCTCTTAGATGGTTACGCCGTCTCTCAGGCCGGGAGATTTGTTACGGTGAAGGAGATGTGCGGAGGTGAGGGAGTGGGCGACCGTGGCCTATACTACGAACTGACCCGGCATTCGCCTTAGTGCAGGAGAATGGAAAACCACGGAAAACCATTCTCAGGACAGTTATGAAGAGAGAAAAAAAAGAGAACCTGAATATCAAATTTCATTTAATCGTTCACCAGCATTAGATGGCAAAAAATGAACTTTCTTAATCAATTAAGGCCACGGCCGCTTCCTTCCAATTCCTAGGCCTTTCCTATCCCATCGTCGCCGTAAGACCTATCTGTGTCGGTGCGACGTTAAGCAACTCGTAAAAAAAAAAAAAAAAAAACATGTAGACGTCAGTCCCATTAATATTTAAAATTAGGCTACAATTCATAAAGGACAATTTTCAAGGTTACCTTGCAGCTAGTAATCCCGGCATGATATTAGTAAAAAGGGGGAAAAAAAAAGAAAGAATGTAGAATATGTCCGTTACAGTATAATAGACTACATATTTTACCGAGCAATTTGGCTGTACGATTATGGTCGCGCAGCTATGAGCTTGCTATTCGGGAGATAGCGGGTTCGAATCCCACCGTCAGCAGCCCTGAAGATGCTTGTCCGTGGTTTCCCACTACCACACCAGGCAAATACTGGGGCTGTACCTTAATTAAGGCCACGACCGCTTCCTTACCACTCCTAGCCCTTTCCCAACCTTCGATGTCTTCGAGCGACGTTAGAAACAAGTATCAATCAATCAATCAATCAATCAATCAATCAATCAATCAATCAATCAATCAATCAATCAATCAATCAAGACCTGCATTTATTAAAAATGCCAAGATGACAGATTCCCTATCTGTTGTTTCCCTAGCCTTTTCTTACATTATTTCAAAGAAATTGGATTTTTATTTAACATCTTCCTTGGTAAGTTATTCCAATCCCTAACTCCCCTTCCTATAAACGAATATTTGCCCCAATTTGTCCTCTTGAATTCCAACTTTATCTTCATACTGTGATCTTTCCTACTTTTAAAGACACCACTCAAACTTATTCGTCTACTGATGTCCTCCCACGCCATCTCTCCTCTGACTGCTCGGAACATACCATTTAATCAAGCAGCTCGTCTCCTTTCTCCCAAATCTTCCCAGCCCAAACTTTGCAACATTTCTGTAACGCTACTCTTTTGTCGGAAATCGCCGGAACAAATCGAGCTGCTTTTCTTTGGATTGTTTCCAGTTCTTGAATCAAGTAATCCTGGTGAGGGTCCCATACACTGGAACCATACTCTAGTTGGGGTCTTAGCAGAGACTTATATGCCCTCTCCTTTACATCCTTACTACAACTCCTAAATACCCTCATAACCATGTGCAGAGATATGTACCCTTTATTAACAATCATTTTTATGTGATTACCCCAATGAAGATCTTTCCTTATATTAACACATAGGTACTTACAATGATCCCCAAAAGGAACTTTCACCCCATCAACGCAGTAATTAAAACTGAGAGGACTTTTCCTATTTGTGCAACTCACAACCTGACTTTTAACCCCGTTTATCATCATACCATTGCCCACCGTCCATCTCACAACACTACCGAGGTCACCCTGCAGCCGCTCACAGTCTTGTAACTTATTTATTACTCTGTACAGAATAACATCATCTGCAAACAGCCTTATCTCTGATTCCACTTGTTTACACATATCATTGATATATATAAGAAAACAAAGGTCCAAAAATACTGCCTTGAGGAATTCCCCTCTTAATTATTGCAGGGTCAGATAAAGCTTCACCTACACTAAATCTGTGAGATCTACTGTAATTTCTAGATATAGTATATAGCAACCCATTCAGTCACTCTTTTGTCAATTCCAATTGCATTCATTTTTGCCAGTAGTATCCCATGATCCACCCTCTCAAATGTTTTAGGCAGGTCAATCATCAAACAGTCCATTTGACCTCCTGAATCCAAGATATCTGCTATATCTTGTTGGAATCCAACAAGTTGAGCTTCGGTGGAATAACCTCCCCTAAAGCCGAACTGCCTTCTACCGATCCAGTTATTAATTTCGCAAACATGTCTAATATAATCAGAAATAATGCCTTCCCGAAGCTTACATGCAACGCATGTCTAGCATTATGACTATCACCCTTTCCCTTATACACAGGAACTACTATAGCAACTCTCCATTCATTCAGGATAGCTCCTTCATGCAAGCAATAATCAAATAAGTACTTCAGATATGGTACTATATCCCAACCCTTTGTTTTTAGTATATCCGCAGAAACTGTATGTTTAGCGACACTGAATCGAACCCTTCAGTTAGAAAATAACTATAAATCACTACTTTCAGTATTAACAGGAGAGAAAAAATAAGATTGTAGCCTTAGTGTATAAACTTACGTGGCAGAGACTATAAATCACGTAGTAGGATTCATTCTCGATTTTCTAGACCAAGAAAGTGAACGCTGGACCAAACTCTGCCACTTGGCTGGCCACAGTATTCTTGAACACGCTGTATCGAGGGAGAAGGTTTCACACCTCTAGGATGTGCCAGTCACAGACCGCGCGAGGTGTTGCATAATTTAGATGGCGCCTCGTACAAAGTGTCAACCAGGCAGACAAGTGATCGGTGATGAGCAGATAGAGGACAGCCGGACAATAGGACACATCTGTAGGGACGTGATCTGTGTTCTTATACACCAACCACTCAAACACACACACACTCTACATTAAACAACATGTCCCTATATCGGAATAATAATAATAATAATAATAATAATAATAATAATAATAATAATAATAATAATAATCTCACGTCGTTGCGTATCAGAATCATTATTATCTCGTTAAAAACGTTAAACAAAATTGTAAACTTTATATTTAATTCCATAGGACTGTTGAATTTTATCTCCTTTCATGTTCCACGAGTTACAATTCGCAAGAACACAGTATTTCACGTTCAAAGATGCACAACATCTCATCACTTGAATTCACAATTTATTAAAATACTAGTTTTTACAACATGTTTTCTGAAGGAATAGCTGTATTTTTAGAATCTCACACTGTCATTAAAACACCTTTAAAGGCCAGTGTTCCTAATTTATAAATACAGACTTTTTAAATAATCTGTGCTCCTTTATGTATCTTTTATAGATACTTATTACTTTAATTATATCTTTGTTTTAAGTCCCATATTTTCATGGTATATTCCGGCTCCATGGCTAAATGGTTAGCGTGCTGGCCTTTGATCACAGTGGTCCCAGGTTCGATTCCCGGCAGGGTCGGGAATTTTTAACCATCGTTGGTTAATTCCGCTTGGACAGGGGCTGGGTTTATTTGTCGTCTTCATCATCATTTCATCCTCATCACGACGCGCAGGTCGCCTACGGCAGTCAAATCAAAAGACCTGCACCTGGCGAGCCGAACTGTTCAGACACATTCCGGCACTAAAACCTATACGCCATTTCATGGTATAGAAACATAACTGATGTACTTTAGATCGATATTTTCCCCATATATGTATAAATAAATAAATAAATAAATAAATAAATAAATAAATAAATAAATAAATAAATAATACATCGAATCCCAATGTCGGCAGCCCTGACGATGGTTTTCCGTGGTTTTCCCATTTTCAAACCAGGGAAATGCTGGGGCTGTACCTTAACTAGGCCACGGCCGCTTCCTTCCCCCTCACTGATCTCTATACATGGATTGCTGATGGCAGCTCTCCGCTGCAGGAGAAAGTACACCAAGTTGAGCGCGCGGTCCGCCATGTTGGCGTGCCCAACCTATAGAGCATCCAGAGTTAAGAAAAGACTACAGGCCTTATGGGCCTGCTGCCTTCCACTGTTGCCATACTCGCTCACTCAGCGCGGCTCGGACACTGCTTGCGAAATACAGTCATGACATAAAATTATACAACGCTTGGTACAGCTGTTGCAAGACTAATAATAATATAAATGCCAGATTATCTCCAGTCATTAATGAAATTTCGTTTTGCCAAAACGTTTCTAAGGATAATAGCCCACTGACTGTATCATTCGAAATAGAGGAAGAGTTTGAACATGCAGGGATGCGAACTAAATAATAATAATAATAATAATAATAATAATAATAATATGCAAACATGCAGGGATGCGAACTAAATAATAATAATAATAATAATAATAATAATAATAATAATAATAATAATAATAATTTTTTTTTACGAGGGATTGTGGAAAATCTTCAAAAAGACACTTGTGAAGGGTCCGCACTCCACAAGTGTGTGGGATTCTTACCCACTAAAAACCACACACCCTTTTCCCACGATGTGTATCATCACCCCGGAACCGCTCTCGCATTACTTCAGGGTGATATCGTGCTTTGTCTTTCAGACGTCTTCTTTCTTCATTTCTCCTTTACGAACGTTCGTATGCTTCCAAATCCTTCTTCTTCTGACGAAGGACATTCTCCACGTACACTGCCACGCGATCCCAGGATTCCTGGTTTCGCAGCATCACCGAAATAATATTATCTGCTGTCAATTCTCCTATTTCAGTTTCCACACATCTTCTCTGAATCGTCCAATGGCCGCATACAAAAAAGGTGTGAAATACGTCATCAATGTCATCACAGTATATGCATGCTGCGTCATTCGCTCTGCCCACTTTATGCAGGAATTTCCGGAAATATCCATGCCCTGTTAGAAGCTGCGTGAGGTAGTAATTTACTTCACCATGGGCCCTTTCAACCCAGATATCCAAGCGTGGTATCAATCGCTTGGTCCATTTGCCTCGAGGGTCACTTTCCCATCTGAGTTGCCATCGCCTCATCCGTTGACTGAAGGCACGCTTCTTTGCACATTTCTTTCCCAGGTCTCCTTGGGTTCGCCAGATTTCATGTCGCTCCAATGCAAGTAGGTCTATTGGGGCTATTGCTGCCACCGTGAGGATTGCAGGCTCGGAGACCGTGCGGTATGCGCATGCAATACGTAAAGCCGCTCTCCGTTGTACGGCAGCTATCCTTCTCCGATACCAAGCGAATCTCAAGGATTCAGCCCAGATTTCAGAGCCATATAAGAGCACTGACTGAACCGTCGACATGAGAAGACGTCGTTTGCTGGATTTCGGACCTTTAATATTTCCCATTAGTCTGCTAAGTGCAGTCATGTATTTTACTGCCTTGTCTGTCGTTCTCTGAATATGATTCCAGAATGTGAGCTTGGAGTCAAGTGTCACTCCTAGATATTTTGTGCTCGCAGATGTTTCAATCACTAACTCTCCAACAGTCATTGGTACAAGAGTTTCAATCCTTTTCCTCGTCAGAAGAACTATCTCCGTTTTGTGTTCGGCTAATGTTAGACTGTGGTTCATCATCCATTCTTTTATGCGCCGCATCACCTGGTTCAGTTTGATTTGAGCCATTTCAACATTACGAGCTACTATCAAGGCGGCCACATCATCGGCGTAGCCCACAAGCTTCGTGTCCTCTGGCATCTCCAAACGTAACAAGCCATCATACATTATGTTCCAAAGATCTGGACCAAGGATCGATCCCTGCGCTGCACCAGCCGTCAGGCGTTTTGTCTTTTCTCCATCTTCCGTATCATACAACAGAGTGCGATCTTTGAAGTAATCTCTCATTATGCGCATAAGATATTGTGGTAGCTTGAAAGTTTCCTCAAGAGCTACCAACATGTCGCTCCATCTTGCCGAATTGAAGGCATTTTTCACATCCAGGGTCACAAGAAGTGTCAATTTACGGGAATGATGATTGCCCATTTGTGCCCTTTCTGCTGTATTCACCACCTCCCACACTGCATCCAGCGTCGAGTGTCCCCTCCGAAATCCATGTTGGCGAACAGATAGATCCCCTGCTAGTTGAACTGCTGAGAGGATTCTGGGCTGCAGAAGTTTCTCCAGGCCTTTTCCGGCTGTGTCCAGCATACATAAAGGTCTATAACCGCCAAGTTTTATAATAATAATAATAATAATAATAATAATAATAATAATAATAATAATAATAACAATTATAATAATAATATGCATATCCAGAAACCGAAATGATTGTCTTGTTTCTTATATCTGAGAAAGTTTCATGATCGTTGTTGCTTTAAGGGAGCGCAGTGCTGAGTCTATTAGCCCCCAGAAACATTTCATTATTAAAGCATATACTGTGTGGTTACAACACAGGAAGCTGACGGCGAGATATCTCTGTCTCGGTGATATATCCTTCAGCCCATTTCAGATAAATTTACTCGTAAGTGACAACAGATGCAAGGGCTTCATGTTTATCACAAAATACGATAACTTAAATATTCTTCCGCAACATAAAATACGGAATGCTGAATGACCTATTCGTATGATTTCTTAAAATCAGGTAGTTCGGAGTTGCTGTTTTTCGGAAGTGAGGATTGTGTTCAGAGTTGGCGGTTCATCTCTAAAATAGAATTCATGAACAGTGCGCCGTATTCCACTTCTGACAAAATCATGGTTTTTAATGAGTCTGGAATTACTGCGAATTAACTGTTTCCTTTCCCGCTTCTTGCTGGGACTCTGGAGTGCCCTTCGCTGGCTTCCTTCCTTATTTTGAAGACGGAAGTCTTCGAAATTCCTAAAAACTTTGCGGCTTTATCTACTACCCAGTTTACACTTCGTCCTGGATGCTTTGTTTTCAAATATGAAAATGAATTAAGCACCATTTGCCGTTCCTTTCTCTTGACAACTTCACTACTTATCCTTTTCACATGTTCAGCTACAATTTAAATGTATTACTCGCTGACTGATTATATAAAAAATACTAAACAGACAAAAACTATACACGATACACACAACCAAAAGCAATGCAATACACGAAAAATGAAACACAATAAATTATACTGTATTTATAACAAAACACTATGCGCCCCAGGAAGACGATCACTTCACTCTGCCGAATATCTCCCAATCATTGTAATGAGTGACACACACAAAAAGGGAAACATGCCGCACTGACCTCACCAATGATGATTCGCAGTAGTTAAGCTGAGTTATTACACGTGTTGACTACTGTACACACTTCCGCACTACACGCTGAAATGTGGCGCGCAATGCGACAAGCATGGCCGGCTGTTCCGTGTACTGAACCGCATATACGATATTTAAAAGGATAAACTCAAAGATATCAAAATGATTTTACGTCTTATTTAGTATTGTATGGCACAACCAATCCTTGTTTCATAAGAAAAAGTATACATTTTGATAGGAATTCATTATAATGTTTATATACATGTAGAACTAAAGTGGGTAACACCAACAGAAGTAAAAGCCCATAAGGCCTGTAGTCTTTTCCTAACGCTGGATGCTCTTTAGAGCTCCCCTTATGGGGAGGCAATGATAATATAATTGATTTTAAATCGCAATTAATGGCGCATTGGAATAATTAAAAATATAGGGACATATTCACTCAAAGCATAAGGACATTGGGAACACCGACACGTCATTCCGAGGTCAGTAAATCTCCGGGATAGCAATAAAAATGAGTGTATAATAACGGCCGACAAATATTAACTTAGGTGCTGAATACATGCAGTTAGCGATTGGTAATACAATACGAGTGAAAAACAGTTTCTGGAAACATTGCTGTAAATTTTGTACATGTATGCCACGAAATTATGCATTCTTAAGGGGAGGTACGACTGAATTTTTCGTATTTTGAGCCAAAAACTCGGTTTATCTATTTTTCATGTAAAAATAGCCATATTCTTCCTCTTTCAGAAAAATGTTTTAATTGTAGTAATTCCGGCTTGTTTAAAGCTTGTAGAAGCCATTTAATATGAGCCTACAGGACATTTAAAAGCCAGGAACCACACTTACTTCTCCTGTAACGGCATAATGATAGTTTACTGTGTGTTTTCCCCTGGATATTCAAGTATTTCGCGGCGTATTTCCCGAGAAGTACACCTCGGCAAACTGACAATCACATGTTTACTACGTAATCAATACAATTACGTTATGTTAGGAAATAGTGTAATTTGAACTGACGGAGAGAATGTTGTAGCTCTTCCAAACAGAACTCAATTTATATCTGCCACACATGTATACTTTGATAGTTTAAATATATTATGTATTTGTATTATTTACATTTAGGAATTCGTATTTGTGTTAATCGTAGCAGTACAAGCATGGCTCCCTTGTTTGTTTACATTTTACTAACATGCAAAAGTAACATGTAGTTTCAATTCAGCGAGTGAAATATCTAAACTAGTGATTTTTCATTGATGTGCTTCATCTTAATTCCTTTGTAAATGTGTGGGGTATTGCAATAACACAGCACAGAACACCCGTAGAACTACAATCAGGTGGCCTGGCGTGTCTGAACTAATCATAAACAAAGCAAGCGCGCTCCTCGTGGTGTACTGCACAGTGCGCTCGCTGCCATCTTACTACGCCAGAATAGAGATCAGTGCTCCCCCTCCTAGCCCTTTCCAGTTCCATCGTCGCCATAAAGCCTATCTATGTCGGTGCGACGTAAAGCAATTTGTAAATAATAATAATAATCATAATAATAATAATAATAATAATAATAATAATAATAATAATAATAATAATACACACCAGCTATCTAGCAACAGCTAAGAAAAGGATTGAAACTTCTAGATGATACCAAAAAATACTGGGCTTCAAATTTCTTTTGAGAAGATTGCGCTCATAACAAACATTAAAGGGGCCCCTCAGCTGTTGAATTTAGGACACGAAAAAATAAGTAAAGTGCGAAGAAGAAACATTACAAGAGGTAAGGTAAGGGTTGTTCTGCCCGAAGGCAGGTCCGAACCTCCGCAGAGGTGTTCCTGAGCCGGAGTTTAAGTGCGGTAGGGTGGCCAGTTCCTTTCCGCTCCTCCATTCCCTTACCCCCACCAACAGCGCGTGGCAACCCATCCAACTCCTAACCACGCCCAATGTTGCTTAACTTTGGAGATCTCACGGGATCCGGTGTTTCAACACGGCTACGGCCGTTGGCCATTACAAGAGAGTGGATCGAAAGAAAAAAAAAAGCTATTAAGGAGCGGACGAAAAAACCGGAAATGGCATTTTAACTGACGAGGAACACCTACAACAAAAAGGTTCTGTATCTTACGGGGCCCGCCTCTGTGGTGTAGTGGTTAGCGTGATTAGCTGCCACCCCCGGAGGCCCGGGTTCGATTCCCGGCTCTGCCACGAAATTTGAAAAGTGGTACGAGGGCTGGAACGGGGTCCACTCAGCCTCGGGAGGTCAACTGAGTAGATGTGGGTTCGATTCCCACCTCAGCCATCCTGGAAGTGGTTTTCCGTGGTTTCCCACTTCTCCTCCAGGCGAATGCCGGGATGGTACCTAACTTAAGGCCACGGCCGCTTCCTTCCCTCTTCCTTGCCTATCCCTACCAATCTTCCCATCCCTCCACAAGGCCCCTGTTCAGCATAGCAGGTGAGGCCGCCTGGGCTATGTACTGGTCATACTCCCCAGTTGTATCCCCGACCAAGAGTCTGAAGCTCCAGAACACTGCCCTTGTGGCGGTAGAGGTGGGATCCCTCGCTAATGCCCGAGTGCACCAACCTCGGTAAAGAGAATACCGCGGTAAACTTCACAATTTTACCAGGGTAAAGTCGTATTTCTGTTGCACCAAGCTCGGTTTCGAGTTTACCGACATTTTACCGCGGTATAATATTTACCGCGCGTGAGCGAGCGGTTAACTAAGAAAACCGCGGTAAAGTTTATTTGTGCTCTGTGGTTAAAGATTCCAAGATGGAGCTTAACAACTATAGGTTATATCTCCAGTATCTTAATCAGTTTGAAAGAAATGAAGGGAGAATTATAGAAGAGAGACGCGATTTATTTGAAGAATTAAGCGATGTTTCGTTCCAGAGAAGATTTAAATGGTGAACAATTGGAATGCCCGACTGGGAGAAACTGTCCTATGTCGCCTAGAAATCGTCTTTTAATAGCGCTGCGGTTCTATGCAACTGGAACATTTCAAGGAGTGATCGGTGACGTCTGTGATGTTGACAGAACAACTGTATGCCGCATAATACACAAGGTTTCTGATCTACTTGCGTCGTTATCGCCACAGTTCATTCAACTTTCAATTACGCAGCGAGAACAAAGAGAGGTTATGGAAGGGTTTCATACAATAGCTGGGTTCCTTGGTGTATTGCGTGCGCTGGACTGCACTCATGTGCGAATACAGTCTCCCGGAGGTGAAAATGGGGAGGTATTTAGAAATAGGAAAGGTTATTTCTCGCTAAACATGCAAACTGTGAGCGATTCGAACCTCACGATACGAGATATTGTAGCAAGATGGCCAGGGTCGACTCATGTTAGCACAATATTTCACAATTCTCGGCTGAGAGCGCGTCTCGAGACGAGAGAAATAGCTAATGGCTATATTTTGGGTGATGGAGGTTACCCATGTAAATCCTTCCTCCTTACACCTGTTCAGAATCCCACCTCCCCAGCAGAACAACGATATAACAGAGCCCATATTGCCACAAGGAATGTTGTCGAGAGACAATATTGTGTGTGGAAAAGAAGGTCCCCTTCCATGTCTTTAGGACTTCGATGTAACATTCAAAACATGTCGAACATTACTTTCCATTTTAAGGAGTCGATAACTTGCTTGTGCTGTCACAAAATTTAAACACGAGGGACAAGTGACTGTCGAAACGATCACTGCCGGCTGGATAAACTAAAGACAAGTGACTATCGAAATGATCACCGCTTCCTGACTACTACTTCGAATTTCTTCCGAGGGGAATAATAGCGAGAAAATCAAGCGTCTAGAAACGAAACCGGGCGATAGTAATGGTGCACTGCTTTTACGACAATACCACGGTAAAAGTTTTACCACGGTTTCGTAAAGGCTGATAATTACCGAGCTTGGTGCACTCGGGCATAAGTCCGAGGGAAAAACCGAACCTGGAGGGTAAACAGATGATGATGATGACCTTACGGGGCGAAACTGAGGCATCTAGACACTGCAGTTAAACGCCAGGGCATGTGTGCAGCAGAAACTTTAGATATGATTGGAAAAGGTCGGCTTGAAGATATCCGGAAGAAAGAAAGAAATGTAAAAATGTGAGAGAGGAGACTCAAATCTAGCAAAGAATTGTATCAAAGAACAGAAGGAGTGGTTGAATTGATGAGGAAGAGAAGGGTACAGTTCTATGGACACTTGTTGAGGATGGACAATAATAAACTGACGAAGAGTATCTTGAATTCTTCAGGAGGAGGAAGACAGAAGTGAGGTTGGACTTGGAGATTGAGGTTCCGGAAGTTTACATCATGGACAGAAATTGAGATAACTCCTGAAAAACTGCCGTGGTTTCCACACAGAAGAAGGAAGTAGGGGAAAGAATGAAAAGATACTGGCGGAGAAGGAAGGCAGAGAAGGCTAAAAATACTCCAAGGATTATCAAACCGAAACGTTGGAGAAACAACAACAACAACAACAACAAATAATAATAATAATAATAATAATAATAATAATAATAATAATAATAATACCATCAGTCAGGCATCTCCTAATGATAAGCAACACTTTAAACGCCTGAAGGTGGTGAAATCTTACGGAAATATGCAGAACTATCTGAAGAATACTTAATTTTCAAGTTTATTAACAGATGTCACTACCTTTGATTTTGGAGTGCCACTTATGAAAGAAAAGAAAAATTAGAAAATATCTTCAAAATGTAAAGTTTTTGTGCAGTCATTTGGCCAGCAGCCTAGGCCCTGCCACTTCTCTCGAATGTCCTTGCATTCCTTAATAATAATTGTACCGGGCGGTACACCTCCACGCCGCTAATTTAAAATTTGCGCCAGTTGAAACTCCTCTGCTGGAGGAAGTCTGAACTTTATTGACGGTATTAATTTTTAAGTTTCTCAGAAGATGTCACTACGTGGAAATTTTGGAGTTTTTGAACTGTGTCATTTTCGACGTATTTTTGTTTTGCTTGTAGTAAGAAGTGTGAACTTTCTCTTCTAGAGGACACTACTGAAGATCAACAATAGTGCACCCTAGTGCGGAGTGAAAGAACTGTTTTTTTTTTTGGAGAAAATTTAATTTCAAAAGTTTTTTCTTTGCTAAATTTCTTTCAGTCATTGTTTAAGTTGGCAATATTAACCCTTTCTTTCCCCTTGTTTTGAATTTAGCCAATCCCGAATTTCTTAAATTAATTTTCCACCAATGATGTGTTTCTTCTTGATCTTGTGTAGGGGTTTTCTTTAACCATCAATAAAAAGATTGTGGGCGGGTGTTTTCCTTCCTAACACGCCTCGAACTTTCCGCGAGAGTATATAAACTGCTGATTTTAGGGTCTCTGCGCCACTTCTGTACCATCTCTCAGTGTGTAAAGTACATAGCAGGGGGCGGGTAGCGCCTCTTTCTTCGGCAGCGGTCAACAACAAGGTAATGGCCGATTAATAACTTCTTTCTTTGCTAACTCAGCAGTTTAACTCTCGGGGCGGGTCCGAAGTTTTTCCATAATGTAACCTTCCTTAAAATGTAAAGACCTTTGGTATCTATTCTATCTTTAAACTACATATCGGGATAGAGAGTGCTTAACCCTCTCGAGCTCCCACTCATATTGTTTTGAGGTGAACTTATTTTTCTCAACCTATTCTTCTTTAACGTAATGTAAATTGTTTCTTTCTTAAGTCACCTCTTTAGTATGGGATTAGCCCTTGTATTAACGGCCTAGTGCCAAGTAGGTTTTAAACAAAGAGTATTAGGAGCGCAAGTTCGCCTCCTCTCAAATTGTTATTTTAGAGGTCATGTAATTAATCTTTTCTCACTTAATAGACCTCAGTAGGTTGGGTATTTTACCCCTGTGTCTATGTCCTGAGAGGACAACTTGAAGGTGGAATTTGGTGTGGCCTTTCAGAGGCTTAAAGTTTGAGAGCGAGTAGCTCTTTCTTGAAAATTGAGTGTTGTATGCCTCGAGGAGGCTTTTCTGTGTAATTTGGAGCAAGTGCTCCTGAGCATGAATGGGGTTTTCTGCCCCTCTGTTAAAACTTATTTTGAAGTAAGGTTGGGCTGATTGCCCAAGCATTGTGAAGTCGGGGCGCGAAGCCCAAATCCAGTAAATTGTGTAACTACATTTTGTTGACTTGCTACTCTGTACCTGCCATGCTTGTTATTTCCTTAGTTTGAAAAGAAAATATAACCTTGTTAAATTTTAAATTAATTTTACTTTCGTAGCTTGAGACCTGTTCACCACCCCGCACCTTCTTTCACCTCTAACTACCGCAAAAACTCGGTAATAATAATAATAATAATAATAATAATAATAATAATAATAATAATAATAATAATATTGGCTTTACGTCCCACTAACTACTACTACGGATCTTTCGAGAAGTGAGGTTGGATATTTTTAAAATGCTATTTGTTCGGGGCGTCGACCTACAGAGATCTTTTGCCCCTACTTGCACCATATGATATGAACGTGCGTGAAATTGAAATTACGGAAGTGTAGAGTGTTGAATGTAAGGAAAGGAACGTTAAGTACGACATAAACACCCAGTCCCCAGCCCAGGGATATTAATCATTTACAATTAAAACCCCCTGACCCGGCCTGGAATCGAACCCGGGGCCGCCGGGTGACAGGCGGACGCGTTTCCCTCTACACCGCGGGGCCAGACTGCCGGAATTTAATTCCGCAGGAGTTCTTTTACGTGCCAGTGAATCTACAGACACGAGGCTGACGTATTTGAGCACCTTCAAATACCACTGGACTGAGCCAGGATCGACCTGCCTTGTTGGGGCCAGAAGGCCAGCACCTCAGCCATCTGAGCCACTCAGCCCGGCAATAATAATAATAATAATAATAATAATAATAATAATAATAATAATAATAATAATAATAATAATAATATAATTTTTGGGGCATTTCTCTAGTATGGATGAAAACAGATTTACAAAAAAAAAAGTATCAAAATACATGTCGGAGAACTAAACAGAACCAGGATTCAACAAGTCAAGAAAAATATGGAAGATAATTTTGGAAATAACGTGTTAAACATGAAAGGATTCCAAGGTAAAAGGAAGAGAGAAAATAATAATATGAAGAAGAGGAATTTTTACAATTTGCCTTATGTCGCATCGACACAGACAGATCTTATGGCGACGATGGGACAGGAAAGGGATGAGAGAGGGAAGGAAGTGGCCGTGGCCTTAATTAAGGTACAGCCCCATCATTTGACTGGTGTGAAAACGGGAAACCACGGAAAAACATATTCAGGGCTGCCAGCTGTGGGATTCGAAACCACTATCTCCCGGATGCAAGCTGTTAACTACGTGACCGCACAGCCAGTTGCTCGGAAGAAGAAGAAGAAGAAGAAGAAGAAGAAATAGCTCGTCTCCTGGTTACGTAATAAAACCTACAGGGGTTTTTCGGAGCGAAAAGAGGCGACCGGAGGGCTCAAGATAAAGACAGCATAATTTACGAATGTCTTCCACTTATTCTGCCTATTCGACCTCTCTTGGTCGACTCTGGTTCTCTTCCGATAGGTTGGCGAGGCTTAAGGAGTCTTTCTGACTCCGATGGTAGAATTTCTTAGTCCAAGGGGGTCGGATTGATTCCAGTCGGTATAATACTAACATGCACAAAGACCTAGCAGAAGTGGGTGTCAAGGAGGAAGGAATACAGGACAGAGCAACATTTTGGGAAAATAAACCAAATTTCCCTTTGTGAAAATCAAATGATCATAAATATGTCTCTAGGTCATGGCCATCCATCAACGGCTGCTATTTTCAGATGGCACCCAGCCATAAGACAGCCTGCACGGTTGCTAGGTAACACAGTCTGGATCATTGTCTGCGCCGATGGTATTTGGAGGTACTCAAATACGCTAGTCTAATGTCAGTAAATTTACTGCACGGATAGGAATAGCTGGAGGACAAAATTTCAGGCACCTCAGCGTCTCCGAAAATCTTAAATGTACAGCAGTTAGTGGGATGTAAAACGGACTTAATGTTTTTATAAGGGGATTCTAATCTTGTTGTTCCTTTAAAGCAATAATCACACCACAACCTACCTCACCTTTCAAATAGTCAGAACACAATCACCATGTTGTGGGACTGGTAACCTCGATGTTAATCACGCTGGACTGGATCGTGTCATATCCTTAAAGCGCGCCCTGCAATCAATATCCGCGAATGACAGCACATCACGGAAACGTAAGGATTCTAGGAACCCACGACCCTTGAAAGCCGGACGTATTGTCAAGGTCGCAAAGCTCTTGCTTACCTAGGAAATTATGATAATGAAAATTGAGGTTTCACCCACGCATGCACCACATCACCAGTTTCAAGGAACACTTTCTCCTGTTCGCGACAACATTGCACACTCTTGACAGTATGGGGTCACTCAAACTGCACGCACAGAGCATTCCAACATCTCCTGCAACATACTGTATTGTAACAGATTATTATTATTATTATTATTATTATTATTATTATTATTATTATTATTATTATTATTATTATTCAAGTGGAGCCTCCGTGGCTCAGGCGGCAGCCTCTCACCGCCGGATACCGTGGTTCAAATCCTGGTCACTCCATGTGAGATTTGTGCTGGACCAACAGGAGGCAGGACAGGTTTTTCTCCGGGTACTCCGGTTTTCCCTGTCATCTTTCATTCCAGCAACACTCCCCATTACGTGTGGTCTCAAAACTCACGAGTCCCAAAACTCACGAATTCCGGGAAGAGGATTAGTAAGAACAGGTTTCTCTATTTGGGCCAGTCTCAAAACTCACGAGCAGGGCCAGTTCTTCTTTGAATGGATAAATGTCCACCCTGTTACTGATGGGATAATGGAATACTTTTAATAATGGAATAACTTCCATCCGATTATTTAATTAATTGAATGAATTTCAAATATCATTCAGTTATATCGCACAGAATAATCGGATGCGTCATGGGTAATTTTTTTCGGTTTAAGTGTGTCGGGTCGACAATTTATTGAAATAAGCGAATAGATTAACTCTTACGAAAAATAGAAATACGCCTTTTTTAAAAATTAATCTCCAAGTGTTGAAACTAAATGAGTGAATTAACTTTCTTGATCTTTAATATCTCTAAATAAAATTCTTTATTCAAGTAAATGCCGCCTTCTGGCTGCATAATGGAACTAAGCCCCAGTAGGCTACTACAATTGACAATTTCTTTTAACTAGCAGCGGGCAATATACCTACTTTAATTTTATGTCGTCCGGCTGCATGCATAAATTGTTAGCATGCTGGCATTTGGTCCAAGGGGTCCCGGGTTCGATTTCCGGTCAGGTCGGAGATTTTTAACTTTTATTAGTTAATTCCTGTGGCTCAGGGACTGGGTGTTCATGCCGTCTTCAGCATTAGCCTTCATCTTAAGTAGGGTCTCATCCTTACACACGTGCAGGTCACCTATACGGCGTCAACTCTAAAGACCTGCACCAGACCTCCCTGGAGGCCACACATCATTATTATAAATTTATGTGAGAGGTAAAAAATGCATTATATTAGCTTTAAGGCAACAGTAAAATATTTTAATAATAACACCCCGGTCTCTTTCATTCACCAGCCATTATCTTTCCCCTGTGGGTTGGAGTGGCAGAATAACGTCCACAGTATCCCCTGCCTGTCGTAAGGGAAGCGTGAGTCACCGCGCACCTCATCCCTCCCGCGGTCATCGCAACCACCTGCTGTCCGGAGTCGTGAATTTTGAGACTCATTAGAATGTTTACTTTAGCTACCAGTTTGTCGTCGTGAGTTTTGATACTATTTGTAACTAATTTTAGCCCGTGAGTTTTGAGACGTAACCCTCCATTAACATTTCATTTCATTTGTCAGTCATTTATCATTGCCCCAGAGGAGTGCGACAGGCTTCGGCAGCCGGCACAATTCCCTATCCTCGCCGCTAATTGGGGTCTTCATTCATTCCGTTCCTGACCCGGTCAAATGACTGGAAAAAGGCTGTGGATTTTCATTTTCATTATTAATATTCAACAAAGAGACCTCTCAATAGCCACAAAATTAAAGCATTAGAAAACGGTCATACAAACGGAAATAAGATACGCTAGTGAAACCATTTTCAAAACAACTAATAGACAGAATACTAAAAAAATACAAAGAAGAAGAATCAGAAAATGTATAAACAAAGTACCAAGAAAATGGACACAGGAGACTAGTTTTTGACGAAACGGTCTACACTGGTAATGAGCACTATCAGAAAAAAAAAAAACCGAATCTCATTCTTTGGTCACCTCACTAGAACACCCTAAAATAGAATCAGCAGGATAATAATAGAAAAATTGTGGTAACCATAACCAAATAAGTAGAGACAAGACGCGACACTCAGTGAGATATCGAGGGACAGCTATTAGAGCTCTCTCTAGCGGGTAGACCTGAGAACTACTGATTCTGTCATAAAAGCACGCGTATTTGTGTGTGAAGTTTTTGGTGTTATTTATGCGTTTTCAGTGAGTTGACATAATTAAATAGTAGCGTGTGTCATTCCTTGATATCTCCTCTCAACATGAGGGGAAAGGTATGTGCTGTGTTTGGCTGCAGTAACTATGAAGTAGAGAAGAATGCGCGGTCTTTCTTTCGCTTCACTCGTGACAAGAAAATTTAAGTAATATTGTGTTTGCATATATGTTCTTCCAGTGACAAAGAGATTTTTATAGTACTTCATAATCTTCTGACCTGCTCGACCCATATTTTAACTGGCTTAAAATATAATACGCATATTTTATTGTATAGTGCAGCAGTTAACCTTCAATACTGATGTGTTGTGCTGTGGGTTTGATTTAATTCAGGAAAATGCAAATGCATATGCGTGTGTCTGGTTGTGTTCCAAGTTACCCCACTTGGAATGCCGTAATGTGTTGCCAAGCACTGAAGAAAATATGGGCGACTCAAGAAATGTACACATTTTGTTGAAGCAGTATAATGATGCAAATTTGCTTTACCCTAATCTAATAGCAAGTATTGCTTATAGGGAAGTTTTGAATGTTTTTGAGGCTAATTTTATAGGCTTCATGTTAAGAGGAAAATTGTCCAGCTTTTAAATGTTAATTCATTGCATCATGTGTATAAGGAATGTGCCGATATTTTTATTGACAAGTGTCTTAATGTGGTGATAAAATGTTTTAAATGAGAAAAAAGACAAATCTAACCGTAAAAGTTCAGGCAGGAATGCTAAAGCATAAAAAAAAAAAAAGTAATGCATAAATGAAAGATCAAGCCATTTCACGTCTTGTTTATATGTCTAATTTCAATCTTTTATAACCTTTTAAATAATTCTTCATTCATTTATCCAGAATTGCTTTAGCAACTTCGAAGTTAGTGTCTCAATAACACTTTCTTTCTAGACGTAATTTATTTATCCATTTTCGTTCCGTATATGCATTTCCATTGATATTTGAATTTAGCGCGACTTTTCAGGTCAAGTCACCAGGAGCGCCACCGTCGAATTGTCTCCCATTTTAACAAGGCTAAATCCGTAAGTGTCGTGTATTGTCTCTACTGTATTTGCCATAACCTATAATAATGTCAACCATGCGTGACTATTCAAACATACCGCTAAGAGCGTTTTATGTAAAAAACAAAAGACGCTCACTGCCAAACGCGTTCAGAAATCTCACGGAAATGTGTTAATTTGTCGTTAACAATTGTTTCATAACAAATGTAGGAAATGTGTTCATGAAACAGGGTACTTTTAACCGAAGTGTTAAATTAATAACATTTGTTAACTAAAATTTAACACAGAGTTGGAGAAACCGGGCCTAAGAATAATTTATCAAGTGGATTGCAGAAATCAAAGAAGATATGAAGGAACTACAAATCACAGTAGAGGATTTAGAAAACAAGACCCACAGAATCAAGGCACTCAAAAACATAGACACCAGACTACAGACCAAGATCAACAGACAAACCATGGGCAGGATGATTTCAGACGAGGAGAGAAAAACAAGATCCGAGAGAATGAAGAAGTTCTGGGCTGAGAGAAAACCTAAAAATCCATTGTATTTTTGACTAAAGAGGTCGAATGAGGGCCATACAATGTAAAATAAATTAAAAATAAAATTATTATTATTTCTCTGTTAGGGTCTCCTAGGGACCCCATATGACAATTTCAATGCTTCGTCCCTTGTTGTTCCTTCTTCAATCAATCAATCAATCAATCAATCAATCAATCAATCAATCAATCAATCAATCAATCAATCAATCAATCAATACTGATCTGCATTTAGGACAGTCGCCCAGGTGGCAGATTCCCTATCTGTTGTTTTCCTAGCATTTTCCTAAATGATTTCAAAGAAATTGGAAATTTATTGAACATCTCTCTCGGTAAGTTATTCCAATCCCTAACTCCCCTTCCTATAAATGAATATTTGCCCCAGTTTGTCCTCTTGAATTCCAACTTTATCTTCATATTGTGATCTTTCCTACTTTTATAAACGCCACTCAAACTTATTCGTCTACTATTGTCATTCCACGCCATCTCTCCGCTGACAGCTCGGAACATACCACTTAGTCGAGCAGCTCTCCTTCTTTCTCTCAATTCTTCCCAGCCCAAACTTTGCAACATTTTCGTAACGCTACTCTTTTGTCGGAAATCACCCAGAACAAATCGAGCTCCTTTTCTTTGGATTTTTTCCAGTTCTTGAATCAGGTAATCCTGGTGAGGGTCCCATACACTGGAACCATACTCTAGTTGGGGTCTTACCAGAGACTTATATGCACTCTCCTTTACATCCTTACTACAACCCCTAAACACCCTCATAACCATGTGCAGAGATCGGTACCCTTTATTTACAATCCCATTTATGTGATTACCCCAATGAAGATCTTTCCTTATATTTATACCTAGGTATTTACAATGATCCCCAAAAGGAACTTTCACCCCATCAACGCAGTAATTAAAACTGAGAGGTCTCTTCCTATTTGTGAAACTCACAACCTGACTTTTAACCCCGTTTATCAACATACCATTGCCTACTGTCCATTATTCCTCCAATACTCTTTCATCTGCTCACTATGCCTCCTTCTCTCCTCGAACATTTTGAGTCTGTTTTCTTTCCCTCTAGACCTTGGAATCCTTCCATTTTTAATACTTTCTTCCTAAAAATCTCTCTCTGTGTGTCGCTTCTTCTTCTCTTATATTGTTTATTTCCAAATCTTTCTTGACTTCATGAATCTGGGTTGTTGTTGACTTCTTGGTCCAAAGATATTTGAAGATCTGTTATCATCCACTCTGTATAAATGTCCAAAAATATCAGTCGTCTCTTCCTCATTGTTTCTGTTATGTTTTCTATGTTTCGCCATATTTCATTATTACTTCTCTATTTCCAGAGGTCTGTAGTTCTTAGCTGTCCGAGTATTTTCTGCAAAATTATTATTATTATTATTATTATTATTATTATTATTATCTTTGTTGGTATGGGCCTATTAAGGACCACGTTATTTCAGCTGCCTTCTCTGGGCTTTGATCTTTGCCCAGTGCTCCTTCTTTCGTAGCCGGTGTTACTCCTTTCCTTCCTCCGTCCACGTTTCTCCATCTTCAACTTTGGCCGTTCTTGAAACCCTGCTGACTGGTCTTTTAATTTCCTCTTGAATGGGTTGCGTTCTTGAATATCACAGTAGAGGATTTAAAAAACAAGACCCACAGAATCAAGACACTCAAAAACATAGACACCAGACTGCAGACCAAGATCAACAGACAAACCATGGGCAGGATGATTTCAGACGAGGAGAGAAAGTGATCCTCATTTCCTCTAGGTCCCTTTCCCCCTCCTTGAACTAAGTTGGCTGGGTCTTCCTATCTTTGAAACAGGTAAACATCTGGTTCGATAATCGTGTGGGTTCCATTCTTGGCAAGTGGCCACAAAATGCAATTTTCCTTCTCCGCATGACATCAGAGATCTTCTGGACGTGAGTATACAGCTTATGGTTATGTCGACGTCTATATGCATCTTTCACTTTAATTGGGCAGAGAATTTCCGTTAAGATTCTTTCTTTCTTTCTTTCTTTCTTTCTTTCTTTCTTTCTTTCTTTCTTTTTCCTTCATTTCCAATTTTGCTATCAGGCCTTTCTTGTTCATAGCTACGTATTCCGCTGCATACAAAGCCTTTGGTCTTATGATTATTCTTTTCTATGGTATTGGCTTTACGTCGCACCGACACAGATAGGTCTTATGGCGACGATGGGATAGTAAAGGCCCTAGGAGTTGGAAGGAAGCTGCCTTGCCCTTAATTAAGGTACAGCCCCAGCATTTGCCTGGTGTGAAAATGGGCTGCCGACAGTGGGATTCGAACCCATTATCTCCCGGATGCAAGCTCACAGCATCATTATTATTATTTTATATTTTCGTTTACGGCCGTTAGAGACCACGTTAGGTAACAGTTACATGTTTCTGGTGGTGGTGATTATTGTTTAAAGAGGAAGTACAACTAGGCAACCATCCTCTATATAACACTAATCAGAGGAAAAATGGAAGGGATCCGACACTTCGAAAAATGGAGATATCGGCCAAAGGAAGACAAGGGCCACGAAGGGCGTGAAAATGAAAGACTCCCTAGCCCTCGCTTACCTAATAGCGTCGGGGTCGGAAAAGAATAAGAGTTGACCAAGTGAGGTCAGATAGGATAGACGAAAGTGAGGAGCCTGGCACAAGTAAGTGGAAGCAATGCCAGGACTCAGCTAAGGGCCCCGTGGTCGCCAATCCACGCATCTTACGACAGACAGGGGATACCGAGGGTGTTATTCTACCGCCCCCACCCACAGAGAGACATGTTTCTGGAAGCCTTCTTCACAGCCCAAAACTAACATCCTTTCTCTGGCTACCTGTCTTCTTCTTTCCGTCCACCCACGGTTAAGTTTTGGTTCGTCATGGAATCCCTGGAATTTGTCGATCACTGACCTAAACTTTGTTCGGTTTGAGATGTCTTCTGAATTTAGTCCCACCTGTTTGAGATCCTTTCTCACCTTCCTGAACCATTTGATTGACACTTTAGGTCTGCTGTCTAGTATTGTGAAAATCCTTTCCGTTAGCCTCTTAGTCATCCATTCTAAATAAATGCCCATATAATTTAAATCTTATTATTCTTCATCGATACGGCCATTTGTGAGTCACATTTACACAATCTACCTGCCCTTCTCTTTGCACTCTCGCCAAAGATCCTTCTCCTTCCTTGTTCTTCCGCTGTGACTTGGCCAGTGGCTTTTCGGGTACATCCCTCTTGTTTACGGATTCCCACCACCGAGTATTATTTCTCGCAGTGAGGAGCATAAAATGGCCTGTGTCCGGTCTTTCAACGACAACTTCAATAGTGTGCCTATCTTTATTTATTTTTGTTAAAATTTGAATTTGACATATAACTAGGGCCCGGATTTTTATGCAGTGACAGGTTAGATTGCAAACTAGTTTGGTTAGTAGGAAGTGTCGGCCACTCGCTCTTCCATAATGTAGCAAAAGTAACATAAATATTGTAGGGGTTCTGATGGGCCGTACCCCTAATGTTTATTCAAACCCCATAGCATAGTCGTTGTGATGGTAGACTATACTTGCCACTCGCTTCAGTAAGTTTGCATTCTAACCTATTAATGCATAAAAATCCGGGCTCTAATTATAACTACCTCTACGACCCCTCCAAAGTGCCTCAGACGCCTTGGTGCAAACTTTGGTACTGGTTGGTGGAGGAGTGCAGATGTGTATATCAAGTAAACAAAATTACTTTTGATGATGATGTTTGCTGTTTAAAGGGACCTAACAACTAGGTCATCGGCCCCTAATGGTACGAGGTACAATGAAATGAAAGGAACCTTCTTCTTCTTCTTCTTTTCCCACCGCTTTTCCCGCCGGTGTGGGGTCGCGGGTGCGAACTGCGTCGAACATGCGGATCTGGCCCTGTTTTACGGCTGGATGCCCTTCCTGACACCAACCCTATATGGAGGGATGTAATCATTATTGCGTACTTCTGTGCTGGTTGGTAGTGTAGTATGTTGACTGAATATGAAGAGGAAAGTGTTGGAACATAAACGCCTAGTCCCCGAGAGACCAGAATTAATCAGATGTGATTAAAATCCCCGACCCTGCCGGGAATCGAACCTGAGACCCTTTGAACCGAAGCTTTCAATGTTAACCATTCAGCCAAGGAAGAAATGACACGAAAATTAAAACTTCAAAATATATCCACTGGCTAGAATCCAAAACGAATGATGAAGACCAAAGACCATGAATCCAAAACAATCAGTGGATCCAGTTCACAATTTTCTGAGGTGATGCGTGTTGTCCAAAAGGGTCCAAAATCCAGGCCCCTCATAATAGTTCCTCACTTAGTGGTACTAATCATAGGCAATGTAGACCTACGGTGTATGACACATTATGGTACCTCTCACAGGTAACATAGACCCATGGTGTTCATCACATAAAGGCACTTCTCTCAGGCAATGCAGACCCATGGTTTTCCTCACATAGTGGTGCTGAAAAATGAAAAGGCGTATGGCTTTTACTGCCGGGAGTGTCCGAGGACAAGTTCGGCTCGCCAGATGCAGGTCTTTTTATTTGAAGCCCGTAGCGACCACCGCGTCGTGATGAGGATGAAATAATGATGAAGACGATACATACACCCAGCCCCGTGTCAGCGAAATTAACCAATTATGGTTAAAATTCCCGACCCTGCCGGGAATCGAACCCGGGACCCCTGTGACCAAAGGCCAGCACGCTAACCATTTAACAGTCGAACAGAACATAGTGGTACTAATCACGAGGGTCTCAGTCACGTAGTATCTCAGTCATACCGATCACAGGCAACGTAGACCCATGGTGTTTCTCATACAGTGGTACTACTCAGAGGTAACGCAGATCAGTTCTGAACACAGTGGAACCGACCGGTGGAATATACACGATGACACTTACAACAAGCAATGCCCAGACCCGCAGTGCTCCTATATAACATAGACCCATGGTTTATCTCGCAAGGTGGTACTAGTCGCAAGTAATGTCGACCCGTGGTGTTCCTCACGTAATGGAACTAATTACAAGTATTCTCATGGTTTTAATGTCATCATCTCTTGGTCGCCCCTTTTAGTCGCCTCTTACGACAGTCAGGGGATAGCGTGGATGTATTCTTCGTCTGCCTCCCCCCTCCACAGGGGGTAAACTTACTTTTGATTCTATACGTATTTTATTTATTTATTTATTTATTTATTTATTTATTTATTTATTTATTTATTTATTTATTTATTTATTTATTTATTTATTTATTTATAAGGATAGACACATTTTGAACACTATTTTTAATTGAGGATGCCCTGTCAGGAAGTTTGCAAGGTACTCAGTGTCTGTACAAAATGTTGGGATGTCTCCAATTGCCAAGATGGACTTCAGGACTTAGATCACGTAGCGGAATAAATTCGTTAGTTGCCAAGGAAGAGAAAAGGAGAGACAGACTGTGTTTCAATTGCGTAAGATGTGCCAAGTAAGAGTAATGCAGAAGTTCTCTTTCTTCCAACTGTGAGTCAACTGTACCCAGAGAATGATACAGTGAGGGATTCCCTCTCTGTAATCCACTGCATCAGTCATTACAGGCGGCGTCAATGATAATATGGTCCAGAAGTGAAGGCAGCAAGTCTTTCCTGGGACCACGGCATGCCCTTTTTCGTTTTCTAAAAAAGAAAAAAAGGGAGAAATGTCATGACGCAGGATCCGCTTCGGACCATGTGATGGAGGTGATAGAACACTAAAAAAAAAAGGCTAACAAAATTTACTTCAACATGTCAGATACGCTACCTAATTATTTCCGAAAAAATGATGAACAGATGACTCCTCGATTCCAACGCAACGCATACAGTATATACTTGGAGAGTTACACTGCAGTCAACCGAAGTGGTAGCCGAGTGATCGCCGCACTTGTCTGCAAATCACGATATGTAATTGGGGACGGTAGAATACGTCCACGATATCCCCTGCCTGTGGTAAGCGGTGACTAAAAGGGGCCCCAACTTGAGAGTATTGATGGTAGAATGAGTTCTTGGTTCAAGGTACTTACAGGGGTCAGACAAGGCTGTAATCTTTCACCTTTGTTGTTCATTGTTTACATGAAAGGCACAGAATGACAGGAAGGGATTCAGTTAGGTGGAAATGAAATAAGCAATTTGGCCTTTGCCAACGACTTGGTCTTAATGGCAGATGGTGCTAAAAGCCTGCAGTGGAACATGAAAATAGGTGTAATGAGTAAGGTATGAAAATTAGCCTTTTCAAGACTAAAGTAATGTCATTAGGGAAGAAATCGAATAGAATTGAATGTCAGGTTGGATATACAAGATCGGAATAAGAGTATTCAGAATGTGTATTCTCCCCAGGATGGCAGTATAGTAAGTGAGATTGAATCAAGGTACAGTAAAGCTAATGCAGCGAGCTCGCAGTTGCATTCAGCAGTATCCAGCAAGAAGGAAGTCAGCTCCCGGAACAAACTATCTTTACAAGGTCTATTTTCAGACCAACTTTGTTTTAGGGGAGTGAAAGCTGGGTGGACTCAGGTTAGAAGTAGCAAACATGAAAGTAGCGGGAATGATTGCTGGTACAAACAGGTGGGAACAATGGCAGGAGGGTACTCTGAATGAGGAGATAAAGGCTAAATCAGTAATGAACTCGATGGATAAAGCGGTACGCTTGAATTGCCTTCAGTGGTGGGATCATGCGAGGTGAATGGATAGGTTACACAGGAGAATAATGGACTCTGTATAGAGGGTAAGAGAAAGCGTATTGACGTAAACCCTGAGTTACTGCTGAGTGTCCTCCAACACTGAAGCTCGTTGAAATCAGTTGGACGCAGGGTCTGGCCTCTCCTTGCACGGCCGACTTGATGTGCCGCTCTAGCTAGCTCATCTCAGTACGGAGATATTTTTGAAGGTGCTCAAATACGTCAGCCTCGTGCCATTAGATTTAGTGCCACGTAAAAGAACTCCTGCGGGACTAAATTCCGGCACCTCTGCATCTCTAAAAACTGTAACAGTCGTTAGTGGAACATAAAGCCAATGTTATTTTTATTTAAAACTGAAGAAAAATCTACAAAATGGTAAGATTTTTGTGTTCTCTGAGCGAATTTCGACTCGACAGAGAAAAAGGATGACAGTTTACCAATTTACGTGCGGTAATAGTAGGTTGAGATTTTGATTCAATACTATACAATAAAAAATTCACCAAAGGAACAATATTAGGCACTTATTACAGTTAAAATTATACAATTAAACTTATTTAGTTTTAATTTCACACTAAGAAGCTAACAGACACTAAAGAGACTGCCAGACTGCGCAGCAATTATAGCTGTGTCCATGACCTTGGAAAAAAATATATACCTCTTCCTGACAGCACTTGCAAAGACTCCACTACTTGCTGTGGCGCTATACAAATAGGTTAGCCGTGACAAACGACATTTTGTGCGTATTTCCGCTAATAATTTTGATAATAATTAAAGAAAATTAAGTAAAGAATCAACTGATAAGACAACAGGGCTCGTACAAATAATAGCCGCTACTGACATTTACAATAAATAAACTACATTCTACTAATACGAAGGCAGTGGCAAGTGCTTGCGAACGTCACCCGTGGGAGAAGCAGTCGGGGAACTCCCTGCCAGTGACGTCACATTGCCGAGACACGATAAGACGACGGTCACGTCTCGAAAAGGCGGGTGATAAAGTCGTCTTTATTGCATCACGACGTCGCAGTTTGTCAAAGCTCTTTTAAGTGGCATACTAGAGTCGCCAAGGCACGTAAAGTAGTTACCAACCAATTTCCGTTCCGTTCCTCTTCAACCACATTACCGGCATACCGAGATCTCCCGACTCGTTGGGAGTTCTAGACGGCAGGAATGTGAATTACATTCCACCTTGGCTTGTACATGACTACAGTACAGTACTTGTCGCTCTGACAGGTTGTCTTGTGTTCGCAACCGGATCATTCCATATCAAATGAAACAAATCTAGAAATATTTTCCTAAACATCGTGACCAATTAGGAATTAGGAAAAGTAACAACGATGAAGGAACTAAAGTCTTTAAGGAAGCAGATGAATATTGTTACTTGGGTAGTAGCATAACTAATTATGGCAGAAGTAAGGAGAATATGAAATGCAAACTAACACAAGCAAGGAACACCTTTCTTAGGAAAAAATTTGCTCACTTGGAACATCGATATAGAAATTAGAAAGAGTTCTTGAAGACTTCGTCTGGAGCGTGGCATTGTATGGAACTGAAATATGGATGATTATTTATTTATTTATTTATTTATTTATTTATTTATTTATTTATTTATTTATTTATTCCTGACTTACATTTGTGGCGAAGTTAGGGTACTCACGGCCCTCTCTTTCACTCAACCACTATAAACAATAAAATTTAAAAATGTAAACATAAAAGTAAGACATAGAAATTCTAAAAAGAAAGAAGGTTACGTAGCGCTATCATATCTACGAAATGCCACAGTAATATTTGTCCCAAATAGAACATCATAATTACTTTTATACAAATGAAGTCTAAAATCTGCGGTAAATTAAAAAATAGTACGATATATTTAACTTGCAGAGAATAATATGGATACATACTTTACTACCTTATAACTATTTTTTCCTCTACGTCGCAGCGCTTCCGTGTGTGTTTTGTTTGTCTAACACTTTCACGTGTGATGTCTTTGCTCACTGAAGATGTTTGAATTAATTAGGTGTCGTTCTGTTCATGTTACTCATTTGTTTTGTGCCCTTACTCATTCATTAAATGATATATTTATTGGTCCAGGGATCATGCTATTTTGCTGTTTGAACTGCCCGCGCTAGTCATATGGAAAAAGATAATGAGAATTCACAGACATAGCACTCCCATTCGTCGGTGGATCTTAAAAAAGAAACAAAAGACGGCACGAGCAGCGGAATGCAACATAAGGGAGTCCTGTCTATAGCCCGTAAGTACGTATACATATTTCTCTATATATTTCTCTAGTAACGACGGTATTTCTTAATTTACCGCAGATTATTCACTTCATTTGTGTAAAAGCAATTATTATGTTCCATTTGCGACGAATACTAGAGTGACATTTCGTAGATATGTTTGCGCTACATAACCAAGAAATAATACTACGGATAGATAATTCTAAGACTAAGTTAGGCCTACATATCAGTACGGCAATTAGTGTAATAATAATAATAATAATAATAATAATAATAATAATAATAATAATAATAAAATAATAATAAAATAATAATAATAATAATAATAATAATAATAATAATAATAATAATAAATGAACAAAACCCATTCACAATGACTCACACAATTCATTTTTATGTTCCCAGAAAGAAAGAGATCAGCTTATGATATGTGGTGTTATAGAAGAATGCTGAAGGTGAGATGGGTAGACAGAATCACAAATGAAGATATATTGAATCGAACTGGTGAGAGGAGATCGTTTCGGCTAAATTCGAGGAGAAGAAGAGACAGAATGATAGGACACTTCTTAAGACATCCAGGACTTGGTCAGTTAGTTTCAGAGGGAAGTGTAGAGGGTAAGAACGGTAGGGTAGACCAAGGTAAGAATATGACAAACAGATTAGAACAGATGTAGCATGCAGTAGTTACGTAGAAATGAAAAGATTAACACAGGAGAGGGTGGCATTGAAGCTGCATCAAACCAGTCTGTGTACTGATGACGCAAACAACAAGAACAAGAACAAGTGTGATTAGCTGCCTCCCCCGGAGGCCCAGGTTCGATTCCTGGCTCTGCCATCCTCGAAGCGGTTTCCCACTTCTCCAGGCAAATGCCGGGATGGTACCGAACTTAAGGCCAGGCCGCTTCCTTCCTCCTTGTCTGTCCCTTCCAATCTTCCTATCCCATCCCCCCCCCCGCAAGTTCCCTGTTCAACATAGCAGGTGAGGCCGCCTGGGCGAGGTACTGGTCATCCTCCCCAGTTTTATCCACCGATCCAGAGTGTGAAGCTGCACGACACTGTAGGGGTGGAGTCCCTCGCTGAGTCCGAGGGAAAAACCAACCCTGGAGGTTAAAGAGATAAAGAATAAGATGATGAACGTTGGGTGGGGGTGGTCTTACAAGAATGTGATAAAAGTGTACGATAAATTAGGGGGAGGGTGTTCTGTACGAAAATATGTACGTTCGTCAGCTTTTTTGTTATTACCCGATTTGCAAAACGCAAATGAACTTTCTTTTCAGCACTTTCCACGTACTGTTTTTACTCTAGCTAAACATAAACAAGCCTGCCTTCTTTTTTTCTGTGTGTGTGGGGGCGGTGAAATTACACCCACGGTATCCCTGCCTGTCATAAAAAGGGGACCAGGAGCTCTGAACTTCGGAGCCTTTAGCCGAGTTCTGGTACTGCTCCCACTTGCTTGTGTCAGACTCTTTACTTTCATCGATCCTATACGACCTCCCTTGGTCACTTTTTGTGTTCTTTTCCGAGGTTTCCGAGGCCCAGATTATGATGCACGTACATAGCTATATCTATCGGCGTGATGTCGAACTGCGTACATGCTGGCTCTGTTGCCTTCCACAGAAATATTTGAGAGACTTAAACTGATACCAGTTATGGGTTGCAAGAACAATGCAGTGATGAGTATCGTACGTGAAATGAATCATTTTTTCCATTCTGGGCTTTATCACAATCGATAAACATCAGACACAGAAGTACACACGGTGACCGTGGTCGTTAACGCGTCAAACCCTTATGGTCTGGCGCCGTGGTTATACAGTTCGAATCCAAATTCGTTGACAATATTTTTACCATCAGAATATTGGTCGGCAGGGGGGAGGTGCTACCATGGAATTTTCGATCCCTAGAATCATCATCATCATCATCATCATCATCATCATCTGTATCTGTTTACCCTCCAGGTTCGGTTTTTCCCTCGGACTTAGCGAGGGATCCCACCTCTACCGCCTCAAGGGCAGTGTCCTGGAGCTTCAGACTCTTGGTCGGGGGATACAACTGGGGAGTATGACCAGTACCTCGCCCAGGCGGCCTTACCTGCTATGCTGAACAGGGGCCTTGTGGAGGGATGGGAAGATTGGAAGGGATAGGCAAGGAAGAGGGAAGGAAGCGGCCGTGGCCTTAAGTTAGGTACCATCCCGGCATTCGCCTGGAGGAGAAGTGGGAAACCATGGAAAACCACTTCCAGGATGGCTGAGGTAGGAATCGAACCCACCTCTACTCAGTTGACCTCCCGAGGCTGAGTGGACCCCGTTCCAGCCCTCGTACCACTTTCCAAATTTCGTGGCAGAGCCGGGAATCGAAGCCGGGTCTCCGGGGGTGGCAGCTAATCACGCTAACCACTACACCACAGAGGCGGACGATCCCTAGAATGCGTACCAAAAAATCTGAATTAAATTTAAAACCTCTCCGCAGTGCTCATATGACACTGCTGACGGTGATTCGTTTTGGACAGTTGTATGTAGCTTCCTCAAGAGTACGCAGATCCATAGACAGCAAAATACAACTCTCAGCTACAACTGCACTCAATATTGTTTGTAAGGAAATTTTACAATACCTGTGTTGTTTGTCTTCGAATGCCATATAAAACCTGGTAAGTGTTAGGGGAAGGTCGGAAGGTATCGGACGGCGGCTGGTATCGGACAATTCACAAATTAATGTCTTTGTTAACAGCATGTGGCAGAACCTGTTTAGCTACTTACAGGTCCGCCTGCATGTTTGAAAGATGGGTACATCCTATTCAGTCGAAAGGCAGGGTCGTTTATGAGTGGTGGTGTATTTTTGTCCTTTGTGTGATTTTCGGCCGGCACGGATTTATTTTTACCAAGAAGTAGCAGCAACAAGGATAAGTTGCATTGAACTTTAAGTACTTTAGCAGAAAAAGTATTCCTTACTTTGCAATATCGTGGGTTTAGAATCAGTTTCCTTTCGAACGTTCCCGTTCAGTTCCAGTCGTTTCTTAAGGGAGTCAATCGGGCGTTATCGGACGCGAAACTGGCGTGCGGTATCGGACATCATAGGTTGCAGTTCCGTCCAGGTTACTGATAGTACTATCCTTTGTTTTAGGTAAGCATGGGGAAGATACGAGAATAATGGGAAGAAAGCAATATAATATTAGCCGTGAATACTGTCAGGGACAATAGAATGAGGATTAGAGAAGCCAGTCAATGTTCCTCTGTTCCACAAAAGCACGTTAGATGATAGAATTAAAGCTCTTGAAGGTGGTAAAGAGATTCCAATAAAAGCGTGTACGGCGAACAGTGAGACTTTTCAGAGAACATTCTCAGATGAAGAAGAGAATGACCTGTACATGCAAATCAAGGCCCCGACAGTCAGCTCATGCCACTCATCAGAACAGAATTTTTAAAACTTGTTCAATTTGCTGAGGAATTGAGAGCTGAACAGAGGTTTAATAAAACTAAAATGATGGCAGGAAAGATCCTTTTTATGATTTTATGAAGAGGCATTAAGACCTCCGTTTGAGGACGGCTGAGTCTATCAGCTTGCAGCGAGCAGTAGGCTTCAACAAGGAGCAAGTGGACAAATTTTTGATAAATTAAATGATCTTGTGACTAAATATTTGTTTGGTCCATCAAGAATCTTCAACGCTAATGGTGTGATATTTGCAGAATGGCTAAACGTTAATTTGTTTTATTTTGAATGTGAAAAAAGTAAATTTTTGTTAAAAAAGATTGTCCGTCCGACACCACCCTCTATTTTTCAAACCTACGAAAGTGTAATGACCTCCTTAATTTGTTAATACTGTCCGTGTTTTTAATTGTGATTAAATATCTTCTAGTGAGTATGTTGATACAAGAATATAGATCCTTATAAAATGCATTACATGATTTTTTTCCTATTCCATAAACAAATTATGGCAGGAAAGTTAAAGTGTCCGATACCTCCCGACTTTCCCCTACTTTTATTCATAAGTAGAGCCGGGAAGTTAGGCAAAACGCCTTTTTTTATTTGGATGTTTATATCGAAGTGTCAAACAGGACGGCTCTAATCATAAGATATTAATAGTCCATTCAAAACTTCCAACTGTTTTATATAGATACAGTGATTTCGACTGACGAAGACAGAATTATGTAGGCCTACTTGTAATTAATAATTAAAGTAAATTGATGTCCACCTCTGTGGTGTAGCGGTTAGTGTCATTAGCTGCAATCCCCGGAGGCCCGGGTTCGATTCCCAGCTCAGCCACGAAATTTGAAAAGTCGTACAAGGGCTGGAACGGGGTCTATTCACCCTAGGGAGTTCAACTGAGTAGAGATGAGTTCGATTCCCACCTTACCGATCCTCGAAGTGGTTTTCCGCGGTTTCTCCACTTCTCCTCCAAGCAAATGCCGGGATGGTACCTATTTAAAGCCACGGCCGCTTCCTTCCCTCTTCCTTGTCTATCCCTTTCAATCTTCCCATCCCCTCACAAGGCCCCTATTCAACATAGCAGGTGAGGCCACCTGGGCGAGATGCTGGTCCTGTTCCCCAGTTGTATCCCCCGACTCACTGCCCTTGAGGGGTGGGATCCCTCGCCGAGTCCGAGCGAAAAACCAATCCTGGAGGGTAAACAGATTAAGAAATAAATAAATAAATAAATAAATAAATAAATAAATAAATAAATAAATAAATAAATAAATAAATAAATAAATAAATAAATAAATAAATAAAGAAAGAAAGAAAGAAAGAAAGTAATTTGATTTTCCTATGTCTATTCCTTATGGTTTCAACTAACCATGTTATGTTGCGTCTGACTGACGGTCTACAAGCCTCGCCTGCAGATGTACTCTCGGAGGAGACAGAGTTACTGGTGTAGCATGATGCTTGGGCTGCATACGATAAGATTACAGGGGCAGTCTACTGTGCAGCAACATTGTAACCTTGAAGTGAAGCGCACCTCTGCACTTGGCATTGTTTCGGATGAGCCAGCGGAAGTGATAAAACGAGCAGGATGCATTGTGTTCACCAAGGAATCTTCGATCAGAGATGATTGGTCTCAGTCACGCCCAATAAAACAATCTGACGTAACGGCGAGCAGATTCTGTGTGAGTGTGTATGTAATCATCTAGACCGATCGGGGAAAATGCATAATAGTAATATAAGGTATATCATCCTCATTCTTACCCCGGTGTCCCACAAGGGAGTACTCTTGGCCCTTTGTTGTTTTCATTGTTTATGGTCGATCAATTAATCAATGATATGGATTTAGGACTATCGCCCAGGTGGCAGATTCCCTATCAATTAAACGTTTTCAAAGAAATTGCAAATTTATGGAACATCTCCCTTGATAATTTATTCCTATTCCTTACTCCTCTACCTATAAATGAATATTCCCCCAATTTGTCCTCTTTAATTCCAACTTTATCTCTTCATACTGTGATCTTTTCTACTCTTTAAAGCTCCACTCAAGCTTCTTCGTCCACTCATGTCATTCCACACCATCTCTCCCCTCACAGCTCGAAACATACCACTTAGTCGAGCATCTCGTCCCCTTACTCCCAAGTCTTCCCATACCAAATTTTCCAACATTTCCGTAACACTACTCCTTGGGGAAATCACCCAGAACAAATCGTGCTGCTTTCCTCTGAATTTTTTCCACGTCTCATATCAAGTAGTCCTAGCGTGGGTCCCATACACTAACTGTACTCTAACTGGGTCTTACCAGAGACACATACGCCCTCTCCTTTACATCCTTACTACAGCCCGTAAATACTAGCATATCCTTGTGAAGAGATCTGTAATATTTCGTAACTACTTCGTTAACATGATTACCCCAATGAAGATCATTCCTTATATTAACACCTAGGTACTGTACTTACATTATTCCCCATGAGGTACCATCACCCCCATCAACACAGTAATTAAATCTGAGATGACCTTTCCTTTGGATGAAACTTACAACATGACTTTCCATCCCATTCACTACCATACCATTATCCGCTGTCTATCTCACAACATTGTCTAGGTACCCCTGCAGTTGTTCACAATCTTGGAACTCTATACATCATCCGCAAATCTGCCGTACAAACTAAAGGAAACAGCAAATACCCTACTCTTTGCTGACGACTGCAATATATTTAGGGACATCAGGAATTCAGCAGATGCATCTCTTCTACAGGTCTCACTTAACATCTTCATGAAATAGTGCCGTACTTGGAAACTCATCCCCAATCCAGAAAAATTGCAGCCACATAACCATAGCCCTACGTAAATCTCCTCTACTGACATCATATCTTTTCGACACGCCCATCACTGTAGTTTCAGAACAAGACATAAGTGTAATATTGGATATCAAACTCCAATTCAAGAACCACATACAAACATACAGAACCAAGACTAAGAAATTAACAGGCATTCTCTACGGTTTCATAGAAATGTCGGATCCCTCTGCTCTTCGCCACTTCTTCCTCATAATCACTCAACCTCTCTTGAACTACTGCTCTCAGATTTGGACAACAGACTCCCACTCTAGTTAGATGGTCCAATGTCCTCCTTTGCGACAACTTTTAGGAACAGAAACCTCTAGCTAAGAAATCAGAGTACCCTGCAGGACCCATCTCGCCTAAAGAGCAGATCAGATCCCAGGGAACGGTGCTGTGCAAACAGCGGCATACTAGGTGCTTCCATTCGGAAGTTAGATCAAACAACTTTTTCATCACTTTCCTCCGCCATTGCCTAGAAAAGATAAAATTCAGAAAATACTCGGACGTTTGTGAAATAATTTTTTTCGTGGCCCATTTCATCCTTCTCCTCAATCCTCTACTCTTGACAGCGCATGGCGGCGTTGATTATTATTTCACAGTCCTGATTTTCTTTCTCCAAGTCTGAGCATAAGGGTAGCCTCATGGAAATATTTCCTCACCAGAGGCTGCAGCTGGTCCACCCATCTGATTGGATGTCTTCTTTGCCATTAATCTTTCCCTCCACCACAAGGATGCCTGTTCTAGCGATGTGTCCGAAGTATGGGGAGTAGGCCTGAGGCTTGTTCCACGAACGAACTTTGCACTTTTCACTTTTAAATTCTTACAAAGTGCAAAGTCTTTCTGTTCCACCATGATCTAGGTTGGACTTTACAATTTCTTCGCAAAGTGAAAAGTCTTTGCGAATGAATGATCGATCAAATTTATTCCATGGGCAAACTGTATAGGCCTCATACACTTATGATTTTAATGCTTTATTTTTCGTGGCGAACTTAACGGTATAATTGTGGTACCGTTAGTTGGGAAGTTTCTATCAAGGGAAAGAAAGTTTAGAAGCTGGATGTGCTGGAAGTAGTCAAGGTGAAACGGAACATCCTTTTTTGGCAACTTTAAAAATAACCTCTCAAATGATGACACACATCAATGTTACTGAGAGTACCGTCAACACATCCACACACAGAAGGAAATTCACCCTTCATTAGAAATCCCGTTGCTATAGTAAGTGGATTATCACGCCAACGTCCTATGTTAGGAAATATGACATTTACTATAACATCTACGACTTTGGTAACAGTTCTGCAAATAATTGATTCTGATGTCTCATGCATTGCTGCTACACCGTGCAGCTGGGCACCATTTACTAACCAATGTAAGCACATAAGAATTTGTTCTTTTTCGGAAAAGGGTTGACTTCTTTTGGGTGCATGTTTCAATAAATGACCGATCGTTTCAAGAATATAGTCAGCCAGTGTTGGGGTAATACGAAATCACTCGCGAAATTCCGTCGAAGTGAGGTTATGAAAATTAATCCTGTCTTTGTACATTCTCGTGTTGGATTCTTCATCACTGCCCTCACATTATGCTAACCAAAGCTCTCGTCGTAACGTGTTTGTATCACTAAATCAAATTCTACGCCGAGAAACTAGTGTACATTCTTGTTAATTAACAGATGAAAAGGGAATCATCTCTTTGCAAGATTTCTGAAAACTTTTCACTTCATTTCTTTGCACTTTGCATTTCTGTACCAATGGAAGAACATAACAGGCTTGAAAAGTGAAAAGATTCCTAACTTTTCACTTTGCAAGCTAAATCTGAAAAGTGATGGTGGAACAAAATCTGAACTGAAAAGTGCAAAGTTGCAAATTTCGTTCGTGGAACAGGCCCCTGGCTGATTCGCTCGAAAGCCTTGTTCTTCAAGCACGGACATATTAGTTCGGTGGTCAGTCCAATAAATTCGGAGAATGCGTCAGTAAACCCACATCTCGAAGCTCTCAATTTTCCTCTTATCTGCCTGTCTGATTGTCCAGGTTATAACTGCATAGGTGACAATAGGGAAGGAATGTGAGGCAGTGAGCTAGTTGCAGTTTTGAACAGTACGGCCCTTCCATATTCAACTAGCAAAGTTTTGAGGCCACGGGCGATCTCTTGATTTCATCAAAACACTCTTCTATATTGGAAATCATGGAGCGCAAGTAGACAAAATTCTGAATGACAATTTTTAAAAAATAATTAAAATATAGTGCATTATAAATAATCCAGTAATAAAACAAAATTGCATCACAGTCACTCAGTTATTTTGAATTTCATTATCATAAAAGTAAAAAAAAGAAGTATTTTGCTTCAATGACTATAATTTGTTATACACTGACTGACAGAGCAAATGCAACACCAAGAAGGAGTGGTCAGAACTTTATGCCAATTGCAGGGTAGACTGACGTCACTGAGGTATGCTCATGATGTGAAATGCGCCGCTGTGTTGCGCACGTAGCGAACGATAAATGGGACACGGCGTTGGGGAATGGCCCACTTTGTACCGTGATTTCTCAGCCGACAGTCATTGCAGAACGTGTTGTCGTGTGCCACAGGACACGTGTATAGCTAAGAATGCCAGGCCGCCGTCAACGGAGGCATTTCCAGCAGACAGACGACTTTACGAGGGGTATGGTGATCGGGCTGAGAAGGGCAGGTTGGTCGCTTCGTCAAATCGCAGCCGATACCCATAGGGATGTGTCAACGGTGCAGCGCCTGTGGCGAAGATGGTTGGTGCAGGGACATGTGGCACGTGCGAGGGGTCCAGGCGCAGCCCGAGTGACGTCTGCACGCGAGGATCGGCGCATCCGCCGCCAAGCGGTGGCGGCCCCGCACGCCACGTCAACCGCCATTCTTCAGCATGTGCAAGACACCCTGGCTGTTCCAATATCGACCAGAACAATTTCCCGTCGATTGGTTGAAGGAGGCCTGCACTCCCGGCGTCCGCTCAAAAGACTACCATTGACTCCACAGCATAGACGTGCACGCCTGGCATGGTGCCGGGCTAGAGCGACTTGGATGAGGGAATGGCGAAACGTCGTGTTCTCCGATGAGTCACGCTTCTGTTCTGTTAGTGATAGTCACCGCAGACGAGTGTGGCGTCGGCGTGGAGAAAGGTCAAATCCGGCAGGAACTGTGGAGCGCCCTACCGCTAGACAACGCGGCATCATGGTTTGGGGCGCTATTGCGTATGATTCCACGTCACCTCTAGTGCGTATTCAAGGCACGTTAAATGCCCACCGCTACGTGCAGCATGTGCTGCGGCCGGTGGCACTCCCGTACCTTCAGGGGCTGCCCAATGCTCTGTTTCAGCAGGATAATGGCCGCCCACACACTGCTCGCATCTCCCAACAGGCTCTACGAGGTGTACAGATGCTTCCGTGGCCAGCGTACTCTCCGGATCTCTCACCAATCGAATACGTGTGGGATCTCATTGGACGCCGTTTGCAAACTCTGCCCCAGCCTCGTACGGACGACCAACTGTGGCAAATGGTTGACAGAGAATGGAGAACCATCCCTCAGGACACCATTCGCACTCTTATTGACTCTGTACCTCGACGTGTTTCTGCGTGCATCGCCGCTCGCGGTGGTCCTACATCCTACTGAGTCGATGCCGTGCGCATTGTGTAACCTGCATATCGGTTTGAAATAAACATCAATTATTCGTCCGTGCCGTCTCTGTTTTTTCCCCAACTTTCATCCCTTTCGAACCACTCCTTCTTGGTGTTGCATTTGCTCTGTCAGTCAGTGTAATTTGTCGTAGAAATGCCTAGTTTGCACCAGTAAAACACTCTTTGCCCAATGTTCATTAACAGTTACAACATTGTTATGCCTGCTAATAATATAGGGACAGGGTCGCAGTTGTTCAAATCACAGTGTGTCAGTAAACTTTCTGGCAAAGTTGTATTTTATACAAATCCGGTTTTTCTTCCTGCGTGCACCATTCAACATTTCTGATATAATGTAAAGGATTCTGATAAGTTGTCAATACTGTAGTTAATACAAATATATTATACATACTCATCCTGACGATTAATCAAAGAATCTCCTATCCTGGGCGCTGTCCGTACATCCTGCCAACATACAGTGGACTCAGAGTGGACTTTACTCACCTGGAAACAAAAAAACCGCACGTTAGTAAGGCTCCGATTTGTATGATCTAAAGAGTAACAGGAAAAGTAACAAATATATTTTAAAATGTCTAAAATTATCGCTTAGAACAGTGAACTATCAGAGGAGACACGAGAACTTCGTACTAGTTAAAAGACATAATAATTGAGAGTCAACGAAGGCGACATACAAAAATGCATTCATTACAAATACATAAATAACTCTCTACAAAACAATTGATTCACGGTCCGCTTATTAATAAGCGTTTCTGTTTGTAAGAATTTGACAAGAACCGGACATAGAGAAAGAGGGAAGTTACTATTTGCTTTACGTCGCACCGACACAGATAGGTCTTATAGCGACGATGGGACAGGGAAGGGCTAGGAGTGGGAAGGAAGCTGCCGTGGCCTTGATTAAGGTAAAGCCCCAGCATTTGCCTGGTGTCAAAATAGAAACCACGGAAAACCATCTTCAGGGCTGCCGACAGTGGGGTTCGAACCTACTATCTCCCGAATACTGGATACTGGCCGCACTTAAGCGACTGCAGCTATCGAGCTCGGTAAGGGAAGTTACAGTGTTATCTTCGATTGCATTACGAAGTCAAGTTGCGGCAAGCAAAGTCCGTGGTTAAAATGCGATTCTTTCAAGAAACAGCAAAATTAACTGAACTGCACTATAAACCGCTCTCATTAAAACTTCGCCCCTCAATTCAGATAAACCAAATTACCTTTTTTCATACTTTAAATTCATCTTAAGAAATAATCACCACAATAGTCTGGCTCCATGGCTAAGTGGTCAGCGTGCTGGTCTTTGGTTACAGGAGCCCCGGGTTTGATTCCCGGCAAGTTCAGGAATTTTAACCATCATTGATTAATTTCTCTGGCACGGGGGCTGGGTGTATGTGTCGTCTTCATCATCATTTCATCCTCATCACGACGTGCAGGTCGCCTGCGGGAAGTAAAATCGAAAGACCTGCATTTGGTGAGCTGAACATGTCCTCGGACACTCCCAAGCCATTTCATCACCACAGTACAGAATGCGGTCGGTTCCTCTCTTAGGCTCGTATTCACCAACCCGAGTAAAATCTTTTATCTTGGTTCAAAGCTAAGAAAACCGACAAAACAGTTGAGTCTCTGTTCAGCAACAACATTATCTCTGTTTAAAATTTTACCGGAGATTGGATGGTCGGTAAAACAGGAAATCTAAGATAATAGCCTTTCAAGATGGGGCAGCTCACAGACGGCTGGAATCACAGCGAGGAGGAATATGACCAAGATTTTTGTTTGCTAGTGGTTTTACGTCGCACCGACACAGATAGGTCTTATTGCGACGATGGGATAGGAAAGGCCTAGGAGTGGGAAGGAAGCGACTGTGGCCTTAATTAAGGTACACTTGCGTGGTGTGAAAATAGGAAACCACGGAAAACCGTCCTCAGGACAGCCGACAGTGGGGTTCAAACCCACTATCCCCCGAATACTGGATACTGGCCGCACTTAAGCGACTGCAGCTATCGAGTTCGGTTGACCAAGATTAAGCAACAAAACGTCTTAGGTGTATAAAAAGAATGCGCTACTTTCTTTAAAGACTACGATAACTGATTTTGAAACAAGTTTTAGGTGATCTAAAGTTTCGACACCGTCAATGTTATCCATAATCGAACGTAACCTGGAATTCTCAACACATAGGTAACCCTAAGATGAAATCTCGATTTCAGTTTACCGAGCTCGATAGCTGCAGTCGCTTAAGTGCGGCTAGTATCCAGTATTCGGGCGATAGTGGGTTCGAATCCCGCTGTTGGCAGCCCTGAAGATGGTTTTCCGTGGTTTCCCATTTTCACACCAGGCAAATACTGGGGCTGTACCTCAATTAAGGCCACAGCCGCTTCCTTCCAACTCCTAGGCCTTTCCTATCCCATCGTCGCCAAAAGACCTATCTGAGTCGGTGCGACGTAAGGATTTTTTTATTAAAAAGCGGAAATAATTTAAGATAAATTATTTGCAAACCCCGAATGGAATCAAGTTTATATTTCGATAGTGGCGGCAGCGCGTAGTCATTTGTTTTCCGTGCGTCAGTATGAAAAATTTGCGGTTCAAACTCTGATTGAAACGAAAACTTCGTTTTGGTAAACCGAGATAATAAATTCTGTAGTGTATACAGAAGTGAGCATTATCCGAGTTTTGGAAATCGAAGATAACAGCTAAAGTAACTGTCGTTTGTTGAAGACGCGCCTCACTATACCTTTACTCCACACTGCTATCTACAACCGCTCTTTCACAATCTCTGCAGCTAGGTCGTGGAATTCCTTCCCTCCCAACATTAGGGACGTGACTTCCCTTAATCAATTTAAGGTCAACAGCCGAAGGTATTTTCACGACCCATCAAACTGACTGACTTGTGGAATAATCAAGGCAAATATTTGTATACGATGGTCAATTGTTGTTTCAGAACTCTTATAACGATCAGTTAATTTTGTGCTTAGATTATAACTGCATAGCTACAAAAAAAAGTCAGATATATACCAGTGTTTTGCGCGACTGCAGAGAAAGACCCCGACGATGTTGTGAGATACACGGCAGACAATGGTATAAAGTCAGGTTGTAAATTTCACCTAGTTTTAATTACCGGGTAAGTACTTAGATATTAATACAGGTTTTCCCCAAACACAGCGACAAGGGTTATATGTCTTGTGGGATGACGGACTGATCGGTTTTCAAGAAGGAGCCCCTGTCCGGAAATGCGCGGTTTGGGCGCTGGAGAGCGTCGAAACCTGACAACGGTTGTGACAATTTGTTCGGATTTGGTGACTTAATGCGGAGGGTATGCAACCCTTTAGCCCTTTGTGTACTGCGGATGGACGACTTCAGCCTAATAATATTCCTGTGCATGTGCTACGTTCCTCTACATAGTCGTTTATGCGTATCCTACTGCGTTACTTGTGTGCTGTAGTCCGCCAGTGCAGTAACGTTGTTAATAGCAGTGTGACATGTACCAGTTCACAGCTGCAGAAATGGCCGACATGGTGCTTGCATACGGCAAAGCGGATTGCAATGGTAGAGGTGCTGCAAGATTGTATGCGAAAAGTTTTCCAAACAGACGTACTACACATCACTCCAACCCCCTGTGGATGGGGGCGGTAGAATAACACCCACGGTATCCCCTGCCTGTCGTAAGAGGCGACTAAAAGGGGATCCGGGGGCTCTGTACTTTGGAGCGTGGGTTGGTAGCCACGGGGCCCTTAGCCGAGTCCTGGCAATGATTCCACTTACTTGTGCCAGGCTCCTCACTTTCATCTGTCCTACCCAACCTCCCTTGGGCAACTCTTGTTCTTTTCCGACCCCGTCGCTATTAGGTTTCTGAGGTCTTTTATTTCACGCCCTTCGGGGAGGATCCCTTCCATTTTTTCTCTCTGACAGTGTTATATAGAGGATGGTTGCCTAGATGTACTTCCTCTTAAAGCAGTAGTCACCACTACCATATCATTCCACGTTCGTGGCCATCGAGAGACGACTAACAGAAGCCGGACAGTTCGACGTAGGTAGTTTGAAGAGTTTGGTGTATGACTCCTGAAACGACAGCGTAAGACCTTATTGCTCGAGTCCACGGAGCGACTGAAATTCTTCAAAGACAACCGCACGTATTGGGTCATGTGCATGAGGCTCAGCGCTGCAGATGTGGGCCCTGCAATGACGTAGGAGCTACACCGTTCGAAACCCGTTTGTAATGAGCCCGATGTGGTACTCATGTTCGATTTATTGACGACATATGGAACGCACTTCGAAGCGCTACAGCGTCTACGCCGTGCGTTTCTGTACATAGGTTCCTTCTTGAAAACGGATCAATTTGCCTTCCCGCACGACATACTACGCGTTGTCGGTGGCTTTTGGGAGTGTCCGAGGACATGTTCGGCTCGTCAGATGCAGGTCTTTTGATTTGACGCCCATAGACGACCTGCGCGTCGTGATGAGGAAGAAATGATTATGAAGACCCATTCCTCGTGCCAGCGGAATTAACGAATGATGGTTAAAATTCCCTGCACTGCCGGGAATAGAACCCGAGACCCCTGTGACTAATTTTAGGGATAAGAGCACCAGTCAAAGAATGAAACTTCTCCAGGGGAGGGGTTTGAATAAGCCACGTGCAGATTTAGCAACACCGCCTCGCAAAGTGATCTGATTGGCTAATTTCAGCAGCTGATAAAATGACGATGGCGCGAGATATAGAACTATTTATTTCAAATTATTTATCAGCATGACCAACCCTGAAACACACATTTACCCAACTCACGTCGTTTCGAACCAACCTACACACACACACACACACACACACACACACACACACACACACACACACACACACACACACACACACACACACACACACACACACATATATATATATATAGTATAAAATCAGAGTTTTGTCTGTACATTGCTCAGAATTTAAAAAGAATGGTATTTCTGTATCGGTTGTGTCCACAGGAACAAAGAAATGCACTTTTTATTTTTCCGTCATGTCTGTCTGTCTGTCTGTCTGTCTGTCTGTCTGTCTGTCTGTCTGTCTGTCTGTCTGTCTGTCTCTGTCTGTCTGTATGTATGTATGTATGTATGTATGTATGTACGCGCATCACGAGAAAATGGCTGAAGAGAATTTAATGAAAATCGGTACGTAAAGTCGGGGAATGATGTACTACAATCTAGGCTATAAATAATTTCATTCACGCTGAGCGAAATGGTAGTTTAGGAGAAGGCCTAAAATTTAATTCTCCAATATTTATATTATTAGTGGTCCTATCGATAAATACTAGATAACTAAAGTTATATAGAATTATGTTTTCGATCAATGATGTCTTATACATTTTCTTCCGTTCCACCTATGATAACAGACATATTTGTGAATTTCGAATTTTGTTGCTAAGTCCACATCAACGCCGAGCCACGAGAAAATGGGCGAACAGAATTTAATGAAAACAAGTATGTTAAGTCAGGGAATAAGATGCTACAGTCTAGGTTATAAATAATGTTTATTCACACTGGTTAAAATGGTAGTTAAGGGGAAGGTGCCTAAAATTTACTTTTTTAATCACCTATGTTATTGGTCCCATCGAAAAGTATTATATACTGTAATAAAAGTTATAGAGAATACAACTTCCAATCATTTATGTCCTATACAGTTTTACCGTATCGACTATGATAATAGAATACTTAATTTAAACTTTTGTTGCTTAGTCCATATCAACGCCAAGCAATGTTAATACGGAAATATTGTTTAATAGTGTTAACTGGCGATGGTTTTTGTCATGAATGTCTTAAGGTGTAAAACCGCGTGATCATCGGTCCATGATTATAAAAATGAGAAAAATCGTTAAGGAACGATCGCTTGAAGAATAAGACAAGAGGGAGTCGTGAAGGAAGGAAGGAAGGAAGGAAGGAAGGAAGGAAGGAAGGAAGGACTGCCTTTGCATTAGATGCTCTAATATCCCAGAGTCGGAAGGAAACTAAATGTTAAGGCCTACCCAATATCGAAAGCTCAAAAAACTGACAAACAGTAACATTAAATTGACCATTGTTGCGATGTTATTTGTCTCTTCTGCTGCCACACATCTCCAATAGATGGAATTACTGCTGCGTTCCAAAAGTAAACCAGCATGCCTCAATATTGCTGTCGGAAAGTAGCTGGGGAGTTAGATAACTTTCGACATGCTGTATGATTGTCCTGTAAACGACGGGTATTACAGCCAATATAGATTAAGAATAGAAGAAGTCCAAGAACAGATCCTTGAGGGATTCCAGATGGCTTAGTGTTCCATTCTGTAGTCGTCCTGTTTGATCATTGCACATTTTTAATTTTTTTTTTTTTTTTTTTTTTTTTTTGCAAAGCAAAAATCTACCTATTTTCTTTAGCACAGAGTTGGCAACACCCGGTATTACGTTTCTTCCTCCCCACTGATAAGAAGCACCGGTAGAGGAAATCCCTGTCGTTTGCGGTGGGGCCTTCCTCGTACGACAGTCGGTGGGAATAAAGTTACAATTTATTTTAATCTGTTTCCTGAACCGCAAGCTGTCGTCATTTCTTGCGTCCAAGGAAGTCGCTTTACACAAACACAACGCGGCCGGTAGCACTGATTTCGTCAGTGTGTCATACATGCAAGTTATTTGTCTTTACCCATCTATTTTTACCACTTCCCTCTGTGGATCAGTGGGAGAAAGAGAAATATATTTATTTAAAGTTAATTACAAGTAGGACCAGAGGTCCCTTTGACTGTAACTAACTGCCACTGTAATTTAAATGTGTCCGACTCGTTGGCTGAATAGTCAGCGTACTGGCCTTCGGTTCGGAGGGTCCCGGATTCGATTCCCGGCCAGGTCGGGGATTTTAACCTTCATTCGTTAATTTCAATGACCCGGGGGCCGGGTGTTTGTGCTGTCCCTCACACACCACACAACAGTATCCTCCACCACAATAACACGCAGTCACATGGCAGACGCCACCCACCCTTACAATGGCTGCTCTCGGCTAGAAATAGCCACACGAAATTATTATCTAAATGGTTACAGTACTGGCCTTTGGTGACAGGAGTCCCGGGTTCGATTCCAGGCAGAGTCGGGAATTTTAACCATCATTGGTTAATTTCCCTGGCACGGGGGCTGGGTGTATATGTTGTCTTTATCATCATTTCATCCTCATCACGATGCGCAGGTCGCCTACGGGAGTCAAATAAAATGACCTGCACCTGGCCAGCCGAACCCCTCCTGAGATTTCCCGGCACTAAAAGCCATATGCCATTTCGCCATTTCATTATTTAAATGTATCAATGTATATACAAAATCTAGTATAAAGAATACATAAAAAACCTAAGATACATTTTCCTACTGAAGATAAAAACAGATTAAAAACTAAACATCTAGGAGATTTCAATATTACTTCTACCATTTCAGAAACAAAGACTACACTAACAAGGAAGAGAAGACATAAGAGACAACTAAGATATCGTCGTTGCCGGGACAAAACCTCGTATGTGATAATATTTGTGAGAGATATACTGACCCGCAGCATATACATTATGAAGAGCGAAAATGCCTTGACAACATTCACGCAATATTGAACCTTAGATGACAGAACCTTACCGGCTAAAATTCAAAGTTAAAATATTATCACATAGGAGGTTTTGTACCGGCAACGACGATATATTTTAATGCCGAGAACGGTTAAGAATAAAGCTAAACATCTAAAATACCGAGCTCGATAGGTGCAGTCGCTTAAGTGCGGCCAGTATCCAGTATTCTGGAGATAGTAGGTTCGAACTCCACTGTCGGCAGCCCTGAAGATGGTTTTCCGTGGTTTCCCATTTTCACACCAGGCAAATGCTGGGGCTGTACCTTAATTAAGGCCACGGCCGCTTCCTTTCCACTCCTAGCCCTTCCCTGTCCCATCGTCGCCACAAGACCTATCTGTGTCGGTGCGACGTAAAGCAACTAGCGGGGAAAAAATTCTAAAATATATCTAGGAGATGATATTTTGTACTATTTAATTCATTTGGTGAAAATTTACTTAGCCTACATGGCTTAGTAAGTGGAAAAGTCGTCCGAGCCCGCGGTGTAGGGGACAATGCGTCCGTCTGTCACCCCGCGGCCCTGGGGTCGATTCCCGGCCGGGTCAGGGGTTTTAATTGTAAATTATTAATATCCCTGGCCTCGGGGACTGGGTATTTGTGCTGTCCTTAACGCTCCTTTCCTCACATTCAACACTATACACTGCCGCACTTCCAATTACACGCAAGTTCATATCATATGGTGCAAGTAGAGGCAAAAGATCTCTCTATAGGTCGACACCCCCAAACAAATAGCATTTTTAAACAGTGGAAAAGTAGCGTGGTATTTAAGACATTTTTTTTACAATTGGCTTTACGTCGCACCGACACAGATAGGTCTTATGGCGACGATTTCATATCGTTTAAGGTCATTGTATAATTGAGAGGCAGTGAAAAATGAAATGGCGTATGGCTTTTAGTGCCGGGAGTGTCCGAGGACATGTTCGGCTCGCCTGGTTCAGGTCTTTTGATTTGATTCCCGTAGGCGACCTGCGTGTCATGATGAGGATGAAATGAGAGGCAGTGACAATGAACGACTTACAGCACTTTACCGTACGATGCTGTGGAACCTGAAGGCTGTTAGCGGTAAACTTATTGTCCCGATCATGCACTTGACTCATCTAAACAAAAGACTTGGTCAAATATGAAAGAGCATTACATTTTAAAATTCTCAGCAGTAGATTTTTTTTTACTATTGGCTTTACGTCGCACCGACACATACGTCTTATGGCGACGATGGGACAGGAAAGGGCTGGGAGTGGGAAGGAAGCGGCCGTGGCCTTAATTAAGGTACAGCCCCAGCATTTGCCTGGTGTGAATATGGGAAACCACGGAAAACCACCTTCAGGGCTGCCGACAGTGGGATTCGAACCTACTATCTCCCGAATACTGAATACTGGCCGCACTTAAGCGACTCCAGCAATCGAGCTCGGTCAGCAGTAGGTAGTGTGTCGGCCTGCGGATCTAAATATTGCGAGTTCAAGTCCGGTTACCGAGGAACGGGAATGACTCGATGACGGTATGTAAAAAAGATCTCTGATGACACATTTGGTGTTTACCCGACTTTAATTAAAAGTCAGCCATATGTTACCCAGTTCCATTGGGAGAATTGAAGAAAAAGTCGAAACTGAAATGCATGCAGCCTAAATGGCACCAAATAAAATACCCATCAACACGGTAGATGAGACTTTCAGATATGATAGAGTATGGCAAATGGAGCAATCTGAGATAAGGAACCGTGGTAGGAAACGATCGATTCAAAAGTTCAGCAAAATTCTACTCATTTAAGTCCGTTTACCTGTACAAGTTCCACACGCTGCTCCATTCACAACAAATGTTCGAAATGGCGTCCTCCTGGGTCAATGCAGGTATGGCATCGTCGCACACAATGCTGTCGTGCGGATACAGCGTTGGTCTACTAATCCTAAGTTAACGGCTTCAAACACGACTCAGGTTGGTGGCTTTTAAGGATGTTTAAAGGTGACAACCCCATGTCCTTGGCTTCCGGCACGTTAAAGAACTACTGCGGGACGAAATTCCGACACCCCGGCGTCTGTTATGAACAGACGGATGTTAAACAACTTGGATTATTAATAACTTTTGACTCGAGCGTTTCCGTATCTCAAATTGATCCCGTTGCCACCCTCCATCATCCCTGAAAGTTCGTATTATCATTGTCACCCTGTATATAAAATACGAGCTTTGTCTGTACATTGCTCAGAATTAAACAAAATTGTTCCGGGGTTTATCTTGGAACGCAGAGGTGAAAGAATGTGCCGGGGTGAATGGATCTGACTACAATGTCAAGAAAAAATATAAAACTCAAACTGAAAGTTATATTTTCTTAAATAACGAAATTTTCATAACAATGAAATGTCAGGTACACTGGCAAATCCTAGACAAGACAAGAAATCCAAAATTTAGTGACTGTTTAAAAAAATGGGCTTCAAGCTCCTCGCTTTACAGTTCTTGAGCTCCTAGCTCAAATTTACAAAAGCACAAATTTACTCAAGGGCAGAAATCCCTCAATACATGGAGCGCTTGCTCACAATTCACAATATCAAGCCTCCCAGAGGCACTTTTATAACACTAGAAAAGAGCTGACGTGCTCTCAGTTTTCCAAGTCTATTCAAGGCGATATCAGAAAATTACAATCACTCGCCATCAAGGCACAACTTACAAATTTGAAACAGAAGTATCTAGTACCGTACCCAACCTATTGGGCCGTTGCGGAAAAAATCAGGTTAAGTAAATGGCCCGAAACACAAATTGAATGAAGGTGTGTACTTGCACTCCTAGAAATTAATTCTTAAAACCTACAGGGCACTAGGCCGATGAAACAGGGGCTATTCCCAAACTATGGAGTTGACTCGTATAAGAATAAATTAAGACATTACAGAAAGGAGGAAACCCGGTTACAAAACGTAGTCACTTCAAACCAATATGAAGGGGAGCTCGAGAGGGTACATCACTCTCTATCTCCGATTTACAGTTAAATATTTTATGAAGTTTTTACATTAGCCGGCAGAAAGTTACATTTTTAGTAAAGTAGGTTACATAGTTAATGAGTCGGACCTTTCCCTCCTGTTAAACTCCGGAGCTAGCAAGAAAGTAAGATGTTAGGTGGCCATTACCTTGCTGAAGAACTGCTGCCTGATGAAAGAGGCGACGCCCGCCTCCTGCTTGACACACACACACTTAGTTAGATGACGATCAAATGGCCAAGAGACGAGAAAAGCCGCAGTTTATAAACCATCGGGGAGAGTTCGAGATCATTCATGAATAATCAAGACACATCCATAGAATTTTATTGGTTAAATTCAAAAGTGCCGCTCAGAATCGAGGAAGAAGCCTGCGATAGGCGGAAAATTAATTACAGAAATTAGGGATTGGCTAGATTCAAAACTGGCGGAAAGAAAAGATAAATACTGCCAACCCAAAAATAAATGAACATCACTCAATTAAAAAAAAACTTATGAATACAAAACTCCTTTAAATCAAAAGTTCTTTCACTTCGCACCAGGGTGCATGATCATAGTTTTTTGGCAGTGTCATATATGAGAAAAAGTCCAAACTTCTTGATGAATATCAAACAAACCAAGTAGAAATACAGTCAGTTCAGGAAACTTCACAATAACAAAATTATATCATATATTAGTGGCGACATCTTGTGAGTAAAGTATTAAGTAGGTCTAGTTTCAAGTTCACAGTTTCTCCAGTAGAGGCGTTCTCTTCGGCGCTAGATTTAAATGCGCGGCGTTGGGGTGTACCTCCGGTACAAAAATAAATGTACTTCTATATCGGTCGTGTCCACAGTAAAAAGGAAATGCAATTTTTAATTTCCCGTCATCTCTGTATGTATGTATGTATGTATGTATGTATGTATGTATGTATGTATGTATGTACGCGCATCATGATCATCATCATCATTTATCGTTTTCATTCCCCACCCAAAGGGCGGGGCGGGCCCCCTAGATCGTAACGCGATCGCTCGGGCCAAGAGAGGTGAAGATAACTTAGAGATGGGATAAATGAAAAAGGTGGGTAAGCGATTTGACAGATTGAAGGAGGAAGGGCTACGCTGCTGATAATGAAAAAGGATGGACATTAGGCGTGAAGTTTTACGGAAGATGGGAAAAATCAAGATTTACACAAGAGTGGTGGTTTGGAAGTCGCTGGGGAGGGTGAGGTGGCGAAGTGTTGAGACGATGTGGTAGAGGGAATAGAACCCGGGTCTCCGGGGGTGGCAGCTAATCACACTAACCACTACACCACAGAGGCGGACCGTTGATTTTTATTACTTCTTGTAATACGCTTCAGTCAAGTATTCCTATTTAATGTTATTGCACGCAATCTATTGAATTTTAGTGTAGTGGGGTGAATATTAGTATTGTACGGTTTTACGATAAAGAATATGGTTTATTTTGAATATTTGTTCGGTGAAGATTGGCAACGCTGAATGAAACTCGACCGGCATAGATTACGTTAAGAATGTTTCCTCCCGGGCACTCAGACACGATCATTTTGTAACGAGATGAAATATTTTCTAAGAAGAGAGAAGTTTCATTGAAGTAACGACCACTGTCCTTCAATAATGTGCATGATCTCGCAAATCGTGAGGTATGTTCAGCAACACTTCGCAGAAATGGATGATTGTAGATTCCTTCACGCCACTGGTAATGATAGACCGGCGTTTGATCCCCAGAGCAGTAAAAATACTTCTCTTAAGTATCCCTCTCTCCCTTTCTTGTTTACAAAGTAAACTTCCTGATACAAAAAGAATGAATAGGAATGTTTTCCGATAACTGGAGCAAATTTTGACGGAGAATACGCACTGACAGATATTCACCATTGAGCATCTCCAGTTCCGCGGGTGTGGTGTGCGAGCTCCATTCCAACTTTCTGTCCATGGACCACTCTTCTCTCATATCTAGGCGTATGCTGGGATCAAGACCGTGAGCTTCCACTAGACTTAGGATGAAATGAAATGGGAATGGCGTATGGCTTTTAGTGCCGGGAGTGCCCGAGGACAAGTTCGGCTCGCCAGATGCAGGTCTTTTGATTTGACGCCCGTAGACGACCTGCGCGTCGTGAATGATTGAAGACGACACATACACTCAGCCCCCGTGCCAGCGAAATCAACCAATTATGGTTAAAATTCCAAACCCTGCCGGGAATCGAACCCAGGACCCCTGTGACCAAAGGCCAGCACGCTAACCATTTAGCCGTTGAGCCGGACTAGACTTAGGATATCCCTTTCCGATAGTTCGTTTAGTTAACTTCAAGCCTTAAGCATTTTGAACTGCAGCCAATAGCTAACGGAGTAGCCTGCTGTGCTGTCAAGGCTGCTTCACAAGCTACTGCCCTGGCCTCTGCTACTGTCAATAATCAACACCTGATCAGGGGAGATGGTAGTCTAAAGTTTAGCAAATTAAAGTCCACCTTTGTGGCTAAATGGATACAATACTTGCCTTTGGTCGCAGGGGTCCTGGGTTCGATTCTCAGAATCAACCCTCTCGTACTCTTAATTCCCCTAGGTTGAGGACTGGGTGTTTATGACGTCTGCTCCTTTCATTTCATCCTCATTAGGTCACCACCAAGCCTATACAGATGCCATACACCATTATTATTGTTATTATTAATCTGTTTACCCTCCAGGGTTGGCTTTTTCCTCGGACTTAGCGAGGGATCCCACCTCTACCGCTTAAATGGTAGTGTCCTGGAGCGTGAAACATTGGGTTGGGGATACAACTGGGGAGGAGGACCAGTACATCGCCCAGGCGGCCTCACCTGCTATACTGAACAGGGGCCTGATAGGGGGATGTGTAGATTGCAAGGGATAGACAAGGAAGAGGGAAAGAAGCGGCCGTACCACTTTTCAAATTTTGTGGCAGAGGTGGGAATCGAACCCGCACCTCCGCGGGTGGCAGCTAATCACATTAACCATTGCACCACAGAGGTGGGCTAAACTCCATAATAGGGGAGGAAAAAAAGTTCGCTACAACGGTCCAAATCCGTGGAAAAATAATGAGATGAAATGAATGACGTGATGGTAGTAGGAAGGGAGAGGGTGAAACCCGGTGCCGGCACACAGCCTACTACTGTCGAATAGCACCAAGGTGTCTCTTCAAGGCTTAACTTCTCCATCCAACGGACGAATCGCCATCAACATCGTATATCCTGACTCCGTAACAATTAGGAGAGGTTTGGAAATTAATCCAGCCTTTTGGCACGTAATCTAGTGATTAGAAATTGTATACCACCACCTCTCCTGCCCCTGCCAGCCGGTATTCTGATGGTGAAAATTTTTTCGACCAACGAGACTCAAACCGGTTAACGCCTTAATGATCACGGCCACAAGACGGGCTTTATAATAATAATAATAATAATAATAATAATAATAATAATAATAATAACACCGCGTGAGTAGGTTTTACTTAAAACACAGTTACACATTGTAAACAACACTTCGTTGCTTACTGAAACTAATGACGGTGCTACTGTAATGGAGGAAAAGATCGGACCATTTTTGTGCAGCTCACGCAAGGTCATAAAACACCGCAGAGCCTGCATTACATTACAATATCATCTAGCTATGAGGTGAGGTAATTTAATTTGTATGAATTCTTTTCTGGCGTATGCAATTACTACCGGGAATGCATCGTAACTGGGAGTTTCTTGGAACGCTTACTACAATCGGAGTACAGAAAAGGACTGTGCTGAGTAATGCGATGACCTTATTGTCATACATTATCCTTTAGTTGCAAACAAGAAGGTATTCCGTTACGAGAAAACATCGGACATAGCATTCTATGTGAAATGTCCCAACAAATATCTTACTAAGGAAAGTGCGAGTATTTAAATTTAAAACATTATTCACAAAAAGCTATCCAATGCATCGTACGGTACAGACATTTTGGTAAAACTGAACATCTTTTCCACCATATGTCCACATTACTGAAAAAAAAAGTATTTAATAACATATTATTACGTCCCACTAACTACTTTTGACAGTCTTCGGAGACGTCGAGGTACCGGAATTTTGTCCCGCAGGAGTTCTTCAGTAAATCTACCGCAATGAGGCCGGTGTATTTGAGCACCTTCAAATACCGCCGGACTGAGCCAGGATCACACTTGCCAAGTTGAAACCAGAAGGCCAGCGCCTCAACCATTTCAGGCATTGAGCCCGACATTTATTTATTTAACTTATTTATTTATTTATTTATTTATTTATTTATTCTTGACTTGCGTTTGTGGCGAAGTTAGGGGTCACATCCCTCTCATACAATTAACCACTTTCAAAAGTAAAGCTGGACTGGAGAACAAATAACAACAACAAAAATTGTAAAAATAGCCATAAAAATAAAGAAAAGCTAAAATGCTTAACACATATAATTTCAGTACAATTTACGAACTTCATTGTATAGATCCGTATTGATACAGTTAAATCTAAGAAACAATGTTAGGTTTGGTCCACCCAATCAATACACATCACTTTACAAGTGAACTATTTATTTAAACAACATATCGAATATGGCCGTAGCCATGTTGAAACACCGGATCCCGTGAGATCTCCGAAGTTAAGCAACACTGGGCGTGGTCAGGAGTTGGATGGGTTGCCATGCGCTGTTGGTGGGGGGTAAGGGAATGGAGGAGCGGAAAGAAACTAGCCACCCTACCGCACGTAAACTCCGACTCAGGAACACCTCTGCGGAGGTTCGGACCTGCCTTCGGGCAGAATAACCCTTACCTTACCTTACCTTATCTATAAATACGGACAGCAAAAATGGACATTGATTTCGTACGAAACGTTATGGTAGGCTTATCATTTTTAACATTGAAGACAACAAAAGCTTGTGCTAGAAGTGAGTCAATTTGTGTAAATAATGTATTTATATTATAACTTTTGCGTTTCTCAAAAATGTGCCTTAAAAACATTGGGTTTTTCCATTTTTCAAATTCTGATTTTTGAGATTTTTAATCTAGCAAGGATTTTCTGGCAGATGAAGTCTCAAATAGAGATGAAACATGTCCCTTTTTATGTTCAATATGTTGTTTAATTAAATAGTTCACTTGTAAAGTGGTGTGTATTGATTGGGTGGACCAAACCTAACATTGTTCTTAGTTTTTACATATAATGTTATCTAAATCAAGTCAAATCCTGTCAAAGTTTGTTCAAAATTGCGGAATGTTTGACAAGATATGAAAAGATTTGGCAAGGTTTGATATAGCATTTTGTTTTCACATGGAGGAAAGGCAAACAGCAGTTGTGGTTTCCTGGAATAGCAGTTGGATATATTCTTAAAAAGAAGAGAAACGCGCAATAAATCATAATTTACATGGGGAAGATATTAATGTCTAGAGATGGGAATTATAGGCACGAATAGGTTAGAATGCAAACGTATTTGAACAAGGTGCAAGTGAAAACTAGCCGCTCTACAGATATGTCGGGGAGTTGCATAAATTTTAAGGGTTCTGATAATTCAGATCGATAATATTTATGCAAATCTCACCGCAGAAACGTCATGCGGGTAACATACACTTGCACCTTGTTCAAATACATTTGCATTCTAACCTATTCGTGCCTATAATTCCCATCTCTATTAATGCCGTTATCTTCAACATCATTTTTGCAATGTATTTGAGGTCATTTGCAGAGATTACGTTATATTGCATTTCCATACATTCATTGCATAACTAATAGCAATGCAACGGAAATTCATACCTTATTGGGAATTGCATAATAATAGTATGCGAAGATAGTCATAAATCGATCATTCCTGACGTGTTTACTTGTAGGTTACATAACAGCTGTCCACTTCCTTGAGATACAGTATTTTTCTTGCAATCTCCTCGTACGTTGGCGTTTTATTCATTTTTTTTTTTTTTTTGGTGGTACTCTGCGGAGTCCACAGAATATATGCAGGGATGTACCTCATACTTTGCAATTAATACGCAGAGAACATCTCTTGGTCATGAAGACAGCTTTCTTTGTTGTTGTTTTGATTCCCGTTGCTCGCGACAATCCCAGCATGCCCAGCGGCAAAGCGCGCACCAAGACCGGCTCTAGGATTTCTCACAGAATTAGTAAATAATTACATACTGACTGTAAGTTGTGTGCACTGTTAATTCTTTAATTCAATTGGCCAATTCTGTCAAAGACTTGCCAATTGTTTAATCGATTTGAACATGTTCTAATTCGTGAGGCTGGGACTACATCCCTAAAACTCCTCTTTCAAAATTACGGAGGCAGATCAACAAAGACTGAGAGTGATTTTGTTTCACAGATGTTTATTACTCCATTTCAATGTTTACGTGATCTTTTTCAAAGTAGTCCCCACCTACTTCAATGCACTTTTTATAGCGTCTCTGCCAGTCCTTGAGCACATGCTGCAGGTCATTCTTTGTGAGGTCCTTGAGAATCGCCTCACTTTTCTTGAGCACTTCTTCTGAGTTCTCAAATCGAATGCCCCTAAGCTTTGACTTTAATGATGGGAATTTAAAAAAATCACAGGGTGCAAGATCAGGGCTATAAGGTGGATGCGGTACACAGGTAATGTTGAATCGAGCCAGAAACTGCATGACTTGATTTGCGACGTGAGGCCGTGCATTGTCGTGATGAAGTCGCCACCCAGTCCGAGAAAGCTCTGGTCGTTTCTTTGCAATGTGCTTCCTCAGTGTAGCCAATACTGCCATGTAGTAACAGTAGTGTGAGGGGGAATTTCATGCTGGTAAATCATTCCATTAAGTCAAAAAAGATGGAACATTTTTTGCCTTTTTTGGCGATTTCCACACTGTGCTGGCTTGTTTTCCTTTAGGATAATAATGATGCTTCAGCTTTTCGTAAGCTTCAGTGGCTGTATGGTTTAAACGAAAACAGAATTTGATTGCGCTGTACTGCTCCTCTCGCGTCACTTCCATTGTCGGGTATGCAAAATGCACGTAGCGTCCACAAAATAGAGCTTTACTACCAACCTACCGGTACGAGAGTGCTGCCGCCTACGGACATTATACATAAAAACCCGCTCTTTTCAAATATTTATGTTACAGATAGGAAACTATCACGGGAGCTACAGTCTTTGTTGATCGGCCCTCGTACATGTTTTCCAGAACAAGATACTGAGGATAATGACTAATGCATCTAGACTGAAATCTAATAGAAAGATACGAACTGAACTTCGTATTCCGACTATTAGATCTCAGATCAACAAAATAGTTAAGTTGACCAAATCTAGAATCCTCCTTAGCCACTCAACCGATTTCGGCATCCTATTCTTAAAACAGGTCGGTAGAACCAAGAAGCCGAACATCCGTTTCAAACACCCCGGCCCTTGGCTAACTTACGCCCTGCTCCAATAAGAAATCGAAATTCTTTCGGCCTTTTCCAAATTTAAACCTCTCTCGCACTAACTTAACTCAAAATTTAATCCCCTAAAAGGGGCCTCTTCTTTTTTTATATTTACGAAGGGGGGCCTTTCCCCTACCCCACTAAAACTCTCCGTCTCAAAATGTTTATACAATGGCTTAGTGTTGAGAGGGTTTCTTCTCTGACAGGAGGCTAAATATCGCCTCTCAGCCAGGTCGTTTTTCCCCCGCCAGTATAAAATCAGAGATTTGTTCCGAGTCACCGATACTTCTAGGAAACAGATCGGTTAAAGGGCATACAAAAACGTTCAAGACTTACAATTTGACAAGTAAACCGTAGTCGCCCCCACCCTCGTTTCCATGGCAACCACTTGCCTTTTTCTACTACTATAGGAGGGCTAATGTGAGGCAATGCATTGTTTCACTTATAACTAGATTCGGTGTAGATATTTTTCAAAAATAAAAAAAACTCCTGAGGGTATTGAACCAAGGAACACATTACAGAAATACTTGTGAAGTATTGACAATTCTTGTGAAGTCTTGTATTTGTCAAAAATTCAACAACCTAGGGATATGAGCTACGAATTTTAGGCAAATGAAATATAATAAAATATGAAAATATATTCCTTACTTATTCTTAAAAATTACAATCCTTTTCTAAATCATCGTTATCCGGTCGATTAGATCACGGCCGACTGGATCCCTCGCTGCGGTCCTTGGAGCTATACTAGACTTAACTAAAGTTGGCGTCTGACAGGTAAGGTTGGAGGGAGGAGCACTGCACGTGCCATTTCACGATGTTGCCACATTTCAGCATTCCTTTCTACATGCTGTTACCCCTCGCTTCCGGCTCACTTGTTCCCTCCTTCATTCTGACCGCTGTGATCCTGTTGTAGACTACCTGGCCAGGCGGTGTCGTCCCACTTGCGATCACTCTTATACAAACAATCAGGTTGTTATCAGTGACAGTGACAGGTTTGGCAACTCCCAGCAAGACGAGCTGCCCTGAAGTTTTATCTCCATGGCAACCGCAGTCGCCCCACCCTCGTTTCCATGGCAACCACACAGCCACTCCCTTTATCCCGCCTCGACAGGCAGTAAACGGACCTCCCTCTAAGAAATGTCACACACCAACTCTTATTCTTAGCAGTATAGCTAGAGCGACGCATCAAGTCTGCCGTGATTAGATTAGCAGCTTGCCTTTTTCTACTACTATAGGAGGGCTAATGTGAGGCAATGCATTGTTTCACTTATAACTAGATTCGGTGTAGATATTTTTCAAAAATAAAAAACACTCCTGAGGGTATTGAACCAAGGGACACACTACAGAAAGAATTGTATAAATAAGTTAATTTAGGTAGGATTTGAATAAAAAAGAAAACCAGTAAAGGAAGAAGCGATTTTAGGCTGTTTTTCCGGAACTGGATTTACGCCGGAAATGATTTTTGAAATTTGTTTTATTTTTATTTTGATAGATCTATCCAAGACTCACAATTTGAAACATTTTCGGGCCCTTTCGGCTACGTTTTTCGTAGCATGAGGACCTCTACTTTGTTAAGAAATTTTTTCAACATTAAAATTTGATCGTGTACACTAGGCTTTAGTGCCCACCCTTCCGTCCCCAGTGTTGCCAACTCAGCGGATTTTCCCCCCAAATTTGGCGGATTTTTAAATGGAACAGCGGATAAATTTTCCATTTAGAGGACAGCGGATTTTTTGACGGATTTTCAAACTTCTTTTAGCGATTTTCAGCGGTAACAATATCGTCCTTCATCCCCAGGAGAAAATATAATATAGAACGTACTACGACATAATAGTCTAATTATTCCCGTTGTACTGAACTTATGCTGCATACTACCACTCGTTTTCTAGACCAGCTCTGGCCCACAGCCTCAGTCAGAATTTGTTACAATCGTTACTGTACTGTTGGTGAGCCGAGTAGTGTCGTGTTTGATAACGTGTTTCTTTTAACATCAGGTTATTTTTGGTACGTCAATATGTCGAAATAAAAGGTTAAAAAAGTAGTCAGATATTTCGTAAAGAGTGGTTAAATAATTAAAATTTCAAAGGCTAGTTGGTCGAGCTGCCCAGTGATCGCAAATACGGACGGTGCATCTATTAGCAGTGCAATCATCATCAATGTCCCACTCCAGTCGTCCGGGTGTGGTTTTGGTCTTCCATCAACGTCTCTCAAGTGGACTATACACAACTCGTCGCAGAAGACTCTCCTGTACTTTTTGATCGGCCGGGTGGCTACACACCTTTATTATCCGCTCGCACCGAACCAATAAGCATATAGGCCGACTCCTCGTTGGAAGTTAGCCGTCCTCATACCTCCGCCCACCATAGCGTCCTGTTATCACACTTACTCTTCCCATTCTCTCACTACTACTACTACATCGTCCCATCCATCGCTTGTTATGTCCACCTTCTTTTCCTCTTCAATTCTCTCCGACCCCCATCGCATCTATCGCCTGTCTACGCCAACCCCATCAGTATCGGCATCGACTATGTCACCACAATCTTCAGCCGCAAGAGCAGCAGCCAGTCAACATTCGTTGCCGCCATAAACAGTGTTACTAACATCTTCAACCGCACCTGCAGCAGCCGCCGACCGATCAACGCCATCGACTGTCCAGTTGCGTCGTCAACCCGCTCATTTCGCCAGCGGAAATTCACCATCAACTTCGTCCTCAAGGCATACCCATCCGGAGGGCATTTCGCATCTTTAACACCCACGGCCCCACCTATCTACTCCGTCTCCAGCTCACCAGCGCAGCAGCAGTTGACAACCTCGTCTCCCATGGTGTCAATCTCTACGGCCGTCGCCGTACTGTCGAACCTTCCCGTTCCCTTTCCCATGCTCGAAATCCTCAATCCACATCTCGTCGTCACACGCGGCTCGATCATCCTCCTTTTCACCGTACACAACACGTCCGTCCACTTAGCCTCCTTGTTCATAGCTCATTCCCCCCACCTATACTATACCATCTACGACAACTCACGACTGTCCTTTCCCGCATAGTTTCTACACTACACCACCTTATCCCCTCTCGCAACTTCCATCTCTGTACTCCTGTATAAATCCTCACTTTCTTTCATCTCTCCAGCCAAGCTAATTCCTAACATCTCCTCCACTAAGAGACCCTCATCACTTCTCCACCTCCTATCAATTCGCATTACCCACCTTCTTCATTTCTCATACCTCTCAGATATTTTCACTTCTCTCGGCCCGAGAGATCGCGTAGCGGTCTAGGGGGCCCGCCCCGCCCGACGGACGGGGAATGAAAACTTCTCGACAGACAGACAGACAGACAGACAGACAGACGGGTGTGGTTAACAAACCTCCTCCACTCCTTTCTGTCCTTCCACTTTTCCTTCTCAATTACTTCCGCCACATCCTATCCAGCTTCACTAATTTCCTTCCAAATCTGATCCATCCACCTTCTTCTCGGTCTTACAACTGGTCTCTTTCCCTTAACTTCTCTTTCCGATTCCCTTCTTGCTACCCGTTCCTTTCCCATTATTTTAACATGTCAGTCTTGCACTCTGAAAAGTGGTGGCAAAAGGGGCTCTGGTTAAGAAGCAGCAGGTCGTTATGCTACTTAAGTTCCAGAATGGGTAAAAAAAAAAAGTAAACAAATGCAATGTAAATTTTGATCTTATACCAGTTGAAGTAATTCCACATACTGTATATCAGTTGACTATATTTGTAAGTAGTACAGGGTATATTATAAGTAGAATTTTGTAAACAATATAAATTTATTAAGGATGAACTGTGTGTTTAATAGAAAAAAATTGTTAGCGTAAATTGTATAATATTGTATTATAGGAAAATTTTCTTCATGTTAATTTAATATTTAGTGCTTGAAAATAATGTATTTTAGTGTACCATTTGACACCGAGGTATACACCTCATTTGCAAATAAAGAGATTTTGATTTGATTTTTGATGTTCTGTACTAACGGTTCAATATTTAGCTCTTCTCTGATTTTAATATTTTGAATTCTACATGTTCTTGTTTTTTAACCGATGTTCTTAAAATTTTAATTTTTGCTGTTTGGATCTTACTATCTTGTCTCTTATTAGTTACCAGCGTTTCTAGTCCGTTTATATAATGCTAATTTCGTTCTCTTGGGTTCTTTGTCATCCCATAAAAGCTCTCTGTAATTATCAAAACAATGAAAACAGTAATGAAAGTGAAAATAACTTTCGAAATAGATTTGAAAATTTCCGTATGTGCTTTGCTGCTGTGAACTGCCAGCATATATTTTGAAAAAGGAATAGTACCATTTGGCTTCATATGAAACCACAGGACCTCAACCCAGCACATCTCCTTCAGAACTCCTGTTCTGAAACTGGTGAGTGTTGAGTTAATCTCTTTTATTAAAACAGCTGGTATATGCTATTTTGCTTCAGTTCGAAATTTAGCGGATTTTCAACTAAAATTTAGCGGAGAAAAACTTTATGGGTTGGCAACACTGTACATCCCATACAGTAATGCGGGAAAATGTAGGCGCGGACCAAACGGAGCCTTAGGTTCAGTTGCAGTTGGTGAGCAATTTTCTCATCTGCATGAAGATTCTTCTCGCATGGTCGGTGTGAACTCGATGAGTTTCTTGGCTGCAGTCCCAATTCTCATTCAGGTAACAACGTCCTAGGCACTGGTACTGATGAAACTTAGCGATGGTCAAACCGCCGACAGTCAGCTGCGCGTTGACGTCATGATGCTTGCTGATGACCATGAACTGGGTTTTCTTAATGTTTATCTTCAACCCACTGCTGTTGCAAACTACGTTCACTTTGTCTAATAATTTGACATCGCATTTATGCTGCAAAATGTGGTGAAATATGCGTTTAAGTATGCACTTATTTTCTTGCTATTAAACAGTTGTATGAAATGCAAACGTAACATTCCTTTTGCTAGATTCACGCGATTCACCCACACAAATACACTAAATCGTGATCATGAAATAAACAACTGAATGACAACCAAAACAAATCACACCACTTACATCTGCGGGTAAAAATACAAACAATCCGAGCATAGTTTGTGAGACGAATCAATGTACGAAGTGTGTTCAAAAAAAGACCGAACTTTGTAAATTGCGCACAAACCGCAACATTGAGCGAGTTGTGACTGTGGCAGCGCCTAGCGGCAACTTCTGACAACAGACCGCTGCTTTCCGCATTCCATTGCCTGCATTATCAGTTGAGTTAGAGACTCTGAAGTGATTGCGTGTGTCACATGTTCGTCGAATTCTATAATGAAACAGCTTGAGGAACAACGCGTGTGCGTGAAGTTCTGCTTCAAAGTTGGGAAAACGTTTGTGGAAACATTTTAAATGTTGAAGCTAGCATACGAGGAGGAATGCATGAGTCGTACACAATGCTACGAGTGGTTTAAACGTTTCAAAGACGGTAGAACGTCTGTCACTGAAGACCCTAGGCCTGGGCGACCTTCCACATCAACAGACGACCGCCATGTCGAGAGAGTTCGTGAAGTGATTCATGGAAATCGTCGTTTGACAGTCCGAGAGGTTGCTGATCAGGTGTGTATCAGCGTAGGATCATGTCATGCAATTTTAACCGTCAGTGCTAAATTTGTCCCTCGTTTGCTGACTGACGATCAAAAAGAGAACCGAGTCAGCATCAGTCAGGAAATGCTTGCTAACGCAGATGCTGATGACAACTTCCTGAAGAACATCATCACTGGAGATGAGACGTGGGTGTACGGTTACGATGTCGAAACCAAAAGGCAATCATCACAGTGGGTGGGGAAAGTTTCTCCTCGACCGAAAAAAGCACGAATGAGTCGTTCAAACATCAAGGTGATGCTGATTGTGTTTTTTGATTGGAAAGGCATTGTCCATCACGATTTTGTACCCCGAGGCCAGACAGTGAACAAAGAACTGTACCAGAATGTTTTAACGCATTTGAGAGATGTTGTGCGCAGGAAGAGGTCTGAACTGTGGGAAAACAAATCCTGGATGTTGCACCATGACAATGCGCCAGACCATGCCACTCTCTCGGTCCGCAGTTATCTGGCAAAACACCAAATTCCTGTTGTGCCCCATCTGCCCTATTCTCCCGACTTGGCTCCAGCAGACTTTTTCTTATTCCCCAAATTGAAAACCACCTTGAAAGGACATCGTTTCCAAGACATTGAAGAGATCAAGGAGAATGCGACGAGGCAACTTCGCGCCGTTAAAGAAAGTGCATTCCAGGAAGCATTCCAAAAGTGGAAGAAACGTTGGCAACACGCTGTTGATAGTGCAAGGGACTATTTTGAACGGGACAGTCTGTGAAATGATGTAAGCTACATAATAAAGTTCTTCTAGCCACAGTTCAGTCTTTTTTTGAACACACCTCGTATTAGTGTTTACTGTTAAAACAATATGCACACTATCGTATTCACAAAGACGCACACACGAGCTGCTGTCAGTTGTATACTGCTTTATTTACAAATTGTATACACATTCTACTCACGCATTAATGAACCACCACCTTGAACTGAATCCATGAAAGAGACTGCCATATTAGCACGTCAACGTGATGTCAACCAACTACAGAACACTACCAACACAACATAACCACAACATGAGCTCACATAGGCCTACTTACCTCGACCAACGTCTCTCACTAACAACTCTACTAACCAAGACAGGGCGAACCGAAATTCGCGCACTCAGGCGTAGCAGCTCGACTCCTCACATGCCAGCAATAAAAAAATGTCTCTCACAAAAGTTTCTTCCTGCGAGTGTATCCGACAGAAAAAGGACGCTGAAGAGTGACAATCTGGCAACACTGTAATCACATGTAGGGTAACTACCTCTGTCAGCACATATTACTCGTGTTGTATAGCTGGTGCAGTTGATAGAGTTACGGGTTAGCATGCGGGAGGTCGAGGGGTCGATCCTGGGTTGAGGTGTATGTTTTTGTTTCGTAAATGTAAAGTGCGTCTTCCAAAGCTGACCAATGAAAACGATTGTTCGTCCATTTCTAGGATCGTAGTATGTAAGTGCAAATGGTTTCTAGAGGACCCGCTGCAATCGCTGTTGACGATTAAGATGCCAGATACCACACGACCTGGACTACATTTACGAAATGAAAACTTACGCCTCAACCCAGGATCAACCCCTCGACTTCCTGCATGCTAACCCAAAACTCTATCCACTGCACCAAGTGTACAGCACAACTAATATGTGCTGACAGAGGTAGTTACCCTACATGTGGTTACAGTGTTGCCAGATTGCCACTCTTCAACGTCCTTTTTCTGCCGGATACACTCGTACGACGAACTTTTGTGAGTTTTTTTTATTGTTGGCATGTGAGGAGTCGAGCTGCGACGCCCGAGTGCGCGAATTTCGGTTTATCCTGTATACGTTCCCTGGCAAGGCTTCCAGAAAAGTAAGACACAACATGTTTTACAAATGAATTAGAACATTCTGTAAAACTCCAGGGACAAAGGCGCGTTGTTCTGGAATCTTCCCCTGTGTTGCATAACATTACATCGGATTTATGCATCATATTTAGTTAATAATAAATTGTATACTATTAATCACGTGTTCTTACATTAAATAAAGTCCTATTAAAAGACATACAGCATAAGTATCGTGACATAACCTCACATGTTCTGTTACACAAGACGCACATATAATACATGATACGGCCACGATTTATACCAAATAAAGTCCGTACTGCCAACCTGTCATACATAACTACGTAGATAATAATACTAATACTATTTTTTTAGAACTTGCTCTACGTCGCACCGACACAGATAGGTCTTATGGCGACGATGGGATAGGTAAGTCCTAGGAGTAGGAAGGAAGCGGCCGTAGCCTTGATTTAGGTACAACCCAGCATTTGCCTGATGTGAAAATGGAAAAGCACGGAAAACCATCCTCAGGGCTGCCGACAGTGGCACTATCTCCCCCTAACCGCACGGCAAACTCGCCCGGTAATAATAATAATAATAGACGTAAACAACTTCTTAAATCGCATATAGCCACACCTCACAAGTAATAATAATAATAATAATAACACCTAATCAAGCTCGATATTTTCACTATTTACCCGTGGGTTTAGACAAATATTGTTTGCAAGTTATACTAGTCCATTGCACACTTGCATCAATACATCTCCTAGGTAAGACACAGTGCGTTAATTAATACAGACGGTAAGTCAATCAGTAAGTTTGTACGCGAAGAAGCACAATTAAATGCACATTCCTGTTTCACCCTACTTTTCCTGTCTTTAATTTGCTTTGCAGAACACTACAACAGTCTTCTCCAAATTTTCTTGTTTAAATCCGTGAGGTCTGTCTGCTAAAACCAGCTTCCAATGCGGAGAATAATCTCTGTACATCTATGGACGTGACACGGCAGTACTTGAATTCACGAGCGACTGTAGGTAGTGATGATATAATCGAATACAAAATAATCGCTTATTCGATTATATTTCTCGTTTGATTATTTTTCGATTATTCATTGGAACGAATGAGCAATCGAATAGTGAATATTCTTTTTCCACTGGATTATTTTTCGATTATTCATTCGAATAAATGAGGCAATTGAATAGTGAACATTTTCCCATTGGATTATTTTTTCGATTATTTTTCGATTATTCATTCGAATAAATGAGGCAGTTGAATAGTGAATGTATTCGAAATAATCGAATGACAAGTGATGTGATTAAAACAGTTAATTCACTCATTTAGTTTCAACATTTGGAGATACGTTTGGAAAAAGGCGTATTTCTATTTTTCATAAGAGTCAATCTATTCGCTTATTTCAATCGATTATCGCCCGACACACTTAAATCGAAAAATTGACTCATGACGCATCCGAGTATTCTATGAGATACAACTGAATGATATTTGAAACTCATTCGATTATTTTATTCGATTATTTAAATAATCGGATGGAGGTTATTCGATTATTAAAAGTATTCGATTATCCCATCACTAAGTGTAGGTATTAAACAATCTCGTAGATCCACATTATCAGTACCAGCCAAATATTTCTTTATAGCTGTCATGATGTCGTAGCTCGGATTTCATTTAAGGACATAATGATTTTTCTTTGCAGGCGAAAGTCCGAGGTTTCCTGGGATACCTTCCAGTTCGCGTTTCACGCCCTCCATGATGTGTAGCGAATCACCAAGACGCAACCCACGTGTTTCTAGCATCTTGATTGTGGTATGATTCGGTAATGTGTTTTGGTAAGTGCCACTTCCCTTTGAACCGTTTCATTGTCCAAAAAAGTTTACGGCATTCACTAATTTACATTTTCTTGAAGAATGGTTGTAAAACATATTAAAATGTGCACAATAAAAGACGAAAACATGGACAATAAATCCAAAATCTTAAATGTCTGCACTAATCTCAAATATGTGCAAGTATATGCACTATTAAACTTAATGATGCGTCCAATTTCACCTTCAAACGCACTTCCTTGACGGTTTTGGAGGTCTACATGTCAGCAAACAAAATATGCACTTGTGCATTTGCATACGAATCCGACGTTTTCTAATGATACCTGAAGATCCTCTACGTTGTCGATAGGGTCAACCAGTTACCCTTTATTTTAGTTGAAGGAGGGCAAAAGTTGCCCAAATTTAGGACACATCCCTGTAAAATCTCCCCCAAGTTCGAAACGGAGAAATATATCAAAATCTAAAGTATCTCTTGCGTGATTCGGGACTTCAAGCTATATCCTTATCAAATTTCAGCTCATTCTGTCCAGTAGATGTCGAGCCTATCCGGAACAAACAAACACTGTCTCATTTTTATTAATAGTATACAAATTACCATCGATGTAGACTTCTATAATTAATCAAGTGGAAAGACGCGTCACTGGAGAACAACGAGGAAGGAATGTTGGCAGCAATGCCCCACGGTTTGATGCTGACAATAGGTCACGGTTTTACTTCCAAATAACCGTAGTTAACAACATAATCACTAGCACCTAGTAGGAGGTCTACCTCTAGTGTTGAAACCCCCCGTAGAGAGCAGGGGTAATAATTACCCGCCTGCACCCTCCGGTCCTGTCAACCCTCCAGCCACAGAGCACCTTGTAGAACGTAGTACTACTGGCAACAAAAACGCTACACTCCACGCAAAAAAATCAAATCACTTCCTTTCCATGCAGTGGCGATTATTTCATCTAGGACCTTTACGTTTTATTCCGCGTTTTATTCCGCGTTTTATTTTGCAAAAGTGTGTTATACCGTTAAGAGGAATAAATAAGTTACAGGATAATGACAGATTCCAAAAATACCTAGACAATGTTTTAAGATAGACTGCAGGCAGTTGTGTGATGGTAAACGGGGTAGAAAGTCAGGTTGTGAGTTTCACAAATAGGAAAAGTCCTCTCAGTTTTAATTACTGCTTTGATGGGTTGAAATTTCCTTATGGGGATCACTGTAAGTACCTAGGTATTAATATAAGGAAAGATCTTCATATAAATGGAATTATAAATGAAGGGTACAGACCTCTGCACATGGTTATGTAGGTGTTTAGGCGTTGTGGTAAGAATGTGAAGGAGAGGGCATACAAGTCTCTGGTAAGACCCCAAATAGAGTATGGTTCCAGCATATAGGACCCTCGCCAGGTTTATTTGATTCAAGAACTGGAAAGAATCCAAAGAAAAGGAGCTCGATTTGTTCTGGGTGATTTCCGACAAAAGACGTTACAAAAATGTGGCAAAGTTTGGGTTGCGAAGACTTGGGAGAAAGGAGACGACCTGCTCGACTAAGTGGTATGTTTCGAGCTGTCGATGGCGTTCAATGACATTATTAGACAAAAAAAAATTGAGTGGTGTCTTTAAAAGTAAGAATGATCACAATATGAAGATAAAGTTGGAATTCAAGAGGACAAATTGGGGCAAATATTCGTTTATAGGAAGGGGAGTTGCGGATTTGAATAACTTACCAAGGGAGATGGTCAATAAATTTCCAATTTCGTTGAAATCATTCAAGGAAAGGCTAGGAACAAAACAGATAGGGAATCTGCCACCTGGGCGATTGCCCTGAATGCAGATCAGTAGTGACTGTGTGTGTGATTGTGAGAAGGTACTGTAATTACAGAAAATAAATTTCATCGTAAAGTCCGTATTGTCGTATGTATACTTTTAGCTTAAGTCAATATTCCACCTGTACAATACCGTAAGTTTATTGTATATTTATTTAAACAACATTATTAACTATGACGGGACATGTTTCGTCTAACTTGTAGACATCATCAGCCGTCTTTTTTGTGCTTTTTCTTAAATATCTTACGGCTGATGATGTCTACAAGTTAGACGAAACATGTCCCGTCATAGTTAATAATGTTATTTAAATAAATATGGTATTGTAAAGGTGGAATATTAACTTAACCTAAAAGTAAGGTACTGTAAGTCTGATTATGTGCCCCTTGATACCAATACTGAAAGTGAAAACATAATGTTCACCAGTTATTTAAGTTGGACGTGTAAGCTGAATAACTCTGTATTTTGCTATTCAATAAAATAGGAAGAACTGGAACATTGGATCTTCTTCCTCAAACTCGTCGAACAACCGACCTCAAGCCAAGACAAGAACTAGGAAGCAAATACAGTATATGGATAATGTCATAATTTTAGCTAATAGAAAAATATTTTTTTGCGTTTTTTTCATCCCTGTTTTTTAAATGTAGAGTTCCATATTCACGTACATAATTTTATGAAATGATATTCTAGTTATCCAAATATAGGGACACAAATTGTTGTGCAAGCCTAATTTTGTTTTTGTAACTATCAGTTGATCAATTTCAACTTCATGTAAAACACAATGTACTTATGGACATGTTTCATTGGCTTTGATTTCCAAGATGACGAATATTAGGACATAGTAAGTGTACCGGTTGGTACACCCCTACGCCGCACTTTTGAATTTTCCGCCTTAAGTAATCCTCTACAGGAGAAACTCTGAACTTTACAAACTGGATTAACTCATAAGTTTTCTCAGAAGATAGCACTACCATAAATGTTGTGATTACAAAGTTGTCAGTACTGTGTGGAGTTAAACTTGTTTTGTTTTCCATCAATCAAGAAGTGTGGACATTCTCTTATAGATGTCTCTACTAAAAAACTATGATCATGCACCCTGGTGCGAAGTGAAGGAACTTTTCTTGAAGATATTTTGTACTCATAAGTTTTCCTATAACTAAATTTCGTTCTTATATTTGTGGGTTGGCAATATAAATCTTTTCTTTCCGCCAGTTTTGAACTTAGCCAACCCAGAATTTCTGTAATTAATTTTTGATCAATCGTGCCCTTCTTCAATTTTGATGTGTAACTTTTAGCCAGCCAATAAAGTGGAGTGGCTGTGTCTTAATTATTCATGAAAGGTCTCCAACTTTCCCCGAGAGTTTAAAAACTGCTGATTTTCACGGCTCCTGGCCACTCGAACAATATCTAGCCTAGTGTATGGAAGTGTAGCAGGAGGCGGGAAGCGCCTCTTTCATCCGGCAGCAGCTCTTCAACAAGGTAATGGCCACTTAACTTCTTTATTTCTCGCTAGCTCAGCAGTCTAAACCGCGGGGAAGGTCCGAAACCTTTACTATGTAACCTATCTTGAAACATGTAAAATTTTGTAAAACTTCTCATAACTTTAACTGTAAATCGGGGATAGAGAGTGCTTTACCCTCCCGAGCTCCCCTTCATTTTGAACTTGAGGCGACTACGTTTTCGTAACCGTTCTTCTAATCTCCCTTAATGTGTTAAATTTATTCTGTATACGAGTCACATCCATAGTTTGGGTATAGTCCCTGCTTCATCGGCCTAGTGCCTCTTAGGTTTGAAAAAGATTTCATGTAGGAGTGCAAGTTCACGCCTCCATTCTACTTGTTTTGCGGGCCATTAACTTAACCTTTTTTTCCTACTAAGGCCCCTTAGGTTGGGTACAAGATACCCCTGTTTCATTGTAAGTGTGCCTTAAGGGCAGTTAATAGTAAAGTCCGTTGTGGCCCTTGATAGGCTTGAAAAATTGAGAGCGGGTCAGCTCTTTCTTGTATTTGGATATGTGCCTCTAGGAGGCTTGACATTGTCAGATGGGAGAAAGTGCTCCATGCAATAAGGGGATTTCTGCCCTTTGGTAATATGTGGTTGTGAGCTGAGAGCTCAGGAATTGTAGCCCAGATCGTTAAAGTATATCTAAATCTTGGCTTTCCTGGTCTTGTACCTGATTTGTAAACTTGTTCTTATTTGTTGAATGTTTTAATTCTATGTCAAAATTGTTAAGTTTTGCTAATTTTGAAAATATAACCTTTAATTCAATTTTAATCAATATCTCAGCTTTGTAGTTAAACCCATTCCAGCCCGCACCTTCTTTCCCACTTGCTGTTCCACGGGTAACCCGGTAACAGTAGGTATTTTCAATTTTATATTTGGTGATTTTATAATTAAAACAAAATATTTATGGTAGTTTCTTGAATTTATAAGAATAAATTTTGATTACGCTGGCACAGATGCATATTATAATCTGTCTGCCCGATCCCAGCGTGACGTCATGAAAGCTACAGCATGGGGAGTACATCAAAAAGACAGTGATTTGTTCTTATAAGGTTTTACTTCACTGCCTATTTCTTCATCTAACGACCATCAATATATCAGTGTCACTTGCACTATGCAGCACATTACGTTATATTAGTGATGTGCATGATGCAGAAATACCCATGTCGAGATGTGAGTCATTTGTAAGTCATTTAACACATCACTTCAACGTCAATTTTATCCTTTTATAGCGGGTCAAGGTCACGTAAGCACCTACATACGAGATGGTGGACTAGGAGTGGTCAAGTGTTTCTCTCGTGGGATACTCGGAGCACTGCCAAGAGAACTCTAGTGTCATGTGGCCAGTCCGTTTATCACAGCAGCTGCTGTGTGAACCCACTCCGCCAATTAGCTGTAAGATTCATAGCATTTTGTCTACTGAAGACGGAATGGATTGTTAAGGTTTAAACAGGCACAGGAAAAATCCACGCTAACTTTCTGGCTGACAGGGAGCATTCGCGCAAAATCAAATATAATGTAGTAATAATAATGTTATTTGTTTTACGTCCCACTAACTACTCTTTTACGGTTTGCGGAGACGCCGAGGTGCCGGAATTTAGTCCCGCAGGAGTTCTTTTACGTGCCAGTAAATCTACCGACACGAGGCTGACGTATTTGAGCACCTTCAAATACCACCGGACTGAGCCAGGATCGAACCTGCCAAGTTGGGGGTCAGAAGACCAGCGCCTTAACCGTCTGAGCCACTCAGCCCGGCTCAAATATAATGAAAGGTTCAGCTAATCAATAGCTATTATACCAATTTTACACGATTATGAGTCTACACAGTAGATAAATTTATTTAAAAAATAACTCATCCGTCCGCCAGTGGGGGTGAGGGTATGATAATGAAATCATCCTTTTTTTCTGGAAAATTCATCGTAAGGAGATTACGATTTCAGGTGTAAATGTAATTGTATAATTTGCAGAGAATCTCTTATGATCTGTAATAAGATTTTCTCTACGTCGTAAAAAGGAATGTTTAAATTTTGAAGGATAGTGACTGTGTTCTTCGCCAGGGTACACCTGGATCCAATTAGGATACCTCTGACAACCCACTGACCAAGAGGAATATAATTATTGGCTGATAGATACGGCAGACATTGTGTATAAATTGCTTGTTTTTTTCCAGATTTACATCCTGAGCTCTCGAAGTGAATGGTAGAATGTATTGATATAATACGACAGGAAACTCAACTATAAATAACTATTATTCGGCTTATTTTAGTTGTCCTTATATAATTATATACTTAAACTTGTTTGTAGGTCTTGATGCAGAAATATGTTAAGCAAAAATGTAAAGCGGGATATGAGTGACGGTATGAATGACTGGGTTTTCTTACTTTTAATATATATACCATAAATACGGATAAGTATTATTCTAATAATAATAATAATAATAATAATAATAATAATAATAATAATAATAATGTTATTTGCTTTACGTCCCACTAACTACTCTTTTACGGTTAATAATAATAATAATAATAATAATAATAATAATAATAATAATAATAATAATACAAAGGGCACTAGGAAAGTTTTGCAATACGCAAAACCGGTTGGCTGGATACCCCTTGTTATGGTGAGGGATGAAAAGAGGGTGAAAACCGGTCTAGAAGACAGCAAGGCGCGACCTTCACACAAGTTGTTACCAAGCAGTGGGATTGAAAGCCAGTTAAGATGTCAGTGTGGTCTAAAGGTGAATATCGGGCAGTTATCCGCTACAATTTTGCTCGTGGAATAACTGTTGACCAGTGTCTGGAGGAGATGACTCCTGTTCTGGGGAAAGACTGACCACACCGGACAACAACTTTCCGCTGGTACAAAGAGTTCCAGAGGGGAAATTGTGGGATTGAAGACGATCCTCGTTCTGGGCGACCGTCTGAATCAGTAACTGAGGAAAACATTGAAGCTGTGAAGAAAATGTTGCAGCAAGAGAAGCGGTCGACATATCGGCAGGTAGAAGAGACCCTCCAAATCCCTGCACCAGCCATCATTCAATTCTACATGACCATCTCCATGTTAGAAAGGTTTGTGCCCTTTGGGTGCCCCATTCACTTTCAGAGAAACAAAGGGCACTTCGAGTGAAATGGTGCCGAAAAATGCTAAAACAGTTTGAGAATGGGACTTTTCACCTCTCATTGCATTTGTACTCATTTTAAAATCATGAGTAAAATTTTCGACTTATTTTAGATTTAATAGATTTAATAGTGTGTAATGGTAGACAAAGACACTACATCAAAACAAGATTTTATTGAAAATGAGCTGGCTCAAGTCATTTCTGAACTCCTCACCAGAAAGAGAGCTAGGGTACGATAAATGTGCGAACCCCTTGAGACGACTCCGCATACCCCTAGTGGTACGCGTACCCACACTTGGAATACCACTGATCTCGATTATAGTAACAAGGTACTAACTAGTCTAGTAATGAACTAGAGGACAGGAACCAGGTGCTAGTTTAGCGATGATCTAGAAGGCAGTGACAAACCTGTTGATGATCTAGCAGGCAGAGAAAAAGTGCCAGTCTACTGATCATCTAGAAGTCAGTGTCCGACTCGTTGGCTGAATGGTCAGCGTACTGGCCTTCGGTTCAGAGGGTCCTGGGTTCGATTCCCGACCAGGTCGGGGATTTTAATCTTCATTGGTTAATTCCATTGGCCTGGGGGCTGGGTGTTTGTGCTGTCCACAACATCCCTGCAACTCACACACCACACATAACACTATCCTCCACCACAATAACACGCAGTTACCTTCACATGGCAGATACCGCCCACCCTCATCGGAGGGTCTGCCTTACAAGGGTTGCACTCGGCTAGATATAGCCACACGAAATTAAATTAAATCTAGAAGTCAGTGACAAGAAGCTAGTCCAGTGCTGATATAGAAGGTACTGACAAGTTACTAGTGTTGATCCAGAAGGCAGCGACTAAATGGTTAGCATGTTGGCCTATGATCGCAGGGGCCCGGGGTTCGATCCCCGATAGGGTCGTGAATTTTAACCACCATAGGTTAATTTCCTCATCATGACGCGCAGGTCGCCTACGGGAGTCAAAACGAATGATCTACACCTGGCGAGCCGAACTTGTCCTCGGACACTCCCGGCACTAAAAGCCATACGCCATTTCATTTCATTTCACCAGAAATAATAAATAATTGTTGTTGGATGACAAATAACATTAACTATAATCACCAGGATCATCATCCACAGCTTATTCCGCTTACTCACGGTCCTTGTTCGCACCGAGGCATCAAAGAGTTGTGACCAGGGATTTAAGGTCGCAGGGCCTTCCTAACACCTGGGTATTTACAACTGAAAATCCCATCCCAGCAACACCAGGAATCAAGCCGTTGTTGCCGGGATGACAGGCAAGTAACTAAGCCGCTACAGCACCCTGGTTGCCAATAACAACAATAGTGTATTGTTTATACATCGTCGGTGGACAAAAGGAAACGCCGTAACTTCTTTGGAGTACAATTTACAGATAAAGCGACCGAGCTCGATACCTGCAGTCGCTTAAGTGCGGCCAGTATCCAGTATTCGGGAGATAGTAAGTTCGAACCCCACTGTCGGCAGCCCTGAAAATGGTTTTCCGTGGTTTCCCATTTTCACACCAGGCAAATGCTGGGGCTGTACCTTAATTAAGGCCACGGCCGCTTCCTTAACACTCCCTGCCTTTCCCTGTCCCATCGTCGCCATAAAACGTATCTGTGTCGGCGCGACGTAAAGCAACTAGCAAAAAAAAAAAAAAAAGTTCCTGGCATTATCATTGCTTAACGATAGCCCATTGGAGTCTTCTGTTTCCTTCTCAGACAATGCGGCAAGCCTTCACAGGGCAGATGGAGAAACGTGGTTTTCTTGTGAGTGGAATTAAGAGGTTTTCATCGCCTAACAACAATGCAATTACTACTGTGCTATACACACTGCTACAGCAAGAAGTTGAAGTGAATGAATGGATTTCGAAACAAACAAAAAATAAAAAGAGCAAAAAGTAGCATGAGTAAGCATTTTTATATATCTAGTCAATGGGAGGTAACACATATTTTGGAATGAATAGTTCGGAAAGGGCTAGTCTAGTAACGGTGCACAAGACAGCGACAAGGTGCTAGTCTAGTGATCTAGAACGCAACGACAAAATGGTCATCTAAAAGGTAGTGACAAGATTCTACGCTGTTGATCTAGAAGGCAGCGAAAAAAGTGTTAGTCTAGTGGTGATACAGAAAGTAATGACAATATATTAGTGTAGTGATGATCTAGAATGCAGTGATATGGTGCTAGTCTAGTGAGCATCTAGAAAGCAATGACAAGGTGCTAGTCTAGTGATGATCCAGGAGACAGTAACAAGGTGTTAGTCTAGCGATGATCTAGATGGCAGTGACAAGCAGTGTGATACAGTAGTCTGTCGATGATCTAGAGGACAGCAAAAACGCGCTAGGCTAGTGATGATCTAGAGGGCAGTGACAAGCAATAGTCTGTTGATGATCTAGAGGAAAGCAAAAGCGCACTACTCTAGTGATCTAGAGGGCAGTGACAGGCAGTGTGATACAGTAGTCTGTTGGTAATCTAGAGGAGAGTAACAAGATGCTAGTCTAGCGATGATTTACAGGGCAGTGATAAGCAGTAGTCTGTTGATGATCTAGAGGACAGCAACAACGCGCTATTCTAGTGATGATCCCACTCGTTGGCTGAATGGTCAGCGTACTGTCCTTCGGTTTAGAGGGTCCCGGGTTCGATTTCCGGCCGGGTCGGGGATTTTAACATTCATTGGTTAATCCCAGTGGTCGGGGCTGGGTGTTTGTGCTGTCCCCAGCATCCCTGCAACTCACACACCACACACATAACACTATCCTCCACAATAACATGCAGTTACCTACACATAGCTGATATCACCCACTCTCATCGGAGGGTCTGCCTTAGATGGGCTGCACTCCGCTAGAAATAGCCACACGAAATTATTATGGCGATGATTTAGAGGGCAGTGACAAACAGTGTGACACAGTAGTTTGTTGGTGATCTAGAGGACAGTAGCAAGATGCTAGTCCAGCAATGATTTAGAGGGCAGTGACAAGCAGTGTGATACAGTAGTCTGTTGGTGATCTAGAAGACGGTAACAAGATGCTAGTCCAGCGATGATCTAGAGGGCAGTGACAAGCAGTGTGATACAGTAGTCTGTTGGTGATCTAGAGGACGGTAACAAGATGCTAGTCTAGAGATGATCTAGAGGGCAGTGACAAACAGTGTGATACAGTAGTTTGTTGGTGATCTAGAGGACAGTAGCAAGATGCTAGTTTAGCGATGATCTAGAGGGCAGTGACAAGTAGTATGATACAGTAGTCTGTTTGGTGATCTAGAGGACAGTAACAAGATGCTAGTCTAGCGATGATCAAGAGGGCAGTGACAAACAGTGTGATACAGTAGTTTGTTGGTGATCTAGAGGACAGTAGCAAGATGCTAGTTTAGCGATGATCTAGAGGGCAGTGACAAGCAGTATGATACAGTAGTCTGTTTGGTGATCTAGAGGACAGTAACAAGATGCTAGTCTAGCGATGATCAAGAGGGCAGTGACAAACAGTGTGATACAGTAGTTTGTTGGTGATCTAGAGGACAGTAGCAAGATGCTAGTCCAGCGATGATCTAGAGGGCAGTGACAAGCAGTGTGATACAGTAGTCTGTTGGTGATCTAGAGGACGGTAACAAGATGCTAGTCTAGAGATGATCTAGAGGGCAGTGACAAACAGTGTGATACAGTAGTTTGTTGGTGATCTAGAGGACAGTAGCAAGATGCTAGTTTAGCGATGATCTAGAGGGCAGTGACAAGTAGTATGATACAGTAGTCTGTTTGGTGATCTAGAGGACAGTAACAAGATGCTAGTCTAGCGATGATCTAGAGGGCAGTGACAAGCAGTATGATACAGTAGTCTGTTTGGTGATCTAGAGGACAGTAACAAGATGCTAGTCTAGCGATGATCAAGAGGGCAGTGACAAACAGTGTGATACAGTAGTTTGTTGGTGATCTAGAGGACAGTAGCAAGATGCTAGTCCAGCGACGATCTAGAGGGCAGTGACAAACAGTGTGATACAGTAGTTTGTTGGTGATCTAGAGGACAGTAGCAAGATGCTAGTTTAGCGATGATCTAGAGGGCAGTGACAAGCAGTATGATACAGTAGTCTGTTTGGTGATCTAGAGGACAGTAGCAAGATGCTAGTTTAGCGATGATCTAGAGGGCAGTGACAAGCAGTGTGATACAGTAGTCTGTTGGTTATCCAGAGGACGGTAACAAGATGCTAGTCTAGCGATGATCAAGAGGGCAGTGACAAACAGTGTGATACAGTAGTTCGTTGGTGATCTAGAGGACAGTAACAAGATGCTAGTCCAGCGATGATCTAGAGGGCAGTGACAAGCAGTGTGATACAGTAGTTCGTTGGTGATGTAGATGACAGTAGGAAAATGCTAGTTTAGCGATGATCTAGAGGGCAGTGACAAGCAGTGTGATACAGTAGTTCGTTGGTGATGTAGATGACAGTAGGAAAATGCTAGTTTAGCGATGATCTAGAGGGCAGTGACAAGCAGTGTGATATGCCGAGTCCTGCCAGTTGACACCAGGCCGGCCCAGGTGGCCTTCGTGTTCCTCCATACGTACCTTGAGGCAGGAAATGTCCACACATCCATTATTCATGACCTATTAGCTCGCATCCCGCGCCAGCTCTTCTTCTTGCGGATCTGCTGTCTGCTCTATCTCCAGAAGTCTACACGGAGTTCTCTGAACCACGAGAGGACACGATCTAACAAGAGCACTGCAGTTCTTCAACATCCAACTCAGTGGATCGCTCTTAATCGTCTCGTAATCAGAAATAATCCGTAACAACCGTGGAGCCACTCCTCAAGTTATGGTCTAACACCAAAAGTTTAACAACAGACATTTCTTAAAAATTCGGTCGAGAAAATACATATATCCCATAACAGAGAGATACTGTCAGTTCCCCAACAGAAGTGAATCCAGTACATAGAAAAACTTCATGGAATTGCGGCAAAAATAAGACTACAAATTTCATTTGAAAAGACGCAGTGTATGAAAGGAATTAGACCACCAATTCCCAAACTGTGGTCCACGGACCCCTGGTGCCCGCGACGATAATCCAAGGGGTTCGCAATGGTAATGTAAGTTGTAAATATTTAAAGAGCGACATTTTATTGTACACATACAATTCATAGGCCTAGATCATTACTCTAAATTTTGGAAATACGTCTTCACCATTATACGTGGTGAAGTTATGAACATTCAGGGGTAATGGAGGGCGACAAATGGATCTCAATAAGGAACCATATTCCGGAAACAATAGAGTCAAAAGTTAAGCAAAATTCTACTCATTTCAGTCTGTTTACCTGCACAAGTTTCACAAGCTGCTCCATTTAAAACAGATGTTCGAAATGGCGTCCCACTGCGTGGCATGGCATCGTCGCACAAAGCTCTGTCGTACCCGTTCGAATATCCCCGGTGTCGTTTGAACAGCGTCGCACGCAGCGAGAATTCTTGCCAAGAGATCCTCTTCAGGCTCGACAGGTGTCTCATACACAAGGCTTTTCACATAGCCCCACAAGAAGAAATCAAGTGGCGTGAGATCAGGAGAACTAGTGGGTGGACGTTAAGACGATACTCCAGAGATAAAAATCGATATTTTGATCATTTTGGTGAAATTTTTTATGACTGAAATTGAAAGGATTGAGTTTCATTTTTCTTGTCACAACGTTATTCCCCTGAATTCAAACAATTTATCACTGTAATAATGCTTTGTTTGCCAATTGTAATGTTACATTTCAATCCCATTTTCTCCCATAATATTCTGCCAAATGTAACAAAATTTGTATGGTATATGTATCACAGCTATATTAAGAAATCTGCGTATGGAATTTTTGATTGCAGAGTTTTTTCAAGTAGTAGGGAGTTTTAAGTCCAAAATTTTAGAACGTGAAAATTACACAAATTTTAATTTTAACAACTTGGATTATTAATAACTTTTGAGTCTAACGTTTCCGGAGTATGGTTCCTTATCTCAAATTAATCCATTTGCAGTCCTCCATCATCCCTGAAAGTTTGTAACATAATCACGGATACACCCTGTATAACTTACACACAGTATATGTAATTCTTGGTCGTTAAATGGTACAAGTCGGCAGTATCTTGTGAAGACCTTGTATCACAACTCCACGTATCTGAACAACTTCTGGGTCCATTGCATCCCTATGCCCTACAATTTCTAGAAATGCCTTTCATGATTACCTAAGCCCAAATATTTATGCAGTAACAGGTTAGATTGCAAACTAATTTGGTTAGTACGAAGTGTCGGCCACCCGCTCTTCCATAATGTAGCAAGAGTAACATAAATTATAGGGGTTCTGATGGGACGTACCCCTCATGTTTATGCAAACCCCATAGCATAATCGTTGTGAAGTTAGACTATACTTACTACTCGCTTCAGTAAGTTTGCATTCTAACCTATTAATGCATAAAAATCCGGGCTCTAAAACATACCCGTGTGTGTGTTTACCTTTTCTGCTTTCACACAAATGAAAACTAAGTATAGAAATGGAAGTAATGTAGAGGCTGATCTTAAGTTCGGCTGACTACGCTTATAAAACGCTTCGTCTTGTAACTACAAAGAAGCGCACACAAGATGCTGTCAACTGTGCACACTGTTTTATTTACAAATTATATACACACTATGCACACACACACACTACTGAGCTGCTATGTTGAACAAAATACTGCTACGAAGAAGAAGAAGACTGCCTCATTAGCATATCATCCATCTGCCAACACTACAAAATCACAACATGAGTTCACACACTGAGTTCGACTAATGACTCCTCACTAACAATTCTACAGTCTCTTTATATACCTTGCCTGGCCTGGCTTCTAGAAAAGTATGACACAACACGTTTTCTCGAATTTTCTCGAGTCTCCAACAACCTATTTACAAATGAATAGAATGTTCTATACAACTCCAGTGACAAAGATGCGTTGTTCCGGAATATTATCCTGTGTTACACAACAATGCATTGGATTTATACATCATATTTACAAGTAATAATTAATTATATATCATTAATTACGTGTTCTTACATTAAATAAACTCTTATTAATATACATACAACAAATGTATCGTAACATAACCTCACATGTTTTGTTACGCAAGACAGATCATACAACACGCAAATAATAAATGATACGACCACAATTTAAACGAATTAAAGTCCGTACATAACTACGTAAATAATAATAATAATAATAATAATAATAATAATAATAATAATAATAATAATAATAATAATAATAATAATAATCATAACACCTACTAATCGATCTCGATATTTCCAATATTTACCCATGGGTTTAGAGAAATGTTTCCAAGTTACACTTGCACCAGTCTTTGGAAAACAGGATCATCCCTCCCATTGAGCCAACAACAGTCTCCAACGTACCGATGATGATAATGATGATGCTTGTTGTTTAAATGGGCCTAACATCTATGGTCATCGGCCCCTTAAATGTACCAACACAGCCTATGGTCGTATGCGAATTAGGGTCTTTGACAACCATAACATCACTACAGTACTCAAATTAAGCTGTATGTATATCAAGCTGTTGTTATTCCAACGCTACAGTCTCTTTATATACCTTGCCTGGCCAGGCTTCTAGAAGAATATGACACAACACGTTTTCTCAAATTTCCTCGAGTCTCCAACAACCTCTTTACAAATGTTCGATACAACTCTAGTGACAAAGATGCGTCGTTCTGGACTATTACCCTGTGTTACACAACATTACATTGGATTTATACTTGGGTTACATACAGGAGGCACTTACTATGCCTGGAAAAATACCATCAACGCTGCATTAGGAGAATCCTATGAATAAAATGGTAAGACAGGCGCACTAACGTAAATGTTTTGGAGCAAGCTAATACAACCAGCGTTGGAGCTCTTATAATAAAACACCAGCTTCGATGGACAGGTCAGGTAATCACGTCTCCCAAAACAAATGATGTACTGTCAGTTGAAGGTCGGACAGAGAAAACAGGGTGAGCAACAAAAACGCTACAAAGACGTTCTGAAGGCGAATCTAAAGAAATGTCAAACTGACCCTGAAAATCGCGAGGTTGTGGCATCCAATCGTCCAAAATGGCGTCGCCTCGTCCGCCAAGGGCATCCATCGTTTGATCTACAGCGAAGGAAACTTCTGACCGACAAACGCAATGATAGGAAAGAGCGTATGAATAGCAGAAGTATCAACCCTCAAGGACCAATGGATACCCAAGACACCGTGTCCCAACATTGTAGAAGAGTCTGTGCTTCCAGAATTGGATCATACAACAATCAAGGAACTCGCATGATTTGTCACTTGCTAACGAGTAATAGCCTAATAATAAATCTGTTAATTTTCTCAAGTAACTTTTCAGATCCAGACTGATTTAATTATTCGCCAAGTGTCACATTGTTTTGTAATTTCTATGCATATATAAAGTATCTTTATGTAAATGAAGTTTTAAATTTGAAGGAAAGTAAACCATTGTTTTAAATTATACGAATACAATCAAACATGGTAACATTAAAACATTATGTTTTCTGTTTACTGAATTCTGATTATATTATGTGGCTAAGGGGTCCTCGGACATGAATGCGATATGCTGAGACGGCCTCACACACAAAATGTTTGGGAAACTCTGAACTCGACCAAAATTCGACAACCAACAATTAGTCACCAAATTCAGAAAAAAGAAAAAGAAAAAAAATCTTGCAAGTAAACAGATTCAAGCACTTAGGCGAAATTATTCAAAAGGCAGGGTTAAATCAGGAAGCGAAGAAACTACTAACTCGAAGTAGATTTAAAAAATCACCTGGAGCACATAAAACAAAAAATCTATATTAAAAAATGCAAAATTACGACACTACAACAAAGTCGTCAAACTACAATTATTATTATTATTAACTAGTGGATCCGTCCTGATATCCATGTCGTAGTCTTATTGTTTTTCCAGCCCTTTTCAATGGTTTTATGAACATTTAATACCGGTACATAACAACCGAGTCCGCCTCTGTGGTGTAGTGGTTGGTGTGATTAGCTGCCACCCGAGGAGGCCCAGGTTCGATTTCCGGCTCTACCACGAAATTTGAAAAATAGTACGAGGGCTGGAAAGGGGTCTACTCAGCCTCGGGAGGTCAACTGAATAGAGGTGGGCTCAATTCCCAGCTCAGCCATCCTGGAAGTGGTTTTCCGTGGTTTCCCAATTCTCCTCCAGGCAAATCCCGGGATGGTACCTACCTTAAGGCCATGGCCGCTTTCTTCTCTCTTCCTTGTCTGTCCCTTCCACTCTTCCCATCCCCCACCAAGGCCACTGTTCAGCATAGCAGGTGAGGCCGCCTGGGCGAGGTACTTGTCATTCTCCCCAGTTGTACCCCCACCCCAATGTCTCATGCTCCAGGACACTGCCTTTGAGGCGGTAGAGGCGGGATCCCTCGCTGAGTCCGAGGGAAAAACCAACCAACCAACTGGTTGTGCGGCCCCGCGGTGTAGGGGGGTTTGATTCCCGGCCGGGTCAGGAGTTTTCAATTGTAAATGATTAATACCCCTGGCCTGGGGACTGGGTGTTTGTGTCGTCCTTAACGTTCCTTTCCTCACATTCAACACTCTACACTTCCGTAATTACATGCAGGTTCATATCATATGGTGCAAGTAGTGGCAAAAGATCTCTAGAAGTCGACGCCACGAGCAAATATATATATTTTTTTTAACGCACAATTCTAGTTTACAGTTCTATGAAGTGGACACGGTCTGTCTCTTTATGCCAAAGTTCTTAGGAATGTGGTCAACGCTGGTGAGTGTTTTATTATCTTTTGTTCTTTAAAAAGAACAACAACAAGAAGACGCGCTGGCAATGAATGACCTGCAATTCAATGTAATGTAAGAGGGGTAGGGGTGGTTATGAACATGTATGTCATTTGGCGAGTCCTGTGTACAAAACATACCTTTTATTCTGGTTTTCGCGTGGTCATCAGGAGGAGAAGAAGAAAGAAGTTGTTATTCTTTGTATCAGTTTTAATTATCCTGTTTCTAGTTTAGAGTTCTGTGAACTGGACACGGTCTGTCTCTTTATGCCAAAGTCTTTAGGAATGTGGTCAACGCCGGTGTGTGTTTTATTATCTTTTGTTCTTTAAAAAGAATAACAACAATAACAACAACAAAAAGACGCGCTGGCGTTGAATGACCTGCAGACGGTCAATCACGGCAAACAAAGAGAAAGACAAGGGTATCATTTCACTATCGGCCCGCAGCCAGCACGGAAATACCACAGTGACATCTTCCTCAGATCCTCGATACCCTCCTATCTCCAACCGAATATAATGGTGTATTACAAAGGGTGTCCGCCTCTGTGGTGTAGTGGTTAGTGTGTTTAGCTGCCACCCCCGGAGGCCCGAGTTCGATTCCCGGCTCTGCCACGAAGTTTGAAAAAGTGGTACGAGGGCTGGAACGGGGTCCGCTCAGCCTCGGAAGGCCAACTGAGTAGAGGTGGGTTCGATTCCCACCTCAGCCATCCTGGAAGTGGTTTTCCGTGGTTTCCTACTTCTCCTCCAGGCAAATGCCGGGATGGTACCTGACTTAAGGCCACGACCGCTTCCTTCCCTCTTCCTTGTCTATCCCTTCCAATATTCCCATCCCTCACCAGAGCCCCTGTTCAGCATAGCAGGTGAAGCTACCTGGGCGAGGTACTGGTCATCCTCCCCAGTTGTATCCTCCGATCCAGAGTCTGAAGCTCCAGGACATTGCCCTTGAGGCGGTAAAGGTGGGATCCCTCGTTGAGTCCGAGGGAAGAACCAACCCTGGAGGGTAAGCAGATTAAGAAAGAAAGAAAGATTGCAAAGGGTAAGGTAAGGGTGTATTCTGCCCGAAGGCAGGTCCGAACCTCCGCAGAGGTGTGCCTAGGCCGTAGTTTACGTACGGTAGGTTGGCCAGTTCCTTTCCGCTCCTCCATTCCGTTACCCCTCACTAACAGCGCGTGGCAACCCATCCAAATCTTGACCACGCCCAATGTTGTTTAACTTCGGAGATCTCACGGGATCCGGTGTTTCAACACGGCTACGGCCGTTGGCATGTATTACAAAGGAAACACCTAATAAGTAGAAAGGATATGCAACAAACCGAGTGAATTGACCTTGCGGTTAGGGTCGCGTGATTGTGAGCTTGGATTAGGGAAATGATGGTTTCGAATCCCAGTCAGCAGCCTTGAAGATGATTTCCCATGGTTTCCCATTTCCACGCCAGACAAATGCCGTTTCCCTTCGTTGTGTCGCCAAATACCTTTAACATACACTGAGTGGCCAAACTTCATGGGAGGGGTGTCCCATTAGAAAATGTGCCGTGTATGACCTCTGAGCGTTGCAGCGTAGCTGAGCAGCCTGTCACAGAGGGTCATAGTAATGCGGAGATTACACGTGAATTCGAGTTTCCGAGGTTAATAGTGTCGAGGGTGGCAGAGAGAATGTTAGCACCCACGAAAGCCACCGCACGGGAAGACCGCGGGTGTTTAACGAACGGACATCACGTCGTCTCCACAGAACCATACTGGGCGCTGTGTCAGATCAGGGAAACCTGTGCGGAACTGCATGTCCAGGAGTTTAAGACTGGAAGTGTTTTGGCACAACCTCCAGTAAAGTCTGTAATCCAAAATTTAGTGGCAAAATGGTGTAAAACGGGCTCTGTAGTGAATAAAAACCGTAAATGTCCGAAGAACAGTTCAAACACCTTCGAGTGAAGGAAGGCCTGGAACGATGTCCGACGAAATTTCAACGCCATTTATCTGCGCACGTGGGAATTATGAGACCGTCGTGTCGAAATATTATCATAAAATGACCTGCATCTGTATCTTTACACATTTACTGTTCTGCGTGCGTTAACTCGTCCAGATGAACCTTCGCGTTTCGACTCCTGTCCGTGGTTTCTGAGTGAAGTGGAGTCAGAATTTTTGAATCCTCAGCATTTCATTTCTTCAAATGAGGCTATTTCCTGCATCTTCTGTGATGTTCATTAACAAGAGTCAATAACGTCAGTCCTATTATTTTTCCTACCCTACATAATACTGTGACATGTATTATGCAGAGCCAAATCTACATGTGCGACAGAATTCGCACCCGCGACCCCACAAGGTGTGGGAAAAGCGGTGCTAGAAGAAGTGTGGATACCAATTTAGGTAAGTGTGCGTTAATGAACACACGTCCGACTCGCTGGCTGAACGGTCAGCGTACTGGCCTTCGGTTCAGAGGGTCCCGGGTTCGATTCCTGGCCGGGTCGGGGATTTTAACCTTAATTGGTTAATTCTAATGGCCCGGGGGCTGGGTATATGTATTGTCTTCAGCATCATTTCATCCTCATCACGACGCCTACAGGAGTCAAATAGAAAGACCTGCAGCTGGCGAGCCGAACCCGTTCTGGGATATCCCGGCACTAAAAGCCATACGACATTTCAATGAACACACGATTTGGAAACAGAACAACATATTTATTACCTTAGAATTATATTTAAGGACACTTGCTACATTCGGCAAGTGAATACCGGTATTTTTCTTTGTAATGGTCTCACAAAGATTACTATAATCATTAATGGATGTGTCTAGGAGAAATATTACGATAACATTGTGCAGTACTGTACTGTAACACTTGCTGTACGTGTTATCATTGAGAGACTTCAACGCTAGGGTATGAGGGCAACTCAGCATCGACAAGAGGATCCCATCACTGCATCGCTCTGATACAAGTGTCCGGCTCCATGGCTAAATGGTTAACGTGATGGTCTTTGGTCACAGGGGTCCCGGGTTCGATTCCCGGCAGGCTCGGGAATTTTAACCATCATTGGTTAATTTCTCTGGCATGAGGGCTGGGTGTATGTGTCGTCTTCATCATCATTTCATCCTCATCACGACGCGCACCGCCTACGGGAGTAAAATCAAAAGACCTGCATCTGGCGAGCCGAACGTGTCCTCGGACACTCGCGGCACTAAAAGTCATACGCCATTTCATTTTTCGGATACAAGTGGCGCAAGAATACTCATGCTCCATTCAGCACAATAATATGCCTTCCACAGATGTGGACGCCAATTTGTCGACCCTTTGGCTGAATGGTCAGCGTTGAGGCCTTCAGTTCAGAGGGTCCCGGATTCAATTCCCGGCATGGTCAGGGATTTTAATCGCGTGTGAATAATTCTTCCGGCTCGGGGACGGGTTGTTTGTGTTTGTCATAACACTCTCCTCTTTATATTCAGACAACACACCTCACTACCAACCACCACAGAAACACGCAATAGTAATAACATCCTTTCATATAAGGAAGGGCATCCGGCCTTTAAACAGGACCAAATCTACATGTGCGACAGAATTCGCACCCGCGACCCCACAAGGTGTGGGAAAAGCGGTGGTAGAAGAAGTGTGGATACCAATTTAGGTAAGTGTGCGTTAATGAACACACGATTTGGAAACAGGACAACACGTTTATTACCTTAGAATTATCTTTAAGGACACTGGAATATGAAACCCATTTTAAGGCCCATTTTCTAGGTCAATACCATTATTTGGTAGTTCTGGCTCAGTAGGATTGCCAGATTTCCAGATGGCAAATACAATGCCATATAACGTTAAAATATCATATACCGAGCTCGATAGCTGCAGTCGCTTAATTGCGGCCAGTATCCAGTAATCGGGAGATCGTGGGTTCGAGCCCCACTGTCGGCAGCCCTGAAAATGGTTTTCCGTGATTTCCCATTTTCACACCATGCAAATGCCGGGGCTGTACCTTAATTAAGGCCACGGTCGCTTCCTTCCATTTCCTAGGCCTTTCCTATCCCATCGTCGCCGTAAGACATATCTGTGTCTGTGCGACGTAGAGCAAATAGATATATTAACCAATAAATACCGGCGTGAATTATGTATCTTTTTATTACAAACTAATAATGCGTTAACATTAGATTAAAATGTCATTTCAGAAGTACTTGACATCTGAAGATGCAATTTGCAACAATTTCTTATTCAACAAAACCTTCTTTTGAAATTCTTTACAATTATCTTTATATTTGAAGTAGGCCTATACAAATAGTTCATTTTTTATGAAATCTACAGAAGTTCTGTTTTTGTCACCTCTCCATTTTATTGACAATGTCTAAAATACTCTTTCATTATATGCATTCGACTGAAATATAAACACGAATTTACGTAGCACCAACATGTTCTTCAGGTTTTGCTGGACCAATGAAACCTGTAATAATATACCCAACTCTTTTGTGAGTCTATGGATGGGTTTTATTTATTTTCGTCAAGTGAGCACGAAATTTATCACCAGAGATCTTTTACATGCAGACATCGTACGACATGGAGTGTCCAATGGACTTTTTCCTCCGTCCTTCAAAAATTCGACTACCTCTGCCGAGTTTCAACTTCTAACAATCGAGAAACCTCCATCCGATTATTTAAGTAATTGAATAAATAATCGAATGAGTTTCAAATATCATTCAGTTGTATCGCATAGAATATTCGGATGCGTCATGAATCACTTAGTCGGTTTAAGTGTGTCGGACGGATAATCGATTGAAATAATCGATTATTTTGTATTCGATTATCCCATCACTAGTTTCAGCCCGCTATCTTCGGGTCCGCAGGCAATACACTCCACTACTGATCCAAAAATGGAGGTTTTGATACGACAGATACAGAGACAACTTCTTCTCTGGAAAACATTGCTTGCTAAAACATCAGCAATACCACACTTTGGCACTGTGACGTGAATCCAGCGATTGTCTCTTCTGTGGGAGAAATTACTTGGTAAAACATAGCCACTGCCACTCTTTGTCACCAAGTGCCGGCAGAGCTGAGACATTCCCTTCGTTCCGAGACATTACTTAGTGGAAGCCAAGTGTTCCTTACAAGTTCTCGCATTAACATATCTGTCTGCCCCTTCCCATCTTCGTGTTAGAAGCTTTACTTTACCTTGACACCATATCCGTGTAGCATCATGTAAAGTGCTTTCTTCCGCATGCAATTAGTGGAACTTACGTAACGACAAGCAAGATTACAAAAAGACAACACGACACAACACATACAAACTTGTATTAAATCAGTCAGTTCTATTAAAACTTCTCAGGCATAAATGCTTGTGTTCCACACGAACTTGAATTTTTTAGAGTCACTGCTCGTGATAACGAAACACCCCGCCCAGATCTGGCGAGACACGATGTATCAAGATCATTGTGTCTTCTGGTATGAGGTAGATAAGGGACGGCCAATCAAAGGCATGTGTACCACAAGTGGCACGCGAAACCTATTCAAATAGTACGCGCATAGCAGCATCATATAGCCTACAATTCTGTAATCATTCATTCATTCCTTCTTTCTTTCTTTCTTTCTTTCTTTCTTTCTTTCTTTCTTAATCTGTTTACCCTCCAGGTTAGGATTTTCCCTCGGACTCAGCCAGGGATCCCACTTCTACCGCCTCAAGGGCAGTGTCCTGGAGCGTGAGATTTTTGGGTCGGAGGAAACAACTGGGGAGGAGGGCCAGTACCTCGCCCACGCGGCCTCACCTGCTATGCTGAACAGGGGCCTTGTAGGGGATGAGAAGGTAGGAAGGGATAGACATGGAAGACGGAAAGAAGTGGCCGCGGCCTTAAGTTAGGTACCATCCCGGAATTTGCATGGAGAAGAAGTGGGAAAACACGGAAAACCACTTCGAGGATGGCTGAAGTGGGAGTCGAACCCACCTCTACTCAGCTGACATCCCGAGGCTGAGTGGACCGCGTTCCAGCCCTCGTACCACTTTTCAAATTTCGTGGCAGAGCCGGGAATCGAACCCGGACCTCCAGGGGTGGCAGCTAATCACACCAACCACTACACCACAGAGGCGTGTGTTCTGAAATCGTCGGGCTGAGTGGCTACGGTTGAGGCGCTGGCCTTCTGACCCCAACTGGCTCAGTCCGGTGGTAATTGAAGGTACTCAAATACGTCAGCCTCGTATCGGTAGATTTACTGGCACGTAAAAGAACTCCTGCGGGGCTAAATTCCGGCACCTCGGTGTCTCCGAAAACTGTAGAAGTAGTTAGTGGAACGTAAAGCAAATAACACCACAGTGTTTTAAAATTTTACTTTTCAGTGTGGAATATGTTATTTAATTTGTAGTTAAATTTAATACAATATTTCCTGAATTATTACTTTCGAGGCAAATAAGTTTTCATTATGTAGGAGTAATTAATGTCCACCTCTGTGATCTAGTGGTTAGTGTGATTAGCTGTCACCCCCGGAGGCCAGGGTTTGATTGCCGGCTCTGCCACGAGGGCTGGAACAGGGTACAGTCAGCCTCAGTATGTCAACTGAGCAGACAAGGGTACGATTCCCACCTCATCCATCCTCGAAGTGGTTTTCCGTGGTTTCTGACTTCTCCTCTAAGCAAATGCCGGGATAATACCTAACTTAAGGTCATGGCCACTTCCTTCCCTCTTTCTTGGTGGTATCAATCTTCCCATCCCCCCCCCCACAAGGCATAGCAGGTGAGGCCGCCTGAGCATGGTACTGGTCCTCCTCCACAGTTGTATACCCCGACCCAAACTCTCACGCTCCAGGACACTACTCTTGAGGCGGTAGAGGTGGGATACCGAGGGGAAAATGCAAGCAACTCAATGTTGAAAACATCCTAAGTGTATGAGCTACGAATTTTAAAATATAATAAAATATGAGAATATATTTATTTATTTCCAAAAAATGACAATACTGTTCTTAATCATCGTTATCTGGTGTATCAGATGCTTACCTTTTTCTACGACTACGAGCGCTAAGAGTCAATAGAGAGTTTAACTTTAAGCCCTTATAACTACATTCGGCGTGGACATTTTTCAAGAAGTTCAAAAAATCCTGAGGGTATTGAACCAAGGAACACATTACAGAAATAATTATCTAAATAAGTTTATTTGGCTAGGATTTGAATTTTAAAACACGAGTAAAGAATCGAGCAATTTTAGGCTGTTTTTGATGATGATGATGCTAGTTGTTTAGAGGGGCCTAACATCTATACTGAGAGTCAACTCAAGACCTTAGCGGTCTCTCTGATGTTAGTCAAACTTCTGGTCGGTGAAAAGGCTTCCGCAGCGCCAAATAGTTCCCTAGGTTTGTTACTTGTTCCTGAAGTCAGGAGCTTTCTTCAGTTTGGTTATATATTCCGGTGAACTGACTTAACGAATTAAAATTTTTTGCCCTGTATAAATGTGGAAATATATCACAGGTTGTATGTTATTGGGGTTCAATACCAACTCTTATATTTCGTACATAGATGGCTATGAATAGTTATTGTTCTCAGTGGTGTATGTAGCAAAATAATAATTATTTAATATGATATTGATATCTTATTGCACTGTGTACTTAGTAAGCTTCGTTCGAGTTCATTCCATTGCTGATAAGTTCGCATAATATGTGCGACGTTGAAGATGGATCCACGAAAACTGTTGGCAATACTGGCTGTAACACCTTGTTCCATATTCATAATGGCCGCCAGCTGTGAGCAAGACGTGTGTGATGCTGTAACGCTTGAGTCCCCTGTGAAATACTTTAAAATGGAGAAAAATTAAGTAGGAAATCTAAACCAAATTGTTTTAAACGTTTACAGTAGCCTGCGAGATTAGAATCCACTGTGGACTGTGGAAGACGTGAAAAAGACCGCGCAGCTGACCGGCGTTTCTGTGTACAGTGTTTACGCCGCTCGCTTGGAATTTAAACTCCACGGAAAATTCAAGTCTCCAGTGAAAGGTCGATGTGTCAGGTCAGTTCAAACTATGCACTCGCCGTAAATAAAACAGGAAGGGCCTTAATACGGTATGGGAATAGGATCCTTGGCGTATTCGATAATAATAGTAATAATAATTTGTACTTTATATTCGTAACCGCCCTCTACCTGCAGAAATGTTGTCATGAGGGGATCATGAGTTCGTTTTTACTTCCCAAATGACGAGATTACAATATTTACAACATTCCTGGAAACATTGTATTTTGCAATCCCACTCACAGGTGGGTTTTTCCGCTTTTTGAACTGTGAGAAACTGCCACTGACAGTCGTTGCACGAGAGCGGAATCGTATACTTTGTAACGTTCCAGACGTTACAGTGTAATTATGTTAATTTTATTATGTGTAATTAATTCAGAAATTTAACGTCATGATATTTATTTTGGTATGTAATTGTATTATAATTCATATTTAATCATTTGCTCACTATCATTTCATTACTTTGTAACTACGACTTGTAAACGAGGGCTGAATATTCTAATATTCACTTAGATTCTTGCGACATTTGTTTAAAATTAACTTGCAGTAGATTTCCTCTATATTGCTACATCACCGAGGAAGGAGAAAGGACAAAATTTAGACACCAAGTTCTGGGAAAGCGAGCACGTGTTCACGCGTCCTAACGTAAGCTACCGTATTTCGACCAGAATTATTCAAACTAATCAACGCCTATATTTTGAAAGGAGCGTCATATTGCCATGGATACTGAGAGAATGGATCAATAGAAGAACAGTTAATATCAGAGTTAAGACCCGTCAACTCTAATATCTGGAGTGGGGAGAGACATGTCATCTGATTGGACCACGTGTTGCGAACTGTAATTAGCACCAGTAAAGGTTATAAAAGGGCATGCTGGAGCTCTTGGCTTGATCTTGATCTCTACTACTGGACTCGGCTGCATTCTACTTGATCTTCTTCGTTTGATTCTACGTTAGTATTTTACTTCATTACCACGACGTGGTACTTAGAAATTCCGAATGAGGGGTGTATAGCCACTCTCATCAGGAAGTACGTACAGCTCGGCTACAAGACCGGTTTGAACCAGTCTAAGTCAATAGGTAGTATTAATCTAGATAGAAATGAAACTTCAGAGAACATTTTCAGTAAAGTTGGAAGGATTCTTAATTGAGTATCCTCTTCAAATAACCCAAGGTGGTTCTTTTAACTATGACTTAGGGCTTATCTCCAATATACGGGATAAAGCATAATAGGGAGTGTTAGTTTTGAAGTCATCTTCCAATTAGTGGTGGATGCAATTTGCAAGGCAGGAATGGTACTTAGCTGCAGATGAAGACATCTCAAAGACGACCGGTGATGTTCCAGCTACAAGGATGGAAGCTTCCCAAGGACCAGCAGAACAAGACTAAATGGTGAGCAAGCGAGTTAAAGATATTGCAAGTTTTCGCGAAGTAGAGTCATTCAATTCTTTATTAAATTCATTTTCTATTTTAAATTCAGTCTTCGTTAAACCGTCGTCATTCATATTAAATATAATAAATAGTATTTTTTTGGTTCACTTTAATCAATCTGCATTAATTAGCCTTTTGATTTTTAATTCTCCTGCTTAATGATTAGTGCACTAAATGGTGAGCAAGCGAGTTAAAGATATTGCAAGTTTTCGCGAAGAGTCCGTCCAAGCTTGATTATAAATTTTTATCTTTAAGTCCTCAACTTAAAGATTGGCGCCCTTAGCTTGAATGGTTGCATTTCTCGTTCGATGATTGTTCTCCGAGAGGGGAAGACACATAAATGCCGCTCCAACGTGTGGCGAGAAAATCATTAAGTACGGAGCAGTTAATGACAGTAACGATATCAGAATTCGTATTATGGGCAAAATTTGGATATCCACGTTTCATTAGGAGTGTTTGATTGTGGGAAGGGTCATGGCTGATCAGACGAAAGAGGAGAGGATGTTGCGCAGTGGACGGGCGATAAAAGGCAATAATGTATTGAGTTCAGAGGAAGAGTTGTGTAGTCTAGTAGAGGAAATTGAAGATAGAAGTGTAAGTAGTATGGAGAGTGAAGGCAAGCAGAAAGAAGTCAGTATGGAGTCAGATGATAGTAGGATGGGGGGCGAAGCGGAAATAAACACTAACAATGAAAGTAATAATAATGATCAGTTAATGGGAATGATGCAGTTAATGTTAAGTAAGATAGAGGACAGTAAAACTGAAATAAAAAGTGAATTGGAACAGATTAAAATTGATGTAGAACAAACTAACACTAAAATTGAGAATATTAAATATGAACTTAAAGAACAGTTAGAGCAAACTAAAGCTGAATTAAGCAGGGAGATGATGGAAAATAAGGAGGAAGCGAATCGGAGAATGGACGAACACAGTAGGCAGTTACGCGATCTGGTGGTAAAAAATGAACATTTTAATAAGCGATTAGAGGACCAGAAAAGTGAATATGAACGGCGAGGGAAAGAGGTAGAAGAAAAGTTTGCGGGGCAGAGAAGTGAATTCCTGGAATTAATGGGGAAGGAAAACAACTCTACTAGGGAGGAAGTAATGAGGCAGGTCACTAGTATTGATAAGAGAGTTGAGACTCAAGGAGGGGAAATACGGATATTTAAAGACCACGTCCAACAAGAGATTGACACGGTAAAGCTTAGAATAGAAGATGAGACCCGGGCAAGTGAAGAAAGGTTTGCGATAGCTGAAGAGAATAAGATTGAAATTAGGACATTGAAAGAGAAGCAGGTTAATTTGGAGAGAGAAATTGATAGGAGAGACAGAGATGTAGAATGCCGGATAGAGAAAGCAGAAAATCAGTTAAAACAGGTGGCAAAGGATAAACAAGTTTTCACGGGAAGGCAATGTCTAGGAAATAGCTACATTAGGGAAATTGAACTACCTAAATTTAATGGGAAACAAACGAACCCGCTAGATTTCCTTAAGATGATAGAAAAACGATTTGAAAAGCGTCTAGAGGAAGGGTCTATGGACTGGGAGGACGTTATGGAGAATATTGACCATGCTTTTGTAGGAGAAACACGGTCTTGGTTCATGGTATATAGGCAGACGATGACGAACCTGAAAGAATTCAGAAATAAATTTAGAGAGAAATTCTGGAATGAAGCGATACAAGCTCGAGAGAGAGAAAGGGTGGTATTTGGGAGGTACAAACAGCATGAAGGAGTTACTATGACCGAGTACTTCCTGGCACATGTCATGATTTGTCAGAACTTAGATGGTATAACCGAGGGGTCTGATGTAGTAAGACTACTTTTAAGACATTTTCCGGACAGGGTAAGAGAAGCGGCCTGTATGCAAAAAGTTGGTACTATTCAGGAGATGGAGAACCTACTAGGCAGTTTTGATGCGTTAGGTAACCTTAGGAGTAGAACGGAGAATATTCAGAACTTTAGTCATCACAACGGAATGAGACATAACGGTAGAACACAGAATCACGAAGCTCGCAATCAGTTCAGACCTCAGCAGAACAGCAGGAGCGGAGCACAGGAATATAGGACAGGAAATTCCCAACGGAGGCCAGAGCAATGTACTAATGAGTCCAACGTCAATACACAAAGGGAACCTTTAAACTAACTAGAGGCTGTAATGTTAGGTCAGAATTCCAGCCTAGTACTATGGTAGCGAAGTGTCTTGCCATGAAAGTGTTACCATATGACCTCGATGTTAGAAACGATTTGTTGTATGAACCCGAGCAGAATAATGGAGATTCAAGTAATAAAGTAGTCAATCCCGTTGTTAAATTGAAAGTCTGGGGGGCGTGGGTTAAAGTTTTGATTGATTCTGGTAGCCAAATATCATGTATTAGTTCTCAGTGGTATGAGTCATTAGTGAAACAGGGTATTCAGTTGGAGGAAATGCCTGTTAAGTCTACTTTTATCATTACGGCTGTTGGTAAGAAGTCTAAGCAAATTTGTAAACAAGTAGCTGTCCCGATTTGCATTAATAATTCTATTAGCGTTCAGATATGTTTGGTAATTCCGCATTTGATATTTGATCTTATCTTGGGATCTGACTGGTTAACGTTAAAATTGGCTCAGTTAAATTACAATGATCTTATGCTAAATTTGAGGTGGAATAATGAGGATATCAAGGTCAAGTTTGAGGAGGAAATTCAGAGGAAAACGGAAGTTAGTACAGTGTGGAGAATGAGAGAGGTTTCTAAAGTAAATGAAGAGGCTAGTGAGGGCCTGAAGTTGTGTCAGTTGTGGATTAATGAGGATAAGATATGTGGCTTGAAAGAAGCCGTAAGTAGAAGTGAAGTAAATGAAATCCAGAAGGACAAGTTATTTGAAGTGTTGTGTGAACACGTGGAGATTTTCTCCGAGAAACCTGGTGTTACCCATCTGTATGAACATTCTTTTTCTGTGCTGGATAAGACTCCATTCAGCGGACCGCGATATCCGATACCACACAAATATGCAAAAGCCGTAGAGGATCAAATTCAAGCTATGTTAGCAGACGATGTGATTGAATTATCAAACAGTCAATACGTTAATCCCTTAATTGTCGTGCCTAAGTCTGATGGATCAATACGTTTGTGTATTGATGGCAGGGAGATGAACCGACGTATTGGTGCTGATCAGTTGAGATCACAAACCATTGAAGAGTTGATACAGAATTTTCAGGGTAAGAGTTGGTTTTCTACGTTAGATCTTAGGAGTAGTTTTTGGCAGATACCTTTAAGATCAGAAGACAGGCCTCTTACTGCTTTCAGCTATAAGCATAGTTTGTACCAATTTAGGCGTGTTCCTTTTGGGACCCGTACGAGTTCGGCAGCTCTTATTCGCGCACTTAGTATTGCCTTGGGAGATGATACTGGAGATTATGCTACTATTTATATCGATGATTTGGTTATAGGATCTAGTACCTTTGAAGAGCACTTGGACCACTTGGAGAGGGTTTTTTCTAAATTAGAGTATGCTGGTTTTACTCTGAAACTTGACAAATGTGTTTTCAGTAAACGAGAGGTGACTTTTTTGGGGCACCGTGTATCGGCAATGGGAGTGACGCCTGAGAGCACAAGAATTGAAAAAATATTGAATACTACGACACCTAGAAATATTAAGGAGCTCAGATCGTATATTGGTGTATGTAATTTTTTCAGACGATTTGTAGTGAGATTTGGTAACTTACTAGAGCCTCAGAATGAACTAGTGAGAGTGTTAGGTTTGCCTGAGGAACCGCCTCGTAATGCTGAATTTTACATCCGACTGGCACGGGAGAACCTGATTAAATCTGGAGATAAACGTAAAAGACAGCAGAAACGTAAGGTACTGGATAACTTTGAGGTAGGCGATATGGTTTTGGTGAGAGTTCCCATGTTGTCAAACAGTGAGGATAAGGTGACTAAGAAATTTTTTCTGTTATATCAAGGCCCTTATAAAGTACATCGTAAACTAGGACCCTGTGCTTACAAGTTAGCGGATGGCGAGAGCGTAATGAATGGTTCATATAACATTAGTAGTTTAAGGAGATACCTGTCGTGTGAGGTGGCTGAACCGGATTGTGAGATATAGGTCAGTAACTCGGGGAAGTTGCTACTTGTTATGTCAGACTACGAGCGGGATGGGTTTACGTCTCTATTGTGGTGGTATTTCCTAGTTGTGTTTGTAAACAAGGGAGGTGTTTGTGTGACGGTAGAATTACGCTCGTTCATTGACGATCGATCATCTGTTTTCCGTATGTGAGGCCATGAAATTTTATATATTGGTTTTCTGAGATGTTACAGAAGGCTAATTAAAGCTGACGACGGCAAATAATTAATTTTCCCATATGTGCATTTCTAACTTGCAATAATTTTACCGTGAGCTTAAATCACGTGTGTATGCGAGTGAAGTGTACTACATCCTGCTTCAAGATAAAGTTGAAACATTCGAAAGAGTGATAAAAGTGTAAATTGTTTGTATCATTTGTTTTCCATGTTTCTAATGTATAAGATTGGAAAAGAACGTGTTATTGCTATATAGCAAAGAATGTCGGAGAGATGTGGGGAGTAAAAGGACAGATAGACACTCGGCAGAGTCTGTAATCTGAATTGTATATATATTATGTTATATTTTCTAGGATAATCTTGTTTTTTTACAAAAGTGAAAAGGTGCTTGTGTTGGGCATAATTTAGCATCTAAACCTCAAGATGAACTGAAATAACAGACAGTCGCAATGGTAAGCAGTCTAAGAGAGATATGATGGAAAGAGTGAGATATAATTAATTGTATGAAAATAATGTCGCTCGTTAAGGGCAGGTAATAGAGGTATTTCAAGTCAATGTGGGAGTAAGTGTGTGAGTTCTCAACTCATATGATATTTGTTAAGAACTCATGGGGGCGTATGTAACGTTCCAGACGTTACAGTGTAATTATGTTAATTTTATTATGTGTAATTAATTCAGAAATTTAACGTCATGATATTTATTTTGGTATGTAATTGTATTATAATTCATATTTAATCATTTGCTCACTATCATTTCATTACTTTGTAACTACGACTTGTAAACGAGGGCTGAATATTCTAATATTCACTTAGATTCTTGCGACATTTGTTTAAAATTAACTTGCAGTAGATTTCCTCTATATTGCTACATCACCGAGGAAGGAGAAAGGACAAAATTTAGACACCAAGTTCTGGGAAAGCGAGCACGTGTTCACGCGTCCTAACGTAAGCTACCGTATTTCGACCAGAATTATTCAAACTAATCAACGCCTATATTTTGAAAGGAGCGTCATATTGCCATGGATACTGAGAGAATGGATCAATAGAAGAACAGTTAATATCAGAGTTAAGACCCGTCAACTCTAATATCTGGAGTGGGGAGAGACATGTCATCTGATTGGACCACGTGTTGCGAACTGTAATTAGCACCAGTAAAGGTTATAAAAGGGCATGCTGGACCTCTTGGCTTGATCTTGATCTCTACTACTGGACTCGGCTGCATTCTACTTGATCTTCTTCGTTTGATTCTACGTTAGTATTTTACTTCATTACCACGACGTGGTACTTAGAAATTCCGAATGAGGGGTGTATAGCCACTCTCATCAGGAAGTACGTACAGCTCGGCTACAAGACCGGTTTGAACCAGTCTAAGTCAATAGGTAGTATTAATCTAGATAGAAATGAAACTTCAGAGAACATTTTCAGTAAAGTTGGAAGGATTCTTAATTGAGTATCCTCTTCAAATAACCCAAGGTGGTTCTTTTAACTATGACTTAGGGCTTATCTCCAATATACGGGATAAAGCATAATAGGGAGTGTTAGTTTTGAAGTCATCTTCCAATTAGTGGTGGATGCAATTTGCAAGGCAGGAATGGTACTTAGCTGCAGATGAAGACATCTCAAAGACGACCGGTGATGTTCCAGCTACAAGGATGGAAGCTTCCCAAGGACCAGCAGAACAAGACTAAATGGTGAGCAAGCGAGTTAAAGATATTGCAAGTTTTCGCGAAGTAGAGTCATTCAATTCTTTATTAAATTCATTTTCTATTTTAAATTCAGTCTTCGTTAAACCGTCGTCATTCATATTAAATATAATAAATAGTATTTTTTTTAGTTCACTTTAATCAATCTGCATTAATTAGCCTTTTGATTTTTAATTCTCCTGCTTAATGATTAGTGCACTATCACCCCACCCCTGTGATAAGAGTCCGTCCAAGCTTGATTATAAATTTTTATCTTTAAGTCCTCAACTTAAAGATTGGCGCCCTTAGCTTGAATGGTTGCATTTCTCATTTGATGATTGTTCTCCGAGAGGGGAAGTCACAACTTATGTTGTAAGTCTCCATGTGCCTCACACAAATTGCATTATGGAATAAAAATAAACCTTGTTTCTCTCGCCTCGGTATTCGTCAGTAATCTGTAGGTTTTACATGGTCAATAAAGGAATAAATAGGTATGGTACGTAATCAAAGTACAGCTATGTGAAAGGAAGTGATTTCGTTTGATGCTTCACTATTTCAGAATGAAGTACTTGTTAGACAGACGCACGGCGTTAATAATAAGCTGGTTGTGGCGGAGATGGAGAACGGTGACAGGAAGGGGGAACACGGGACATGCTCACGAGCGGAAGGATACTTTTCCTAAGCTCTTGAGTTGAATTTCAGTATAGGTCATCGGCCCCTATGGTACGAAATGAGACGAAATGCGATTACAATTTAAAAGTACAAAATTCACCCACTGACCAGAAGTCAAAACGTGATGATGAGGAATGAATTGATGAATATGAATTTAAAGCAATCAGTGGATAAGACGCGCAATGCCTCACATTCCCATAAACAATATTACTGACCAACGGACTGCTTCCAAAGGCCAATTCTGAATCGATGATGCTTGTCTAAATGGGTCAACGATCTCGCATAATGGCACTTATCGCTGGTAAAGGAGAACCATGGTATTTCTCAAGTTGCGGTACTAATTAAAGGTAGCGTAAACTCACGGTGTTCCAAACATTATGGAGCTACTCGCAAGTATTGTACGTCGTACAGCTAACGCAGACCTATATTCCCGTGGTGTTCCTCACATAGTGGGTACTAATCACAGGCAACGCAGACCCACGGTGTCGCTCATATAGTGGTACAACTCACAGGAAACGCCAGACCGGTGGTGTTGCTCACATGGGTACGACTCACGGGTACCGGTACTGGAAATCCACAGTGAACCGCTCTCTGCTGCTACTAATCACAAACCTATTGTGTACCTGACATAGTGGTACTACTCGCAAGTAAAGGCGACCCATGGTGTTCCCCGCGTGATGGTACTAATCACAAATAGTTTCATGGTTCTAATTTGATCATCCCTTGGTCGCCCCTTTTAGTCGCCTCTTACGACAGGCAGAGGATACCGTGGGTGTATTCTTTGTCTACGTCCCCCACCCACAGGGGGTTTAGGCTGTTTCTCGAGAACTGCATTTAGGCCGGAAGTGATTTTCGATTTTTTTTTTTTTTTTTTTTTTTTTTTTTTTTTGATAGAGCTATCCAAGACTCACAATTTGAAACATTTTTCTGGCCCTTTCGTCCTTCAACTTTCAGCACAATTGAGGAAATTGATTAATTTTACGTTTTTCGTAGTTTGGTGAACCCTACTTTGTTTGCTAAGGAATGTTTTTTACATTAAAACCAACCCGAGAGGGTAAACGGATTAAGTAAGAAAGAAAGAAAGAAAGAAAGAAAGAAAGAAAGAATGAATGAATGAAAGAAAGAAAGGAGTCATTAATTATAGCAGACCTAGTATTGGTTTTAAATCTTTTAACATTGTTTTTTCTGCTTTTTTAAGCCTAGATAAATAATTAGGAACACGTACCTTCAGCTCACACAGTACTCAACGTAACATTACAAAGTCCTACCCAGAATTTCCGCTAATTTGCTCATAAAAATATGAATACTTACTTCAACGCCTAATTTCCACCAGTACTTTTAAAGTAGTCACCATGCGCTTCAATACGACAATTTTTTTTTCGATTGTTGGAAGCACTCACGGAAGTGCGCTTAGCAATTCCTGCGATTTCGCTTGGATCTCTTCCATGGAGTAAAAATGGCGCCTTTTCAGCCAGAGTTTCATTTCAGGGAAGAAAGGTACCAAATAAGGGCGAGCAGTGGGTGTGATGTGAGGGTGGAACAGTGGTGGGTCATAATGTTTTGGTCAGGAAGTCCCTCACAATCAGCGCGGTAAGTGCGGACGCACTGTTGTGATGTTTGGGACATCACTGAATGTTTTTAATTATTGAACTATATATTTAATTGATAATATGTATATATTTAATCACTGATAGGTCATTTTAAATTAATATGTATATATATAGGGCTTTTATCATCCATTTCAATCATCATTTCATTTCTTTGTATCGCGGCTATAACGTATTCTGAACGAACAAATTATTGGGTAAAGTATTTCAACATCACGCATATTTATAACTTGCAGTAAATTTTCCAATAGCCGTTGTGAGGTGACCAGAGTCAGCAGGCTAATTTCAGCCCAGTTCCAGGAAAAGTACGTCATCGAGGTTACGAGAGATATTACCCTCTCCACCTCATGAAAAGACAGTTGATACATTATTAACACCCACTTTTCAAACTCAGCTTCGAGACGCTTTATTTCAGCGGGAAAGTTCAGCCTATGTGAATGAACGTAATGAAGCAACGTGATGGATGCACAGCTATACAAGGGAGAAGGGATGAGACCTCGAATCTTACTGGACCATGTGATATGGCTGATGGAAGGAGACTTTTGAACCAATATATACCACCGACAAGGGCTGGAGAGGACATTCTCATTCAGACTCACATTCAGATTCGGAGATTCGGACATTCTGATTCTGATTCTCACGCTTGGAAGATACTCTTACTACGATTCTACGTCTACACATCGGAGAAGATTTTAACTTAGTTCACTTCGCATCTGAGTATATTCTACTCAAAAGTTACTCTCATTGGGACTTGTTATCTCAATGACGAGAGGTAGTCAACGGGAGACCGGTTTTTGACTAGTATAGGGCAGGAGAGCTTTTATTATGAGTTTAGCTACGCTACTGTTCCGTAATACGGAAGAATACGAAGGTATTCTCTCCATGAACATAACCCATGGTGGTTTTGCACTTAAAATTAGGACTCATTACGACTTTATGTAAGGAGTACAATAGGAAGTGTTAAAGACAGGAAATGTGGATGTAGGACTGGAATCCAACAACAGATGAGGCAGCCTGTACGAGAGATCCACCCATCTTCAGCTTCAAGACAACAGAGTCTACATTTGGTGAGCTTATGGCATAAGTTACTGCAAGTCTTCGCGCAACAGTTCATTTTCTTTAAGTTAATTTCATTCACTTTTTCTTTTGCTTCCGTAAGTTCAGATTTCGTTAATACGCCGTTACGTCACGTTTTCATCTTAATAAATAGCTGTTTTAATTTGTATTTTATGAAATGATTATTAATGATCCTTAAATTCCAAGTTAGTGTACTTAATGATTTGTGTTCCGTTCACCCCACCCCTGGGAGTTTTTTGAGTCTCATTACGTATTTTTATTTATTATTATTATTATTATTATTAATTATCTACTTTTGTTTTCAAGCCATAAGCTTGAAGACTGGCGCCCTTGGGATACTGTTTCTGGAGAAACAATGACATATCATTTATTTATTTTAATATTAAAGTGACCCGCCACGTTATAAATTTGTCATACATCTGTGGGCAAAGTGGGTACGTCACACTGTTATGAGACAGTACAGTAACTAGTCCCTGCTGTTCCACAGGACAGTTCGTTTACGCCTCAAATCTTCTCTCAGTTTTTAAAAAAGAGTCTCTGTAATACCTTGCGATAATTTCGGGAGTTGTGCATTATGAAGGTCGAACCGAATATTTGTCATTTTCCAAAGATACCCAGCTTTTTTAAAAAAGAAACTGTTAAACCGCCCGAATGTTCTTGCTTGGCTAAGGTACACCATTCGCTAGTGTTAATTTAATGAACAATATTTTTTATTACTGCAGCCCTATGATTTAAAAAATGAAAATTTGCAGATTTAATGTTTAGTACTAACATATTGTTAATACATTCTCAATTGTTTTAAAAAGATATCCATTGGTACACAGTAATACATTCTGGTGTAATTTGTGCTGTTAGCGTTTTTACAATAATTACCGCAATTATTAATATTTTTCTTTCACTTTTTATTTTTGCTAGTTGCTTTACGTCGCTCCGACACAGATATGTCTTATGGCGATGACGGGATAGGAAAGGCCTAGGAGTTGGAAGGAAGCGGCCGTGGCCTTAATTATGGTACAGCCCCAGCGTTTGCCTGGTGTGAAAATGGGAAACCACGGAAAACCATCTTCAAGGCTGCCGACAGTGGGGTTCTAACCCGTTATCTCCCGAACGCGAGCTCACAGCTGCGCGCCCCTAACGCACGGCCAACTCGCCTGGTCATCTACATCTTGAAGAAACTGGGAACAATATGTTCCAACCATACGCCCTAACTGCTGCAACATTTTAATTCTGTCCCTGATTCCATCATTAAAAGTCATGATAGCATCATTAACACATTAACACAAACAGTTCTTCTTCCAGCAAACACTGTTTAGGGGTATAACTTTCAGATTTTAGAGTTAAATGACTCATTATTTTATGTGTTACCACCAACACATCTTATCCACAGTTCTGCTTTCAAACGATTCTTGAAAACTGGTTTGATTGTCTGCAAAATTGCAGGGGCAAGATTATTTTTATGCCTATAGTCGTCTGCAGTGACTTCTACCCAGCCTGCTCGTACAGACACCAATTTTCAAGGGGAGTGAAATAATTCGAAGAGATGCGGCGCTAATACTTGGGGCGTGGCAGTGCTTAAGATCAGCTGTCGTCTATTTATATTTTTCGTTGTATCTAGGGAACTATTACAGATACATTTAAAAAGTATTTCACCACTGGAAAGAGCGAAGTCTATTAACCATTTTAGGACCTGAAAAAAAGTGCAATTTTAAAACCTTCAAATAAGTACCTCCCTCTATTACACCAGAACGTTTTACAGTGTACTGTTGACCAATGGATAACTTTAAAAAAATTGAGACTGACTTAACAATATGTCAATAGTAAACATTAAACCTGCAAATATTCAATTTTTAAAATTATAGGGCTACAGTAATTAATAAATTGAATTTTGTTAACCCTTTGCTCCATAAGCCAACGGCCGTAGCCGTGTTGAAACACCGGATCCCGTGTGATCTCCGAAGTTAAGCAACATTGGGCGTGGTCAGGAGTTGGATGGGTTGCCACGCGCTGTTGGCAGGGGGTAAGGGAATGGAGGAGCGGAAAGGAACTGGCCACCCTACCGCACGTAAACTCCGGCTCAGGAAAACCTCTGCGGAGGTTCGGACCTGCCTTCGGGCAGAATACACCCTTACCTTACCTTTGCTGCATACTGTTGCCCTCATTCAAAATATATTTTTCACCTGTATAAATGGATACAGTAATGACCACCTCCACAGGATTATTAATAATAACAATAACGTTATTTGCTTTACGTCCCAAATATCACCGGACTGAGCCAAGGTCGAACCTGCCAAGTTGGGGTCAGAAGGCCAGCGCCTCAACCGTCTGAACCACTCAGCCCGGCCACATAATAATAATAATAATAATAATAATAATAATAATAATAATAATAATAATAATAATAATAATAATAATAATAAGAAGAAGAAGAAGAAGAAGAAGAAGAAGAAGAAGAAAAAGAAGAAGGGACCGCTAAGGATCACGCTACAACTTAATTTCTTTCTCTTCGTGTGGAGTTTTCCCTGTGTCCAATACTTCTTCATGCGTTCGCTGTTTGCGTTCATTCGGTTCTTCTTCTTCTTCTTCTTCTTCTTCTTCTTCTTCTTCTTCTTATTATTATTATTATTATTATTATTATTATTATTATTTAACAAGGTATTTCCGTGTTCACGGTAATTGCTGGCTTGTATCGTAGTGTAGCGAGCGTACATGTCTCGCTTCGGCCAGGCTGTTCACAAGAGGAGGACAGTCTTGCTCTAAGAACAGTTAAATGGTGTGTGCTCTGTGCGCTGTTCGCTGTTCAAGCTGTGGCAGTATCGCGTGCGTCTACAGTTATTGTCCGGGCGACACCCAGCCACATTCTTAACACGTGAACATTAGCAACGGACAGTTTGTCTCAACACAGCAATACAGGCATGAAGCAGAAATTACACGCCCTGTCTTACAAATGTTAAAACCGCTATTTTTGTGGACCTGTATCTCTGAAACCTGTCTAGAAAGACCCTTGAATTATCTATCATATCGGCAATGACAACATGAAGAGAAGGAACTGGCCCATAGCGAGTGTGAAAGACTCTTAAAATATTATCACAGAAGAGAATTAATTTCAATAGTTCTGTATATCCTGTACATGATGTATTGTTTCTTTTTTGCTCAATAAACGGGATGCTTTTCAGGGGAAAACTATGATGGGTGGGATGCGGGCGCGCTCTGGGGGTTCGCTTTTTCTAGTTCTATGGCCTAAGAGCCGCTCGTTCGGCTGATGGCCCGCCTAACACTACTGGGTTCTCTCACTTAATTCTCAATCCTAAGATTGGTTGGCAGAAATTCGTCTTCTCCACTCTTCTCTGTAATCCGCTAAACTCTTCATTTCCACATATGAGCCTGTTCCTACGTCATGTCTGATCTGTCTTGAATATTGCAGTCTAGGTCTTCCTCTTCCTCTTTTACCTTTAATCATTCCTTCCATGACATTAACTATGAATCCATTGTGCCTATAGAGATGGCCAATTAATTGGTCTCTTCTTTTCCTTATTGTTGCTAAAAAGGATCTTTTTTCACCTATTCGTCGAAGAACTTCTTCATTGGTGAGTTTTTCTGTCCATGAGATCTTTTCCATCCTCCTCCAGCAGCACATCTCAAGTGCTTCCAAACGTTATACTAATAGTCCACGTTTCTTAACCATACAAGGCCACACTCCAGACATAGCACTTAATAAATCTCTTCTTGGTCTCCACATTTAAAGTCCTTGATGTAAGTAGTATCCTTTTCTTGTAAAAAGCAATTTTTGCTTGGGAAATTCTGCTCTTTATGTCGACTGAACTTTTGCCATCTGGAGTGATTTTACCTCCTAAGTAGGTAAAGGCATTTACTTGCCTTAGTGGTATATCACTAATTCTGATGTCGACTGCAATATGCTGGCGGTTGCATACCATAATTTGTCTTTCTTGTATTAATTTTCATGTTATACTTATCTCTCAATATCGTATTCATTCTTATTAATGCACTTTGTAGTTTCTCTTCGTTCTCCTCTATGACAGCTATGTCATCAGCAAATCTTATCATTTCGATTTCTACTCCATTTATCTTTATCCCTTCCATTTCCTCTTTGCGTTCTTCAATTCCTTTCTCAATATACAGGTTGAACAGCACTGGTGACAAATTACATCCCTGTCGTACTCCTTTCTTTATATAAGCTATAACTTTTTTGATTCGATTTTGATTTAGCGAGTGTGGAACACATTCACAGCCCCCCACTTCAATTAACTAGGCCTACATCATATAATCGTAATCTCTCCAGTCTTTGTAGTCATCGAATGGACTTGCATCCTGTTAAACGTAGGCTTGTGAGTGCACCAGGGGTGATAGTGTAGCGGGTTCGAACCCCACTTCGGTAGCCCTGAAGATGGTTTTGCGTGGTTTTCCATTTTTACACCAGGCAAATGCTGGGGCTGTACCTTAATTAAGGCTACGGTCGCTTCCTTCCCACTCCTAGCCCTTTCCTTTCCCATCGTCGCCATAAGACCTATCTGTGTCAGTGCCACGTAGAGCAAATTGTAAAAAGAAGTATTATCTGACGGTACTGAGGAACAAACAAATAAACTGCAGAAAGGAATGAACTCTTGCATCCATTGTGTTTTTACGTTAAGATATACTACTCATGTCATCCCCTACTGTAAGACACTCGTCTGGTTGAATGAGATATTTACAAATTGCTACACTCATTTTCCCACTTTCCAATGAAACAACCTGCAGGATCTTACCTAACATCTTAGTTGCTTCCCCTCTACTCATCAGCACTACACTCGATCTAACTCCTATCTTACGATAACAAATCTTACATCAATGTATATGACGCTCGAGTTTTTCCCTACTATAAACTATTATCTTGGTTACGACAGACGTAAGCTACATTCAAATACTCTTGTGTACCAGATACTTTCGGAAGATATCCCTGCTTATCTTTCCAACAATTTTCGTCACCTTGGTTCTTTACATCTCCATGATACTCGCTCACTGTACCTCCTAGAAATACCTGTCCACCGAACAACCACATACCACCGATCATTTACTATCACCGCTTAGGGATGGTGGAATGCTCTTCCCAAAGACATCAAGGATGCTGCATCATAAAGTATATTTAAAACCTCTTACCAGCAGTTCCTCGTTAAGTCCTTCCAGCGAGGTACCTGTATGAGTAGAACGAGTCATTGTGTGTGGAAATGATGTTATGAGATGATTGTACAATAAGATAAAATATTGGGTTAATATGATAATCTAATTAAATTAAAAACATCCGTACTGTATTTACCAGGTAGAAGTAAACATGGCTAGTATTAACTACAGTATTTAAAAATCTAGTATTGCAAGGATACAATTAGTTAAATTTCATTTAATATCTATATAAATAAAATAGTAACGACCGTGTGCCTGTACATTAATTATTTTGGCGGAATTTTCAGGTGTAATAATGACCATCTGCATAATTTTTAGCTTTGGTGTCTGTCTGTTTGTCTATCCTTCTATAACTTTATATTTAGATTCCATCTGTCCTTGGGTAGGTTTAAGGGCAAATATTGTTTCTAAATCCCTGAACTGACTGGGGGTTTATACGAAACCGAAACTGTGATTTTGTACTCCCTCAAAATATACACAACCAAACTTAATCGAAATCTACCTGCCTTAATGAAAATTAATTTCTAAACCTTTTTCCTCATGTGTATCATTTCGATGACAGGACTAATAAGGGAGATACCATTAACGGACCGTCTTTCGGTACAAGTCCCACCAGACTTAACGCAAGAGCGGGTTCGTGTAAAGCGTATTTCTTACAACTTGAAAACTACTGAAGTTATTTGAACCAAACTTGATATTTATAATCCACCTGTCCTTGAATAGGTTTTAGGGCCAGTACTATTTCTGAATACCTAAATTTACTGGGGGTTTATCCGAAACCGAAACCATGATTTTGCTTTCCCTCAAAATATGCACATCCGAAATTAATGGAAATCTATAATCCTTAATGGAAATCCATTTCTAAAAATTATTTTCTCATGTGCATTTTTCGACAGGAGGATTAATAAGTGAGATGTCATGAACGGTCTGTTTTGCAGGTTAAGTCCAGCGGACATAGCCCAAAAAGTGTTGTACGTGGAACAGATTCCTTATCCATCTATATAAATAAAATCGTAACGACTGTGTGTGCCTGTACATTGACTATTTTGGTGAAATTTTCGTACAGCTACCTGTTTGAGGGGTAATAATGACCATCTGCATATTTTTGGTGTAGTTTCCTGAAAGTCCTAATTTTTACCCCCTCACCCAAAATCTAGATTGCGGCATAATCTGCCAGACGAGCAAGAAAATTTAAATTTGGCAAAATTATACGTTTTAGCTTGTAACGGACGGAAAATTTTCAAGATCTTTAAATTTTTCACCTTTTATCCGCGAAGAATATCTAAACATGGAGGCAATTTTAATGATGGTGCAGACCTTCGTTTCGAGGTATTTCGTGGGATAAACGGGAAGTCCTATCACATAACGAATGGCACAACCTCCGTTCAATTTGAAGTGATCTTCAACCTTGGTCTTATAACTTCTTGTCGTATCTGTATCCCTTATACGTTAGATTCGTCTCTATTTCTCGATTTTAAGCAAATTTGGACTTTTTGCATGCATAATTTATACTTCAAATCACTTACAGGAAAGACAGAATCATCAAACTCTACACGAACCTTGGCCCACTCAGTACCCATATGTGAGCCAAATGCTATGTCACACAATTGATACAGTCATTTTTGAAAGGACCTCACTCCAAAATCTTAAGTTTTCAGGAGCAAAGAAAAACATTCTGTGGGTGAGTGTATAGAGTGTAACAAAATGGGTGTTTCAATGCTGAAAGAACATAATGAAATGGATATCTTGTCATTACTGCAGTTGCTAAGTTTTGCAGTCTCTTTGAAAAAAGTAAGTCCAAAATCTTGGAATAAGGTCCTTTCCTTGAGGAAGTAATTCATACGCATGGTCAAATTATGTTTTTAGTAGTGTTTTAAGTTGTTCCTTTCTTTACTTATACAGTGTTACAGTATTGGTGTTAACTCTAATCAAAGTACATATAAAATGGCTTCATTGATCATCATCATCATCATCATCATCATCATCATCATCATCACGATCATCATCAGCAGGCCATTTCATGAAATCATCATAGAAATACCTATATTCATGCTGAATATAATCAAGTAAACGTTGAATGTCTTGCATTTTGTTCTTGGTAATAGCCACTGGGCCAGTGAAAGCCTTCTCAAAATTAAAAACAACAGACACTCCCGGAAATAAAAGATCGAATGTATGCTTCTGTAGTCCTCTTATGTATTCAGAAGCCACAACACCAGATTGTAACTTACTATGTTCAAAATGCATAAAGGAACATGGTTGAAACTGACTTTCTGCCTTTTTGGAACATGCCTACTTTGTGATTCGTTCGACAACCCCCTTTCCTGTAGTATGTTGGCCACCAAGAGAAGTTATAGATATCTTCAGTTTCTATTAGCTTTAGGGTGAACTTACGATTTTTGGAAGCATTGGTAATCACTTCACAATATAATTTCACCGTATACACTCTATCGGCTCTTCTGGTTACACATTTCATCATGGAGAATTTCCTATCACATACATTTCCACGAATCGGAAAAAACTGTTCCACTTTATCAAAACGTTTAGTGTCCACCAAAGATGCACACATTCGAATCATACAGTGATTCCTATTTTGCCCAACGCAAGCGTTGGATAACAAACATAGCTCTTTTTGACATTTTCTGGTACATATTCTTGAAAGAGCACACTTCATTTGCTCCTTTCTTCGCAATGCCTTCGTGGTATAGATGCATTATAGACTCGCAACTCTTCATGTTATGGATACAAAATACATTTACCCATAGCTGCTGAAGATAAAATACATCCTGTATAGGCAGTTTTGGCAGTGGCAAGTTTTGCATGAAGACAAAACATATAGCAAGAATTGAATCACTATGTTTGCATTCTTCCGCAGTAATTTTCATGATCTTGGGTAAAATATAAATATGTAAATAAATTCAGTGTTAATTTTAATCTTATACCAGTTGTATAGTACTATTAGAAGTAATTTCACATACCGTGCTGTATAGGAGTTGACTATGTTTGTAAGATATTATAAGTAGAATTATGTAAACAATATAAATTTATTAAGGATCATGTGTGTGTTTAATAGAAAAAATTATTAGCGTAAATTGTATAATATTGTATTCTAGGAAAATTTTCTTCGTCTCCTGTTAATTTAAAATTTAGTGCTTGACAATAATGTATTTTAGTGTACCATTTGCCACCGAGGTAGACACCTCATTTGCAAATAAAGAGATTTTGATTTGATTTGAACTTTTCAGCTTGGCATTTGTGTACAAGCTCCGCAGCAGCTACTTTTTTTTTCAGTATCGTGCAATATAGGACTTTTAATTTTTAATTTGAGTTCTTCGAATTTCATGCATGTGTGGACCGAATGACAGATTGAAATGTTTCTGAAATATTTGTCATAGTACTTGTATGTAATTCCAGAATTGGGATGTTTTGTTTGAAACTAAGTACATACCCTGAATTGTGAACCTGGAGTCCAAATATCTAAATTCACGTGAAGAGTACCTTGACTCTTGTACAAGAAATGACTCTATGTGATCATGAATGAGTTTCACACGAGCAGGTGCCATAGCACGGTTCTGTATTACCAATTCCCCGCAAATCTCGTGGACTCTTCTACTGAAGCGTCTCCTTACCCTTTTCACAGTTATAACAAAGAGGGAAACGAAAGCCATATAGCACACTTTACGTAGTCCAGTGTTTACTGCCACAAAAAAAAATCATAGGAAGACGTCTGTGACCATTTCCTAGTAGACTCATCCCTGTGGCCGTCGTTCTTCTACATACTGGTTTTGCCACAAGAAAACCGATTAAATATGCGTCCTGTTCATTTTTTTGAGTTAAACTCGTTCAGTCAGTTTCTGTGAGTTTTGCAAAACACTTGTCACGTCAACTAGAAAGAAGCAAAACGAATAAAACATTACTTTGTCATTCTACATTCATACGCAATATGCACCAATAAAAGTAATAATATTTTATACAGCTATGAAAGCATTGTACTGACCTGCATTGTTCACCGGTTTTTCTTTCTGCAACATGTTTTCCTTTACGGGTAGTATACTCATGACCTTTCACTTTTGCTGTTTTTACAACATTCTGTTCCACGAACCTGCTACGCCTGGGGAGAGGTGATACTCCCAAGTGGCGCGTCCCAGGTGGCGGATAGGGGGGTCCTAACCGGCTTGCCGGCGGACTTGAGGGAAATAAAATACCTCTCGCGGACCAAACACACTACCCCCTGCGGGTGGGGGACGCACATGTAGAATACACCCGCGGTATCCCCTGCCTGTCGTAAGAGGCGACTACAAGGGGCGACCAAGGGATGATTGAATTAGAACCATGAAACTACTCTTGATTCGTACCATCATGCGGGGAACACCACGGGTTGCATGTACTTGCGAGTAGTATCACTAAATTGGTACGAAATAGGTTTGTGATTAGTTGCAGTAAAAAGCCTGGTCCTCGGAACGAGATCATTTCTTAATATTGTGATGGTTAGGGTGTTTTGGTCACTATAACTGGAATATGCATTTCTTTGGTGTGTATTTTTTTCGTACCATATAAGTATTACTTTCATTCCTTCGAATGGAAAACTAAATTGTGTAACATTATTATTAAGTAGGTCGAGTCATAAGTCATGACAACTATTTTTTTCTCTCGAACAGGAGACAACACGGAAAATCCAAGATATGCATTTGGAAACGTACGGTATGTACTTGAGTATGATGCCACTAGATGGTGTATGTAAACAACAGTGTGGTTCTAAGCTTATCTAGATTCACAGAGCGCGCTGATGCTATGCGGAATATTGAACACTTTCGCGCATCGCCATGTTGCGGGCGCTTCAGCTTCGAATGCATGGCTAGCACGTGGTAATGTTTACAGACCCGTGCATGTTTTCGATTTTTATCATGTCTGTTAGTGGATCTGTTGTAGTATTTTGTGTGACGGAGTGGTAATATATTGTAAAATATTTTCAAGAAATGTGGGAGCTGATACATTACGGTATACAGAATTCACCCAGAGAACCAGTCGTGGTGTAAACATGAGCACGTGCTCGGAGATAGGTCTGCACGTGGTTGGGTTAACATTTATTGGTTAATGCTGCCGCGGGACACCTACGCGGAGACATGAAAATAGTTCGTTAGCCACATGACGGCGAATGCGATCATACATGCAAAATGTCCGAAATATAATTCCTCAAATAATTTAAATCATAAAAATATACAAAAAAACTATTTATATTCATTGTTATTTAATATAAACAAGCATTTCAAATTGGAGAGCGCCAGGAACGCATGCCCTCGTGCTTAACCCGCCATTTTGTTAAGCTGTGAGCATGGAAGCAAGCAGATACAGTGAGTGAGTGAGTGTGTGACTGTAACATTACTTGTTCTTGTGTAATATGGATCACCGAGTTGAGTTCGTTACGTATTTACGTTTCGGCCATAAATTCAAGTCTACCTTTCTTTTCTGATATGTTAAATATCCAATGTCATGTGCCATTCGATTTTTGTTTATTTCTCGCGTACAGTGAGTATAATTTGTCTCGTAATCCGCATCACAATTGCGTGTCAATCAGTGGTATCCGGCAAGTCTATGTAGAACTAAGTCTGATGTAATCGCCGCAACCGGGCGAAGTAACGACAGTTCAAAGACAGCCCACGTGGTTCTTGCCATGTGCTTGGAAGAAGCCCAGTGATCCTCCAATCAGCGTTCAGACCGCGGATGGATACATACGGATACACAATGTTCTTTGTTTACATCAGGTTCGGTTCTCTCGGTGACGGCAGAATAGTTAAATTGATCGGCAATATTAGGCATAAAGTTAGGCCTTACGTGTGGAATAGAAAGGTATTCACGAATGTGAATTCGTGTGCAGCCTTTATTTGTACAGATTGTTATCAGAAGGGATCTGGTATTTCTTTTCACATGCGAGTAGAAATTGAACTGTTATAAAATAACTTTCAATTACCATAATCGAGAACTGAACAGGTTATAGGGTGGATGATTCAGAGAGCAGAAGGACACGAAATTTAGAATTTTTAGGCTTCTCTTTCTTCTTGTTTGCCCTTTTCCAAGTCATCGGGGATAATTGTTTAGAACTAAACAGCTGTTCTGAAAAAGACTACGTGAATTTCATATAGACTGTGTAGACCTACCGTTATTACAAATTTGATAAACCTGGGCCTAGAATCCGTAAGACGTGATTGATAAGGCTTGATATAATGCTTTTAATATTAGGGTAAAGTACTGCTTCAAATTATTATCAATTATCTGAAAAATGGTTTATTAGTATCGTATGTCTTAAGTTCTCAACTTTTTTACAATTGCTTTATAATAACAGAATACAATTGTTAATACGCTATTCCATAAAAATTTGACAATGAAAATAAAAATGAAAATCCACAGCCTGTTTCCAGTCATTCTACCGGGTCAGGAATGGAATGACAGTATAACGTCTAAATAAAGTTCATTATAAACTTGTCAATCCTAATCTATATTAGAAAACGCTAATCAAAATGACTGTTTAACTATGATATTAATCTTTTTGCAAGTGTTTTACATTCAACTTCATTTTTTTCTGGTGTAAATCATGGTGCCCATATTCGAGAAAAATTAGAATGCATTTTCAATTTTTATTTGTGCTCAGATAATGTTAATTCAGATTGAGCTTGTAAAAGCAGTAATGCGAGTATTTAAAAAGATAATATTATGAGGAGGGTTTCACATCTTCAATTATAAATTTCTTACTTAAGCCTAAACGACTCAGAGAAACTGAAACTAACCCTAGACATTTATTTCATTTTAAGAAATACACAATAGAGGCAGACTAGCGCCAGTGTGATTAATGTCAAGCAGCATTTACCTAAGTCCAAATCACATAGAAATGACAATTTAACTTCTACTAACCCAATTACGTTATTTCATATCCGAACCAAACCAAACTCCATGGCCTACGTAGCGACCGCTGCTCAACCTGAAGGCCTGCACGAGGTGTCGTGTGGTCAGCACGACGAATCCTCTCCGCCGTTATCTCACCGTCAGATAGTTCTGCAATTGTAATCACGTAGACTGAGTGGAATTCGAACCAGTTCTCAGATCCAGATAAAAATCTCTGACCTGACCGGGGATTGAATCGCGGGTCAGAGGGTAACAGGTAGACACGCTACCCCTACACAGCGGAGCCGGCATTTCATATTCAGAAAATGACAAAAAGTGTATCTGATAGTTTTAGAAAGATTTCTGCTGTTATGTACTTTTTAAACAATATGTTCAGAGAATTGAATAAAATTGGCTGTAATGACTTATAAAAGAGGAATCATAAGCTATGTACCTTTCATAGAAAGATTTTATTTCACAGGTTTCCTTTTGTGGATATTGAAGATTATAGCTATAGGTACAGGAGTTTTTAAATATTTAATGTGCCCTCCAGTCTGCTAAAAAGACAGGCAATTTTTATCTCTCGATATGTAATCGTACTTAAGTTGTATAATGCTGACATTTGAACATGTCTTCGTATTTTCAATAAATCAAAAATGTAGAGCCTAGGTTTCAATTACATGTATCTGTTCCGAATGCTCAAACAAAACAGTTACAACATGACCCTTATATTAAAATGATCGACATTATCATTTATGAGGTACCCGTAGGCCTGTATACTGTTTTTTCTGTTTTCGGGGACTGAAATTCAAATATGTGTTTATATATATTTATTTTTGTAGTAGTGTATTTTTCAGTCTTCTTATTCAGTTTCCTACAGGTTTTTTAAAAATTTTTATGTGCGCCACCTATGGGCTATCCAAAGGATTTGTGTAGATTGTTCAGTTTTTTTATACAGAAGTACCTTTTAATATCACCACGGTCTGGATATTATGTATATTTATTGCGTGTGTACACGGTAGTCGCTATAGGCTGTCATTAATTTACTAGGGCGGATGTTTTCATATGTGCGAAATGTAAGTTCATGCATGAATTCCAAACGATCTCCTCGTCAAGCTGAGGAGCGCCCGCAACATGGCGGTACGCGCATGGACATGACTTCCCCAGTCACACGCTTCTGCGCAGCCAGCGGTGTGGGGCCTTGGTTCTAAGCACGCCCCCAAGTCCAGTGTGTGAGTGAGAGCGTCACAAAATGGAAGTCAACAAGCAGGAGCAACGATCGTATATTAAAATAGCAGTTCTATGTGACAATGATCTAATCCCCAAAGTCAAGAAGCCATTACGTGGACAACGGTTTGCTAACAAAAAGGACATCGTAACAGCATTTCGGATAGAGATGTCACACGTTAGCGATACACATGCAGCGAATGGTATTCAGCGCCTGGCCCACCGCTGGCAACGTACAGTGGAAACCTTGGGTGATTATTTCGAAGGTCTGTAACCAGTGGAGACCTGTCCTTTGTACGTAGTCTTGTGTATTTGTTTACCAATGGCCTGAGTTCTGTCGCTTTCTTACGAGAGTCTCCTGAAGTCAGAGTGTGTCTTCAGGTACTATGCATAAATACATGCCCTATATTTCCAAAATAGATATGTTAGATTTTTTGTGTTGTCTCCTGTTCGCGAGAAAAAAAATGGTTACATACATACATAATCATTATAGACTGTTATGCCTTTCAGCGTTCAGTCTGCAAGCCTCTGTGAATTTAATAAACGTCGCCACAATTCTCGATTTGCAACTAATGTTGTGGCCTCATTCAGTTCTATACCTCTTATCTTTAAATCGTTAGAAACGCGAGTCTAACCATCGTCGTCTTGGTCTACCTCTACTTCTCTTACCCTTCATAACAGAGTCCGTTATTCTCCTAGGTAACCTATCCTCCTCCATTCACCTCACATGACCCCACCACCGAAGCCGGCTTATGCGTACAGCTTCACCCATCGAGTTCATTCCTAATTCAGCCTTTATCTCCTCATTCCGAGTACCCTCCTGCCATTGTTTCCACCTGTTTGTACCAGCAATAATTCTTGCTACTTTCATGTCTGTTACTTCTAACTTATGAATAAGATATCCTGAGTCCACCCAGCTTTCGCTCCCGTAAAGCAAAGTTGGTCTGAAAACAGACCGATGTAAAGATAGTTTCGTCTGGGAGCTGACTTCCTTCTTACAGAATACTGCTGATCGCAACTGCGAGCTCACTGCATTAGCGTTACTACACCTTGATTCAATCTCACTTACTAAATTACCATCCATAGTTGCCATGACTTATGACTCGACCCTCGTCTTATTATGATTATCATCGTCCTTGCTGTTCATTGTAATAATATACAACTTTGCACTACGAAATAAACTTGTAACATTCCTTATTGGGAAACGAGGGGCCCATTTTCAATTAATACGGGGGGGGGGGGTAGGGGGTGGCTTCCTAGCACTGCTACTATCCATTACTGTTCAATCTTGTGCTAGAGAAAGTAGTCCGAACCTGGGAAAAGGAAGCAGAAGGGATTAATATTGGCAAGCTAGTTAAAAATAAAATTCACATCATATGTTCGGCGTTCGCAGATGATCTGGTAATTCTATCCAATAATAGACAAGAAGGAATTCAATCCCTGGATAAACTAATTGCAAGTGGATCTAAAACTGGACTCCAAATCTCATATGAGAAAACCCGATACGTGGAAGGATCTCTTCGATTCTTAGACAAACAACGTCTGGCAACTCAGTCTGGGAAAATCCCTGAGGTAAATAATTTCAAATACATAGGGGAAGCAAACAGAGAGAGTGAATTTATAGATTGCAAAAAGCCTATAGAATCACATGGAACAGGCACAACAAGAATTCATTATCTCGGAACGTTAAATTAAAACCCTAACACTGTAATTAAGCCTGAAGCATTAAACGCATCAGAAACCTTGATCATTGGAGGCAGATCACTAACTAAAACTTTAGAAAGCCTTAATTAAGGTACAGCCCCAGCATTTGCCTGGTGTGAAAATGGGAAACCACGGAAAACCATTTTCAGGGCTGCCGATAGTGGGATTCGAACCGAGCGAGAAAGGAAAACCTTTGGATGAAAATGAGGTCTCCTTAATTATACCAGCATTCTTGGAAAATATACGACACTATTAGAAAAGGACGACTGAAATTTTATGGCCATATATTTTAAAGAATGGGCAATGAAAGACTTACTAAAAATATATTTAATGAAACCTTCTCACTCAAAGCCAAGAATAATTGGATAATCCAAACTGAAAAAGATCTTCAAGAAATTATATGGGACGATGGGGAGCAAATATTTTGCTGAAAAACTCAAAATGAGGACAACCAAGGCATGGACGGAAGAACGGAAGAAAAAACACCAACTACTTTTTTATGGTTTTGGAAGACGCTGAGGTGCCGGAATTTAGTCCAGCAGGAGTTATTTTAAGTGCCAGTAAATCTACCGACACGAGGCTGACGTATTTGAGCACCTTCAAATACAACTGCCAACGGCCGTAGCCGTGTTGAAACACCGGATCCCGTGAGATCTCCGAAGTTAAGCAACATTGGGCATGATCAAGATTTGGATGGATTGCCACGCGCTGTTGATGGGGGGCTCAGACACACCTCTGCGGAGGTTCGGACCTGCCTTCGGGCAGAATATACCCTTACTTAAATACAACCGGACTGAGGCAGGATCGAACCTGCTAAGCTGGGGTCAGAAGGCCAGCGCCTCAACCGTCTGAGCCACTCAGCCCGACAGAGATTGAAGAGATTCTTGGAAGGGAAGAAAGCAAATTCATCTGCTAAATAAGTTCAATCACGCTCCTTGGTTGGCTTCTAAGTTGCGAACAATAATTAAATAAATAAATAAATACATTTTTTATACTTCTTTTATTAGAGTTGTAAATGATCAAGAAACAATCCTCCCTGCTCGACCTGGCATTTGCCTTCACCTTTGGCGATAAAAAGAAAGCAGTGAATGTTGAGCAGGTCAAAGTACCGGAGTGAAAGGAGGAAACAGTCCGTTGCGCTTGAGGATGTCGCAACCTCCTACCTAATGGCTTTGTTCACTAAATTCTACGTATGCCATTTTCCAGTCCCTGACTTACTCTCAGACCGACTTCTGACAGGCCCTTCTAAATCCTGTGAGAAATCCCTCTCATCTCTCCTCTTGTTCTCGAAATCACAACTTGGGTGTGGTTGGCCAGTGGTTGTGTCTTGATTGCGAACAAGGCAAAAAACGTCCAGATTCCGAAAAACGAAATATACCCTGTCCAGATTGCTAACAAGAGATTAGTGCTGACGTGAGAGAAATAAAACACATACAATTTTCAAAACAGTCCCATATGTAATTTTTGTTCTAGTAGTATTAACATTAACTGGAACACTGGGATGTTTTAGATAACCTAACCATATTTTTAAAAATACTTTTCTTATTGAAAATGTTTAATAATTTAGTTGAGGTAATCTTACCATTTAAAAGATTATCTTTTTAATTGTATAACATAACTAGAGGGGTAGTTGTTTATGGCGGATTAGTGACGTTATTAGGTTATTATTATATATTATAATAGGTTATTATTATTATTATTATTATATTCCTAGTGGCTTTACGTCGCACCGATACAAATAGGTCTTATGGCGGCGATGGGATAGGAAAGGCCTAGGAGTTGGAAGGAAGCAACCGTGGCCATAATTAAGGTACAGTCCCAGCATTTGCCTGGTGTGAAAAATGGGAAACCACGGAAATCCATTTTCAGGGCTGTCGACAGTGGGATTCGAACCCACTGTCTCCCGAATGCAAGCTCAAAGCCGCGCGCCCCTAACCGCATGGCCAACTTGCCCGGTATTATTATTATTATTATTATTATTATTATTATTATTATTATTATTATGCCAATGAAAGAAGTGAGTGATTGCATCGACAAGGCATAGACTATTATTATTATTATTATTATTATTATTATTATTCAAAATAATACATAAGAAGTTTAATAGTCAGTTTATTTGGAAACAAGTGGGTTTTTTCTTACATGCTTTTAACTTTTTTTTGTGTATTACCCAGTATTCCAATTGTGTGTACCAGAACTTGGAGTACCAACTGAGGGTTATTTTTTCTGCTTCAGAAGACTGTAGGTGCCTCTAGTGATGCATACTGCTGCCACAATCCACCTAGATAAGCAGCGTGACATATATAAAATGATACTCTTATATTCTTGCTCGTATTCTCGTTTGAGCACCTCTACTTTATGCCTGGCCGCAATCTCGACTCATTAATGGGTGTCAAACCAAATCATCCCCTTCAGGTACCCACTTGTTCGTAATCTGGACTGTTGGTAATGAGGACGACACCATTCTACGTATGCCATTTTCCAGTCCCTGACTTACTCTCAGACCGACTTCTGAAAGGCCCTTCTAAATCCTATGAGAAATCCCTCTTGTCCCTCCTGTTGTCCTCGAAATCTCAACTTGGGCGTGGTTGGCCAGTATGCAACACCCAGCTGAGCGGGATATTCGTCTCTTACTTTCATCTTGCCTTGGTATCTTCTGACTTAACGTGCTATGGTTTATCGTAATCAAATATTTATTGTCTTTTTTAATTCTTCCCCTCCTTTTTATTCTTTATACGCCCCACCGCCACAGATAGGACTTATGGCGATGATGGGATAGGAAAGGCGTAGGAGTGGGAAGGAAGCGATAATGGCGTTAATTAAGGTACAGCTTCAGTAAATCCCTGGCGTGAAAATGGGAAACCACAGAAAAACCACTTTCAAGACTGCCACAGTGGTGTTCGAACCCACTATCTTCCGAATGCAAGCTCGCAGCTGCACGATCCTAACCAAATGGCCAACTCACTCGGAGCTGACCAGTTGATAGCCCCATTATTATTTCTCAGATCTTGTTATCTATTGCCCAACACCTGGCTGAATGGCCAGCGTTGAGGCCTTCGGTTCAGAATTCCGGCTGTGCAGGGGATTTTAATTGTGTGTGATTAATTCTTCAGGCTCGGGGTCGGACTATTTATGTTTGTGCAAACACTCTCCTCTTCATAGTCATACAACACAACACACTACCAAACATTACAGAAAAACGCAACAGTGATTACTGATTACATCCCTCCATATAAGGTTGGCGTCAGGAAGGGCATTCTGCCCTAAAACATGATAGTTTCCACCGGTGACTCCACAAACGGAATAATAATAAGAATAACTTGTTAACTGTTTAATCTATATTTTTACTGCCTTCTTCAATGCCTCATACATCCAACCTGTACAATGTTCAGGATTTTACAATATCTTTCTTCGGTTTTTTTAGTATTTGCCGTCTTTCTCTCCAAACTTTTCGTCTTAGAGTGGCCAGTCCTAGCTTGACTTATTTTTTTCTTTTCACTTACCGTTCGTTGCTAGTACAATTCCTAAATATTCTATTTTACTCATCACCTTTAATTTTACAGCTTCTACCACTTTAAGTAGAATCAATGTCAGACTCGGCTACAAGCCTTGCACTCGCCGTTGGGGAGTCAACTCCTTTAGTGAAAATTCACAGCCTGTTTCCAGTCATTAGACGTGTCAGGAATGAATGAATGAATGAATGAATGAATGAATGAATGAAGCCCTATCTAGCGGCGAGGATGGGAATTGCGCCGGCCGCGGAAGCCTGTCGCACTCCTCTGGGGCAACGATTAATGACTGACAGATGAAATGAAATCATATTGGAGAGTGCTGCTGGAATGAATGATTACAGGAAAAACCGGAGTACCTGGAGAAAAACCTGTGCCGCCTCCGCTTTGTCCAGCACAAATCTCACATGGAGTGACCGGGATTTGAACCACGGAAGCCAGCGCGCTCCCGCCTGAGCCATGCATGTTCTACTCAACCCCTGTAGTGAAACTGACAATTCATAGCCTGTTTCCAGTCATTCGACCGGGCTAGGAATGGGATGAATGAAACCCCCATATAGCAGCGAGGATAGGAATTGTGCCGGCTGCCGAAGCCTGCCGCACTCCTCTGGGGCAATGATTAATAACTGACAGATGAAATGAATGCCAGGAAAATTAACCAATGATGGTTAAAATTCCCGAACCTGCCGGGAATCGAACCCGGGACCCCTGTGACCAAAGGATGAATGATAGCAGGGGAAAATCGGAGTATCCGGAGAAAAACCTGGGCCGCCTCCGCTTTGTCTAGCACAAATCTCACATGGAGTGACCGGGATTTGAACCATGGAATTTAAAGGTGAAATACAGGCGCGGTGCTGCCTGACCCACGGAGGCTCCCAAATCCCTTCAGTCTGCTCTTAAAATTTTCGTTCAGAACTATACGATCTGATTTTCCTGGAACAGCAAACTTTCACCCTGTTGCTTGTTTTATGACAGGGTACACAATAATAGCCTACAACGGAACACGGTATTGTCGAGGTGTCCTTCAGTTTGTTCACCCTCACCCCCCGCTTTGCAGCCTAGCTCACACTGGTCGAGCAACAGTTGTTAACTGCGCAGTAGAACTTCGACATTTGTAATTTGATGTAGTATTTTCGGCAATGCAGTGGGGATATTGGAAATTATTGTCCTCTTACGACCTGCAAACATGTCTGCATCTTTTCTGAACATTTTCTAGAGGGTGTTGTTAGAACCTGTCCCTTTGAATCTCATGCTCAGAGCTGCATCACGAAAGATTCCATAATTTCAGTGCGGTATCGCTCTGCGTTAATAGTGTCGTGGAATAACACATCGCCGACTTCTGGCACACCGTACCCCGATCTTCTGATCGTGTAAAGAATCCCTTCCCAAACTCTAGACCGCGGACCCCTGGGGGGCCGCGACGATATTCTGATGGGTCCGCAATAATGTATTTGAAGAGTAAAATATTAGCCTAATGTGCAGACACAATTCATAGACCAATACTAAATTTAGGAACTATGTCTTCATTGTTGTATAACTTACATACAGTCACGGCCGATTGGATCCCTCGCTGCGCTAAGGAGCTAGCTAGAGCCACGGTAGTTAGAAGAGGCTAGAGAGACGCATCAAGTCGGCCGTGATACGTAACTCTTAACTTAGCCGATAGATAGTACAAGTCAGGAGCGGAAAAAGAATAAATACTACAAGGCAGAGTAAGTGATGTAATTGTGAGACACTTGGAATTGCTAGTATCCACACTTAAAACCACATTTTCCGCCTCTGATTAAGAAACTTTCGTCGATCAGAAATCCCTTCTTTGAAACTGAACATGAACTGCCCTCTCTTGAGGAAGATCAATAGGGAACATGCATGATCCGGGGTTTTAATTAAAAATATGCTAATCTGATACAAAATTGCATGCAGAATTCAAAAATGTGATCAGAATGTACAAATAATAACTCCAAACATGATAAAAATCTACGAAAATGTCACGTCACGCAAGGACGCGATCTCATTGGCCTGACGTCATCGTACAGGTTGACTGAATTAGCAGACGAAATAACACAGTGTGCTGTGAGAAGCAGGATACACTTCGCGTATTTCTACTTTACGTTAGTGTCTAGTATGGTTAAATTCGAGGTCTATACATTGGATAATAATCTGAGTGGTATATTTTAGACTTAAAATGAATCCTGCGCAGACAGTGAGGCAGAAAACTTATAAATGGTGTAGAGTTCCGATGTGCAATAGCACATCGCATACCATCCCAAACAAATTGTTTATAAACGTTCCAAAGACGCTAAAACTAGGGAGAAATGGATTTTGGCGAGCTGGAGAAATGCTGGTGATATATCGGAAAAGTCTACAGTTTATTTCTTTGAAGATTTTAACGTAAGATGAATTTGTTTGAATTTTCAAATCACTTTTCCATGTCAGCTGTTCTAGTGGTAAAACTTTAAATTTTAATGTATGATGCTTTATTTAAATGCTTCAATTACATCTTGGAATATGAAAGTAATAAACGGTGCATTAAATAATGCTGATTATTAAAGTATTCTCCAAACCTAACCTATGTTTTGGGTGATCCATGTCAAGATAATAAATCAAAGGGGTTATGAACCATTTTGACAGCTCTAATTCTACCAATATATCTTGGCATGGGACAGTTATGTATGTCTTTATTGAAGAGCTTAATTGGTAAAGAAATTTAGGCTATGTCTAAATACCCTATAATGTAGCAAAGAATAGGCGTGTACATCATGAAAGGAAACGACGTGAATTTAACAAATGTATAACTCTACACAAAACCAATGCTTGTCTGTTGGAGTCTTATAAGTTAACAATGCTCAATTATAATAATTATCATAATATTAATGAAATAAATAACATAATTGCACACAGGTGAAAATAGTGATGTAGGTGTTTAAAATATAATCCAACATAGCCTAAGTTTTAGGTTATACAAGCCAAGTCAATAAACCGAAGGGTAAAAATACCGCGCGAGTTGGCCGTGCGGTTAGGAGCGCGCAGCTGTGAGCTCGCATCCGGGAGATAGTGGGTTTTGAACCCCACTGCCGGCAGCCCTGAAGATGGTTTTCCGTGGTTTCCCATTTTCACACCAGGCAAATGCTGAGGCTGTACCTAAGGCCACGGCCGCTTTGTTCCCATTCCTAGGCCTTTCCTGTCCCATCGTCGCCATTATGTGACGGTGTGACGTAAAGCAAACAGAAAAAAAAAATAAAGTCACAGCACCCAAAGACATTCCTGTATTGAACGACTAAAATGTCACCAGGACACTTTTCTTTCCTGATATGCTCAGCTTGTTAAAAGCCAAATGTAATTAATGTTATTGGCTTCACGCCCCGCTAACTACTTCTACGATTTTCGGAGACGCCGATGTGCAGGAATTTAGTCCTGCAGGAGTTATTTTACGTGCCAGTAAATCTACCGACACGAGGCTGACGTATTTGAGCACCTTCAACTACCACCGGACTGAACCAGGATCGAACCTGCCAAGTTGGGGTCAGAAGGCCAGCACCTCAACAGTCTGAACCACTCAGCCCGACTTGTGAAAACTAGATGAAGTCATATTTACCTTTATCATGTTTAACTTTTTCCCTCCACAAAGATATTTAATTCTCTTTCATGGGCCCCGGAAGTGGGTAGGCCAGTTGTCCCAACCATAAATATATATTTTTTTGGGAATGATAGATTATAGCCCTATAGTACTATGATCTTTCTTTCTTTCCTTCTTTCTTTCTTTCTTAATCAGTTTATCCTTCAGGGTTGGTTTTCTCTCGGACTCAGCGAGGGATTTCACCTCTACCACTTCAAGGGCAGTGTCCTGGAACGTGAGACTTTGAGTATGGTGATGTAACTGGTGAGGAGGGCCATTACCTCGCCCAGGAGGCCTCACCTGTTATGCTCAACAGGGGCCTTGTTGGAGGATGGGAGGATCGGAAGGGATAGACAAGGAAGAGGGAAGGAAACGGCCGTGGCCTTAGGTGCCTGGAGGAGAAGTAGGAAAATACGAAAAACCACTTCGAGGATGGCTGAGGTGGGATTCGAAACCCTTCTACTCAGTTGACCTCCCGAGGCTGAGTAGACCCCGTTCCAGCCCTCGTACTATTTGTTTTCAACTTTCATGGCAGAGCCGGGAATCGAAACCGGGCCTCCGGGAATGGCACACATTAACCACTACACCACAGAAGCGGACTAGTACTATAATGCTACCTATATGTTTATGTTAGTGCTGAAATCCGATTTCTTACTTTACTAATGCTGAAAGCCCGAAAATGTAATGTTATTCTTTAATAGGGGAATCAGTCTAGAAGGAAATGTTGAAAGTGATGTGATATCTATCCAGGTTCAGTTGTTATCCTAATACTATGGGTTACAGTACATTGCACGTATATAAAAGATGCCACTAACAAACTTGCTTTTTATCCGCGAAATTCTGCGGCCACAAAAGTCACTATTTTTCAAGAATGATGACATCTACACATGATAGATTGTCTGATTGTGCTGTTTTGAACCTTTCTTCTGTCATTCTGAAGTTATTCGCGATCATGAATAATAAACAATCGGCTTTTAGCAACGGCTGATGCACAACGGCTGGTAGAGCTCCATGCGATACGGGATCGTGACGTCACAGCGCGCCGCTTACGTCAGAGGCCGTTTCACTCGCCTTGCGGAAAGGCACTATTAAATATTTTTTTAATGGTAGAAAACAAGGCAACATACCACAATGTAATACGTTTACGTACTATTTCATTGGTGTACTTTTCAAAAAAAATATTTTTGAAAATGATGCATGTTCCCAATTAGCCAAAGTATCTTGGCAGAGAGAAAGTGAAAAATAAATTGAAGTGTGTTGTGATTGGAGAATCAGATGAAGTGGCATGTCTCCAGGACTGTTTCACAACTCCACGTCTCTGATTCACTTTTGGGTCGCCCTATACCATACAATTTTTAGAAAGGAAATACTGCGTTTAATGCCTTTCATGGCTACATACCTGTGTGAGAGAACCTTTTCTGCTCTCATACAAATGAAGACGAAGTACAGAAACAGAGCTAATGTAGAGGATGATCTTCGGTTCGAATGACTACGCTTGTAAAACGCTTGGTCTTTGGAAAACAGCATTATCCGTTCTATTCATCCAACAAACGCAACAAGCGAATAATTTCTCCGTCCCATTCATCCAACAACCGTAACAAGCGAATAATTTCTCCGTCCCATACATCCAACAACCGTAACAAGCGAATAATTTCTCCGTCCCATACATCCAACAACCGTAACAAGCGAATAATTTCTCCGTCCCATTCATCCAACAACGGTAACAAGCGAATAATTTCCCCGTCCTATTCATCCAACAACCGTAACAAGCGAATAATTCCTCCGTCCCATACATCCAACAACCGTAACAAGCGAATAATTTCTCCGTCCCATACATCCAACAACCGTAACAAGCGAATAATTTCTCCGTCCCATACATCCAACAACCGTAACAAGCGAATAATTTCTCCGTCCTATTCATCCAACAACCGTAACAAGCGAATAATTTCTCCGTCCCATACATCCAACAACCGTAACAAGCGAATAATGTCTCCGTCCCATTCATCCAACAACCGTAACAAGCGAATAATTTCTCCGTCCTATTCAAATTTCTCCGTCCTATTCATCCAACAACCACAACAAGTGAATACTTTTTTTTCAAGTAAGTTTCCATAGACATGCTTGTAATTATTAGCCAAGTGTCACATTGTTTTTCAATTTCAGTGCATTTATAAAGTATCTTTACGTAAATTAAATTAAACTTTAAAAGAAAATAAATATTAGTCCTAAATTATACGATTAAGATCAAGCATGGTTGTTGTTGTTTGAGTCATCAGTCCATAGACTGGTTTGATGCAGCTCTCCATGCCACCCTATCCTGTGATAACCTTTTCATTTCTACGTAACTATTGCATCCTACATCTGCTCTAATCTGTTTGTCATATTCATACCTTGGTCTACCCCTACCGTTCTTGCCACCTACACTTCCTTCAAAAACCAACTGAACAAGTCCTGGGTGTCTTAAGATGTGTCCTATCATTCTATCTCTTCTTCTCGTCAAATTTAGCCAAATCGATCTCCTCTCACCAATTCGATTCAGTATCTCTTCATTCGTGATTCGATCTATCCATCTCACCTTCAGCATTCTTCTATAACACCACATTTCAAAAGCTTCTATTCTCTTTCTTTCTGAGCTAGTTATCGTCCATGTTTCACTTCCATACAATGCCACGCTCCACACAAAAGTCTTCAAAAACATCTTTCTAATTCCGATATCAATGTTTGAAGTGAGCAAATTTCTTTTCTTAAGAAAGCTCTTCCTTGCTTGTGCTAGTCTGCATTTTATGTCCTCCTTACTTCTGCCATCGTTGGTTATTTTACTACCCAAGTAACAATATTCATCTACTTCCTTTAAGACTTCGTTTCCTAATCTAATATTTCCTATATCACCTGCCTTCGTTCGACTGCACTCCATTACTTTTGTTTTGGACTTATTTATTTTCATCTTGTACTCCTTACCTAAGACTTCATCCATACCATTCAGCAACTTCTCGAGATCTTCTGCAGTCTCAGATAAAATAACAATATCATCGGCAAATCTCAAGGTTTTGATTTCCTCTCCTTGGACTGTGATTCCCTTTCCAAATTTCTCTTTGATTTCCTTTACTGCCTGTTCTATGTAAACATTGAAAAGGAGAGGGGACAAACTGCAGCCTTGCCTTACTCCTTTCTGGATTGCTGCTTCTTTTTCAAAGCCCTCGATTCTTATCACTGCAGACTGATTTTTATACAGGTTGTAGATAATTCTTCGTTCTCGGTATCTGATCCCTATCATCTTCAGAATCATAAATAGCCTGGTCCAATCAACATTATCGAATGCCTTTTCTAGATCTACGAATGCCATGTACGTGGGCTTGTCCTTCTTGATTCGATCCTCTAAGATCAGACGTAAAGTCAGGATTGCTTCACGTGTTCCTACATTTCTTCTGAAGCCAAATTGATCTTCCCCCAACTCAGCTTCAACTTGTTTTTCCATTCTTCTGTAAATAATACGTGTTAAAATTTTGCAGGCATGAGATACTAAACTAATAGTGCGGTAGTTTTCACACCTGTCAGCACCGGCTTTCTTGGGAATAGGTATAACAACATTCTGCCGAAAATCGGATGGGACTTCTCCTGTCTCATACATCTTGCACACTAAATGAAATAACCTTACCATGCTGGTTTCTCCTAAGGCAGTCAGTAATTCAGAGGGAATATCATCAATTCCAGGTGCCTTGTTCCTATTTAGGTCACTCACAGCTCTGTCAAACTCTGACCTCAAAATTGGGTCTCCCATTTCATCAGCATCAACAGCCTCTTCATATTCCAGAACCAAATTATCTACATCGTTACCTTGATACAACTGTTGGATATGCTCCTGCCATCTTTCTGCTTTGTCTTCTTTCCCTAGAAGTGGCTTTCCATCTGAGCTCTTAATATTCATGCACCTAGATTTCCTTTCTCCAAAGGTTTCCTTGATTTTCCTGTATGCAGCATCTACCTTTCCCAGGACCATACAGCCTTCGACATCCTTGCACTTCTCCTTCAGCCATTCTTCCTTAGCTACCTTGCACTTTCTATCCACTTGATTCTTTAATCGCCTGTATTCTTTTCTGCCCTCTTCATTTCTAGCATTCTTGTATTTTCGTCGTTCATCAATCAGGTCTAGTATCTCCTGAGTTATCCACTGATTCTTAGTTGATCTTTTCTTCCTTCCTAACATTTCTTCAGCAGCCCTACTGACTTCATTTTTCATGACTCTCCACTCTTCCTCTACTGTGTTTCTTTCGGCCTTTTCATTTAGTCCTTGTGCAACATGTTCCTTGAAACGATCCATCACACTCTTTTCTTTCAACTTGTCTAGATCCCATCTTTTTGCATTCTTTCCTTTCTTCAATTTCTTCAACTTCAGATGGCATTTCATGACCAACAAGTTGTGGTCAGAGTCCACGTCTGCTCCTGGGAAAGTTTTGCAATCCAACACCTGGTTTCTGAATCTCTGCCTAATCATAATGAAGTCTATTTGATACCTTCCAGTGTCTCCAGGTCTCGTCCACGTATACAGCCGTCGTTTGTGATGTTTGAACCAAGTATTGGCGAGGACTAAATTATGGTCAGTGCAGAATTCAACCAGCCGACTTCCTCTTTCGTTCCTTTGTCCCAATCCAAATTCTCCTACTGTGCTACCTTCTCTTCCTTGGCCTACCACTGCGTTCCAGTCTCCCATCACAATTAGATTCTCGTCACCTTTGACATATTGTATTAAATCTTCTATCTCCTCATATATTCTTTCAATTTCTTCATCATCCGCTGAACTAGTAGGCATATAGACCTGCACTATTGTGGTGGGCATTGGTTTGGTGTCTATCTTGGCGACAATAATTCTTTCACTATGCTGGTCGTAGTAGCTTATCCGCTGCCCTATTTTCTTATTCATTATTAAACCAACTCCTGCATTACCCCTGTTTGATTTCGTGTTGATAATTCGGTAGTCGCCTGACCAAAAATCCTGTTCTTCCTGCCAACGTACTTCACTTATACCAACTACATCTAACTTTAGCCTATCCATCTCCCTTTTCAGATTCTCTAACCTACCACAACGATTCAAACTCCTAACATTCCACGCTCCGACCAAGACCATTTTCTGCATGACCTGACTTCATTGGACTGCGCTCCATTTTCTGGGGGGGGGGGGATTTATTTATTTGAATCTTGTACTTCTCCAAGACTTTGTCCATGCCATTCAACAATTTCTCTAGATCTTCTGCAGACTGAAAGAAAACAACATCATCGACAAATCTCAAGAGTATTGATTTTCTCTCCTTGGACTGTGATTCTTCTTCCAGATTCCTCTTTGATTTTCTTTACAGCCTATTCTATGTAAACACTGAAAACAAGACGGGACAAACTGCAGCCTTCCCTTACTCTTGGGGAGAGGGGATCTCGTTCTGTATAATAACGTCTATCTTTCGTCGGTCGTGTGATTGTGGCGAACAAGCAGACAATCCCCAACCTGTGTCTTCTAATTCGACCTTCTTGTCAAACAACGCCGGCCGCTACTGGAAGAGGCAACAGAGTAGCGTTGTAATCTGGATTTTTCTACGAGACACGTCGTGTATTGTTACTTGGTAAAAGGGATGGGAAATGTGATCTTGTTCTGAGCCAAACTACACGACAGGTAGGAGAATAACAATGTTATTGGTTTTATGTCCCAATACTTGTCCACTTGCTTGTCACAACACCATGGCCGAAAAGGAAAATATATAGGAATTGGCATATTTAAAATAACGTCCCACTAACAACCTTTACAGTTTTTGGAGACGCTGAAGTTGTGGAATTTTGTCCCGCAGGAGTTCCTTTACGAGCCAGTAAATCTACCGAGATGAGGCTGATGTATTTGAGCACCTTCAAATACAACCAGATTGAGCCAGGATCAAACCTGCCAACTAGAGCTCAGAAAGCCAGCGCCTTAACCGGGGATAAAAGTCAGGTTGTGAGTTTCACAAATAGGAAAAGTCCTCTCAGTTTTAATTACTGCGTTGATGGGGTGAAGGTTCCCTTTGGCGATCATTGTAAATACCTAGGCATTAATATAAGGAAAGATCATCATTGGGGTAGTCACATAAATATGATTGTAAATAAAGGGTACAGATCTCTGCACATGATTAAGAGGGTATTTAAGGCTTGTAGTAAGGATGTAAAGGAGAAAACATATTTGTCTCTGGTGAGACCCCAACTAGAGTATGGTTCCAGTGTATGGGACCCTCACCAGGATTACTTGATTCAGGAAATGGAAAAAATCCAAAGAAAAGCAGCTCGATTTGTTCTGGGCAATTTTCGACAAAAGAGTAACGTTACAAAAATGTTGCAAAGTTTGGGCTGGGAAGACTTGGGAGAAAGGAGACGAAGTGCTCGGCTAAGTGGTATGTTCCGAGCTGTCAGTGGAGCGAGGGAGAACGTCAGTAGACGAATAAGTTTGGGCGATGTCTTTAAAAGTAGGAAAGATCACAAAATGAAGATAAAGTTGGAATTCAAGAGGACAAATTGGGGCAAATATTCGTTTATAGGAAGGGGGGTTAGGGAATGGAATAACTTACCAAGGGAGATTTTCAATAAATTTCCAATTTCTTTGCAATCATTTAAAAAAAAGGCTAGGAAAACAAGAGACAGGGAATCTGCCACTTGGGCGACTGCCCTAAATGCAGATCAGTAGTGACTGAAAAAAAAATTGATTGAATTAACCGTCGGCAGTCCTGAAGATGTTTTCTCGTGGTTTCTCATTTTCACAACAGGCAAATTATAGAGCTGAACCTTTATTAAAATGTAGATCCCCCCCCCCAAAAAAAAACCTAACTATAGTAAATATTCGTTTGTAAATCGGGGAACTGATTATTGGAACTCATTACCTGCGCTATCCTTGAGGCTTTTTCCGAAAAATGTAAGAATAGACTCCAGCATTCTGTAAATCGTGTATACATTTCTAAGTGATGGTGTCATATTTTAATGCAACGCTCATCCCACTGTAAGTCATAGTGTAAAATTTTTAAATACTTATGGTTCGTGTGAATTTACATATGACAGTGTTGTAATCCTAAGCTAGTATTAAGCTCAACTTGTAGTATTGTAAGCCATAGTGTTAAGCACTGGAAATACCGTGCTTAAGTTGTGTGTGAAGTTGTATATGACGATGCTGGATTTGGAATGTTAAACTAGTTGTATTTCTTGTAATATTTTCTTTCAATGGAATTGCTTGTTTTTGTTGTTGTTGTTGTTGTGTAATTATGTTTGAAGTTCATTTTATTATCACACTATTGCAAATACTAATGTCACCGGGATATTTCCCAGTTGCGATTTATTTTATGGCAGAAATAGGTATCAAGGAGGAGGATATGAAAGAAAGGACATCATTTAGGAAGAAGGTTGCAGGAATGAGGGATGCGTCTGAAGAGCAACATGCGAAGCCACGGAACATCTCGGTGGAAGAACGACGAAGAAGAAGTCAAAGACTCAAGAATCTTTGGCGAGAGTGCAAAGAGAAGGGTATCAGTCTGCGTGATATAAGGAAGATTGTGTAAACGTGGCCCACAGGTGTCCGTATCGATAATTAATAATAATAATAATAATAATAATAATAATAATAATAATAATAATAATAATAATAATAATAATAATAATAATAATAAAGGCCACGATCGCTTCCTTCCCACTTCTAGCCATTTCATATCCCATTATCGCTGTAAGACGAACCTGTATTGGTCCTACGTAAAGAAAATTGTACAAAGAAATAAAGTACAAAAATGTCGTATATAGCGGAATCCTTCAATAAATATTTACCCCGTTGACAGTCATATCTTGACGGGTTTCAGTTAATACACCTATTAATACGGCCGGTATAAAGAAGCATTTATCATAAGAAAATAACATTGATATGTTTGGATCAAAATCATTCAATGAAGGTAACATCTATTACTACAAAAATATGTGCAAATGCTCTAGGCATTATTTTGTTCCAGTCGTACATGTCAGACCCAAGGACAGAAGAAAGAAAGTATGTTCGGTTTTGAATGGGCCAATAAAACTCAGTACAACTTGCATGTTTCATATTGTATGAACACACACACATTGCATTTACAGAGGTTTTGTTCTGTCTACTAGACAGACAGAACAGAAAACACTCTCTCTACATTCGCATTATACCCACGAACAGAGAAATAATATCCTACAATTTTGAGCGGTTCAGTTCCAGTTGTGTCCCGACTACAGTGGGGAGAACGGATTGATTTAGAAACCGAACTGAACTAAGACAGGGAAGTGTATTGTTTCCACTTATGTTGATAATGGTTATGGATGACATTCTTAAGGACACAAAGGCAAGATATGGAGCGGATATGAAAATATTGTTATTTGCAGATGGCATAATGATCTGAGGAGTCAACAATGCAGAAGTGCAAACCCAACTAGAGACAATATTGATAAATATGGTATGAAAATCAGTACGGAGAAGAACAGAACAGTGGTGAGAAGGAAAAGGAATCGTTAGTATCAGGGGACAAAACCTTCAGGTTGTTGAATGCTTCAAATATTTGGGAAGAGAAATAATGCAAGGTTGGATAACGAGATCAGAAGAAGGGTATAAGCGGCAAATACGTTCTACCAGAATGTAAGGAACCTGGTGTGGAACAGAAAAGTTCTTATGAAATGTATGGAGAGAATGTACAAGATGTACTATATCCCTATATTAACGTTTTTTTTTTTTTTTTTTTTTTTTGCTAGGGGCTTTACGTCGCACCGACACAGATAGGTCTTATGGCGACGATGGGATGGGAAAGGCCTAGGAGTTGGAAGGAAGCGGCCGTGGCCTTAATTAAGGTACAGCCCCAGCATTTGCCTGGTGTGAAAATGGGAAACCACGGAAAACCATCTTCAGGGCTGCCGATAGTGGGATTCGAACCTACTATCTCCCGGATGCAAGCTCACAGCCGCGCGCCTCTACGCGCACGGCCAACTCGCCCGGTCCTATATTAACGTATGCATCAGAGACTTGGATACTGACCGCAAGAAATGAAAGAAAAATTCAGGCCAGTGAAATGAAGTTCCTGAGGAGTATGGTAGGGAAGACAAGGAGAGAGTAAGAAATGTTGAGGTCAGAAAAAATACAGGGGTAGAGAAACCTGGTTATAGGATGGAGTAGACTATAAATTGAGATGGTTTCGATATGTTATGACGATGGAAGAGGGAAGGATACCAAAACAAGTGTTAGAGACTAAGATGGAAAGAGGGCAAGAGCAAGATGGATGGACTCTGTCAAGAACAGTACAGTATAAGGAAAAGAAGACTGGACAGGAAGAGGAGTGGTGGAAGGAGAGGCAACGGTGGATAAGTGCCAACAACACCCCGACCTGGCAAGAGCTGGACAAGAGGAAATGAAAATGATGATGATGTTTCGAAACTTCTAAATAACTACCGGTATGATAACGTATCGTGGACTTATGTGGTTTTGGCCCGGACTCTCTTCTTACTCTACAAAATCTCGGACTGTGTGTGAAATCCTACATTAACTGCCTTTAAGGATTTTAGACATGCAGACATTCCGAGAGCTCTCTGAGATGGATTGTACAGGAAAGAACCCAGAAATCCCGTTGTGTGGGCTTGGCTGATCTGCACTTGGGTGGTGGGCGTTCAGGACAATTAAGACACCTGCAGGTTTGGCAGAATAGCCTATTAGCCCTACTTCCGCCGTAACGGAATGTGGGGATTACCATTCTACCTGCCAAAAGGAATAACCGTTCGTCAGAAGCTACAGTAACTTACTTCTGTCTATCCCTTCCTACAACTGTACAGCACGTTTCGAAGTGTATCTTGTCAACCTCAAAGAGTGGCGATGAGGAATTCACCGTCATTCACTTATCTTTCCCAACAACCATTTATTTATTTACCAGCTGTTGAATCCGCCTTTTTCTTTAAACAAGAGCCCGTCAGCACTGCATAGATCTTATTAGACAACCCTGTTTGGAATTAGCAGAAGTCCTATGTTCTTAGGCCCGTATTCATCAATACGAGAAGAACCTATTATCTTGGTTTAAAGCTAAGAAAACCGATAACACGGTTACATTTGTATTCACCACTTACCGGAGAAAGGTTGGCCGGTAAAACAGTAAATCTAAGATAATAGTCCGTAGACTGGAATATTTAACTCAAAGAGAATATCAGAGCGACGAGGATAATAACCATTATTTAATTTAATTTATTGCTTGCTACAGGATTTTCATCCCAATTACAGCAGCATTCTTTGGTATACACAAAGCAAAGTCACCTCCGTACAGGCCATGAAGGTCCTTGGAGGAGTGGAAGGTAAAGGCTTCCACCATTGTTAACCACGGGATGGGGTAGAGTGGTTAGCTCTACGCACGGCCGCTTTGCCCCCAGGAATTACCCTGGTGCTCATTTTTGGTGCAGGCTGAGTGAACCTTAGGCCCATATGCACCTCCGGAAGTGGAAATCTCGTTTCTTAAATTTTACGACTTCCTGAGGGGGATTCGAACCCACGTCCTTCCGGGTGAACCGAGCACGCGTTTACCGCATCGGCCAGGCAGTCCCTTTTGTGATACACAGATAACTTACAAATAATTATTACTTAATATTACCTAGCCTAACTTAAATCAATTCTAAACTAATTTTAATCTAATCCTTTTTACTGAAAACTGAACGACTTTCTAGACATTCTGCATTGCCATAAGAACAAAGTTTAACTACATAAATAAAAGTCTGACAATTAATAACAATAACATAATATACAGTCTACAGCATTAACATTTGGAAACACACCAACAAAATATCAAATAACAATACATTGCTTATTATGACATTAACGGGAAGGTCCTAGGTAGATAAAAATAATGCCCTACATACTTTGAAGACTACGACAACATTGATTTTTTTTTGCTAGGGGCTTTACGTCGCACCGACACAGATAGGTCTTATGGCGACGATGGGATAGGAAAGGCCTAGGAGTTGGAAGGAAGCGGCCGTGGCCTTAATCAAGGTACAGCCCCAGCATTTGCCTGGTGTGAAAATGGGAAACCACGGAAAACCATTTTCAGGGCTGCCGATAGTGGGATTCGAACCTACTATCTCCCGGATGCAAGCTCACAGCCGCGCGCTTCTACGCGCAAACACTGATTTTCAGATACATTTTAGGTTATTTAAGGGAAGATTAAAAGCTCTTTTGGTGAAAATATGACTTTTTCTTTTTTTTGCCTCAAGTTGTAGCAGGGTCTTTTCTGCTCATTTTGTTGTACCATTTGTTAAATTATTATGCTTCTAAGTATTTTTAACATAATATTGACATATGGCTTGCATTGTTTCATTTTTATCTGCGAGGCACACCATACTGCAACACTTTTTTTCTAAAGTTTGTCTCAGAAAGTATTTTATGTAGAAGGTGGAGACATGGTATATTCATTTATTTTAGGTTGGCAGGATTGCCAAAACAGAAAATGCTTTATTTTACGTTTATCTGCTAATAATTTTTTTTAACATTCCATTTACTTGGGTAAGGGAACCTCAATTAATGTTACTTACACTGAGGATAGTTTGTTGATGGTAATAATTTCGTGTGGCTATTTCTAGCCGAGTGCAGCCCTTGTAAGGCAGACCCTCCGATGAGGGTGGGCGGCATCTGTCATATGTGGGTACTGCGTGTTATTGTGGTGGAGGATAGTGTTATGTGCGGTATGTGAATTGTAGGGATGTTGGGGACAGCATAAACACCCAGCTCCCGGGCCACTGGAATTAACCAATGAAGGTTCAAATCCCCGACCCGGCCTGGAATCGAACCCGGGGCCCTCTGAATCGAAGGCCATACGTTGACCATTCAGCCAACGAGTCGGACTGTTGATGGTTGTATCTCGTGATTTCAATACGTAACTAGTCAAGTTGGCAAGAGTGATGAGCCATTAAAAAAAAAAAAAAAAAAGTAGGGTGGCGATATTATTTTGCTTTTAGTGTACAGCCTACCCAGCAAGTGGCTGTGCGGTTTGGGTCACGTGGCTATCAGCTTTCATTCGGGAGACAGTGGGTTCGAACCCCACTATCGGCAGCCCTGAGGATGGTTTTGCGTTGTTTCCCGTTTTCACACCAGGCCTGTGCTTTAATTAAGGCCACGATCGCCCCCTTCCCACTCTTAGCCCTTTCATATCCCATCGTCGCCGGTTCTAGGATATTTCGTACCACTTGACCGGTTGATTACGTTAAGTATCAGCTAATGACTTTAAAATATTTAGGAGAGGACAATCCGTGCCACTTGAAAGAGTGGGAAGTATTGCGAAGTAAAAACGATATCCTAATGAATGTATTCATTAGTATATCCATTGTCCACTACTTGAGCAAAAGTCTCCTCACGGTGTGACCACAACTGACGTTAACCTTCCGTCGGGCGCAACTGACCTGATTGGCACACTTATCTCGTATTTGTCATTCGCGGGAACCTAGCTACTTCCACCTTTCAGTAGTTTCCAGTTTCCGCGTGACCTTCAAGGCCGTACCGGCCAGTTCATCAGAATATTTTAGTTTACTTGATAATGAAATAATGCAGTATCCCTGCCTGCTGTCATTTCTTGATGGATACAGTACTTTTGCATCCGTCTCTTGGCACAGGCCAGAGTAAAGTGTAGCTTCCACTGAAGTCCCAGTCCCATCCATGGCTGTGACAATATGGAAGCTGCTGGGGTATGAGTGGTGCTGATTAATGATATTCAGAGCACAACCAGTGTGTTTAAGTGTCCTGAAAGGTGTTGCTCATAGGGTTAGTTGTGCTACAATAGCACTGTCTGGCCCAGTGAGGAAAGCAATGGCAAATTACCTCACTCCTCATCTTACCTAGTACGCCTCATTTGGACTCTGCCATTGGTTTTTGTGGTTTCCCTATAACTGTATAGCCTTTGGTGATGCTATTTGAGGATCCAACCAACCTCTGGGCTGATGACCTGACAGACAGACAGACAGTTTATAAATATTCACATCGTAGTAATATTGTCCATCCTTATGCTCGTCAGACACATTGCGCACGAACAAGATGTATATCCTATTGTATTGTTTTGTTTCGGGCTTTATGCTTCAATAAATCGACTTTCTTGTGATAATATTTAGGCACACATAAGTGATAAGTATAGTTCAAAGGACAATTATTAATATAATATAGAAGAATTCCAATATGACATAAAATGGTACGGATTGTCCTGGCGTAAATATTTAGGGATTAAGCGAAAATCGTTCGCACGCAGATACCGACCTAGGTGATACGGAATATCCGTGGTACGAAATGTCCGGGCACCATCGTCGCCATTAAGACCTGCCTGTGTTGGTGCGATGTAAAGCATACTGTGAAAAAAAAAAAAAGTGTGACTTACAGCCTACGTGGCGAGCACTACTTGCAGTTTCTGGGTCCATCACTCCTAGATGTCACCACCGTCGCTGTTCGCACTTCACTCAGTGCTGTTGAGAGAGCTGTCCGGTATTGGCATACTGAAGTATTTGCCGTTAGTTATCGTGCGGTGTTGACGTGTGAGATAGGTGTGAGTCAAACATGCTTTAAGGAGACGAAGAAACCAGTTATCACCAGCTTACTGAGTTTGAATGGGGCCGTATAATAGGATTACGGGAAAGTGGATGTTGTTTTCACGATAATGCAGAAAGATTTGGCAAGGGTGTATCCACAGTGCATCAGTGTTTGCAACAATGGTCACAGGAGGCACTGTCTCAAGAAGACCGGAATCCGTTATGGACAGGGAAGACCGCAACATTCGCCGCATGGCTGTAGTGGATCGTACTGCATCTGCTACAGCTATTAGAGTTTCAGTTGGCACCAGAGTGACACAGTGAACTGTAACAAATCGTAACAGACGTCCTGTGGCGTTCATGCAACTAACTCCGAATCACTGCCATCTGAGACTGCAGTGGTGTCAAGTTAGAGCTCACTGGAGGGCGGAGCAGAGATCTGTTGTGCTCTTGGATGAAAGCCGTTTCTGTCTTGCTGCAAGTGATGGCCGTAGGAAGGTAAGAAGGAGGCCAGGTGAGTGCTCGGAATCAAGCTGTCTGCGGCGTTGACACACTGGTCCTGCACCAAGAGTTATGGTCCGGGAAGCGATTTCCTTTGACAGCAGGGGCACTCTCATCGTTATCCCAAGAACCTTGAGAGCGGGTTTGTATGCCAAACTGGCGAAACGCTCGTCCTCATACATCCGCTGTCACCCAACGTGTTCTAAAGAGTGTAGACAAGTTCCCTTGGTCTGTTAGATTACCACACCTTTCCCCCAATGAGCACGTATGGGACGACAAATCCAGCGTCATCCAATATCAGCATTAACCGTTGCTGATTTGACCGACCAAGTGCAACAGGCGTGAAACTCTATCCCATAACATGACATGCAACATATGTACGATACAATGCACAAATGTTTTCATTTAAAATCGTAGTGACTACATCGGTTATTAATGTACCACCATGTCACATGTCTTCTCACGCATACTTGAGCATGTGTCCTGGAAACGTTCATGAAATATTACCTAGACAATTGCTTATGTTTGTGTTAACTTCCCTGCCATCTTTGCTCACAACTAAAATTTTTGTTTTCTTTCTACTGATTTAAAGTTTGTAGTGTTTCAATGTATCACACAGAACAGTCAACATTCTATTTAATTCCTTCTCAGAGCCTGCTACTACGGAAATGTTATCAACAAATCTAATACTGTGGATTTTGGTCGGTAGATGCAGAGTGGGTCTCGGTCCTCAAGTGGCCACGGCTGGTCCATGATCCAACATCTCTGCACTCTGACCGGCCAACCGAGCAGAGGAGGGGTGGCCACGGCTCTACGCCTCTGTATTCGGGAGACGGGACAGGGCTGGACCTCACGGCTAGCCCCAACCGTCGGCTGTCCTGAGAATGGTTTTCCGTGGTTTTCCATTCTCCTGCACTAAGCCGAATGCCTGGACGGTTCCTAGTATAGGCAACGGTCGCCAACCCCCTCACCTTCTCCAGGTTACGTGCCAGATGCGGCCGTGCCGGGTATGACCAGGCCATTATCGTGCCAATAGCGACCGAGTGGATAAGCATCGTGTTGCATGCGACCCATCAATCACAATTGATCTGCATTAAGGGCTGTCACCAAGTGGCAGATTGCTTATAAGCATCTAACTTGGTCTTTTCTAAAATAAAGGTCTGACACCGTGGTTAGCAGGTTCGAGTGCCGTTGGTCGAAAGAAAAATATAATAATGTTGCTGGCTTTACATCCCAGTAACTACTTTTATGGTTTAAGGAGATACCGAGGTTGTTGTTGTTTGAGTCATCAGTCCATAGACTGGTTTGATGCAGCTCTCCATGCCACCCTATCCTGTGCTAACCTTTTCATTTCTACGTAACTATTGCATCCTACATCTGCTCTAATCTGTTTGTCATATTCATACCTTGGTCTACCCCTACCGTTCTTGCCACCTACACTTCCTTCAAAAACCAACTGAACAAGTCCTGGGTGTCTTAAGATGTGTCCTATCATTCTATCTCCTCTTCTCGTCAAATTTAGCCAAATCGATCTCCTCTCACCAATTCGATTCAGTATCTCTTCATTCGTGATTCGATCTATCCATCTCACCTTCAGCATTCTTCTATAACACCACATTTCAAAAGCTTCTATTCTCTTTCTTTCTGAGCTAGTTATCGTCCATGTTTCACTTCCATACAATGCCACGCTCCACACAAAAGTCTTCAAAAACATCTTTCTAATTCCGATATCAATGTTTGAAGTGAGCAAATTTCTTTTCTTAAGAAAGCTCTTCCTTGCTTGTGCTAGTCTGCATTTTATGTCCTCCTTACTTCTGCCATCGTTGGTCATTTTACTACCCAAGTAACAATATTCATCTACTTCCTTTAAGACTTCGTTTCCTAATCTAATATTTCCTATATCACCTGCCTTCGTTCGACTGCACTCCATTACTTTTGTTTTGGACTTATTTATTTTCATCTTGTACTCCTTACCTAAGACTTCATCCATACCATTCAGCAACTTCTCGAGATCTTCTGCAGTCTCAGATAAAATAACAATATCATCGGCAAATCTCAAGGTTTTGATTTCCTCTCCTTGGACTGTGATTCCCTTTCCAAATTTCTCTTTGATTTCCTTTACTGCCTGTTCTATGTAAACATTGAAAAGGAGAGGGGACAAACTGCAGCCTTGCCTCACTCCTTTCTGGATTGCTGCTTCTTTTTCAAAGCCCTCGATTCTTATCACTGCAGACTGATTTTTATACAGGTTGTAGATAATTCTTCGTTCTCGGTATCTGATCCCTATCATCTTCAGAATCATAAATAGCCTGGTCCAATCAACATCATCGAATGCCTTTTCTAGATCTACGAATGCCATGTACGTGGGCTTGTCCTTCTTGATTCGATCCTCTAAGATCAGACGTAAAGTCAGGATTGCTTCACGTGTTCCTACATTTCTTCTGAAGCCAAATTGATCTTCCCCCAACTCAGCTTCAACTTGTTTTTCCATTCTTCTGTAAATAATACGTGTTAAAATTTTGCAGGCATGAGATACTAAACTAATAGTGCAGTAGTTTTCACACCTGTCAGCACCGGCTTTCTTGGGAATAGGTATAACAACATTCTGCCGAAAATCGGATGGGACTTCTCCTGTCTCATACATCTTGCACACTAAATGAAATAACCTTACCATGCTGGTTTCTCCTAAGGCAGTCAGTAATTCAGAGGGAATATCATCAATTCCAGGTGCCTTGTTCCTATTTAGGTCACTCACAGCTCTGTCAAACTCTGACCTCAAAATTGGGTCTCCCATTTCATCAGCATCAACAGACTCTTCATGTTCCAGAACGAAATTATCTACATCGTTACCTTGATACAACTGTTGGATATGCTCCTGCCATATTTCTGCTTTGTCTTCTTTCCCTAGAAGTGGCTTTCCATCTGAGCTCTTAATATTCATGCACCTAGATTTCCTTTCTCCAAAGGTTTCCTTGATTTTCCTGTATGCAGCATCTACCTTTCCCAGGACCATACAGCCTTCGACATCCTTGCACTTCTCCTTCAGCCATTCTTCCTTAGCTACCTTGCACTTTCTATCCACTTGATTCTTTAATCGCCTGTATTCTTTTCTGCCCTCTTCATTTCTAGCATTCTTGTATTTTCGTCGTTCATCAATCAGGTCTAGTATCTCCTGAGTTATCCACTGATTCTTAGTTGATCTTTTCTTCCTTCCTAACATTTCTTCAGCAGCCCTACTGACTTCATTTTTCATGACTCTCCACTCTTCCTCTACTGTGTTTCTTTCGGCCTTTTCATTTAGTCCTTGTGCAACATGTTCCTTGAAACGATCCATCACACTCTTTTCTTTCAACTTGTCTAGATCCCATCTTTTTGCATTCTTTCCTTTCTTCAATTTCTTCAACTTCAGATGGCATTTCATGACCAACAAGTTGTGGTCAGAGTCCACGTCTGCTCCTGGGAAAGTTTTGCAATCCAACACCTGGTTTCTGAATCTCTGCCTAATCATAATGAAGTCTATTTGATACCTTCCAGTGTCTCCAGGTCTCGTCCACGTATACAGCCGTCGTTTGTGGTGTTTGAACCAAGTATTGGCGAGGACTAAATTATGGTCAGTGCAGAATTCAACCAGCCGACTTCCTCTTTCGTTCCTTTGTCCCAATCCAAATTCTCCTACTGTGCTACCTTCTCTTCCTTAGCCTACCACTGCGTTCCAGTCTCCCGTCACAATTAGATTCTCGTCACCTTTTACATATTGTATTAAATCTTCTATCCCCCATATATTCTTTCAATTTCTTCATCATCCGCTGAACTAGTAGGCATATAGACCTGCAATATTGTGGTGGGCATTGGTTTGGTGTCTATCTTGGCGACAATAATTCTTTCACTATGCTGGTCGTAGTAGCTTATCCGCTGCCCTATTTTCTTATTCATTATTAAACGAACTCCTGCATTACCCCTGTTTGATTTCGTGTTGATAACTCGGTAGTCGCCTGACCAAAAATCTTGTTCTTCCTGCCAACGTACTTCACTTATACCAACTACATCTAACTTTAGCCTATCCATCTCCCTTTTCAGATTCTCTAACCTACCACAACGATTCAAACTTCTAACATTCCACGCTCCGACTCGCAGAATGTCAGTATCCATCTTCCTGATGATCCCCCCCTCTCGTGTAGTCCCCACCCGGAGATCCGAATGGGGGACTAGTTTACCTCCGGAATATTTTACCCGGGAGGAAGCCATCATCAGTACATCATTCATACAGAGCGAGCTGCATGTCCTCGGGAGGTGGTTACGGCTGTAGTTTCCCGTTGCTTTCAGCCGTGTAGCAGTATCAACACAGCTAAGCCATGTTGAGTATTATTACAAGGCCGTATCAGTCAATCATCTAGACTGCCGCCCTTGCAACAACCGAAAGGCTGCTACCCCCCTTTCGATGAACCATTCGTTAGTCTGGTCTCTCAACAGATACCCATCCGATATGGTTGCACCTGCGGCTCGGCTATCTGCATCATTGGGACACGCAAGCCTCCCCACCGCGGCAAGGTCACATGGTTCGCAGAGGAGGGATACCGAGGTTGCGGGATTTAGTCCCGAAGGACTTATTTTACGTGCCAGTAAATCTCCCGACACAAAGCTGACGTATTTGAGCACGTTCAAATACCACCGGACTGAGCCACGATCGAACCTGCCAAGTTGGAGTCGGAAGACCAGCATCTCAACCATCTGAGCCGTCTGAGCCACTTAGCCTGGATGAAAAAAAATTCACCATCAGAATGTTGGCCGGCAGGGTAGGAAGCCTGGATTCAAATCCAAACCTTTTCGCAGTGTTCAAATGGAGTGAGGGGATATGATGCTGTTGATGGTGATTCGGCCGTTGGATGGCGATGTAAAGCATTGAGCAGACCCCTTGGTATTATTCGAGAGGAGTAGGCTACGTGCCGAAACCGGGTTTCATCTCTCCCTACTTCATTATCATAATCCCACATCCAGACGCGTAGGCCGCCCACGGGAGTCAAGTAGAAAGACCTGCACCAGGCAAGCCGAACACGTCCTCTGACACTCCTGGTACTAATAGGACACGATAAGTAAGTAGGCCTAAATCGTAAACAATTTCAGAGAATTAGGATCATTTTTTTGCTAGTGGCATTACGTCGCACCGACACAGACAGGTGTTAAGGCGACGATGGGATAGGAAAGGGCTAGGAATGGGAAGGAAGCGGCCCTGGTCTTAATTAAAGTACAGCCCCAGCATTTACCTGGTGTGAAAATGGGAAACCACGGAAAACTATCTTCAGGGCTGCCGACAGTCGGATTCGAACCCACTATCTGCCGGATACAAGCTCAGGGTCGCGCGCCTCTAACCGCATGGCCAACTCGCCTGGTGGGAAAAGACGTAAACGCATCTCCATGTTTCGTGTTGTAAAACTAGTTTCCCTCATAAGTATTATGTAAAGTAGGGGCAGTAGCTGCTTACTGAAATGGCATTGCACTTCGTTTAGCTTACCTTATCTTGGGTGATGACACAACTTATCAAATGACAATTTGCTTGTCAACGCCGGTCGCATCCGGCACGGTTACAGATTATGCGGTCGCTAGTGGCACAGGTCGCATGCGGCACGGTCGCATCTGGCACGCCACCCCTTCTCCGAGCATCTCTTTTCCGCCACTGTATATCCTGGCAAAGTTAATTAAAACTGACATTTTCAGTCCCCCCATCGCATTGTGTCACAAACCTGTCGTGTCTGGCCTTGCCTGATAGGAAATGAAACAGCACTTCTTGAATGACATTATCAGTCTCAACATCTTCCAGGAAACAGGGAATCCAGTGTAACCTTGGCGATATCGGATAGGAGATAACCTATCAGCTTACCGCGAGGGAAGTGGTGATAGTAAAACTATACAGATCAGAATGATTTCCCCGCCCAAGTGACTTTTTATGACCTCCATTTCTCCTTGAAGGACACAGAATGAGTCCGCTGTTTAAAATTAAAGAACGAATTAAACTGACTTCACTAATGTCCTTTAACGATAACCTGAGTCTGCTTCCGTAGTTCCCGGTACTGCCAGATATTTAAGAATGGCAGGAGGGAAGATATGTGGTTGAAATGGTACATGCAGCTAACCTCCATTGGAGGTGTGCCTGAAAAGAACTGCACCACCTCGGGATGAGGACACGAGATTCCATTTCTTTTTTTACGGTAAGGTAATAGCAGATTGCCTCTGTGGTGTAGCGGTTAGTGTGATTAGCTGCCACCCCCGGAGGACCGGGTTCGATTCCCGGCTCTACCATGAAATTTGAAAAGTGGTACGAGGGCTGGAACGGGGTCCACTCAGCCTCGGGAGGTCAACTGAGTAGAGGTGGGTTCGATTCCCATCTCAGCCATCCTGGAAGTGCTTTTCCGTGGTTTCCCACTTCTCCTCCAGGAAAATGCCGGGATGGTACCTAACTGAAGGCCACGGCCGCTTCCTTCCCTCTTCCTTGTCTATCCCTTCCAATCATCCCATCCCCCCGCAAGACCCCTGTTCAGCATAGCAGGTGAGGCCGCCTGGGCGAGGTACTGGTAATTCTCCCCAGTTGTATCCCCCGACCCAATGTCTCACGCTCCAGGACACTGCCCTTGAGGCGGTAGAGGTGGGATCCCTCGCTGAGTCCGAGGGAAAAAACCAACCCTGGAGGATAAACAGATTAAGAAAGAAAGAAAGAAAAGAAACTGAGTCTTACTATTGTCGCATTGGTCTCCTTCTACTTCTCTTACCACCCATAACAGAGTCCATCACACTCCTAGGTAACCCATCTTCCTCCACTCGCCTCACATGACCCCACCACCGAAGCCCGTTTATGCGTGCAACTTCATCGATTTCATTCCTAAGTTATCCCTTATTTCCTCACTCCGAACACCTTCCTGCCATTGTTCCCACCTGTTTGTACCAGTAGCCTAATCATCCTCGCTACTTTCACGAGTGTGTGTTTATTAATGCTATTTGTTCGGGGCGTCGACCTATACAGATCTTTTGCCCCTGATATGAACCTGCGTGTAATTGGAATTGTGGAAGTGTAGAGTGTTGAATGTGAGGAAAGGAGCGTTAAGGACGGCACAAACACCCAGTCCCCAGGGCAGGGATATTAATCATTTACAATTCAAAAAACCTGACTCGGAGCCTCCGGGTGACAGGCGGACGCGTTGCTCCCTACACCGCGTTCTAGCTTGTGAGTAAGATATCTTGAGTCAACCCAACTTTCACTCCCGTGAAGCAAAGTTGGTCTGAAAACAGACCGATGTAAGTTATAAATAATTTCGCTCGGGAGCTGACTTCCTTCTTACAGAATACTGCTGACCGCAACTGCGAACTCACTGCAATAGCTTTACTGTACCTTGATTCAAATTCACTTGCTATACTCTATTACCATCCTGGGAAAACACACACCCTAAATATGTGAAATTATCTACCTGTTGCAGCTTTGTATCATCAATCTGACATTCATATTTCTTAGATTTCTTACCTACTGACATCAATTTAGTCTCATTGCACCTATCTTCAAGTTTCAAGATATTAGACTACAGGCTTCTGCCACAATCTGCCATTAAGAACAAGTAGTCAGCATAGGCCAAACTACTACTACTACTAGCAGTAATATACAAAAAAAGAAATGGAGTACTTCAGGAGAAATCCCTTGTGGGTGGCGCGGTAGAATACACCCACGGTTTGCCCCGCCTATCTTAAAATGGGACCTTGGGGCTTTCATCTTCGGAGTGTAGGTTGACGACCACTTGTCCCTTAGCCAAGTCTGATATTGTTTCCATTTACTTGTGCAGGCTCCTCACTTTCATCTGTCCTACCCGACCTTCCTTATTTGATTCCTGTTCTTTTCCGACCCCGACGATATTAGGGCATTGGATAGCTAAGGAGTCATTCATTTTCACGCCCTTCGTGGCCCTTGTCTTTCTTTGGCCAATATCTTCATTTTTCGAAGTGTCGGATTCCTTCTACTTTTTCCCTCTGGTTAGTTGTACTTACTGTTAAAACAATTATCATCATTGCCATCACCACTATTCAGACGAATACAAGCACCCTATCCCCGGATCGGTTAAAATCCTCCCCTGGGCCGGGAATCAAAGCCGGGGCCTTCTAAACCGAAGGTCAAAATTATGACCAATCAGCCAAAGAGCCAAATTCAATACCACTGCTACAACTTCTTAATAATAATAATAATAATAATAATAATAATAATAATAATAATAATAATAATAATAATAGCAATAATAATATTCGCCTCTGTGGTGTAGTGGTTAGTGTGATTAGCTGCCACATCCGGAGGCCCGGGTTCGATTCTGGACTCTGCTACTAAATTTGAAAAGTGATACGAGGGTTGAAACCGGGTCCACTCAGTCTCGGGTGAACTGAGTAGAGATGGTTCGATTCCCTCCTCAGCCATCATCGGAGTGGTTTTCCGCGGCGTCCCACTTCTACTCCAAGCAAATGTCGGGATGGCACCTACCTTAATGCCACGGCCGCTTCCTACCCTCTTCCTAGCCTATCCCTTTCCGATCTTCCCATCCCCCCCCCACACACACACACACATTCCCATCCCCCCCCCACACACACACACATTCCCATCCCCCCCCCACACACACACACATAAGGCTCCTGTTCAGATATCTGTTGAATCCACGACCCAATGTCTCACATTCCGGACACTGCCCTTGAGGCGATACAGATGAGATCCCCCGCTGAGTCCGGGCGAAAAGCTAACCCTGGGGCGGGAGGGTGGGGGGATGGGGGGTAAACGGATTAAGAAGGAAAGTTTTATGCTCTACTAACTAAGTTTACGCTTTTCAGAGATTATAGTTTTTAGGAAAAAGCACTACCGGACAACCATTCTTTCGCAATAGTGAGCAGAAGGAAAATGGCAGAGGTAAATCTAATAAATTTACCGTTGGGGTTGGAACAAGGGTTGACCCGGGAGGTCAGATAGGAGAGATGAAAAGCAGAAAACTAGCACAAGTGAAAGGATTGTTAGACTCGGCTTGAAACGTGGAGGTACCAGAATCTTGTCCCGTAAGAGTTATTACAGGCGGCAGTAAATCTACCTACACCGGGCGAGGTGGCCGTGCGGTTAAGGCCGCGCCGCTGTGAACTTGCATCCGGAAATTAGTGGGATTCGAAGATGTTGTTCCGTGGTTTCCCACTTTCACACCAGGCAAATACCACCGGATCGATATCGCCAACATAAGTTGAGAAAACCTGCGCTCTACCGTCTGAGCTATTCAGCCCGGCGATTTGCATTAAGAGGCGATGATTGTGCCATCACAATTAATCCAATCTTTACATGCGGCATTTGTGCTGGAAAAAGCGGAGGCGATACAAGTTTTTCTCACAGTACTCGGGTTTTCCCTGTCACCTTTCACTCCTGCAACACTCTCCAATATCATTTCATTTCGTCTGTCAGTCGTTAATCATTGCCCCAGAGGAATGCTTCGGCAGTCGACACAGTTCCTATCCTCGCCGCTAGATGGGGACTTCATCTATTCCACACCTGACCAGGTCAAATGAATGGAAACAGGCTGCGGGGAATACTTCAGCTCCTCCAACAACGAGTGCCATTCTCCGACTGATAAGAACAACTTTACTTCCAATGACAAATGTTAACGAGGAGCTGAAGGTGCTACAGATGTTCCCCTTTAAACTGCTTCGCCATCAAAACTGTTCACTTCCAAGCGGATAACATCAAAACTGTTCAGAGAAAAGGAACATTTTGAACTGAATGCTATCTTCTGAAGCCTATACAGTAACGAAGTCATTACTGAGAAATCAACTTATAGAACTGCAGAAAAGAAGAAGTCCGCCGGTGTGGTGTAGTGGTTGTTGTGATTAGGTGCCACCCCCAAGGGACCGGGGTCGATTCCCGGTTCTGCCATGAATTTTGAAAAGTGGTACGAGGGCTGGAACGGGGTCCACTCAGCCTCAGGAAGTCAAGTAGGGTGGGGGTGGGGGGATTGATTCCCACCTCAACCATCCTCGAAGTGGTTTTCCCTCTTCTCTTCCAGGGAAATGCCGGGATGGTACCTAAATTAAGGCCACGGTCGTTTCCTTCCCTCTTCCTTGTCTGTCTCCCACAAAGCCCTGCTTCAGCATATCAGGCGAGGCCGCCTATGAGGTACTGGGCCTCCCTCCCAGTTGTATAGCCAATGCCTCACGCTCCGGGACACTGGCCTTGAGGCGGTACAGGTGGGATCCATGGCTGAGTCGACGTGGGGGGAGGGGGGGACTGACCCTGGAGGGTAAACGTATTTAATAATAATAATGATAATAATGACGTGTGACCTCTGAAGAAGCCTGGTGCAGGTCTTTCTAGTAGACGCGCGTCTATGAGGATTGGGCCCTACCTATGGTGATTTCTAATGATGAAGACAGAACACGCACACACACACACCCAACCCCCCGAGCCCTTGGATTTAACCAATTAAGGTTAAAATACCAGACTCGGCTGGGACTCGAACCGGTGACTCCCTGGACCAAAGGCCAGCACGCACGCTAACCATTTAGCCATGGGGCAGGACGATTATGCAATGAAACCAACAGTTTAAAAAAATGAGCGGAAAATGTCATATGGATGAAGACTGGAGCATTTATTTATTTATCTATCTTTTTGCTTGTGGTTTAGTGGCGCACTAACACCCTATCATTTGCCTGGTGTGAAAATGGAAAACCACAGAAAACCATTTTCAGATCTGCCGATAGTCAGGTTCGAACCCACCATCTTCTCACGATATGTCGACGTTTGTTGACTAGATTCTCCTGTGGTAGACGTTCTGTTAAATACTTACCCGAGAATACCGCACAGGAGTCCACCAAGGGCATCCCTCATTATCACAATAAGAGACTCACTTGATGGACCAATATGAAGGTAACATTATAACACCGCCAAGCCGCTTGAATTTCGAACAGCACGGTAACACTCAGTATAAACTTACCATATTTTTTCAACTGCAGCAATATTATTCTTCTTTTCATACCGCTTTTCCCTCTCGTGTGGGTTCGCGGGCGCGAACTGTGACGCACATGTGGATTTGACCCTGTTTTACGGCCGGATGCCCTTCCTGCCGCCCACCCTATATGGAGGGATGTAATCACTATTGCGTGTTTCTGTGGTGGTTGGAATATGAATATGTGAATTTGAAGAGGAGAGTGTTGGGACGGACACAAACACCCAGTCCCCGAGCCAGAAGAATTAATCAGAAGCGATTCAAATCCCTGACCCGGTCGGGAATCGTACCCAGGACCCTCTGGACCGAAGGCCAGTACGCTGACCATTCAGCAAACGAGTCGGACCAATTGCAGCAATATTATGAAGTGAATTTCTACTTATTGAAGGCGAAGAATATGCTGGACCAGCAGTTTCCAAGTTAAATGATTACTTTGTCATTTATTATTAATAATTTTTTTTGAGCGTTTCATCTTCTAAGAAAGTATACTTTTACAACAATGACATTGAATATTTTACTATTCAAAGACATTTTTTCGAATGAACCTCTTGGCCGTATTTTATTCTAGAAACAAGCACTGGCATGCAAGCAATAAAATAGGCAGAAATGGAGACTAAAATTCAGTATTTGCTTACCTTATTCTGTTGAGAAGTTCAACAATCAATCTTCTTAAGTTCAGCAAGAAGAGATATCAGAAGCTGAACATCTGTGTTTACACGTGACTTTTTTTGAGCAGCACTCGCGAAAATATTCTCTTTCGAACACTTAGAAAGAATATTAACTATTTCTGAAGATAACCTATCTTAAATTAAGATTTTAAACGGAGGCGTTCAATTTACTCGAAGCGGTTTTTCCCTCTTTTTGCCAACACGAAAAACGCTCCGGAACACTTTATCACGGCCTCCTGAACGGACGAGCTACAGCCGCGTTTCACTTGTTTCAGCTAACTGTCACTCGTGGTCGGGAAGCTCCTGCACTAAACTATCATCTCCCCACCACCGCACTCTCTCGTGTCCCCCTCCTTCAACTCAGCCCCCCTCTTTCTTTCGTGATACCTTCTCGTTTCGTTTCTGAGCAATTATTAGAAGAAACAACAGCAGCATGCTTTGCTATGTTACCTTCGCTCCTCCCATCTAGCGGATAACATCGGAACTTCTACGGAAAACGATAATATAATATTAGGGAAAAGTACAGCATTAAGTTAAGTAATTCATTACAATGTATTGTATTTACGTCTCAGTGGTAGTGTTTTTCCACCGGCTTCGAAACATTCCTCGAATTTGAAATCGCATCAGCACGTATGAAGGTATTTCGCATTAAACGAGAAAATCACTTCTGAAAAACAGTTTACTTTGTTGCAATTACATTTAATTTTAATAAAAAGAAATATTCACTTGGACACGCGCTAATACTATAATGTACTTTAAATCGCGTGGCGTCCCACTCGTTAGCTGAACGGTCAGCGTACTGGCCTTCGGTTCAGGGGGTCCCGGGTTCGATTCCCGGCTGGGTCGGGGATTTTAACCTTAATTGGTTAATTCCTACGGCACGGGGACTGGATGTATGTGTTGTCTTCATCATCATTTCACCCTCATCGCGACGCGCAGGTCGCCTACGGAGCCGAACCCGTCCTGGGATATCCCGGCACTAAAAGCCATACGACATTTCATTTCAATCGTGTGGTTAATGTCAGCACGTCCTAGAAACAACAGGAAAATTATCACTATAGAAGGCAGACACACACTTCATCTTGAAAAAGGCTTTTATTCCTCCATTTTCTTTCTCTCCTTCTAGTCTTATTATGGCAGCGGTAGTGGTTATTATTATTATTATTATTACTGTTACGGAGATTCCGTGGTTGACAGAGGTGAAAAAAGGCGCGGGCATGAATGGGTATATCTACTACAATCTAAAGATTAATTAAAAGCTTTAAAAATCAAAGATAAATTTCTTTTGGATTTTTTTTTTTTTTTGCAATGCCAACTGTTAACAAAACCAGTCGCTCAGCGACAGTACAAGATTTCAGATACAGAATTAGTTTGTGAGTTTAGTTACAAGTTTGGAGAAAACAGAAAAATTCACAAGTCAACAATCTGAGCTTAAAGCTCCCAACTTTTTACAAATGTTATTTGAGCACTATTGCTCCATATACCGGTACTCAATAGTCCAGGAGACGGGTCTCCCCATTTCATTTACAGAGTATATCTACAAGAAAGAGCATCTATGCTCTATGAATTGTCTAGGAGACTGAGCTCCTGACCTAATACCATTGCCGCCTTATCGAGGCAACCTTCAACTACCAGAGCATCTTTACCAGTGTTACCAACTTGGCGGATTTTCCACTAAATTTGGCGGAATTAGCAGACTGTCGGCGGAGAAAAATATCATTTAGCGGACAGCGGATTTTTTGACGGAATTCTAGATTTATTATAGCGGAATTTAGTGTTTTGTCCCATTTTACGTTTATTTTTTAAATTTTTACTCCAGTCTGTCTCCGAGCTATTCCGTATTTCTTCTCAGGAGCAAGCAGTCACATGAGGAAAACATGTTATTTGGATTTGTTGTTATGAGATCATGGTGTTATAAATTTGTAATGCATGGGGAAAGGGTACTTGCCTCTTAGTTGACGAATGACGACACATAATGAAACTGTGAGAGAGTAGCATTTCTATTTATGCTATGAAGGAAGACCGTTTAATGAACTGGCCTGTTTTGTGTGTGGCCCTTGAGGTAGGGGATTCACCTAGTTTGCACCCGGCACTAAAACATCTACAAGTTTTAGCTCGCCGGCTCGCAGGCAGGGGGTTAATCCCAGTGAAACTCACAGATCAGGTGAGTGCAGACATTTACTTTTATTATTATTATTATTATTATTATTATTATTATTATTATTATTATTATTATTATTTACGTCGCACCGACACAGATAAGTCTTATGGCGACGATGGGATAGGAAAGGCCTAGGAGTTGGAAGGAAGCGGCCGTGGCCTTAATTAAGGTACAGCTCCAGCATTTGCCTGGTGTGAAAATGGGAAACCACGGAAAACCATTTTCAGGGCTGTCGATAGTGGGATTCGAACCTACTATATCCCGGATGCAAGCTCACAGCCGCGCGCCTTTACGCGCACGGCCAACTCGCCCGGTATTATTATTATTATTATTATTATTATTATTATTATTATTATTATTATTATTATTCTTTCGAATGGGCCCCCAGAGGACCACGTGCCAACTATTATTATTATTATTATTATTATTATTATTATTATTATTATTATTATTATTATTATTCATTATTTGAGATGGGATTTCTTGGCGGAATTTTAGCCAATTTTTAGTAGTATTTAGCGGAACTTGAAAATATATGTACCGGGCGAGTTGGCCGTGCACGTAGAGGCGCGCGGCTGTGAGCTTGCATCCGGGAGATAGTAGGTTCGAATTCCACTATCGGCAGCCCTGAAGATGGTTTTCCGTGGTTTCCCATTTTCACACCAGGCAAATGCTGGGGCGGTACCTTAATTAAGGCCACGGCCGCTTCCTTCCAACTCCTAGGCCTTTCCTGTCCCATCGTCGCCATAAGACCTATCTGTGTCGGTGCGACGTAAAGCCCCTAGCAAAAAAATATATATATAAGTTGGCAACACTGATCTTTACTCGCAAAAATTTACACTTTCAGGCCTCTCGAGGCACAACCTACATTTTACAATACAAACAGAATTCACTGTCTTAAACTCTCACGATCTAACCCCTTAACAGAAATAACTGAGTTCTACAGGAATATCGAATACTCATTCTACCGGGCCTTGGTGGGAAGAAAAAAAAACACAGGTTAAGTTACTGGCCCAAAACACTTGCACTCCTTGAAAACTGACACTTCTGAAATTCAAGTCAAGAGCTTCCACTGTTCGAAACATTTTTGTAGTCATCTTCAGAAATGGCTGACAACTCCTCCCTCGTTTTCTTCTTGACCTCTTCAATGTTGTCAAATCAGTGTCCTTCCATGCCCCATTTCATGCGTGGGAATAAGAAAACGTTGTACGGGGCCAGGTCATGCGAGTAAGGTTGGTTTTGATTTTCAGTCAGAACCCGAGGAACAAACTTGGCAGCGACTATTTTCATTCTCAAATCTTCCGTTAAATTCGCTGAACCGAGCTCCAGGATAACCACTATACTGAAATTCAAGTCAAGAGCGTAGGAAAAGTATCCTTCCGCACGTGAGCACGTCCCCTGTTCCCCCTTCCCGTCCCCGTTCTCTATCTACGCCACAACCAGCTTATTATTAACGCCGTGCGTCTATCTGACAAGTACTTCATTCTCAAATAGTGAAGCATCAAACGAAATCACATCTTTTCACATAGCTGTGCTTTGATCACGTACCATATCTATTTATTCCTTTACTGACCATGTAAAACCTACAGATTACTGAAGTACCGAGGCAAGAGAAGCAAGGTTTATTTTTATTTCATTAAGCAATTTGTGTGAGGCACATGGGGACTTACAACATAAGTATACGATTCCGCTCTCGTGCAACGACCGTCAGTGGCAGTTTCTCACAGTTCAAAAACGCTGAAAAAACCACCTGTGAGTGGGATTTCAAAATACAATGTTTCCAGAAATGTTGTAAATATTGTAGTCTCGTCATTCGGAAAGTAAAAAACGAACTCATGATGCCCTCACGACACCTTTTCTGCAGGTAGAGGGCGGTTACGATCATAAAGCAAAGTACAAATTATTATTATTATTATTATTATTATTATTATTATTATTATTATTATTATTATTATTATTATTATTATTGTCCGCCTCTGTGGTGTAGTGGTTAGCGTGATTAGCTGCCACCCCCGGAGGCCCGGGATCGATTCCCGGCGCTGCCACGAAATTTGAAAAAGTGGTACGAGGACTGGAACGGGGTCCACTCAGCCTCGGGAGGTTAACTGAGTAGAGGTGGGTTCGATTCCCACCTCAGCCATCCTGGAAGTGGTTTTCCGTGGTTTCCCACTTCTCCTCCAGGCGAATGCCGGGATGGTACCTAACTTAAGGCCACGGCCGCTTCCTTCCCTCTTCCTTGCCTATCCCTTCCTATCTTCCCATCCCTCCTCAAGGCCCCTATTCAGCATAGCAGGTGAGGCCGCCTGGGCGAAGTACTGGTCATACTCCCCAGTTGTATCCCCCGACCAAGAGTCTGAAGCTTCAGGACACTGCCCTTCAGGCGGTGGAGGTGGGATCCCTCGCTAACTTATCAGCAATGGAATGAACTCGAACAAAGCTTACTAAGTACACAGTGCAATAAGATATCAATATCATATTAAATAATTATTATTTTGCTACATACACCACTGAGAACAATAACTATTCATAGCCATCTACGTATGAAATATAAGAGTTGGTAACGAATCATACAACCTGTGATATATTTTCCATATTTGTACAAGGCAAAAATGTTTAATTCCTCAAGTCAGTTCACCAGAATATCTAACAAAACTGAAGGAAGCTCCTGACTTCAGGAACAAGTAACAAACCTAGGGAACTATTTGGCGCTGCGGAAGCCGTTTCACCGACCAGAAGTCTGACTAACATCAAAGGGACCGCTAAGGTCTTGAGTTGACTCTCAGTATAGAAGCTTACCTAGTTGGGCTCACTGCCCGACGCTGCAGAGGCTAATCCTATACTACTAAGGTGACTAGATGGAGAAAATTTAAGTTACAAGCTACAGAGAGAAAACGGTTATATAAACCTAGTCACCTCAAATTCAAGTTGATGGGGAACTCGAGAGGGTGTCGCACTCTCTATTCCCGACTTTCAGCTAAGTTTCTAGGCTAGTTTTGAACGTTACATTTGAAGATGAAGTTTACATTATCGAAGAGTGGAAATTAAAGGTTACATAATTAAAGACCGCAAACCTTCCCCTCGAGCTAGCTTTCAGATGCTATCACCTAGTTATTAAATGGCTGCCATTACCTTACTGCGCTGGACTGCTCGATGAAGGGCGAAAAGCCCTCGACTCCACTATTAGCACACACTCAGTAACTGAACGATCAAGAAGACATGGTAGCTCGAAAAATTGCCAGGTTTTATACCCGAGAGGAAGGTTTGAGAGAGATCTGGGCTAAAGCCTGACGCACCCCCAATTTCTAATTGGATAATTAAATATGGAGAAGAAACCGGTGATTGGTAGAAAAATACACATACAAAACTTCTTATTGGTACATTATGAAGTTGGCGGAAAGGAATCGGAGTGTTGACAACTCTAACACAACAAAATAACAAATAACCAACTCAGTGCAGTAAACCTTAGAATAACAAGTTACTTTAGAATTTTAATAGTTCCTCTTCACACTAGAGAGCATAACATACGTTTTTCTGTAGAGACATCTGTGAGGAAAAGTCCCAACTTCTTGCCCAAGTTGTTTCAAGTTTTAAGTGTAAGGCGCTTGATTTAGATGAACGGGGCGGGTGTACCCTAGCGGTACAATTACTATTATTATTTTGTTTCCGAATTTGGCTAACTTATGTATGGACCGCATATAACTTAAGGCTTCTTGGCCTTTCTTCTCCTCTCTTCTCTTCCCAAAACCTCTTCATTCTTTCGCTTCTCATATTTCTCTCCTCTTCGGAAATGATCCGTTCGAGCCTCCGTTTTAGTGGTTTCTCTTCTTCTGAACTCTCTTCTGTTGTGGATGATCTGCAATGTAATTCAAACTTCTTCAGCATCCCTCTCGACCTTTTCTACACACTTCAATGTAGCCTCTAACCCCATGATGTATTTAATGATCCTTTCGGTCAGTCGTGTGTCATCCATTCTTACTAAGTCCGTAGAATTTCAGCCTTCGATTCCGCATTGTGTCCGTAATCTTTTCAGTGTACTTGTAGAGCTCCTAATTTCTCCTTTCCTTTCAACTCCCATGAGTAGTCTTCTGCAGTCCCACAATTTTCCTAATAATCTTCCCTTCCTTCTTCTCGAGATCTTGCAGTTCCTAAAAAGAAGACCATCTGCAACGTAGCCTACAGTCCTTCCGGTTTTATTACTGAGTTACACTGAGGGACCAAAAGACGCGAGAAGGAGTGTCCCATTAGAAAATGTGCCGTGCATGACCCCTGAGCGTTAAGGCTAGTCGCGGCGTACCTGAGCACTCTGCCACAGACACCAGTGTCGTGAAGATGGCAACACTCCGCGAGTTAATCGACTCTGAACGTGGGATGATCATCGGCGCACGGCGCATGTGTCATAGCATTGAAGAGATTACATGCGAATTTGGGTTTCCGAGGTCAATAGTGTCGAGGGTGGATCTTCAATATCTCAGAGAGAATGTTACCGTCCGCGTAAACCGCCGCACGGGAAGACCACAGGTGTTTAAGGAACGGATATCACGTCGCCTCCGCAGAACCATACTGGGCGCTCGACGGGCTACTGTGAGTCAGATTAACGCTTAGTTGAATGTTGAGAGCCAGGAACCCATTTCTACCAGGACTTTAAGGAGGCAACTGCACCGTATAGGTTTCACCAGCCGATGGCCATCTCGAGTTCCTTTGCTGACACCTCGACACAGAGCTCAACGACGTGCATGGGCCCGAGAACATTGGCAATGGACCACGGAACAATGGCGGCGTGTGGTATGGTCTGATGAATCCCAGTTCCAGTTGTATCGAGCGGATGGGCGCGTGAGAGTGTGGCGTATGCCCCATGAAGCAATGGATCCTGTGTGTCAACAAGGTTGTGACCAGGCGGGAGATAGCTTCGTTCAAACCATCTGCATCCCTCACTGGCCCTAGAGTACCTTGATGGAGATGCCATGTTTCAACAGGACAATGCGCCATGTCACCGCTCTGTAGTGGCTTGCAGGTGGTTGGAGGAAGATTCCAGTGAAGTTACGACCATGGATTGGCCCTCCAGATCTCCCGATCTTAATCCAATCGAGCACTTATGGGATGCTGTCGATACTGGTGTACGCTCCATGAACCCCGCACCAACTACATAAGACCAATTGTGAGTAGCACTGCAAGATGCGTGGGTCCAGATCCCTCCAGATCCCTTCCAACGCCTTGTAGAATCGATGCCTCGCTACATTGCAGCCGTTTTGAGGGCTCGCGGAGGAGCAACTCGTTATTGACATCGCATTCAGTGTCCTCCCATGACTTCTGGTCACTCAGCGTATAATGTCGGATTTTGGTTTTGTAGGGTATTGTCCGTTTGTTATACCTGTTTTGTGTTAGCTTGTAGGCCAGATCTAATGTTCTGCTCTTGCCTTGTTTGCCTCGTTGTCCAGTCCGTTGAGTTAGATCCATTCTCCAGTTATTTGAGCTTGTCTGTCCTTTAAATTTGCCATGTTTTTCCTCTAAATACCTCTCGCTTTGGTGCTTGTATTCCATATATTCAGTCTTTTCATACGAGACTCTAAGACCCACCTTTTCGCAATTAGGCCCCATTGTCCGGATGCAGGGAGCGCTGACAGGTACACATTCGTTCAGACCATCTGCATCCCTTACCGGCCCTAGATTACCCTGATGGAGAGTGCCTTCTCGGTTTTTGGCTAAGATGGCAAGGGCCATCTGCAAGGGCTATACTCTTAATTTCTACGTAACGTCCTTTCTTCCTCAGGTGTATTCCACTTTTTCCTTCCAATTTCAGACCTTCTTCCCAGGTTTTCGTTATTTTCTTCAGTACGTCATTGAAGAGGATCGGGGATAATCTGTCTCTTTGTCTGACCCCTTTCGTTATTTCAAACGGAGCAGAGATTTCTCCTAAGAACTTTACTTTCGAGATGGTGTCCGTCAATGTTAGTTTGATGATTTCCCTCATTTTCTTGTCAATTTCAAACTCCTCCAAGCCACTAAATAAGGTTATCCTTCTCCTTATTAATATAATTACTATTATTTTAAATCTGTTCACCCTTCAGGGTCGGTTTCCCCCGGACACAGCCAGGACTCCCAATTCTATTGTCTCAAGGTCAGTGTCCCGGAACATAAGGCATTTGGTCGGGTATACAACCGACGAGAAGGACCAGTACCTCGCCCAGGCGCTCTCACCTGAAGATTTCAGCCAGTGTAGCTAGGTCTTGAGTCCATGAGGAGATAGTTTTCTTGAGTGAAATAATTGTACCAGATAGGACGGTCAAAGTACTGAATAAATTCTAATGTGATTAAGTAATTCGTGTGCCGAAATAATTATAGTCCATCGTGTGCGCTCAGCAAACAAGTGAAGGGTATTTTCTTTTTTTTTAATGCTTTATTCCAGGAAACCTGAAGAAACATAATGGTTTGTAAAGCCATGAATGTAAAAATGGCTAAATAAAATGCCAGGGTCGCAGGTGACCCTATGACGAACACTGGCGTGACTACATGAGGTAGGTGACTTTCCATCTTACTACCTCTTATATCTTGTCTCATGATCTCTAAAAGTGTATTTGAATGGGGATATATGACGCGGTGGTCACCCCTACTAAGTTTTGTAAATGTGAGAATACGACTAAAAGAGTCATTTGTTTCATTTTCCACTTGGATAAAATTTTGAAGTCTTGCGAGTGCCGTATAATGTTGTAAAAAGTTATTGAATAGGGTTTCGAAGTGATATCACGTCCAATGTAGATCGTCATCCGTGTGAGTGTACTGCCTATATTTTGTGATGTCAAATTAAGATGTTCAGTCGACGTAAAATTTTTCTGTCTGCAATTTGACGTTAATAATAATAATAATCCATGGTTACTCATTTTCAATCGAGTGGAAGCGCGCTGTCGGGTGAGAACCTAGGGTGATGAATTTGGTCACGGAGAGAAACGTTTTTCTAGGCCCATTTTAAACTGTGTCTGACTGACAATAAAAGATCTAGTAGAATGTTTCAGCCATTTTCTCGTAAAAATCAAGTTATTAAATACGATATCATTTATGCGAAGTTATTCATGAGTAATGCATTGTGCCATATTAGACGTCGAGATTTCCAGTAAGGATTTTATTCCAGTTCTTTGTCCATGATAATTGTGGAGCTGGGAAACAGAGGTTAGTTTTGTTGATATGAGATTTGTGAATCAGGTTGGACCTGTCATTGAAGCCGGGACACGGAAGCCCGAGGAATGTTTTATATGAGTTGAGATGAGATGTGCGAATCAGGTTAGAGTCCTGTCATTGAAGCCGGGACACGATAGCCCGAGGTATATTTTATAATGTTGGGAATGGAAAGAAATACATAGAAATCCATAGCGGTATTAATTGGCGACGCGTATAATTAGTGTGGGCATCTTGAAGCATAATCTGTGCATTTTGTTGGTTAGAATATCGTATTTGTTTAATTATGTCGGCGGAGTTTAAAAGGGAGCATTTTGAGAAGTCAGTCAGGTAGAATAAACCAGGTGTTTCATGTAACTGCCAAGCGAACTTGGGGACGAGAGGCCTCAGCTGTGATAACGGGACAGGCGTGGAATTGAGATTGTACTGTGTTCTCGGCCGGGGAAAACGCTAAAATGCTGGATTTAGTTGAAATTCATAGCCTGTAATGATCTGAGTATTGTGAAATACTGTAAAATTTGTTTAATTGGGGACGTAATGAACATTTGAAATCACGAACTTTGAGTATAAGGAACAGAGTAACCAAATTCAGGGTTGTCCAAAATATAGAGCGATGGTTGTGATGATCGGTTTGTCTGTGAGGGGTGTGCAAAATTCATAAATGGTATGACGAGATATGACATCGTAATTATATGGCGAGTTGTTTGGTTTGTACGTAGATTCTTAGGATATCCAAGTGTTAATAACGGTTAGGACTATATTAGATTTTAAAGTGTGAAATCATGAGACAAGATATATAACTGGACATGAATTATGTAACAATTCTTTTCCAGCCAGATAAACATCACAAGATTGAATTTACATCACAGCTACGTAGGAATTTGTGAAGAAACCAGAGTCCGCGGAGATAAAATTTGTTGTTCGTTAACATTTCGTCAAATCATTTAAATTTATTTAATTATTAAATTCAGTGAAACCGCATTTTGAAATAACTTTAATCAAGCGAATAACTTGGAGATGCATTCTGGAAATTTTAGTTTGTTTTCTGGGGAATATTAAAAAGTAAAGTAACGATTAAAGGGACATATCCGAAGGAAATGGATTTTACTGCCACAACGTTTGTGAGCATTGCTATTGTTGTAATTATTGAACTTTGATTGATTGAGCAGTGAATGTGCTGGGGATAGTAAAGTGGAACTTTGGTCATCAACCGATGTAACTTAATTGTGTTTAGCCTTCAGCCTAGAAACTTGGATGGTCAGGGGGTCATCAACCTCAGTGACTTAGATTAGGGCATATGCCATTGTAGCATCATTTCCTTGCGGTCATCATCCACAATGACTTTAAAGTAACTTAGAAGATTAGATGTCGGTCCATGACATAGACGCAGGTCACATCGATTCAATTAAGGGTCCATGCCGTAGAACCACTGTGTGGCACACACCGATTGGACGGCCTTAATTATACCCAGAGTCCAGAGTTCGTGTTACGAGGGCTGGACCATAACGAATCACTATGATGGTACATGTGGTCTCACATGGAAGCCGAATTTAAGGATTTCCAGACTTTCCTTTCTTAAATGATTAATAATTGAGACAATGGTTTCTAGTATCAATGCCCGTCAGGCAGTTACGTTAAAGTCTCACACCAGTGTTCTGACGTTTATGTAAAAATGATTCTGGTGTCCAGTGGACACAATTGACTTCTATGATACCGTTGACATATCAGATCGCTTCAGAATATTCCTGAATAAATAGGAATCTTTTAAACAGACCTTTCATTCCAGTAGATAGATTAGAATTACTGAACCCTACCTTTACCTCAGCAAGTGACGAAGAACCCGATACGACCCAAGAGACAGATCTCATGAACTTTTCTGATAGGTAAGAAAGGTAGGTATCCCTCAATATGGACCTAAAGGGTTCAGTATGTATGTATGTATGTATGTATGTATGTATGAATGTATGTATGTATGTACGTATGTATGTATGTATTGTGACATTTTGGTCTACTGTGATCGGCCGTGAATTTTATAAGACCGGACTGTACCCCAGGTGTCTCGCGCGGTGTGCCGACAGAGAAACACAAAGGGATGATTTTTTTTTCAAATAAATGGTGTAACCTGCTGAGGAGTGAAAGACCAGGTTATTACCACGAGAGAAGACGAGAAAAATTTTAATACAGCCGAACCTTTCACCCACGACAAGTATTACATTTAAAATCTTTCGTCAGATTAACACGTCAGATCCGACATCCTAATAGTCACTCTCCAACAAGTATGCATAAAACCATGATACCATACTTCAGGAAGGCACGAATAGTAATAATTGAAAATTAAGTTAATTAGGAAATTAATTATATAATTATTTAACAAGAAATTAACGGACATCTCAATTACAACGCCGAGGAATTCAGGATGTCAATTGAACCACGAGGTGTGACGTCAGAGCTCGGAACGTCGGTGGCAAGCTAATACTGGAATATTCGCAGTCATTCTCTCAAGTCTGTTTCGCTGCTGTTCTCTGCTGGCTGCGTGATTGCTCGGGAAGCTACTACAGAAGATCTCGTACAAGCCTGGACAGCTGTTATTCGCTCTACGAGTGGAGCCGTGTTATTTCAGTGCGGCTTTAACAGTTCATTTCAACATCCTCACAGACGTCAATAGTGTTAGGAAAGAAGGCACGTATCATCCTTTGCTAATTGTGAAACCACGAGTTCGATGCATTTGTGTTAATATTTTTGTGAAAGTTTCAGCGTACTACAAGTAATACGAGTTCGATACCGGCCAAGGACATGGAAGCCTGCAGTGTGAAGTTCGTGTGCCTTGGAGACATCACTTGGATCATGATGCAGCACTAATAACCCAGAACCGACGCCAACGACGTCCTAATGCCTTGAATCCTGCCTAGAAGAACACCATGGTCATCAAGACATCCAAGTTAAGTCGACATTTCATTTATACTGGGTATTATCTGTTCTATGTAGCTGTAGTATGTAGTTAACTTTCTTCTTGAAGGGATTATTAATTGTACAGTAGTTTGAGTAGCTTTTTGATATCTTTACCATGTTAGTGTCTGGCGTTATTCGATGTTGGAGTTGCGGTTTCACTTACTACGTGATTTTAAGGTGGATGATGACAGGGTGTCAACATCATCGGCCATGCGGGTTTCAAATAGTAATGTCATCGGACATGTATCTGATTTAAATATCAGCCATCTACTAATCTTTAAGGAATTTTACATTTCTATTCGGTTACTATGATATTGAGGATTGTGTAAGCGTGATATTTTCATTCTTCGAAATATATTTCTCTTATATTTTGCCCTAAAGTGTTTGCTATATTTCACACGAGGCAACCGGCTCATCTGACATATTAACGCTGTGCTAACGATACGGATAGCTTTCTTTGAATCCTATTTCATACTTTTTTAAGGAAGGATAGTATCTTATTATTATATTTATATGTGGTTCAAGTCATTTATGTAAATGTTCCTGTAATATTTTGAACGGATGTTGCGAGTTATTTTCGCTATTTTACCTCTCACCTTGTGCCATGTGGTGAATTATGGCATGAATTATGCTGATTTTATGTGCTATTTGAAGGCGAATCTTCACGTCTCTATGGATAGAGGCACATTTAATATATATTTTTGCGATGTTGAATGCATTAATGAACTGAGATTTTGGAATAATTTATCGTCATTTGACGCATGTGCGAGTTGTTATTTGTGAGCGGTAGGCGATAGCGTCTTCATTCAATAATGAATCACGAAGTAAACCACATGTCTTCCTTTCAAATAAAATTGAGTGTATGAGATAATTATTTGTCATACTGGATGAGCGTCATCACCAATAGTATTAAATCGAAGTTGTATAATATTATTCACTTCCTCAATATACGCTAAATGTTGGTAACGTAGATTGGCGATATTATTATTTTTTTTCTTTCAGTCATCATTACCTAGATTGTTTGTACCAGGTGGATTTTATACAGGTACAGATCATTATTTACAGGAGTCTGCTATTCCCAGGAGATGAATGGACAACGTGCGGGCAGATGTATATTTGTAAATATTACTCTTAGTTGTAGTGGGTTGTAATTGTTTTTCTTTGGTGGATGATGGTAATGGGAGATCATTGCGTGTATTTTATGTTGTTATTCCACAGGTTGTGTGACTTAATTTTGTCGTGCAATATCGATTTTTATGTGTAACCATCGTTGTTCCGAATTTCGGCGTTGTCAGGATTATGACACATGGTTAAGGATTTAATTTAATTTTTTTTTCTTTCTCTCATTTGCTTGCCTACTTTGCCACGTAATATCACGTGTGTTATGTTACAACGAGCAGATAATTATTGAAAAGTCGATTTAAATTGGAAAGTAATTAAATTAAAAGTGAAATTAAGCGATAGAAGTAAATCGTTAAAATTCTTTTGTATTTTTATTTTTTTTATTTTTGCTCAGTCATAACTTCAATATTTAAAATCTTGTTCCAGATTTTCCGGCATGAATTGACATGCGTGCAAGCATCATTCTCTAGAAAATCAAAGATAATATTCAAAGCAATATTCACAAAACAATGTGACATGGACGAAACAATTTTGTCAGAATTAATAAGAATTCATTAACTTGTACCACCTCATTTGTTTTAATTTTTGGATGTACAGCAAGAGTTGATATAAAATTAAATTTTAGCGATCATTTCACATAATCATCATTTTTGAGGAAGGTATTATTTTCTTTTGGAATAAATCATCCACCATTTATTTGGATTTGATGGTTCATTATTTACGAATATCTGCCCATCTCCTTGATCCACACCATTTTATCATGGAACATGTCAATCCCTTACTGAGCACCCCTGAGAGGGTCGCGTGCCTCCAAATGCTAGTCGTGGCTTAAACGGGCAGATATTAATTGGCTTCTTTCACCGTGGGGCTCGATGGATTGACATGGTGGATCATAATCGTAATATTCGATACTTTATCAAATTTACATTCTTTGCACCATCTTGTTCTGTTATATTTCAATTCTGACAAATTACGCGAATTACTTATCATTTATTTTATTGTAGTAGGATCATGCGTTTTGAAAGAATGATGCTCGCAGTAAATACTTAATTTCACTTATCCTTGATGACCATACTGTTTGGGGGGATTCTTGGCATTATTGACGTCTGTTGGCTAGGTTCGCATTGTATAACTGATCCTTATTCATAATGGACGAGATTAGGGCGTTGTTGGCTGCGCTGAATCAGCGTATGAACGATCATCAAGAAGAAAATAGGGTAGCTCGTGAAGTAACCACGAACACTTTAAGTAAAGTGATAGAAGAAAATCGGGTAGCTTGCGAAGAAAATAGAAAAGCTCGTGAGGAGAATAGAAAAGCTCGTGAGGAAACCACGAACACTTTAAGTAAAGTGATAGAAGAAAATAGGGTAGCTCGTGAGGAGAATAGGAAAGCTATAGAACAGGTGGAACAACGGATGAAACTTATGGGGGCGGTAATCCAAGAAGAGTCACGGAAAGGTCGGGACGAACTTCTTGCGAAACTGGACGAGACACATTGTCGCATTGATAACATCGCGTTAGAGTGTCGAGAGAATCAGAATAAAACGGTAGAAAAGGTTACCCAGTTAACTCAACAATTACAAGAGGATAATAAAGTTCTCACTGGCAAGGTCACTTCACTTCAAAGTGATATAGCCCTTGTTAAAGCCAGTATGGACAATATTAGGGACGAAGTTGAGTCAATACAAAAGGAGGTATCGGATGCGAAGGTGAAACAGGCAAAGGAAATAGGCGACGTCAGGAATGATCTTAAAAATATCAGTGAAGATTTCACTGAGGTCAAAAGTAATTGCCAGGTGAATCGGATTGAGATCGAAGAATTAAATCTCCAAGTCGATGACTTAAAGAAAATCATGGACGAGGATAAAATTAACATCACGGATAAAGTCAGTACTCTATCAGAGGATGTTCGAGGAAACTGTCTCAGAGTCGGGGAAATGGCCGACGTTGTGAAAAACCTGGAAAAGGACCTCAGCTTTCTCAAACTCCAAGACAGAAGTACGAGAGTCTTAATCAATTCCATCCTGGATCGCCAGAGCCAGATCGAAGAAACGGTCAACGAACAGGCCAATGTAAACATCCGGACAGAGCGGGATAACGCAGAGGGTCAACAAAACCCTGTTAACTTAAATCTTTTCCATCCGGAAATAGCTAGTTCACCAATTGGGAATGCTCCGCAAATTATAAATATTATACGGACGGGAGAAGATAAACCTAGGAAATTTAGCGGCACTCAGGAACAGTCTCCCAAAGGCTTTATTCGTGAGCTGGAGGAGTACATGAAAGAAAACAAAATTCCACCTGATCGACAACTTAGAACTGCGGAGAAATTCTTAGACGGAGGAGCTGTAAACTGGTACCATGCGTTCCGATATACTTTTGAAAATTTTGAAGGTTTCAAAGGGGCATTTCTGCAGAAGTATTGGAGTTCGGACCATCAACAAAATCTTAGATTAGAATTATACTCCAGGAAATACAATGTTAATGGACCTACACGCTATGCGGACTACTTTGCCTTACAGCTTAGGCGGATGGAAGAGTTGGACGCTCCATTATCAGAAACGGATTTAATTAGAGCCTTAGAGAAACAATTTCCACTAGAAGTCCAACGCATTTTGATAGCTGCCAATGTTCAAAATGCAGTTCAAGCTGATGCAATTCTGCGACAGCTGGATAATACTAACGCTCAGCTGGCTCAAAGACCTCCGAAACCACACCATCCACAAGTTAATGTCGTAGAAATCTCTGGATCAGAAGAGAAGGGAAATGTAACAGGGAGAAGAGGAGCAAATCGACAGTACTCTTACCCTAATCCACAACGCAGATCGGGCTTGAATAGGGAAGAAGAGTGCAGAAGATTACCTCCGCATTATAGGAGAGAGGATAGGAGACAGGAAGGGTATCGATACAATCGATACCGAGACGGATCTAGAAGGGACAGAAGAAATCGACCCTACGACCACTCACGACAAAATACTAGTCAAAATCAGCGGAACTTCCGAGATACCATGGAAGAACGACATAGAGAAAGTATGAGATACATCGATGAGCTACGGAGAAGAAATCATGAAGAGGACAAGTGGAAAAAGGCAATGCAAAATATGGCTGTAAATCCGGATTTTGAGAATGCAGAAAGTATAGCATTCCAAGAATATAGAAAACAATCTGGATCGAATAGCTTAAGTCCATCTGCACCTCCATACGAGCCAGATGAAGGCTCCGAAAAAAAAAAACGTCCCCATCAAACTAAACTTCCAGCGCGCCGAAAACAGTAATTTCCACCCAGAAGAATGGACAATCGCCCAAGTAGACGCATGGTTTATTAAATCAGAGGATTTAATCGAAGACGCCCATCAATTTCATGCAAAACCATCCCAGGGTTTGCCTATTATAATAGCCAGAGCTGGTGGACTTAGAATCCATTGTCTTGTTGACACAGGAGCAACCATTAGTGTAATTTCAAAATCACTGTTTGAAGAATTGAAAAGAAGAGAGACACTTCCTGTTATTCCCGTATCCAACGTGAAAATTAAAGGGATAATTAATGATAGATCAGCTACATGCAAAGAACAGACCTTCCTTGACTTAATGATTGGCAACACTATATTCTCTCATCCATTTGTGGTCATGCCTAGAATTAATTTCAATATTATCTTAGGATTCGATTTTGTAAAGGAGCACAATGCTATTATTGACGTTCCCAATAATGAAATCAAGTTCCGTGAATCAGGCAGTACTGAAAGGATGTCCTTTACTATAGATAATCCTCTTGTACTGGAGGCCATTGAAATGGAACGCAAGGATTCGGAAGACGTTGATACCCAGGCCTTAAACGAAATATTTCTGTGGGACAGGGAGAATGCCGATCAAGACACGAAGAAATCCTCGCTGCAATAGAGAAAGTAATGGAAGAAAGGGGAGAAGAAGACTTCGACGACCAATTAAGAAAGAAGGTTCAAGAGACTGACTGTTCCAACGAAGAAAGACGGAAATTATTCCATCTTCTAAAACGGTATGAGGAGGTTTTTGACAATAAACCAGGAAAAATCCCAAACTATCGGTACGCTCTACGAGTAAATAGTTGGGCACCTTACAAACGGAGACCGTACCCTATTCCAGAGAAACACCACTCCGAGGTCAAGAAAATAATTAATTAAATGGAGGCCAATGGTATTGTTTCGAAGGCAGTAACATCTTTCGTTAACCCACTGACGGTGGTGCAAAAACCTAATGGATCGTTAAGGGTGTGTTTGGACGCCAGACAGCTCAATGAGAGCCTTATTCCGGAGTTCGATCAAGTACCATCTATTAAAGATGTGATCAGACGATTTCGAGGCATGTCCTTATTCACTGGGGTAGATTTCACATCTTCATATCACCACATTGTATTAGAGGAAAAATCCCGTTTGCTAACCGGTTTCTTATTCGACCAGCAGACCTATGTTTTTGAACATTTGCCCTTTGGCATTAAGACGTCTGGATCAGCTCTCATCCGGGCATTAGATAAGAATTTGACTGATGAAGTTAAGGAGGTTACAATTCGCTATGTAGACGATGTGTTGCTGGCCTCGAAAGATATGGATGAACATTTAACTAATCTGGAAAAGCTGCTGGAAAACTTAAGAGTCACCGGATTTAAAATTAATCTCCAAAAATCTAATTTTTGCCAGCAAAAGATATTGTTCTTGGGACACATCATTGATGGCACAGGCATAAGACCTAATCCTGTGAAAATCCAGGCTATTCAAAACTTCCCACAACCATCCAAAATTAAACATGTCCGACAATTTTTAGGAATGTGTCAGTTCTTTTCTGACCATTGCCCGAACTACACTACTACCGTCGCTCCTCTGCAGGATTTATTAAAGAAAAACAATCGCTGGTGTTGGAATGACACGTGCAGTCAAGCTTTTATGAAAACCAAACAGATGCTGACAGACAACATTAAGTTAGGATACCCGGACTTCAATTCTAAATTTATTATCCAGACAGACGCTTCCACCGTAGGGATTGGAGCAGTCTTGTATCAAGAGGATCCGGTTAACCTAGAACATAAATTTTTTCTTGCCTTCTACAGCCGTAAATTGAGGAGTCACGAGGTTTCTTACAATACCACCGAACTTGAAATGTTGTCAATTGTTTGTGCCTTGCAACACTGGAAAAAAATAATATTCGGTTTCCCAGTCATTTTACGAACTGATCATAAAGCACTCATTTTCATGCTTAAAACCACAATGTCAAGCGAACGCGTGTCGCGTTGGGCACTTTTTGTCCAACAGTTTCAAATTGAGCTAGAACATTGCCATGGCAGAGATAATGTCATTGCCGACGTCCTAAGCAGGAACCCTGACGTCAGCACCTTTAGGGTAAACTATTTGGCATTGAATGACGAAGATCAAGAAGTACTCCGTAAGTTGAGGTATTTACGGCAATCGCAACGTAGAGATGAGTTCACCAGGAAGATCATTGACTACTTTGAACAACGAATGGTACCTGGGGACGCAAATTACGAACAAGTACATCGTATGGCTCCTCAATACTCTTTAAGGAATGACATACTTTACAAGTTTGTGGATCAAGACCGCACGAAACTGAGAATTGTCGTACCGAATAAACTGCAAAAGGGAATTATCTGGCTTACGCACAGAACGATTGGACACGGAGGAGTAGATAGAACAGTCGCGACCATCCAGGAGGCATTCCAATGGGCAAAGATACGCGAAAGTGTCAGAATGACAATTAGGACATGTGATAGGTGTCAGCGGGTCAAGCACAGCTCTCATCTACAGAAGCAGTACCCCATCCCGATACTGCCAACCAAACCCAAAGAACTGTTCGCATTAGACCTCTTCGGACCTTTGCCCCGTGGTGTCAAAGGCAACCGTCATGTGGTAGTTACAGTGGATGTTTTCTCAAAATTTGTGTCCCTGTTTCCCATTCAAAAGGGTAACACCAATGCCGTTCTGAGACGAATCACCCAGAATATTATTCCACTAATGGGTAAACCAGAGTTCCTACTGACAGACCACGGTTCCCAATTTACGTCGCTCGAGTTCCAGGAGGCTATGAGAAGACTGGACATTAAGCACACTTTAAATTCCGTGCGATACCCATCTGGAAATCCGGCTGAACGTATAATGTTGGAAATCGCCAAGTTTTGTCGCATCTATTGCAAGGACGCACATTGGAAATGGGTTAGTGTCTTACCCATCATCATGGAATGTGTAAACAACACGGTGCACGAATCCACGAGACAAATTCCAAGAGTCATTCATCTCAATCAGTATCCAGCGAGACCGTGGGAAAATGTAGTACCATGTTTACCAGACCCAAGACCAACTCTCGAAAGGTGTATTATTCAGACCGCCGAGCACCTACATAAACAGGCACAACGGCGACTGAAGAGGGTAGCGAATAAGAAGTTCCGCCAACCACTACATGAACAGGATTATGTGTTGATCCGTAAACCCATACTATCTGAGCCTACTGAACGCAAATATGGGAAATTTGCAGATTTATACGTCGGTCCTTACAAGATCATTAAAGCCTATAACAACAATGCCTATAAAGTGCAAAGTTTGGACGGCAGACATGAATTTATGTTCAATTCGGCTCACTTAAAACGGTATTATCCATCCGAAGGCGAAAGTCCAGCACGTGTCCACGTTACGGAGCGAGCCATGGGAGAATAGAAGAAAGAAGAGACTCACAAACCCCGTACGCTTAGTAACCACAGTCATCGTGTTAGCAACATATCTCCAATTTTCAGTCATTGCAAGGACTCACTCAATAACTTCGCCTATGAATTACCTGCTGGATCTGAAACCAAAATGCCACATGATCAGACATTTGGAATCATTAAGTAAAATTTTATTGGGAATAAAATTTTAATCTAGCCAAGAGGTGGATGTGACATTTTGGTCTACTGTGATCGGCCGTGAATTTTATAAGACCGGACTGTACCCCAGGTGTCTCGCGCGGTGTGCCGACAGAGAAACACAAAGGGATGATTTTTTTTTCCAAATAAATGGTGTAACCTGCTGAGGAGTGAAAGACCAGGTTATTACCACGAGAGAAGACGAGAAAAATTTTAATACAGCCGAACCTTTCACCCACGACAAGTATTACATTTAAAATCTTTCGTCAGATTAACACGTCAGATCCGACATCCTAATAGTCACTCTCCAACAAGTATGCATAAAACCATGATACCATACTTCAGGAAGGCACGAATAGTAATAATTGAAAATTAAGTTAATTAGGAAATTAATTATATAATTATTTAACAAGAAATTAACGGACATCTCAATTACAACGCCGAGGAATTCAGGATGTCAATTGAACCACGAGGTGTGACGTCAGAGCTCGGAACGTCGGTGGCAAGCTAATACTGGAATATTCGCAGTCATTCTCTCAAGTCTGTTTCGCTGCTGTTCTCTGCTGGCTGCGTGATTGCTCGGGAAGCTACTACAGAAGATCTCGTACAAGCCTGGACAGCTGTTATTCGCTCTACGAGTGGAGCCGTGTTATTTCAGTGCGGCTTTAACAGTTCATTTCAACATCCTCACAGACGTCAATAGTGTTAGGAAAGAAGGCACGTATCATCCTTTGCTAATTGTGAAACCACGAGTTCGATGCATTTGTGTTAATATTTTTGTGAAAGTTTCAGCGTACTACAAGTAATACGAGTTCGATACCGGCCAAGGACATGGAAGCCTGCAGTGTGAAGTTCGTGTGCCTTGGAGACATCACTTGGATCATGATGCAGCACTAATAACCCAGAACCGACGCCAACGACGTCCTAATGCCTTGAATCCTGCCTAGAAGAACACCATGGTCATCAAGACATCCAAGTTAAGTCGACATTTCATTTATACTGGGTATTATCTGTTCTATGTAGCTGTAGTATGTAGTTAACTTTCTTCTTGAAGGGATTATTAATTGTACAGTAGTTTGAGTAGCTTTTTGATATCTTTACCATGTTAGTGTCTGGCGTTATTCGATGTTGGAGTTGCGGTTTCACTTACTACGTGATTTTAAGGTGGATGATGACAGGGTGTCAACATCATCGGCCATGCGGGTTTCAAATAGTAATGTCATCGGACATGTATCTGATTTAAATATCAGCCATCTACTAATCTTTAAGGAATTTTACATTTCTATTCGGTTACTATGATATTGAGGATTGTGTAAGCGTGATATTTTCATTCTTCGAAATATATTTCTCTTATATTTTGCCCTAAAGTGTTTGCTATATTTCACACGAGGCAACCGGCTCATCTGACATATTAACGCTGTGCTAACGATACGGATAGCTTTCTTTGAATCCTATTTCATACTTTTTTAAGGAAGGATAGTATCTTATTATTATATTTATATGTGGTTCAAGTCATTTATGTAAATGTTCCTGTAATATTTTGAACGGATGTTGCGAGTTATTTTCGCTATTTTACCTCTCACCTTGTGCCATGTGGTGAATTATGGCATGAATTATGCTGATTTTATGTGCTATTTGAAGGCGAATCTTCACGTCTCTATGGATAGAGGCACATTTAATATATATTTTTGCGATGTTGAATGCATTAATGAACTGAGATTTTGGAATAATTTATCGTCATTTGACGCATGTGCGAGTTGTTATTTGTGAGCGGTAGGCGATAGCGTCTTCATTCAATAATGAATCACGAAGTAAACCACATGTCTTCCTTTCAAATAAAATTGAGTGTATGAGATAATTATTTGTCATACTGGATGAGCGTCATCACCAATAGTATTAAATCGAAGTTGTATAATATTATTCACTTCCTCAATATACGCTAAATGTTGGTAACGTAGATTGGCGATATTATTATTTTTTTTTCTTTCAGTCATCATTACCTAGATTGTTTGTACCAGGTGGATTTTATACAGGTACAGATCATTATTTACAGGAGTCTGCTATTCCCAGGAGATGAATGGACAACGTGCGGGCAGATGTATATTTGTAAATATTACTCTTAGTTGTAGTGGGTTGTAATTGTTTTTCTTTGGTGGATGATGGTAATGGGAGATCATTGCGTGTATTTTATGTTGTTATTCCACAGGTTGTGTGACTTAATTTTGTCGTGCAATATCGATTTTTATGTGTAACCATCGTTGTTCCGAATTTCGGCGTTGTCAGGATTATGACACATGGTTAAGGATTTAATTTAAATTTTTTTTCTTTCTCTCATTTGCTTGCCTACTTTGCCACGTAATATCACGTGTGTTATGTTACAACGAGCAGATAATTATTGAAAAGTCGATTTAAATTGGAAAGTAATTAAATTAAAAGTGAAATTAAGCGATAGAAGTAAATCGTTAAAATTCTTTTGTATTTTTATTTTTTTTATTTTTGCTCAGTCATAACTTCAATATTTAAAATCTTGTTCCAGATTTTCCGGCATGAATTGACATGCGTGCAAGCATCATTCTCTAGAAAATCAAAGATAATATTCAAAGCAATATTCACAAAACAATGTGACATGGACGAAACAATTTTGTCAGAATTAATAAGAATTCATTAACTTGTACCACCTCATTTGTTTTAATTTTTGGATGTACAGCAAGAGTTGATATAAAATTAAATTTTAGCGATCATTTCACATAATCATCATTTTTGAGGAAGGTATTATTTTCTTTTGGAATAAATCATCCACCATTTATTTGGATTTGATGGTTCATTATTTACGAATATCTGCCCATCTCCTTGATCCACACCATTTTATCATGGAACATGTCAATCCCTTACTGAGCACCCCTGAGAGGGTCGCGTGCCTCCAAATGCTAGTCGTGGCTTAAACGGGCAGAGTATGTACATTCATCACGAGAAAACGGCTGAAGAGAATTTAATAAAAATCGGTATTCAAAGTCTAGGAATAAGTCGCTACAACCTAGGCTATACATAATTTTATTCACGCTGAACGAAATGGTAGTTTAAGGGAAGGCCTAAAATTTAATTTTCAAATATTTATATTATTAGTGGTCTTATCTTAATGAAAATCGGTATCAAAGTCGAGGAATAAGTAGCTACAACCTAGGCTATACATAATTTTTTTTTACGCTGAGTGAAATGGTAGTTTAGGGGAAGGCCTAAAATTTAATTATCAAATATTTGTTATTAGTGGCCCTATCGATAAATACTACATAACTAAAGTTATATAGTATTATATTTCCGATCATTATACATCTTACCGTGCCGGCTATGATAACAGAGATATTCATGAATTTCGATTTTTGTTGCTAAGTCCATATCAGCACCGAGTCACGAGAGAATGGGTGAACAGCATTCAATGAAAATCGGTATGTAAAGTCAGGGAATAAGGATAAATTAAATGTGAAGGCCTACAATATATATAGAAAGCTCATAAAATTGATCAACCGTAACATTACGTTGATCATTGTTTGACCGGGCGAGTTGGCCGTGCGTGTAGAGGCGCGCGGCTGTGAGCTTGCATCCGGGAGATAGTAGGTTCGAATCCCACTATCGGCAGCCCTGAAAATGGTTTTCCGTGGTTTCCCATTTTCACACCAGGCAAATGCTGGGGCTGTACCTTAATTAAGGCCACGGCCGCTTCCTTCCAACTCCTAAGCCTTTCCTATCCCATCGTCGCCATAAGACCTATCTGTGTCGGTGCGACGTAAAGCCCCTAGCAAAAAAAAAAGATCATTGTTTGTTGTGATCTGCTTTGTGTCTTCTGTTGCCACTCATCTCCGATAGATGGGATTACTGCTGCATACTGAGTATTTTTTTAAAATTTGCTTTACGTCGCACCGACACAGATAGCTCTTATGGCGATGATGGAATAGGAGAGGACAAGGAGTGAGAAGGGAGCGGCCGTGGCCTTAATTAAAGTACAGCCCCAGCATTTTCCTGGTGTGAAAATGGAAACGACGGCAAACCATCTTCAGGACTGCCGACAGTGGGGTTCGAACCCACTATCTCCCGGATGCAAGTTCACAGCTGCGCGTTCTTCTTTGGCATGCCATTCCTCTGGTTCATAAATTTTCCGATACTACTGGTTCGTAACAGCAGGGTGCAAAATCGCGGGGGTGGGGGTGGGGAAGGGAGGGATTTTCCCCCCACCGACGATTTTATCTCAAAAATTCCCCCCCCCCCACTAAAATTGCCCGAGGAGGGGGAGAATCTTTCATTATAAAATAAAAACTCCGCACCTGTTTCACTCTGACAAGTCCATCGGATACCCGGGCGGAAACGTAAATTTCTTAAAGTTCTCCTCATTGCTCTAAGTAGGTCGAGCTTAAACCACTCCTGTACTTCTTGGAGAGGGTGTGTTTCCGATAGGTATCAATAGGACAATATTCACTTAAGCAGTGTACAAACCGACAAATTTGTTCAGTCAACACTTAGCCCTCGTAGAAGAAGGTTTCACTAATAAAGCAGTATATCAGGACAAATCGCACCTCGTCTGGCCTTTCTTAAGAAAACGACAGTCTCTCATAAACTTCTCAGCTGATTGGAATAACGTTCAAATATTTATGATTCTCGTTATAACTACAAAATTCAAACAAAAAGATCTAAATTTTACATTTTTCTCGGGAAGGAGGTAATTAAATTACACACCGAGTTCGATAGCTGCAGTCGCTTAAGTGCGGCTAGTATCCAGTATTCGGGAGATAGTAGGTTCGAACCCCACTGTCGGCAGCCCTGAAAATGGTTTTCCGTGGTTTCCCATTTTCACACCTTAATTAAGGCCACGGCCGCCATCGTCGCCGTAAGACCTATCTGTGTCGGTGCGACGTAAAACAACTAGCAAAAAAAGAAAAATTAAATTACAGGGGAATTTTATACCCCCTCCCCCCGCGGGATACTGCTTGAAATAAACGCTAGTAGTTAATCACTATATTGATTCTCCCCCCCCCCCCTTCCCTCAAACCACCACCACCATCACTTCTTTCTGATTTCGCACCCTGCGGCAACACACTGGTTCATCATAGTAATCCAGCTATTCTGTGGCACTGATTGGAATGAGCAGTGTGCACAGTTACATGCATAATGGCAGAGGAGTGTTCACGTCTGTCTGCGGCCTGGTCATTCCACCACTGCGACTTTGGATTGTTAGATCGGCACCGTAATACTGTTCGTTAAAAGTGAGAAAATGTGCAGGTTTTCATTTGATCGAGTATTTTATATGATAACATTGCTTTAAATCACTACATTCCTACTGACATTTTTGTAATGACCTATGTTGACTTCAGGTAGGAAAACCACAAAGCCAGTCTTTCTGAGAATCCCGTAACGAAGCACGGGTACATCGTTCGATTTACCTGTCCCGTTAAAATTAATCATCAGGTCATGACGTCCTCTGTAAGAATGACTCATGGACTCTTAAACATACAAAGCTTTTCCTCATTGAACGGGTCAGGAAAATAACGTTATTCCTTTATAAGTATTCACACAACCTTGTTACTTCATCAGATGTTAAAGGTGTTAGATCATAACAAGTAGTCCCCAGGGGCTCTTAAGTTGGGAGCAGGGCCATTTACTTGTGTTAGGCTCCTCACATTCATCTATCCCATCCGATCTCTCTTGGTCAACTATTGTTCTTTTCCGACTCCGATGGTTATATATGGAGGCCTAGAGAGTATTTCATTACCACGCCCTTCGTGGCCCTTGTCTTTCTTTGGCCGATACTTTCATTTTTCGAAGTGTCGGATCCTTTCTATTTTCCCCCTCTGATTAGTGTTAATAGAGGATGGTTGCACAGTAGTACTTCCACTTAAAACAATAATCACCACCACCCGGAGGACTACGGACTCTAGTGTCATGCTTACCACACCTTAGCCTTGATGTTGCCGTTTTAAGGCGCCGAGAACACGTCCTTTCCTTTCTCCATTGAGGAACAGGACTAGTTAGAAGCACTAGCAGAAAGACCGCTAGCTAGGCGTTCTTTTGAATGTTATCAGACCCATTGACCTGACTTCCTCGAGTCCCTCAACACCAAAATACCAGCTATTCATCCTCCCCATTTATCCGAGCTTGAGACAGGCGTCTAAAGTCTGTCTCACCATGTTTGAGAGTCGAAGAAAGCAATCGCAAGCACGTGGATTCTGAAATACTAGCTGTTCCAAATCATTTCTCTGTCGTTTTTTAGACTGTTTTGCCTGAGCAATAATCCTCATTATATTTATGTTTCATTTTTATTTTTCATAGAGGAGTTAGAACAATTCGATATTGCGCTGCGATGTTTGAAGTAGAGAGACTGAACGTAAGGACAACCTAATGTTTAACCATATACAAATATCACGCCAGCCACAATTCACCTGACTAGATATACAAACTCGTTCGTTAGTGTGATTAGCTGCCACCGCCGGAGGACCGGGTTCGATTCCCGGCTCTGCCACGAAATTTGAAAAGTGGTGCGAGGGCTGGAACGGGGTACACTCAGCCTCGGGCGGTCAAATGGGTAGAGGTGGGTTTGATTCCCACCTCAGCAATCCTGGAAGGGGTTTTCCGTGGTTTCCCACTTATCCTCCAGGCAAATGTCGGAATGGTACCTAATTTAAGGCCATGGACGCTTCCTTCCCTCTTCCTTGTCTATCACTTCCAATCTTCACATCCCCCCCCCGCAAGGTCCCTGTTCAGCATAGCAGTTGAGTCCGCCTGGGCGAGGTACTGGTCATCCTTCCCAGTCGTATCCCCCGACCCAGAGTCTGATGCTCCAGGACACTAACCTTGAGGTGGTGGAGATGGGATCCCTCGCTGAGTCCGAGGAAAAAACCGACCCTGGAGGATAAACAGATAAAGAAAAAAAAGCCACGCATGACAGAACATACAGGGTAAGCCACATCGTATACCTCAAATGCTGTGCTAGTCACTGAATGAAGTAAGTTTCCTTGGACACTCACACACTAAACTATAAAAACATATAAATTCTCAAAGCACATATACAGCTGAAACACAATCAAATGATAGAAACGAAAATGCGCAGTTAAGCAACATCGGGAGTGGTCACTCACTGGATGGGTGGCCAAATGCCCGCATATTTACTGTCTACAAATAAAACAACTTATCACCTAAACTGGTTAAAAATTACACATAACATATTACATCTAACACGAAGAAACACACAACTGACTTACACTCACTATAGACCGACAGAGGAGCTCCGACTGGAATACCGGTATCGGTACGACACAAACCAACTATCTCTTCGGAGATACGTGGAACATACAGACCCCAGGGCGTGAGTCAGACTTGTAGTAAGGTTGGATTACCCCACGTCCCTCCCGGCAGCTGGTTTGAGCTTACCTCACCCACATTCTAAAAATGTGCTTTCGAGGATAAGTGGACAAGTAAACACGAGAGAAATATGTAGTCTAGAGTGGTGATCGATCGGAACGAAGACGAGTTGAAGCGAGCAGGTGTGAACGGATCGATTTGACGATATTTGACTCAAAAGAGAAATAGGCTGCCGGTTGGAGTGGGTGGAGACTAATAACTTTCAGAGCATGTACTAGTGAGTCTCGTTTGCTGCAATAGTACTTTCTGGGCCAGTGAAGAAAATAATAGCAAACTACCCTATTCCTCATCATGCCTTATACATCCTATTTGGCGTCACCGTCGATTTTCAGGTTTCCCTGCAATCGAATAACGTTTGGTGGTGTTATTTCAGGATGCCTTACCAGATACTATACCAATAATAATAATAATAATAATAATAATAATAATAATAATAATAATAATAATAATAATAATAATAATAATTGAACAGCTAAAGTAATAACTATAGACAAAATATAAGATTTCAAGACAAATACACATTAACAGCCAAACCTATTATCTCGGAAGACGAAAGGAAACGAAGATCAGAAAGAATAATTAAAAAATACCGGGCGAGTTGGCCGTGCGCGTAGAGGCGCGCGGCTGTGAGCCTGCATCCGGGAGATAGCAGGTTCGAATCCCACTATCGGCAGCCCTGAAAATGGTTTTCCGTGGTTTCCCATTTTCACACCAGGCAAATGCTGGGGCTGTACCTTAGCCACGGCTGCTTCCTTCCAACTCCTAGGGCTTTCCTATCCCATCGTCGCCATAAGACATATCTGTGTCAGTGCGACGTAAAGCCACTAGCAAAAAGAATAAAAAATAGTGGACACTAAGAAAAGAACAACACAAAAAGAAGTGGTTGATTCAACGTACCCCAAAGAGGGTGAAACGAAAGAAGAAGAAATAATAATAATAATAATCATAATAACTCTGCCATTGCCGGTCCCAAGCCCGGAGCCTCATCTTGCAAGTGATGGGGAAGGAGGAGGGAGAGGAGTAACAACCTCGTAAAAAAGCCTGGGTCCATCTGGCTCCGGATGGTAGCACCCTGTAAGGGCCTCTGCCTAGGGTTACAGGTGAAACCTGGTCAACGGTCTCGAAGGCGGATGAGGAATTTAATGTCCCAAAGCATTAAAAAAAAAAAAAAAAATCATTTCGGACTAACAATCCGATCTTATCTTGGAATTAATTTCCTACCTTGTACAATGTACAATTTCAATTGCAGAATAGAAGGTGGTGGTGGTGGTGATTATTGTTTTAAGAGGAAGTACATCTAGGCATCCATCCTATATATAACACTAATCAGAGGGGAAAATGGAAGGGAACCGACACTTCGAAAAATGAAGATATCGGACAAAGAAAGCCAAGGGCCACGAAGGGCGTCAAAATGAAAGACTCCCGAGCCCTCGCAAACCTAATAGCGTCGCGGTCGGAAAAGAACAAGAGTGACCAAGGGAGGTCGGATAGGATAGATGAAAGTGAGGAGCCCGGCACAAGTAAATGGAAGCAACGCCAGGACTCAGCTGAGGGCCCCGTGGTCGCCAACCCACGATCCAAAGTCAGAGCCCCTGGGGCCCCTTTTAGTCGCATCTTACGACAGGCAGGGGATACCGTGGGTGTTATTCTACTGCCCCATCCACAAGGGGGCGAAGGGCGTGAAAATGAAAGACTCCCTAGCCCTCGCAAACCTAATAGCGTCGGGGTCGGAAAAGAACAAGAGTTGACCAAGTGAGGTCAGATAGGATAGATGAAAGTGAAGAGCCTGGCACAAGTAAGTGGAGGCAATGCCAGGACTCAGCTGAGGGCCCCGTGGTCGCCAACCCACGCTCCAAAGTTCAGAGCCCCTGGGGCCCATTTTAGTCGCCTCATACAACAGGCAGGGGATACCGTGGGTGTTATTCTACCGCCCTCACCCACAGGGGGTGCACCTTGCTGATGCTCGCATGTTGGAAATTCTGGGAAACCCTTCGCCGCATATCTAGAAAAAAGAAAACTGAAATGGTTTTGGAAACTAATTTTCTCATCTGAAAATCCCAGATAAATATTTGGTATTAAAAGTACTTAAGTTTAGGCTTATACATAACCAGGGATAAAAGTGATGTTTTGATGTTTACCTGTTTTTCTTGGCCTGAGCTCTCTTCCATTTCTGTGGTGTATTCAAGCGCTTCCCTGGAACCTCTCCAATACTTCTATCAATAGGTTTAACACTTAGATCCACTATAATACTAATTCTTAATAAACAATAAGGACAATCACAATAAAGCATACACTACTCTTAAACAAACATAAACTGTTGCTGACTGTGTCACATGACTACATCACGTGACCAAACTAGAGCTCCCCATTGGCTGTGAGGAGAATGTGAGTTTTGCCTAGAGTCCACGGTGGAGAATGTTAGTTTTGCTTCAAAACGTGATTTTCAACATTAAATTTAAATAGGATACTATCAGTTTTCATGGTGTAAACTAGGGTTGGGCACTATGTCCCTGTTTCGGCACACTGTGCCGGTGCACAGTTGTGTTCCGCTGTTCCTGAACACGGAGTGTCAATTATTCCGCAACATTCTCAAGCGAGATCGAGATAGTGACTCGCTATCCCGTCCGCACCGCCACTATGCATTGCCCTTCGCCTACTCGCTGTCTATACCGGCTGTGTTCCGTGTTCTCCTCTTTAATCTGTGAGTTCCGTTGCATCGGCAACAGGCTTTTGGTACATGCGAATATCGTAATGTGTTCTGTTTTGTTTTCAACTGTTTTGTAAGAGTGTTTTACTGAAGCCGAGTAATATAACCGTACGAAAGACGGTAAACTTTGCATAATGTCGCAGCGGAGCCCTGTTTAGGACTTTTTACTAGAATAAAATAAGGTTGGGCAGACCGGAGCAGTCAGTTGTTCCGCAATGTTAGGAGCTTGAGGTGGAGTCTTTTGGTACACTGTGCCGGCACACGGCACACAGTACTGTAACTGCGCAGTAGAGAGAACTTCGTGACGCAACATGACATGCTCCGCGTCAGGGGGAAATTGCTGCTGTACCGGACGTGCTGTGTGTAGTTACGGCCAGCATAAAGCTGCACGGAACGTGAAGGAACAGACGGAACACTGAAATTCGCGCCCAATAAGGACGTTTAAAGGTTGCTATTAGGTTAAGATTTTTTCGTCAATATGAAGTATAATAACACGGTTACAATGGCAGTATAGGCGTTTAAAAGTAACTAGAGAAACCAAGAATATTTTCACCAGTTGAGTGTATTGTGTATTGTGAGTAATTAGGGCCAGGATAAAATTTCACGGCACGTGAAAAAGCAGTCAGAACTCTGAAATACGGACCCAAAAAATTGTGTCTTAATGTTGTTTTTAGGATAAGAATGTTTTCATTCATTCTGAAATACCCCTGTCAGTAGATGTGTTTACAAAGGTCACAATGTTTTTTTACCAATTGAAAATATACTCGCACAGTTGAAGAAACGTTCGTCAGTACTCTATTTACGTACAGAATATACAAGCGGAACACGAAAATAAAAATTAACCCATACAAGCAAAACACGAAGATAAAAATTAAACACTATGTACAGGCGGAACAGGAGATATACAAACTATACAAACAGAACACCAAAATAAAAATTGTGGGATGTTTAAGTTTGAAATGTCTTGTCATTGTGCCGTTTGAGATCCCTTCCTTGTGGAAATTAAATCTCATAATATTATCGATACAAAAGCGTTACGCCACTGTACGGCGAAGTGAAGCTTTGATTATAACGTTGTTACGGTGAGTTTAATATATTCGTACATAGCTTCGACGAAGGAAAGATGAAACAATAGTAATGTGTAACAGAATGTGTTGTACGGGCCATATAGATGTAGCTTGCATTCTGGAGATCGTAGGTTCGAAACGCATCATCGACAGCCCTGAAGGTTGTTTTCTATTTTTACACCAGGCAAATACTAGGGCTGTTATTATGGCCACGGCTCTTCTTTCCCAGACTTCCTCATTAAACAATAATCACCACATCACCACCACTTGCCTCTTCCTATCTCATAGTTGCCGAAAACTATTAGAGCGACGATTATATATAAGAACCACATACCCTACTTTTTAGTTTTCACTGTTATGTGCGCTTACTTGCCAGAAAATATAAATGAATCCCTTTCGGTTGATATTTGTGACAGCCCTCTGATGATTGAGACAAGTAATTCTGACGTGTATGTAGTTGAAATGACCTATAATTCCATGGAAATTGCACCATGTATAATAAAGTGTATCGGTTGCCAAGAATTGTATTCAAGTTGACAGTTACCGGACTGTCCCTTTGTTAGTCTCAAGAAACAAGTCTCTTGAAAAGCGAAATCGTATTTTAAGCTCTACCTCCCCGTATATTTAAAATGAATTGCTTTCTTCCCGGAATCGTCTCAATATGATAATACAAATGACATGTTTCATGGTACATAACCTCTGATTGTGATTCACTCTTCTCATTTGAGGTTAAACAGTGTTCTCGGCAGTGTTTAAACATGGCCGGTTGAACATCGGTTTTACACAGTGTCTAAGTGGTAAATAACGTCTCTGCAATGCGGTAGCAATGCTTAGGCATTGTTTAACCGTAGACATCGTCTAAACACCGTTTCTGCAATCGGCCTTAATTTTTAAACAGTATGAATGGTTCCTTGAAAGGAGCATGGGCCACCTCGGCAAACGTGGCTAGGTAACTTTCCTCGAGGGCAAACCTCTTCCACAACTCGACCATCATCCCCGGTATGGTACCTCTTGCACTCACTAACAATCCATAAACGGTGACGAAGTTTACGTGGTATTTCTCCATGACGTAATTCGATACTGGAACGAAAATTGCCTGTTTCTCAGAGTGCACATAATACGGCTGTTGTTCGCCTGATTCTAGCCGTATTGTTGGGTCCAATATAATAGTAATAATAATAATAATAATAATAATAATAATAATAATAATAATAATAATAATAATAATAATAATAATATGACTTGTTTCACTTCAAACTACTTTTACGGTTTTCGTCTATGTCAAGACGCCGAGGTGCTGGAATTTTGTTCTACAGGTAAATGACGTATTTGAGTACATTCAAATACCACCAGACTGAGCCAGAATCGAACTCGCTCTACCGCTTGAGCTATTCACCTTGGCCAGCTGCCTTTTTCTCACCCCCCTCTCCTGGAACTAATTTTGATTCCTAGCCATGAGCTCATTACCGACATGCTTCGTCGATTAAATGATGCAGTGGTTAGTGTGACTAGCTGCCACCCCCGGAGGTCCAGGTTCGATTTCCAGCTCTGACACGAAATTTTAAAATTGGTACGAGTGGTGGAAATTGGTCCACTCGGCCTCGGGAGGTAAACTGAGTAGAGGGGGCTTCTATTCCCACCTCAACCATCATCGAAGTGGTTTTCCGTGGTTTCCCACTTCTGTTCCAGGCAAATGCCACGATGGTACCGAACTTAAGGGCACGGCCTTTTCCTCCCCTCTTCCTTGTCTATCCCTTCCAATCTTCCTATCCCCACACCAGGCACCTGCTCAGCATAGCAGGCGAGGCCTCCTGGACGAGGTACTGGTCCACTACCCCAGTTGTATCCCCCGACCCAAAGTCCCACGCTCCAGGACACTGCCCTTGAGGTGGTAGAGGCGGGATCCCTCGCTGAGTCCGAGGGAAAAACCAACGCTGGAGGGTAAACGGAAAGAAAGAAAGAAAGAAAGAAAGAAAGAAAGAAAGAAAGAAAGAAATAAGTTACAATACAAACAATACAGTAAAAGAAACTAAAATGTTAAATCCACTGTCTGTTTTCAGTCATTCGACCGGGAATGAATGAGGCCCCCCTCTAGCGGTGAGGATAGGAATTGTGCCGGCTGTCGAAACCTTTCGCACTCCTCTGGGCCAATGATGAATGAATGACAGATACAATGAAATGATTTTGGAGAGTGTTGCTGGAATGAGAGATGACAGGGAAAACCGGAATACCCGGAGAAAACCTGTCCAGCACAAATCTCACATGGAGTGACCGGGATTTGAACCACAGACCCCGGCGGTGAGAGGCCGCCGCGCTACTTCGTGAGTTATGGAGGCACCTTTGAAATAATCTCTAATGTATCGAAAAATAATGTAAAGTTTGGACTAATTGTGTTCGAATAGATGAAGGCTCAGTAAACAAGGCAAAAAAAAAAACAACTCCAAATACTTGGATGAGATCATCCTGACAAGGACACACACACACACACACACACACACACACACACACACACACACACACACACGGAGTTAAGGAAAATATTGCAGCAGAGTCGAGAATGTGATTGTTGTTCCTGTTGAATGAAACCAGTTTCAAGAACTGTGTCCGATTACTCACTCATAGCGCACTTGAAAAGGAAATAATATTGTGGGAAACTGTACACAACATGAACATTCCTAACACCATTTCCCGATTCTCTTTCGTGCAACAAGAACAGAAACCCGAGGTAAAAGAGCACATTGGAGAACTGACGTACTAAGGCGATTGCTGCTCAGCAGGTACTGGAGTGTACGTGGTCAACGTGACCGAGTTCACTGTTTCTCAGACAGCTCTTTAGTTGTTCTCACGAGTCCAGAATTAAAACCATTAAAGTCCTAATATTAAAAGAAGCGCTCTGATAGCTTGCGCAGGTAGGGTCCGTATACTGCCTGCCTGGTTGGAAAGAAGGGTTAGCATGGAAACCTGCCTGCTGTCCACTCGGACTTGTCAGACCTTTGACTTGTCAGCAATGACACTACAGTAGCTCCTCCCTCCTACACTAGCTGCCAAAGTGGTGGTGGTGGTGATTATTGTTTTAAGAGTACAACTCGGCAACCATCCTCTATATAACACTAGTCATGGAGCAAAAATGGAAGATATCCGACACTTCGAAAAATGAAGGTCCCCACAACCTGACTTTTAACCCCGTTTATCATGGTATAATTTTCTGCCGTCCATTTCACAACATTATCGAGGTCATTTTCAGTTGCTCACAATCTTGTTCTTTACACACATCACTGATACAAACAAAGAGCACTAGGAAAGTTTTGCAATACGCAAAAACGGTTGGCTGGACACCGCTGTTATGGTGAGGGGTGAAAAGCGGTCTAGAAGATATCAAGGCGCGATCTCCACACCAGTTGTTACCAAGCAGTGGGACTGAAAGCAAGTTAAGATGTCAGTGTGGTCTAAAGGTGAATAATTTTCCGACCAATGCCTGGAGGAAATGACTCCTGTGCTCGGGAAAGACTCTCCACATCGGACAACAATTTTCCGCCGGTACAAAAAGTTCCAGAGGGGAAATTTAGGGGTTGAAGACGATCCTCGTTCTGGGCGACCGTCTCAATCAGTGACTGAGGAAAACATTGAAGCTGTGAGGAAAATATTGCAGCAAGGAGGCGGTTGACATATCGGCAAGTAGAAGAGACCCTCTACATCACTGCACCAGCTATTCATTCAATTCTACACGACCATCTCCATGTTAGAAAGGTTTGTTCCCTTTGGGTGCCCCATTCACTTTCAGAGGAACAAAGAGCACATCGAGTGAAATGGTGCCGAAAAATACTAAAACAGTTTGAAAATGGGACTTCACGTAACGTCAATAGCATCGTTACAGGTGACGAAACTTGGCTTTCTTATTACGATGTCCCAACAAAATCCCAGAACAAGGTGTGGTGTGGCTGTTTGAAGACTGTGCGAAAGTCAAGGCCAGTGAAGACAAGGATGATTGCAGTATTCTTCACTAAACGGGGCATCCTGACTCGGGTTGTGCTAGAAACACAAAGGACAGTTACTGCGAAGTGGATCAGTGAGACTTGTCATCCAGGCTCTCAAGCAGCTCCGTCCAAGGTCACGGCTCAACACTTGGCTCTTGCATCACGACAATGCTCCAGCACATCGTGCTAATGTAACAATGGATTTTCTTGCCAGATCAGAGTTGATCACCCTCCTTACAGTCCTGATCTTGCCCCATGTGACTTTGCACTCTTTCCAGAATGAAGATGAAGCTGAAAGGGCGGCGTTTTGCATCCGACGAGTAGCTTCTGACAGCATGGGATGAAGAGCGTGAAAATGTAACCAAAGAAAAGTGGCAGAGTTGGTGCAGTGACTGGTTTCAACGTATGGAGAAGTGTATTGAGTGTGGTGGAAATTATTTTGAAAAAGTCTAAAGCGTTCATTCACATTGCAAAACTTTCCTAGTGCCACTTGTATAAGAAAATATAAAGGCCCAATGGAGCATAAGTACGTATTTTTACATACCTAGTCAATGGGAGGTACAAAATGACATATATTTAAAATGAATAGTTCAGAAAGTGCCTGTTGCCATTTCTTGATGGATGCAGTATTTTTGTATCCGGCTCTTGGCACAGGCCAGAGCAAAGTGTAGCTTCCACCGAAGTCCCAGTCTCATCCATGGCTGTGACAATATGGAAGCTGCTGGGGTATGGGTGGTGCTGAGTAATGACATTTGGGGCACAACTAGTGTCTGAGTGTTATGAAAGATGTTTCTCATAGGATCAGTCGTGCTGCAGTAGCACCTTCTGGTCCAGTGAGGAAAGCAATGGCAAACTACCTCACTCCTCATCTTGCCTCATTTGGGCTCTGCCATTGGTTTTTCCAGTTTCCCTATAACTGCATAGTCTTTGGTGGTGCTATTTGAGGATCAAACCGGCCTCTGGGCTGATGACCTAACAGACAGTTCGGAAAGAGGACTCTGTGTAGTGGTAGACAAAGGCACTTAATCAGAACAAGATTTTATTGGCAATGAGCAGGCTCAAATCTTTTTTGAATTGCTCACCGAAAACAGTTAGACGCTAGGATATATTTGCGCACCCCTTGAAATGACCTCTCGTACCCCTGGTGGTACGCGCACCACACTTTGAATATCACTGCTGTAGATGATGTTCATGTCCCCACCCACTGGGGATGTTTACAGGAGGACACAAAACAGCGGGTTGCAATCAAAACTGTTGACGCATGACTCTGCAGTTAACTGCTTGAATGCTCACTGCACATTCTTCTTTCATATCATTTTTCATTCGCGGAATATTCTGTTGTAACTTTTATTTTTCTCTCTCTTACGTCATTTTGACGACACTCGTTAGTTCTGGGGAACTGTCGCTGAGTAACTGAGAATGTTTCTCATTCACGGCGCAGTAAATGAGGTGTTGTGTGTTTTAAGAACACTTTGTGAGAAACTAATTCAGCAACATGCCGTTGGCACATGCTGTTCCTCTCACACGCTGAGTAATGCGCAGAGGATGGAGAATAATCTAAATATTACTATAAATATGGGCAATCCGTGATTTCATCGACTAAGAAGAACGATCGGGAAGAGAAGACAAAATTCCGCGATATTAGATAATAGTTATTTACAATGTTTATTTTCTGGAAAATATCCAGAACTCATATCCGACTCGTTGGCTGAATGGTCAGCGTACTGGCCTTCGGTTTAGAGCAGGGCCTCTCAAACGCCCAAACTCTCACGCGTGCAGAGCGAGGTGCATAGGCTCTGTGCACTGTGCATCGGTACGCTTCGCCTCAACTCGGCTTGACTCGGATGGTGTAGTGTGCTGAGAGCGACGAAGCGTTTGGTGGTAGACGACGTGTTTATCAGTGAAATAGACAAGCGCACGACTACAACATAATAATGGAGCAACCTGTTTCGAAGAAAGCAAAGACTTCCGAAAGTCCATTTCAATCGAACTGGGAACTTTCGTATTTTTTTTTTTGTTTCTTTGTCGTGACGATAACGCCAGATGCTTAATCTGTGGGACGATAATTACGTGCGTAAGAAAATCGTCTATTGAAAGACACTACAACAGACTACATTCGGAAAATTATTGTGAAATCATAGGAGACGTCAGAGAGAAAGAATTAAGGAAGTTGAAACAGCTTGAAGAAGAGCATTCTATATCCACAAATGAGGTTTGTTCCAGTACTGTAGCATTTTCATTTTGGTTACAGGTTCTGCATTTTTTTTAAATTATGTTTACATTCCTCCCAAACATGTATGTGTATTTCTAATTCACTTTTTTAATTTTTTTAATAACACTGGTAACCTTGTCCTATACAACTGTGCCTCTCCGCTCACCACACGTAAACATTTCGCAGTGGGGGAGAAACAGCAGTGAAGGTGAGGAACGGGGAGACAGGTGTAGGGAGAGAGGAGTGCGGGGTCTGCACTCTGGTCAACCAAGCGAAGTCGTCTTTTGCACCGTGCACAGTGCATGCACCACGCGCATGCACCCTGAGAGGCCCTGGTTTAGAGGGTCCCGGGTTCGATTCCCGGCAGGGTCGGGGATTTTAAACTTCACAGGTTTAAATCCAATGGCCCAGGGCTGGGTATTTGTGCTGTCCCCAACACCTCTGCAATTGTCCGGCTCCATAGCTTTTGTCCTTTGATCACAGGTGTCCCGGGTTCGATTCCCGGCAGGGTCAGGAATTTTAACCATCATTGGTTAATTTCGCTGGCACGGGGGGCTGGGTGTATGAGTCGTCTTCATCATCATCATCATTTCATCCTCATCACGACGCACAGGTCGCCTACGGGCGTCAAATCAAAAGACCTGCACCTGGCGAGCCGAACATGTCTTCGGACACTCCCGGCACTAAAAGCTATACGGCATTTCATTTCATCTCTGCAATTCACACATAATACTATAACACCACAATAACACGCAGTTACCTACACATGGCAGATGCCGCCCACCCCCATCGGAGGGTCTGCCTTACAAGGGCTGCACCTGACAAGAAATAACCACACGGAACTATTATTATAATCCAAAACTCATCCTGAACAAATGTTGTTTCAATCATCAGTCCATAGACTGGTTTGATGCAGCCTTCCATGCCACCCTCTCCTGTGCTAATCTTTTCATTTATCGTCGCCATAAGACCTATCTGTGTCGGTGCGACGTAAAGCAACTAGAAAAAAAAAACTTTTCATTTCTATGCAATTGCTACATCCTAGCTTACATCTATTCTAATCTGCTTGTCATATTCATACCTTGGTCTTCTTACCCACTACGATTCCCTCAATTTCTATCTTTTCTTCTAGTCAAATTTTGTCAAATCGATCTTCTCTCACTAATTCGATTCAGTATTTCATTATTCGTGATTCGATCTATCCATCTCACCTTCAGCACTCTTCTGAAACACCACATTTCAAAAGCTTCAATTCTCCAGCTTTCTGAGCTAGTTATTGTTCGTGTTTCACTTCCATACAATGTCACGCTCCACACGAGAATCTTCACACACCTTGCTAGTTCCTATATCAATGTTCGAAGTGAGCAAATTTCTTTTCTTCCTTACTTGTGCTGGTCTGCATTTGATGTCCTACTTAATTCTGCCATCCTTAGTTATTTTACTACCCAAGTAACAATAATCATCTGCTTCCTTTAAGACTTCATTTCCTAATCTAGTATTTCCTGCAACACCTGACTTCGTTCGACTGCACTCCATTACTTTTGTTTGGAACTTATTTATTTTCATCTTATACTCCTTCCCCATGACTCTGTCTATACCATTCAGCAATTTCTCCAGGTCTGCATACTCAGATATAATAACAAGGTCGCTGGCAAATTCCAAGGTTTTGATTTCCTTTCCTTGGATTGCAATTCCCTTTCCAAATTCCTCTCTGATATCCTCTACGGCCTGTTCTATTCAAAAATTGAAAAGGAAGGAGGACAAAATGCAGCCTTGCCTCACTCCTTTCTGGATTGCTGCTTCTTTTTCAAAACCCTAGATTCTGTTCACTCCAGACTGATTTTCATACAGATTGTAGATAATTCTTCGTTCTCGGTATCTGATCTCGATCACCTTCTGAATCTCAAATGGATTGCTTTTTCTTTTTTGCTAGTGGCTTTACGTCGCACCGACATAGATAGGTCTATTGGCGACGATAGGATAGGAAAGGCCTAGGAGTTGGAAGGAAGTGGCCGTGGCCTTAATTAAGGTACAGCCCCAGCATTTGCCTGGTGTGAAAATGGGAAACCACGGAAACCATCTTCAGGGCTGCCGACAGTGGGATTCGAACCCACTATCTCCCGGACGCAAGCTCACAGCCTCGCGCTCCTAACCGCACGGACAACTCGCCCGGTGAAATAGTTTGGCCGATCACCATTTTCGAATGCATTTCCTAAATCTACGAATGCCATGCACGTGGGCTTGTCCTTCTTAATTCGGTCCTCTTAGATCCGACTTAAAGTCGGGATTGCTTCACATGTTGTTATATTTTTTCTGAAGCCAAACTATCTTCTCCGAAGTACACATTTTTTGCAGTAATAAGTAAGGGAACAGGAGTGATTCTGTCGAAGTATTTCATTGATCAATGACCACGCAAGGTGTTCACTGGCATTTTAGAAGCGAGGGTAAGATCAGTGGTTGAGAGTAAGTTGGACGAAAACCAGTATGGTTTCAGACCACAGATAGGCTGACAGCATCAGATATTTAGTATGCGCCAAGTAACCGAAAAATGCATTTTCACACCAGGCAAATGCTGGGTCGGTACCTTGGCCCCGGACGCTTTCTTCTCACTCCTAGCCCTTTCCTATCCCATCGTCGCCATAAGAACTATCTATATCGGTGCGACGTAAGAATTTGTAGGCCTAATTTAAAGAAACTAAAAATGCTACGAGAAGAATAGACAGTTATGTTTATGTAGGTCTAGAAATGAAATGAAATGGAATGGCGTGTGGTTTTTAGTGCCGGGAGTGTCCGAGGACATGTTCGGCTTGCTAAGTGCAGGTCTTTTGATTTGACTCCCGTAGGCGACCTGCGCGTCGTGATGAGTATGAAATGGTTAGCGTGCTGGTCTTTGGGCACAGGGGTCCCGGGTTCGATTCCAGGCAGCGTCGAGAATTTTAACCATAATTGGTTAATTCCCCTGGCAGGGGGACTGGGTGTATGTGCCGACTTCATCGTAATTTCACCCTCATCACGATGCGCAGGTCACCTAAGGACGTCAAATCAAAAGACCTGCACCAGGCCTCTCCGGAGGCCACACGCCATTATTATTATTATTATTATTATTATTATTATTATTATTATTATTATTATTATTATTATTATTATTATTATTATTATTATTATTATTATTATTTGCGTATGGCCCTGTTGGATCACGCATTACATTTATGATTCACCTTTTTAACAGACCATATTGCTTTCATTCTTTCACTGTGTGCCTGTTTCCTTTCTTCTGACCACTTAGTCCCCGATCTTTTAGGGACTTCATTCTCTGGCTTTACTACGCAACTATTTATCTTGTGACGGTAAATGTTTCTGTTCAGTATTTCTGATGGTTCTATCTGGGCCTTTTCCAGATCATTTTTAACACCTTGTATCCATGGTACGTTTTTCAGTATACGTTAAAATCTTGTGGGTTAGCCTTGAAGACGACAGTCTGTGAACGTGTCCATAGAATTTCAATCTTCGTTTCCTGACGTCTGCGGCAAGGTTGGACAGTCTTTCCGTAGCTTGCATGATTTGAATCTATACACTTCTTCTTTTTTTCTCTGTGCCCAGAATTTTCCTCAAGATCTTCCTTTCGACCTTCAAAATGTTGTCCAGGTCTGCTTTATTATTAAGTACCAAGATTTCACTTACATACAGCACTTCAGGTTTAATCACCGTATTATACTGTTTGATTTTTGTATGTATGGACGTGCATTTCTTGTTGTAGATGTCACGGATTCTCCAATATGCTCTTTTGAGTTTTTGTAATCGAACTTTCTGTGCTTCCTTTTCCAACCCTGTTGGTTCTAGGATCTCACCGAGATGTTTAAAGTATGGAACTCGTTTGATCTGCCCATATTTTGTTTGTAATGCCTGAATGTCGAATTTAGTGCAAATAAACTTGGTTTTCTCGAATGAGATTTGTAGTCCAGTTTTCTCAGCGCATTCCTTGAGGACTTCAATCTGCTTGATCGCTGAAATATCACTGTCTGTTAGTATCGCTAGGTCGTCTGCGAAAGCTAAACAACTGATCTTTATGTCATCGTTGTTTCGGCCAAGTTGAATGGGTTTCCAGTGCTTCTGAACTTTCAATTCCTTCTCCCATTCTCGAATGACTTTGTCTAGAACAAGGTTGAAAAGCAGTGGTGACAATCCGTCACCCTGTCGCACGCCGGTCTTAATTGCAAAGGGCTCCGATACTTCCCCCATGAATTTCACTTTTGACTTCATGTCCGTGAGTGTTTCCGTGATGAGTCTTAATGTCTTTGGGTCAAGCCCTTGTTCTTCTAAAATGTTAAAAAGAGACTGTCTATCGACCGAATCGTACGCTTTCTTGAAGTCGACGAAACTACAAATAATCATAGAACTTCGGGTTGCTCTATATTTCAATATCGTCTTCAAATTAAAAATTTGTTCAACACAGGACCGCCCTGGTCGCAAACCGGCTTGTAATTCTCCGATTTTGTGTTCAAGCTGTTCTTTTACTCTTTGAAGAAGACACACGGAGAGAATCTTGTAGGTGACTTGAACGAGAGAAATCCCTCTGTAGTTATTTACATCGGTTTGGTCACCGTCCTTGTGTACCGGATGGATAAGTGCACATTTCCATTCTTCAGGTAACTTTTCTTTTTTCCAGATGTCCATGATTATTAGTGTGAGCTCCTCAAGTGTATTTGGGTCTATATTCTTTAAGAGTTCTGCAACTATGCCGTCTTCTCCAGACGCCCTGTTATTTTTGAGTTATTATTATTATTAGTATTATTATTATTAATGCAACTTAATAAGGGTATATAACACTGTTAACGTCTAGAACAGAAAAAATACCATTTTAAAAACTACAATTTAGAGTTTGGGTGTAAATAATGCTCGTCTATGGAACCTTCTACCATCTGAAGTAAAACTCCTTCCTCTTCCTCACTTCCTCCACGCATTATAGAAGATGTATAGACCCTATATGAAAATAGAAACCCTTATGAGAGATATATAAATTAGAATTTCGAGAATGATGTGTGCAAGTACAGTTGAATGTGGGCGAATGTGTACGTGTGCGGGTGTGAGAGTGTTTGTGAATGAGTGGGTGTACAGCAGGGCCTCTCAAACGCCCAAAATCTCACGCGTGCAAATCGAGGCGCAAGAGCTCCGTGCACTGTGCATCGCTCCCGCTCGGCACGGCTCGGACCAACGCTTCGTCTCTGGGCTACTCGGCTAAGCTCGGCTCAACTCGGCTCAATTCGGCTCGGATTTGGAGCACTACGCAGCAAGTGAGGAAGAGGGAGACAGGGGGAGCGAGCGAGACAGGCGTGGGGAAAGAGAGAGACAGCGCTATTGCTCCAAATCGAGGAGTGGGGGGTCTGCACTCTGGTCAACCACGGGAAGTCGTCTTTTGCACCGTGCACAGTGCATGCGCCAGGGATGTGAGTGAGGGTTTGAATGACTGGATCTTCTTACTCTAAAATGTATAGCATAAATCAAAATTGTTATTACTTTAAGAGTGCAATGCTTGGAGTGTAAATATATATATTTAAAAATTGTCTACACATATGTAAATATTCGGTGGGGATTGAGGCATTTCCGTGTATGTGGCGCTTGCCTTTTCTTTGTACATGTAAAATTTAAGGAAAATAAATAAATAAATAAATAAATAAATAAATAAATAAATAAATAAATAAATAAATAAATAAATAAATAAATAAATAAATAAATAAATAAATAAATAAATATTTATTTTTGCTATTTGCTTTACGTCGCACCGACACAGATATGTTTTATGGCGACGGTGGGATAGGGAAGGCCTAGGAATGGGAAGGAAGCGGCCGTGGCCTTAATTAAGGTACAGCCCCAGTATTTGCCTGGTGTGAAAATGGGAAACCACGGAAAACCAGGGCTGCCGACAGTGGGGTTTGAACCCATTATCTCCCGATTACTGGATACTGGCCGCACTTAAGCGACTGCAGCTATCGAGCTCGGTAATAAATAAACAAATAAATAAATAAATTAATAATCTCTTATACCAAGATCCACTTTATTTCTAATATCATAAGTACTCCACCACATCTTCTGACTACCCACGGTAGAATCTTGAAAGTGAGAAGATTCAAATACCTTGGTGAATGAGTTGAATCTAACAATTCTGAGAAGTTCGACATCTTAACACGTGTCAATAATTTTGAAACAGGCTTCCGACTCACTCAAAATATATGTAACAAAAGGTCTATCTCTCGAAATGCAAAACGTATACATTATCAAACTGTAATTAGACCTGGAGCATTTTATGCAGCAGAATGTTTAAACACTTCGAACACACAGCCTGCTAGAAAACTGGCAATTAAGGAAAGGGGGATTATCCGAAAAATTCTCGGTCCCAACGTCAAAGATGGTTTAGAGACTTCGGAACAACTTAAAAATTCTCATCTACATCGAAAGGTATTTGGCGTAATACGGGAAAGAAGGGTAACTTTTTACGCTCCCCTCTTCAGATTGCCAGCTGAAGGAATTTGTAATCGCTTGTTATTTTGCTTAAGAAGTCTTAAAACGATTCCTGCTTGGCTGGTGGAGATCGATACGGATCTTTTAAAGTATGGAATCATAGAAACAGACATTCAACTCCGAGCATCACTCAAATACAATCTTAGACAGGTTCATCAAGAAGAAGTAAGTCAACTCGAGTGAAGCATGTCCGTTCTGCAGAAAGCACTCTCCGAAAGGATGAAAACCTGGTGGGCCCGCAAGAAGACAAACAGTTGAGATCTCGCGGTCCTCAGTGGCCCTAACGATGAATAATAATAATCATCATCATAGGTTGTTCTGCCATCCGGCAGGTCCAGTCATGGCTGTGGCCTCCATATCTGTCGATCTTGTGCCCTTTCCTTCACTTCTGCATAATCTTCCTTTTTTTTTTCTAATGCTGTCTGATAACTGATATCGTCTCCTTACCCTTCCTCGGTTTCCTTTTATCATCCCTTCCATTGCTACTCGTAGTAAGGTATTATGTTTTAGATTACGCCCTATCCATTTTTTTATTTTTTATTTTTATTTCGGTCAGCATGCTCCACACTTCTCCCACTCTCTTCAGAACTTGATATTCTATCTTCCCAGCTTACTAGTTTAATTCTTCTCCTAATCCACATCTTAAATCACTTTATTCTTCTCTGTTCTTCGTTCCTTAAAGTCCATGTTTCAGCGCCACATAGAGGCTATACTCCATGCGTAACACCCTGCAAGTCTCTTCCTCAGATCTTTCTCTAGCGGGCCACAAAACAGTTTTCCCTTCTTGTTGAAACATTCCTTAACTAAGGCAATTCGAGCTTTTATGTCTGTTATAGAATGAAGGACTTCAGTAACGATACTTCCAAGATACTTAAACTAATTCACCCCTTCAATAATTTCTCCCCCTGTCTTTATTGTCGCTTTTTTCGCCTTTACCTCCAAGTATCATGCATTTAGTTTTCTATTTGTTTATGCTCACTCCATACTCTTCACACTTTTTGTTTAATTCTCTCAGCATTTCGCGGAGGTCCTTCACATTTTCAGGTATTACTGCCATATCATCAGCAAATTTTATGCATTCAATTCTCTTATCTCCAATGTTGACATCTCTTTTATCATCCAAACACTCAGAAATAATTTTCTCCAAGTAAATATTAAACAAAGTTGGTGATAAGCAGCAACCTGTCTAACACCTCTCCACAGTCTGATTTCTTCTGTTAATTCTCCTCTTAATAATAATAATAATAATAATAATAATAATAATAATAATAATAATAATAATAATAATAATAATAATAATAATAATAATAATAATAATAATAATAATAATAATGTAGCAGTTACTTTGTCACAGTTACATTCTGTCACTGTCACTGTTACAAATGTAACAACGACAAAAAATAACAGGTTACCGAATAATGACAACAGAATACAGTAACTGAGAGGTGGGAACTGTCTTATAGTAGCAGCTTGCAGACACAGAATGTGACCTTCAGAGTTCAGATAGTGCTAATAGTCTTCCAAGTGAGAGCGGTTTCGTGGGTGATTGCCTTAAGTCAAATACACTATAGTGTATAATATACTCTATTGATGCCTTTGCTGGCAGGACCTAGTGTTTACAGCGCACTATGTCTTCTGGCATAGGCTAGAGCAATTTCGTTACTTTCATATATATGTCTCTGTCTTATCCGTGGCTTTGACAATATGAAAGTGACAGGTAGGAGCGTTGCTAGTAATGCCATTCTTTCTGCAGCCAGTCCCTGCTATGAATGGTGTGAAAATGTTGCTCATAGGGTCGGTTGGTGTATGCATTTCAGTGGGCTTGGCAGACTGATATGTAATAGCAACTCTGGCTCGGTGAGGAAAGCAACGGGAAACTACCTCACTCCTCATTTCCCTAGTACGCCTCCTCAGTGATGCCTAGACCATCTATGACAGCTGATGGCAGAGCTATTGAGAATTCCACCAGCGGCATCGCTGACGGACTGAACATACATACACATACTCTATAGTGTATATGTTTAAATTGCTGCTGTCATCTGGTAGGGGCTGCCTGATCTAGGCGGTAAAGGCGTGCTCGGCTCGCCCGGAAGGACGTGGGTTCGAATCCCCGTCAGGAAGTCGTAAAATTTAAGAAACGAGATATCCACTTCCGGAGGTGCATATGGCCCTGAGGTTCACTTAGCCTACTCCAAAAATGAGTACCAGGTTAATTCCTGGGGGCAAAGGCGGTCGGGCGTAGAGCTAACCACTCTACCCCATCACGTTAACAGTGGTGGAAACCTTTGCCTTCCACTCCTCCAAGGGCCTTCACGGCCTGTACGGAGGTGACTGTCTTTGTCTTTGCTATCATCTGGTAACTAAAGTCTAAACTATTATAACATATGACTGCTCAGGGGTAATCGTTGACTCAGACATCGCACAGGGCTGCATACATTATAATATTATTACAAGTTTTTCCCCCGCATAATTTTTCTTGTACCATAAATAAATTAGTATGCTAACTTTCCATATTGGTATTTTACTTAATCGATACTCTTGTACCGATTTTTGTCGAGGTTTGGCAGGCAGATGTTTTCTTGCCTTCTATCCTTGATCGGGGCATTGTCAAACTCACTCGTCTAGATTTCAGAAAATACGCTCTGTTGTCTTCTCATTTCATCCGTTGTCTGCCTCTAGTTAACTTTATATCAATAAGGAATGTGTGTTTTGCTGCACCTACTTTCAACAGTGTAGTGATGCGTGCGCGCATGTGTGAGTGAATAAATGGGACTTCGCAATACAGCTGTAAGGAGACAAGCTTGAAGCTGTGACCAATAAAAGGTGAGTAACGTTGGACATTATTTTTAACTGTTACTTTTCACAGTTAATTTATTGTAGCAGTTACACAAAAATAACCGTTTGACATACTTCTGCTTTGCGTAGTGGAGCTTACCAACTTCGGAAATCATATCATCCAAGAAAGGAAATATTTATTCTTGAACATCCCTTGTAATAGCCGGGCAGTGTCATGATCCTGTCACTGAAATGAAGTACCGACGCTGCGTAGATTGGCACAATAAGATGCGTCATATTCACGATATACGTAAACAGATCTCAAATTTCTCGCACTTGTCCATCCCATCTCGGTGACGTTATGCTGTAACATCCGAGACAGTTGTTGACAAGTCTGGAACAAACATATTGCAGTTGCTACGGAAAACAAGTACAGTATAGTCTAGACGCTTTCCTGTGGTCAGTGGCGCAGGGGGAAAGGGGACTCGTCAGGCAGAAGCCCCTTCTATTCTCATAGAAATACACTGGCCGGCAAAAAAAGTGGATCACTTTGAAAAAAATTGTTTCAATGGATATAGTGTTAGTCCAGTGTCCTAAATAAATAATAATAATACTGATAATACTAATCAAACATTATGTTACCTTCACGTTTAACACTAAATTCACTTTCAAAATTTATCTGACATTCACTTTATTATGACATTTTATCGTTTCTGTAATTCCTGTAATTTTTACTCATTTGCATGTCTTTCACTGTATTTAAGTTAACTCCAATTTTAACACTTTCACTGATTTACACTGTCAGAAAATGTTTTATCAAACCACTAGAGACATTAAAATCTGGTGTTTCCGCCTCTGACAGTGATGACCTCCTGGAGGCGTTGTGGTACACTGCGCACTAGATTCCTAATTGTTTCCTGAGGAATACTGTTCCATTCTGTCACCAATCGTGCCCTCAGTTCAGCCAGAGTCTCGATATTCTGAGACCGAAGTCTTCTCCCAATCATATCCCATACGTGCTCTATGGGATTTAGGTCAGGACTCCTTGCTGGCCAGTCTAGAGTTTGAATTCCAACTTCTTCTAGGTAACGGGTGACGATACGGGCGACGTGCGGGCGAGCATTGTCGTGCATTAAAATGAAATTGTCGCCCGTAAATTGTGCAAATGGGACAACATGATCCTGCATAACTTATTCCACATAGCGGTGAGCAGTGAGAGAACCGCCATCAAGAATCACAAGCTCGGTACGGGATTCAAAGTTTATGCCACCCCACACCATCCCAGAGCCTCCCCCAAATGGTGTCCTTTGGGAGAGAGTTACGGGTGAGAATCGCTCTCCAGGCCTCCTCCACACTCTTTCCCGCCCATCTGGAGATCTCAGACAGAAGCGGCTCTCATCTGTAAAAAGCACCATGCTCCAGTCCTGAATGGTCCAGTTTCGATGCTGCATCGCGAACTCCAGTCGTCTTCTCCGATGCTGCCCCGTTAATAGTGGCCCCGTAGCGGGCCTTCTTGAAGTAAGGTTAGCCTCCTGGAGCCTTCGTCTTACGGTTCTCTCACTCACACGGACATTTCTTGTAGCCTCTAGACGATTTCTCGCCTGAACCGCTGTTGTTCTTCGGTCTCTCAAGACTTGGAGGACAAGAAATCGTTCAACCCTGGCGTTCGTAATTCGTCGACGTCCAGATCCCGGCCTCCTTTCGCATGTTCCACGTTCACGATAACGTTGCACGGCCCGTTGTACACTTCCATAAGATGCTCCTACAGCATGGGCCGCATACCGAAGGCTGCGACCGTCTTCAACCAAGGCGATTACGCGTGCAACATTTACTCTACTTACAGGCATCTTGACTCATCAAGGATCGAACAAAAACTGATTTGGAACTCCCCAGAGTTTTTACAAAGAACATCTTATCACTGCAAATGTTTACAGTAACCTTAACGCTTGATTAGGGGGCGAGGAACCACGTTAAAAGGGACCGTCATAAAACCATAAAAACCGAACTCGATAGCTGCAGTCGCTTAAGTGCGGCCAGTATCCAGTATTCGGGAGATAGTAGGTTCGAACCCCACTGTCGGCAGCTCTGAAAATGGTTTTCCGTGGTTTCCCATTTTCACACCAGGCAAATGCTGGGGCTGTACCTTAATTAAGGCCACGGCCGCTTCCTTCCCATTCCTAGCCCTTCCTTGTCCCATCGTCGCCATAAGACGTGTCTGTGTCGGTGCGACGTAAAGCAACTAGCAAAAAAAAAAAAAAAAACCATAACAGTAGTATAATTGGACAGTTCGGCGGCCACCTCCACCTCAGGCTCCCAGTGGCCACCTCCACCTCCACCTCAGCCAGAGGCCTCCCAGTGGCCACCTCCACCTCCACCTCCACCTCAGCCAGTGGCCTCCCAGATGCCTCCTCCACCTCAGCCAGAGGCCTCTTCCAGTGCTGCCAACTTAACCTAACTAGCGCGAAATTTGAATTTGTAAACAAAGCCACGTGCTTTTTGACAGACAACAACGCACCGCTAACCTCAGTACTGCCATCTTGACGGGCCTAAACCTCAGTAGTGCCAACTTAACCTCACAAGCGCGAGGTAAACAAAGCCACGTGCTTTTTGACAGCCACGTGCTTTTTGACAGATTTGTAAACAAAGCCACGTGCTTTTTGACAGCTGTCATCGACAACAACGCATCGCAAACCTCAGTACTACCATCTTGACGGGCCTAAACCCCAGTAGTGCCAACTTAACCTAACTAGCATGAGGTAAACAAAGCCACGTGTTTTTTGACAGCCACGTGCTTTTTGACAGATTTGTAAACAAAGCCACGTGCTTTTTGACAGACAACAACGCATCGCTAACCTCAGTACTGCCATCTTGACGGGAATAAACCTCGGTGGTACCAACTTAACCTAACTAGCTCGAGATAAACAAAGCCACGTGCTTTTTGACAGCCACGTGCTTTTTTGACAGCTGTCATCCGCCATATTTAATCCATAGAGCACAGTGCTGCCCTCTTTAGCTACTTACCTTTGAAATGTGGTGGCGGATAATTTGAAAAAATGCTTTTTTGACAGCAGCCATCTTTGAGCGCCGTGCTACCCTCTATGTGGTGGCGGCAAATTGAAAAATTCTACATGCTCTTGTTTGGAAACAAACTCACGCGCTTTTTTGACAGCCGTCATCCGCCATCTTTAATCAACAGAGCACAGTGCTGTACTCTTTAGCTAGATACCTTTGAAATGTGGTGGCGGCAATTTGAAAAATTCTATGTGCTCTTGTTGGGAAACAAAGCCACGTGCTTTTTTGACAGCTGTCATCCGCCATCTTTAATCAATAGAGCACTGTGCTGCTATCATGCGGGCAATTTCGTTAGCTGTCATCCGCCATCTTTAATCCAGAGAGAACAGTGCTGCACTCTATGTGGTGGCGGTAAATTCCATGTGCTTTACAAACCTATGTGCTTTTCTGACAGCTGTCATCCGCCATCTTTAATCCAGAGAGAACAGTGCTGCACTCTATGTGGTGGCGGCAAATTCCACGTGCTTTACAAACCTATGCGCTTTTCTGTCATCCACCATCTTTAATCTAGAGAGAACAGTGCTGCACTCTATGCGGTGGCGGCAAATTCTACGTGCTTTACAAACCTATGCGCTTTTCTGTCATCCACCATCTTTAATCTAGAGAGAACAGTGCTGCACTCTATGTGGTGGCGGCAAATTCTACGTGCTCTTATTTGGAAACAAATTCTACTCGCTCTTCAGCTGTCATCCACCATCTTTAATCAAGAGAGCACCGTGCTGCCCTCTTTGTAGTGGCGGATAATTTGAAAAAAATTCAGCAGCCATCTTTAATCCAGAGAGAACAGTGCTGCACTCTTTGTAGTGGCGGATAATTTGAAAAAAATTCAGCAGCCATCTTTAATCCAGAGAGAACAGTGCTGCCCTCTTTAGCTACTTACCTTTGAGGCGGTTAATTTGAAAAATTCTAGCTGCCATCTTTAATGAAAAGGGCATCGTGGTGCTATCTTGCGGGTAATATTTTACGTCACAGCTGTCATCCACCATCTTGCATTGCTAACCTTAGTGCTGCCCTCTTTAGCTACTTACCTTTGACAAGCTGTCACCCGCCATATTGCATCGCAAACCTCAGTGCTGCACTCTATGTGGTGGCGGATAACTTGAAAAAATATTTTTGACAAGCAGCCATCTTTAATCAACAGAGCACCGTGCTGACATCTTTAGCTACCGCCATCTTACATCGCTTACCTCGCTGCTGCACTCTATGTGGTGGCGGTAAATTCGAACAAGTTTAATCACGCATCGGGTAAGCTAGAGTAAGCACGTGCAGTTGTGATGACATCATCATACATGTTTAGACTTGTCCGTTTTCTTAAGAGTAAGTCGATGTAAAGGAATGTGGTAGCGGTAAATTCGAACGAGTTTAAACATGCATCGAGAAAGCTAGAGTAAGCACGTGCTGTTGTGATGACGTCATTGTGCATGTTTAGACCTGATCGTTTTTCGTAAGAGTAAGTCGGAGTAAAGCAATGCAATAAGTACAACATTTTTGAATGCGATCAAATATTTATTTACAAATGTACTACAACAGTGTTCGTTTTTTTGCTGCTGACAAGGTTGGTGTGCTTCTTAAGAACGTATGCTTCCGAAATGCCTCCTGCAACATTCAAATTAAACAAAGCATTTAGAAATATATTATACTAAGTATGTTATGCTTTACAGAGAAGATCATGTACTTCTTACCTTGCTGTTATTCCTTTTCGGAATCATCATCATCATCATGAAGTACTAGAGAAAGTTCATTCATACACTGTGTACAGTGTTCAATCCTCGGATTTGGTCCATCCCAATCATCATCACCATTTTCTCCTCGATGCTTGTAATGTCGCTCACAAGTTCTGCATAAAGCTACTTCGATTGACATCTTACTGTGTAGAGGAAGGATGTCCCAAAAATTATGTACGTAAGAGGCAGCGTACGTATATAAAAATCCTGGTGGTAAGTATTGAATAAGATGTTTCGGCATCGACGATCTACGTTTATAGAACATCTTAATAGCCTCACTCACTCGTGAAACATAAATAAGATGTTGCGTATGAGCATGCAAACAGCATGCACATTTACAGTTTTGTTCCATAGCGTACGATGTCGAAGCACACACTAATGAAAATGATAAAGATCTATTCTTATTTATAGTCTCGTAACAATATTCGTTAGCGGATGGTAAGTAACATCACTCATATGAATAATAAGACAATAGGCTGCTGTGTTAGCAGGAATGTTTTCAGATGTTTCAAATTCTAAACGAATATCAACTGGAGATTCTTTTATAGATTCTTCATGATAAGAGCAGTCTATAACTACAATCGGTGCTTTATTTTTAAATTCTTGAGGTGTAAATAGCGGACGATCTTCTTTCTGATAATACGATGATTGAAATTTACAAAACATGTCATAGAGCATCCCAAACTTATTTTTCTCAAAGTTAATGTCGATGTTTTCGTAGGGATACGTAATTCCATTGAGATATAGTCTAACGTGTCTTAATATGCAGTGATCAAACAGTGAGCTATCTTTTTCGTGATTGAATTTACGATTAGTTTGAAATCCAAAAATAATGTACAAGGGCTTCTCAGTAAAACGTGATGTTTTAACTGCCCAGCTATGCTTGTTTGTAGGTGGTAACACAGGATATTCATGCAGCTCCCAACTTCTAAAACGTATAGGTAATGGTGTATCATTTTCTACAATCTTGAGCAATCGAAGTATTTCACGATCAGATAAGGTTACATGTGGGATCCGCCACAGTATACGATGCAGTGTTATTTTCGATTCTACAGGTGTTTCTACTGCTCTAAGAGAATTGTAATCACTTCGATCACGGATTAGAATAAGCTCTTGTTTTACGTTGATTATAATACGTGTAAAGTCTTCTGCGAATCCAAAAATATGTTTCAGTGATAACATACCCGTAAAAGTTCCATCCTCATTAATCATCCAGTTGTTAGTAGCTTTTGGACACCATCCAGCCATCCGCAAAAGATTACTTTCTTCATCACAGAAAGAAGGGTAGAGTTTCATTGCGCTTGTAATACCAACATTCTTCGTTCGATCTATTTCAACATTATTTACTTCATATCGCGCTTCAGAAAAGAGAAAAGCTAGAGCATGGTTGTTTAGTTGTGAAGTGCTTGGTCCACTTCCATCAGACTTTTCTAATCGTCCTTCAATATAGAGGTAGCTTTCGTGTGGTAAGGTGTAAACATCTTGTTGATTAATAATAAAATGAATTTCATCATTGTTATTTAATCCAAACGTAAAAGGTTGATAGGAATGAAGCTCACTTCGTACTACACTTTCACGACTTTCTACTGTATTCGTAATGTCTAGCATTTCTTACATTCTGTTGTAGTAGTGTATATCCTAAATCTTGGAGTATCTGCTTATGGGTATCTGTTAACTCGATGAGTCTCTGCACACATGTAGTATGCCTTCGGAATGTACACCGTGTTTTATAGATGGTTTTCATACTGGTTTAAGATGTAGTTTGTAAGCTACGTACGCGTGCTGATCTAAATGAATAAGCTGATTATGTTTATTTACAAGTCTAAGAGTAATGTTGCTAATGTGTTTTACAGACACAGGATGATAAAGAACTACTGCTGGTTTCTCACAAATAGTATATCCACGTTCCTCTGTAACAATAAAGTCGTGCAGGACGTGCGAAGGTTGTAGATTACTATTCAAGTCTGTAATAATATTACAAGTAATGTTCACATTATAATCATCGAAGAGTTTTATAGGTTGATCAGACTCGTAACGTACGCTCGGTAGGAGCTCCCTCGATGAAAATCCAAGCAGTGGACCAATCGAATCAGGTTGTGATTTGAAGTCAATCTTAAATGATGATTCAATAACACATTTGTGCGTAATGTTGCTTATAGTGATTGAGAACTTGTAATTATGATTACTAAAACTATCTTCCCCAAACTGATCAATTAACGTACTTTCAATATAGTCGTGAATATTATCTACTGTATAACTACCTGAGGGTAGTGTTAGCACATACTCATCGTAATAGAACTTGTTTAAACCATCACGCACATTATAGATTTTATTGTAGCTTTCAAACGATACTAGTCCAAGACTATGCGGCTGATAACCAAGTTCGATTGGTGGATTAAAATAGATGGTTGTTTCAGGTCCTTCTCCACGTACAGCAAACGTTCTTTCACTGTTCGTCATCACGTAGACACTAATACACTTTCTCTACTGTCTGGGTTTGATATAAGAACATAAGACATAATCGTCCGCACATGCGTGTATTAAAGTTTTGCACACGGTTTTTATTGTAAACAATGTCTGCACTGCTTCCGAAATAACGTATGAGCTCAAAAGGAGGAGGTAAATCTCCATAGCTATCAAAATACCATACTTTAGATTTACGTTTTACATAAGCAACGTAATGAGTTCCAGGTCCACGACTGTCGTCCAAGTTAATTACGGCACTTTCACGTTCACGTGGACGTGCTGGTAGTTGATCACGCATATACACTCCTCGAAAATAATGAATTCCTAGTTGTTTAGCAAACGTAAAAACTTTATCATGCGTTAGAGCTCGATATGGCAGTGCATTCAGTAGACGTTTTTTGGAGAAATGTAGATACCAACGCAATTGCCTCCATCGTCTTGTTATGACGTTCACTCTCTTTCAACTGTTGTTTCGCTTCTTCTACAGCTTTGACAGTTCTCGCTACAGCACTAGCACCACCTAGCAATGACCCTAAAGCTGCTAAGCCAGCAAACAGCGCAGGAAGAAATCCTCCTCGTTTTGGTATAGGAATAATTCGCGCACGTTTACTAAATATTGCTCTGCACTTTGGAGAAATTCTCGCTCTTGCTGCGCGTAACGCCTTAGTAATAGCTACACGAGGATTGTATTCCCCTCGAATAGCTTTTTGCGCAGCCTTTATAACATCTTTCCATCCAACAGTTTTTACTTTCTTCTTCTTCTTCATGTCGTTTGGATATCGTTGTTTCACCATGCTGGACACGACTTTACTAGTCAAGAGCAAATCATAAACTAACCGTTGCCTCTTGTTTCGTTTAATATATATATTACTATTACGTACTTTATGATTCAGTTATCATGAAGATTATAAAGCAGCAAGACACGCTACCTGTTACCGACATTGTACCACATCTCTTACCTAGTTCTAGTACAACTACAAGAAAACGTCATGGAACGTTGTTTCCTTTTACTGTTCGATGTATTATATCAGGTCCGTCGGGATGCGGTAAAACAAATCTTTTACTCACACTTATTACTTCTGTAAATGGTATACGCTTCGAGAATATTTACGTTTTCGCAAAGTCACTCTATCAGCCGCTATATACTATTCTACAAACTGTAATGCACGATCTAGTTAAAGATGGAATAAGATATTTTAAATTTAATTCACATGAGCAAGTACCATCACCAGACGATGTGCTTCCTAATTCTCTAATGATCTTTGATGATGTCGCAACAGAACAGCAAAACGTTATTCGTGCATTCTTTAGTATGGGTCGACATAAATATGTTGATTGCATCTATTTGTGCCAAACCTATTCTCGTGTGCCCAAGCAGTTGATACGCGACAACGCAAATGTTATTGTGCTTTTTCGGCAAGATGAGCGCAACATGCGACATGTGTATAACGATCATGTTAACACTGATATGACATTCGATGACTTTAAACGTATGTGTGCTAAATGTTGGTCATTACACCGTTACAGCTTTTTTAGTTATTGATAAAGAAAGTGATGTACAGCATGGACGATATCGCATGGGTTTCGATCATTTTATATGCATTAACACAGAATTACAGTAACTACTTGATTAAAAACCACCATCATGTTAACATCTAGCAAGGAGATCACAAAACATATCATCCAAGCTCGAAACAATATTCGACGGAAATTTAAAGAGCTTAAACGTATTCAAGCAGACACGGATTTATTTTTAAAAACACAACTAAGTACACCACTCAAAGAAATTTTTAATTCTACTTCATTACCGCAGTCTACTTCAAGTTTTGCTTCTATGCAAACATCATATCATAAAGAGAAGCATGAAGAAGAAAAGCATGAAGAAGATACGGAAGAGAAGAAGCAGGATGTAGATCAAGAAGAGGAAGATAAGGAAGAAGAAGAAGAAGAACTTAATGATGCATCACCATCTAAGCGTGTTGAGTTTTTAACTACAGATGTTATTGCAGAAACACCTACTACATCGACGCAAAATCTACCATCTTTGTCTGAGGTTATGATTACACCAGAGTATCGCAATCAGTTTAGAACTTTTATTCAAGATACCTATGGATCTCTCTTTGCACCTTATATAGAAAAACTTTTTACAGGACAAACTGACACTACCTATGGTATTCGCTACGAAGATGACTGTTTCCGGATAGGAAATTCAAATGTTAAGATTAATAGCAACAAACTCATTGTAAAAGGTGTTACCTATAAACCTACGAAAGGACTCTTAGAACTTCTTTTCTCACGAATACCTGACAAGGATATAATTTTACAAGATGATCTTAAAAAGTATAAAGCAATACTTTTTGCTACCGATGCAACACGACGTAATTACAAGAGAACAGAAGCTGTAAATGCGAATAAGAGTTACAAGTATCGTGAGTTTATTTCTAAGCTGTTTCCGACTGCACGTAGTCTAGACGTTATCTACAAGCCTTTGTTGCCGTATGTGGATGTAAGATACTGGAATGACCCAAACTTACTCGTTGAACGATTACAACTTTTAAGAGCATCGCAAGAGGCTGGTCACACTGGTCACGGATCAGAAATTCTAGAAATAGAAAGAGAACTACGTTATGCCGGTATTATTTTGTAATGGCTCGTCAAGAGAAGATCTCACCTGTAAAGGTAAACATCGCACATGAGTTACATAAACCAGCACGTCGCACCTACTGTCGCAGACGCGTTATTACACGAGGAAAAGATGATCTCTGGCAAGCAGACTTAGTAGAAATGATTCCATATGCTTCTAGTAATAAGGGCTATAAGTATCTACTTACTGTTATCGATGTGTACTCAAAGTTTGCTTTTGCACAACCCGTGCGTTCTAAAACAGCAGCTCAAGTTAAAGAAGCATTTAAACATATTGTTGAAGAATCGAAACGCTGCCCAAGGCTTCTTCAAACTGATCAAGGTAAAGAGTTTTACAACAAGGATTTTTCTTCTTACCTCAAATTACTTGGCATTCAACACTACTCTACGTTCAGTAATCTCAAGGCAAGTGTTGTAGAACGCTTTAATCGTACACTCAAAACAATGATGTGGCGAGAATTTACAGCGCAAGGTTCATATCGTTGGATTGATCTGCTACCTAGACTTTTATCTACCTACAACGATACACCTCATCGCACTATCGGAACAAAGCCACGTCTTGTTACAAAGAATACACCTCGTCTAGATGCTATTCATCTTGTAATCAAAACAGCTGATCCACGTCGCTATCGCTTTAAAGAAGGTGATTTCGTTCGCATCAGCAAACACAAGTCTATCTTTGCAAAAGGATACACACCTAACTGGAGCACTGAAATTTTTCAAATCAGAAGTGTTAAGCTTACTAATCCAGTTACGTATTTACTTCGCGATCTCAGTGGACAGCCTATTGAAGGAGGATTCTACATCGAAGAACTGCAGAAAACAAAATATCCTGATCACTATTTAGTTGAACGTGTTATTCGACGTCGTGGTAATAAACTGTATGTTAAATGGCTTGGTTTTAATAACAGCTTTAATTCATGGATTAATAAAGAGGATGTACTTTAAATCTTATGTGTGTTTTCTTTTAATCCTCTACGTTTCCTTTCTTCTAAGTCACTAGGACATGCTGTAGGATTAAACAACACCTGTAATATGTTTTGACAATTCATATTTATTTTAGACTATATACATACATTTTTATCCTTTGTTCATGTTACGGTCTTTGTCACTCAGTTTTTCGTTTTATTGCACCAACAACGACAAGTGCTGCTATATTCTTCTGAGCAGCTAAAGCACTAGGTAATAACACACAGCATAACTTTACGAAGCAGATTTTAACAGCTACACTCTATGCAGGCAGCATGTAACTACGTATCAGGCGAACGTGTTCTAGGGCCGCAGGGGAGATGAAGCACGAAGAAAAGAAGATCAATCACTCTATTGATGAGTCCACGCCCAACATGCTTCCTCATCTTTCTCCCAGCACGTTTCTTCACCTTTTCCTTGTTTACTCTCTCCACAGCCATGATAAGTGTTTATAAGCGAAGACAACTCGTTAGTTTTAGGTCCGTGATACAGTTTAATTAGTTGACATGTACGGCACTGTCTCACAGAAGGTCTTCTAACTAAACTCACGTGTTCATGATGTAAACTACACGTTTGAAGCTCTGACAAAACAGGATCTTGAGTCCACTCACGAGGCACCTTATCCCAAATCTTCTTTACAGCATTCGCAGCTACATTGACCAAAAATGCCTTTGGTAATGCATTTAACTCTTCTTCAGTAAAAGTGTTTAGTTTCTTTTTGCATGCATAAAACTTTAGATCGCCTTTTCAACTGCGTTACACTTAGTATCTGTTAGAAATGACATGATGTCTTTACTCTACAAATGTTTCTTTTACACTAAGGTTATTTCGACACTGCACTTTACATATGTTGTTCACTTCCCGGCATGCACTGCGACACAACCAATCAAAGAGCATGCATACATGTTGTAAAGACTGTTTAGTTGTTTCTCTACTATGCTCTTTCGGAAGAGTTTTAAATGATGGGCACCCCAATTCATGCATGTCGATAACTTCACATGATGATGGTAGAAAATCACGCAACCATTCTTTCTTTTCACAACCCTTTAAAAGAACAAGATCTGCTCTTGACAAATGTGCATTCATCATTAAAGGTAGAAAACGATAAGGTATTCCTTTTTCTTCCCACTTCAAACCTAAATTGTTTTCAATCCACTGAGTCTGCTTTTTATCTTCATCTGTTTGCAAACAGTAAGGGAACGGTGGACTAAATACTAAACTAACAAGTTTTGGTGCCCACAACACACAGCAATCTAACACAGCCACCTCTTTAAACACAAACTTGTTTCCGTTTACTTTAAAGCCTTGCACATCAACTATTAATGTTTTCGTCATGTTTGCACTCTACACTCTATCACTGTTTCCCCAAGACTAAAGCTTTTAGTCAACGAACGGGTTTAAACATGCATGATAACGTCATCACTGCAGCACGTGCTTACTCTAGCTTTCCCGATGCGTGATTAAACTTGTTCGAATTTACCGCCACCACATAGAGTGCAGCAGCGAGGTAAGCGATGTAAGATGGCGGTAGCTAAAGATGTCAGCACGGTGCTCTGTTGATTAAAGATGGCTGCTTGTCAAAAATATTTTTTCAAGTTATCCGCCACCACATAGAGTGCAGCACTGAGGTTTGCGATGCAATATGGCGGGTGACAGCTTGTCAAAGGTAAGTAGCTAAAGAGGGCAGCACTAAGGTTAGCAATGCAAGATGGTGGATGACAGCTGTGACGTAAAATATTACCCGCAAGATAGCACCACGATGCCCTTTTCATTAAAGATGGCAGCTAGAATTTTTCAAATTAACCGCCTCAAAGGTAAGTAGCTAAAGAGGGCAGCACTGTTCTCTCTGGATTAAAGATGGCTGCTGAATTTTTTTCAAATTATCCGCCACTACAAAGAGTGCAGCACTGTTCTCTCTGGATTAAAGATGGCTGCTGAATTTTTTTCAAATTATCCGCCACTACAAAGAGGGCAGCACGGTGCTCTCTTGATTAAAGATGGTGGATGACAGCTGAAGAGCGAGTAGAATTTGTTTCCAAATAAGAGCACGTAGAATTTGCCGCCACCACATAGAGTGCAGCACTGTTCTCTCTAGATTAAAGATGGTGGATGACAGAAAAGCGCATAGGTTTGTAAAGCACGTAGAATTTGCCGCCACCGCATAGAGTGCAGCACTGTTCTCTCTAGATTAAAGATGGTGGATGACAGAAAAGCGCATAGGTTTGTAAAGCACGTGGAATTTGCCGCCACCACATAGAGTGCAGCACTGTTCTCTCTGGATTAAAGATGGCGGATGACAGCTGTCAGAAAAGCACATAGGTTTGTAAAGCACATGGAATTTACCGCCACCACATAGAGTGCAGCACTGTTCTCTCTGGATTAAAGATGGCGGATGACAGCTAACGAAATTGCCCGCATGATAGCAGCACAGTGCTCTATTGATTAAAGATGGCGGATGACAGCTGTCAAAAAAGCACGTGGCTTTGTTTCCCAACAAGAGCACATAGAATTTTTCAAATTGCCGCCACCACATTTCAAAGGTATCTAGCTAAAGAGTACAGCACTGTGCTCTGTTGATTAAAGATGGCGGATGACGGCTGTCAAAAAAGCGCGTGAGTTTGTTTCCAAACAAGAGCATGTAGAATTTTTCAATTTGCCGCCACCACATAGAGGGTAGCACGGCGCTCAAAGATGGCTGCTGTCAAAAAAGCATTTTTTCAAATTATCCGCCACCACATTTCAAAGGTAAGTAGCTAAAGAGGGCAGCACTGTGCTCTATGGATTAAATATGGCGGATGACAGCTGTCAAAAAAGCACGTGGCTGTCAAAAAGCACGTGGATTTGTTTATCTCGAGCTAGTGAGGTTAAGTTGGTAGCACTAAGGTTTAGGCCCGCCAAGATGGCAGCACTGCCGATGACAGGTGACGAAAGAGGGCAGCACAGCGCTCTGTAGTTTAAAGATGGCGGATGGCAGCTGTCAAAACAGCACGTGGCTGTCAAAAAGCACGTGGCTTTGTTTATCTCGAGCTAGTTAGGTTAAGTTGGTACCACCGAGGTTTATTCCCGTCAAGATGGCAGTACTGAGGTTAGCGATGCGTTGTTGTCTGTCAAAAAGCACGTGGCTTTGTTTACAAATCTGTCAAAAAGCACGTGGCTGTCAAAAAACACGTGGCTTTGTTTACCTCATGCTAGTTAGGTTAAGTTGGCACTACTGGGGTTTAGGCCCGTCAAGATGGTAGTACTGAGGTTTGCGATGCGTTGTTGTCGATGACAGCTGTCAAAAAGCACGTGGCTTTGTTTACAAATCTGTCAAAAAGCACGTGGCTGTCAAAAAGCACGTGGCTTTGTTTACCTCGCGCTTGTGAGGTTAAGTTGGCACTACTGAGGTTTAGGCCCGTCAAGATGGCAGTACTGAGGTTAGCGGTGCGTTGTTGTCTGTCAAAAAGCACGTGGCTTTGTTTACAAATTCAAATTTCGCGCTAGTTAGGTTAAGTTGGCAGCACTGGAAGAGGCCTCTGGCTGAGGTGGAGGAGGCATCTGGGAGGCCACTGGCTGAGGTGGAGGTGGAGGTGGAGGTGGCCACTGGGAGGCCTCTGGCTGAGGTGGAGGTGGAGGTGGCCACTGGGAGCCTGAGGTGGAGGTGGCCGCCGAACTGTCCAATTATACTACTCATAACAGTTAAAAGGGATCGTCATAAAAGCTAATGGCATGGAAAATTATCTCTAATAGTCGATCAATTCGGACCATATGCACCACACACTTACCAGAGAGTGCTGAAAACATTTATTTATAAAGAGGAACATCACAAAATGAAATATGTCCTTAAAAATTTGTTTTAGCGAACAGAAAATCAACATTTTCAAAGTGATCCACTTTTTTTGCCGGCCAGTGTATTATAATCAAATTTAAAATAGGGCCTCCGTGACTCAGTCGGCAGTGTGCCGGCCTCTCACCGCTGTGTTCCATGGTACAAATCCCGAGATTTGTGCTTGACAAATAGGGGGGAGGACAGGGTTTTCTCCGAAGTTCTCCGGTTTTCCCTATCATCTTTAATTCCAGTATCATATCATTTAATCTGTCAGTCATTAATCATTGCCCCAGAGGAGTGCGATAGGCTTCGACAGTCGGTACAATTCCTGTCCTCGCCGTTAGGTGAGGGTTTTATTAATTCCATCCCTGACCTGTTCGAATGACTGGAAACAGGCTGTGAATTTTCATTTTCATTCCAATTTAAAGCTTGAAGAAACAATCTGTCTCTACCTAGGCAGTGTTGTGAACGCGAAAGTGAAAAAGTATCTACTGTATTTACTATGTTTACCATACTTGAAGTCCGCATCTCTGGACTCGATTCCTGGCTCTGCCAATGAAAAGTGGTACGAGGAGTAAAACGGGGTCCACTCAGCCTCGGGGAGTCAACTGAGTAGAGGGAGTTCGATTCCCACCTCAGCCATTCTCGGAGTAGTTTTTCGTGATTTCCCACTTCTTCTCTAGGCAAATGCCGGGATGGTGCCTAACTGCAGGCCAGGGCTGCTACCTTCCCTCTTCCCTGCCTGTCCCTTCCACTATTCCCATCCCCCATAAGGCCCCTGTTCAGCATAGCAGGTGAGGCGGCCTGGGCGAAATACTGGTCCTCCTTCTCTGTTGTATCCCCCGACCAAATGTCTCACGTTCCAAGACACTGCCCTTGAGGCGGTAGAAGTGGGATCCCTCGCTGAGATCCGGAGAAAAACCAACCCTGGAAAGTAAACGGATTACATATATTTTTTGAAAAATATTTGAAAATGAAAAACTCTGTAAAGTTTTAAAATTCTAGGAATTCATATTCATTGGTTTATTTCATATGTTTGCTTTCGTTGGCTTGTACTTTTTAAATTTAGAAAGTCCGTCTTAGAGACAAAGCTGTCATAGTACTATACACACGTCTGGCTCCATAGCTAAATGGTTAGCGTTCTGACCTTTAGCCCAACGGGTCCCGAGTTCGATTCCCGGCCGCGTCGAAGATTTTAACATTAATTGGGTAACTCTGATGGCTCGAGGACTGTGTGTGTGTGTGTTGTCTTTAACATAAGAATTCATGCCAGGTAGGACCCCATCCTCACAGATGCGCAGGTCATCTATAGGCGGCAATTCGGAGGATCTTCACCAGGCCCCTCTAGAGCCTACATGACAGTATTATTATTATTATTATTATTATTATTATTATTATTATTATTGACTCGTTATGCCCAACTAAGGAGTGTGTTTACTGGCACATTTATTTTGTTTTTCTTCTTCCCTTTCCAATATCTCTTCATCCTCTCGCTGTGTTCGTTTTTACGTTATTCAGTCCATCCTGTGTTTAGTCGCCCTGAAAATGGTTTTCCGTGGTTTCCCATTTTCACACCAGGCAAATTCTGGGGCTGTACCTCAATTAATGCCACGGCCGCTTCCTTCCCACTCCTAGCCCTTTCCTGTCCCATCGTCGCCATAAGACGTATCTGTGTCGGTGCGACGTAAAGCAACTAGCAAAAAAAAAAAGTGTTTAGTCGGGTGGGCTTTACAGAAAATTGTGTTTGTGAATTAAGATTCTGAATTTTATTCTATCTTGAATAGTTTCTTCATTAATGACCTTTAATTTAGGTTTTCAGTAATTTCTTTTAACCAATTATTGTGCACATGGTTATGAGGGTGTTTAGGGGTTGTAGTAAGGATGTAAAGGAGAGGGCATATAAGTCTCTGGTAAGACCCCAACTAGAGTATGGTTCCAGTGTATGGGACCCTCACCAGGATTACCTGATTCAAGAACTGGAAAAAATCCAAAGAAAAGCAGCTCGATTTGTTCTGGGTGATTTCCGACAAAAGAGTAGCGTTACAAAAATGTTGCAATGTTTGCGTTGGGAAGAATTGAGAGAAAGAAGAAGAGCTGCTCGACTAAGTGGTATGTTCCGAGCTGTCAGCGGAGAGTTGGCGTGGAATGAAATTTATAAAAGTAGGAAAGATCACAATATGAAGATGAAGTTGGAATTCAAGAGGACAAACTGGGGCAAATATTCATTTATAGGAAGGGGAGTTAGGGATTGGAATAACTTACTAAGGGAGACGTTCAATAAATTTCCAATTTCTTTGAAATCATTTAGGAAAAGGCTAGGAAAGCAACATATAGGGAATCTGCCACCTGGGCGACTGCCCTAAATGCAGATCAGTATTGATTGATTTATTGATTGATTGATTTTTTCATTGTTGAGACGAAGTTTAATATTTTCTTTGTGAGTCTGTTATTATCCATTCTATATAAGTGACCATAAAATTGTAATCACCGTTCGCTGATTGTATCTGTGATTTTTTCTGAAACTTGGTAGATTTCGTGTGATTTCTTTTTAATTCAAATACAATTTTTTCATTTTGGTCCTACGATTTTCCTGAGGATATTTTTTCTTGTTTTTCGATCATCTTTCCCAAGTAAATAAATTCAAATACCTTGGAGAAACCATTCAGACTTCTGGATTAAATCGTGAAGCAAATAAGGAGAGAATTACTAAATTACAGAAAGCATATCGAATCACTTGGAACACTAATAACAAAAAATCATTATCTCGGAAAACAAAACTTGGACATTATAACACAATAATAAAATCTGAAGCATTATACTCATTGGAAACCTTATAACACATATAAGATATAGAAAACCAAGAAATAAACATGTTACGGAAAATTTTCGGCCGAAGTCTGCACAGGGGGAGTATGGATGAAAAGGAAATCTCATGAAATTTATTGCCGTACTGAAAAAATCTCGCTCTCAGGAAAAGGAGGTTGCTATGGTCACATTCTCAGAATGAGCAATGCTAGACTGAGTAAAATAATTCTAAATCTTGCCCTCACACTGAAAGTCAAGAACAACTGGCTAAATGAAATATAATCACATCTTCAGGAAATCAACATCAACCATGAAACTGTGAGGAACCGATCTCCTTTCAGAACACTGCTTAATCATTGATTCGCGGAGCCAAAAGCTAGAACTAATAAAACCTGGACAGAAAAACGTGAGAAGAATATCATGAGAGGATGAAGAGATTTTGGGAAGAGAAATTATCAGCTAAATAAATTCAAGCGAGCTCATCAGTTAGTCATAACGATGTGAAAAATAATAATAATAATAATAATAATAATAATAATAGTAATAATAATAATAATAATAATAATAATAAGATATGGCCTTGTTTGCTGAAACAATGGAGGAAGCAACGGAGCAAGTCCTTCAGATAAGGAAACAAGCAGTGAAAATAGGTAATCACATCTCCTTCGAAAAAAACAAAATCATGACAACACAGCCACATAAATACCTCGAAGTCCAAGAAAAAAAAATTGAAATTGGAAAAGAATTCAAATATTTCGAAGAATGGATTTGTTGGCTTGGTGTGGAATGCAAAGTAATGGAACCGAGGAAAGTAAACTTGAATTGGCCTTCCAACTAACAAAAGATACACATCATCATTATACATTAAAGGCTAAGCCTTGCCGCCGCAACAATTCTTTTCTCAATCCTGCTGTTCTCTTCACTTCCTTGTAGTCTTTACATCCCATCAAGTATGTCTTCCTTGGTCTTCCTCTTCATTTCTTTCCTAGTATTTTTCCTTGAAAGACGTTTACTAGGAATTCATTATGTCTCAGGATATAACCAAAGGGTTTTATCTTCCTTCTTTCCATATCCTTTATGTCTCCATTGCTCATTTTTTCCTTTAGAACATCTCGATTCGTCTTTTTTTTTCAGTCCAGCATTTCTACGTCCTTTTCCTCCAAATCAACATTTTTCAGTTACTTCCAATCAATTTCTTTTCTTACTTTCAATAATCCAGCTCTCACAGCCGTAAAATAGCACACTCCGGACAAAGGATTTTAGAAAAGGACAATAGGGCCCAAGTAGATTGTCTAGCCTTTGCGGACGACATAGCTATAGTAAGTGAGACAGAAGAAAATGCAAAGACACAACTCTACAACTTAAGCAATATAGCCGGAAGGGTAGGACTGAGGATCGCCTACAACAAGACAAAGACATTGAATACCACTGAGGATTGGACAACCCCGGAAGGCACCGTGCAAAAGGTGGACAAATTCAAGTACCTAGGAGAATTTATAACAGGAAGGAATAGGGGAAATGAGGGAATAACAAAGAGGATAAAGGAGATGGGTTCAGCCTTCTGTATGACCAGAGATATATACAATAAAAAGAATATATCTACAGACGCAAAGATTAGACATTACAAGGCAACGGTGAGAAATGCTGTATTATATGCTGCTGAGACAATAGCACTAGGAAGAAATGGTGCGGAACATCTAGAGAAAGAGGAGAGAAAAATATTGAGGAAAATACTAGTCCCTAAGAGAGGAGGTGAGAGATGGATGAGGAGACCCAGGGAAGAACTATACCGGAACATGAGGACAATCTCAGAAGAAATCAAACTGAAAAGAGCAAGGTTTGGGGGACATTTAATCAGGATGAATATGGATAGAATGACGAAAAGAGTATGGGAAACAACAGCGAGGACACGAGGAAAGACAGGAACCAAGTGGGGCAAGGGGGGGCACTTGCCCCCCCCCCTGGAATTCTAAAAATGTTGATGTTCAATTGTTTAATATCATACTAGATTAGTTCATAAACTGAAATTACTGACAGTCAGCTAGCATATGTTATAACTGGAAGTTTCTGTAAACAATTTAATGTTGCTGACGTTATATTGTTTTTTATATTCAAGAAAATTCTTAATGTGCCCCCCCCCCCCCTGGAAAATATCCTGCGGGCGCCCATGGTTGTATTTCTTCATTCTATCTCATCTTCGTAGTCGTTCTTATTCTGAAAATATCCTTTTAGATGTTTCTCTTTTATCACTATTCTTTAATTTATTTTGTTTGATTTATTCTTTAAATCCTCTAGTGTTATGTCTAATTATTTTATGTCTTCTTTTTATTTCTTTTATCCAGATAGGCTGTTGTTTTTGTTTCCAAAGCCTTTCCTAAATAATGCGTATTAACCTGTCTTGAGGTGTTTTCAACAGATAACCAAAGAATGATATTCTCTTCTTTCTTATGGAATCCGTTATGGATTCTATTTTCTGATTTACTGATGCACTTCGGATGATACGCCATTCTCCTTACATTGTTTTGTTGTATCATCATCATCATCATCATCTGTTTACCCTCCAGGTTCGGTTTTTCCCTCGGACTTAGCGAGGGATCCCACCTCTACCGCCTCAAGGGCAGTGTCCTGGAGCTTCAGACTCTTGGTCGGGGGATACAACTGGGGAGTATGACCAGTACCTCGCCCAGGCGGCCTCACCTGCTATGCTGAACAGGGGCCTTGTGGAGGGATGGGAAGAGTGGAAGGGATAGGCAAAGAAGAGGGAAGGAAGCGGCCGTGGCCTTAAGTTAGGTACCATCCCGGCATTCGCCTGGAGGAGAAGTGGGAAACCACGGAAAACCACTTCCAGGATGGCTGAGGTGGGAATCGAACCCACCTCTACTCAGTTGATCTCCCGAGGCTGAGTGGACCCCGTTCCAGCCCTCGTACCACTTTTCACTGTTTTGTTGTATATCATTTAATATGCTACGTCAGAATTAAAACGCTTCACGCTATTTTTCACCGAAAATTTTCCGAATAACTTTTAGACTGATGTTTTACATTATGTCCGCCTCTGTGGTGTAGTGGTTAGCGTGATTAGCTGCCACCCCCGGAGGTCCGGGTTCGATTCCCGGCTCTGCCACGAAATTTGAAAAGTGGTACGAGGGCTGAAACGGGGTCCACTCAGCCTCGGGAGGTCAACTGAGTAGAGGTGGGTTCGATTCCCACCTCAGCCATCCTGGAAGTGGTTTTCCGTGGTTTCCCACTTCTACTCCAGGCAAATGCCACGGCCGCTTCCTTCCCTCTTCCTTGTCTATCCCTTCCAATCTTCCCATCCCCCACCAAGGCCCCTGTTCAGTATAGCAGGTGAGGCCGCCTGGGCGAGGTACTGATCATTCTCCCCAGTTGTATCCCCCGATCCGATGTCTGAAGCTCCAGGACACTGCCCTTGAGGCGGTAGAGATGGGATCCCTCGCTGTCCGAGGGAAAAAGCCAACCCTGGACAATAAACAGATTAAGGAAGAAAGAAAGAAAAGAAAGAAAACTAGTAGAATTAAAAATTACAGAAAATTCTTTATTCCATCGAGCAGCTACAGTAATATCTAAAGCCGGGCTGAGTGGCTCAGACGGTTGAGGCGCTGTCCTTCTGACCCCAACTTGGCAGGTTCGATCCTGGCTCAGTCCGGTGGTATTTGAAGGTGCTCAAATACGTCAGCCTCGTGTCGGTAGATTTACTGGCACGTAAAAGAACTCCTGCGGGACTGATGTTTTTTTACATTATAATTTGTTTAGTTTTATTACTTGATTAAAGGAAGGTTCATGGCCTTGTAGAAGACACACCCGATCATAGTTCCTGGAACACGGTGACATTGGCCTTACCTGATCTTGCATGCCATTAGATGTCGCAGCACGTTGCTACAGATTCCCCCTGGTCCGTGATTCGTAGAATTGTCCCTGGTGATGGGGCGGATCCTCTCCAGCAGTCATGAGATCTGTGAGTTTTTATCTCTTTCTGGGAAGAACATGCTGGAGAAGAGGAAATGCAGATTTTCTCGGAAGGTGGGATAACACGCGAATGGAATCTGAGGTCAACACGAGTGTGACAAATTATTATGCACGAATTAAAACGAACTCTTTAAGTTATTTGCACTAACTTGTCTTGGATAATCCATAACAAAGTGCCAACACCAGGTAATTACGAATGTCAATAATATTAAGTGCCAAAGACAGTGGCGTTGATAAGGTGTGTGTGTGTGTGTGTGTGTGTAAGGAGGACACTAGATGTGTGACAAACGGTTGTTTTTGTGTAACTGCTACATTTGTCATTGCTACAATAACGTAACTGCGAAAAGTAACAGTTAAACATAACGTCCAACCTTACTCGCCGTTTATTGGTCACAACCTGGTCACGGCTTCAAGCTTGTCTCCTTACAGCAGTGTTGCCGAAGACTTTCGCACTCCTTTGGGACATTGATTAATGACTGACAGGTCAAATGAAATTATATTGGTGAGTGTTGCTGGAGTGAAAGATGACAGGGAAGACCGGAGTACCCGGAGAAAAACTCGTGTCTCCTCCACTTTGTCCAGCACAAATCTCACATGGAGTGTTCGCGATTTGAACCACGGAACCTAGCAGTGAGAGGGCGGCGCGCTGTCGCCTGAACTCTTACGAGGGCGATATGAATAATAATGACAACACAAATAGCCTAATAAGTCACACTTTAAACGGATGTTTTTATTATTATTATTTAAGGGGCAATCAAATGAAAACCGAACACCCGCCATAACACACATTCTGCGCGAAAGGTGGCAACACTGTTGTTACGTATCGATACCACCATCGCTGTGGTAGAAGAACTGCATAGTAGAGGTATGACAAACGGTTATTTTTGTGTAACTGCTACATCTGTTACTGCTACAATAAAGTAACTGTGAAAAGTAACAGTTAATAATACCGTACAACGTTACTCACCTTTCATTCGTCACGGCTTCAAGCTTGTCTCGTTACAGCTGTGTTGCGAAGTCCCATTCATTCACTCGCACACGCGCGCACGCATCACTACACTGTTGAAAGTCAGTGCAGCAAACACACACATTGCTATTTGCTATACAGTTAACGAGAGGCAGACAACGGATGAAATGAGAAGACAATATAGTGTCTTTTCTGAAATCTAGAGGAGTGAGTTTGACAATGCTCTGATCAAGGGTAGAAAAGACAAGAAAACATGATGACCTGTCAGCCAAACCTCGATACAAATCGGTACAAGAGGATCAATGAAGTAAAATGAAGTAATGTCGTCAATAATATGTTATCTATAATATCAATAGGCCTATGGAAAGTGAGCATACTAATTTACTTATGGTACAAGAAAAATCATGCGGGTGAATGTTATAATACTATTATAATCTAGATATTTTGAGTCAACGATTACCAGATTACAGCAGCAGCAACTTAAACAAATACACTATAGTATATTTGACTTAAAGCAATCTCCTACGAACCGCTCTCACTTGGAAGACATGCGTACTATCTGAACTCTGAAGGTCACATTCTGTGTCTGTAAGCTGCTACTAGTGACAGTTACCACTTCTTAGTTACTCTTTTAACTAGTACGTTATTCTGTTGTCGTTACTCGGTAACCTGTTATTTTTTGTCCTCGTTATATTTGTAACAGTGACAGGCATGTAACAGTGACAAAGTAAGTGCTACGTTTCATTTTCAGCCATCTCTAGAGGACATATCACTCCTCCCCTCCACGAGGCACTGCTACTCATTATTAAAAATGGATACTAAAACATAATACAAGGGGCAGTCAAATAAAAACCGAACACATACTATAACGTTGCCATGGAATGGTTTTATTAAAAATAACTACTAAAAGCGTTAATACCTTTCTCCCGCTGGGAGACGAGACAATCAATTCCAGTTTTGTAGAAAGATGTAGATCACTGACGAATGCATAAACGCACCCACTCTTGCACTTCCTCGTGCGAATGAAACCAATGTCCACGAATGTCTTTCTTCAGGTCGCCAAATATGTGAAAATCACAAAGTGAAAGACCCGGGTTGCACGGAGGATGTTGAAGTGTTTCCCAACCAAATCGTTGAAGCGTAAACCTTTGGCCAGATTGGAAATATGAGGGGAGCATTATCGTGCAACAGGATGAATCCTTCGGAAAGCATTCCAGGGCATTTTGACTTTATGACGCGTCGCAGTTTCTGCAAAGTGTCTTCATAGCGCTGCGGGGGCGGATGACCTTCGATGTTAGGCCCCTTAAACCAACAAGCATCATCATCATCGCGCTGCCCATTGATTGTAGTTCCACGCTCGACGAAGTCGACAAGCAGAGGACTCCTGCAGTCAAAGAAGAAGGTCATCATGGGTTTACCGGAACTTGTGTGAACAGCTTTAGTGAGGGAGAATTGGGATGTTTCCATTGTTGGCCTTGCCGTTGCCCTCGGGCTCGAAATTGTGGCCCCATGTTTCGTCCCCTGTGACGATGTGGGACAGAAACGCATTCTCTTCCTCGTGGTACCGTTGCAGATGACTCAGAAAAAGTGACGCCATTCTGTCGATCTTTGGTCCGTCCGTCAGTTGATGCGGAACCCACTGCGCGCAAATTTTGCGGACATGCAAGTGATCTTTGATAATGGCATGCAGAGAGCCATGGCTAATACCGACCTGAACACGAATTCCTTCCTCCGTAATTTTCCGGTTTTCCCGGATAAGGCCATCAGTCCACCCTATCACATCAGGAATAATGGCTCATGGATCTGTCCTGGGTGCGCATCGTGAAGTGCACCCTTCTCGGAATCTCCTGTGACACTCGTACAAACTCATCATGGACATGCAGTGCTCGCCATACACAGCAGACATGCGGCGATGAGTTTCGCGTACTCCCGCACCCTCAGCCACCAGAAAACGTACCACACATCTTTGATTGCCTCCATTTCTACAGCTGGACGAACACACTAAACCAGTCCGCGCACCAACAAAGACATAACCCAACAACTGTATGCACCTGTGAGTTGTCACTATGTAGTAGAGATGGCTGAAAAATAACGTAACAGTTACTTTGTCACATTTACATGCCTGTCACTATTACAAATATAACGAGGACAAAAAATAACAGGTTACTGAGTAACGACACCTCTCTAAAGAACCCGAGAAACAAGAAAATGCCATTTGGTCCTTGTTTCAATGACGGTGAAATCCTGACATTCACCTCCCCGCGGTAGAGAGGGGGCAACGACTGCATGTAAAAATAATATTTTATATGCAGGCAGCTAACGAATGAAGGGACCGATTATCTCCCGGTATAAGGAGATACCCTATACCGAGTGCCAACAGTCTCTTGGAGAGTGGATGAGCGGGTATAGGTAAGGGCACTCTATTGTCCTGGGGACAAGAAATTGTTCCCAAAGGCGGAGGAACCAGTTTTGTCAACGGCATTAGGATGCAGAAGGCAACGGGAAACTACTGCATTAAAGATCCTGAGAGATATTCCAGTAAATCCACATGGCATGGCTGCAACGTCAAGATCGGAGCTGGCCGTGTGGATCGTTTACCTCCGTTTGGAGACGACGGGTTAAGAAGAAGAAGAAGAGTAACGACAACAGAATTACGTACTAGTGAAAACAGTAGCTAGGGAAGTGGGAACTGTCACTACAGTAGGGCCCACGAGAGTTGAAGTCTGACGTTTAGCGCCACCAGCGAGAAAAAGTTGACTAACGCTGTTCGAAAATGGCCTGTTGCTATGGCAACGATAACAGAGTTGCAACATTTTAGGACGCTATCACCACGTGGTTTGGCTTGCTCTCAGTCGTTTTTCTGATGTTATTCCGAATGGTACTGTGTTAGCTGTGCTAGTTGTTGCTGCTTAATGCGTTTGTTTTCAGAATATTACGTTAGGTGTTAGTTTAGTAGCCCCTTCTGGATGACTGACTGCTGTCGGCAAAGCAGTGAGTACTTTTTTTTACAAATATTTCGGTTCAGTGCTTTGTGTACATTACATGTCTGTACATTTTATTGCTATTTTCTGAGCAATTACGGGGGAAAGTCTAAATGTCTCCTTAATTCCATTATTGTCATTCATATTCTGACTGATTTCTTGTCTCGATGAAGTATCGTCTTCCTATTGTGTTTATTATACCGTAGTTTGTTTCTGAATTGTACAGATACCGTTAACAATCGGCGTTAAATAATAAAAAAAACTATCAGTGTGGGTAGTGTTGTTCTATACTGTAATTAACATGTGCATTTGTTGAGGTTATTGTCAGAAACTGATGTTTTTGTTAGTGATTATGAAATCTTTTATATATATCGATAATGTCGTGTTCTGTCTTAAATGCTGGAATTATTAACACTAGCTTAGGAACCGGTAAAGGGTAAATGAATTGCATTAGGCCTAGGCCTACATGTTTTATTATACACTCAGCCTGTCTGAAAGGGCGGTAGGCCGCAAATGGAGGGAACAATGACAACGCAGCGTACTTTGTAGTTACAGCTTTCGCCGCTCACCTGTCAGACTTCAACTCTCGTGGGCCCTACTATAGTAGCAGTTTACAGACACAGAATGTGACCTTCAGAGTTCAGATAGTACGCTTGTCTTCCAAGTGAGAGCGCTTTCGTAGGAGATTGCTTTAAGTCAAATACACTATAGTGTATAATTTACTCGATAGTGTATTTGTTTAAGTTGCTGCTGTCATCCGATAACTAAAGTGTAAACTGTTGTGACATGCGCATGCACTCTGAGAAGCCCTGCCATAATGGATGTGGCTGGCGTCCCAGATTGACCGGCGTCTTGGGTGGAAACGCGACCCGCACGGAACTTGTTGCAGCATTCCACAACAGTGGTATTCCACGGACATGCTGCCGAATACACAGTCAAGAACAGAATAACATCACGTTGGTCCTGTTTGGACGCATTTGGTAATAGCATCGCCATAGTTCACGGGGCCGCATTATAACACACGAACCTCGGCACGGTACGACTGCCTCACTAATGTCTTTGCCCACAGGTCCATGTCTATATACCCGCATCCGTGCCGCGCTGTGTTGCATGTCCGCTGCAACAACGCCCTCAAACGGAAACCTTTTGATCACGCCTTATATTTTCATAGAAGCGAAAAATACAACTATACAAATGAAAGTAGAAATGCTAACACAGTAGCGCAGTTGCGCAAATCAATACTGTAATAAAGTCGAACAACTCAAATTCAAAAAAGGTGAATTTTCTTGTTGACATAGGCCTAAATATATCTTAGAGCTGGAGTCATCCGAAAATTTGCGTAACGAAATAGTGTCATGTGTCAAAATGTGTGACGTGATGTTACCTAGCAACAGTACCTTGAGGGATGTACAAGTCATGGATCTGTATAAAGAGAGTTGTACAGGCCATGGATCCGTATAAAGTGGATCTGTCTAAAGAGAGTTGCATAAGCCGTGGATCTGTATAAAGAGAGCTGAACAAGCCGTGGATCTGTATTAAGAGAGCTGTACCGGCTGTGGATCTGTATAAAGAGAGAGCTGCACAAGCCGTAGATCTGTATAAAGAGGGAGCTGCACAAGCCGTGGATCTGTATAAAGAGGGTTGAACAGGCCATGGAACTGTATAAAGAGGGAGCTGCACAAGCCGTGGATCTGTACAAAGAGAGAGCCGTACAAGCCGTGGATCTGTATAAAGAGAGTTGAACAGGCCATGGAACTGTATAAACAGGGCTGCACAAGCCGTGGATCTGTATAAAGAGAGCTGCACAAGCCGTGGATTTGTATAAAGAGAGCTGCACAAGCCATGGATCTGTATAAAGAGAGCTGCACAAGCCGTGGATCTGTATAAAGAGAGAGCTGTACAAGCCGTGGATCTGTATGAGAGTTGAACAGGCCATGGAACTGTATAAAGAGGGCTGCATAAGCCGTGGATCTGTATAAAGAGAGCTGCACAAGCCGTGGATTTGTATAAAGAGAGCTGCACAAGCCATGGATCTGTATAAAGAGAGCTGCACAAGCCGTGGATCTGTATAGAGGGAGCTGCACAAGCCGTGGATCTGTATAAAGAGAGCTGCACAAGCCGTGGATCTGTATAGAGGGAGCTGCACAAGCCGTGGATCTGTATAAAGAGAGTTGCACAAGCCGCGGATTTGTATAAAGAGAGTTGCACAAGCCGTAGATTTGTATAAAGAGAGCTGCACAAGCCGTGGATTTGTATAAAGAGAGTTGCACAAGCCGTGGAACTGTATAAAGAGAGCTGTACAAGCCGTGGATCTGTATGAAGAGAGCTGCACAAACCGTGGATCTGTATGAAGAGAGCTGCACAAGCCGTGGATCTGTATGAAGAGAGCTGCACAAGCCGTGGATTTGTATAAAGAGAGTTGCACAAGCCATGGATCTGTATAAAGAGAGTTGCACAAGCCGTGGATCTGTATAAAGAGAGCTGCACAAGCCGTGGATCTGTATAGAGAGAGCTGCACAAGCCGTGGATCTGTATAGAGGGAGCTGCACAAGCCGTGGATCTGTATAGAGAGAGCTGCACAAGCCGTGGATCTGTATAAAGAGAGCTGCACAAGCCATGGAACTGTATAAAGAGAGCTGCACAAGCCGTGGATCTGTATAAAGAGAGCTGCACAAGCCATGGATCTGTATAAAGAGAGCTGCACAAGCCGTGGATCTGTATAGAGGGAGCTGCACAAGCCGTGGATCTGTATAAAGAGAGCTGCACAAGCCGTGGATCTGTATAAAGAGAGTTGCACAAGCCGTGGATCTGTATAAAGAGAGCTGCACAAGCCGTGGATCTGTATAAAGAGAGCTGCACAAGCCGTGGATCTGTATAGAGGGAGCTGCACAAGCCGTGGATCTGTATAAAGAGAGCTGCTCAAGCCGTGGATCTGTATAAAGAGAGTTGCACAAGCCGTGGATCTGTATAAAGAGAGCTGCACAAGCCGTGGATCTGTATAGAGAGAGCTGCACAAGCCGTGGATCTGTATAGAGGGAGCTGCACAAGCCGTGGATCTGTATAGAGAGTCTGCACAAGCCGTGGATCTGTATAAAGAGAGCTGCACAAGCCATGGATCTGTATAAAGAGAGCTGCACAAGCCGTGGATCTGTATAGAGGGAGCTGCACAAGCCGTGGATCTGTATAAAGAGAGCTGCACAAGCCGTGGATCTGTATAAAGAGAGTTGCACAAGCCGTGGATCTGTATAAAGAGAGCTGCACAAGCCGTGGATCTGTATAGAGAGAGCTGCACAAGCCGTGGATCTGTATAAAGAGAGCTGCACAAGCCGTGGATCTGTATAAAGAGAGTTGCACAAGCCGTGGATCTGTATAAAGAGAGCTGCACAAGCCGTGGATCTGTATAGAGAGAGCTGCACAAGCCGTGGATCTGTATAAAGAGAGCTGCATAAGCCGTGGATCTGTATAGAGGGAGCTGCACAAGCCATGGATCTGTATAAAGAGAGCTGCACAAGCCGTGGATCTGTATACAGAGAGTTGCACAAGCCGTGGATCTGTATAAAGAGAGATGCACAAGCCGTGGATTTGTATAAAGAGAGTTGCACAAGCCGTGGATCTGTATAAAGAGAGCTGCACAAGCCGTGGATCTGTATGAAGAGAGCTGCACAAGCCGTGGATCTGTATAGAGGGAGTTGCACAAGCAGTGGATCTGTATAGAGGGAGCTGCACAAGCCGTGGATTTGTATAAAGAGAGCTGCTCAAGCCGTGGATCTGTATAAAGAGAGCTGCACAAGCCGTGGATCTGTATGAAGAGAGCTGCACAAGCCGTGGACCTGTATACAGAGAGTTGTACAAGCCGTGGATCTGTATAAAGAGAGCTGGACAAGCCATGGATTTGTATAAAGAGAGCTGCACAAGCCGTGGATCTGTATAAAGAGAGCTGTACCGGCTGTTGATCTGTATAAAGAGAGCTGTACCGGCTGTGGATCTGTATAAAGGGAGCTGCACAAGCCGTGGATCTGTATAAAGAGACTGCACCGGCTGTGGATCTGTATAAAGAGAGAGCTGCACAAGTCGTGGATCTGTATAAAGGGAGAGCTGCACAAGCCGTGGATCTGTATAAAGAGAGCTGTACCGGCTGTGGATCTGTATAAAGAGAGCTGCACAAGCCGTGGATCTCTATAATGGGAGTTGAACAGGTCATTGAACTGTATAAAGAGGGTTGTATGGGCCGTGGATCTATATAAAGAGAGCTGCACAAGCCGTGGATCTGTAAAAGAGAGAGCTGCACAAGCCGTGGATCTGTATAAAGAGAGCTGCACAAGCCGTGGATCTGTATAAAGAGAGCTGCACAAGCCGTGGATCTGTATAAAGAGAGCTGCACAAGCCTTGGATCTGTATTAAGAGAGCTGTACCGGCTGTGGATCTGTATATAGAGAGAGCTGCAGAAGCCGTGGATCTGTATAAAGAGAGTTGCACATGCCGTGGATATGTATAAAGAGAGTTGCACAAGCCGTGGATCTGTATGAAGAGAGTTGCACAAGCCGTGGATCTGTATAAAGAGAGCTGCACAAGCCGTGGATCTGTATAGAGAGAGCTGCACAAGCCGTGGATCTGTATAAAGAGAGTTACACAAGCCGTGGATCTGTATAAAGAGAGAGCTGAACAAGCCGTGTATCTGTAAGTCGCGGCTAGACATCGGATTTGCCTGCAAATGCATTGTTTGCTGATATGTAGACCTTCAAAACCGGCAAGGAGTGCGTTTGAAGGTGAAAAGGGATTAATTATTAAGTTTAATAGTGCATATATATGCATACATATCAAATTTTGGATTTATTGTGCAAATTTTCTACTTTTATTGTGCATATTTTAACATCCTCTACAAGCAGTCTTCAAGAGAATGTAAAGTAATTAATGCTGAGAATTATTTCGGCAATGAAGGCGGTTCGAAGAAAACTAACACTTATCGAGACACACTTCCAAATCATGCCAGAATCAGTCAACAACCTAGAAACACGTGGATCTGGGCTACATCATGGTAGATATTAACAAATATTGGGCTGGTGCTGATGAAGTGGAATGTTTAACACCCACACTTGCTCCCGAATTAAGTACTGTACTGTCACATTCGTAGATGTAGAGAATGAAACGAAGCTAGTTTTAAGAGACAAACGCCACAGGTTTATACCAGAAAGCTTTCAGAAGACTGTTGTCGAGTACTGCCAAGCAAATTATGGACGGGGAAAGTAGGGTGTGCAGTGTAAAATGGAAGAGGAATGCGTATTTAAGTGTTTTCCTTTACTTTTGTATTTTTTTTCACGGTTTTCTAATGTGTTTTAATTAAGACACTGTGTCTTATCTGGGAAACATGTGCATATTATTTTAACAGTCAACACTGATAGATGTATTGACTAGCGTAATTCGATAAAAGTAATCCTTCCTCAGGAGTGCACTAAGACATTGTCAGTCCTTACCCCCCCCCCCCCCCCACACCCCATCTACGTCGATTTTCCGAAGACAAAAAAAAAATACGTGTTTATTTTTAAAGGAGATTCCAAACACCAGTTATCACGTCTGTAACATTTTCAGTTTTTGAAATATATAAGTATCCTCATAAAATCAATTCAACTAATTTTTTAACTTTCTTCACCCTCGTTAAATGGCTTTTCCGGAAACAAAAAGTACATGTTCCTTTAATTGTCCAGGAAATTCCAAATACCAGTTTCTACATGTGTAACATGTTAAGATTTTGAGTTATACAGTAGATATATTCATTTAAAAAATACACCCGTTTTTTCTGTTCTTTTCACCACCTGAGATGAATTTCCGAAAATAAAAATACATATTTCTTTAATTTAAAGGCGATTCCAAATACCAGTTTTCACGTCTGTAACATTTGTCTTGTAGATATTCTCATTTTAAAAATTCACCAATTATTCAGGTCTTTTAACCCCCTCAAGTGGATTTTCTGAAAACAAAAATACGTGTTTCTTTATTTTTAAAGCAGATTCCATGTGCCAATTATAACGTCTGTAACATCTTCAGTTTTTGAGATAAAAGAATCCTCATGAAAAGGATTGAACCCCTTTTTTGACTTATTTTAGCCTTAAGTCGATTTTTCGAAAACAAAGTCCGGCTCCATGGCTGAACGGTTAGCGTGCTGGCCCGGGTTCGATTCCAGGCACACCATACGTCAATTCATTTTTTCCGAAAACAAAAACATCTTTGTAATAACAATAATAATAATTCATAATCATTGCAATATGATTAAAATAATCAAATATAAAAAAAATAAAATACTTAATCGCCTCACGATTGGGCGTCAGTTGTAATCTAATTCAAAATATATGAATAAATAACTGAATAAATTACTAAAATAAATTAAATTAAAAATAATTAATCGAAATATCCTTAGTATGAGCGCCAGAGTTCACCAGAATGCATCCGTCAAATTTTGATAGAGCATGATAATTCTCTCTCCCAGGGCGTGTACCTCGGGTATCTTCGAGATTCGTATTGGCAACCTTTGAAACACAAACTATGAATCGCTTATGCATCGCTGTGTGACATCTGGCGTACACTTTACGTACTAGTACCGTTGTTGTTTACACAGCAAAGCCAAACTATAGAATTCATCCTGGGAACAAGTTTCGCATCGAGAAATGTTATATAATGTTACATAATGTGTGTATGACACAGTTGTTGGCTTAAGATGATAAAGGTTTAGAAAATTCATATCGATCGATCATATTAGCGATTCAATTCAGATTTCATTTCCATTCAGTTGGTAGTATTACCGGAACCGAGAGAGCTCCCTCCTTACTCCTCACCCCGTATAAAGAAATATCGCTAAAAGGTGCGCGGACTATACATAAAGCTGCGTACTTGCACATCTGCTTCAGGCCTTTCCTGACCTTCTGAAAACGACTAAATAGGTAAGAACTGCACCTAGGTTCATCAATAACTAACTATATACTAACTATAACTATATAACTATATAATTAACTATACTCTGAACAATATCCGTACATGAGTACCTCATCAACACACCGAAATAAACATAAAATACACTCACAAAGTACCACTGGAAGACTCCATATTTACAAGAAGAAGAAGAAGAAGAACGACAACAACAACAACAACGACAAAAACAGTGGGAAACCAAAAGCGAGGACCAAGCTACCATTTGCAGTCAGTCCGTTGAAAGTTCATTACAAAACATATATATATATATATATATGGATGATACCCTTCAATGTCTCTGTGTATCAACACAACTTGCATATTCTCATTATAATAACTTGTTATATCACACAGATACTGTACCTTATAATACTGTCTTCACTGACGCTAACAGTTTAAGATACATTCACTCGAGCAACACACGCTTGCGCTTCCAGATCATAAATTATGGAAAGTCTGAGATACAGTACTCCATAGCTTTCACCAACATATAATACCAAGCCGCCACAAGTGATACAATACCTTGTGCCTAAGCACTCCACAGTTGTAGGTTAGTACCACACTTCACATTTCACAAGACCACGTTCCACTGAAGTTACATCTCCTCCTCCTACCAAAGTATGAAGTCAAGTACTCTACGCCGTTTTCGCACATGCCTATATAGAACTCAGCCTTCCTCTACTCTTTTATAATACGTCTAGATTGATGTTGGCCATCCAGTCACGAATGGAAGATCCTCTTGTCATTCCAAGACAATAAGAACGTCAATGGACTCTGGGGTGTTGCACATGACTCATACAAAGTTTCCGAGTTGAAAATAGCACTGTTTTCCCATACGTTTGTACAAAACAAATTACTGATATAACATATGGAGACCTTCCAGCTTAAAATATTAAGAACAAAATATACAACTGAAATACTAAATCGAAGACTGCGAATAATAACTCTTTCTTCTGAATACAGTGTGAGGGTGTGATATATGTACTATCACAGTGTTTCTTTATTTTTAAAGGAGTTTCCAAATACCGGTACCAATTTTCACGTCTTTATACTGTTAAGTTTTTGAGCTATAGATATACTCATTTTAAACATTCGCTCTCTTAGCGACGGAATATCCGAAATTCCTTCCTTAGTGAGCGCCTACACTGTAATATAAATATATCCGTAAAATTTCATTTCTTTATGTCCAGTAGTTTTGGCTCGGCGATGATGAATCCGTCAGTCAGTCAGTCAGTCAGTCAGTCAGTCAGTCAGGACATGCTATTTTATATACAGGGCTATTCACCTAAGATGTCACACGGAAATAACTTCTAAACCATTAAAGATATCGGCATTCTGTTTTCATATTCGTAAATGGTACCCAGGAACTTGTAAAATAATGTGCTACGTATTCTCATGGATTGATTAATAACCGAGATATTGTTACTAACTCCATATTTTTAAATAGAATGGCACAAACTCATACAGCTGGTCTAAAAGTTCAACTGCGTACAAGTTCAAATATGTAAGTATTTTCAAAATCGGACAGTTAGTTTTTGAGATATCAATAAGAACAGAATGCGCTGTTTTGCATCCCGCATTATACAGCGTGAAGTCGGGCAAGGACATATTGACGCGCAAGAAGGTTCTTGGGTGTGATTCCAGCCACAGAATGGATACCAAGAATGTAAGCATATCATACACATGGGACACATGTGATGGGTTTGCAAAGTGTGTATGACAGGCGAACTCATGACAGGACAGGGAGGTGTGATGTTTTTAAAAAGGAAAAAAAATAATTACTTTGACTTCAAAGGAACATGACGAAAGATATAATTGTCACTGATTTGAGTGTACAGTAAATACTACTGTATGAATTGAGAAGTAAACATAATACAGGACACCGGAAGAGCTCCTTCTAGAAAATAAAATGAATAATGTCCGAATAATCTCCCTTCCCCGTTGTGTGTTTGCCAGTCATACAATAAAGTTACACTCCCAGGGTATGTTACGGTACATCACATTATGCGTACGATAGTTTACAATACATGCCTGGTATCCATTCTGTGGCTGGAATCAATGCCAGAAAACAGCTCGCATGCCAATACGACCTTGGTCGACCGTACGTTGTCTGATGCGGCACGCAAAAGCCCAAATACGTTCTTATTCATATCTCAAAAAGTAACTGTTCGATTTTGAAAATATTTAGATATTTGAATTTGTTCGCAGTTGAATTTAGGCCAGCTGTATGCTTTCCTGCCAGTCTATTTAAAAATATAGAGTTAGTATCGATATCTCGGTTATTAATCACCCCATGAGAATAAGTAGCACGTCATTTTACAAGACCCTGGGTCCCATTTACGAATATGAAAACAGAATGGCGATATCCTTAATGGTTCAGAAGTTATTTCCGTGTGACATCTTAGGTGAATAACCCTGTATATAGAGATGTGAGTGAATCGCGCGATTCTAGCAAAGCAATGTTACGTTTGCATTTCATAAAAATATTTAATGGCATGAAAACAGGTGCATAGTTAGTTTAAGAGCATATTTCACCAGCACCAGCACAGTTGCATGTTTATATTGGTGATTTATACAGCATATAGATCCGATGTCTAGTAATGGCTATCCGTCAATACTTCACATCACAAGCTGCACAGTTGCTAGGTAACACCGGCTCAAACATTTTACTGAAAGACATATTTATGATCATTTGATTTCCACGCAAAGAGGAATTTAGGGCAACACGAGCCAAAAGCCGCCACTGCTTATGGATGTTGAAGTGTTCACCTATCCCTATTTCTTCTAGAGTATTCCTGCCACGTAAAGATTCACGTCGCCGTAGGCACCATTCTAAGAATAGTGGATGACATTTCTGATGCCATGTGAGGCTCTGTTTTTATAAACACATGTTGTATACAGTTTCTTGTTCCGTTGTCTTGTCCACACAAACTCACATGTTTAATAACACACCATGGTATCATGATCTAGGGCCTCCTCCCTTCTCTCGTCCCTCACCACAGAACACCACAACATGACAAGGCCTTCTTGAAATGACTTGCAGTCTTCGTTTGTTATGTTTGTTCCAAACACAGACTAAAGAGACACACTGGAGAGACCTGTATATACCCTCGTAAATGCACTGATTGCGTTGAGAATCTATGGCTATACTACTATAGGACACGCCGTGAAATAACATCTCCAACCGTAATGTTCATTTATTTCCCTCTTTACACAGTTAAATGCAGGAATTATTAATGCACAAAACATACACCTATACGTCTACTTTATAGACCCTTCTTTGACGGAACGATCATCTATGGGAGATGAGTGGCAGCAGAAGAGACAAATCCACCGCCGTCTCGATCCTCTTACCAGGTGTATGCATAAGTCTTCTCCGGTTTCACTAAGAGATGACGCCAGCGAACAGTACGCAGTGTATGAAATTGACACATACATCAGTTTGTTCGTCTGACATTAACCTACCAACACATACAAGTTTAGTCCGCCAAAGTCTAGCGTCTGTGCTCATGTCGACGTTTGTAACTGAAAAAGAACATTTGCGCCACGCATTGCTTTTCTTATTTAATCAAAAGAAAACGGCTGTGGAAAGTCATCGTTTGCTGGTAGTAGAAACATGTGGTGAACACGCTCGATTGACTAGAACATGTGAGACATGGTTTTTGACAATTTAAACGTGTCAAGAAGACCATGCTTTGAGACCAGAGCGGTATTGTGTATTATGAACTCTTGAGGCCCGGCAAACCCTTTATTGCACAACGCTATCGCCTACAAATCACGCATTGATCGAATGACGACCGGAATGGACTAGAAGACATGTCGAAGTGATTTTGTTACACGCCAATGCGCCGTCTCACACAGCAAAACCAGTGAAAGATAATCGAAAGCGACTTTTCTTTTTTGCTACTGGCTTTACGTCGCACCGACACAGATAGGTCTTATGGCGACGGAGGGATAGGGAAGGCCTAGGAGTGGGAAGGAAGCGGCCGTGGCCTTAATGAAGGTACAGCCCCAGCATTTGCCTGGTGTGAAAATGGGAAACCACGGAAAACCATCTTCAGGGCTGCCGACAGTGGGATTCGAACCAGCTATCTCCCGGATGCAAGCTCATAGCCACACGCCTCTAACCGCACGGCCAACTCGCCCGGTGAAAGCGACTTTCAACCTATTAGGTCGTGTTACGTACATTTAGTACGTGATGAAGAGATGTTAAGTACAGAACAAAAATGGCCAACCAGACACCAATGGGATCCGAACCCACAACCTCCCGATTTCGCGTCGGCCCTCAACGGGCAACTTAAACGCACTCTACAGTGTAATGGTGGTAGTACCAGACCTGTAGCTTAGATCCTTTCCAACTAAACAAAGTTGGCCTAGGCCACCATAGCTTAATTGGTAGAGCAACCGACGCAAAATCGGGAGGTTGTGGGTTCGGATCCCACTGGTGTCTGGTTGGCCATTTTTGTTCTGTACTTAACATCTCTTCATCACGTACTACATGTACGTAACACGACCTAATAGGTTGAAAGTCGCTTTCGATTACAATGTGGTCGTGAAAATTCAATATTCATTGACTTGACCCTCAACGAGCAACTTAAACGCACTCTACAGTGTGATGGTGGTAGTACCAGACCTGTAGCTCAGATCCTTTCCAACAGAACAAAGATGGTCTGGGCCACCATAGCTCAATTGGTAGAGCAACCAACGCGAAATCGGGAGGTTGTGGGTTCCGATCCCACTGGTGTCTGGTTGGCCATTTTTGTTCTGTACTTAACATCTCTTCATCACATACTAAATGTACGTAACACGACCTAATAGGTTGAAAGTCGCTTTCGATTACAATGTGGTCGTGAAAATTCAATATCCAGGGAAAGATACCTTCAAAATTGCTTGGATGGGGCATCCTTCCACACTCGCCGTTCATCTCCGATCTAGCGCCATCTGACTCTTGCGACAACTACCGACGTATTGAACTTTGTTCCTTCCTTCCATAATTTTTTTTTTTTTTTTTTTTTTTTTTGCTAGGGGCTTTACGTCGCACCGACACATATAGGTCTTATGGCGACGATGGGATAGGGAAGGCCTAGGAGTTGGAAGGAAGCGGCCGTGGCGGAAGTGGCCCCAGCATTTCCCTGGTGAGAAAATGGGAAACCACGGAAAACCATCTTCAGGACTGCCGATAGTGGAATTCGAACCTACTATCTCCCGGATGCAAGCTCACAGCCGCGCGCCTCTACGCGCACGGCCAACTCGCCCGGTCCTTCTATAAACTGCAGGCAGGAGCCAGTTAGGTTTAGGTCAGATTTACGGCTTTATCGTCTCAAGGCTCTGTATATATCACTATTCTCCTATACCAAAGACAAGGGTCTCCTAACCAAAAGCAAAATCAAGAGTATACCTGAGTGAAAATCAATAAACGTCATTATTTAGAAATTATCAGCAAAATTATCCGCACTGCCATACAGTTTGTGTTCACCAAGACCCTAAGGTAGCGGATATCTGTGATCTATAAGATCATTAAGGAATTCTTGTTCCAATTTGCCCCATTGTTTTATTTGTTGGTCTGCGTAAATCTTGCAGTGTGCGTTACTGCAATTTCAATTGATGTCCGCTCAGTGGATCGTGTTTACTTTCCAGGATGGCTAGAATTACAACATAACTTCCACTCGTCGGAGTATTTCATGCGAACATGTATGACTTACTAGCTATATCGTCACCGCTGATGCTTTCTGCTATGCGATGGTCAGATAAATACTGACTAGCAGGAGAGTAGCGTGGTATTCTACTTAGATAAAGCTGTCGACCGAAACATGTTATAGAATTCATTTACGATATTCGTTAAAACTAACACAGTAGTTTTTCTTTTTTTTTTTTAAGTTTTTAAACAGTTACTCAATGGTTATGAAAGCATTTAAGTAAAATACTGATTACCTTTCGTTTTGTAAACTAGATCAACTCACCTCTTCGCATCAATGCAGCACGCGCTCGCAGAGCAACATGAAGTTGGAAATGGCTCGACGAATGGTTTGCCGCATAAGACAAGCAGGTTTTCTGGCATGTTATTCATAACTTACCTGAAAGATGGGCGAAGTGTGTAGAAGCTGATGGCCAATAGTTTAAATAAACAAAAAATGAATCTCCCTTGAAAATTACGTGTTTTCTTTACCACAAAAACCAGCAAAAACTTATGCATACACCTGGTAGACCATCAGCTGTTGTACGTTCGTTGATGCGACAATCATATAGAATGTGCAAAGTTGCTAACACCCCAGCTACTTTCCGCCAAGGGGCCGATGGCCGTCGATGTTAGGCCCCTTAAAACAACAAGCATCATCATCAACTTTCCGCCAATATTCAGAAATGCTGCTTTTACTCCGGACGCAACAGTGATCCCATCTATCGAAGATGAGTGTCAGCAGAAGAGACAAATCTCATCACAACAATGATCAATGTAATGTTATTGTTGATCAGTTTTTGTGAGTTTTCGATGTTGTAGGCCTTCGCACAATATTAGGGCATGTGGCAATCCTTCCTTTTTTCGCGACTCCTTCTTGTATTATTCTTCAATCGACCGTTCTTGTACGGTCTTTCTTCTTCTTCTTCTTCTTATTCTTTATCTGCTTACCCTACAGGGTCGGTTTTTCCCTCGGACGCAGCGAGGAATCCCACCTCTACCGCCTCAAGGGCAGTGTCCTGGAGCGTGAGATTTTGGGTTGGGGATACAACTGGGGAGACCAGTACCTCGCCTAGGCGGCCTCACCTGCTATGCTGAACAGGGGCCTTGGAGGGGGTATGGGAAGATTGGAAGGGATAGACAAGGAAGAGGGAAGAAAGCGGCCGTGGCCTTAAGTTTGGTACTATCCCGGCATTTGCCTGGAGGAGAAGTGGGAGACCACGAAAAACCACTTCCAGGAGGGCTGAGGTAGGAATCGAACCCACCTCTACTGAATTGACCTCCTGAGGCTGAGTGGACACGTTCCAGACCTCGTAGCACTTTTCAAATTTTGTGGCAGAGGCGGGAATCGAACCCGGGCCTCCGGGGGTGGCAGCTAATTGCTACACTAACCAATACACCACAGAGGTGGACCGGTCTTTTTCTCATTTTTTATAACTACTATCTTCACTATTTTCCTTGTCGATCTGGGCCGATCACCGCACGCTTTTACACCTTCAGACAATCACAACAAAAACCATTGTCAGTTAACACGATTAAACAATTTTCCATGTTAACAATACTCGGCGTTGAGATGGACTGAACAACAAAAATCTAAATTCATGATTATTCTATTATCATAGTCGGTATGGTAAAACTGTATAAGATAAGTAATCGGAACTTGTATTCTCTAAAACTTTTGTTTTGCAATACATTTATAAAAATTTAGTTACCTTCCCCTAAACTACCATTTCATACAGAGTGAATAAAATTATTTACAGCCTATAGTGCCTCATTTCTCGACTTTACATACCGATTTTCATTAAATTCTCTTTAGCCATTTTCTCGTAATGCACGTACATACAGTACATACATAGATGACGGAAAATTAAAAAGTACCGGGCGAGTTGGCCGTGCGGTTAGGGGAGCGCGGTTATGAGATAGTGGGTTTGAACCCCACTGTCGGCAGCCCTGGAAATGGTTATCCGTGATTTCCCTTTCTTTCTTTCTTTCTTTTCTTTTTTTTTTTTTTTCTATTTTGCTTTACGTCGCACCGACTCAGACAGGTCTTACGGCGACGATGGGATAGGAACGGCCTAGGAATGGGAAGGAAGCGGACGTGGCCTTAATTTAGGTTCAGCCCCAGCATTTGCCTGGTGTGAAAATGGGAAACCACGGAAAACCATCTTCAAGGCTGCCGACAGTGGGATTCGAACCCACTATCTCCCGAATGCAAGCTCACAGCTGCGCGCTCCTAACCGCACGGCCAACTCGCCCGGTGGTTTCCCATTTTCACACTAAGCAAATGCTGGGGCTGTACCTTAATTAAGGCAACGGCCACTTCTTTCCCACTCCTAGGCCTCTCCTATCCCATCGTCGCCATAAGGCCTGTCTGTGTCGGTGCGACGTGAAGTAAATAAAAAATAAAAAATTAAAAAGTGCATTTCCTTGTTACTGTAGACACGACCGATACTAAAATACCATTCGTTTTTACATTCTTAGCAATGTACAGACAGAGCGCTTATTTTATATGTAGGTCTATAGAGAGAGAACAAAACGTAAAATTTGTCGACTGCCCATGGTTATGATCGAAGTGCTGGTGGTGTGTTATAAACACACTGGCCTACATGTTCTCATTTCATAGCGAGATGGATCTTCAGTATAGTTCTAAGAATTAGTTCTCTTCCTCACGAGTGCGCTTGTTCAAGGCTTGTAGTCTTTCGAGCAAGTCATGGCGGATAATATGACGATACAAGCAAGGCCCCCTATGAACCTGTCACGAGATATCGCACCTTACAATTAAATGGCGGTGAGCAGTAGGCTTAGGATGCTCTTAGCATTGTAAAAATTACTTCGTGCACAGAATGGAACGAACATACTAAGCAATATCCCATGTCTTAGGAGAAACCAGAATGGCGAAGTTAAGTGCGTAAGGTGTATGATGCAGGATAAGTAGCATCCAATTTTACATAGAATGTTATTATACCTATTCCCAAGAAAACAAGTTCTGACAATTGTGAAAATTACCGCACCATTACTTTAGTGTCTCACGCTTGTAAAATTCTCTCTTATTTTCGGAAGAATGAAAGGAAGGGGGAAGATCAGTTTCGATTTCTCTTTCTTTCTTTCTTTCTTAATCTGCTTTCCCTCCAAGGGTGTTTTTTTTCCCCTCGGACTCAGCGAGGGATCCCACCTCTACCGTTCAAGGGCAGTGTCCTGGAGCGTGAGACATTGGGTCGGAGGATACAACAGGGGAGGATGACCAGTACCTCGCCCAGGCGGCCTTACCTGCTATGCTGAACAGGGGCCTTGCGGGGGGGGGGATGGGAAGATTGGAAGGGACAGACAAGGAAGAGGGAAAGAAGCGGCCGTGGCCTTAAGTTAGGTACCATCCCGGCATTTGCCTGGAGGAGAAGTGGGAAACCACGGAAAACCACTTCTAGGATGGCTGAGGTGGGAATCGAACCCACTTCTACTCAGTTGACCTCCTGGGGCTGATTGGACTCCGTTCCAGCCCTCGTACCACTTTCAAATTTCGTGGCAGAGCCGGGAATCGAACCCGAGCCTCCGGAGGTGGCAGCTAATCACACTAACCACTACACCACAGAGGCGGACTCAGTTTAACTTCTGAAGAAATATAGGAACTCTTCAAGCAATGCTGACTTTACGTCTGATCTTTTTTTTTAATGCTATTTATTCGGGACTTCAACCTAAGAAGATCTTTTGCCCCTACTTTGCAGAATATGTTGTGAACCTGCGTGTATTTGGAAATTTCGGAAGTGTAAAGTGTTGAATGTGAGGAAAGGAACATTAAGGACGACACAAACACCCAGTCCCCAGGCCAGGGATATTAATCATTTACAATCGGGAATCGAACCCGGGGCCGCCAGGTGACAGGCGGACGCGTTGCCCCCTACAGCGCGGGGCCGGGCAAAGGAGAACGGAGCCAACGGCACGTGGTGTTCCCAAGCGGTCACCCATCCAAGTACCGGTACTGACAACGTCCAATGTTGCGTAACTGCGGTGATTGGATGAGAACCGGTGCATTCATCACGGTACGGCCGTTGCCTGCGTCTGATCTTACAGGACCGAATTAAGAACAAGTCCACGTACATGACATTCGTACATCTAGAAAAGGCATTCAATAATTTTGGGTGGACCAAGCTATTTGAGATTCTGAAGGTGATCGGAATCAGATACCTAGAACGAAGAATTATGTACAATCTGTATAAAAATCAGTCTGCAGTGATAAGAATCAAGAGCTTTGAAAAAGAAGCAGCAATCCAGAAAGGAGTGAAGCAAGACTGCAGTTCCCTTTCAATGTTTACGCAGAACAGGCGATAAGGGAAGTAAAAGAGGAATTTGGTCCACCTCTGTGGTGTAGTGGTTAGCATGATTAGCTGCCACCTCCGGAGGTCCGGGTTCGATTCCCGGCTCTGCCACGAAATTTGAAAAGTGGTACGAGGGCTGGAACGGGGTCCACTCAGCCTCGGGAGGTCAACTGAGTAGAGATGGGTTCGATTCCCACCTCAGCCATCCTGGAAGTGGTTTTCCATAATTTCCCACTTCTCCTCCAGGCAAATGCCGGGATGGTCCCTCACTTAAGGCCACGGCCGCTCCCCTCCTCCTTCCTTGCCTGTCCCATCCAATCTTCCCATCCCCCACCAAGGCCCCTGTTCAGCATAGCAGGTGAGGCCGCCTGGCCGAGGTACTGGTCATTCTCCCCAGTTGTATCCCCCGACCCAAAGTCTGAAGCTCCAGGACACTGCCCTTGAGGCGGTAGAGGTGGGATCCCTCGCTGAGTCCGAGGGAAAAACCAACCCTGGAGGGTAACAGGTTAAGAAGAAGAAGTTATGCCGATGATACTGCTATTTTAACTGAGACAGCAGAAGACCTGGATAAATTACTGGACAGAGTCTTGGTGAAGAAGTACAAGATGAAAATGAATAAACCCAAAACAAAAGTAATGGAGAGCAGTCGAATAAAGTCAGGTGATGCAAGAAATATTAGATTAGGTAATGAAGTGTTAAAGGAAGTAGATGAATATTGTTGCTTGAGTAGTAGATAGCTGAGGATAGCAGAAGTAAGGAGGACATAAAATTCAGAGTAGCACAAGCAAGGAAGGTCTTTCTTAAGAAAAGGATTTTGGTCATTGATATAGGAGTTAGGCAGATGCTTTTGAAGACTTTCTTCTGGAGCGAGGCATTGTATGGAAGTGCAACATTGGCAATAACTAGTTGAGGAAGAGTGAAATGCGGAGTTACAGAAGAATGATGAAGGTGAGATGGATAGATCGAAACATGAATGAAGATATACTGAATCGAATTAGTGAGAGGAGATCGACTTGGAGAAATTTGGATTCAACATTAATTTCGGTCATATAGGATATTTTATTTTTCAACCCTTCTCACCCTCCACCCCGCCTTCTTGATAGGGGATGATGTTGGACTTAAACGGCATCCGGTGTGTTACAATTCATCCCAGCGACCCCGTAAACTATCAGTCCAAGTTTGGTTGAAATAGCTCCACGTGATACAGAGCTATGCTGGAACATACACACATCCATTTTTATAGATTACAAAGTGTTCATCCCTCTCCCCTCCCGCAGTGTGTGGTAGGAAGAGTTTTATAGGAACTTTTAGCAAGTTCTAAAAATTTCTACCCAAATGTTTTATAATGTTAACCTTTGAGGGTTTTCGGCGAAGTAAGGATGGGAAACGGCTAGGACTGGGAAGGAAGCGGCCTGTACTAAATTAAGGCCCAGCATTTGCCTGGTGTGAACATGGGAAACCACGAAAAACCATCTTCAGAGCTGCCGACAGTGGGGTTCGAGCCCACTAACTCCCGGATTCGAGCTCACAGCTGCGCGCCCCTAACCGCACGGCCAACTCGCAGACAACAAATGATCAGCAGTTTCTTCAAACCAGTAAGCGTGTGAAGTGTAGCCAGTGAAGGTGTGCCTTGATTGCCATATTCTAATTCTGTCCTGCACTAATTATTCTGTATTTCGTAGTGCATTATATCTTGTAAGTTACGGTATACTAAATAACGTTTGTATTTCTTCTTCTTCTTCTTAACTGTTTACCCTCCAGGGTTAGCTTTCCCTCGGACTCATCGAGGGATCCCACTTCTACCGTCTCAAGGGCAGTATCCTGGAGCGTGAGGCATTGGGTCGGGGATACAAATGGGGAGAATGACCAGTATCCCGCCCAGGCGGCCTCACCTGCTATGCAGAACAGGCGCCTTCTGGGGGGGATGGGACGATTGGAAGGGATAGATAAGGAAGAGGGAAGGAAGCGGCCGTGGCCTTAAGTTAGGTACCATCCCGCCATTTGCCTGGAGGAGAAGTGGAAAACCACGGAAAACCATTTCCAGGATGGCTGACGTGGGAATCGAACCCACCTCTACTTATTTGACCTCCCGAGGCTGAGTGAATCGCGCTCCAGCCCTCGTACCTCGGGCCTCCGGGGGTGGCAGCTAATCACACTAACCACTACACCACAGAGACGGACTTGTATTTCTTAAATTCAAAACACTGTATTGTACACGTTCTTTTTACTAAATATAGTATTTAAATATGTACTATAGCTCATTTCATAAGTTAATTAGTTTAATACGGACTTTCATTAATTCGGACAACCTGGAGTCTTAATTAGTCCGGATTAATGAGGATCTACTGTACATACAATGACCTCCGTTTATATTACTGTAACATGGATGTATGTGTATGTATGTAGATCTGGAACATATGGAGAAATTTCAACCAAACTTGGTACACATATGGCTTACTATCTGGAAAACAAAAATACTGTGGGCTTAAGCCACCCCTAGCATCCCTAGAGATTAGTCTTGAATCCACAGTATTTTTTACAATTTTGTTTAATATCGCACTGTCTTATGGCGACGATGGGTTAGGAAATAGCTAGGAGAGCGAAGGAAGCGGCCGTGGCCTTAATTAAGATACAGTCCCAGCATTTTCCAGATGTGAAAATGGGAAACCACCGAAAACCATCTTCAGGGGTTGGAACCCACTATTTTCCAAGTTCAAGCTCACAGCTGCGCGACCCTAATCGCATGGCCAATTCGCTCTATTGCAACGAGTCGCCGCCTTCTTGGATCTGTAAGTAACCTGTACTTGACGAACCGGGTATCGAGTTTTACCAAGAACGACATGGGTATATTGTGTATCTACAGCTATAGAATTCTCGTTCCTCGACGTCCTGAGGAGAATGGAATCCAGGCAATTTCACATTAACCTTTTTGTCACTACGAAAGTGTGTACACATGGCATATTACGATATCAATGAGGCTACAGTGCCTGTCTCGGTACATGTTCCTGACCACCATTTCATGAGATATGTAGGTCATGTGAAAGTTATTACCTAGCTAATATACGGGTAGAATTACCTAATGTTATTCTCAGAACAGCGCGATTAACATTGGCTGGTTATTGATAACAATAATTAAAATACTTTCCAAAGATGTCTACTATTCTCATACGGATTATTATTATTATTATTATTATTATTATTTACATATTTTATGCCCACATTGGAGCAATTATATCAAACTATATGCATCTTCAAAGAATCAACTGGGAATTGAGCTTTCATTATCTTTCTCCGCTCCCAAAACCTCTTCATTCCTTCCGACCTGGCTGCCTTTTCTTCATCAGATATGACATATTGTTTTCGTTGCAGAGTGTTTAGTGTAAGTCTTAAATGTTTTGTTATTATTATTATTATTATTATTATTATTATTATTATTATTATTATTATTATTATTATTATTCCTTTCTTAATTCCTTTTACACTCCAGGGTTGGTTTTTCCCTCGGACTCTGCGAGGGATCCCACCTCTACCGCCTCAAGGGCACTCTCCTGGAGCTTCAGGCTCTGGGTCGTGGGATTCAACTGGGAAGGATGACCAGTACCTCGGCCAGGCGGCCTCACCTGCTATGCTGAACAGGGGCCTTGGAGGGGGATAGATGATTGGAAGGGAAAGACGAGGAAGAGGGAAGGAAGCGGCCGTGGCTTTAAGTTAGGTACCATCCCGGTATTTGCCTGGAGGAGAAGTGGGAAACCATGGAAAACCACTTCCAGGATGGCTGAGGTGGGAATCGAACCCACCTCTACTCAGTGACCTCCCGAGGCTGAGTGGACCCCGTTCAGCCCTCGTACAACTTTTCAAATTTCGTGGCAGAGCAGGGAATCGAATCCGGCCTCTGGGTGTGGCAGCTAATAACACTAACCACCACACCACAGAGACGGACGGTCTGAAACATCATCAGAATGTTGGCCGGTATGCCAGGACAGATGGTGGTATACAATTTCTAATCACTGGATTGCGTGCCAAAAGCCTTGATTACATTCCAAACCTCTGTGCAGTGCTCATATGGAGTGAAGGCATATCATCCTGTTGATGGCGATTCGTCCGTCGGATGCCGACATAAAGCCACCGGATGGTGTTATTCGACAGGAGTAGGCTATCTGCCGGGATCGGGTTTCACCCTCTCCCTTGCTCCTATCGTATATCACGTCATTAATTTCATTTCATTAGCTTCTCTGATGAGGTTGACGTCGGGAAGGGCTTCCGGTCGTAAAAACTCTCTACGAAGATTCTTCTCACTTCATATCCGACCCTATACAGAAACGGGACAAGGGTTGGAGATATTAAGTAGCGAGTGGTGCGATGGGCAGTGTTGCCATCTTAGCGGATTTTCCGCTAAATTTGGCGGAATTACTAGACGGTCGGCGGAGAAATATATCATTTAGCGGACAGCGGATTTTTCGGCGGAATTCTAGATTTATTATAGCGGAATTTAGCGTTTAATCCATTTTAGTTTTTTTTTTTAATTTGTACTCCAGTCTGTCTCCGAGCTATTCCGCATTTCTTCTGAGGAGCAAGCAGTCACATGAGGAAAATATGTTATTTGGATTTGTTGTTATGAGATCATGATATCATAAATTTGTAATATGTGGGGAAAGGTTACTTATCTCTTAGTTGACGAATGACGACAGATAATGAAACTGTGAGAGAGTAGCATTTATATTTATGCTAAGAAGGAAGACCGTTTAATGAACTGGCCTGTTCTGTGTGTGGCCCCTGAGGTAGGGGATTCACCTAGTTTGCACCCGGCAGTAAAACGCCAACAAGTTCTAGCTCGCCGGCTCGCAGGCAGGGGATTAATCACAGTGAAACTCACAGATCAGGTGAGTGCAGACATTTACTTTTATTATTATTATTATTATTATTATTATTATTATTATTATTATTATTATTATTATTATTGCTCATTATTTGAGATCAGATTTCTTGGCGGAATTTTAGCGGATTTTTAGTAGTATTTAGCGGATCTTGAAAATATAAGTACCGGGCGAGTTGGCCGTGCGCGTAGAGGCGCGCGGCTGTGAGCTTGCATCCGGGAGATAGTAGGTTCGAATCATACTATCGGCAGCCCTGAAGATGGTTTTCCGTGGTTTCCCATTTTCACACCAGGCAAATGCTGGGGCTGTACCTTAATTAAGGCCACGGCCGCTTCCTTCCAACTCCTAGGCCTTTCCTATCCCATCGTCGCCATAAGACCTATCTGTGTCGGTGCGACGTAAAGCCCCTAGCAAAAAAAAAAAAAAAAATATATAAGTTGGCAACACTGGCGAAGGGTGATCCAAGAATGCCTGCGAAAATCAAAGGCAAGGTTTATAACACTGTGATCATACCAGCAAAGTCATGGGCCGGACGGCCAAGCATAATCAGAACCTGCACGTAGCGGAAATGAGAATGCTAGCTAGCAGTTGCGGCTGGTGAATTCTCTGAATAAAATAATCTCGTGTCCTCGTTTTTTCAGGCACACTCTCATTGCAGTGTACCATTTTATCCACATACCAGTTCTCCTGTCATTCTTAAATTTCTGGCAGTAGCGGGAATCGAACCTAGGCTCCCAAGGACAGCAGCTAACAGTGCTGCTAACCGTTACCCTACGAACGCGGACAATTCTATGCCTGTTTGTCACTTTTACCCAAAGTTAACAATTGCATAACGTCCGCCTCTGTAGTGTAGGGGTTAGTGTGATTAGCTGCCACACCCGGAGGCCCGGGTTCGATTCCCGGCTCTGCCACACAATTTGAAAAGTGGTACGAGGGCTGGAACGGGGTCCACTCAGCCTCGGGAGGTCAAATGAGTAGAGGTGGGTTCGATTCCCACCTGAGCCATCCTGGAAGTAGTTTTTCGTGGTTTCCCACTTCTCCTCCAGGCAAATGGCGGGATGGTACCTAACTTAAGGCCACGGCCGCTTCCTTTCATCTTCCTTGTCTATCTCTTCCAATCTTGCCACCCCCTTCCCCGCCGCAAGGCTCCTGTTCAGCATAGCAGGTGTGGCCACCTGGGAAAGGTGCTGGTCATCCTCCCCAGTTGTATTTAAGACCCAGAGTCTCACGCTACAGGACACTGCCCTTGAGGCGGTAGAGGTGGAATCCCTCGCTGAGTCCGAGGAAAAAAACCGACCCTGGAGGGTAAAAACAGATAAAGACGAAGAAGAATATAATCGACAGCGTATGTCTCTTTTCTCATAAATCTATTTTGTTACTTGCTTTACGTCGCACCGACACAGATAGGTTTTATGGCGACGACGGGACAGGAAAGGCCTAGGAATGGGAAGGAAGCGGCCGTGGCCTTAATTAAGGTAAAGCTCCAGCATTTACCTGGTGTGAAAATGGGAAACCACGGAAAACCATCTTCAAGGCTGCCGACAGTACGAATCGAACCCACTATCTCCCGGATGCGAGCTCACAGCTGTGTGCCCCTAACCGCATGGTAAACTCGCCCGGTTTCTCATAAATCACGAATTCACGATGTTTTATTTAATTTTCCAACTAAGAAGGTATTTTTATGAAATCAATCAATCAATCAATCAATCAATCAATCAATCAATCAATCAATCAATCAATCAATCAATCAATCAATCAATCAATCAATCAATCAATCAATCAATCATCACTGATGTACATTTTGGGCAGTAGCCCAAGTGGTAGATTCCCTATCTGTTGTTTTCCTAGTCCTTTCTTGAATAATTGCAAAGAATTAGGAAAATTATTGACCATCTTCCTTGGTAAATTATTCCAGTCCCTAACTCATCTTCCTGTAAATGAATATTTGCCCCAATTTGTCCTTTTGAATTCCAACTTTATATTCATATTATGCTCTTTCCTACTTTTAAAAACACCACTCCAGCTTATTCGTCTACTAATGTCATTCCACGCCATCTGACAGCTCAGAACATAACACTTGGTTGAACAGCTCGTCTCCTTACTCCCAAGTCTTCCCAGCCCAAATTTTGCAACATTTTTGTAACGCTACCCTTCTTCTTCTTCTTCTTCTTCTTCTTTATATGTTTACACTCCAGGGTCGGCTTTTCCCTCACACTCAGCAAGGTACCCACCTCTACCGCCTCAAGGGTAGTGTCTTGGAGCTTCAGACTCTGGGTTGGGGGATACAACTGGGAAGGATGAACAGTACCTCGCCCAGGCAGCCTCACCTGCTATGCTGAATAGGGGCCTTGCGGGGGGATGGGAAGACTGGAAGGGATAGACAAGGAAGAGGGAAGGAAGTGGCCGTGGCTGAAAGTTAGGTACCATCCTGGCATTTGCCTTTACGAGAACTGGAAAACCACGGAAAACCACTTTCAGGATGGCTGAGATGGGAATCGAACCCACCTCTACTCAGTTGACCTCCCGATGCTGAGTGGACCCCGTTCCAGCCCTCGTATCACTTTTCAACTTTTGTGTCAGAGCCGGGAATCGAACCCGGGCCTCCGGAGGGTGGCAGCTAATCACACTAACCACTACACCACAGAGGCAGTCTAGATGATTACCAATCTACATAATGGGAAGATTTTTAATGCATGACCGTGATGACAACAAACATGGACAAATGCCAACTATGAAAATATATAATTATTATCCAATTCAGCTAAGAGTTGATACATTTTATATTAGAAACATCACCAAAGTCCAGGTTAGATCATAGCCACATGGGCTTGGATCAGGCGAATAAGGCAGGTGTGGAACAACCTCCCATCCCCACCGTTACTCCTGCTTGTTGACTTCCAATTTGTGACGCTCTCACTCACACACTGAACTTGGGGGCATGGTTGGACCCATACTGTTGTTTACATACACCATCTAGTGGCATCATACGCAAGTACATACCGTACATTTCCAAATGCATATCTTGGATTTTCCGTGTTGTCTCCTGTTTGCGAGAAAAAAACTAGTTGCCATGAGTTATGACCCGACCTAGGTATATTTTAATTATCTTTTATTAAACGCTAAGTATAACTATAACCTGTAAATATGTGTTGTTCATTTCTACAACCTCAAATACGTATTGTGAATACGGCTAAATTCAAAATCTGTGTAGTCGAAAACTGTAGAAAGCTCTGTAATATTCATTTATTGGGAATAGTCTACTATCATTTTGACACATATGGAGGTTTCTGGAAACTCACAGTAATGACTTATTATCCAGATACATGTAGAAACATTAAGGAATGTTATAGAGGTGTCCATGTGGTTTGTGTATATGTAATAAAATATTTGATTTTGACCTATTCCAATTGAGAGGCTGGTCGATCGATTGTTTTTTTAATGTTTGGATGTGTTCCACTTAGCGTGTTGCAAGAACATTTCCAGAAATCAATATTTCTAGACTGTTTGTCGAACAGTATATATATATATATATATATATATAGATATATATTGAGCTGACAGGCCGACTAGCAAACTTGCTAGATGTATTCTTGGTTAAACCATGGGAAATTGTTGATAAAACTGAGGTAATTGAAGGAATAGGTGACCATAGGGCTGTAATAATGGATGTAGGACTTGTACCAAAAATGATTAATAAGAGGGTCACAAAAGACAAGAAATTATACAGAAAAACTAAAGTTGATGAATTTGGGACTTACCTTAAATCACAATTCAGTTGTTGGATAAGTGAAGGGAATAATGTGGATACACTTTGGGCTAAATTTAAAGGAATCATTTGGGAAGGAGAGAAGAGATTTGTACCTGTTAAGAAGGGTAAAATGACCTCAGACCCTGTTTGTTATACAAGGGAAATAAGAAAATTAAAAAGAAAATGTAGAATAGTAAACAGGAAAATCAAAGAAGGTAGGGAGAGTAGAGAAAGTAGAAAACAGCTAATGAGGGAACTGAATAGAGTGAAAAAGGAAGCAAAAGAGAATTATATGAATGGCATTCTTCAAGAGGGTAATGACCACAAAGGGAAATGGAAAAAGCTGTATTCATATATTAGGAATCAAAAAGGAAAAGGAATCCAAATTCCTACAATGGTGGGAGAAGGGGGTGAACACTATTTAACAGATACTGAGAAAGCAAACCTCTTTAGTAGGGAATTCTGAGATTCAGTAGAAGATTGTCAGGAGTTGGAAACCATAACAGAAGATAGAGAGGGAGAGACACATAGGGAAACAAGAAGCTTCTCATTCACAAATGAAGATATTTTCAGAGAAATCCAACTGCTTCAGCAAGGAAAAGCAGCAGGAAGTGATCAAATTACTGGGGAGGTATTAAAGACAATGGGGTGGTATATAGTGCCTTATTTAAAATTTCTCTTTGACTATGTCATAAATAATAGTGTAATACCAAAGGAATGGAAGGAATCTATAATAATACCAATTTATAAAGGAAAGGGTGATAAAAGGAAACCAGAGAACTACAGACCAATCAGCCTGACCAGTATAGTTTGTAAAATACTGGAGAGTTTAATAGCAAAGTACATCAGAGGGATATGTGATGATAAAAATTGGTTCATGAGGAGCCAGTATGGATTTAGAAAGAAACTTTCTTGCGAGGCACAACTGGGGGGATTTCAGCAGGATATATCAGATCAGTTAGATTCAGGAGGCCAGTTAGATTGCATAGCCATAGATCTTTCCAAAGCCTTTGATAGAGTGGAACATGGAATATTATTAAAGAAATTGGAGGGAATAGGATTGGATGTAAGGGTTATACGTTGAATAAGAACATTTCTAAATTCAAGGGTTCAGAAAGTCAAAGTAGGAAATAATATATCACAGGAAGAGAAAGTCTGGAAGGGAATTGCACAGGGTAGTATAATCGGTCCGTTACTTTTCTTAATATACGCAAATGATTTAGGGAACAATATAACATCGAAAATAAGATTGTATGCAGATGACATAATTGTTTATAGGGAAATAAATAACATTGAGGATTGTTCAGAATTACAAAGGGACCTTGACAGTATCCAAGAATGGGTTGAAGAAAATAATATGAAGATTAATGGAGGCAAATCAACTGTTACAACATTTACAAACAGGAGCTTTAAAACTGAATTTGAATATACTTTGGATGAGGTAGTTATCCCAAAAAATGGCAAGTGCAAATACTTAGGTGTGAGATTTGAAAGTAATTTGCACTGGAAGGGTCATGTTGATGACATTGTTGGGAAAGCATACAGATCGTTACATGTTATAATGAGACTACTTAAAGGATGCAACAAAGAATTAAAGGAAAAAAGTTACTTAAGTATGGTTCGTCCATTATTGGAATATGCAAACAGTGTTTGGGATCCTCACCAAGAATACCTAATAAAAGAACTAGATGGTGTGCAGAGGAAAGCAGCAAGGTTTGTAACAGGGGATTTCAGGAGAAAGAGTAGTGTATCAGAAATGTTAAAGGAACTTGGGTGGGAAACTTTAAGTAAGAGAAGGGAGAAAACTAGACTTATAGGATTATATAAAGCCTATACAGGAGAAGAAGCATGGGGAGATATCCGTGAGAGGCTTCGGTTGGAAAATAATTATATTGGTAGAACTGACCACAAGTACAAAATTAGAAGAAATTTTAGCAGAAGCGATTGGGGTAAATTTTCTTTCATTGGGAAGGGTGTGAAGGAGTGGAACAGTTTATCAGGGGTAGTGTTTGATCCTTTTCCAAAATCTGTACAGATATTCAAGAAGAGAATAAACAACAACAGAGAAAATAAATGAAATGTTAGAGGGCATTCGACCAGTGCAGGATATTGCAAATAATAAATGTGTGTGATTAAATTAATTCCATCCCCTGGTCTAAGGAGTTTGGACAGCCCAATTTGGGGACTGCCTGTAGGGGTGAAGTACAGTGGGGACTTCGAGGGCCCTGGGACTGCTACGGTAGCTGTGAAGGCCCTTCAGGAACTCTGAAAAGTGGTGGCAAAAGGGGCTCTGGTTAAGATGCAGCAGGTCGTTATGCTACTTAGGTTCCAAAATGGGTAAAATATAAATATGTAAATAAATTCAGTGTTAATTTTAATCTTATACCAGTTGTATAGTATTATTAGAAGTAATTTCACATACTGTATATGAGTTGACTATGTTTGTAAGATATTATAAGTAGAATTTTGTAAACAATATAAATTTATTAAGGATGATGTGTGTGTTTAATAGAAAAAATTATTAGTGTAAATTGTATAATATTGTATTCTAGGAAAATTTTCTTCGTCTCCTGTTAATTTAAAATTTAGTGCTTGACAATAATGTATTTTAGTGTACCATTTGCCACCGAGGTAGACACCTCATTTGCAAATAAAGAGATGTTGATTGATTTTTTTTGAGTCTGTCAGTCAGTGCAGTAAGAAAATGTTTTTTTTTTTTTTTTTGCTATTTGTTCTAAGTCGCACTGACACAGATAGCTCTTATGGTGACGATAGGACAGGAAAGGCCTGGGAATGGGAAGGAAGTGGCCATGGCCTTAATTAAGGTACAGCACAAGCATTTGCCTGGTGTGAAAATGGGAAACCACGGAAAACCATCTTCATGGCTGCCGACTGTGGGGTTCGAACCCACTATCTCCCGGATACGAACTTTCAGCTGCGCGTCCCTAACCACACTACCAACTCTCCCGCTGTAAGAAAATGTAGAGTGTGGGTTAGAGTGAGTGTTACAGGGAGCAGAGGAGCTGGTTGATATTTGTATTTGTCAGAACTGACTTGAGTGAGAGGGTAGTCAGATTTGCCTTGTGATCGGTAAAGTGAATGACCAGAGTATGTACTTGCTGATATCTGTACTTATCAGAATCGGCAGTAAATTTCTTCAGTGTGTTTCCCTTGATAGTGTAGTGTTGTGTATAACTGTGTGTTGTTAAGGAATACACATAGCTGCAATAAAGTGGTTTTATGCAAGGAAGTGATCATATCTCGTGTGATATTTATTTACACCAAAATAAAATCGCATTGAAAATGATAAATTGGCCACTGTGACAGGACTCTTGGACACTATTTGACTAAAAAATGAAGATCGACCAGATGACCGTGGTGATGTTCACATAGTTTCAAGAAATAAATACCAATGTCACGAAATAAGGAACCAAATCAGTTCTTTGGGCAAAGAAGCAAGGAAAGCAAGTACCCTGCATGAAAGTACGAAAAGTGGAGGAAAGGGAACCAGGGTAGAGTGTTATCCAGGAATTAGGTTAAGGCAGATATTAAGGAAAGTAGAAGAGAAGGAGGAGGCAAAGGAGAAGGTGGTAGTATTTCACATTGATACCAACAACGTAAGGCAAGCAGGTATAAGTGCACACATAGTTGGGGATGTGTGGGATCTGTTAAATGCAGCACGGGTGAAGTTTAAAGAAGCAGAGATTGTTATCAGTGGAATACTGTGTAGGAGGGATACTGACTGGAAGGTGTCTGGGGATTTAAATGAGACTATGGAGTGGTTATGTGGGAAACTGGGAGTAAATTTCTAGATGCAAATGGGTGGGTAGGAGATAGGGATCTGCACTCAGATGGACTTCACATGAATTACAGTGATACATATAAGTTAGGAAATTTGTTAAGAAGTGTTATGGGAGGTACATTCAGGGAAGTGGGGTGGTCTAGGGAGTGGTGATAAGGCTAGTGGCTTTATGTCGCACCGACACAGATAGGTCATATGGCAACGGTGGGATAGGCAGCCGTGGCCTTATTAATGTACAGACCCAGCATTTACCTGGTGTGAAAATGGGAAACCACAGTAAAATATTTTCAGGGCTGCCGACAGTGGGATTCAAACCCACCATCTCCTGGAGCGGTGATAAAGGTACAGGGATCTGGAAGTCAAGTAGGGATTATATAAAAACATTAGTGTTGAACTGTAGAAGTATTGTAAAGAAAGGAATGGAATTAAGTAATTTAATAGATATATATACTTGCCAGATATTGTAATAAGAGTTGAATCATAGCTGACAAATGATATAATGGATGCAGAAATTTTCTCACAGAACTGGAGTGTGTATCATAGAGATAGGATAGGAATGTTAGGAGGGGGGAGCATTAATTCTGGTGAAAGAAGAATTTGTAAGCTATGAGAAAGTTAAAGATGACAAACATGAAATTCTGGGTGTAAGGTTCATTTCTAAAGATTGCAGGCAATTTGATGTCTGGAGTGTACAGACTAGAAAAGGGTAGCGCAGTGGTACGTATAAGTTAGGAAATTTGTTTGGAAGGGTAATAGGGAGGTACATTCAGGGAAACGGGATGGCCTAGGGAGCGGTGATAAGGGAACAGGGAACTGGAAATCAAGTAGGGATGATATAAAATTGTTAGTGTTGAACTGTAGAAGTATTGTAAAGAAAGGAATAGAATTAAGTAATTTAATAGATATATATTTACCAGATATTGTAATAGGAGTTGAATCATGGCTGAGAAATGATATAATGGATGCAGAAATTTTCTCACGGCACTGGAGTGTGTATCGTAGAGATAGGATAGGAAAGGTGGGAGGGGGAGTTTTCATTCTGGTGAAAGAAGAATTTGTAAGCTACGAAAAAGTTAAAGATGAGACACATGAAATTCTAGGTGTAAGGCTCATTTCTAAAGATAATAGGCAACTTGATATATTTGGAGTGTACAGATCGGGAAAGGGTAGCACTGATGCGGATTCGGAATTATTTGACAGGATAGTCAGCTATGTGGGAAACGACATGGAAAGAAATGTGATTGTAGCGGGAGATCTGAATTTGCCAGATGTCAATTGGGAAGGAAATGCGAACGACAGGAAGCATGACCAACAAATGGCAAATAAGTTAATATGGGAAGGACAGCTGATTCAGAAAGTGATGGAACCAACCAGAGGGAAAAATATTTTGGATGTGGTGCTGATAAAACCAGATGAGCTCTATAGGGAAACTGAAGTAATAGATGGTATTAGTGATCATGAAGCTGTTTTTGTGGTAGTTAAAAATAAATGTGATAGAAAGGAAGGTCTTAAACGTAGGACTGTTAGGCAGTACCATATGGCTGATAAAGCAGGTATGAGGCAGTTTCTAAAAAGTAACTATGATCGGTGGAAAACGGTAAATAAAAATGTAAACAGACTCTGGGATGGGTTTAAAGAAATTGTTGAGGAATGCGAAAACAGGTTTGTACCTTTAAGGGTGGTAAGGAATGGTAAAGACCCACCTTATTATAATAGAGAAATAAAGAGACTAAGAAGGAGGTGCAGACTGGAAAGAAATAGAGTTAGAAATGGCTGTGGAAGTAAGGAGAAATTGAAGGAACTTACTAGAAAATTGAATCTAGCAAAGAAGGCAGCTAAGGATAACATGATGGCAAGCATAATTGGCAGTCATACAAATTTTAGTGAAAAATGGAAGGGTATGTACAGGTATTTTAAGGCAGAAACAGGTTCCAAGAAGGACATTCCAGGAATAATTAATGAACAAGGGGAGTGTGTATGTGAGGATCTTCAAAAGGCAGAAGTATTCAGTCAGCAGTATGTAAAGATTGTTGGTTACAAGGATAATGTCGAGATAGAGGAAGAGACTAAGGCCAAAGAAGTAATAAAATTTACGTATGATAACAATGACATTTACAATAAGATACAAAAGTTGAAAACTAGAAAAGCGGCTGGAATTGATCAGATTTCTGGGGATATACTAAAGACAATGGGTTGGGATATAGTACCATATCTGAAGTACTTATTTGATTATTGTTTGGCCGAAGGAGCTATACCAGATGAATGGAGAGTTGCTATAGTAGCCCCTGTGTATAAAGGAAAGGGTGATAGACATAAAGCTGAAAATTACAGGCCAGTAAGTTTGACATGCATTGTATGTAAGCTTTGGGAAGGCATTCTTTCTGATTATATTAGACATGTTTGCGAAATTAATAACTGGTTCGATAGAAGGCAATTCGGTTTTAGGAAAGGTTATTCCACTGAAGCTCAACTTGTAGGATTCCAGCAAGATATAGCAGATATCTTGGATTCTGGAGGTCAAATGGACTGTATCGCGATTGACATGTCTAAAGCATTTGATAGGGTGGATCATGGGAGACTACTGGCAAAAATGAGTGCAATTGGACTAGACAAAAGAGTGACTGAATGGGTTGCTATATTTCTAGAAAATAGATCTCAGAGAGTTAGAGTAGGTGAAGCTTTGTTTGACCCTGTAATAGTTGAGAGGGGAGTTCCTCAGGGCAGTGTTATCGGACCTTTATGTTTTCTTATATATATAAATGATATGAGTAAAGGAGTGGAATCGGAGGTAAGGCTTTTTGCGGATGATGTTATTCTCTATAGAGTGATAAATAAGTTACAAGATTGTGAGCAACTGCAACGTGACCTCGAAAATATTGTGAGATGGACAGCAGGCAATGGTATGTTGATAAACGGGGCTAAAAGTCAGGTTGTGAGTTTTACAAATAGGAAAAGTTGTCTCAGTTTTAATTACTGCGTTGATGGGGTGAAAGTTCCTTTTGGGGATCATTGTAAGTATCTAGGTGTTAATATAAGGAAAGATCTTCACTGGGGTAATCACATAAATGGGATTGTAAATAAAGGGTACTGATCTCTGCACATGGTTATGAGGGTGTTTAGGGGTTGTAGTAAGGATGTAAAGGAGAGTGCATATAAGTTTCTGGTAAGACCCCAACTAGAGTATGGTTCCAGTGTATGGGACCCTCACCAGGATTACCTGATTCAAGAACGGGAAAAAATCCAAAGAAAAGCAGCTCGATTTGTTCTGGGTGATTTCCGACAAAAGAGTAGCGTTACAAAAATGTTGCAATGTTTGGGTTGGGAAGAATTGAGAGAAAGAAGAAGAGCTGCTCGACTAAGTGGTATGTTCCGAGCTGTCAGCGGAGAGGTGGCGTGGAATGACATTAGTAGACGAATAGGTTTGAATGGCGTCTATAAAATTAGGAAAGATCACAATATGAAGATAAAGTTGGAATTCAAGAGGACAAACTGGGGCAAATATTCATTTATAGGAAGGGGAGTTAGGGATTGGAATAACTTACCAAGGGAGATGTTCAATAAATTTCCAATTTCTTTGAAATCATTTCGGAAAAGGCTAGGAAAGCAACAGATAGGGAATCTGCCACCTGGGCGACTGCCCTAAATGCAGATCAGTATTGATTGATTGATTGACACTGATTCAGAATTATTTGATAAGATAATTAGCTATGTGGAAAATGATATGGAAAGAAATGTGATTGTAGCAGGAGATCTCAATTTACCAGAGGTCAATTTAGAAGGTTATGCAAACAACAGAAAGCATGCCCACCAAATGGCAATAAGTTAATATGGGAAGCACAGCTGATTCGGAAAGCGATGAAACCAACTAGAGGGAAGAATAATCTGGGCATGGTGCTCGTAAAACCAGATGAGATCTATAGAGAAACCAAAGTAATAAAAGGTATTGGTGATCACGAAGCTGTTTTTTGTTGTAGTTAAAAAAAAGATGCGATAGAAAGGAGGGTCTTAAAAACAGGACTATATGGCAGCACCATATGGCTGAGAAAGCAGGCATGAGAGAGTTTAAAAAAAGTAATTATGATTGGAGGAAAACAGTAAATAAAAATGTAAACAGACTCTCGGATGGGTTCAAAGCAATTGTTCAGGAATGGGAAAACAGGTTTGTACCTTTAGAGCAGGGGCGTATTCTCCTTGAATGCAAGGCATTCATTGCATGCGTTATGATAACACAAAGAACTGTCTGATGTACGATTTTAGGTTGTTTCAAGTCAAATATTAACGATTTCATCTCTCAGAAGTTCAAAAGGTCCGCGCAACTGTACTGGTTCTGTTGCTTGACTACGTGTGGTGCTGGTGTAGTCTCGCCATCTACTCCACTCTAGGAAGAAAGAGACCGCAAATGGAGGAGTTAAGGATGTAAGGCATTCAATCTTAAAATTGCATTCGGTGGCAGATGTAGTTCTGAAACCCTCCGAACGATGTCGCTGCAATTGAAACTTGGTCAGAATTTGTCACCCCATACCCGTACTACCCTCTGCCATCTGTTAGCAACTTGGAGAAAGTCGGCATCTTTACAGCGAAAGGGACCCACAAATTACCCCCCAGCGAGAACCCAACGTGACGAAACTGACCAATGCCACTGGGGTGACTTACCTCCAGTGCTTGAGTTGTGGCTAACTAGTGAGTTAATTCATTGTGTTTTCGGTGTTTTATTATATTTTAGTCAGAATTTGTCACCCCATACCCGTACTACCCTCTGCCATCTGTTAGCAACTTGGAGAAAGTCGGCATCTTTACAGCGAAAGGGACCCACAAATTACCCCCCAGCGAGAACCCAACGTGACGAAACTGACCAATGCCACTGGGGTGACTTACCTCCAGTGCTTGAGTTGTGGCTAACTAGTGAGTTAATTCATTGTGTTTTCTGTGTTTTATTATATTTTACGCACGTGTGGTATTAACGATGGACGAGTCTAAAATGGATATAACTTAATTGTAAATCAGTTTGAAAAGCCATTTACTGGCCGTTCGTTTGATGAAAAGATTCAAATAGTTAAAGCCGAGAGACCTCTACCTTCCCTCGTAAATTTCTTCTTCTTCTTCTTAATCTGCTTACCCTCCAGGGTTGGCTTTTCCCTCGGACTCAGCGAGGGATCCCTCCTCTACTGGAGCTTCAGACTCTGGGTCGGGGGATACAACTGGGGAGGATGACTAGTACCTCGCCCAGGCTGCCTCACCTGCTATGCTGAACAGGGGCCTTGCGGGGGGATGGGAAGATTGGAAGGGATAGACAAGGAAGAGGGAAGGAAGCGGCCGTGGCCTGAAGTTAGGTACCATCCCGGCATTTGCCTGGAGGAGAAGTGGGAAACCACGGAAAACCACTTCCAGGATGGCTGAGGTGGGAATCGAACCCACCTGTACTCAGTTGACCTCCCGAGGCTGAGTGGACCCCGTTCCAGCCCTCGTACCACTTTTTGAAATTTCGTGGCAGAGCCGGGAATTGAACCCGGGCCTCCGGGGGTGGCAGCTAATCACACTAACCACTACACCACAGAGGCGGACCCTTGTAAATTTAAAAACAGAAAACAAGAATTGTGTACGCACGTTCAATCCAGAAACTTACAGTAAAACTGTTTGGCTTGAGTTCACCTACATGTAATTAGGGTGAGTAGAATTGAAATTTACTTAATACATTGTGTTAACTGCATGGTTACTAGTTGCATGCCTCAGTGGAGATTCCAGGATACGCCACTGCTTTAGAGGTGGTAAGGAATGGTAAAGATCCACTTTATTATAACAGAAAAATAAAGAGACTAAGACGGAGGTGCAGGTTGAAAGGAAATAGAGTTAGAAATGGCTGTGGAAGTAAGGGGAAATTGGAGGAACTTACTAGGAAATTGAACCTAGCACAGATTTAGCTAAGGATAACATGATGGCAAGCATAAATTGGCAATCATACGAATGTTAGTGAAAAATGGAAGGGTATGTATAGGTACTTTAAGGCAGAAACAGGTTCCAAGAAGGACATTCCGGGAATCATTAATGAACAAAGGGAGTGTGTATGTGAGGACCTTCAAAAGGCAGAAGTACTTAGTCAGTGATATATAAAAACTGTTGTTTACAAGGATAATGTCCAGATGGAGGAGGTGACTAATGCAAAAGAAGTATTAAAATTTACCTACGATAAAAACAACATTTACAATAAGATACCAAAGTTGAAAACCAGGAAACTGGCTGGTATTGAAAAGATTTCTGGGGATATACTAAAGACAATGGGTTGGAATATATTACCATATCTGAAGTACTTATTTCATTACTGTTTGCATGAAGGAACTTTACTAAATGAATGGAGAGCTGCTATAGTAGCCCCTGTGTATAAAGGAAAGTGTGATAGACATAAAGCTGAAAATTAGAGGCTAGTCAGTTTGACATACATTGTATGTAAGCTTTGGGAAAGCATTCCCTCTGATCATTTTAGACATGTTTGCAAATGTAAACTTAGTTTGATAGAAGGCAGTTCAGCTTTAGAAGAGGTTCTACTCAAACTCAACTTGTAGGATTGCAGCAAGATATAGCAAATATCTTTGATTCAGGAGGTCAAATGGACTGTATCGCGATTGACCTGTCAAGGGCATTTGATAGGGTGGATCATGGAAGACTACTGGCAAAAATGAGTGCAATTGGACCATACAGAAGAGTGAGTGAATGGGTTGCTATATTTCTAGAAAATAGATCTCAGAGAATTAGAGTAGGTAAAGCTTTTTCTGACCCTGTAATAATTAAGAGGGGAATTCCTCAAGGCAGTATTATTGGACCTTTATGTTTTCTTATATATATAAATGATATGAGTAAAGAAGTGGAATCAGAGATAAGGCTTTTTGCAAATGATGTTATTCTGTATAGAGTAATAAATAAGTTAAAAGTTTGTGACCAACTGCAAAATGACCTCGATAATGCTGTGAGATGGACTTTATGATGATAAACGGGGTTAAACGTCAGGTTCTGAGTTTCACAAATAGGAAGAGTCCTCTCAGTTTTAATTACTGCGTTGATCGGGTGAAAGTTCTTTTTGGGGATCATTGTAAGTATCTAGGTGTTAATATAAGGAAATATCTTCATTGGGGTAGTCACATAAATGGGATTGTAAATAAGGGGTACAGATCTGTCCACATGGTTATGAGGGTGTTCAGGGGTTGTAGTAAGGATGTAAAGGAGAGAGGCTATATTAGTCTCTGGTGAGACCCGAACTAGAGTATGGTTTGAGTATATGGGACCCTCACCAGAATTACTTGATTCAAACACTGGAAAAAAAAAAAAAAAAAAAAAAAAGAAAAAAAGAAAAAAAAAAAGGCAGTTTGATTTGTTCCAGGTGATTTCCGATGAAAGAATAGCATTATAGAAATGTTGCAAAGTTTGGGCTGGGAAGACTTGGGAGAAAGACGACGAGCTGCTCGACTAAATGGTATGATAAAATTAAGAAACAATGATAGGTTTATGGTCCACCCAATCATTACATATAATTTTCATTCTTCCTCAGTCAACACACTGAAACTACCAGATACCAGCATTGCTTGTACCATCTTCAAGTAAGATGATATAGATGTTGATTCCCATAGGGAACCTGAAATATTAGTCCCGAATGAGTAAATATAAAATACCAATATAAATGTTCCGTTATTGGACATTATAAATTTTCCAGCTAACTCATTCCTGGTTGCCAGCGTTTCACCCCCATGTTCTAGGTTGGGCTCATCAGTTGGTACCTAGCACACCCACGAAGACGCTGGCTAGTGCATACCATGGAGGCCACTGCATAGGCTACTTGGAGCCACCGGCAGTGCCAGTGCCATATTAGAGACTTCGTCTCTTTACCAAAGAATTGATGCCTGCTTGGTGTGCTAGGTACCAACTGATGAGCCCAACCTAGCACACAGGGGCAAAGCGCTGGCAACCAGGAATGAGTTAGCTGGAAGATTCATAATGTCCAATGATGGACCATTTATATTGGTATTACAAATTTACTCATTCGGTACAAATATTTCAGGTTCCCTACGGGAATCAACATCTATATCTTCTGATGGCCAAGCAGGCATCAATTTTTTGGTAAAGGGACGAAGTCTCTCATAGTGCATTGGCACTGCCTGTGGCTCCAAGTAGCCTATGCAGTGGCCTCCATGGTATGCACTAGCCAGCGTCTTGGTGGGTGTGCTAGGTACCAACTGATGAACCCAACTTAGCACACAAGGGCGAAATGCTGGCAACCAGGAATGAGTTAGCCGGAAAATTTATAACGTCCAGTAGACCATTTATATTGGTATTTTCAAGTAAGGTCATTCAAATTTAACATTAAGTGGTATGTTCTGAACTGTCAGCGAAGAGATGGCTTGGAATCACATTAGTAGACGAATATGTTTGAGTGGTGTCTTTAAATGTAGGAAAGATCACAATATGAAGATAAAAGTTGGAATCAGAGGAGGAATTGGGGCAAATATTCGTTTATAGGAAGGGGAGTTAGAGACTGGAATAACTTTTCATGGGAGATAGTCACTAAATTTCCAAAATCTTTGAAATCATTTAAGAAAAGGCTAGGGAACAACAGATAGGGAATCTGCCACCTGGGCGACTGCCCTAAATGCATATCAGTATTTATTTATTGGTTGGTTGGTTGGTTGGTTGGTTGGTTGGTTGGTTGGTTGGTTGGTTGGTTGGTTGGTTGGTTGGTTGGTGCAATTGGACTAGACAAAAAAGTGACTGAATGGGTTGCTATTTTTCTAGAAAATAGATTTCAGGGAATTCATGTAGTTGAAGCCTTATTTGACCCTGTAATAATTAAGAGGGGAATTCCTCAAAAGTATTATTGTATCTTTATGTGTTCTTATATATATACCGGGTGAGTTGGCCGTGCGCGTAGAGGCGCGCGGCTGTGAGCTTGCATCCGGGAGATAGTAGGTTCGAATCCCACTATCGGCAGCCCTGAAGATGGTTTTCTGTGGTTTCCCTTTTTCACACCAGGCAAATGCTGGGGCTGTACCTTAATTAAGGCCACGGCCGCTTCCTTCCAACTCCTAGGCCTTTCCTATCCCATCGTCGCCATAAGACCTATCTGTGTCGGTGCGATGTAAAGCCCCTAGCAAAAAAAAAAGTCTTATATATGTATAAATGATACGAGTAAAGAAGTCAAATCAGAGATGAGGCTTTTTGCAGATGATGCTATTCTGTATAGAGTAATAGAAATAAGTTACAAAATTGTGAGCTGCTTCAAAATGACCTTGGTAATATTGGGAGATGAACGGCAGGCAATGGTGTGATGGGGTTAAAAGTCATGTTGTGAGTTTCACAAATAGGAAAAGTTCTCTCAGTTTAATTACTGCGTTGATGGGGTGGAAGTTCCTAATGGGGATCACTGTTAGTACCTAGGTGTTCATACAGGGTGGTGCACTAATCGTTGACACATTTCAAAAGCAAATATAAAATGCAACTTACGTGCTATGTTGTTAAAATTTCATGCACACCATCCCTGTTCCATGGAAATATCTGTAGAGGTGACACTGCTGCTTTGTCTCCAAATTCCTGCATTCCAGTGAGCTTTCTGCCATGACCGACTACTGCCAACTCTCCGTTCATCAGCGTGCCAAAACAGTTATTTATAATGCGAATCAAAAAATTACAGCGACACAAAAGAAATTTCAAGCTGTATTTCAGACTAGGTGGGCATCAGCAAGGAATACAACCCTTCACTTATACAGAAACTTTGAAGAACAAAGCAGTGTGAAGGAAGAAAAGTGACCACATGCACCAGCAGTTCGGTCTCCTGAAAACATCACTGCGCTGAGGATCGCCATGTTGCGCAGCCCACACAAGTCAACATGGGGGGCTTCAAGAGAAAGTGGATTATCGCACCATTCAGTTCAAAGAATATTACACGGCAACATTCAATTGTACCCGTACAAAATGACTGTGCTACACAAGTTAACAGATCTTCACAGGCAGAAGAGTCTGCAGTATGCTTTATGGGCTCAAGATAAAGATGAAGTACTGTTCAACACTTGGTTCTCTGACAAAGCCTATTTTCATCTCAAAGGGGCAGTTAATAAATGAAATGTGCAGTTTTGGGCTACAGAAAAACAGACAGTATTCACGAAAAAACATGTATGGAGAAAAAAGTGAGTCTGTGGGTAGCTCAGTCAAGTCACAGGTTAATTGGACCATTTTTCTTCAGTCAGACACTTAATGCACAGCGATACAAGGACGTACTGGAGAATGAATTCATGCCTCAAATTCTCGCTGTACCTATTCATACGTGGTGGTTTATGCAAGATGGTGCAACACCTCACACAGCTAACAATGTTCTTGAGTTTTGAGGGGAGTATGTGTTGATCGTGTAATGTCTCATCATTACCCACAGTACAACAATTATGGCTGATTCTTCTGGCCTCCTTAAAGCCCAGATTTAAATTATTGTGATTTCTATTTACGGGGCTATTTTATAGAAAAACTCTTCGCTTCAAGACCTCGAAGCCGCATGGCAATGCGTGGTCGGTTTGTGCAGCTCACCAGTGAAATTCATGAAAACCTGTACCGCAAAGTAGTCAGAAACATGCGTACTTGTCTCGAAGAGGTTATCCGCCAAAGTGGAGGCCATATTGAACATGTGATGTCGTGAAATGTATTTCCAGGGTCCTAGCTGCCTGTGTCGAAAATTTCATTAGTGTTCTGTGAAAAATAAAGTTGTTATTCTAAAATTAAATGTGTCAACTATTCGTGTGCCACCCTGTATAAGGAAAGATCTTCATTGAGGTAATCACATAAATGGGATTGTAAATAAAGGGTACAGATCTCTGCACATGGTTATGAGGGTGTTTAGGGGTTGTAATAAGGAGGTAAAGGAGAGGGGATATAAGTCTCTGGTAAGACCCCAACGAGAGAAAGGTTCCAGGGTTTGTGACCCTCACCAGGATTACTTGATTGAAGAACTGGGAAACATCCAAAGGAAAGGAGCTCGATTTGTTCTGGGTGATTTCCGACAAAAGAGATTTCTTCATTTCGATAATTACTTATAAATTGTATAATTTATAAATTGATCTTTTTTCATGAATTATTAAGAAAAGAATATTTATTAGGACAATTTCTCTATGGAATATTGTACAAGTGTTTCCTTGACGACTGCTTTCTATTGTAGAAATAATTTATTTATTTTCTCTTGAGTTATTTGTTTGTTTTAATCTTGTCAATCTTATGTTAATTTTAAGGACACTTCCTCTAAAGCATTACTTTGTCAATTTTATATATTTTTCATCTAAACAGTGTTATGTGGCTGAAGATGTTGATAATATACGAAACATGTACCACTTTTGACCATTAAAAATTGCCTTAAGCAATCATTGTATCGACTAGGTGGAAAATAAATAAATACTTAATTGTGAATCTATTGAAGTGATGTAGATGTTGATTCCCATAGGGAACCTAAAATATTTGTCCTGAATGAGTAAATTTATAATACCAATATAATGGTCCGTTATTGGACATTATAAATTATAAAATATAAATTATAAAAAAAAAAATTATAATGTCCAATAACGGACCATTATATTGGTATTATAAATTTACTCATTCAGGACAAATATTTTAGGTTCCCTATGGGAATCAACATCTACATCATTTGATGGCCAGGCAGGCATCTATTTTTCGAAATGAGACATAGCTCTCATAGTGCATTGGCACTGCTGGTGGCTTCAAATAGCCTATGCAGTGGCCTCCACGGTATGCACTAGCCTTGCGTCTTGGGTGGTGTGCTAAGTCCCAACTGACGAGCCTAACTTAGCACACGAGGGCGAAACGCAGGCAACCAAGAATGAGTTAGCTGGAAAATTTATAATGTCCAATAACGGACCATTATATTGGTATTAATCGATTGAAGTGCGATATGGACCATGAAGCTGATTTTATGTAAAAGAGAAGCGTTACAAAAATGTTGCAAAGTTTGGGCTGGGAAGACTTGGGAGAAAGCAGATAAGCTGCTCGACTAAGTGGTATGTTCTCAGCTGTTACTTGAGCGATGGCATGGAATGACATTAGTAGACGAATAAGCGTGAGTGGTGTCTTTAAAAGTAGGAAAGATCACACAATATGAAGATAAAGTTGGAATTCAAGAGGACAAATTGGGGCCAATATTTGTTTATAGGAAGAGGAGTTAGGGATTGGAATAACTTACCAAGGGAGATGTTCAATAAATTTCCAATTTCTTTGAAATCATTTTAGGAAAGGCTAGGAAAACAACAGATAGGGAACCTAAATGCATACTGGTAGTGAATGATTGATTGATTGATTGATTGATTGATTGATTGGCCGCGGAGACACAACTGAGTCCTGCTAGCCGTAATGGCAGCTCCGGCATCATGAACGTGGCTACTCCACGGGTTTTCGACGCCAAGACGGAACAACCAGATGATGAACATTAAAATAGTTAACACCACCTTTCCAATACTTATCTTTCCTGATATTTAGGATATAAACATTACAACAGGTGTTGTAAAATGGAACATGTTACACTTAACTGGCATAAGTATCATCAGCCGAAATAAATCTGAGACTAAAGTTAGTTCAGGGCCCCGAACCTAGTGTCCTTAAAATATATGGCATCCTCCTAAGCCTATTTGATTTTCTAGATGAAAATGTTGATTCTTAGGGTGCCATATATTTTTAGGACACTAGGTTCAGGGCCCTGACCTAACTATAGGCTAAGATTTATTTCGGCTGATGATACTTATCCCAGTTAAGTGTAATATGTTCCATTTTACAACGCCTGTTGTAATGTTTATATCCTAAATATAAGGAAAGATAAGTATTGCAAAGATGGTGTTAACTATTTTAATGTTCATAATGTGATGTCCAATACAGTCTACACTGAGTTTTATTACTTGTAATACAACCAGATGACGCGAAGGTGGACGGGCCATACCATTATGATACCATGAGCAAGGCGTCCGACAGTTGCAGTAAGCTCCATGGCACTGAGAACAATTCAGGGAGTATGTTCGGTGTGAAACAGAACTACGAGGAGGCTCAGACTATGTCCCAGGAGATGGGGGCAGTGATGGCAATGACACGGCCATTTGGACCCCCTCTAGGAGATGGAGAACCAATGGGGTCCAAACTGACAACCGACAAACAAGGGTGCGACATGTCCAGGACACTCGCCACGGATTTGGCAGTAAGAACATCAAGTTCAGCACCCCAGAAAAAGAGGAGAGTCAACAGGACAAGCTGGAGACATGCGAGCCTGTCCTATCCATCACACCGGTGGAGTACGAAGTATGAAGACACGTGGGCCGTAGCACAGCACAAGAGTGTGAACGAAGGGAAAGCCAGCGGAGTTCCGACTGCCATGCGAGGACCAGCAGATCATTGCCACCAGGAATGAGGACACCGTAGACCAGGTCCAGTAGATCTCCCATGGGAAGGTGGTGATGTCCGATTGAACCGCCTGTCTGTGCCCTGCGGACTGCGACAGTGCCAACGAGAGGACTGTGTGACTGAGGGAGTCTGTATGCAATTAAACAGTGAGGATAAGAGAGACAAAGACTTGTATATTAGGACACCTGGATATACAAATTTAAGACCTAGAGTAAGGAATGTACAGGACAGATATTGCAGGTTTTAGTCGGGGGGGATTATTGTCGTACATAAGCCATCCTATACGTAACCTTACTCTTGTAAAACCTTCAGTTACTGTATTATGTTTAATATATTTTAAATATCTTTTATTAAATGCTGGCCCCGTGGTGTAGGGTTAGCGTGCCTGCCTCTTACCCGGAGGTTCCATGTTCAATTCCTGGCCAGGTCAGGGATTTTTACTCAGCCTACGTGATTACAATTAAGGAACTATCTGACAGTGAGATAACGGTCCCGGTCTAGAAAGCCAAGAATAACGGCTGAGTGGGTCCGTTGTGCTGACCACGACACCTCGTAATCTGTAGGCATGGATCTCATAGTGCATTGGCACTGCTGGTGACTCCAAGTATTCTACGCAGTGGTCTCTATGGTATGCACTAGCCATGCGTTTTGGTGGGTGTGCTAAGTACTAACTGATGAGCCCAACTTAGCACACGGGGGTGAAATGCTGGCAACCAGGAATGAGTTAGCTGGAAAATTTATAATGTCCAATTTACATTGGTATTATAAATTTACTCATTAGGGACAAATTTCAGATTCCCTATGGGAATCAACATCTATGTCATAAGTGGTATATTCCAAGCTGTCAGTGGAGAGATGGCATGGAATGATATTAGTAGACGAATAAGTTTGAGTGGTGTTTTTAAAAATAGGAAAGATCGCAATATGAAGAAGGTGGTAGTGTTTCACGTTGGTACTAACAACGTAAGACAAGCAGGCATAAGTACCAACATAGTTGGGGATGTGTGGGACCTAGTATGGTAAATGCTGCACGGGTGAAATTTAAGGAAGCGGAGGTTGTTATCAGTAGAATACTGTGTAGGAGGGATACTGACTGGAAGGTGATTGGGGATTTAAATGAGACTATGGAGTGGGTATGTGGGAAACTGAGATTTCTAGATCCTAATGGGTGGGTAGGAGATAGGGATCTGCTCTTGGATGGCCTTTACTTAAACCGCAGTGGTTCATATAAGTTAGGAAATTTGTTTAGAAGGGTTACGGGCAGGTACATTCAGGGAAACGGGATGGCTTAGGGAGTGGTGATAAGGGAACAGGGAACTGGAAATCAAGTAGGGATGACATAAAAATGTTAGTGCTCAACTGTAGAAGTATTGTAAAGAAAGGAATAGAATTAAGTAATTTAATAGATATATACTTACCGGATATTGTAATAATAGTTGAATCATAGCTGACAAATGATATAATGGATGCAGAAATTTTCTCATGGAACTGGAGGGTGGATTGTAGAGATGGATAGGAATGATAGGAGGGGAAGTGTTCATTCTGGTGAAAGAAGAATTTGTAAGCTATGAGAATGTTAAAGATGACAAACATGAAATTCTAGGTGTAAGGCTCATCTCTAAAGATAATAGGCAACTTGATGCCTTTGGTGTGTACAGACCGGGAAAGGATAGCGCAAACACTGATTCAAAATTATTTGATAAGATAATTAGCTATGTGGGAAATGATAAGGAAAGGAACGTGATTGTAGCAGGAGATCTCAATTTACCAGAGGTCAATTTAGAAGGTAATGCAAACAACAGAAAGCATGCCCACCAAATGGCAATAAGTTAATATGGGAAGCACAGCTGATTCAGAAAGTGATGAAACCAACTAGAGGGAAGAATATTCTGGACGTGGTGCTCGTAAAACCAGATGAGATCTATAGAGAAACCGAAGTAATAAAAGGTATTGGTGATCACAGAGCTGTTTTTTTGTTGTAGTTAAAAATAGATGCAATATAAAGGATGGTCTTAAAAACAGGACTATATGGCAGCACCATACGGCTGATAAAACAGGCATGAGAGAGTTTTTAAAAAGTAACTATGATTGGTGGAAAATGGTAAATAAAAATGTAAACAGACTCTGGGATGGGTTTAGAGCAATTGTTGAGGTATATGAAAATAGGTTTGTACTTTTAAAGGTGGTAAGGAATGGTAAGTATCCACTATATTATAATAGAGAAGTAAAGAGACTAAGAAGGAGGTGCAGGTTGGAAAGAAACAGAGTTAAAAATGGCTGCAGAAGTAAGGAGAAATTGAACTTACTAGGAAATTGAATCTAGCAAAGAAGTCAGCTAAGGATAACATGATGGCAAGCATAATTGGCAGCCATACAATTTTTAGTGAAAAATGGAAGAGTACAGTATGTATAGGTACTTTAAGGCAGAAACAGGTTCCAAGAAGGGTATTCCAGGAATCATTAATGAAGAAGGGGAGTGTGTATGTGAGGATCTTCAAGAGGCAGAAGTATTTAGTCAGCAGTATGTAAAGATTGTTGGTTACAAGAATTATGTCCAGATAGAGCAGGTGACTAATACTAAAGAAGTATTAAAATTTACCTATAACAACAATGACATTTACAGTAAGATACAAAAGTTGAAAACTAGAAAAGCGGCTGGAATTGATCAGATTTCTGGAGATATACTAAAGACAATGGGTTGGGATATAGTACCATATCTGAAGTACTTATTTGATTATTGTTTTATCGGAGGAGCTATACCAGATGAATGGAGAGTTGCTATTGTAGCCCCTGTGTATAAAGGAAAGGGTGATAGACATAAAGCTGAAAATTACAGGCCAGTAAGTTTGACATGCATTGTATGTAAGCTTTGGGAAGGCATTCTTTCTGATTATATTAGACATGTTTGTGAAATTAATAATTGGTTCGATAGAAGGCAATTTGGTTTGAGGAAAGGTTATTCCACTGAAGCTCAACTTGTAGGATTCCAGCAAGATATAGCAGATATCTTGGATTCTGGAGGTCAAATGGACTGTATCGCGATTGACATGTCTAAAGCATTTGATAGGGTGGATCATGGGAGACTACTGGCAAAAATGAGTGCAATTAGACTAGACAAAAGAGTGACTGAATGGGTTGCTATATTTCTAGAAAATAGATCTCAGAGAGTTAGAGTAGGTGAAGCTTTGTCTGACCCTGTAATAGTTGAGAGGGGAGTTCCTCAGGGCAGTGTTATCGGACCTTTATGTTTTCTTATATATATATAAATGATATGAGTAAAGGAGTGGAATCGGAGGTAAGGCTTTTTGCGGATGATGTTATTCTCTATAGAGTGATAAATAAGTTACAAGATTGTGAGCAACTGCAAAATGACCTCGATGATGTTGTGAGATGGAGAGTAGGCAACGTTATGATGATAAACTGGGTTAAAAGTCAGGTTGTGAATTTTACAAATAGGAAAATTCCTCTGTGTTTTAATTACTGCATTGATGGGGTGAAAGTTCCCTTTGGGGTTCATTGTAAATACCTAGGTCTTAATATAAGGAAAGATCTTCATTTGTGTAATAACATAAATATGATTGTAAATAAAGGGTACAGTTCTCTGCACATGGTTATGAGGGTATTTAGGAGTTGTAGTAACGATGTAAAGGAGAGGACATATAAGTCTCTGGTAAGACCCCAACTAGAGTATGGTTCCAGTGTATGGGACCCTCACCAGTATTACTTGATTCAAGAACTGGAAAAAATCCAAAGAAAAGCAGCTCTATTTGTTCTGGGTGCTTTCCGACAAAAGAGTAGCGTTACAAAAATTTTGCAAAGTTTGGTCTGGGAAAAATTGGGAGGAAGGAGAGGAGCTGCTCGACTAAGTGGTATGTTCTGAGCTATCAGTGGAGAGTTGGTGTGGGAGGACATCAGTAGACGAATAAGTTTGAGTGGTGGCTTTAAAAGTAGGAAAGATCACAATATGAAGATAAAGTAGGAATTCAAGAGGACAAACTGGGGCAAATATTTATTTTTAGGAAGGGGATTTAGGGATTGGAATAATTTACCAGGGGAGATGTTCAATAAATTTCCAAATTCTTTGCAGTTATTTGAGGAAAGTCTAGGTAAACAACAGATAGAGAATCTGCCACCTGAGTGACTGCCGTAAATGCAGATCAGTGGTGATTGATTGATTGACTGACTGATTGATTGATTGATTGATTGATTGATTGATTGATTGGAGTTACAAGGACACAAAATCCTCGAAAGAAAAGTGGACAGACAGGTAATGCAGAAAGTACTCCACCTAGGCATAGGATACACATAATTCTCGAATGAAAGATTCCATCTGCTCAACACTTTATCTCATATATTGAGTCATATACTGTATTAGTGGGAATACATGTTTCATCTGCTATGAGGACATCTTCAATTCATTGAAAGATAAGCATAAGATTACAAAGACAGCCCTTAATATATAGGTATATGTGATAAAGAGAATGTTGAACAGGTGGGCTCTTTCATTTGAGAATTGGATTGTGTCAACAAGGGTAAGGAAAATAATGAAATACATCATTGTTTGGGATAAACAAGATACCGGTACTCGACTCAGTCACTGACTTAACCTTCTCAAGCAGCCGAGTATCCATCTCCTCTCTCAAGTCGCTCACAAGGGCTACACATTTGTTTACATTCATGCCCTAATGAATGAGGGGAACAGGAGGAACTTGGAAAAAATGGATGAATTCTGGGAAGATTTTGAGGCTCTTCTTCCTAAAATCCCAGAAAGACATAGGCCTACCCCATACTGCAACATGACCTCAATGCCCAGTTGGGAAGGGAAAGAAAATACAGAAACTGATGATAATGAGCTTTTGGGCTTTCACTGTGTCAAGAAAGCAAGGTGAAATTCTTTATGTTTACAGAGAACTTTGCTCGGCATCTTCAGAAGAAAATCTCGTCTGTTCATGAGGTAGATTTCTCTAGTAATGATGTTTTGAATTTAGGAATGCTTTGCCATTGGTTTACAGTAAGCAGTACTCTTGCACTTTATTTTATATTATTTTTTATTTCTATTTATTTCTTCTACTGCATTCATCCCTGATTTGTCTGATGACCATGCTGTTACATTGCAACACACATATGGTGTAACATGAAACATCTTAATTGGAGCTTAGATGGCTTCGTCGGCTCCCACTTGGAATGCTAGCGTACAGTGAGCCCTCTAGTGATGAAGGAGAGTACCACTTTCTATAGACCAGAGGTGCTCACGCTGGGCATTCCGTCTTGCAGGTGCATAGCTCTGTAAGCGGACAGGCGGGCAAATGGTGAGTGTATGTGATTCAGCTACAGTGACGCTGCGGTTACGTCACAGGCTGTGGAGGTTGAGCGATACCCGAGTTTGAAATGGAAGCAGAAAATAACGAAGGAAAGAGGGCAGAAATCCATGTCATTTTCAATTTATGTTGTAAGAAATGTTATTTATGTTAACTTCAGTTTATGTATTTTGACTGGATACAATAACGAATTAGGCCTACATGTTTGTAATGTATGTAATGAATTGCAATTTTCACTATTATAATTTAAAAGTTGCTTTAGAAACATTTCTAATGTAATATGGAGTTAAGGTGGATACGCTGTGGCTTGTGGTTGCTTGGGTTTAAATTATCTGATAAACTCACCAACAATCCAATCATGCTTACCAGGAATAAAATCAGTTAGGTTATTTATTTGCTTTTTTTTTTGCTAGTTGCTTTACGTCGCACCGACACAGATAGGTCTTATGGCGACGATGGGACAGGGAAGGGCTGGGAGTGGGAAGGAAGTGGCCGTGGCCTTAATTAAGGTACAGCCCCAGCATTTGCCTCGTGTGAAAATGGGAAACCACGGAAAACCATCTTCAGGGCTGCCGACAGTGGGGTTCGAACCTACTATCTCCCGAATACTGGATACTGGCCGCACTTAAGCCACTGCAGCTATCGAGCTCGGTGTTATTTATTTGAAGGCATACTGTACATCTATCTGGTAGATACATTTACTGTACATCTATCTGGTAGATACATTTACTGTACACATATCTGGGAGATATATTTACTGTACATCTATCTGGTAGATACATTTACTGTACATCTATCTGGGAGATGCATTTACTGTACATCTATCTGGTAGATACATTTACTGTACATCTATCTGGGAGATGCATTTACATTGTTGTACTTTTATCTTGGATAGTAAATCTCTATTTCCTCACTTGTGATGAAACTCCCTCATCATTTAGAGGCTAGCTCTTGTCTTTGGATGCCTGTTAAGTTTTAAATACTATTTTCAGATATTCAGTGAACAGGAAAAGTCACACAGCACTATGATACTGTGCAAAATCAAGCAGTAAACTGGTTGATTATGTAAATATATTACTTTTTGCTTAATGAATAACAGGAATTGTATTTAAAAAAATGGAAATACTGAAATTCCCAACCAAGGAATTGTAAATTGTAGCTTGTACCTTTGTAGATTGTGACACAAAAATGATAATGTGTAAGTTTTCTTTGAATGTGTATATATATGAGAAAATAAAACTGACTTTATATAGAGGGCGCCAGCTCCATGGTGTAGGGGTATAGTGCCTGCCTCTTACCTGGAGGTCCCAGGTTCGATTCCTGGCCAGGTCAGGGATTTTTACCTGGATCTGAGGGCTGGTTCGAGGTCCACTCAGCCTACGTGATTAGAATTGAGGAGCTATCTGACGGTGAGATGGCAGCCCCAGTCTAGAAAGCCAAGATTAATGGCCGAGAGGATTCATCGTGCTGACCACACGACACCTCATAATCTGAAGGCCTTCGTGCTGAACAGCAGTCGCTTGGTAGGTCATGGCCCTTCGTGGCTGTTGTACCATGGGGAGGGGGGATATAGAGGGCAGTATAAATCAAACTGGAATATCTTGAAAAGGTCAGTTTTTAAATACTCTACCTCAATCAGCACTTTGCTGAGTAGTGGACGAGAGCTTCATAGTCACAATCCAACGTCACTGCTTCACTTCCCTGCAAAGTGTGTTCCCTCTCTCACTTCACTGTGATGTATGCTTCTCAATCAATATTGATCTGCATTTAGGGCAGTTGCCGAGGCGGCAGATTCCCTATCTGTTGTTTTCCTAGCCTTTTCTTAAATGATTGCAAAGAAATTGGAAATTTATTGAGCATCTCCCTTGGTAAGTTATTCCAATCCCCAACTCCCTTGCCCCAATTTGTCCTCTTGAATTCCAACTTTATCTTCATATTGTGATCTTTCCTACTTTTAAAGACACCACTCAAACTTATTCGTCTACTGATGTCATTCCACCATTGCTACATAAGCTGCCCGCATTTACGTCAGGCCAGCCCACTTGAGCACCTCTGCTACAGACCAACAGTAAGCATTCTTAAATTCAAATCTTCATTGATGGATAAGACTTTCTCGTGAACAGACAAGATTTTCTTCTGAAGACGCGGAACAAAGTTCTCTGTGAAATGTAAAGAACTTCACCTTGTTTCTTGAAGTGTCAAAAGCCCAAAAGCTTAACATCATGTCTACAAGTACGTGCCTTGAAAGCACCAATTTAACAATATACAGGAACAATCCTGAGCGCAAGTGACCTAACCACAATGGAGAACAATTGGTGGAACTGGCCTATCAGATGACTCAAAACATCTACAACAAGCGAGGTCTGTCATGCAATCTGAAGCTGAAACACTTCACAACAGTCATCCACCTGGAAGCCCTGTATGTCAGTCACTAAATAGAAAAGTCTTGATAGAAAAACTAGAAGTCAGGGAGAGAAGAATTCTCAGAAAGATCCAAGACCTAGTACTGGCAGATGAAGAATATCAGAAACATCGCAATTCAGTGCTCTACTCCCAGATATACAGGATGTATCATAATTAACAGCGTAAATCGAAACACCTGTAAGTGCACGATACTAAAAGCAAAAAAGTTGGATCCGCAATTGACTTGTTTACGAGATAATGTATCATTTGTGATTACTAGCCACCAATGACTTGATTGTGTGTTAATGTCATCCTAGTTAAAAAAAAAAAAGGGTACCAATACAACATTAAGAAAAGTTATTAGGTTCTTTGGTAGAAGTGCAGTTGTTTTTAATGAACAAGAAATCAGTCATACTTAGTATGTTACCCACATGCTGTGAATGAATCACCCCACATTAGCTATGTTTCTCATTGAATGTGTGATTAGTGGTACTAGGTGATCGTCTCATCGGGCAGCACATTTTATCAAACAAACTCAATGGATGGATTTACCTTTGGTTTCTGAGGCTTCAACTACGAGTAAGTACACTGTACAATCATTGTAGTATTGAAAATTGTTTCATCCTCCTGGATCAGTTCTTTAATCCCAATTTCAACTTGAATGAGATATCAGAAAAACCAAAGCCTTTATTTGATCTATTAATTCTTATTTTCAATTTTTTAAAAATGGAGTACTCTAACCCTCCTTCTTTATTTTTCTCCAAATTCCCTCCAGCAATCAACCACCATGCCGCATCCCTCAGCCCCACCTTACGCTACATTATACCGTCCATCTACAACTCAGCTCTATTTTTCTTCCCTCTCTTTTAATTTTTTCAATGATCCATATTGGAACCAAATGAACATCTCAACACTTTCTCATCAACATCATTCTCTTCACAGTTGTTTCAGCTGAACCAAATTCTAGAAGATTCTTTTAAGTGTTTCACCTGGTCTTTGGTGAAGTGCATTCTTCAAATTAGAAGAAAACTGAGAACTTACACAAGACACGTGATTGTGGTGACTGTTTAACATCCAAATCTTTACTTGTCTTACACCAAATTTCAACAACACATGCTTGCTTCATAAATTTTATCTATAATTCATGTCTTGCCTTAACTTCTATTGATTTTGACTGATGGTCTCTAGCAAGACCGAAACTAATTTCATCAAATATATGTAACTTTTTTTAAGGTTACAATAAATAGTATTGAATAGGTGGAAACCTTTAGCTTTTGTTTTACACTACATTTTACTAGGTCACCTCAGAAATCTGTGAATCAGGGTGCTCGTGAAAGCGGGGTAAGCCGATCAACTGTGCGACGAATTCTGAAGGCTACAAAGTGGAAAACGAACATTCCAAAGCCTTTATTTGATCTATTAATTCTTATTTTCAATTTTTTAAAAATGGAGTACTCCAAATTCCCTCCAGAAGTCACCCATCCCTGGTATGAACAAGGACGACCCGGATCGAAGGATGGAGTACTGCAAGTGGTTTGAAGGCATGCTTTGTGAGGATGAACAGTTTACAGGGATGGTTATCTGGTCTGATGAGGTGCAATTCAAACTGAATGGTACTGTAAACTGCCACAAGTATGTGTACTGGAGTCCTGAAAATCCTCACGTTCACGGGGACAAACATGTTAATCTACCCAGTGTTAATGTGTGGTGTGGTCTGTTATCACGTGGTTTGATTGGCCCATTCTTCCTTGAAGGTACCGTAACTGGTGAGGTGTATCTTCATATGCTGCAAACATCATTTTACGTGCCATTCGAGACGTGTTTGAAAATGAAAGAATTTACCTTACACCTCCTGACTTCTACCTATGGGGGACCTTGAAAACGAAAGTTTATCGACAAAAGCGAGCTATACTGAATGAGCTACAAGGAACCATTGAGGCATCCTGTGCAGCTATCACACCGGCAACACTGACAGCCATAGTTTGTCAGTGGTTCAGCGGCATCTACATTGCTTGGCTGCTAATGGGGGTCACTTTAAACACATAAAATAACCTTCCCCCATGCAAGAATTGTAACGATATGTCATTTTGTTCCATTAATATCGACTATCAAAGAGTGTCTACATTTTTCTGGATCCCTCTGTATATAATGAGGTGGAATGACAACACCACTCCATTCCACTGTGAGCTTCACAACCACTGAAGTTAGTTGGAATCCATGAAAATACCGAACAAAGTCTTCAATGAAATGCTGGGACCATTATAAATGCTCCCAAACCATGGCCTACTAGCTCGGAAAATACAGACATGATTTAATACTGGGGACAGATGAAAGTCTAATGGTTGAATAAGGATGGCCCCTAGTAAGCCCATTCAAAAGAAGGAGAAGAAACTACACAGAAATGTGTACTTTGACCATTGCAGAAAGTAGGAAGAAATGGGGAAGCATAGCACAGATTAGTCGACATGATATACACTAGCAAAAAAAAATGTTTAAATTCACCTGTGTAATTCTCTATGTATTCTTGAATGTTACTTACTTGAGATTTATTTCATATGAGATATTTCCTACTACAGATGTTTCCCATGTTAAAATAAGAGATATTTAACATGCGAATGGTCACGCCCACGGCAGTTTGCCACACTTTTTAAATGTTTGTTAATAGTTTCATTGCTAGCCGCTGTAGGGCTTAGGGCGCTCGTTTCATCCCTCCCGTCCCTCTCTCTCTCGCCTAACGTTGATTATTGTCAGTGTATTGCCGTGTTCCGAAGTAGTTTAAGTTTTCTTTCACTCTCGCATCTACTGCGGCAAATTGCCTTCGTGAGACCCTTTGCGTAGTGCATTCTTATATGACTGCATTTCCAAGAAAGTTTCTTATGTGAAGTTCATGAGGTTTATGGTGGCTTTCAGTGAAGTGTGGTGCTGTAGTTTTATCTTGAATTGTGACCAAATCATTCATTGAAATGTATAAATGCAAACGTTGAGGCAATTTGCTCATGTGTGACCTCTCGTGCTCTTTAAGAACTCACATAATTTTACCAGATTTTGCAAAAAAATTAAATTAATTTTTTTACATTGAGAAAATATTTTTTACTGGGTAATTATGTTAGTACTTGTTTAAAGGCAGTTAAACAGGGTACATATTTATATTTTTATCAGAGCATTCACTGCAAAAGGAAAATAACAGCTCATTAAAATATTAAGCGTGAGCAATTTGCCTTCGCACAGCCTCTCAAGTTCTAAAATGGGCACGACCTCTCGTGTGTTAATGATATGAGAAACAGAACATTTATTTTCCAAATGGAATATTTTTTTGGCAAAATCACATGAATTACAAAATACCCATATACATATTTACACTTACCATTCTACTCATTATGTTGTCTCCTGCTGAGTTCTTGCTTACTCCTGTCATGACCTCATTGTACATTTGAATGAATGCACATCTTTTGGGAAACAGTTGAAGATGTCCTTTGGTAAGCTGTTCCATTGTTTTTCTGCCCTTCCCACAAATTAATATTTCCCTCAGTTATTGTGCCATTGGCATAACCTTATTTTAAACTCATGATCAAACCTTCTCCTATTATCACTTCAGTCTTTAGTGTCTTTCCAATGTCCTCTCAAGTACTTTTCCCTGTATATGCCAGGCTTATAACCCCCAATCTTGCTGTCACCCTCCTTCCTGTTAAACTTTTCCACCTGAGTTCCCTTAGCATCGGTAGCAGCGATGAGGGAGGGGGCAGGGGGAACATTTGGTGGAGCAAAAATCAAATTTTATTCCATTTTAGCTGCCTGAAAGTGGGAATTATCTTTTAAAAAATGTGCAAACTCTCTTGTCTTTTCAGCTAATTTTTTCCTCTTATTTCTATAATTATTAAGAACAATATTTAGTGGAAATGGGCAAAAAACGTCATTCATCACAGCTAACCAAATTGTACAAGGCCACAGCAAGTGTAGTGGAGACCCACGGAGTAATGTGCTGCATGTGCTGTGGTGAAGGGTAGCAGGGGTATATTTTTTACCTCGCTTACCCGCATTCATGAGTCTGGCAGTCTCACTCAGCCAATGTGTCTGTTCAGTTCTATCTAGTGTGTTACTGTGTTTGTGTGTGGCCAAATACTAAATTACTTTTTAATTTTAATTTTTACTTTTAATTATATAACCAATTGTTCTTAATAATTTATTACCCTCAATCTTGCTGTCAACCTACTTCCTATTAAACTTTTCCACCTGAGTTCCCTTAGCATTTGTTGTGAAATTACCAGCGTTTCACTCCTGTGCAGCAGCAGGCTCATGGGAGATAACAGATTACCGAAAAAAAATGTATGATCTAGAACTTGAAGACAAAAGACCAAGATGGCGACCAAGACTCAGGTACAAGGACATGGTGAAGATTGACATTCAACAGCGAGGACATACTTTGGAAAGCATCGAAGAAGGAGAGAAGTTCAGAGACCACAACTGGTGGAGAGGCTTCGTTCGCCGACCCATCGCTTAAGATGGAATGACGTGGGATATGTATGTATGTAATCACGCCATACTTCTATTGAATTATAATACACGTGTAATTATTGTTCCTTTGGTGACATTTTTACTGAATAGTATTGTTATTACTGCACTTAAGTTGGTAAACTGTCAACCTTTTACGTTTCTATTGAAATTCGCTCAGTGAGCAACAAAAACTTTTTATATAACATTTTTTTTCAATTTTGATGTTATACACCCCTCTGGCTATATCCATTGGACCCAGGTACTTTTTGTTGTCTATATATTTTTGTGACCTTCACCCCCCACCCACTTAATTCCCACTTCTTAGCATGATACTAACACTGTTAGTCACTCTATAGTCTCCCATTACAATGATATTTAATTATGAAAACATTCAAGCTCTTAAGTCTTTAGGCTTTTTTAATCGTGAAATTACCAGCGTTTCGTTCCAGTGCAGCAGCAGGCTCATCAGTTGGAATGCTGCACCTTTCCAAGACGCTCGCACTAGTATGCCATTGAGACACCACTGCAAGCCTCTTATGAAGGACAATGCAGTGACAGTGCACTAGGGGAAGCATGTGCCTCCACTTGTATAAATGCCTGCTTTTGGCCTTTATATCAAAAAATAAGATTCCTAGAAGGAAATTGCACTGCTGCACTGGGGTAAAACACTGGTAATTTCACAATTGAAAAAGCCTAAAGACTTAAGAGCTGAATGTTTTAACATTTGCATCGATGAAATTAAATTATGGTTTCCTTCTAAGAACCTTATTTTTTGATATTTAATTATTATTTAGATTTTTTTAGTTACTGGAGAATGATACTTCAAATATAATCTTCAACCTGTGTAAACCAAACGTCAGCCTTCTTCTTCTTCTTTTTCTTAGTATTTGATGGACTTCACTCATGCACTATGTCTAGCCACTAGTCTTATATACAGTACCTTGACCAAGAAGTTAAAGGAAAGAGGCCAAGAAATCGATGGATAGACACAGTGAAATCGAAGGCCAGCAAGAGGAATATCAAGTGGGAGAGATAGAGGAACAGAAACTATAATTTAACAGGAAGAAGCGGCAAGCAATTGTACACTACACCTGGGAAACTGGAGCTAGAAAATGCTGATGATGAATGTATACACTGGTAACTGTGAGTCACAGGTAGCACCAGACAGTCTTTGCAAGAGGTAAAGGAACTGATGTCTGGTCTGGAACATAACGAACATCATGTTTACATGGATAATTTTTATTAAAGTGTACAGAATTTTTACTGACTTACAGCATTCAGGTATTGGTGCTTGTGGCATTATTAGGATCAATAGGCAGGGCCTGCCAGAGAGTATGAAGGTCATAAAAATGAAATGGAGAGATTTGCCAACAGTGTGGGTAACAGAAGATAGAAAATGACACGGAACTGGGAGAGTAAACATGCTGTCTTCAGTAGGTAGTGCCGTGGTACAACAGGTGGAGGTGAATTCCAAGAAAGGACACAAAGTGTTAAAACCCAACATTCAGGTTATGTATAATAAAAGCATGCAGAGTTCAACACCAACATCAAAGAAGCTAGCAGAGGGATACTACTACAAGTGGGAAAAATCAAGAGGACTGAGAAATTTAAGTGTCTCGGTAATATAATAATTTCGTGTGGCTATTACTAGCCGAGTGCAGCCCTTGTAAGGCAGACCCTCCGATAAGGGTGGGCGGCATCTGCCATGTGTAGGTAACTGCGTGTTATTGTGGTGGAGGATAGTATTATGTGTGGTGTGTGAGTTGCAGGGACGTTGGGGACAGCACAAACACCCAGCCCCCGGGCCACTGGAATTAACCAATGAAGGTTAAAATCCCCGACCCGGCCGGGAATCGAACCCGGGACCCTCTGAACCGAAGGCCAGTACGCTGACCATTCAGCCAACGAGTCGGACAGTGTCTCGGTGAATGGATTGAACCCAACTTATCAGAAAGAGCGTCATTATCCATGAGAGTCAACAAGTTGGAACTGGCCTATCGACTGACGATGAACACTTATGACAAAAAATTCCTATCACGCAATCTGAAACAGAAGCACTACACGTTGTCATACGACCAGAAGCTCTGTATGCCACGGAGTGTCTTTTATTGAACCAAAGAGGTCTGATGGAGAAACTGGAAGTCACAGAGAGAGAGAAGAATTCTCAGGAGGATCTTAGGTCCAGTAAATGAACGTGAGGAATTCCACAGACTGCACAATTCCGAGCTCTAGGAACATACAGAGAGGTTCTCTGATTGTGCTAGGAAAAGGAGAGTAGCTTTCTATGGCCGTATTGTAAGACTGCCTTCCAAAAGACTGACCAATCGCCTGTTCATCTTCTGGCAGAACAAGAAGACCCGTACCACTTGCCTGACAGAAACTGAGAAGGATATTGAAGAACTAGGAATATCAGATCTTCAAGACAGACGGTGTGTATGGCATGCCCTGAAGGAAGCCGATGGATTTCAAGAAAAATTCCTAGAAGAAAGGAACCCCCTGGACAGATGAAAGAAAGGAGTTATAGCGGCAGAAAATGCGAGCATACTGAGCAAAGATCAAAGTCCAATAGTTGAACAAGCGAGGTCCAAAGTAGATCCATTCGAACCAAGAAGTAGAAGAAGAAAAGCATGGGAGGTGTCGATCAGTTTGATCATTACTGTTCTATGTATCCGTTTACAGGTTTACAATGAAATGGTACATGGTACTGTGCCACTTTGTAATTGAAGTTGCTCTCATAAATAGCTGTATTGCTTACAACATTCAGAACCCAGAAAAGAAGGTTATCCCACAGAAAGTTTTGTGAGAACATTATTCACAGCCTCCTGGAAAATTATGAATGCCCAAATACCAAAACAAAAGGGAAAGAAAAATCTCAACCCCTACTTTGGCAGCCAGACTGACAGAGAGGTACTTCCCAAAACAATCTGAGGACAAGAAACGCTAACCTAATTTTACTGTGTGTTGTACAGGGTCTCTCAAATAAAACCAGATCAAACGCATGGTGTTTATACTCTGTGCTACAGCAACTGCAGTATGGCAGGTGCGTGCATAGTTTTTGACCTGGCAAGCATCAGTCGCCAGTCTGAATCTCAGCTGTTAACATGGTGAGACAGTTATCATTCCAACACTGTATTTTCGTATGTAAGAGTTCTGGTTTCATCTTAATGGTCGTGTGAACAGTCATAACTCTTGCAATTGGTGTGAAGAAAATGGTGTTAATAATAATTGTATGGCCTCAGCTACCGTGTGCAGACATTTCAATTTGACGCCATCTGGCTGTCTGCTCGTCAATTTTGATGTTCTGTTTTACTCTAGGCCTTCTAGATGGCAGACCGAGTAAGTTGAAACTCTCTTGGGCGTCTATGGCTGAGATTTAATTAATTTTGTCTGGTAAACACCAAATGTGTCACCGGAGATCTTCTACATGCCGTCATCGTACGACATGGAATGTAAAATGGACTTTTTTCCGCTCTTCAAAAATCTGACTACCTCTAGCGGGTTTGAACCTGCTATCTTGGGATCCAGAGACTGACACTCTACCACTGATCTACAGAGGTAGCTATATTGGAGTTTATGAAGTCCCTCATTATGATAGGACGATTGGTGTTTGGGTGCTCTTACTGCAAGATGAATGATTGGGCTCAGTTTTTTGAGATGACAGTTAAATGAAGAGATTTACCAAGACGACATTTTGATGCAGTTCTTCCATCAGTTAACGGAAGAAGAAAAATCGCATGGATGGTTTCAACAAGATTCAGCCTCTGCTCATACAGCAGAAGATTCCCTTCTTACAATCTCGAAAGTGTTTGCAGACAGAATGAGCAGTGCTGGTCTGTTTCATCCTCATTCTCCAGATCTAACAGCGTGTGATTTTTACTTGTGGAGTAAACTGAAAGAGAAAACGTATTGAACAAATCCTCACACATTGGAGGAACTGAGAAATAACATTACGAATGAAATCAGAAACATTACACTGGCAGAACTCACTCACATCAGGCAGAATGTGGTTACCAGATACAATGCCTGTATAGCCCAGGAAGGACGACACTGCCAGCATCTTTTATAAGGTAAGATTTCATATATAAGATTGTATACACGCTTAAAGCAAGGCATTGCAAGTAATCAGCTTCATTTTCCGTATCAAAATCTAATCACTAAGTTTTACAATATTAAAATTCTTCCACCGTTTTGATACTTTTTTATTTACCCTTTGGCAAATTTTTATTTGTCAACAGTACATGTTTCGTTCCTTATTTAGGAACATCCTCAGCTGTTATTATAGCTTAGGTGAATTGCTAAGATTTTAAACACGTTAATTTGCAGGTACATTGATTCTCTTAAAAGCTACTAAAATACCAATTAAATTAAATGATATTAAAAAACAATGTAGGGGTTAGTGTGTTAATGATATGAGAACAGATGATTACATAGTTGGTCAGCTTAAAAACTATGTCTATTCATTTGAATAGTTGTTAAATTTTTTTTTCATTTTGTTACATTAAAATGTCTGTTTGCGGTTAAAAGTTTTAAAATTGTTAGTACTATACTAGACGTAAAGCAGCATCAAACGACCCTCCAGGGTCACAGTAGAATTGGAGTCTAACAACAGCAAGAAATTGAAACGAAGCTCCCTTCACAAAAATTGGTCAGCAATCAGCTTCAAAGTTCCACATTAGACTCAATCAAAGGCACTATAAGCAAACTCATAATATAATACAACTTACCAGGAAGGAACGGAAGAAAAAACTTTCAATAATTTTAAAACAATTTTAAAACTTTTAACCGCAAACAGACATTTTAATGTAACAAAATGAAAAAGTTTTTTTAAACTACTATTCAAATGAATAGACATAGGTTCTAAGCTGACCAACTATGTAATCATCTGTTCTCATATCATTAACACACTAACCCCTACATTGTTTATAATATCATTTAATTTAATTGGTATTTTAGTAGTTTTTAAGTGAATCAATGTACCTGCAAATTAACGTGTTTAAAATCTTAGCAATTCACCTAAGCTATAATAACAGCTGAGAATGTTCCTAAATAAGGAACGAAACATGTACTGTTGACAAATAAAAATTTGCCAAAAGGCAAATAAAAAAGTATCAAAATGGTGGAAGAATTTTAATGTTGTAAAACTTACTAAAGCAAGGCAGCCGTGCTTGACGTGAGTTCGGCTGAGGCAGCTGCTGTAGCGCAGAGTACAAACACCGTGCGTTCGCTCTGAGTTTATATGGGAGATCCGGTATAATGGCAGCTCAGTAAGGAAAGGGGTAGGAGCCTGCCAACATAAGCAAACAAGCTATTTTTGTTCAAATTGCCCAGACAATCCATCCTTATGCTTTGGGAAGCATCACACTTTTAAACATTATGGGGAGTGCTAGATGTGCAAATAAAGAAATAATTTTCAGAGCTGACAAGATGTCTTTGGTGAAATAAATCACTACTATCAATTTATCAGACAAATAACTTACAATTTTTTAAGTTTTGTATTCACGGTGTATTTCTGAAGTGTGTACTATCTGCGCACTTTTTAGCGATAGATTTGTGTATGGGTTTGAGGAGCAAGGAGGGATCACTTCCAGTTCCGTTATTACTGCCAACTGAATGGAAATGAAATCTGAATTGAATCAATAATATGATCAATCGATGTGAATATTCTAAACCTTTGTTATTTTAAGCCAACAACTGTGTCACACACACCATTATATAACATTATATAACATTATTCCTAGAGTGAATTCTATAGTTTAGCTTTGCTGTGTAAATAACAACAGTACTAGTTCGTAAAGTGTACGCCAGATGTCGCACAGTGATGCATAAGTGATTCATAGTTTGTATTTCAAAAGTTGCCAATACGAATCTCGAAGATTGCCGAGGTTGACCGATTCAGCACTAGGGTGTAAATCTCTCACTAAAAAGTGCGCAGATAGTAGATATTCATCTTGATCAATAGGTCAGGAGTTTTCAATGTTCTTCAATACTGATAGATCAGCTGATCAGTGATCTGTTATTCCATTAGCTTGATTAGAGTCATTCAGATTGCTTTAAAAGGCTTTGGAAAGGCCTGTTTTTAAATATTCTTCTTCTTTCATAAGTAGGCTAGCACCCATTTCCATTATTAGCAAAATTTTGCCATAATCGTACAAAATGTTTTCAGGTTGTTGTTGAGGGAAACTTGTAAATAATTCTCAAATAATGTAAATAAGTTACTTTCAAAACTACTTTTATGTACAAAATGCTGTGTTCTTTCATATGTTAGAGGTGTCATTAAATAGTATAACTTGCACAGAATAGGCAAATATTTCTATGTTTCCACTGCTGGGCAAAGCCCTCTCTCGCCACACGGGTTGTGAAAACGGCAACATTGTTTTAAGCTTTCCCTCCCTTCTGTTCACTGGCCTGCATTCTTTTGTGGTTAGTTGCATGTGATTGGTTAAATTTTTGGGTTGTCAAGATGCTTTCTTTTCACTTCAACCCCATTACAGCTCGAGAAAAGATGTTGAAGCAGCTGTCATTCCCATTCCAGTTCTGTGCAGACTATGTTGATGATCATTAGCAGTGAGTGGGGATTGGAAGTGTGGGAAGGGGGAATATACAGACAACAAGAAGTACCTGGGCTTGTGGAATATAATAAAACAGTAGGGGGTATATAAATCAAATCTGAAAATAAAGCTACTAAATGGTAAGTTTTTAATGCTCTCTGAGCGAATTTCGACAGAGGTTGACAGCTTACTAACTTAAGTGACGTAATAATAGCTTTTTTGAGATTTTAATTCAATACTATACAATGAAACTTTCACCAAAGGAACAATATCAATATTACACATGTATTACAATTAAATAGATGTATGCATGATTATACAAATAAATATCATTTAGTATTTAACTACACACTAAGAAACTAACAGACACTAAAGGGACTGCCGAATGCGTGTGGCAAGTGGGTGAATTGTACCTCAGTGTCCATGGCCTTGGTTGCTACCCTTCCTCACAGCACATGCAAAGTCTCCACTACTTGCTGTGGAGCTATACAAATCAGTTAACTGCGATGAACGAAATTTTGTGCGTATTTCCACTAATCATTTTGTTAATCATTAAAGAAAATGAAGAAAAGAGCTGGTAAGACAGCAAGGCTTGTACAATTTGTTTTTCTTAATAATTCCTAGTTTTAGCTGGTTAAAATTGAATAAAAATGTAACTTAATGTTTTGAAAAAAATAGGGTTGGGGTGGGGGCAACTGCCCCCACTTGCCTCCCCCACAATTGCCGCTACTGTTGATGATAAAATAATTGAATGATAAATTTGTCCAGATTGTCTTATTATCATTTCCTAAAATGAAAGTCCCATCAGTACTATCTGATAAATCACTCTCAATGTTAGCTTCCTCATCAGAAAATTCATTCTTGGAGCCTGTGTTTTTTGCACATTCTTGCAAAATTTCTTTCTCCCTCGCCTCGTATCCACTAATTTCGTCCTTATCAAGGATTTCTCATTAAGGTTTCATAAAATCAAGGAAGTCCGCCAACTCTAAAGAAAATGTACAATGTACTGCTCCGGGGTAACTGGGTCATGATTTTACAACATGACCTCCAGTTTCCTTCATAAAACTGTAATTTGGGACAAGTAATAAGCAATTTTTGACTACAATTTATAGCACGATTAGTTAGCAATAAACCGACAAACATATTACATACCATTTAAGGCAACTTCTTGACATTATATATTTTTTATACATACATAATTTTTTCTTTTTTGCTAGTTGCTTTATGTCGCACCGACACAGATAATTCTTATGGCGACGATGGGATAGGAAAGGCCTAGGAGTTGAAAGGAAGTGGTCGAGCCTTAATTAAGGTACAGCCCCAGCATTTGCCTGGTGTGAAAATGGGAAACCACGGAAAACCATCTTCAGGGCTGCCGACAGTGGGATGCAAGCTCACAGCCGCACGCCCGTAACCACATGGCCAACTCACCCGGTACATAATTTTTATTCCCTCTGTTGGCCCAGTTGCCCCGTGAATATGGGGTGACTGGACCACCCCAGGCTGTATTCTATAAGAGTACTGCAGCAAATATCTGGGGTAGGTGGACCTATTATTGTGCATTTAATTGATTTAGAAAAACAAAATATTGGTATGACCAATAGTTTGATTTAAGCACACATTCCGGCCGTTGTATCAGAACCCTAATAAGGGCATTTGAAAAAAGGGCAAAGAAAAATGTCCAAATCATAAGGAAAAGTAATATATATATATTTATAACTGTATTCAAAGAAACTTGTTTCTTACAAAGAAATTAGAAAAAATTCAAAGAAATTACAATACTATCTTACCATGAAATTACAAAAAAAAAAAAAAAAAGACAAGAAAAGGAAACATTAAAAAAAATTACAAATTAAGTAAATAGGCCTAATTAAAATAAATTTGAGTTAAAATAATTACTCATACATTAAGGAAAACTTAGTGGATATTAGTTAGATCACTGAGGTCTGCTGCAAAACCAATCATATTATTAAATCGAGCGGAACTACTTGTTATCATTTGTGAAAGTTTCCGTACGATGTCAAACTCTCTAATGTAGAATTCTTCATTGGTTTCTTTGAATTACATTGTCTGCAAATGTCTTTTATAAACAAGAACCATGTAGCCTTCATTCTCTTTTTGTAAAACCTTTGCAACGTATAATCTGAATCTATTCTCTGTTTTGCCAAAAACTTTAGCGATGAAAAACTCTCCAGGTTCAGGTGTAATTCTATCTTCATCCTCATACTCCGAGAAACTTTCAAGAGAGTCTTCTGCACTTTCTTGGATAGAATAAGCATCACAATCATTTTCATCACAAGAACAGTCTTAATGAACTTCTTCTATTTCGGTTTTCTTTTTCCTTTCTTTCTTTTCTCAGAATTTTTCTCTTTTCTTGCTTTTGCATTTTCCACTCTTCTTTTACATTTTTCTTCTTTTTCTATCAAAGCCTTTTCTTTCTCCTCTTCTTCTTTTCTTTCATTTCAAGGTATTTTTAAGTTACTGGAGTCCTCTGCGATAAAAAGATGTCTCACCATCTAAAGGCAAAAATTTACAAGACCGTGGTACGCCCAGCAGCTATTTATGGGGCATAATGTCATCCAATGACTAAAAAGCACAAGCAGACTCTTCATACAATGGAAATGAGGATGCTTCGATGGACTCTTGGACTGACTCGATGTGACCACATAAGAAATGAAGATGTTCGACAAAGGCTTGGCGTCACTCCAATTGTGGAGAAAGTGAGGGAAGTGCGTCTCCACTGGTACGGTCACGTTATGATAATGCAAGATGGCTCAGTTGCTAAAAGGAGCTCTCCAAGTTGATACAGGAATAGCTCGACCACGTGGAAGGCCTTTAAAGCAGTGGACCGACAATATCAAGCCCGACATGCACGACGCTGGTTTAAAACCTGAAGATGTCAGCAATAGGATGAAATGGAGGAGATGTACCAAAGCAGCGGACCACATACTTTAGGATAAATGCTAGGAAAGGGAGAATATTTCACAGTTATTAACAATTTTTTTCCTTTTCTGTGATTTGTCTGAGTTTTTGTCATTTCTTACAAGGTCCAGTAACAATTCTTCAAAAGTCTTTCTCCTTAGTGCTGATGACTGCTCGAGCTCAGATGTTGATGGCCGCTCAGTTTCAACTGTTTGGGCTCTAGTGTTAGTGGCTGCTCATGTTGAGATGTCGAAGGTTGCGCAGGATCGATTTGCATGAGCTGCTGAAGCTTCAAGGTAGTTTATTTTACTTGTTATACATTACTGGGGTTAGTGGGCCATCCCATTGAGGTTACTGAGTCCCTCCAGACCCAGTTACCCCTTTTTTATAAATTTTCTTGGGTAACTGGACCACCCCTGCCAGACAAACAACAACAAGCTCAGGAGTGTTTATTAGCATATTTATAGATAAAACCATTCATTATGTTTATGCCTAAATGGTAATAAAGAAACAGGTACTTGCCAAGAAATGGTGGAAGCCCGTAACACATTTGAAAACATTACATTGTATAAGAAAATTTCTTATTAAATATTAGTGACCCTCTTACAACTACAAAATGGCTCCAATTGAAGTAATAGCTGTTGTTCTAAAGAGAAACAAAGAAGATGAAGGTGTGCCAACAGAATAATATTAAAATTCCCACAAATATGGATATGAATAACCTCCGGCCGAGTTACCCCCTGGGTCCAGAAACCCCGGAGCACCTTGTAACTTGGAATCATAGAATGAAAATACTCCAATTTATAAATTTCATTGTGGGCTTCCTTATTGGCCTTAAACTCAACTTTGGTTTTGAGAGGTCATTTCCACCTTCCAATAATTTTTAATGGCTAATCTGTCATTACATAAACTTAGCTTATCATCCAATTTTGGACCAGCATTGAACATGTTATAAACAATATTTTATTGTCTGTGTCAGCTTTCTTATTGCACACATTTTTACCTGAAGATGTCTCACAAATTGGGATGAAACATGCACTAATTAGATGTTAAGCTAAGTCCAAAATTAGACGATAACCTAAGTTTATGTAATAATAGATTGGCCCAGTCTTGATTGAGTAAGCTGAGTGAGCAGATGTGCTGAGTGAGTGCAGAAGGATGGGGATTACGCTGGAGCTATGTTGAGTGAGGATAGGAAGTTGGCAGTGCAGGAGGAAAAAAGAAAACAAAAACGTGTAAGATAAAGGGAGAGGCAATAGGAAAAATGGCATGGCTGCTGCTGGCTGTGGTGGTGGTAGTGCTGCTAATAATGGTAGGTGTGGAGGCGAACCCAGGCCTGGTCCAGTGGGTGCTCTTGGGTGAGAAGAATTGAGATGATAAAAGACAAGGTAGGGGAGGCGTGTCAAACAGACAAAATAAAGAAAATGATAAGGCAGCGGTGGCCAGGAATATCGCACCTGTGCAGCACACTGATATGCCATGCGATGAGCTGCCCTCATGCTTGCACATTAAGATTACCACTCCTCCAGAGCTGCTCCTCCCAGCATGACCGACTAAACTAGCCATGCAGGAGAGAAATACTGCTCTCGCTCCTCACCTATTAACAACAGTATGACATCCTAGCCATATAGCAGTCATCCTTTCTGAGTCCGAAAATTTCAGACCACACATTATATTATTGTGGTTTATACATCATATACAATAAATAAATACAAATTCAAACGATGTGTCCTTGTTTGCGTAAACCTGTGACAGGACATTCTATTTAGTAAGATATCACATATGAAATGCTATTGTATCATATTCTTCTTTGTGGACAGCATTATAGTGATGCTCGACAGTAAATTTCCAGTGTCCGCCGATAGTTCAGTGAAGAAATAAACATTTAAAATTGTTTCTGTTGGCCATAAAAAAGAACTGCAATTCCCAGTAAATTTTAAAGGATTGCAAATTTTTGCCACTTCTTTTTTGTTTTTGGATGTGCTTTCCATATTGCAATGCAATGAACAACCATCCTGAACAGTGTATGCTATGTTCCCTAGCCGTCAAACTCATACAATACAGCTGGCCAACTCTACGGTCAGTGCTCCCCACCACATTACGTCTCTCTCTGCGAGAGCGGATGCGCCTACCAAGCTCTTCATGTGTGCAAAGTCAGTGTGCGGTGACTGTAACATTGTGAACTGTGCAGTATCTGGGCACCGCTGTGATAAGGGATCAATCCAAGGAGTTAAAATGTCTTAAGGCAGTGCATTACAAAGGAAGTGGAAGTGATAAAGGAAAAAGTAGAGAGTAATGAGGAGGAGATGGCTAAATTGAAAAGAGAACTAGTGTATGGTATCCAGGATCGAAGGAAGAAAAATATTTTAATATATGGAGTAGAAGAAGCTGTGAAAGAAGATAAAGTGATAATAGTATATAAGGCGGTTCAGATGATGCAGATCAAAATGAAGATACATTTTAATGAGGTGGATACTGATGAGGTTCCCAGCATGGGAAAAGTAAAAGGGAAAGGTGGTAGGCCAATTAAACTTATGCTAATATCTATCCTGATGGTGTACACTGTTCTAAGGAATGCAGGGAACCTAAAAGAAGAGAAGGTCTAGATGAAACAGGATATAGGTATTTAGAGACTTTAAAGTACTAAGAAGTCATATGGGGAGAGTGAGGCAACAAGGGCTGAGAGTGTACATTCAATCATACAACTGGTTGTTGAGAATGGTAAATGGTCAAGAGAGTTGTCAGTGGATAAGTTGCAGGAAATGGATAATAAATTAGCCATTAATGTGTATTGGAATGTAGAAATCATCTCTTAAAATCAGAGTTATAACAATCCTCCATCACTACAAAAATCTCACTTTCCTTACAAGGCACGTCACGTTCTAAACGATCTACCCTGTGTTTATCAACATTTCACTCAAGAACAAAGCAACAAATATAAATAGTATAGACCATAATTTATAGTTCAACAAAGGAGCAGATGCTCGAATTGGAAACAACACAGTAAGAGACTTAAACCAGTGGATGAAGGAAAAATGGCGTCGTCAACTGCAGAATGGAAAGTCCGCTGAAAGGAAGCACTACCCCAGGTGTTAGCACGGAAGAGGAAACTACCATTGCATTATGCAATGCACCGGGACCTAGGGTTCTCCGGAGTCCCAACATCTGCAATAAGGAAGAGTCGGAGTATCCTTGATGTCCTTCCAGACTCAAGTTTAAGAAGACATTTTTTGTTGGTACTTTGAATGTAAATTCTTTATTGAAAACTGGTAAACAGAAAAGTACTAGAAACTCTTTCAGATGAAAATGAAATACAAATCCTAGCAGTAGAAGGAACAAGATTTTTGAATAAAAATGTAACAGGAAACAAGAACTATAGAATTTTTAAGGGTAAACCAGCAATTAAAATTATGAAAGGTACTGCTTTTTATGTTCATAAAAAGGTAATAGATCATGTAACAGAATTCAAATATAGTTCTAAAAGAATATCTCATCTCACAATTCACTGCAAAAATGAATGGTATACCTTTGTTAATTGCCATGCACCAATACATGAAGATAACAAGAAAAATCCCAGTAAAGTAGAAGAACTCTGGGAACTTCTGGAAGAGGAAATGTCCAAAATCCCAAAATTAAATGCTGTGATACTGAAAATCCACAGCCTGTTTCTAGTCATTGACTGGGTCAGGAATGGAATGAATGAAGCCCCACCTAGTGGTGAGAATAGGAATTGTTCCGGCTGCCGAAGCCTGTCTCACTCCTCTGGGGCAATGATTAATGAATGACAGATGAAATGAAATGATATTGGAGAGTATTGCTGGAATGAATTGAATCGTGCAGTGGAGTAAGGAACTAAGTCAAAATCGGCCATTTTCATTTTATTGCCTCATTTACCTGACATAACCAAGCCCTATCGTTTGGTAAATGAAAGAAACAAGTCAGTCTTCTCCTTGTGGGAGAAACAGTGGATGGACATCAGGCATATTCTGAAGAAACGCACTAAGTCATCGACTTAGTGCGTTTCTTGACCACTTGCAATTCATGACTTAGTTCCATTCTTGGCCACACGTTGCATGCGATGTAAGTATAACAGGGGATATTTCAATTTACGGCGTTGGTATAACACTAAACTGATATCCGATCATATTCAATCATTCCCTCTGAAATGGACTCATTACGGAGGGAAAGAACTGCATTACTTAGATGCCCGCTTAACTATTAAAGAAATGCACAACATGTTTGTCACAAAATACCCGGAGTGTGGAGTCAAGTACAGCTTCTACAGAACTTATTTTGTTGAGAATTATAACTACCGGTTCGGACGACCACAGATCGATGTCTGCAGCAAGTGTGAGGAGTTCACAACTAAACTTAGGAGTCCACATATTTGTGAATCAGCAAAGCGTGTAGCTCAGGCTGAATATGATGTTCGTAAAGGAAGAAGCAGGAAATTCTACAGGTCATTGAAAGAAGTTGCAACACTGTGCAGAACAAATGACAAAGTGACAGGCCTTGCCTTTGACTTTATGCAAAATCTGCCCCTCCCACACATACCGCTGCAAGAAGTGTTTTACATGAGACAGTTGTGGGTGAATGTGTTTTGTATTCATGATCTTGCAACGGACAAGTGTGTTGTGTATATGTATCATGAATGCCAAGGAAAGAAGGGTGCGAATGAAGTTGCTTCTTTCCTGAAAGATTATATAGACGAATTTGTGTCAGAAAATGTTGATCAGTTACAAGTTTTCTCTGATGGTTCTCCAGGCCAAAATAAGAACCATGCGGTCATAAGACTAATGCTAGGCCTGGCAGCTTCAAATCATTGTAAGGAGATTAGACAGTACTTTCCCGAGAGGGGTCATTCATTCCTACCATGCGACAGGGACTTTGCGGTATTTAAGAAAAACATTTAAAAAGTGGACAGAGTTTATACTATCAAAGAGTATATGACAATTATTGTAAACAGAAAAGCAAATGTTACAGTTAAGTTAGTAGACTCAAGTGCAGTATTTAATTTTGACAAGTGGTGGCCTGAGTTTTTTTAAAAAGTGACTGTATCAGCTGAAATATTGACAAAGAATACTCCTCGTGCTGGAACGATTGCATTTTCTCCTTCGTTTAAAGAATACAGATATAGGTCAGAGAAACCAGGAGTTCTTGTAGCACTTCCCTTCATAAACAGCATTGTGAAACATACGTTTCATCTTGGGAAAGGTAACTTTTGCACATTTTCCTTGCAACCAATGGCAGGCAGCATATCCAGAGGGTGGGGTTCCAATAAAAGCTGAGAAGATTAAGGACTTGCGTAAACTGTTGAAATATGTTGCGAATGAGGATGCTTTGGCATTTTATTTTGACATTATTTCGCAGCCAATGAATTCCCCTTAGGTTAGTAGTCTCGGTTGTAATACTGCAGTGATTTGGCGCTTCAAGGTCATTTGTGTTTGTTTCCCTGTTTTTTCTGTTGGATAAACTGTAAACAGTGCTTATGTATTGCATTATGCTATGTTTAATATATAACAAAGGTTGGTATAGTTCGTATGAGAGATTTATTCCCAACCCCCAATTTTTTTCGGTGTTTTTGGAGAAAGGAACTAAGTCAAAAAAGTTCAAACGGTCATAAAATTTATAAATTTTTCTTGAACATTTTCCTGTTACCTCCGTTACATATCTATTACTGATCTAAATATTATATAAAATAATAGGAACTATTCATTGAAGCGTGTTGAAAAAAATCAGTTTTTTTGCTCTCCTGAAAAGTAGCAAAATCTGACTTAGTTCCTTACTTGACTACACGATTCAATTATGACAGGGAAAACCTGAGTACCCAGAGAAAAATCTGTCCCATCTCTGCTTTGTCCAGCACAAATCTCTCATGAAGTGACCAGGATTTTAACCATGGAACCCAGTGGTGAGAGGTCGGAGTGGTGCCACCTGAGCCATGGAGGCTCTTATGCTGTGATACTATTGGGGGATTTTAATGCAAAAATAGGGAGAGAAAAAGTTTTTCAGAAAACAGTGGGGGAATATACAGCCCATAAAGGAATGAAAAATGGAATGAGACTAATTAATCTCTGTAAAACCTTTCAGTTGATATTATTGTCAACTTTTTTCAAGCAACTACCAACATGGATATCTCTGATTCCAATGTTAGGGGAATTCCAGTTGGATGATGAGGCTATTTCTCAAAGGAATGTTAAAGAAATTATGAATGTAAATGTAATAAGAATTAGAGAATTTGACTCTGAACACTACTTCTCTAAAGTTAAACTCAAACTTCTCTCTCATAAAAATCAAAGAAGACAAAAACTAATGAGGTATAACATAGACAGACTCAACATCACACAGGAAACAATAAAACATTTTCAAGAAGAAATTCAAGTAACTTAACATGGTAACTGGCAAAAATTATCCAAAGAAATCAACAGTGCAGCAAATCTGAAAAGAAAGTTTGGTGGAATGAAACTTGTTAAGAATTGCTAACAGAAAGAGCAAAACTACGAAAAAAAATGGAAATGCTCTGGAAAGAAAGAACACTTTGAACAATTTCAGCAGCAAAGAAAAGAAACAGCAATAATAATAATAAGGAGTACTAAATGATATTTTAAAAACTCACAACTTGTTGAGATACAGGATAATTGTTCAAAAAATAACTCATGGAATTTTTATCAGATGTTTAAAAATAACCTGAAGGGCTATCAAGCTCCAAGTATTTGCTTCAGAGATGAAAATGGCAGAATGGGGCTAACCAATACCGCAAACTGTGAAATACTCGCAAAATACTTCAATCAACTTCTGAACTGTGAAGAACCGAACCACAAGTTAGAATTTCCAGAGATATACGAAAACTTGGAAGCAGATCCACCACCTACTGTTGAAGAAATTGGAAAAGCAATTAGGCCCAATACCCAAAACAAAACTTAAACAATGGTCTCAACCAAAAATCATAGATGATCTTCAAAACTTATTTGAAGAAATCTGCAAAATGGAGAGGATCCCAAAAGAATGGAAAGTGGCTCTTATACATCCTTTTTATAAGAAAGGTAACAAGCAAGACGTCAACAACTAGCGAGATATATTCCCATTGCCAGTGTCTTATAAGATATTTTCAACAATATTAATGAACAGAGTAAAAGCAACTCTTGACAGTTGTTTGGGTGAATATCAGAATGGATTTAGAAAGGGCAGATCTTATCTCAGAACAGATATTCAACCTGAAGTCCATAATCTGTCACAAATTAATGAACTCTAAAGACATAGAGTAGTAGTAAAACTTATACATTTAAAAACAGCTTTTGACTCTGTTGATAGGGAAACTCTAGATAAAATAATCCGAGAGTTCAGAGTTAAAACCAAATTGACAAACCTAATCTGTAAAACCCTCACAGACACCATAACAAAAGTAAAATTTATGGGTGAAATATGTAAACCATTCAGAATAAATACAGGTGTAAGGCAGGGTGATGGTTTTTCTCCAAATCTATTCAGCTGTGTCCTGGAGAAAATAGTAAGAATTTGGAATATAAAACTGAAAGAGCATAAGCTATCAACAATAACACTGGGAAGAAAGAACAGAGGTATTGAAATAAAATGTCCAGCATTTGCAGATGATTTTGCCAAACTTTCAGAAAACCTGAAAATGCAGCAATACTAGTCAGTCTCCTCGATGAAATGGCCAAGAGAACAGGTTTAAGAATTTCTGTAGGAGAAAACAAAATTTATGGCAAATATAAGAAAAAAACTACAGAATATCCAATAACAGAAATTTGTTGAATAAGGAAAATAAAGAAATTCAGATATTTGGGAGAAACAACTCAAGAAAATGGCTTGGAAAAGTCTGCTGTAGAAGAAACTAGGAATATATACAACAAAAAGTGTTTATCTAAAAACCTCAAAATATAATACTATAACACAGTAGTCAAACCAGAATGCCTATATGCGAGTGAATGTCTAGTACCTACTGAATTACAAGCTGAATAAATTAGAAGTACTGGAAAGAAAAATGATACGGAAAATACTCGGTCCACTGAGAACTACAGAAGTTTGGAAATCAAGAAGTAATTATGAATTATTATATCGGAACATAGAAAACACAATAGAAACAATGCGGAAGAGGCAATTGACATTTTTTGAACGTTTATGCAGAAGACAGTTTAACCAAACGGATCTTCAAATAACTTAGGAACAACAGCCCAGATTCATGAAGTCAAGAAAGATTTGGGAAGAAACAATATAAGAGAAGAAGCAGCAACAGAGAGAGAGAGAGAGAATATTAGAAAGAAAATGTTAAAAATTTAAGGATTCCAAGAAAACAGGCTCAAAATGGTCCAAAGATAGGAAAAAGATACATAGTGAACAGATCCAATCTTCCCATCCCTCCACAAGGCACCTGTTCAGCATAGCAGGTGAGGCCGCCTTGGCGAGGTACTGGTCATTCTCTCCAGTTGTATTCCCCGACCCAAAGTCTGAAACTCCAGGACACTGCCCTTGAGGCAGTAGAGGTGGGATCCCCCGCTGAGTCCGAGAGAAAAACCGACCCTGGAGGGTAAACATATTAAGAAGAAGAAGAAGAAGAAGAAGAAGAAGAAGTCTGAAAGAAGGTATTTTTCTTTCCTGGTCTTTCATGGTCAAATTAAATGCGAGAGCCAGTGACTTAATAGAACGACCATGAGATGTGATACGGTAAACAAAATTCCCTGTAGCTTAATGTTCAGAATCTCAAGGATAACCACGTTTTTGACATAAATATGTCTTATGACTGGAGGTCATCCGAAAAATTGAGTAACGTGTGTAACGGAAGTGTAAGCATAACAACCGTGCAGTAGCGATGCTAAGAAGCTCGACCCCCCCCCCCCCACGGCAATATTGAAAATGGGCCCCTCGTTTCCAGATAAGTTGCAAGTTTATTTCGTAGTACAAGGTCGTATACGGTATTATTACAATGAACAGCAACGACGAAGCTAATAATAATAATAATAATAATAATAATAATAATAATAATAATAATAATAATAATAATAATAATAATAACTAGCAGTTTCCCGCTGGCTCCACCCGCAATGTACAAAGTATGGTGTTGTTCGTTACTTGTTGTTGTTGTTATTTGCTTTACGTCGCACTGACACAGATAGGTCTTATGGCGACGATGGGATAGGAAAGGCCTAGGAGTTGGAAGGAAGCGGCCGTGGCCTTAATTATGGTACAGCCCCGGCATTTGCCTGGTGTGAAAATGGGAAACCACGGAAAACCATCTTCAAGGCTGCCGACAGTGGGACTCGAACCCACTATCTCCCGATTACTGGATACTGGCCGCACTTAAGCGACTGCAGCTATCGAGCTCGGTTTGTTCGTTACTATCCTCCTGGATGCATTTGCAAAGTTTCGAGTTAATGAAATAAAGCACATGATCTGCTGTGCTAATAGAATGTAATATTATGTCAACAAAACACTTGAAAATACATCACACAAAGAAATTGAATTAAACGTTCCTTGGAACAACACTACGCCCCGAACTGTTAAAAAGTCCTTCAAAGATCTTCGTCATAGAGACAAATGTATTCATAACTTTTCTCAGAATCAACCAATTTAAGTAGTTATTACCTCAAAAGAAAACGCTTGATCCACTGAGTGTTTTATAGACTAAAACGAACTGCGTACCTCAATTAGAACGAAGGATATGATTGCTTCAATGAGAAAAAATGTTTAAGAAATGAGACGTCAAATTGAATGTGCACTCATAACTTTCCTCAGAATCAACCAATTTGAACAGTTATGAGCTGAAATGAAAGAGCTTGATCCATTGAGTGTTCTTAGGCCAAAACAACTCCGTACCTCAATTAGAACCAAAGATATGATCGCTTCAAAGATATAAAAAATTGAAAAATCAAATTATTTGAGGAAGGTGGAAGTTAAGTGATTTATAGTACCTGATGACAAATCTGTGCATGAATAACTTTCAGTTAAAAAAAATGAAGGAAAGCGACCGGATAGAATGGCCGGACTGACTGACTTGCCTACTTTAGTTTTCATACATTTTTTATATATATAGATAATAATAATAATAATAATAATAATAATAATAATAATAATAATTTACAGGATTTAGTTTTCAAATACAAAGGAATTAAAACAACACACTCATATGGTACGAACACACACACACACAACGAATGCATATTTCAATTATAGAAACCAAAACACGCTGACCATCACAATATTAAGAAATAATCTCGTTCCTAGGACCAGATAATTTACAACTCGAACGTCCATCGTAGGCCTACTTAGCTACACTGACCGCCGAGAGTTATAAACAGGCTCGAGACTTCGGTATTTAGAGTTTAGATAAGGAGGATGTTTTTGTTATCGCATCTTCACTGACTACTGGGTTCTCAGAACTGGCTAATTACTTCAAAAGCCTTGTTGATTGTTGTGAGTGGCAGCAAGGGATGGTTATTATTGGAACAGGTTGGGAAACCTACATTCTTTCAGAAATAACTACTATACTCCTGTTGATGAAAGAAGCTCTGCACTACGACGGCCTAAGTTTGGAATAACCCTCTGTAATACAAATAGTAAGGGCTGCCTGGGCGAGGTGGTAAAGGCGTGCTCGGTTCGCCCTGAAGGACGTGGGTTCGAATCCCCGTCAGGAAGTCGTAAAATTTAAGAAGTGAGATTTCCACTTCCGGAGGTGCACATGGCCCTGAGGTTCACTCAGCCTACACCAAAAATGAGTACCAGATTAATTCGTGGGGGCAAAGGTGGCCGGGCGTAGGGCTAACCACTCCACCCCATCAAGTGCCGAGGTTAAGAATAGTGGAAGCCTTTACCTTCCACCCCTCCAAGGGCTTTCATGGCCTGTATGGAGATAACTTTGCTTTTTAATACAAATAATACTGTGTTGTGTTCTAGCTTTATCAAATCACTCTTCAGGTACTGAAGTAAGAAACAGTCATGGGTCCCTCACAAGCCTTGGGCCCCACCACCCCGCGGGCTCTGCGGAGGTCCTTATCGCCGTCATTGAGGCAGTGCTGTAAGGTAGGCATGGATGGTCAGACAATGTTAGCTAGCAACCGTGCAGGCTGTCTTATGGCTGTTAATGGATGGCCATAACTGGGAGACATATTTATTATGATTGCATTTTTGCAAAGGGAAAAGTGCCTTCTTTTTTATTTTGACATAGACAACAGGTACATGGAAAGAAAAATTGAGCAGGGTTTCACAAAACTTGACATCTGCAAAAATATACATTTTTCAGCAGAGATTTTTTAATTAACTCACAAACGAAACACAGTATCTTTGCGGCTAATATCAGTTTAAAAGCATATAAATTAAATAAATAATAGCACAAATAACTCTCTTGGAAGAAATAGCCAACAAGACAGGTTTGAGAATTCTCTGTAGAAAAAAAAATTATTATAAACATTAAGAACGTTCCAAATGTTTGGCGACAGAGTAACGAAATTCAAATATCTGGGAGAAATAATTCAAGAAAATGATTTAGACAGATTTGCGGTAGAAGAAAGGGTACACAAGATGGAAAGAGTACATGGTATCACAAAGAATTTTTATAACAAAAAGTGTGTATCTAAAAATCTTAAAATAAGGCACTACACTACAGTGGTGAAACCGGAATGCTTATATGCAAGGAAATGCCTGCTACTAAAACTATAGATTAGATAAACTTGAGGTACTAGAAAGGAGAATCATGAGACATATCTTAGGCCCTGTGAAAACAAAAACAGAAGCATGGAAATTAAGATCTAGTGATGAAATATACAGGAACATAGAAAACATAACAGAAACCATAAGAAAACGGAGAGCAATTCTTGGACATATTTACAGAATGGATGATTCCAGATTAACAAAAAGGATTTTCAAGTACCATTGGGACAAAAAGGCAACAACTAGCTGGATTCAAGAAGTAAAGAAAGATTTAGAAAGAAATAAAATAAGAGAAGAAGGAACTATGGACAGAGAGATATTTGGAAAGTGGGTAGTAAGTATGGAAGGATTCCAAGGAAGATTGAACAAGAAACCTGGTGCCAAGTGGTCCGAGGACAGAAAGAAACAGCATAGTGAACGGATGACAGAATATTGGAAGGAATAGAAGAGAAGACAAAGTGTGACGAGAATTGAATTGAAATTGGCATGTGGTCCTTAGCAGGCCTCATCGAAAAGAAGAGAAGAAGGAGAAGAAGAAGAAGAAGAAGAAGAAGAAGAAGAAGAAGAAGAAGAAGAAGAAGAAGAAATATACGCTAACGAACACATACTAAAATATTAAGTTCATGGGTGAGGTACCTGTACTCTTTGAAGTCAATACAGGTGTAAGACAATGATATTGCCTATCCCCACTTCTGTTCAGTTGTGTCCTGGACAAGGTCATCAAAGACTGGGAAAAAGTACTCGCAGAAAAATGCATTAAGGACCTAGTAAGGATAGGGTACAAGAAAGAAAACATTGCTATCAACTGCTTAGCACCCCGGGCTGAGTGGCTCAGACGGTTAAGGCGCTGGCCTTCTGACCCCAACTTGACAGGTTCGATCCTGGCTCAGTCCGGTGGTATTTGAAGGTGATCAAATACGTCAGCCCCGTGTCGGTAGATTTACTGGCACGTAAAAAGAACTCCTGCGGGACTAAATTCCGGCACCTCGGCGTCTCCGAAAACCGTAAAAGTAGTTAGAAGCCAATAACATTATTATTATTATTATTATTATTATTATTATTATTATTATTATTATTATTAACTGCTTAGCATTCGCTGGTGATCTTGTGCTGCTGTCAGAGAACATCGAATCGGCTATAATGCAAGTTCAGACTTTGGAAGACCGGGCGAGTTGGCCGTGCTCGTAGAGGCGCGCGGCTGTGAGCTTGCATCCGGGAGATAGTAGGTTCGAATCCCACTGTCGGCAGCCCTGAAAATGGTTTTCCGTGGTTTACCATATTCACACCAGGCAAATGCTGGGGCTGTACCTTAATTAAGGCCACGGCCGCTTCCTTCCAACTCCTAGGCCTATCCTATCCCATCGTCGCCATAAGACCTATCTGTGTCAGGGCGACGTAAAGCCCCTAGCAAAAAAAAAAAAAAAAAGACTTTGGAAGAGATAGCAGTGAAAACCGTCCTGCAGATATCGTTTGAAAAAAACCCATTTCATGACCAACTTTAAAGAAGTCCCGAGATATTAATGACAACAAAGGAGAATAAGACAAATAAAGGTGTTAAGCACCTTGGTGAGATAATTCAGCCTAACGGGCTCGGTAAAGAAGGAAACCGCGAGAGAGCCAGAAAAATAGAGCTTGCATTCCCCTTTACGAAAAACACGTACGCCTATAATAAGAAAGCGATTTCTATTAGGACTCAACTACGACACTATCAGACAGTAATCCAACCAGAGTCCCTGTATGCTTCAGAATTCCTAGAATTAACAACCAGAAAACACACTGAAGAAATCGAGACGAAGGAGAGAAGGATTTTAAGAAAAATTCTCAGACCAAAAAGATGTGCTGAGACATACCGATTACGCAGTGACAAAGAAGTACGATATAAAACATGCAGCAGGATTTCATATGCAATACGCAAACGAAGGGTTAAATTCTTTGGACATATTTCAAAAATGCCCGACTACAGACTCACTAAGATTTTTTAAAACCATTTCAACAAGTCCAATAGGAAAGGCAACTCTTATGACAAATGGTTTGTTAACACCAAGAAGGATCTGCAAGAAATGAACATTATGGATCAAGACATCCACAACAGAATCACTTTCAGAAGCAAGGTGCACACATCTGAGGGGCTCCCAGAGCCAGAAACAGCGACCAAGAAGAAACAACTCTGGACGACTGAAAAGAAAGAAGCTGTAAAAAATGAAGGAATACTGGCGACAAAGAAAACTGAAGTTATGAAGAGATATTTACATGGTCTATTGTTGGCCAAAATTGACTATGAATAATAATAATAATAATAATAATAATAATAATAATAATAATAATAATAAAAAACACAATTCATCACGAACATCGGTGAATCTCCTTGTACGTTGCATCTGGAACAGGGAGAGATCAGGAAAACCAATAGGTTTAAGTACTTGGGAGAATGGTTGGAATCCAATCTCTCTGAAGGAACAGCTTTGTCAACTCGAGTTAACAGGCTTGAAATGACCTACCAACTGACCAAGAATACGTATAATAAAAAGTGTCTCTCTCATAATACTAAGATGAAGCACTACCAGACAGTCATCCGCCCTGAAGCCTTATATGCTTCAGAATGTCTAACATTCAACAGGAAGGGACTCATGGAAAAACTTGAAATCCAGGAAAGAAAGATAATGAGGAAGATACTGGGGCCAGTCAAGGAAGGGGACAGTTATAAAAGACGGCCTAACCAAGAGCTCTACAAGTACTGTGAAAGAATAACGAATGTAGCAAGGAAGAGACGCCTAGCATTCTATGGGCACGTCTACAGGATGCATCCTACCAGGTTGACCAACCGGATTCTCAGCTACTGGCAAAATAGGAAGACCAAGTCACCATGGTTGATGGAAGTGAATAAAGATCTACAGGAACTGGGAATAACAGAAGGAATCTTAAAGGATCGTACAGCACTCAGGAAGATGCTTAAACATAAGAAGTTCCAGGACAGATTATCAACAAAGAAGACTGGCGCCCTTTGGACAAAGGAGAGGAAGGAGCAACACAGACTGAGGATGCGCAACTACTGGGCAAACATCAAAGCCCATTCCAAAATGCAATAGTTGAATGTCGTGGTCCTTAGCTGGCCTATACGAAACAAGAAGAAGAATAATAATGTCAATCATCATGTTCCAATTTCAATTATCAACAGTGTTTAATTCGTGTACCGGTACTGAATTTGAAAGAAGTCATGTCATGAAGTGAGAAAAATAAAGCTAATACAATTCTATAAATAAATGTTAACGGTTGTTCTCTAATCCACTCTGAGTTGTCGGAATGAACCTGCCACTCCCAGCTGATCTTCCACGCTCTTCAGTTTACCAGGTCTTCTCGACTCGTCGACACCGTATTTCTCGTCCTCTAGGAAGTAGTCCCGGTAACTCTCCACTTTCTTCTTGATGGATACTGTGGGAAATAAATAAATAAATAAATAAATAAATAAATAAATAAATAAATAAATAAATAAATAAAATGTATATAGGGGGTGTTCCCCCCAAAATATGGGAAGTAAGCAGGACGTGGGATAGTACACAGCAAAAACAACACAAAACGTCCCTATAAACATACATCCCATGGTCGAACGTTCACAAGTTACAGACATTCCATTATTATTATTATTATTATTATTATTATTATTATTATTATTATTATTATTATTGTACCAGACGCCAACTGACTTGAACTTGTAAACTCCCAAGAAATTTCATCTTCTACTCTTAGATGACTCTACGATCGATTTATTGGTGCACTCTTATGGAGTAAACACTAACCTAGAGCTTAGGAAATTTCATTTTTGTTATTGGCAAACCTTTTTCTGAGGAGTGTTCTTTTTATTGTTCCGAAGTTGTCTACACTTCTACTGGTTCCTCTTCTATTGTTATCTACCTATCAGAGGCCTGTAAATGGGTTCTCTAGCCTATCAAATCCGGGGGGTGTGTACAGGAATCCAGCCAATCAGCAAAGTGTTCTGGAAGCTTCCCCTCACGGCACTATAAAAGCAGGACACTTTAGGGCTTTCTTGTCTGAATTGCTCCAGCGGTTGGGAGTGCAACTTGACACGAGCTTACGAGGCAGGGGCGAGGCCTGCTTGAGAAAGATCCAGCGGCACAAGGTAATGGCAGAATTTACCTAGACATGTGATAACGCCTGCGGATGGTATGAGGGGAAGTTTTCTACCGTTTTCTTTTAATGTAATTTTGTAAACTGGCGGTTTCAATGAAGAATATCGGCTAAGTTTGAGGACTCTATTTCTATTCCATACTGGGAAATATGTAATGTAAGGGAACAAGAGTGATGACCCTCTGCTGTGTCCCATTCAGCCTTGCACTGGGTAACTAACATTTTCAACCTCAACATTTCGTAAATCTCTTGGCGTTAAATGTTTCTCCTTTAGTCATACCTTTTACTGTAGTATAGGATTAGCCTCTGTATCATTGGGCCATAAGCCCACTTAGGGTTTCAACAATTGTTTGCCTTACGTCACAATATCTACTTTTATAGTTTTCTGAGACGCCGAGGTGCCGGAATTTTGTCCCGCAGGAATTATTTTACGTGCCAGTAAATCTACCGAAGCGAGGCTGACGTATTTGGGCACCTTCAAATACCACCGGACTGAGCCAGGATCGAACATGCCAAGTTGGGGTCAGAAGGCCAGCGCCTCAACCGTCTGAGCCACTCAGGCCGGCTTAACAATTTCTAGAAGGAGTCCAGGTGTTTTGCCTCCTTGCCGTTTGTTTATGCTCGATTATGTGCAACCCTTTCCTTTATACTATTAAGGCCATGTAGTATGGGCATTTATGCCACTGTTTATTATGTAACTGTTTCTGCGTTTTGGTTCCCTTTGAGACAGTGCTTAAAGTTATTGTGGACCAATTAATGAACACTTTGAAGTGGGGTCACCCGATGGGTTGGCTAGGTTAATTGCGAGGCTAGACCAGGGTATTTTGGAGCCCAGACTCCTGTGTAATGTAACTGGTAGGAGCAAGATTTGCAATTATGCTCTTCTCTAAGTAAAATTAACTACCTCGTAATTTTTGCAGGTTTTGTAACTGATGTTTGGCCCCGATATTGTTAGAGTCGACGAGCTCATTCGTATTGTTTGTTATTCATTCAGATTCTCTATCTCTCAATTATTTTAGAAAAGGAAAGAAATAACATTTCCAATTTTTTTAAATGTTAAATTTTGCTCTAGATAATTCCTTGTCCAGCCATTCAACCCAGTCGTTTGTTATTAGTCTGTGAGCCACGGAAACTCCGTAACGATTATCATTATTTAATCAGTTTACCTCAGTGAGGGATCCCACCTCTACCGCCTCAAGGGCAGTATCATGGAGCGTGAGACAATTGGTCTGGGGATACAAGGTGGGTAGGAGGACCAGTACCTTGCCCAGGTGACCTCACCTACTATACTGAAGAGGGGCCTTTTGGAGGGAGGGGGGGGGCGATGGGGAGATTGGAAAGGATAGACAAGGAAAAGAGAAGGAAATGACTGTGGCCTTAATTTAGGTACCGCTGTGAGCTTGCATCCGGGAGATAGTGGGTTCGAATCCCACTGTCGGCAGCCCTGAAGATCGTTTTCCGTGGTTTCCCATTTTCACACCAGGCAAATTAAGGCCACGGCCGCTTCCTTCCAAATCCTACGCCTTTCCTATCCCATCGTCGCCATAAGATCTATCTGTGTCGGTGCGACATAAAGCCACTAGCAAAAAATAATTTAGGTACCATCCCGGCATTTACCTGGAGAAGAAGTGGGATATCACGAAAAACGACTTCAAGGTTGGCTGAGGTGGGAATCGAACTCAACTACTCAATTGACTTCCCGAGGCTGAGTGGGCCCTGCACCGGGAGGTACACCCCAACGCCGCGCATTTAAATCTAGCGCCTAAAAGAACTCCTGTACTGGTGAAACAGTGAAATTAAAACTATAACTACTTAGAACTTTATTCAGAAGATGTCACCACTAAAATCTGATGTAATTTTGTTGTTGTGAAGTTTCCTGAACTGACTGTATTTCTACTTGTTTTGTTTGCCATTCATCAAGAAGTTTGGACATTCTTCCACAGATGTCACTACTAAAAACGATGATCATGCACCCTGGTGCGAAGTGAAAGAACTGTTGATTTAAAGAAGTTTGGTATTCATAAGTTTTTTTTACTAATTGATATTCATTTATTTTTGGTTGGCAATATTTATCTTTTATTTCCGCCAGTTTTGAATCCAACCAATCAAGAATTTCTGTAATTAATTTTCTACCAATCACAGTCTTCTTCTTCTTCTTCTTCTTCTTCGATTTTGAGTGTAACTTTTAAAATAACCCAATAAAAATGAGAGGGTGTAGCTAGTTTAATCTTGAATGGTCTCGAACTTTCCCCGAGGGTTTATAAACTGCGGATTTTCACGTCTCTTGGCCAATTGATCGTCATCTTACTGAGTGTATGTGTCAAGCAGGAGGCAGGAGGCCTCTTCGTCCGCTGCTAGAACTTCTACAAGGTAATGGCCACATAACATCTTTCTTTCTTTCTTTCTTTCTTTCTTTCTTTCTTTCTTGCTAACTCCGCAGTTTAACCAGAGGGAAAGGTCCGAAATCGTTAACCATGTAACCTTCCTTCTAAAAATGTAACTTTCTGCCGGCTAATGTAATAACTTCATAAAATCTTCTACTGTAAATCGGGGATAGAGAGTGATGTACCCTCTCGAGTTCCCCTTCATCTTGGTTTGTGGTGCCACGTTTTGTAACCTTTCGTTTCTGCAATGTATTAAAGTTATTTCCATCCGAGCAACCTCAGTAGTTTGGGAATAGCCCCTGTTTCGTCGGCCAAGCGCCCTATATTTCTTAAAATTTTTTTGGAGCTCAGTCTTCGACTCCATTCAAATTGTACTCGGTCCGTTTACTTAGCCTGTTCTTTTCCTCTAAGGCCCTGTGTCTTATTACACCTCTGTGTAATAAGATTTCTATTTGTAAAAAGTGCCTTGTAAGGCTAGAGATAATTAGATTGTCATGCAATGTTGCCTTGAGTAGGCTTAGCAACTGAAAGCACGTTAGCTCTTTGTCAAGTGTTGTAAAAGGTGCCTCTGGGAAGCTTGATATTGTATTTTGTGAGCAAGTGCTCCATGAATTAGGGGATTTCTGCCCTTGTATAAATTTGTGCTCTTTTGTAAATTTGAGCTGAGAGTTCAAGAATAGTAAAGCGAGGGGCTTGAAGTCCAGGACTTGTAGAATTCATTACATTGTATTTTCCTTGACTTATTTCTAACTTGCCTATTGTACCTGTTACGTTGTTATTGGTTGATTTTTGAAATTCTAAAGAAATGTAACCTTTGTTAAAGTTTTTAAATTCTATTCTTGACATCGTAGTTAGACCCATTCATCCCGGCACCTTCTTTCACCTCTGCGATCCACAAAACCCCGGAACAGATCCCATTCCAGTTCTCGTACCTCTTTCCAAATTTCGTGGCAGAGCTACTGTCCCACAGAGTCGGACTATTATATTTATTATTATACATAATCGATAATGGACCAAGTAAATAACTCCTTATGATTTCAATTTTCTTTGGCGCCAATATTCCTTCATTTACAGCTTCTTTCTTTTTAGCCGACCAATGTTGTTTCTTCTTGGTCGCTCTTTCTGGCTCTAGGAACCCTTCAAATATGTGGATCTTGTTCCTGAAAGTGGTTCTATTGTGGATGTTTTGATCCATGATGTTCATTTCTTGCAGAACCTTCTTGGTGTTAACAAACCATTTGTCGTAAGAGTTGCCGTTCCTATTGGGCTTGTTGAAATGTTTAATTTTCTTAGTGAGTCTGTCATCGGGCATTCTTGAAATATGCCCAAAGAATTTAACCCTACGTTTGCGTATTATTATTATTATTATTATTATTATTATTATTATTATTATTATTATTATTATTATTATTATTATTCATTACCTGGTGCTAAAATGTAAAGCTGCACTCTTGTGGAAGTACCACATCATTCGCATATAAGAGTGTCCAGGGATAGGGACACTGAATATCAGCTATTGTCGTATCCATACAAAGATTGAACAGTAGGTGGGAGAGGGATGGACTTTGAGAACACCGACAGTGATGTTAAAAGTAGGTGACAATCCGGCCGGACTTTGTATCATACTTGCGAGGTTAGGGTACAGAGGTTGGGTCCATCCAAAACATACCCCTAGAATTTAAGCTGCGTTGGTGTAATGGGAAGCGAGTTAGGTGATAGGGCTGCCAAGGAGGTGGTCACACTGCCCCCGTTGCTTTTCGTTCTCACCTGAGACATTTGGTGATTTCTCATTGGGAGACGGAGTGGCAGGTCAATCTTTTCTCAAATGAGCAGAGAACGATTAAAGGAACTATGAAGCTATGGAAAACTTCTCTTCGGGCTTCTCGGAGAGAAGTGCGCCTTTTCAAAGACCATGTTTTAGTACATAGGAACTTCTCCAGATCTTGTCTACAGCAGATTCCGAGAAAATACGCTAAAATTTCAGATGTCTGCCTGCCGTAGCTTTGGCTGGGTATCGCACACATACCCACAGACAAACACTTCCAGATATTACAGACTGAATATGGCTCGTCGTGTCGGGGACCAAAAATGGCTTCATTCATGGCTCCTTGACTTGTATTGCCTTATCTTATGTACGTTGCCTAGCGACAGTGAATCTACACACTTAATCCTGGTGACAGAACGTTGAATTGTCATTTCTCAGCACACCTTTTTCGTTCGTAACTCACCAATGAAAGCGAAGTTTAAAAATCCGGCTTCGAGGTGCACGGACTCCTTTCCATCTACCTATGTTCAAAATTTCAGATCTCTGCGTGCCGTAGATTTGGCTGGGCATCGGAAAACACACACACACACACACACACACACACACACACACACACACACACACACACACACACACACACACACACACACACACACACACACACACACACACACACACACACACACACACACACACACTCTCTTCCTTTTAATATTGTATGTAGCTATACAGATAAGGCATTACGAATGAGATCCACCGATTATCTATAGCCTATATTAAGGAGTTTAGTTTTGGCAAATCCGTCCGTCCGTTCTGCTGGACCGATCTGCTTCATTTCTATTTTATTCCCTCCGAAACTACCAGCCGGTAAATCATGAAACATCGATAGGTCTCCAAGTTCAGCCAACTTTGAGTAATTAAAACATCAAATCACTAAATAACCACTTCAGTCATTGCAGGCTAAGGCTTAACCTACAATCTATACTTAGGGGGTTGCTAAGCGACTAACACTTTCAAAATTGTCTGATATTGTATGTGTTTTTCATGCTTAGTAATAGCATTGCATGCAGCCATGTTTGATTGCTACCTGTCAAGCCAGAGAGTATACACTTCCTCTGATGATGGAAGAATACTATTGTCTGCTAGGTACTCTTTGATTCTATGACCTTCCCCAGCTTCTGAATATACTCAACAGATGGCAGAATGTTCTTAATAAGTTACCTGCTATTAAGAGAAAATAGTCTACGTACGTACAGACGGGAAAGGTATCAAGTCGACTGCCTTCTATATGACCATTAATAAAGCGCAGGGACAAACTCTTAAAAAAGTGGGTGTCTACTTACCTGAAGCAGTATTCAGCCATGGCCAAATGTATGTTGCACTATCTCAGGCAAGGTCTACGAAAAATGTTAAGATTCATACACGGCCGATTGGTCGAATCACAGAGAATATTATATGGAAAGTGTTTTAATCTAAATTACGAATAAATCAGTTATTATGCACCGGTATCACATGTTCATAAAAACATTGAAAAGGGCAGTCAAAACAATATGACTGCGACAGACATATCAAGGCGAATTATCTGACCTATTTGCTCAATTTTCATCATCATTGTTAAAATTTTGTTCAGTGGATAGACTTTACAATTTTAATTATCATTGCATTTCGTTTCATCTCGTACTTTTAGGGGCCGATGACCTAGATATTAGGCCCCTTTAAACAACAAGCATCATCATCATCATCATACATATGGAAATTTCGTGGCTGCGAAGTGCCCGCAATATGATGTCTTGAGGGACCGGATAAAATGCTCTCCACCGAGCTCGATAGCTGCAGTCGCTTAAGTGCGGTCAGTATCCAGTAATCGGGAGATCGTGGGTTCGAGTCCCACTGTCGGCAGCCCTGAAGATGGATTTCCGTGGTTTCCCATTTTCACACCAGGCAAATGCCGGGGCTGTACCTTCATTAAGGCCACGGCCGCTTCCTTCCAATTCCTAGGCCTTTCCTACCCCATCGTCGCCGTAAGACCTATCTGTGTCGGTGCGACGTAAAGCAAAAAAATAAAAATGTTCTCCGCAGGTCTATAATGCACCGTCTTCTTCCATTTTCTGTACATTTCAATCAACAAACGTAAGACATGGGTAATATCTGTGATACTGCATCCTCCAATAAGTCCGCACTGATTTGCTGTTATGGCAACAATACTTCTTAGCCGATTATCCAGTACTCTTTCAAAAACCTGTAGAAAATGGCATAGAAGTCGAATTCTTGTAAACTGTCTAATATATTATAGCAAATACAGTAGAGACAATACGCGACATTCTGTGCGAGATGTCGAGCGACAGCTATTAGAGCTCTCTCTAGCGGATTGACCTGAGAACTACTGATTCTGTCCTAAGAGCACGTGTATTTGTGTGTGAAGTTTTTGGTGTTATTTATGCGTTTTCAGTGAGTTGACATAATTAAATAGTAGCGTGTGTTATTCCCTGATATCTCCTCTCAACATGAGAGGAAAGGTATATGCTGTGTTCGGCCGCAGTAATTATGAAGTAGAGAAGTATGCGCGGTCTTTCTTCCGTTTCCCTCGTGATAAGAACATGCAAATAATATTGTGTTTGCATATATATTCTTCCAGTGACAAAGAGATTTTTATAGTACTTCATAATCTTCTGACCTGCCAGTAGGAATATGGGACTGAACATCAACCAGCAGAAAACTAAATATATGGCTGTTGGGAAAGCATGTAAGGAGAACATGCCACCCTCAATAACCGTGGACAATTACACCTCTGAGAGAGTTGAGCAGTTAAAATATCTGGGATCGACAGTCACCTACTCAAATGATACCTCTCATGAAATTAAACAGAGATTAATAGCAGCCAACAGAGCCTATTTTGCTCTAACAAGGCTTCTCTCCTCAAGGCTCTTGATCCGTACCACTAAATTAACCATCTATAGAACACTTATAAGACCTGTGCTTACATATACCTCGGAAACTTGGCCATTAACAGCAAAAGATACTGGAATGCTGGATGCCTTCGAAAGAAAGATACTTCGAAGAATCATCGGTCCAGTCTGTGAAAGAGGAACATGGAGGAGGAGGTACAATCATGAATTGTACAACATTTTTAAAGACCCACCTATTAGAAGAATAGTGAAATCAGCCAGATTGAGGTGGGCCGGGCATGTAGCACGAATGAGTGATACGGAAGTACCTAAAAAGATATTAAATGGAAATCCAGAGGGACAGAGAGGACGAGGTCGACCGAGAACCAGATGGATGGATGGTATTACTGAAGATCTTCGGAAAATGGGCTATAGGAATTGGAAAGTTTTAGCGTTGAATCGTGATAAATGGCGGAAGATTGTTGAAGAGGCCAAGGTTCATAATGAACTGTAGAGCCAGAGAAGAAGAAGAAGCATCTTCTGACCTACTCGACCCATATTTTATTGTATAGTGCAGCAGTTAACCTTCAATACCGATGTGTTGTTGTAGGTGTGATCTGTGGATTTTTAAATGTCACAGAAGTAATCTGGATAATGTGTACAAGAAAGAAGGGATGTTGCCTTTATATAAGAATTATAAGATCTGTTCAAATCATTTCCAGGCCAGCGACTTTAGAAATCCTCAACTATACTGTAAGCTGTGCCTTTTCGGAAAATTGTGAAGACATTCCCAATGATTTAATTAAGGAAAATGCATATGCATGTGTGTGGCTGGTTGTGTTCCAAGTTACCCAATTTGGAATGTCGTAATGTGTTGTCAAGCACTGAACAAAATATGGGTGACTAGAAATGTACACATTTTGTTAAAACAATATCATAATGCAAATTCGCTTTATCCTAATGTAATAGCAAGTATTGTTTATAGGACAATTTTGAATGTTTTTGAGGCTAATTTTATAGATTTTCTTTCTGTTAGTAGGCTTCATGTTCAGAGGAAAATTGTCCAGCTTTTAAATGTTAATTCATTGCATCATGTGTGTAAGGAATGTGCCGATATTTTTATTGACAAGTGTCTTAATGTTATGATACAATGTTTTTTAAATGAGAAAAAAGACAAATCTAACCGTAAAAGTTCAGGCAGGAATGCTACAGCAAAAAAGTAATGCATAAATGAAAGATCAAGCCATTTCACAGCAGTCCATTTCACATCTTGATTATATGTCTAATTTCAGTCTTTAAATAATAACCTTTCAAATAATTCTTCATTCCTTTATCCAGAATTGCTTTAGCAACTTCGAAGTTAATATCTCAATAATACTTTCTTTCTAGACGTAATTTATTTATCCATTTTCGTATATGCATTTCCATTGACATTTGAATTTAGCGCGAATTTTCAGGTCACGTCACTAGGAGCGCCACTTGCGAATTGTCTTTCATTTTAACAAGGCTAAATCCGTAAGTGTCGCGTATTGTCTCTACTGTATTTGATTATACTTAAGTATACTCACTTCTCATCATTTCCACACTTTGATTTTCCCCACCAAATTCCTCAGGTAGAACCATTAGAAGTCCCCTTTCCTTTAACGATTCTACGTCTTGATGTACATACAACTGTAACAAAAAGAAGAGAAATGATGTTAGAACATTCGACCAAATCTGCATCCATGAATATCCGCTTGATAACTGATAAAATTCTTGCTGATGAAATCACAAGAAATATACCCACAAATGAAATTGATATTCTATCAAATGTATAAGCTGTTAAAAGGATGCACTCAAACAAATTATTGATCTCCCTTGTAGCAGAAGCGACTGGGGTAAATTTTCATTCATTGGGAAGGGCGTGACGGAGTGGAACAGTTTACCAGGGGTAGTGTTTGATCCTTTTCCAGAATCTGTACAGGTATTCAAGAAGAGAATAAACAGCAAGAGGGAAAATAAATGAAATGTTAGAGGGCATTCGACCAGTGCAGGCTATTGTAAATAAAAAATGTGTGTTAAAAAATTAATTCCATCCCCTGGTCCATGGAGTTTGGACAGCCAAAGTAGGGGACTACCTGTAGGGGTGAAGTACAGTGGGGACTTCGAGGACCCTGGGACCGCTACGGTAGCTGTGAAGGCCCTTCAGGAACTCTGAAAAGTGGTGACAAAAGGGGGCTCTGGTTAAGACGCAGCAGGTCGTTATGCTACTTAGGTTCCAAAATGGGTAAAAAATAAAAAAAAAGTAAATAAATGCAATGTAAATTTTAATCTTATACCAGTTGCATAGTATTATTTGAAGTAATTCCACATACTGTATATGAGTTGACTATGTTTGTAAGTATAGGAGATATTATAAGTAGAATTTTGTAAACAATATAAATTTTTTAAGGATGATCTGTTTGTTTAATAGAAAAAAATTGTTAGCATAAATTGTATATTATTGTATTCTAGAAAAAAAATTCTTCTCTTGTTAATTTAAAATTGAGTGCTTGACACTAATGTATTTTAGTGTACCATTTGCCCCCGAGGTAGACACCTCATTTACAAATAAAGAGATTTTGATTTGATTTTGAACTGTCCAGGTAGATAGCATTTCCGGGGCTCAGGTCTTATGCGAGCCAAGTGGGAAGCTTCTATACAAAACTTCAGAATCTAAAACCATCTTCTTCGTGTTAGAGACGGTTGCCTTCACGCTTCAGAAAATTACGGGCAGAAAGGAAGCCAGTATTGGGGAAGTTAGACACTGATGAAACTAATAATGCATTAACTGGTCGGCGAATTCCTTAACTACTACAGAAACAAAGCTTCCGCACTTGGACACTACACACTTTAAGAGAGAAAGACGTTGAAGTTTATGCTGATCACACTTAAGCGAATTTCTGGGTAAGTAAGTGGCCAGGTTTAGCAAGCACGAGGCAAGTGTACTGAGAACGTATGTGCGCATTCGCGATTCCAGGGAGTGAAGGTGCCGAGTCGCTGGAAGCAGAGCCAACCTGGAAAGGACTCTGAATGGGCAAATGCTATCATATAGAGCGATAATAATAATAATAATAATAATAATAATAATAATAATAATAATAATAATAATAATAAAACAAACCAATATACAGAGTTCGGGAAGCGCGCGGAAATCCACAGAATCAAAAATAAGCATATGAAAAGAATCGATAACAAGATCAATAACAATTGTATATTAAGTAAACAAATTACAAACAACAAGAAAGAGGACCGGTAAACTAGCGTAGCAATAACAACCTCAATTGTGACTTGAGAAAAATATGAACTTTGATTACAATAAACACATCACACTGGAGCGATGAATAAGACCACCTGGCTCGAAAAATGTGCCGGCTTATGTACCCGAGAGGAAGGTTCCAGAAAACTCTGGGCTAAAGTCCGACACACCCCTAATTTTGATCGGGTAATTAAATAGATACAAGACACGGCTTTTTGGCTGAAAAATAAATATACAACATTTTCTATTGGTTAACATTTTGAAGTAGGCGGCAAGAGATAGGAGTGTAGTAAACTTGAACACACCAAAAAACGAAGAATAATCAATTCAGTTTAGGAAACCTAGGAATAAAAATTACTTAATAATTTCAGTAGTAAGTCTTCCAACCAGAGGGCATACATTTATAGTAGAGACATCTGTAGGGAAATGTCCAAACTTGTATTAGTTGTTGCGCGTTTTCAAGGCGCTTCATTTCAATGAACGGGGCGGGTGTACCTACTGGTATTATTATTATTATTATTATTGACAAATACATTGCAAATGGGAAATATCCTGGTGGCAATGGCCACTTGCAGTAATGTAATAATTAAGTAAAGTTAACATAATTTTCCATCCATCCATCCATCCATCCATCCATCCATCCATCCATCCATCCATCCATCCATCCATCCGTCCGTCCGTCCGTCCGTCCGTCCGTCCGTCCGTCCGTCCGTCCGTCCGTCCGTCCGTCCGTCCGTCCGTCCATCCATCCATCCATCCATCCATCCATCCATCCATCCATCCATCCATCCATCCATCCATCCATCCATCCATCCATCCATCCATCCATCCATCCATCCATCCATCCATCCATCCATCCATCCATCCACAAGAGTACTACAAGCAAATATATGGAAATAAAATATTACAAGAATTACTACTAGTTTAACATTTTAAATCCAGCATCATCATATACGAATTCACACACAACTGAAGTATTTCCAGTGCTTAACACTACAGCTTACAATACGATAGGTTTATCTTACTAGTAACTTAACATTATAGGTGATAATAAAGTGAAGTTCAACCTAATTACCCTATAACAGAAACAAGAGTACAACAAGCAATAAATACTACTAGTTTAACGTTCTAAATCCAGCATACGTACAGTTTCATACACAGCTTAATTATTTCCAATACTTAACACTATGGCTTACAAAACTATAGGTTGAGCTTACTACTAGCTTAACACTGCAAGTGATAGTAAAGTAAACTTAAAACATAACTACCCAACAACAACAACAACTGGAGTACAACAAGCAATCCCACGAGAAAAAAAAAATACAAGAAATACTACTAGTTTAACATTATCGTATCAAATTTCATACACAACTTAAGTATTGACAGTGCTTAACACTACGGCTTACAATACTATAGATTGAACTTACTACTAGCTTAACATTACTATGATAACAAAGTAAAGTTAAAAACATTGGTAATTACTATACCCGTTGTACCATAAAGTAGGAAGAGTAGCATAAATTCAAGGAGTTCTCTAGGCTGTACCCCTAATATTTATGCAAATCTCAAAGCATAACCGTTGTACAGTGGAGGGTATACTTGTTACTGGCTTAAGTAAGTTTGCAATCTAACCTATCAGTACCTAATAATCCGGACTCTAGTAATTACCAAATAACAACAACTACTACTACTACTACTACTACATGATTACAACAAGCATTTCCCTGGAAAGAGAATACCACAGGAAAAATCCTAGCTTCACAATCTAAACCAAGCAGAAAATCAAAAATTCCATGTCCGTAATTGACAATTTTTACTTTTCACTTTACACAAGCACTAATGGTTTTCTTAAATGACTTGATACCGGAAGAGAATTTATCAAAGACTGCTGCAGGTAATTTATTCTAATCCCTTATGGTCCTGTTAACGAAGGAAAACTTGCCCACGTCCGTATGCGGGTTTCTGGCCCTAATTTTATGCTTATGATCATTTCTCGATAAATATGAGGGAGGTTCCAACCTATTCGTAATACTACTCCCGGCAGCCCTTCCCGTATAGCTCTTACAAAGACCACATGGGCGAGCTCTAGTTCTTCTAGATTCAAGACTTTCCCAATTACTGTAATGGTATTCCTCCTATTCCCGGTTACGAAACGCATCGCTCTTCTTTGAACTTTTTCTAGGGAATTTATTAAACCCACCCTGTACGGATCCCAGCACGCAGATCCATATTCGAGAATCGGTCTTACCAAGCATTTATAAGCTTTACTTTTGGCACCAGAATTAGCTTTCTTGAGATTCCGCATAATAAAATATAACGATCTCCAGGAGTTCTTAACTACATTTTCCACTTGCTCTGACTAGTTTAAAAGTCTTTTCTAATGGTAACACCTAAGTACTTACAACTATCAACTTCAACAACACTTTCTCCTCCAGTGTCGTAATGCCTCTTTCCTGTCATTTTCGTTTTACTGAAACACAATACAAAGTTAATAAAGCAATGTTAAAAATATAATTACCCTACAAGAACAACAACAGTACTACAAGCAAACCCGTGGAAAGAAAGTATTACAAGAAATACTACTAGTTTAAGTGTAAAATTGTAAATCCATCATCATCATATACACATTCACACAAAATTTAAGTATTTCCCAGTGCTTAACACTTTATCACTGCTATAAAATATATTTGCCATGAAAATTATCAAGTAGGCCTAGGTATTTCATTAATCTGAACTTGCAGTGGGCTCGATTCCTCGTAGATAGAAAGATTCGCTGTCTCTTGCATCACTAGTATCCTCTCCTAAATTACTTACAAATTCGTTACACACCACGTCTAAAACATTCTTCACACGCGGTCTTTTCTTTACGTGGTGGGTGATTCTTTTTCGTGCAATAAACAGTTGCAACAGACACACCGGCGAACTCGGATGTTAGTTTTGCGATATGGTAAAAGCTCGTTAATTCGAAGTCGTTGAGACGCAAAAATTGGACTTCGAATTACGTGATTTCGAACTAACCGCCAGCTCGTACTTCAGAAATGCCAACCCTTACCGCGTCAAAAATTAGTAACCCAGATCTGCCCACTGTCCTAATTTAAGGACAGAAGACATACCCACCATCTTTTACCACTGCCTAAGCCGTCAGGCAAAAATTGGTGCTAACTGTTATGTTGGTAGCACAATAAAGATATCAGGGAGTAAAGAATAAGGGGAGCTGCCCGCTACACTACTCTCTGTGGCTGTCGCTTGAAGCCAACGGCCAGGCCCCCCCATGGTTACCAAAACATGGCAATTCTTATGTTGAGGATATATACAAACTTAGACATTTTCTCGGGAGTAGGGAAACTTCGAATCGCTCAATTAACTACAATCGTTTTCAAAATAACGCAGCGATTAACCGTGACAAAATTATCTGGCAAAAGACCTATTAATGCTTTTTTACTGAGCTCTAAGGAAGCGTTTCTCATGGCCCGCAGCCTTAAATCTACTCTCTCGCTAGTTGACTATTGGTACTAGAAACCGAGTACAGTCTAACCTGGTCAGCGTTCGGTGACGGACGTGTTGAGTGAGGAGCTGGTAGAGCCGGTGAGTGGAAAAGTAAGACGGGAAGGAAGAGGAAGATGATTGCTGTGGATCAATATCGTGCAGCTATTGGAAGATGGCAGGGGAGATGGAAAAAGGAAACAGTTAGAAATAAAGGAGGTAAAGTGGAAACAAAAATGATGGGCGAGATGATACTGGTGGCAGCGGTGGTTATGGTACTGTTAGCCATAGGAGGTGTGGAGGTGAACCCCGGCCCGACTTCCAGTGGCAACATGAACTGGGAAGACGTGGAGGTCATAAGAAGAGTGGTGAAAGAAGTGGTGGAAGAAGTATGTCCGTTTGAGCAGATTAAAAATATGATGAAAGAACAAATGAAGGAATTTGAACATATGAGGCGTTGGATACATGGAAAAACAGACGAGACAATGAACAAAGTAGAAAACAGCAGGAGAGAAATGATATCACTAAAGGCAAAAATAAAGGAGATGGAGGAAGAGGTGGTGAAACTGAAAGCAAAAATTGAAGACAGCAACCGAGAACGCAGGAAGAAATGCTTATTTATATATGGAGTGCCGGAAGACAAAGGGGAAGACAAAGTGCTGACAACCTACAAAGTTGTGGAAGTTATTCAGAAAATGATGAAAATTAACTTTAGTGAAGTTGATATTGATGATGTGGAAAGGATAGGTAAAAAACGGGGTGATAGGCCGATAAAACTGAAGTTGTTTTCCACCCTGATGGCGGAAATAGTGATAAGAGTGCAGATAATATACGTAGCACAAAAATTTGGATTAAAAGAGACATGGGAAGAGAAGGGGTAAAGAATATAAACACTCTGAAAAAACATTAAGTCAGGGCTACAATACAAGAGTTAAGAGCCTACATTAAAAAAAATAAACCGAGTATCTTAAAAACAGGAGATGTAAATCTTCATCAGATATCAGTAAAGATAAAGAGTATGCTATTAATAAGGGTTACCACAATCTGAGTGCTTTTGGAGAATGCGCAATAAATTACCAAACTAGGCATAGCAACATTGCTTACTACATATTTTGGAGTGGTGGTGATTATTCTTTTATTAGAACGTACAACCATCAAGTAAACCATCCTCTGACACAAGTGGAAACAATGCAGTAATCAGCTAAGGGCCCCTTGGACGCCGACACACACTCCGAAGTAGAGCCCCTTAGGCCCCCTTAATCGCCTTTTACGACACGTGGTGGTGATAATTGCTTTAAGAGGGAGTACAACTAGGCAACCATCCTCTATTAACATTAATCAGAGAGAAATGAAGATATCGGCCAAAGAAAGACAAGGGCCATGAAGGGCGAGAAAATGAAAGACTCCCTAGCCCTCGAATCCTCTTATAGACTCGGGGTCGGAAAAGAACAAGAGTGACCGTCGGAGATCGGACAAGACATTAAAATTAGCCTGGCACAAGTAAGTGGAAGCAATGCCAGGCCTCAGCTAAGGGCCCCGTGGTTGCCAATCCATGCTCCCAAATTGAGAGCTCCTGGGACCCCTTTCAGTCGCCTCTTACGAAAAGCAGGGGATACCGTGGACCTTATTCTACCGTCCTCACCCATAGGGGGATACATATTTTAGAGGTGGTGGTAGTGATTATTGTTTTAAGAAGAAGTACAACTGGGCAACCATCCTAACCCTAATTCAGAAGAAAAATGGAAGGTATCCGACACTTCGAAAGATGAAGGTATCGGCCAAAGGAAGACAAGGCAACGAAGGGCGTGAAAATGAAAAACTCCCTAAGCCTCGAGTGCTCTAAATCTGTAGATAAGAAGGGAATGCTTAAAAAAATAGTAGGTACTGCATTCTCCTTCAAAACAAATTTCTTCATGGACCGATCAAACAATTCCGGTTTGAAATGTGCTGAACATATTCTGGTGTAAGGAGAAGGTATAAAATTTTCCCTTCTAATTGCCTTAATCCACTCTGTTCTCCTTTCTTCATGAACAGGAAACCTCCTGAAAAACTGACGATAAACAAGTCTAACCTAAACATTCTTACAAAAGTGGACGGTGCTTCTGAGACTCCGAAATACTAGCACAATAACAATGGAGGTAATATAATGTACTGTACTGCATATTACAAGCCATACTTAGAATCTTACCTGTGCAATGTTATTCCAGGAATATTTTCGGATTCGTACCGTATGCACAACACGACATTGTAAGAGCTACAACATCAACTAAATATTAGTATTTTTTTTTTTACGTTTTAGCGTGTCGTGCAGTGTTTGCATGTGAAAATTCCCGCAATTACAATTATTTGCGATCACCGTATTCACTTCAATGAGCTGTGACAGATTTGAATATTAAAAAAATAGCATGTGTTCTCGCGCCTATTTACGACCACGCCCCCTATGTAGACCACTGTCAATGGGCTTCACTCTCAGAGCTCCAAGGCATCTCCTTGTATTCTTTACTCCCTGAGAGATATAAACTGTAATTTGTTTTGGTTTCAAGCAGTTTAAAGAAGTTTCTGTACATTGTTGATAGCTTTATAACAACCAGACTTTGGCATCATGGGAAAGCTGGTGCCCCGTAAAAATGAAAGATAAGTTACGCAGTACCTTTTGTTGATATTTATAATCCAATTGGTGTGATATGTTGGTCAAGGTACAAGTAATGAATATACGAATTCTCCATTCTTGGTGGCGAATAATTGACTATGTGATTTTTATTTATATTTGAGTGTCCTCTTTATAGGACAGTGGGCATAACGTGTACTATTACATAGTTTGTTTCTCCTCTATTCCAGATTGTCTCTGAACGAGATTTTGTCAATTCTGGGGGAAGAACCAGACTGCAAAGTGGCATCTGCTGCTGTGTTACCACCTAGTTCCATGGATGACATCGTTACTGATGAGGAATCAGGTGAAGAGGACGATTTGAACGTGAATCATTTTCCTGGATCACAGTTACGTGCTGATGCTGAAATGATGTACCATGAACAAGACGATGTAGTAGATGAAGAAGTTGTAAATAACACTTCCAACTGCGACATTACTGAGGAAAACCACCTGAAATTGACCATGTCTTCCAAAACTGCATACCTGTGGAACCTGAAACGGCAAAAAAGCGCAGTCGTCCATCGCCGCTAGAAAATGCTGATTCCCAATATGACCACGAAGATCATGTAATTGAATACCAAGGGAAGCAAACAAAGTGCAAGGTATGTGACAAAAAAAAGTCTATGAGGAAAGCAACGGGAAACTACCTCATTCCTCATTTCCCTAATACGCCTCTTCAGTGACGCCTAGGCTATTTGTGACAGCTGTTAGCGGAGCTATGGAGGCAATGTTGACCTCGAAAATCCGAATTCGCGTGTAATCTCCGCAATGTTATGACCCATGCGCCGTCCGCTGATGATCATCCCACGTTCAAAGTCGGTTAACTTGCGACGTGTTGGCATCTTCCCGATATTGGTGTCTGTGATAAACTGCTCAGCTACGCTGCACCTAGCCGCAACACTCAGGGGTCATACACGGTGCTTTTCCTAATGGAACACCCCTTGATACTTGATACTTGATATCAAGTATTCTCTCTTAACCATGTGAAGAGATGTGTAACCTTTCTTAACAACCTCATTAATATGGTTATCCCAATGTAAACATCAATGTACTTAGAGTATTCCCAATGAGGTACTTTCACCTCATCAAAACAGTAATTGAAACTGAGAGGATTTTTCCTCTTGGTGAATCTTATAACTTGACTTTTCATCCGATTTACATTCCTACCATTATCTGCTGTCCATAACACTATATTGTTTAAGTCCTCCTGCAGTCGCTCACAAGCCTGAAATTCATTTACTACTCTAACATCGTCCGCAAATAGTCTTATCTATGATTCCAGATCTCATATAATTTACATATATAAGAAAACATAAAGGTCGAATAACACAGCCCCGTGGGACTCCGTCCTTCTCTTAATCATTACAGGATCAGATAGCGCTTCACCTAGTCTAGTTTCCCAAGTTTTATTTTCTAGAAATTTAGCCTCTCATTCAACTATTCTTTGTCTAGTACAATAGCCCTCATTTTGTCAGTAATCTTACATGAAATACCCTATCAATGGCCTTTGAAAGGTCAAAAGCGTTCGACGGGGTATTAACAGCTAATGTGTTCATTTCTCTATGCCATATACTTGTATTTTTGAATTCAGTATTCGTTACAGAACATAATTCTTCAGAGATATTATAATAGCGTCACAGCCTTAAATGCAGATCGGTAGTAAATGATGATGATGATGATGATGATGGTGACGGTCATAAGTCATATCTTACTCTTTTCCGTATCTTCTCCTTGAGCACAGTCTTCACGAGGTTGATCAACGTCCCGAAGAAGCCCGGTGTATTTATATACTCGATGCCAGCTATTCTGCACGGATATCCATTCTGAAACAAGAAGCCTACAAATTAGAGTGGTAACTAAGGCGGGGATTTTTAGCCACTAACTAAAATGCTTAAAATAGGCAGGCAGAAGACACTGAAAATTCGAGAAATAAACACCTTAAATGGCACTAAAAATCAATAAATTACACAAAAAAGAGAAATTAAAGAAACAGTTACTACATGAGACAAAAAATAGGTTATTATAAGGTGTATTATATACACATAGGACCACTAATAACGTAGATATTTGAGAATTGCATTTTAGGCCTTCCCCTAAACCACCATTTCACCCAGCGTGAATATAATTATTTATAGCCTAGATTTTAGTGCCTCATTCCCCGACTTTACATACTGATTTTCATTTACTCTTGAGCCATTTTTTTCCGTTATGCACGTACACAGACAGACAGACAGACAGACAGACAGACAGACAGACAGACAGACAGACAGACAGACAGACAGACAGACAGACAGACAGACAGACAGACAGACAGACAGACAGACAGACAGACAGACAGACAGACAGACAGACAGACAGACAGACAGACAGACAGACAGACAATTAAAAGGGACATTTCCTTGTTACAGTGGACACAACTGATATAAACTAATTTTAAAAATTCTGAGCAATGTACAGACAAAACTCTTATTTTATATACACTGGGTAGCCAAAAGTCATGGGAAGACATTGAATGTGATGTTAATAACAAGTTGCTCCTCCGCGAGTCCTCAAAACTGTAGCGATACGGTGAGGCATCGACTCTACAAGGTGTTGGAATCGTTCTGGAGGGATCTGGACCCACACGTCTCTGCTACCCACAATTAGTCTTGTGTAGTTGGTGCGCGGTTCATGGAGCGTACACAAGCATCCACAGCATCCTATAAATGCTAGACTGGATTAAGAGCGGGGGATCTGGAGGGCCAATTCATGGTCGTAACTTCACTGGAATCTTCCTCCAACCACCTGCAAGCCACTACAGATCGGTGACATGGAGCATTGTCCTGTTGAAACATGGCATCTCCATCAGGGTGCTCTAGGACCAGAAACGGATGCAGATGGTCTGAAAGAATGTCCACATAACGTGTACCTGTCAGCGCTCCCTGCAGCTGGACAATGGGGCCTAATTGCGACCATGAGAACGTCGTTCAGACCAGAACTGAGCCACCTTCCGCCTGGACACAACCTTATTGACATAGCTTCATGAGGCATACGCCACACTCTCACGCACCCCTCAGCTCGATACAACTGGAACCAGGATTCATCGGACCATACCACACGCCGTCACTGTTCCATGGTCCATTGCCGATGTTCGCGGGCCCATGCACGTCGTTGAGCTCTGTGTCGAGGTGTCAGCGAAGGAACACGAGTTGGTTATCGGCTGGTGAAGCCTATGCGGTGCAGTTACCTCCTTACAGTCCTGGTAGAAATGGGCTCCTGACTCCCAACATTCAACTTGGCGGTGATCTGACTCACAGTAGCCCGTCGACCGCCCAGTATGGTTCTGCGAAGGCGACGTGATGTCCGTTCGTTAAACACCTGTGGTCTTCCCGTAGGGTGGTAAGATTCTCTCTGCCATATTGAAGATCCACCCTCGGCAATGTTGACTTCGAAAACCCGAATTCGCGTGTAATCTCCGCAGTACTATGACCGATCCGCCGTGCGCCGATGATCATCCCCCGTTCAAAGTCGGTTAACTCGCGACGTGTTGCCATCTTCACGACACTGGTGTCTGTGATAAACTGCTCAGCTACGCTGCACCTAGCCGCAACACTCAGGGGTCATACACGGTGCTTTTCCTAATGGAACACCCCTTCCCATGACTTTTGGCCACTCAGTGTACATAGATACGAAAACATGGCTTCTGAACTACAGCGAAGCTTGGGGCGTAAGATGTTAACTCTGAGTTGATAGGAGATTTACCTGCCAGACTGAGACTGATTTCTGCGTTACTGTCGGAGTCCACATGGCCATATGGGCCAGGGTGATGTTGTGGCAGTCTGCCAGAACCTTCTGTCCGAAGATGGCAGCGTGATCGCATTCCAGAAATATAATCTCGAACACCATGAAGACAGCCTTCAAGATATCGTCCACATTGTGCTTGGACGTGTCTATGAGATGCATCATCATGAGCCATACGTGGTGTCCTTCTGCGTCGGTCCCCAAAGAAAGCTGAATCCTACAAACATAAAGAAAGATATATATTTTGGGAAATATCAATCAATCAATCAATCAATCAATCAATCAATCAATCAATCAATCAATCAATCAATCAATCAATCAATCAATCAATCAATCAATCAATCAATCAATCAATCAATCAATCAATCAATCAATCAATCAATCAATCAATCAATCAATCAATCAATCAATCAATCAATCAATCAATCAATCAATCAATCAATCAATCAATCAATCAATCAATCAATCAATCAATCAATCAATCAATCAATCAATCAATCAATCAATCAATCAATCAATCAATCAATCAATCAATCAATCAATCAATCAATCAATCAATCAATCAATCAATCAATCAATCAATCAATCAATCAATCAATCAATCAATCAATCAAGTAAGTTTCTAATGAAAACTTTCCGAAGTGAGTAACAAGATACATAGTCTATTCTACAACGGTTGTGCTGTTAGTTTTGCATAAACGTAGAGGTACGGTCATTCAGAACTCTAGAATTTATGTAACTCTCGCTACATAACGAAATAACGGGCTAGATGACACTTCCTACTAACCAAATTAGTTTGCGTCTACTCTATTAGTGCTTAAAAGTCCGAGGTCTATTGCGTTCTAATTTATTAGTGTTTAAAAGTCCGATGTCTGTTCGTTAGCGACCTCCATTTAGCGCTGTTGTCCAGGAGGCGATTCCCAATCAATTGTGTACCTAGCTTTTTTTCTAAACATTTCAACGAACTTGGAAATTTATCGAACATTTCCTGTGATAAATTATTCCAATCTCTTACCCCTTGTCCTATAAATGAGTAGTTACCCCAATTTGTTGTCTCGAATTACAACTTTATCTTCATATTATGATCTTTCCTACTCTTAAAAGCTCCGCTCAAGTTTAATCGTCTACTTATGTCATTCCACGCATCTCTCCACTGACAGCTCGAAACATACATACATACCTAGGTCGTCTCCTTACTCCCAAGTCTTTCCAGCCCAAAATCCTAAATAGTTTCATGTCTATAAGTACGGGCCGTGAAAGCATCAATGGCAGCATTACTACAACTCCTAAATACTTTCATAACCATGTGAAGAGATCTGTAGCCTTTCTTAACAACCTCGTTTATGATTACCCCAATGAAGTTCATTACTTATTTTAACACCTAGTTTCTTCCAATGTTCTCCATGAGGTACTGTCACCCCATCAGCAAAAGAAGAACTCCCCTGTACCTGATTTACTGAGAGAACTTGTACTCTTGATGAAAATTTATAACCTGATGTTTCATCCGTTTATCATCATACCATTGTCTGCTGTCCATTTCACAATATTGCCTGGAAGTAGAGTAATCACATATACTTTTAAGCAGAACATGAATACACACCCTTTGTTAAAAATGTCTTGTAACTCTGGCAAGAAAGGATCTCTGTTCTTGAAGAACTCAGGCATGGCAGTGCGATACGTGTAGTAGGCGTCTAATTTCTCCTTGGTGCGCTCCAGGCTGAACTTACAGCCGCGAAGGAAGGTGATGAGGAACTGGTCGTCTAGAAAGAGAGACATAGATAAAACAGCGTCAGTCAGAAAGATCAAGAGCAAGTAACTAAATTAAACCAGAAAAAATTAAAGGGACATTCTATCTCTGTTGTTTGTGAATTGAGTCGGGCAGACAGAACAATATTAGGGAGGTGTGACTGCGATCGAAACTTCACATCAAGTTACTCATTTCACTTCCTTCGTGAAGTCTCATTGCTCCGATTTACGATACAGTGAAAACGAGCAGAATAATGTCCGGCTGCATAGATAAATGGCTAGCGTGCCGACCTTCGGTTCACGGCATCCTGGGTGCGATTCCCGGCCGGGTTAATTCTTTTGGCCAGTTCAACCTTAGAATTCATCGTAGGTTCGGCCATATGGTGTCAATTGTAATGGGATTGTAGAAAACGGCTAGAGATCTCTGCACTTGGTTATGAGTGGGTTGTAGTAAGGATGTAAAGAAGATGGCATATATGTATTGAACCCATGACCTTTGTGCCCTAAGAACATTATGCATAATGTAACAATTAAACTAAAAGTTGGATTCTTGATAGCATGGATTTGACACGTGACGAGGGGGTGATTACCTTCGGTCCCACGCTCTGGGGTACGTGACGTCAGCCATACGTGTCGACGGCGGAAGAATCTCAAGTCATTTTTATGAACTATTTCAAAGGGCGTGTACATGGCGTGAACCCACGCCAAGTCAAAAAATATAGTGCCTATCAAAGGAGGTCAATCATCTCACAAATCGAACCCGTAAAAATTTTAAATGTCCATGAACACTACCGCCAGAAATGTAGCAAGCATGTAGTCACTTTCAAAACTCTTGAAATTACAGTTTAGGTAAGTCAGAAAATTTACAGAAAATTTCTTGGCGGCAAAAGGGAGAGATCCGAAGAGAGGGGGTAACTGCTATAAATATGAAGGGACGCCATGACGAAGTTTCCTTCTCCGGCATTTGTGAAACAAAGCGGACGAAAAATTGTTGAGCTGCTCTGCGAAATCAAACCAACGAAAGTAGACTGAGTTCAACTGCAGATTTTAGCCATTGCGGCTAAGTCTTGACTCCATGAGGAGATAGTTTTCTTGAGTGAAATAATTGTACCAGATAGGACGGTCAAAGTACTGAATAAATTCTAATGTGATTAAGGAATTCGTGTGCGTCAATAACTATAGTCCATCGTGTGCACTCAACAAACAAGTGAAGGGTATTTTCTTTTTTTTATGCTTTATTCCAGGAAACCTGAAGAAATAATAATAAATTGTGAAGCCATGAATGTAAAAATGGCTAAATAAAATGCCAGGATCAGAGGTGGGCCCTATGACGAATACTGGCGTGACGACATGAGGTAGGTGACTTTCCATCTTACTACCTCTTATACCTTGTCTCGTGATTTCTTGTATTTGAATGGGGATATACGACGCAGTGGTCACCCCTACTAAGTTTTGTAAATGTGAGAGTACGACTAAAAGAGTCATTTGTTTTATTTTCCACTTGGATAAAAGTTTGAAGTCTTGCGAGTGCCGTATAATGTTGTAAAAAGTTATTGAATAGGGTTCCGAAGTGATATCACGTCCAATGTAGATCGTCATCCGTGTGCGTGTACTGCCTATATTTTGTGATGTCAAATTAAGATGTTCATTCGACGTAAAGTTCTTCTGTCTGCAATTTGATGTTAATAATAATAATCCATGGTCACTCATTTTCAATCGAGTGGAAGCGCGCTGTCGGGTGAGAACCTAGGGTGATGAATTTGGTCACGGAGAGAAACGTTTTTTTTAATGCCCATTTTAAACTGTGTCTGACTGACAATAAAGATCTAGTAGAATGTTTCAGTCATTTCTGGTAAAATCAAGTTATTAAATACGATATCATTTATGCGAAGTTATTCATGATTAATGCATTGTGCGATATTAGACGTCGGGATTTCTAGTGAGGATTTTGTTCCAGTTCTTTGTCGATGATAATTGTGGAGCTGGGAAACAGAGGTTAGTTTGTGAATCAGGTTGGACCTGTCATTGAAGCCGGGACACGGAAGCCCGAGGAATGTTTTATAATGTTGAGATGAGATGTGCGAATCAGGTTAGAGTCCTGTCATTTGAAGCCGGGACATGATAGCCCGAGGAATATTTTATAATGTTGAGAATGGAAAGAAATTCATAGAAATCCATAGCGGTATAATTGGCGACGCGTGTAATTAGTGTGGGCATCTTGAAGCATATCTGTGCATTTTGTTTGTTAGAATATCGTATTTGTTTAAATTTGTCGGCAGGGTTTAAAGAGAGCATTTTGAGGAGCCAGTCAACTGTGTATAAAACAGGTGTTTCGTGTAACTGCCAAGCGAACTGGGGGGTGAGAGCCTCAGCTGACAGCGGGGATGTAACGGGACGTGTGGAATTGAGATTGTAATTCTCGGCCGGGAAAACGTTAAAATACTGGATTTAGTAGAAATTCATAGCCGGTAATGATCTAAGTATTGTGAAATACTGTAATTGGGGACGTAATGAGCATTTGAAATCACGAACTTTGAGTATAAGGAACAGAGTAACCCAATTTCAGGGTTGTCCAAAATATAGAGCGATGGTCGTGATGATCGGGTTGTCTGTGAGGGGTGTGCAAAATTCATAAGGGTAATGACGAGATATGACTTCGTAATTATATGGCGAGTTGTTTGGTTTGTACGTAGATTATTAGGATATCCAAGTGTTAATAACGGTTAGGACTAGATTAGATTTTTAAGCGTGATATCACGAGACAGGATATATAGCTGGACATGAATTATGTAAAATTCTTTTCCAGCCAGATGAACATCGCAATATTGAATTCACATCACAGCTGCGTAGGAATTTGTGAAGAAACCAGAGTCCGCGGTGATAACATTTACTGATCTTTAACATTTCGTTAAATCATTTGAATTTATTTAATTATTTAATTCAGTGAAACAGCATTTGAAATAACTTTAATCAAGCGAATAACTTGGAGATGCATTCTGGAAATTTTAGTTTGTTTTCTGGGGAATATTAACATGTAAAGTAACGATTAAGAGGGCATATCCGAAGGAAATGGATTTTACTGCCACAAAGTTTGTGAGCATTGCTATTGTTGTAATTATTGAACTTTGATTGATTGAGCAGTGAATGTGCTGGGGATAGTAAAGTGGAAACTTTGGTCATCAACCGATGTAACTTAATTGTGTTTAGCCTTCAGCCTAGAAACTTGGATGGTCAGGGGTCATCAACCTCAGTGACTTAGATTAGGGCCATATGCCATTGTAGCATCATTTCCTTGCGGTCATCATCCACAATGACTTTAAAGTAACTCAGAAGAATAGATGTCGGCCCATGACATAGACGCAGGTCACATCGATTCAATTAAGGGTCCATGCCGTAGAACCACTGTGTGGCACACACCGATTGGACGGCCTTAATTATTCCCAGAGTCCAGAGTTCGTGTTACGAGGGCTGGACCATAACGAATCACTATGATGGTACATGTGGCCTCACATGGAAGCCGAATTTAAGGATTTCCAGACTTTCCTTTCTTAAATGATTAATAATTGAGACAATGGTTTCTAGTATGAATGCCCATCAGGCAGTTACGTTAAAGTCTCACACCAGTGTTCTGACGTTTATGTAAAAGTGATTGTGGTGTCCAGTGGACACAATTGACTTCTCTGATACTGTTGACATACCATGGGGCTTCAGAATTTTCCTGAATAAATAGGAATCTTTTAAATAGACCTTTCATTCCAGTAGATAGATTAGAATTAATGAACCCTACCTTTACCTCAGCAAGTGACGAAGAACCCGAAACGACCCAAGAGACAGATCTCACGAACTTTGCTGATAGGTAAGGAAGGCAGGTATCCCTCAATATGGACCTAAAGGGTTTAGTATTTAATAAGACCCCAACTACAGTATGGTTCCACTGTATGGGACCCTCACCAGAATTACTTGATTCGAAAACTGAAAAAATAAATCCAAAGATAAGCAGCACGATTAGTTCTGGATATTTCCGACAAAAGAGTAGCGTTACGAAAATGTTACAAAGTCTGGGTTGGGAAGACTTGGGGGGAAAGGAGACCTGCTGCTCGACTAAGTGGTATGTTCCGAGCTGTCAGTGGAGAGATGGTGTGGAATGGCATTTGTAGACGAATACGTTTGAGTGGTGCTTTTAGAAATAGGAGAGATCACAATATGAAGATAAAGTTGGAATTCAACAGGAAAAATTGGGGCAATATTCGTTTATAAGGAGGAGAGTTACGGATTGGAATAATTCACCAAGGGAGATGTTCAATTAAATTTCTTAATTCCTTTCAATTATTCAAGAAGAGATTAGGTAAACAACAGACATGGAATCTGCCACTTGGGCGACTGCCCTAAATGTAGATCAGTGGTGCTTGATTGAGCCGGTTCGAGTCCCGTTGGTCGAAATTTTTTTACCATCGGATTGTTGACCGGCGCGGTAGGAGAGGTGATGGTATACAATATCTAGTAACTGAATTGCGCGCTGAACGCCTGAATTCACTGAGAACTAGCGCAGAAATGAAGAGCTACGGTAGTGCCGTTGCTAAAAATTGAAAGGTCTGTCAGCTCCAAGCAACTCCAAGTGAACTGCAAGCATGTATCCATGGTGACCACATTTTCGAAGACAGCCGTACCCCTACTGCCTTCTGTCCAGTCAGGTAGGCTGTCAGAATGCTTCTTTTATTATTAGGACTATATAAAATGTAATCTCCTGACCTGTCCTCGCTCTGAGGTGTGGCTGCTTGCTGAGCCAGTCCTTGATGTATGCCACGTCCTTCTCTCTTCGTTCAGGATCCTCATTGATGTTCTCTCTCGCCGCGTCCTCCAAGTCCTTGGTCAGGGGTCGGATATCCAGCATGCTGCAAGCCTGGAAGAAACAAATGAGTATTCAGGTTCTCGTAGGGTAGATCGCTGCAACTACACAAGATAACTATAAGGCGTGATCAAATTCCGTTTGAGGGCGTTGCTGCAGCAGGCATGCAACGTAGCGTGACTCCAATGCGGGTATATAAGCACAGACATGTAGGCAAAGGGATTAGTGTGCAGTCGTGTCGTGCCGAGGTGTATGTGTTAAATGCGGCCATGTGAACTATGACGACGTTATTACCAAATGCGTCCAAACAGGACCAACGTGCTGTTATTCTGTTCTTGGCTGCCGAAGGACAAACACTGGTGGACATCCATCGGAGAATGAAGGCTGTGTGTGGGACACCATGTCTTTCGAAAACTACCGTTGTGGAATGCTACACCAAGTTCCATGCGGGTTGCGTTTCGATACAAGACGCCCGTCTCCATACCGCAAAGGTCGTCATGCAGAAGGTACGCAAACTTAGGTGGGAGACACCCGAGCACCTGTCCTATAGTCCTGATCTCTCCCCATGCGATGATCACTTCTTCGGTCCCCTCAAAAAAGAATTCCTGTCGGACGAGGATGTGCAGCAGAGGGTTACGGACTTTTTCACGCAGCAGCACACGGTGTTTTACTATACGGGGATCTTCAACCTGATGCGTCGGTGGGATGAGTGCTTCAATGCTTACGAAGAATTTGCCTGATTGGCATCTCGATTCAGGACGGTACGGCCGTCGAATGGGATCTTTTTGATTGCCCCCTTATACAACAAGCCTGCAGATTGCGAACTGACATGTATTCAGGACGACAAATCCTCTCCACCCAAATCCATCCTTGAAAAATAAGGTAGCAGTGGGACCATACGTCCCGTTTTCGCTGGCAGTCCCCATATTTTATTTTGTCTCACCCGACGCGTCGGTTTTGACATGAATTTGACTCAGGGCTGGTGGTCATCCGAAACATTTGCGTGACGAGACACAATGTGGAACGGAAGTGACATCACGATATGTTTTACCTATCAATAGTGACAGTGAGAGGTGCACGGGCTGTAGATTTATATAAATAGTGTGTATGTGTAATGTAACAGACAATCTTTCCAGTCCATCAAACACACAATTTCAATATAAACATTTTACACACAGATAATTAAAAGTAAATCTTTGAATATTAAGGAAGCAATCGAAATTCATCGCAAAATAAGCTAACGAAACCAACCTAAATGACCATATCCATATAAAAAAAATCCCCCTGTTCACTTACTTAACATCTGGTTAACATTTACTCTTTAAACTAGTTCCCCCTCTAGGTGGGGGTGGTAGAATAACACCCACGGTATACCCTGCCTGTCGTAAGAGGGGTCTCAGCGATTCTAAACTTGGGAGCGTGGGTTGACGACCCCTTAGCTGAGTCCTGGCATTGCTTCCACTTACTTGTGCCAGGCTCCTCACTTTAATCTATCCTACCCGACCTCCCTTGGTCAACTCTCGTTCTTTTCCGACGCCGATGGTATTAGAGCACTCGAGGCCTAGGGAGCTTTTCATTTTCACGCCCTTCGTGGCCCTTGTTTACCTTTGGCCGATATCTTCATTTTCCGAAGTGTCGGATCCCTTCCATTTTTTCTCTTTAATTAGTGTTATAGAGAGGATGGTTGCCTAGTTGTACTTCCTCTTAAAACAATAATCACCATCAATACTGCGTCTTTAAATTAGCGCTTAATGGCCTTTAGATTATGTTTTATCATTTTTAATAACATCGTAATTGATACTTTCTAATTCATTTCCATACTTTTATTTAAGCCAAATCATCAGCTTGCATTTGTCCATAATACATAAAATACATTATAACATGAAGAAGTAAGTAACCTTCTCTCCCATCTCAAGGAACAGTATGCTACCCCCACCCCCCCACCCCCCACCCCAAAAACTTTCCACTTGCCTCACCATGATCATAGTCGTGAAGTAGTGTTTGGAAACAACGAAGTATTTCATTAAGTTAATAGCAAACTCTCTGTCATTGATAAGTTTTTGCTACGTAAACAATACCGTACATACACATGATTTAAGGGATTTGATAGGATATGAGGATGTTCTTGTAGAACGAAACATATCGTTCTTTGTGTAATAGTGTGTATTTTTTTACAGGTATGTTCTAGTGTTATAATCTATATTGAATTTTTGTGTTTGACAGGCTGGAAAGAGTTTATTTTACATTTAACTAAGTCGACAGTGGAAAGTATGGTTTCCTTCTTAAATGATTAGTGTGTGTTGAATTAGAAGGCACTAGTTTAAAATCCTTTCCTGGTCAAGTTATTTAAGAAATGAATTTTTGGGAATGAAACATGTTTTGTAGTGATGGAATGTCAAGGAATGAGAGGTTATTTCTTTAAAACAAATTCAAACACTGGAACTGTGGAAAAAAAAAATTGTGGGGACTATACTTCCCAATAACTAAACGCTAGCACACACAAATCAGGACATAGAACGCGAATATGTGAATTCATCTTATACCACACAGAAGTATAACCAATTTACACTGAATACAGCTGTAACCATCATTTCAGGTAGAATACGGGGTGTACAAAGTGAAAGCCAAACAAATAATTCAACCACAATTAATTATTGGAAAGGTAATCTGAACACATTTATTTGCCATGAAACAAGAACTAATACATTAGATTTTTTTCATGGAATTTCTGGAACTCAGTAACATAATAAAGTGAAATAAAATAACAAAATAATTCTGGAGATGAATAATCATGGCAAGATGAAGAACGTATATTCCTGTGTTTCACCTTTACATAAATCCTATTTATTTACCCATACTGAGACAAAAAATATGCTTAATCTATGTCTGAAGCACTACAGAATATTTTATGATAACGTAAATAGCTTAGATTTGCTAACATCCATCTTTCTGGTGCAGAAAATTACTTCACTTCCTAAAAATGCGCGCTCTTGGCAGCCATTACACTGCACACTAGTAGTATAATAAGCGGGTTCTGGCGCCTCCTCCCGCGGGAAATTTGAATTCTGGCGGGAAATTTGAATTTTGGCGGGAGATTTGAATTTGGAAACAAAGCCACGTGCTTTTTGACAGCTGTCATCGACAACAACGCATCGCTAACCTCACTGCTGCCATCTTGATGGGCCTAAACCTCAGTAGTGCCAACTTAACCTAACTAGTGCGAGATAAACAAAGCCACGTGTTTTTTTGACAGCCACGTGCTTTTTGACAGACAACAACGCATCGCTAACCTCAGTACTGCCATCTTGACGGACCTAAACCTCAGTAGTGCCAACCTAACCTAACTAGTGCGAGGTAAACAAAGCCACGTGTTTTTTTGACAGCCACGTGCTTTTTGACAGACAACAACGCATCGCTAACCTCAGTACTGCCATCTTGACGGGCCTAAACCTTAGTGGTACCAACTTAACCTAACTAGCGTGTGGTAAACAAAGCCACGTGCTTTTTGACAGCTGTCATCCGCCATCTTTAAACCACAGAGCACTGTGCTGCCCTCTTTATCGTAGTAGATGTAAAATTCATCACCTGTCATCGGCAGTGCTGCCATCTTGGCGGGCCTAAACCTTAGTGCTACCAACTTAACCTCACTAGCGTGAGATAAACAAATCCACGTGCAGCTGACATCCGCCATCTTTAATCTATAGAGCACAGTGCTGCCCTCTTTAGCTACTTACCTTCCACGTGCAGCTGTCATCCGCCATCTTTAATCTATAGAGCACAGTGCTGCCCTCTTTAGCTACTTACCTTTGAAATGTGGTGGCGGATAATTTGAAAAATGCTTTTTGACAGCAGCCATCTTTAATCTAGAGAGCACCGTGCTGCCCTCTTTAGCTAGATACCTGTGGTGGCAGGCAATTTCACATGACAGCAGCCATCTTTAATCAAGAGAGCACCGTGCTGCCCTCTATGTGGTGGCGGCAAATACTACATGCTCTTGTTTGGAAACAAACTCACGCGCTTTTTTGACAGCCGTCATCCGCCATCTTTAATCAACAGAGCACAGTGCTGCCATCTTTAGCTAGATACCTTTGAAATGTGGTGGCAGCAAATTCCACGTGCTCTTGTTGGGAAACAAAGCCATGTGCTTTTTGGACAGCTGTCATCCGCCATCTTTAATCAACAGTGCACCGTGCTGCTATCATGCGGGCAATTTCGTCAGCTGTCATCCGCCATCTTTAATCCACAGAACACCGTGCTGCCCTCTTTATGGCTACTACCTTAAGCACGTAGTAGCGGGCAATTTGAAAAGTTCTGTTAGCTATCATCCGCCATCTTTAATCAAGAGAGCACCGTGCTGCCATCTTTAGCTAGATACCTTTGAAATGTGGTGGCGGCAAATTGAAACATTTCACGTGCTCTTGTTTGGAAACAAACTCACGTGCTTTTTTGACAGCTACCATCCGCCATCTTTAATCAACAGAGCATAGTGCTGCCCTCTTTAGTTTGAAATGTGGTGGCGGTAAATTCCACGTGCTCTTGTTTGGAAACAAAGCCATGTGCTTTTTTTGACAGGTGTCATCTGCCATCTTTAATCAACAGAGCACCGTGTTGCTATCATGCGGGTAATTTCGTCAGCTGTCATACGCCATCTTTAATCTACAGAGAACAGTGCTGCACTCTATGTGGTGGTGGTAAATTCCACGTACTCTTGTTTGGAAACAAATTCTATGTGCTCTTCAGCTGTCATCCACCATCTTTAATCAAGAGAGCACCGTGCTGCCCTCTTTGTGGTGGCGGATAATTTGAAAAATTCTTTTCGACAAGCAGCCATCTTTAATCCAGAGAGAACAGTGCTGCCCTCTTTAGCTACTTACCTTTGAGGCGGTTCATTTGAAAAATTCTATTTGAAAAGCTGCCATCTTTAATGAAAAGAGCATCGTAGTGCTATCTTGCGGGTAATTTTTTACGTCACAGCTGTCATCCACCATCTTGCATTGCTAACCGTAGTGCTGCCCTCTTTAGCTACTTACCTTTGAAAAAAATCTATTTGACAAGCTGTCACCCGCCATCTTGCATCGCAAACCTCAGTGCTGCACTCTATGTGGCGGCAGATAATTTGAAAAAATCTTTATGACAAGCAGCCATCTTTAATCTAGAGAGAACAGTGCTACCATCCTTAGCTACCGCCATCTTACATCGCTTACCTCGATGCTGCACTCTTTAGTTGAAATGTGGTGGCGGTAAATTCGAACAAGTTTAATCACGCATCGGGAAAGCTAGAGTAAGCACGTGCTGCAGTGATGACGTCATTGTGCATGTTTAAACCCGTTCGTTGACTAAAAGCTTTAGTCTTCGAGAAACAGTGATAGAGTGTGGAGTGCAAACATGACGAAAACATTAATAGTTGATGTGCAAGGCTTTAAAGTAAACGGAAACAAATTTGTGTTTAAAGAGGTGGCTGTGTTAGATTGCAGTGTGTTGTGGGCTCCAAAACTTGTTAGTTTAGTATTTAGTCCACCGTTCCCTTACTGTTTGCAAACAGATGAAGATAAAAAGCAGACTCAGTGGATTGAAAACAATTTAGGTTTGAAGTGGGAAGGAAAAGGAATACCTTATCGTTTTCTACCTTTAATGATGAATGCACATTTGTCAAGAGCAGATCTTGTTCTTTTAAATGGTTGTGAAAAGAAAGAATGGTTGCGTGATTTTCTACCATCATCATGTGAAATTATCGACATGCATGAATTAGGGTGCCCATCATTTAAAACTCTTCCGAAAGAGCATAGCAGAGAAACAAGTAAACAGTCTTTACAACATGTATGCATGCTCTTTGATTGGTTGTGTCGCAGTGCATGCCGGGAAGTGAACAACATATGTAAACTGCAGTGTCGAAATAACCTTAGTGTAAAAGAAACATTTGTAGAGTAAAGACATCATGTCATTTCTAACAGATACTAAGTGTAACGGAGTTGAAAAGGCGATCGTAAAGTTTTATGCATGCAAAAAGAAACTAAACACTTTTACTGAAGAAGAGTTAAGTGCATTACCAAAGGCATTTTTGGTTAATGTAGCTGCGAATGCTGTAAAGAAGATTTGGGATAAGGTGCCTCGTGAGTGGACTCAAGATCCTGTTTTGTCAGAGCTTCAAACGTGTAGTTTACATCATGAACACGTGAGTTTAGGTAGACGACCTTCTGTGAGACAGTGCCGTACATGTCAACTAATTAAACTGTATCAAGGACCTAAAACTAACGAGTTGTCTTCGCTTATAAACACTTATCATGGCTGTGGAGAGAGTAAACAAGGAAAAGGTGAAGAAACGTGCTGGGAGAAAGATGAGGAAGCATGTTGGGCGTGGACTCATCAATAGAGTGATTGATCTTCTTTTCTTCGTGCTTCATCTCCCCTGCGCCCCTAGAACACGTTCGCCTGACACGTAGTTACATGCTGCCTGCATAGAGTATGTCGTGTAGCTGTTAAAATCTGCTTCGTACAGTTATGCTGTGTGTATGTGTGTGTGTTATTACCTAGTGCTTTAGCTGCTCAGAAGAATATAGCAGCACTTGTCGTTGTTGGTGTAATAAAACGAAAACTGAGTGACAAAGACCGCAAAATAAACAAAGGATAAAAATGTATATATATATATTCTAAAATAAATATGAATTGTCAAAACATATTACAGGTGTTGTTTAATCCTACAGCATGTCCTAGTGACTTAGAAGAAAGGAAACGTAGAGGATTAAAAGAAAACACACATAAGATTTAAAGTACATCCTCTTTATTAATCCATGAATTAAAGCTGTTATTAAAACCAAGCCATTTAACATACAGTTTATTGCCACGACGTCGAATAACACGTTCAACTAAATAGTGATCAGGATATTTTGTTTTCTGCAGTTCTTCGATGTAGAATCCTCCTTCAATAGGCTGTGCTCTGAGATCGCGAAGAAAATACGTAACTGGATTAGTAAGCTTAACACTTCTGATTTGAAAAATTTCAGTGCTCCAGTTAGGTGTGTATCCTTTTGCAAAGATAGACTTGTGTTTGCTGATGCGAACAAAATCACCTTCTTTAAAGCGATGGCGACGTGGATCAGCTGTTTTAATTACAAGATGAATAGCATTTATACGAGGTGTATTCTTTGTAACAAGCCGTGGCTTTGTTCCGATAGTGCGATGAGGTGTATCGTTGTAGGTAGATAAAAGTCTAGGTAGCAGATCAATCCAACGATATGAACCTTGCGCTGTAAATTCTCGCCACATCATTGTTTTGAGTGTACGATTAAAGCGTTCTACAACACTTGCCTTGAGATTGCTGAACGTAGAGTAGTGTTGAATGCCAAGTAACTTGAGGTAAGAAGAAAAATCCTTGTTGTAAAACTCTTTACCTTGATCAGTTTGAAGAAGCCTTGGGCAGCGTTTCGATTCTTCAACAATATGTTAAATGCTTCTTTAACTTGAGCTGCTGGTTTAGAACGCACGGGTTGTGCAAAAGCAAACTTCGAGTACACATCGATAACAGTAAGTAGATACTTATACCCCTTATTACTAGAGGCATATGGAATCATTTCTACTAAGTGTGCTTGCCAGAGATCATCTTTTCCTCGTGTAATAACGCGTCTGCGACAGTAGGTGCGACGTGCTGGTTTATGTAACTCATGTGCGATGTTTACCTTTACAGGTGAGATCTTCTCTTGACGAGCCATTACAAAATAATACCGGCATAACGTAGTTCTCTTTCTATTTCTAGAATTTCTGATCCGTGACCAGTATGACCAGCCTCTTGCGATGCTCTTAAAAGTTGTAATCGTTCAACGAGTAAGTTTGGGTCAATACGGCAACAAAGGCTTGTAGATAACATCTAGACTACGTGCAGTCGGAAACAGCTTAGAAATAAATTCACGATACTTGTAACTCTTATTCGCATTTACAGCTTCTGTTCTCTTGTAATTACGTCGTGTTGCGTCAGTAGCAAAAAGTATTACTTTATATTTTTTAAGATCATCTTGTAAAATTGTATCCTTGTCAGGTATTCGTGAGAAAAGAAGTTCTAAGAGTCCTTTCGTAGGTTTATAGGTAACACCTTTTACAATGAGTTTGTTGCTATTAATCTTAACATTTGAATTTCCTATCCGGAAACAGTCATCTTCGTAGCGAATACCGTAGGTAGTGTCAGTTTGTCCTGTAAAAAGTTTTTCTATATAAGGTGCAAAGAGAGATCCATAGGTATCTTGAATAAAAGTTCTAAACTGATTGCGATACTCTGGTGTAATCATCACCTCAGACAAAGATGGTAGATTTTGCGTCGATGTAGTAGGTGTTTCAGCAATAACATCTGTAGTTAAAAACTCAACACGCTTAGATGGTGATGTATCATTAAGTTCTTCTTCTCCTTCTTCTTCTTCTTCTTCCTTATCTTCCTCTTCTTGATCTACATCCTGCTTCTTCTCTTCCTTATCTTGTTTATGCTTTTCTTCTTCATGCTTCTCTTTATGATATGATGTTTGCATAGAAGCAAAACTTGAAGTAGACTGCGGTAATGAAGTAGAATTAAAAATTTCTTTGAGTGGTGTACTTAGATGTGTTTTTAAAAATAAATCCGTGTCTGCTTGAATACGTTTAAGCTCCTTAAATTTCCGTCGAATATTGTTTCGAGCTTGGATGATATGTTTTGTGATCTCCTTGCTAGATGTTAACATGATGATGGTTTTTAATCAAGTAGTTACTGTAATTCTGTGTTAATGCATATAAAATGATCGAAACCCATGCGATATCGTCCATGCTGTACATCACTTTCTTTATCAATAACTAAAAAGCTGTAACGGTGTAATGACCAACATTTAGCACACATACGTTTAAAGTCATCGAATGTCATATCAGTGTTAACGTGATCGTTATACACATGTCGCATGTTGCGCTCATCTTGCCGAAAAAGCACAATAACATTTGCGTTGTCGCGTATCAACTGCTTAGGCACACGAGAATAGGTTTGGCACAAATAGATGCAATCAACATATTTATGCCGACCCATACTAAAGAACGCACGAATAACGTTTTGCTGTTCTGTTGCGACATCATCAAAGATCATAAGAGAATTAGGAAGCACATCGTCTGGTGATGGTACTTGCTCATGCGAATTAAATTTAAAATATCTTATTCCATCTTTAACTAGATCGTGCATTACAGTTTGTAGAATAGTATATAGCGGCTGATAGAGTGACTTTGCGAAAACGTAAATATTCTCGAAGCGTACACCATTTACAGATGTAATAAGTGTGAGTAAAAGATTTGTTTTACCGCATCCCGACGGACCTGATATAATACATCGAACAGTAAAAGGAAACAACGTTCCATGACGTTTTCTTGTAGTTGTACTAGAACTAGGTAAGAGATGTGGTACAATGTCGGTAACAGGTAGCGTGTCTTGCTGCTTTATAATCTTCATGATAACTGAATCATAAAGTACGTAATAGTAATATATATATTAAACGAAACAAGAGGCAACGGTTAGTTTATGATTTGCTCTTGACTAGTAAAGTCGTGTCCAGCATGGTGAAACAACGATATCCAAACGACATGAAGAAGAAGAAGAAAGTAAAAACTGTTGGATGGAAAGATGTTATAAAGGCTGCGCAAAAAGCTATTCGAGGGGAATACAATCCTCGTGTAGCTATTACTAAGGCGTTACGCGCAGCAAGAGCGAGAATTTCTCCAAAGTGCAGAGCAATATTTAGTAAACGTGCACGAATTATTCCTGTACCAAAACGAGGAGGATTTCTTCCTGCGCTGTTTGCTGGCTTAGCAGCTTTAGGGTCATTGGTAGGTGGTGCTAGTGCTGTAGCGAGAACTGTCAAAGCTGTAGAAGAAGCGAAACAACAGTTGAAAGAGAGTTAACGTCATAACAAGACGATGGAGGCAATTGCGTTACGAGGCAAAGGTGTGAACGTGAAGCTAGCGCCATACAAGAGCGGGCTTGGTATCTACATTTCTCAAAAAAAGTCTACTGAATGCACTGCCATATCGAGCTCTAACGCATGATGAAGTTTTTACGTTTGCTAAACAACTAGGAATTCATTATTTTCGAGGAGTGTATATGCGCGATCAACTACCAGTGCGCCCACGTGAACGTGAAAGTGCCGTAATTAACTTGGACGACAGTCGTGGACCTGGAACTCATTACGTTGCTTATGTAAAACGTAAATCTAAAGTATGGTATTTTGATAGCTATGGAGATTTACCTCCTCCTTTTGAGCTCATACGTTATTTCGGAAGCAGTGCAGACATTGTTTACAATAAAAACCGTGTGCAAAACTTTAATACACGCATGTGCGGACGATTATGTCTTATGTTCTTATATCAAACCCAGACAGTAGAGAAAGTGCATTAGTGTCTACATGATGATGAACAGTGAAAGAACGTTTGCTGTACGTGGAGAAGGACCTGAAACAACCGTCTATTTTAATCCACCAATCGAACTTGGTTATCAGCCGCATAGTCTTGGACTAGTATCGTTTGAAAGCTACCATAAAATCTATAATGTGCATGATAGTTTAAACAAGTTCTATTACGATGAGTATGTGCTAACACTACCCTCAGGTAGTTATGCAGTAGACGATATTCACGACTATATTGAAAGTACGTTAATTGATCAGTTTGGGGAAGATAGTTTTAGTAATCATAATTACAAGTTCTCAATCACTATAAGCAACATTACACATAAATGTGTTATTGAATCATCATTTAAGATTGACTTCAAATCACAACCTGATTCGATTGGACCACTGCTTGGATTTTCATCGAGGGAGCTCCTACCGAACGTACGTTACGAGTCTGATCAGCCTATAAAACTCTTCGATGATTATAATGTGAACATTACTTGTAATATTATTACAGACTTGAATAGTAATCTACAACCTTCGCACGTCCTGCACGACTTTATTGTTACAGAGGAACGTGGATATACTATTTGTGAGAAACCGGCAGTAGTTCTTTATCATCCTGTGTCTGTAAAACACATTAGCAATATTACTCTTAGACTTGTAAATAAACATAATCAGCTTATTCATTTAGATCAGCACGCGTACGTAGCTTACAAACTACATCTTAAACCAGTATGAAAACCATCTATAAAACACGGTGTACATTCCGAAGACATACTACATGTGTGCAGAGACTCATCGAGTTAACAGATACCCATAAGCAGATACTCCAAGATTTAGGATATACACTACTACAACAGAATGGAAGAAATGCTAGACATTACGAATACAGTAGAAAGTCGTGAAGGTGTAGTACGAAGTGAGCTTCATTCCTATCAACCTTTTACGTTTGGATTAAATAACAATGATGAAATTCATTTTATTATTAATCAGCAAGATGTTTACACCTTACCACACGAAAGCTACCTCTATATTGAAGGACGACTAGAAAAGTCTGATGGAAGTGGACCAAGCACTTCACAACTAAACAACCATGCTCTAGCTTTTCTCTTTTCTGAAGCGCGATATGAAGTAAATAATGTTGAAATAGATCGAACGAAGAATGTTGGTATTACAAGTGCAATGAAACTCTACCCTTCTTTCTGTGAAGAAGAAAGTAATCTTTTGCGGATGGCTGGATGGTGTCCAAAAGCTACTAACAACTGGATGATTAATGAGGATGGAACTTTTACGGGTATGTTATCACTGAAACATATTTTTGGATTCGCAGAAGACTTTACACGTATTATAATCAACGCAAAACAAGAGCTTATTCTAATCCGTGATCGAAGTGATTACAATTCTCTTAAAGCAGTAGAAACACCAGTAGAATCGAAAATAACACTGCATCGTATACTGTGGCGGATTCCACACGTAACCTTATCTGATCGTGAAAAACTTCGATTGCTCAAGATTGTAGAAAATGATACACCATTACCCATACGTTTTAGAAGTTGGGAGCTGCATGAATATCCTGTGTTACCACCTACCAACAAGCATAGCTGGGCTGTTAAAACATCACGTTTTACTGAGAAGCCCTTGTACATTATTTTTGGATTTCAAACTAATCGTAAATTCAATCACGAAAAAGATAGCTCACTGTTTGATCACTGTAAATTAAGACACGTTAGACTATATCTCAACGGAATTACGTATCCCTACGAAAACATCGACATTAACTTTGAGAAAAATAAGTTTGGGATGCTCTATGACATGTTTTGTAAATTTCAATCATCGTATTATCAGAAAGAAGATCGTCCGCTATTTACACCTCAAGAATTTAAAAATAAAGCTCCGATTGTAGTTATAGACTGCTCTTATCATGAAGAATCTATAAAAGGATCTCCAGTTGATATTCGTTTAGAATTTGAAACATCTGAAAACATTCCTGCTAACACAGCAGCCTATTGTCTTATTATTCATATGAGTGATGTTATTTACCATCCGCTAACGAATATCGTTACGAGACTATAAATAAGAATAGATCTTTATCATTTTCATTAGTGTGTGCTTCGACATCGTACGCTATGGAACAAAACTGTAAATGTGCATGTTGTTTGCATGCTCATACGCAACATCTTATTTATGTTTCACGAGTGAGTGAGGCTATTAAGATGTTCTATAAACATAGATCGTCGATGCCGAAACATCTTATTCAATACTTACCACCAGGATTTTTATATACGTACGCAGCCTCTTACGTACATAATTTATGGGACATCCTTCCTCTACACAGTAAGATGTCGATCGAAGTAGCTTTATGCAGAACTTGTGAACGACATTACAAGCATCGAGGAGAAAATGGTGATGATGATTGGGATGGACCAAATCCGAGGATTGAACACTGTACACAGTGTATGAATGAACTTTCTCTAGTACCTCATGATGATGATGATGATGATGATTCCGAAAAGGAATAACAGCAAGGTAAGAAGTATATGATCTTCTCTGTAAAGCATAACATACTTAGTATAATATATTTCTAAATGTTTTGTTTAATTTGAATGTTGCAGGAGGCATTTCAGAAGCATACGTTGTTAAGAAGCACACCAACCTTGTCAGCAGCAAAAACGAACACTGTTGTAGTACATTTGTAAATAAATATTTGATCGCATTCAAAAATGTTGTACTTATTGCATTGCTTTACACCGACTTACTCTTAAGAAAAACGATCAGGTCTAAACACGCACAATGACGTCATCACAACAGCACGTGCTTACTCTAGCTTTCCCGATGCATGTTTAAACTTGTTCGAATTTACCGCTAACACATTCCTTTACACCAACTTACTCTTAAGAAAACAGACAAGTCTAAACGTGCACAATGACGTCATCACTGCAGCACGTGCTTACTCTAGCTTTCCCGATGCGTGATTAAACTTGTTCGAATTTACCGCCACCACATTTCAACTAAAGAGTGCAGCATCGAGGTAAGCGATGTAAGATGGCGGTAGCTAAAGATGGTAGCACTGTTCTCTCTAGATTAAAGATGGCTGCTTGTCATAAAGATTTTTTTCAAATTATCTGCCGCCACATAGAGTGCAGCACTGAGGTTTGCGATGCAAGATGGCGGGTGACAGCTTGTCAAATAGATTTTTTTCAAAGGTAAGTAGCTAAAGAGGGCAGCACTACGGTTAGCAATGCAAGATGGTGGATGACAGCTATGACGTAAAAAATTACCCGCAAGATAGCACCACGATGCTCTTTTCAGTAAGGATGGCAGCTTTTCAAATATAATTTTTCAAATGAACCGCCTCAAAGGTAAGTAGCTAAAGAGGGCAGCACTGTTCTCTCTGGATTAAAGATGGCTGCTTGTCGAAAAGAATTTTTCAAATTATCCGCCACCACAAAGAGGGCAGCACGGTGCTCTCTTGATTAAAGATGGTGGATGACAGCTGAAGAGCACATAGAATTTGTTTCCAAACAAGAGTACGTGGAATTTACCACCACCACATAGAGTGCAGCACTGTTCTCTGTAGATTAAAGATGGCGTATGACAGCTGACGAAATTACCCGCATGATAGCAGCACGGTGCTCTGTTGATTAAAGATGGCAGATGACACCTGTCAAAAAAAGCACATGGCTTTGTTTCCAAACAAGAGCACGTGGAATTTACTGCCACCACATTTCAAACTAAAGAGGGCAGCACTATGCTCTGTTGATTAAAGATGGCGGATGGTAGCTGTCAAAAAAGCACGTGAGTTTGTTTCCAAACAAGAGCACGTGAAATTTTTCAATTTGCTGCCACCACATTTCAAAGGTATCTAGCTAAAGATGGCAGCACGGTGCTCTCTTGATTAAAGATGGCGGATGATAGCTAACAGAACTTTTCAAATTGCCCGCTACTACGTGCTTAAGGTAGTAGCCATAAAGAGGGCAGCACGGTGTTCTGTGGATTAAAGATGGCGGATGACAGCTGACGAAATTGCCCGCATGATAGCAGCACGGTGCACTGTTGATTAAAGATGGCGGATGACAGCTGTCAAAAAAGCACATGGCTTTGTTTCCAAACAGGAGCACGTGGAATTTGCCGCCACCACATTTCAAAGGTATCTAGCTAAAGATGGCAGCACTGTGCTCTGTTGATTAAAGATGGCGGATGACGGCTGTCAAAAAAGCGCGTGAGTTTGTTTCCAAACAAGAGCATGTAGTATTTGCCGCCACCACATAGAGGGCAGCACGGTGCTCTCTTGATTAAAGATGGCTGCTGTCATGTGAAATTGCCTGCCACCACAGGTATCTAGCTAAAGAGGGCAGCACGGTGCTCTCTAGATTAAAGATGGCTGCTGTCAAAAAGCATTTTTCAAATTATCCGCCACCACATTTCAAAGGTAAGTAGCTAAAGAGGGCAGCACTGTGCTCTATAGATTAAAGATGGCGGATGACAGCTGCACGTGGAAGGTAAGTAGCTAAAGAGGGCAGCACTGTGCTCTATAGATTAAAGATGGCGGATGTCAGCTGCACGTGGATTTGTTTATCTCACGCTAGTGAGGTTAAGTTGGTAGCACTAAGGTTTAGGCCCGCCAAGATGGCAGCACTGCCGATGACAGGTGATGAATTTTACATCTACTACGATAAAGAGGGCAGCACAGTGCTCTGTGGTTTAAAGATGGCGGATGACAGCTGTCAAAAAGCACGTGGCTTTGTTTACCACACGCTAGTTAGGTTAAGTTGGTACCACTAAGGTTTAGGCCCGTCAAGATGGCAGTACTGAGGTTAGCGATGCGTTGTTGTCTGTCAAAAAGCACGTGGCTGTCAAAAAACACGTGGCTTTGTTTACCTCGCACTAGTTAGGTTAGGTTGGCACTACTGAGGTTTAGGCCCATCAAGATGGCAGCAGTGAGGTTAGCGATGCGTTGTTGTCGATGACAGCTGTCAAAAAGCACGTGGCTTTGTTTACAAATTCAAATCTCCCGCCAAAATTCAAATTTCCCGCCAAAATTCAAATTTCCCGCCAGAATTCAAATTTCCCGCGGGAGGAGGTGCCAGAACCCGCTTATTATACTACTCACACTTGTAAACAAACACGTCCAGCAACCTAGAAACTGCAAATATACCAGAGCAGAAAGTTTTTATAGATTTTCTGATATCCAAACTTGGTAGCGGCACAAATCAAATGTGGGAATCAGGTCACCCTTTGGCCCAATAGCGGAAAAATGTTAGTGGAGATTATATCACCCACTGACCACGAAAGGGTTAAGCGTTGCCTACGTGATTATGTAGTAATAAGGCCTCCGCATGGTAGCTTACACAGCGTGAAATATGTTCTAGTTGTGGAGTCACCGCTAGACTTTGTGTTAGCCTTCCACTGTTTAACACACTCGTATATGGAAACTGTGAAGCCAAAAGATAACTTCGTGAGTGTTTCACGTGAGATAAGCCTTAAAATCAATTATACAAGGCGTTGATTTGTGTATTCAGCTTGTAGTGAGTATATGGTTTCTATTTAAACATAAGATTAAGAAAAATTTTGGTGCATATTGATAAATATACAAAGTTTTGTATTTAGCGCTGAGGGAGTATTTATCGTAAACATTCTATTCACAGGATGTTTATTGCGCGTGATAAACAGTGGTTTATTGCTGTGTACCACTCTGAAAATGTGCAGTTCCTTCCACGAGTAAATGCAGAATTACGAGGAAAATGGGTCAAAATTACATGATGTAGGGGTGTCAGAAAAATAGTATGCGATAGTCTTCCTCGAAGTCTGTAGTATTCAGTGAACATTTTGAAAGCACGTGTTTTAGCATTTCTACTAAAACTAACCGCATTCAATTCCAACACTTTTTTCAGGATATCCATGGTATTTGCATGGCGAAAGTAGGCTATCTGCATACTGAAGTGTTTTAAAATATTCTATGGGGTATTCTCATTTTTTTACCAGGACGTGAACTTTACGGTTGTATTTATACTACCTGACTCGCATGAGCTCTTCTTCAATTATTGGATGATACGTTTACTTTTTATTCATTGAACGTAATAGAAATATCACTTTCCTATTCATCTCATGGTCAACTAGATCTACTCTACATCAAGTCGGCCGTGGTAGTACTAATATTCAGACCCATGGCCTCCCTCTTACGGTGTACACTGTAGAACTAATATCACAGTCTAATATAACAGTCGCGAAGCTCTGATGATATTTTTCATCCGAGGCGACTACAGCGCTCCAAGCGGCAAGGTAGAGGCAACTTGCTAGCAGACAACAGGGAACGAATTACCACTACAGTCTAAAATGGTCATAACTTCTGAACCATTCATGCAAATAATGTCCTGACAAGGTTATTGTAATCCTTATGAAATAGTGGAGGAGGTCAAACAATTTATTCCGATGAGGAGTTCGAGGATAATATCGAAATATTTAATCTTAAGGAGTTATTTTTCTTTACCGAGGACTATAACATAAAATCGCTTTTAGAGGGCAACCGGTTCGAAATAAGTATATACCACCGCGGACTTTTTTTGTAGAGGTTTCTATGCTCTACAATTCGTACGCTTACACTTGGGGTCTATCGTTGACGGTTCAGTCAGCGTAAGCCAAGAAAGCAAGTGACCGACCGACCGATATCGAACCTGCCAAGTTGGTCTAAGAAGGCCAGCGCTCTACCATGGTGGGTACGCCTTCACCCTGGCCAGGAGTTTCGGTGGGTTGGGAAAAGAGCAATGGCACTAGGAAGAGGGGAATTTGAAGTGAGGAAGAGGGAGGTGCGTGTAGGAATTTATTTTTATTTTTAATTTTACTATTTTTTAGAATTTTATACATACAAGCGCATAATAATAGAGTAACGCGTAACAGTTGTTTTTGTTAATATATAAGTGCAGACTCATGAATAGTTTAATAATAATAATAATAGCAATAAAGGCAATGATGATCTGATTTAAATCGTTCGTTATCAATAAGTGAGTTTCATTTATTGAAAGACATTTTCATGATCATTAGCTTTTCGCAAAGGAAAAGTTTTACATTTTCGCTCATTTTATTCTCGTTTTAATTATAGGAATATAAGAAATTGATATATTTATAGTCGATTATTATCGTGAGAGGAAGTTGAAAACATTCGAAAATATTTTTGTATTCTAGTGGATTAATATTGTACCTTGTGTATTAGGGTTTATTAACATTGAAATAAGGAGTTATTTCATTAAGTCCGGTTTTCCGAAAATTCAAAAAAATAAAAATATTTGTTATTTTAGAACATTTTGATACCAGATGACTCTGTGAATTGATCGAGGGGATCTTTCTTTTGTGTATATTTAAATTCTTCTTAAGCTTTACCTTTTCTCTTTATTTCAGTGACTATTTTCTAGATAAAATGAATACGTTTTGAGTTGTGATTTAGAAAGGAAGAGAATAATTATATCTAACACTGTGCTTGCCTTAAGAGATAGAATAATACCCGAATGATTTATAACTATGCATTTATAATTCATTTCGTGCCATAGCTTCTTAGCGACATTTCAAGTGGTGTGACATCCGTACTTGCTTCAGTCGTATGTGTGACTATTGATACTGAAAATTTCAATTTTTTTGCTAGTGGCTTTTCGTCGCACCGACACAGATAGGTATTATGGCGACGATGGGATAGGAAAGGAGTAGGAGTTGGAAGGAAGCGGCCGTGGCCTTAAAATACAGCCCCAGCATTTGCCTAGTGTCAAATTGGGAAACCATCTTCAGGGCTGCCGACAGTGGGATTCGAACCCACTATCTCCCGGATGCAAGCTCACTCACAGCCGCGCGCTCCTAACCGCACGGCCAACTCGCCCGGTGAAAATTTCATAATGATTTTTACAATCTTGTTGTTTTTCGAATGTATGCCCCCTTTCCTTTTCGATGTTTATAGACAATAGGCAGTAAAGAAAATCAGAGGAATTTGGAAAAGGAATTACAATCCAAGGGGAGGAAATAAAGCTCTGAGACTTTCCGATGATATTGTTATTTTATCCGAGACTGCAGAAGATCTGGAGAAATCGCTGAATGGCATGGTCACAAAAGTAATGGAGTGCAGTCGAAAAATCAAATGATGCAGGAAATATTAGATTAGGAAATGAAGTCTTAAAGGAAGTAGATGAATATTGTTACTTGGGTAGTAAAATAACTAACGATGGCAGAAGTAAAGAGGACATAAAATTCAGACTAGCAAAAGCAAGGTAGGCCTTTCCCTAAGAAAATAAATTTCCTCGCTTCGAATATAGTTATAGGAGTTAGAAAGATGTTTTTGAAGATTTTCGTATGGAGTATGACATTGTCTGGTGAAACATGGACGATAACTAACTCAGAAAGAAAGAAAAAGGAAGCTTTAGAAATGTGGTGTAACAGAAGAATGATGAACGTGAGATGGGTGATCGAATCAAGAATGAAGAGATACTGAATGGAATCGGTGAGAGAAGGTCGCTTTGGTTAAATTTGACGAAGAGATAGAATGATAGGGCAAATTCGGTTGGTTTTTGAGGGACGTGTAGGAGTCAATGGCGGCTGGTGGTTTAAATGTTCAGTGGTGCACAATTTTTACCAATGATATAATATAATTCCGCCTCTGTGGTGTAGTGGTTAGCGTGATTAGCTGCCACCCCCGGAGGCCCGGGTTCGATTCCCGGCTCTGCCACGAAATTTGCAAAGTGGTACGAGGGCTGGAACGGGGTCCACTCAGCCTCGGGAGGTCAACTGAGTAGAGGTGGGTTCGATTCCCACCTCAGCCATCCTGGAAGTGGTTTTCCGTGGTTTCCCACTTCTCCTCCAGGCGAATGCCGGGATGGTACCTCACTTAAGGCCACGGCCGCTTCCTCCCTCTTCCTTGCCTATCCCTTCCAATCTTCCCATCCCTCCACAGGGCCCCTGTTCAGCATAGCAGGTGAGGCCGCCTGGGCGAGGTACTGGTCATACTCCCCAGTTGTATCCCCCGACCAAGAGTCTGAAGCTCCAGGACACTGCCCTTGAGGCGGTAGAGGTGGGATCCCTTGCTAAGTCCGAGGGAAAAACCGAACCTGGAGGGTTCACAGATGATGATGATGATATAATATAATTACAGGCTAATTTTCAAATCTAGATACATCAACAATACTTTTTTATTATTAAAAATAAAATAAACATTTTACATTTATAATTTCAGGAATATTACTATAAGACATTAAAATTTTTTTTCATTTAAAAACTCGTTTACCATACTGAAATGAAACACTTTGAGGTAGCCTAATTCCGGTATTGAAAAAAATATCCTTTTGTAATGTAACTGGTTTCAAAATTAAACGTCGCGTGGGCTTACCTATTCGTTTCACCTCGGACTGTTCCTCGGCAGTCCTTCGCGGAAACGGCCTAGACATTAAAGACTGCACCGAATTCATGATCTGGCAAAATACCACTAACTGATAAAAACGCACAATAATAAAAACACACATGCTGACACGAATGTTTACACAATGAAATCAATAAGCTACTTAGCTTGTACGCACGTAACAAAGCTCACGACTATACTGAAAGAAATGGTGTTTATTATCAAATTTAGAGACATTAGTTATATATCCAGCCACGGCCGACTTGATGCGTCGCTCTAGCCAGGACGAATAGCTCTAGCTAGCTCCTTACGGAGCGCAGCGAGGGGTCCAATGGGCCGTGATTCAGCAGATGAACTTCCATCAGGTGTCGCTAGATGACACTCCTGTTCTATAACAGAATCTCACATTGAGCAGCAACGGTCTCTAGCGACTTCGCTAGTAGTTGGTTACGTAGGAGCACGGCCGATTTGATGCGTCGCTCTAGGTAGCTCCTTAGCGCAGCGAGGGATCCAGTCGGCCGTGGTAGGAGGAGCGAGGTTGATCTTAGCCTACAAGGAATACAAAGCCTGCCCAATAGCCACTCATAGCTGTCCGCCCTGTGGATGCTATATTTGCCGCTAGAGGCGCTGCAATTCAACCTCACATGAACACCTCGGTTGGCGGTATATCTACACGTTGTATGCTTACTGGTGACGTTTACTACGAAAGTTGAATGTTAATACTGATAGAAATAATGAAACTCAATAATGATTTTGTTTTGTCCCAATCCTTGGCTGAATGGTCAGCGTTGAGGCCTTCGGTTCAGAAGGTCCCGGATTTGATTGCCGGCCGGATGGGTGATTATAATCACGTCTAATTAATTCTTCTGGCTCGGGGACTGGTGTTTGTGTTTCTTGATACAGTGATTACTAGACCCCGGATTTTTAGGTACTAAAATGTTATTTTAGCTGCCTAAAACAGACTCTCAAATAGGCTCTACAATATTTTTAGACAGCTGCAGTTTTACGTATCTTAATATGCATTATTTAAAACACCGTGTTGATTTTGCTAAATTGATAATAATTCGTTATGGGGAAATATAAAACAAGTTTCACTCACCACTTGCTGCAAACGTCACAGAATATAATTTTACCATCCGATGTGAAATGGGTAAACTCTTGTAAATTGAGGATGAATTGGAACCTGACACTTTCGGCTTAATTCACACACTAACCAAATAGGAATCAATGTATTGTTAAAATACGTCAATCATATTACACTGGTGTACTGCTGCGTTCCGTTTTGTGAACAAGGCTCTAGAAATAAAGTTCTTGGAACTAGTTTCCATGAATTCCCTTGCTAAGAGCCAACTAGGGAATTATGGATTAAAGCAATAGGCCTAAGCAGACAAGGTATGGTACAGTAAATACACAGACCATGTGACGGCAAAAATTAGGTTACTTATTATTATTGCTCCTGTTCTGATGATAATAATTTCCTTATTCTGTTGTGTAAGTGGTACCAAGGATAAGTTATGGAACCCTAGTGACCGCTCCGTCGAGTGCTGCAATGGCATATATTGGAGGGTATTTTGTAAGAGTTGTCAAAGACCAAATGCCATGTGAAGATTGTGTTGAAAAAATTAGTAGTATCCAGAGTCCATCTCCACTAACGTCATTAATAAAAATCAAAGACAGAGGTGGTCTCACGACTCAGGTATCCAGAGCCAAGTTTTGTTTCACTGCTGATGAAACTGGGACAAGTAAGGGACGAAATGTTATCGGTAACGCTGGGCAGTCCAAAAATAGCACAAACATTAACCGAAATACTGTTGCCACGTGTTGCTAAAAGTCCTATTCTACAGTGTGGGATAAGTGATCATCCTGAGGAACAAACCAGAATAATACTGCAGAAGTTTCTGCATCCCTCTGTCACTAACTACGCGAATGGCATGGTAGATGAGTATCGCCGAGAATACTTCTCGAGAAGAAAAACAATTTATGAGAAGAAAATATCAAGGAAAATAGTTAAAGTCGTTCCTTTTCACTGAAAGTCTACGGTACGGTAGTAAAAATATCTAGTGCAGACCTTATATCCTTTGAAATGCTAGACATAAATTTCGACAGTTATGTGTGCCATCTGAAATGAAAATACACAGCTGAATTGAACTCCTAGGGAAAAAAGGTGAACATTTATTATTTTCTGCTCAGTAACGTATATAATACACAGGAAGTATAGTGTAGAGATAAGTTTGTGCTGGTTTTAACTGCCGTTAGCAATGCTAGTGAGTGCTGATGTGAGGTGGTATACTAGCGCTGCAGTGGTCAAGGCGCGCACTGCCAGGCGGACACTGTTTCTGAAGAGAGCACTGCGAATGAGCAGGCTTTGTATTCCTTGTAAGCTAAGGGTTGATAAACATCCATTTCGATGGCTTTCTTTAAAAAACCTAAGTCCGATTACTCTTCCTATCCATTATATTCCTTAAGACTGGTCACGCTTCCCAGTCTCATATTTATATGCAGTCAAAAAGAATAATTTTCGTTATGGTCATTTTCCTCTGCCAATATGTAAAGGAAAATGAACCTTAAATACATTATACTGTAGGAGTGTGTAAATTTGCCATGCAATCTACATCCCTACAATACGGTACGGTAAGGTCCATTTTCCTTTAGATATCAGCAAAGGAAAATGAACACAGCGAAAATTATTTTGATGGACTGCGTACAAATATATGACCGGGAGGCGTGACCAGACTTAAGGAATATAGGGTAGGAAGAACATTTGGACATACGAGGTTTTAAAAGAAAGCCATCGATTTAAGCGATGTATAAGAAGCCACGCCTATTTTTTCCTCTCCCCGCGCACCCCTCTAGCAGCCTAAAAGCACACTTCTAGCAGCCCCGCGCAACCCCTCGAGCAGCCTAAAAGCACACTTCTAGCAGCCCCGCGCAACCCTCGAGTAGCCTAAGTTTCATCCTACCTCAGATTGACTTCCCGCTGCAAACTTTTCGGCTCCTGCAGTGAACATCTAAGAGTACCGGCTTGTAAAGTACCCTGTAGTCAATATTTGCTCTTTCAAGCTCTTGCAAGGTTTGTCTTGTTGAATGAAAATACAGTAGTTGATAAAACTTTACCTAAAATAAACATAAACATTTAATAGGGGTAGCGCAAACCTGCAACCTTATGGAGAAACCGCCCCTGATAGGAGGTAAGAACTGTAGCGGTAGACCAAGGTATGAATCTGACAAGCAGATTAGAGCAGATGTAGTAGTACCGTAGAAATGAAAATGTTAGCACAGGATAGGGTGGCATGGAGAGCTGCATCAAAGAAGTCTATGGACTTACAAGGAATAGAGTGTTGTTGTTATCTCTCATCTCAATACTTGCCCCCTCCAAGACTAGAAGTTTTTGCTGCTTCACTCAACAGAATTACCAATTCGACTGACCTGGCTAGATCTCTCTTATATCTAAGCGAAGTAACCAGCAATATCCTTCGTCATTTTCTTCCTTTGGAAAATAACAATCAGGAAAGTTTACAGCTTCTTAGTGACAGAGATTCAGTTGAAAGGTGCAGGTAGGGGCGCGCTCCACAGCCGAAGCCCCCTCCAGTCTTATAGAAAAACTCCACAATCTGTTTCCAGTCATTCGACCGGGTCACGGATGGAATGAACAAGGCCCCATCTAGCAGCGAGGATAGGAATTGTGCCGACTGCCGAAGCCTGTCGCTCTCCTCTGGGGCAGTGGTTAATGAATGACATATGAAACAAAATGATATTGGAGAGTATTGCTGGAATGAAACATGACAGGGAGAACCGAAGTGCCCGGAGGAAAACCTGTCCCACCTCCGCTTTGTCCAGCATAATTCTCGCATGGAGTGACCGGGATTTGAACCACGGAACTCAGCAGTGAGAGGCCGGCGCGCTGCCGCCTGAGCACGGAGGCTCTCATTCTTATTAAAAATATTTTAAAATTTGAATGAGATTTAAAACATGAAATAACAATCCTTCCCTGGTTTTACGAACACAACACTGAGAAAAATTTCTACCGAGCAAGAGTATGCGCGGTTTGGGGCGCGCAACTGTCGCCTTGCATTCGACAAATAGTGGGTTCGAACCCCGCTGTCGACAGCTCTAAAGATGGTTTTCAGTGGTTTCCCATTTTCACACCAGGCAAATGCTGGGGCTGTACCTCACCCAAGGCTACACTCGCTTCCTTCCCTCTCCTAGCCCGTCGATGCCGTAAGACCTATCTGTGTCGGTGCAACGTAAAGAACATTTTCTGATTCTATCGACAATAACCTCACTGAAGTATTTATTTGCATTCCCTGTGACTATGTTATTTTAATCTGAAACTACACTTACTGAATCCACATCATCGGTGTCCTACTTCCTATGCAGTGAATGTATTACTTTGCTATCAACCTGTAATGCGGTTATTGTTTATTAGACGCGGCAAGCTAGATCAAAGGATTAGTGATCCAGCCGACCTTAAAAGGACACATTATAGTCATTTTGACCAGAAATCATATACAGGGAGGGCAAATAAAAACTGGCCCGAAAATATGGACAGGATTGACGCGGAATTAACCATTTTAAATGAACAGGAGAACGGCCCATCACAGGAAATGCTGGAAAGTGTGATTTGGATGCACAAATCGGTTGCTGTCATATGTCTCCCGTCCGAGTACATCGCTGTGTCATTACGTGTGAGTGAGGGAGAGGAGCAGACGTGTTTAGTGTCCAGTTGAATGCAACACAAAATGGTGCTCACGATAAAACAGCCCGTGTTCATTGTCGAATGTTATGCGGGGACAGAATATCGAATTAGGCGTCTCTTCCGTTATTTTTTAATCCTCTGATGCTATCACCCTCTAAGCTTACACGTCACTAACATGTTGCATGTCAGTTAGAGGCGAGCCGGCCAAGAGTCTCTAAGTACCCACGTGTTAATACAGGGTCTTTATTTATGCTTGGAAGGGACTTTATCGCTCGAACTTGGCCGCCAATGACAGGCCGCTACCGGCCGCTGGCGCGTGCTGTTTCCGGCACTCTGCAGTTGTTGAGAGCTGAGCTCCGGGATAGTAGGGTGTTCAATGAAGCTACTGCGTACTGTATGTCGTGTTGTATAGTGTTTTATTGTGATTGTGTACAGTGCTGTAATGCATGTGAAATATTCGTTACGTGAACGTGTATATCTGCACAATACTTACATTAAGTGAAGAAAATCGTGTGCTAGGACAAGACAAAAGTTTCGAGAGAAATTTCCAGGGAGACCCATTCCTGTCAATCGGAAAATAAAACAACTGGCCGAGAGATTCAAACCTACAGGTTCAGTAAATAATAAAAAGGTCGTTATCTTCTTACTGAAGCGTGTTTGGTACGAGGACCATGAGACAAAAATCTGTGGCCCCATCGTAGCCCAGATTTAACGGCATGTGATTTTTATTTGTGGGGAATGTTAAAAAATATAGTTTATGGGAACAACCCTCACCACTAGATGAACTTAGAGACAATATAAGAGTTGCAATTGCATCCATCAGTGCTGATGAACGTGTTAGAGTAACCGAAAACTTCATTAGGAGATGCCGATTATTTTGGCAGCGCATGGGGGAAGATTTTCAGCATAAACTGTAAAAATGGTGAGTAAAATGCATGATAATGATTTTGAGCACTGTATTCTGCCGTACATACGCACTCGCGGTAGCCGGCAACTGAACCGTCACTGGCGGCCAAGATCGAGCGAGAAAGTCCCTTCCAAGCATAAGTAAAGACCATGTATATATACTAATTTTGATTCGGGTAAGAAAGGTTACAGATCTCTTCACAGGGTTATGAGAGTATTCAGGGGTTGTAGTAAAGATGTAAATGAGAGGGCGTATATGTCTCTGATAAGACCTCATCAGTTCTACTTCATAGGAGAAATGGAAAAAAATCTAAGGAAAGCAGCACGATTTCTTCTGAGCGAATTCCGACAAAGGAGTAGTGTTACTAAAATTTTACAAACTTTGCGGTGGGAAGACTTGGGAGTAAGGAGACGAGATGCTCGACTATGAGGTAAGTTCCGAGTTGTCAGTGGAGAGATGGCGTGGTAAACTTGAGCGGAGCTTTTAAAACAAGGAAATATTTGGGCAACTATTCATTTGTAGGACGACAAGCATGGGATTGGAATAAATTATCATGGGACATGTTCGATAACTTGCCGAGTTCTTTGAAAATATTTAAGTAAACAATTGATAGGGAGCTGTCAGCCCTAAATGTAGATCATCAATGACTGATAGATGGATGATATACAGTGAGTCAAAATGAAACTCACACACTGGAGGAAAGCTTGTTTATTTGGATTCAACAAGAACATATAACTACTGTACTACTTTATTTTAGTCTAGGTTCTGGCTTAACAAATACACATTTCTCTACTAAGGTACAAAGTAAATCAATTCCTATTTCTTATACTTACAAAGAAAATGAATACATTAAACATGCATGAAACAGGTCAAAGTAAAACTCATACACCTTCAAGTAGTTCTTCAGTGATCTCGAATAGCACAATTAATTTACAGTTGAAGGGTCAGGGGGGGGGGGGGAACCAGGAGAGTCAATATTTGTACAACTTGAGACAACGCAAGTTTTGTGCTTGACTTCCCTAGTTCTTTCTCCTAATAGCGAAATTTTGAGTGCTAATTTCTCCTAACTCTCCTGCTTTTTTTCCATTTCCGACCTCTCAATAGATGCGCATGATCACTCTGAAGCGGACTGTAACAATATCTCAATTTTGATGAAAAAGTAACTTACCTGTTTTTTTTTTCCCACGACCTTTCAGTTAATAATGTGTAGGATATCCTTTAGCACTTTTCATGGCTCTTAAACGATTAGGCATAGATTGTACCAACTTTTCGCAATTAGATGGATCTATTTTCTTCCTTTCTTTACATAAATCAATTTTCAGATCACCTGTGTTCGAAATCTGGTGTTTTCTTATCGCTGTTTCCCAGTAATGCCATAGATTTTGTATCACATTTAAGTCTGTTCACTTTGGAGGTGTCTCGAGTAGTTTTCGGCAATTATACAGCAGCCACATCCGTACTTTATGAGCTTTGCGCTTCGGGTCGTTACCTTGGTAATACTTAAATCGATCAAGTATTCCAAGCTTTTGAGCACTAGATCGTAAATGTTCTTTCAGTACACATGTTGATCCATGGTCCCATCAATAAAAGTCAACTCTTCGGGTCCACTAGCTGACATGCAGCCCCCAGACATTTACCCTACCTCCACCATGTTTGACTCTTTGACGTAGATTGCTATGTTTCAACTCCTCATTTGGTTTCCTCCAGACCAGGGCCTCTCAGGATGCATGCGCGTGGTGCATGCACTGTGCACGGTGCAAAAGACGACATGGCTTGGTTGACCTGAGTGCAGACCCCCCACTCCTCGATTTGGAGCAATAGCGCTAACTCTCTCTTTCCTTGCGCCTCTCTCGCTCGCTCCGCCTGTCTCCCTTGCGCCGTAGCGCTCCAAATCCGGGCTGAGTTGAGCCGAGTATAGCCGAGTAGAGCCGAGCATAGCCGAGTAGCCCAGAGACGAAGCGTTGATCCGAGCCAGACCGAGCGGCACCGAGCGGCACCGATGCACAATGTACGGAGCTCTTGCGCCTCGCTCTGCACGCATGAGATTTTGGGCGTTTGAGAGGCCCTGCTCCAGACATTAACCTTTCTATCTGGTCCGAAGAGATTGTATTTGCTTTCACATGCATATATAATGGTATTCAAGAAGTCGAAATCGTTTACTATATAATCCTTAACGAAGCTCAACCTTTTCTTCTTATTAGTCTTGCTGACATATGGTTTTCCCTAGCTATACGTCCATGCCTGTTACTTTTCCTTAGGGCAAGTCGAATAGTTTCTGGATGTGCTCTCTTGTTGTTGTGTTCCTTAGCCATCACAGCCAGTTTCGGAGCACTAATCGCTGGATTTTTTTCACTTAATATACTATCCAACGTTCCTCCCAGAGGTTGAACATTTTTCTCCTACTCACTTTGTCTTTATTTTCAATGCTGCGTGTACTTTTATATCTATTTATAACACACTGTACAGTTGCATGACTCCTGTTTACAAGTTACCAATTTCTCGGAGTGATTTTCCTCTCTCAGGGTCAAAAATCAACATTTCTCTTTCTTCTTTCGAAGATTGTCCTCTTTGACTCCCCGTGATAGCATCGGAACTTGTCTGTACTTCACAACTCTCGACAACACACTGTCGAAACACAAGCATACAGGATTTGTACTGACCTCTTATCCGCCCATGTAGAACTGTATGAGTTTCATTTTGACGTGCCCCAGCAACATATAAACAAAGAACCTGTTATATCTTGCTAAGTTAAGGGATACGCTAACTACGTAGGTGGATCAAAAGGTTAGTTGCAGTAACGCGCCGCAGCAGCTCGCTGTGTTTCGCAAACGTGGGCACAGGGGAGAAAGGGGCAGACACTGCCCACACGTGTGTTAGGCAGGTCGCTGTGGTGTCTCGTCTAGTATTGTGGGAATAGCGGCCAAGTGCAATGGCGCGTCAACTGGACGTTCACTCCAAATATGAGGTGCGTGCGACATTCCGATTCCTATGGGCCAAAAGGAAGAATTGCACGGGCATTCATCGTGAAATTAGTGCTATGTATGGGGAGAGGACCGTTTACCGGCAAGGCATCGTAAAGTGGTGCCAGCAATTCGAAGCCGGACGCACGGATATCACGGACAACCATCGCGAAGGCAGGCCCGCAACGTCCAGGACGCGTGTATAGGTCAACAGTGTGAATGCGATCATTAGACAGAACCGTGGCATTAAACTGAGAGAAATCGCGACGTAGCTGAACATGTCGTATGGCAGTGTGTTCGCCATTGTTCACGAGGACTTTGGATATCGTAAGCTGTGTCAAAGATGGGTCCCACGTCTTCTCACCGATGAGCACAAGGGACAACGTTTCCAATCCTCCCTGACATTTTTGCAACGCTATGCTGCAGACGGCAACGAGTTTCTGCGGCGAATCGCCACAGGCGACGAAACGTCGGTCCACCACTTCACCCCCAAAACGAAGCGAACATCAGTGGAATGGGTGCACCCCTCATCACCACAACGAAAGAAGGCCAAGGTTCAACCTTCAGCCGGTAAGGTTATGGCGACAGTGTTCTTTGACATAGAGGGTTTTCTGCACGTGGAATTCATGCCGAAAAGAACGACGATCAACGCGGCGTCGTATTGTCAAACGTTGCACCGGTTGCGTAAAGCGATTAAAGAGAAGGGCTGGGGGAAATTGAGTGCCGGTGTGATTTTGTTGCACGATAACGCAGCACCTCACAAGGCCCGCCACACGAGAGAACTGCTGCAGCGTTTCAAGTGGGATGTCTGGCAACATCCACCCTAAAATCTCGACCTAGTGCCATGTGACTTTCATCTGTTCGATAAGCTCAAAACAGAACTCGGTGGTCGACGCATCTAGACCGATGAGGAGGTGAAGGGCGCTGTCTCCGATTGGTTGCAGAACGCTGGAGGAAATTTCTATGCATCCGGCATCGACAAGTTGGTTGTGCGTTCGCAGAAATGGTTGGAGTCTCTTGGAAACTATGTGGAAAAGTGACGTTACAGTGTACGTCGTTATAGTCGTGTTGCTGTTGTATAGGTGGTGTAATAAATGGCCATAACTGGGAAGTGCAACTTATTTTCTGATCTGCCCTCGTAGTCTGTGGCGACTTAATAATTCAAGACATACCTTTATTGTTCCAGACATAAAATGCGAACATAAATATTATTGTACACATTTCTATTCAAAACACATACTAGTTACGGTGGTGTATGACTCACTGTATCTTCACCTTCTGGCAACGCTACAGGGTCAGTGGCCCATTGAAGGTACGCCTGGTTTTAGGTACACTTAGAGGACGCATAAGTTACGTGAAGTAGAAGTGGCCAAACTGCACTCCTGCCTTGCACACAGAGTACAGAGTGGAAGAATTGAATTGAATTTATTGATAATGATGATATACATGCCACTGAGGCTGAAAAGCCCCTTTATGTAGCGTCTACTTATAACACAATACAAGTTTATGAATATACTAACTACATTTTATAATATTAAAATATTAAATTAAACATTAAACTTAAAAATTAAAATACAGATACCAATTCCAATAAAATTAAAACATAAATCATATAAGAAGTAATAAAGCATATCATTCGATTTTTTAATATTTTAGGCTACAAGAATTTCAGGAATATAAAAAACAGAAACAATTTTCTTAGAAATATACATATTTCTTATTATTAGACACAAGAATACCTGATCTCAGCCCCTTGCGTACTCCTCCAGGAAGATAGATGTTAAGGACTGCTTTAGTTGGGTGCAGTTCCTGTCATTTGCGAAACGGTGAAGATTAAAGACATTGAGGATACGGGATGCAGTGCAAACAAAAGATTTGTTAAATTTAGTGGTACGATGAAGGGGAATTTGAAGGGTAGTTTTTGTAAACCTATTATCTCTATTATGTACTGACTCCATAGATTTAAATGCATTATAAAGGTAGGGTGGGGTCTTCAGTTTGAGAATTTTGTGCGTAGCAACGGTTACTGTGATTTCCCGTCGTTCATGGAGTTTCAACCATTGCAGCTGTATGTAATAGGGTGTTATGTGTTCATCACGCCTGGCATTTGTCACGTAACGAACACATGCGTTTTGCACCCTCTGTAGTTGTATGTTCAAAGTTTCAGATAAGTCGTTGTATACGACTGATCCATAGTCAATTATGGGGAATATAAGACTTTGAACAAGTAGTTTCCGCATAAAAGGTGGTGTACATGACACGTTACGTTTCAAAATATGCATGGATGACACAACTTTTCTGATCACATTTGACGTATGATCAGACCAGGCTAGGGTTCTGTCGAAAATGAGTCCTAGATTGTTAACGGTGTCACTATAATGGATATCTGAATCTAGAATTTTTATTGGTGGGAGGGATTTGAGGACAACAGTTTTCAGGAGTTTTGAGTAACCTATGCAAATCAGCTGGGTCTTAGCCACATTTAATTGGAGGTTATGATTTGCGCTCCATTCGATCAATCGAGAGATATCATGGTTGAAATGCATTATACAACAAGGTGCGTTAGTGGGACTGAGGTGGAAGTGGGAGAGTTTAGCAATCTGGCCACAGGATAGCAGCACGGTCGCCTATCACCTGGTCTGTTTTCGAAAAGTTTCAAAGACTTCGAAGTGCTCGAGACTCTCTTGGATTTCTTTGTTAGGAACTTCTCCGTTTTAGGTGAGAATATTCCCTGTTAATTCCACCTTGAGCTGACGGATCTGCAGAGCAACACTCGACTCAAGGACATATTTCTGCGATCCAAAATATGCACGATTTTTATAAAGTATTTCTTCAAGTATTATTATCTGAAAACATCCTATAGTTTTTATTTGATATGAAATCTGTTTTAAAGTAGTGATATACGTTTTGATCTGCGGTAGTAAGCAGTACCAACTAGTAATAATATAAAAAGTAAAAATGAAAACTTGGCGGCCAAAGTATCCGGATTGCTGGTATTGGCTAACACGAAAATATCACGTACATATTATACACACGGCGGTCATTTAACATGGTAAACGTAATATCATGCGGAAAAAATCACCTTTACGCGTATGAAAACGCTTCGCCAACAAGCGCGCACCACATATATTCTATATTCTATATTCTACTAGAAAGAGCACAGCAAGCTGATTATTTACAAATTTCAATTAGTCAAATAACGTTTTCTTCTAGATTTCACATCACTATATAGATGAATATACATATTTGTTAAAATGATATTTATAACATTATTTTGAAAATTTCAAAATAAATTAAGGTGCAAAATTCTTCGATTTATTTGCTCTCATAAGCCCTATGAAATATAATTTGTTGCCGTAGTTTTGAAGTGGTGCATAATTTCTTATATTCAGCACCCAATGAAAAGGAAGTACGCCAGAAATTATAATGTTATTGGCTTTACGTCCCAGTAACTACTTTTTACTGTTTTTGGAGACGCCGAAGTGCCAGAATTTAGTCCCGCAGTTCTTTTATGTGCCCATAAATCTACCGACACGAGGCTGACCTATTTGAGCACCTTTAAATACCACCGCCGCGGGCCAGGAACGAACCTGCCAACTTGGGATTTGAAGGCCAGTGCCTTAACAATCTGAGCCACTCTGCTTAAGTACATCCGAAATGATTATGTTAACATTTGACACATTGATGATGACCTAGACACTAAGGATATAATAAGTTTTTACCCATTAAAGGTCCGAGTCGTCAGCGTACTGGCCTTCGGTTCAGAGGGGTCCGGGTTCGATTCCCGGCCGGGTCGGGGATTTTAACCTTCATTGGTTAATTCCATTGACCCTGGGACTGGGTGTTTGTGCTGTCCCGAACATCCCTGCAACTCACACACCACACATAACTCTGTCCTCCATCACATTAACACGCAGTTACCTATACATGGCAGATGCCTCCCACCCTCATCGGAGGGTCTGCCTTACAAGGGCTGCACTCGGCTAGAAATAGCCACACGAAATTATGATCATTATACCCATTAAAGGACATGAGTGGATAAACTCTAGTGACTCTAAGCATTGATATTTAACCACATGGACAAGCTTCAGTTCGGTGTGGTCTGCTTTATAACAGGTAAGCACAGCAAGAATCGGAAGGTGTTGGTAGTGTAAAACCCTGCGTTACAAACCCAGCCAATTCCTCAAGTATCTATTTCTTCTGTGTAACAGTATACAGATTGCTCCGTCTGTCACACTTCCCGATTTTGTTACACTTCAAGATCTGGCCAAACATTTCTGCAGGCAAGCACAGATTATTGTAAAATACACTTGTACCTAAATCACTCGACACCTTGAAGCACATAGGCACTGACGGAATATCATAATATAAACTATATTCTACCTAAATTCATATTTTTTGAGGTTCAGCGTTTGGAATTGGAGGAAAGTCTTCCTTAACCTCATACTTATCCTCAAAATGATGTATGCACACGACAGTTTTGTCATTGACTTTAAAATAATCACGATGCATATTCCTAATCCACTTCTTTCTTAATGTTTTACTCCGTAGAAATCTTAAAATAGTGTTATGAGAGGCAATGCCTCTGTTTGACTCATACCTGGTACACAACACGATCCAGACAAACACGTTCTCATATTACTGCGTATAATTACAGATCCTAAGTGTCCATTAGAGGCGGAAAACTATCGATAGCACTATCGATGGTTATCGATAGCGACCACTATCGTCATACATCGATAGTCAGTTGCCTATTATCGATAGTCAACGCTAGTTTTTTTCCCCCCTCATTGGCTTGTTTTTCGCGCTAGCAGAAATTATACAGTTGTTTACAGTGAACTGGTATGCAGTTCGTTCTAATTCATAGGTGTGCATTTAAGTACCTCTGCGTACCTCCGATTTCAGTGCCTGAATAAAGACTATTTAGCATTTTGGAAGGCGGGATTCTCCATTCAACCTAACCTTAGTTGAGTTGGTGCCAATACGGGACAAGAAATTAGATTTATATGCCCACTATCGGCAGCCCTGAAAATGGTTTTCCGTTTTTTCCCATTTTCACAGCAGGCAAATGCTGGGGCTGTACCTTAATTAAGGCCACGGCCGCTTCCTTCCAACTCCTAAGCCTTTCCTATCCCATCGTCGCCGTAAGACCTATCTGTGTCGGTGCGACGTAAAGCCCCTAGCAAAAAAAAAAAAAAAAGATTTATATGTTGTTAGAGACTGTACGTAGGCGAGAGAAGATAAGGCACATTTAAGGTCAAGGACATCATGAAAGCAACTGAAAACTCTCCTGCCATCTGTTGAGAATGCTGTAAAATATTTCTCCAAAGATATATATATATATATATATATATATATATTTTGCTAGTGGCTTTACGTCGCACCGACACAGATAGGTCTTATGGCGACGATGGGATAGGAAAGGCCTAGGAGTTGGAAGGAAGCGGCCGTGGCCTTAATCAAGGTACAGCCCCAGCATTTGCCTGGTGTGAAAATGGGAAACCACGGAAAACCATTTTCAGGGCTGCCGATAGTGGGATTCGAACCTACTATCTCCCGGATGCAAGCTCAAAGCCGCGCGCCTCTACGCGCACGGCCAACTCGCCCGGTCCCAAAGATATTACAATACCGGAGAAAATGTCTGGCGATCGCAATATGAACACTGCAGCTGAACGAGAATTTCTCGGGCGGTCACATTATAGGCAAGCGCGTGCAGCCCAAGAATGTCTCGGACGTGCCACTGAAGAGATTTATGAGTGACTCCGATTTGAATTTCAGAAATTACATAGCATAAAATAGTTGTGCTTTCTACAGATTTTTTGGTGGATTTTGTTCAATAGTAGTTCTATTTTCGGGCATAATGATATGATTCATTTCACTTTTTGAAAACTATCTATTACTATCGATAGTAGAGCTCATAATATCGGAAAATATCGACGGCAATTACTATCGATAGTTTGCCGCCTCTAGTGTCCATTGACTCATATAAATATACTCGCACACTTATATCCGGCTTCCTCCCTCACTCTCACCCCCCTCTCCGCTAGCTCAATTCTCTATATTACAGTTAAGCAACATTGGGAGTGGTCATCCATTGGATGGGTGACCATCATCCCCCACTCTACACCTACCGGCCTCGCGCCACTATAAATCTCTACTCACTCCCTTTTACGGGAAATGATGAAACCCCTGGACACTACATAGTGGCCCAGGAACTCTTCTTCTCACCCATACGGGTGCAGGCCATATTCTGGCCAGTTCAGATTTCTCCTTCTTTTAGGCCACCACCTTCCACACCACAGTTCTGTTCCTACCACTGAATTGTCGAAAGCAGTACTCAAGACTGAAAGGTCGAAGGGCTATAATGGCTCAAAGGATCCGGGCTCCAGCCCGCATATCCATTTAGATGCGTGGTCTGTACAAGGAAACTAACATTTATCGTCAACTTTCCTGAAATTATATCGACTACATACGATAATAACAAGCCAAAAACAAACTCACATTTCCAACAAGTCCGGCTACTCGATGCGCCATCTTTGAACGATAGAGAGTAGCATTAAGGTCTGACGATGGGAGCCGGTCTTGGTTGAGACGCTGGTCATCTGACTCTAACTTGGCAGGTTCGATCCTCGTTCAGTACAGTGATATATGAAGGTACTCAAATACGTCAGTCTCGTGTCGGTAGATTTACTGGCACGTAAAAGAACTCCTGTGGGACAAAATTCCAGTCTCCTTCGGTGTCTCCGAAAACCGTAAAAATAATTAGTGGGACTTAAAGCAATTATTGTTATTTAATTTATACATGGCCCACATAGCTAAGCTGACGCACGCGAAGGTCTACAGTGTCGGTCAAAAGTTTAGGACCACATTGAAAAATCATGAAGTTCCATCTAGAACCTACAATTTTGCTACTAGACCTCTGTATCTTTTCTCCTGAGCTCTTGCATTTAATATGACATACATCGCCTGATTTCAGTGATTTACGCCAAGTATTGTATAAGTAATACAATTTTAAATGTTATAAGGTCACATCAGAAAGTCGACATTTTTGGAAATATTATGTACTGTATCCTCTAATTGGTTTCAAGTATCAACACTAAGATTATTGTAGAGACTTAGCAATAGTTAGGGGTCATTTTAGTATAAATATGAAAATTCCGAAAAAATGCGGCACCCATTTTTGTGGGTTTATTTTGTTTCAAACCAGTGCTAAAATAGTCGATTTTTCCTTGTTCTTGTCATAGGTCTCAGTGTGAACTATCGACATCAGAAACGTATTCTTGGATGCCATCCACAGAGTGCAAATGAAACTATCAGGCCAGATAAGTTTGACGCCGATAACTCACACTGAGACCTTGGGCCATACATGAAAAAGGCAAAGAAAAATCAACAATTTTGGCCCTGGTTCAAATAATAAAACACGAAAAAAACCGGTGCCGCATATTTTCGGAATTTTTATATTTATACTAAAATGGCCCCCACCTATTCCTAAGTCTACAGAAAAATCTTGTTGGTGATACTTGAAACCAATTAGAGTATTCAGTACATTATATTACCAAAATTTTTGATTTTTTGTTGTGACCTTCCAAGAGTTAAAAATTCATAACTTCTACAGTACTTGAACTAACTCAATGAAATCAGGCAGCATATATCCTATTAGATGTGAGACATCAAAAAGAAAATTACAGACGTCTAGTGGCACAATTTTAGGTTCTAGGTGACATTTCGTGATTTCTTTATATGGTCCTAAACATTTGACCGGTACTGTATATGCATGCTGATGATACGGCTATTTTCTCTGTCTCGTGGCAACCACCCAGAGTACGAAATTACAGTGAAGACCCCCTCTCCACCTTCGAACCATGACTACGAAAGTGGAGGATCAAAATTAATGGAAATAAAATGAATACTACTTTATTTTCTAAACGTACTATGATCTACTCCCTCCCACTCTCTTCTTTGGCGAAGTGACCCGGTGGAGAAATGCAACCAAATATTTGGAAGTTACCCTAGACCAGAGATGGTGAAGCTATGACACGCGTGGCACTAGGTGACACGTGAACACGATTTCGTGGTACGTCAGACGACATCCTAACATATTTTAAATGTTTTAGCATGAATGAATAGGTTGGAAATCTAGCAAAATAGCATATTTAGATATTACGCTTTAATAAAGAAGCATGTCTCAATTAAATTTATGGATAAATTTTTTACAAATTGTAATAAGTTAAAAAGCAGTTCTCAGATGAAACTATCTTTACACCGGTCTCTTTTGATACCAACTTTGCTTTACGGGAGTGAAAGCTGGGTGGAATCAGGATATCTTATTCATAAGTTAGAACTAACAGACACGAAAGTAGCGAGAATGATTGCTGGTACAACCAGGTGGGAATGTTAGAGGGCATTCGACCAGTGCAGGCTATTGTAAATAAAAAATGTGTGTTAAAAAAATTAATTCCATCCCCTGGTCCATGGAGTTTGGACAGCCAAAGTAGGGGACTGCCTGTAGGGGTGAAGTACAGTGGGGACTTCGAGGGCCCTGGGACCGCTACGGTAGCTGTGATGGCCCTTCAGGAACTCTGAAAAGTGGTGGCAAAAGAGGGCTCTGGTTAAGACGCAGCAGGTCGTTATGCTACTTAGGTTCCAAAATGGGTTAAAAAAAAAGTAAATAAATGCAATGTAAATTTTAATCTTATACCAGTTGCATAGTATTATTTGAAGTAATTCCACATACTGTATATGAGTTGACTATGTTTGTGAGTATAGGAGATATTATAAGTAGAATTTTTTAAACAATATAAATTTATTAAGGATGATCTGTTTGTTTAATAGAAAAAAATTGTTAGCATAAATTGTATATTATTGTATTCTAGAAATTTTTTTTTTACTTCTCTTGTTAATTTAAAATTTAGTGTTTGACAATAATTTATTTTAGTGTAGCATTTGCCACCGAGGTAGACACCTCATTTGCAAATAAAGAGATTTTGATTTGATTTGAACAATGGCAGTAGGGTACTCGGAATGAGGAGATAAAGGCTAAGTTGCTATTTTTGCTAGTTGCTTTACGTCGCACCGACTCAGATAGGTCTTATGGCGACGATGGGACAGGAAATGGCTAGGAGTGGGAAGGAATCGGCCATGGCCTTAATTAAGGTACAGCCCCAGCATTTGCCTGGTGTGAAAATGGGAAACCACGGAAAACCATTTTCGAACCTATTATCTACCGAATACTGGACACTGGCCGCAATTAAGCGACTGCAGCTATCGAGCTCGGTAAGGCTAAGTTGGGAATAAACTCGATAGATGAAGCTGTACTCATAAAAGTCGGCTTCGGTGGTGGGGTCATGTGAGGCGAATGAAAGAGGATAGTTTACCTAGGAGTATAATGGACTCTGTTATGGAGGGTAAGAGAAGTAGAGGGAGACCAAGACGACGATTTCTAGACTCAGTTTATAATGATTTAAAGACAAAAGGTACAGAACTAAATCAGGCTACAGCACTAGTTGCAAATAGGGGATTTGGGCGACATTTAGTAAATTCCCAGAGGCTTGCAGACTGAAATCTGAAAGGCATAATGGTCTATAAAGATGATGTATGTATGTAATAGGTTAATGCAAAAAAATACCTTATACTTAAAATTTACCCGCTTTTTAAAGTGTAATTTTCTGTGATTTTTGCAAAATAAAATCGTGTACCATTCAGTCGAATGGATTTTTATGTAATGCATTTTAATACCTAAATGAAGTAAAATGAGGGGTTTCACACTAGACTGTAAGAAGTAATAAACAAGACCTAATTGACACGCTAGTCGGTAAAGGTTTGCCATCCCTGCCCTAGGCAGAGGACTAACCTTCGAGGAACATATAAATTCGATTTCGGTCCAAGCGAACAGACGCTTATCTGAAATTATACCTCTTATGAAAGCCGACCAAGGCCTTAATCTAGAAAACAGGCTCACGTTTTACAAGACCTCCCTCAGAGCTACCCTACAGTAAGTCAATCCGGTCTGGGGAACGGCAGCTAAAACACACCTATTGTCGCGGCCACGAAATTAGGCGGGTCAGAGAAATTACGCTGTTGCCAAGGTTATGTAGCAACTGGCGAAGAAATGTCTAACTGAACACATCATTTCGGGGCGCGAGGCAAGTTGTTCTCTCTCAAGCTTCTGATGTTACTTCATATAATGTTTCGAAACAAATTATACTACAAGCTTCAGAAAAGACTGTTGATTCCAGTGGTATAACTATTTTCCATATAAACCACTTTAAATAATTATGAAAAATAAAATCTTGAACGAGTAAGTTTAAATCCGTAGAATCATGTATTGAAAATTTCAGTAAGCGGCCAAGTTTTTATTTCTTCAGCCAATAAAATTTTGTCTGCGGGAAAAATGTAAAAATTCGCCTGACATATTTTTTATTTGAAACATATTTCCGTGAGTCTTGTAATTTTCCTGGAAAATGGCCCGAAAAGCGATCGTGTAAATGTCGCTAGCTGAGGCAGTTCGGGGCGCGCGCACCAGCACAGGCTGCAGGACCCCGTAAATACTTTCGGATTACATATTAATCTGTATCAGTTTTATTACATTATAAATATTTGAATACTGTATATTGTACCGAGTAATATAGGAAAAGAACTACTTTAAAGAATAGGTTTACATTAATTTACAATGAAGTAAGAATCGGTTTCTGGCTTTAAGGCAGTCTTAGTCACTGTCATCACTCATCTCACTATCTGTCGAGTCGTCTTTTACACTGATGATGAATGGCTCCTTTCTTTCGTCCCTTACTATTTCCTTGGCCAAATCGTCTATTTGAACATCTTCCGCGCGATTGAAGCACTTTTCCCAATCTGCAGCAGTCACACGGTCGATGGCTTCTGACGTGAGTTTTTCTACGCCCTTTATTTTGAATGTCTTGTTCCTCTCTGCCACTTCTTTCTTGACTTGAGCCCAAATCAATTCACATTCACCATCCATCTTTAACTGCACTTACGATGCGAGCTCAACAGCTGCATGACAGGGAATGACTCGGGTAAGGTGGCCTGGAGCGGATGGGCTTCAGTTTGACAGCACTGCACGATCAGCGTTGCCAATCCGTGCCCAGGGGTAAGCGACTCTCGACCATCTGTCGCTTCGCCGTTCCCATATCTGACGACAGCGCAGTTTTCCTTACCCGCCTAATTTGGTGGCCGCGGCAATAGATAAGGTGCAGCTCATACAAAATCGTGCGCTGCGTCTCGTCTCTGGTGCACGCTGGTATGAACAGAATCGGGACATCCTTCAATACCTGAAGATTGATGAGATTAGCACCAGAATAAAGAAGACGTTCCAGAAATTCTATTCTGCACTAATCCGTAAGCCGAACGCCCTCCTCTCCACGTTGGAAAAACTACGATACCATATACCCCGCACGGTTTCACTTCCAAATTGATGTTACGCAAAAAAAATGAGCTTCGCCTTACCTCTGTTGCCAGCGCGCTACTGCCGCGAGAACAGCTGATGCAATACGACCGCGGTAAACAGCCCCCGAAAAATGTAATGCCATACTCAGAAGAGCTAATGAATCGGGATTGGAAACAAAGTCATAGATTGTGAGCAACTGCAATGTGACCTCGAAAATGTTGTGAGATGGACAGCAGGCAAAGGTATGTTGATAAACGGGGTTAAAAGTCAGGTTGTGAGTTTCACAAATGGGAAAAGTCCTCTCAGTTTTAATTACTGCGTTGATGGGGTGAAAGTTCCTTTTGGGGATAATTGTAAGAATCTAGGTGTTAATATAAGGAAAGATCTTCATTGGGGTAATCACATAAATGGGATTGTAAATAAAGGTTACAGATCTCTGCACATGGTTATGAGGGTGTTTAGGGGTTGTAGTAAGGATGTAAAGGAGAGGGCATATAAGTCTCTGGTAAGACCCCAACTAGAGTATGGTTCCAGTGTATGGGACCCTCACCAGGATTACCTGATTCAAGAACTGGAAAAAATCCAAAGAAAAGCAGCTCGATTTGTTCCGGAAGATTTGCGACAAAAGAGTAGCGTTACAAAAATATTGCAAAGTTTGGGTTAGGAAGAATTGAGAGAAGGAAGAAGAGCTGCTCGACTAAGTGGTATGTTCCGAGCTGTCAGTGGAGAGATGGCGTGGAATGACATTAGTAGACGAATAAGTTTGAGTGGCGTTTATAAAAGTAGGAAAGATCACAATATGAAAATAAAGTTGGAATTCAAGAGGAAAAACTGGGGCAAATATTCATTTATAGGAAGGGGAGTTAGGGATTGGAATAACTTACCAAGGGAGACGTTCAATAAATTTCCAATTTCTTTGAAATCATTTAGGAAAAGGCTAGGAAAGCAACAGATAGGGAATCTGCCACCTGGGCGACTGCCCTAAATGCAGATCAATATTGATTGATTGATACACTTACTATCAACATCCGACACTAAAAAGAGAATGAGGGAATACCACTTCACTCACCGCCAATGGCTGGCACAGGAAGGAGGTTATGACCTACAAAGAGAACACTCCACTGATCTCAGAATCACTTTTTTGCCACTTGTCTTCCCCGAACTACACTGAGACATGCTAAACACGCAAACGAACTAAATACATTGACCAATACACGGACTTAAATAAAACTACAGCTATATTTTATGCACTGAATTATCAAATCTATACTACATGTTCATTGAGGAGGTCATATCAAAACTCAAGCAAAAAACAAGAGGAATCAAAATTAACGGACAACAAATCCACTGTATAAGGTTTACCGATGACATTGCATTAATTGCAGATTCAGAGAGGGGAATAAGTAAAATGCTACGAGTTTTAACATCAACATTACAAGAATAAAAATTGAAACTGAACACCTCGAAAACAAAAGTCTTAGTTGTCAAGAAATCAACTGAGGAAAATACCAATAAACATTAAGGTAGGCGATGAAAATGTACAACAAGTAAGTCAATTTTGCTATTTGGGAAGCATTATCACTCAGGACAACAGGTGCACCACAGAAATCAGGAGGTTTGCTCTAGCTAAAACGAGCCTTCAGTAACAAGAATCAGCTTTTGACAAGCAGGAACATTAACATTAAAATTAGGAAAGAATTTGCCAAAATGTTTGTGTGGAGTGTTTTGTTGTAAGGTTGCGAAACGTGGGTCTTAGCAAAACAGGATATAAAACGCCTGGAAGCAATGGGAATGTGGATATGGAGGAGGATGCTAAAAATTAGTTGGACAGAGAAAAAGTCAAATAATAGGGTCCTTAAGGAAATAAACGAAACAAGGGAATTGATCAACACTATAGAAAAGAGGAAAACTAAATGAATCGCTAATTGCAGAAACCACCTAAGTGCACTTTTTCAAACTGTTGGGAAAATGAAAAAAAAACTGTGTGGGAGCATAAGTTGAAGTCTGATCTCCTTCTAAATTTTTAAAATTAAAGTTTAATGTGCTAGAAAAGTGTAGTAAACAAGAAATAAGTTTTAAACATTTTTAAATGCCACAAATAATTTTTTTAAAACATTGCACTTAGGTTGTTTCTGAAATAAACAACTTTTTCTGTTCATTTTTGTAGCAATTATTTAAAAAACAGCAAACTGATTAATCTGTGCAAGTTTTAAGATGAAAAGTTACGTAAATAACACCGTTTTATTCATACAAAATTTAATAGACATCAGTTAATGAACCACAAAGTACAAATTGGAACAGTAAAACCCTTTCTGGCTTTATTCAGCTTCTGGCATATCCCCAGCAGGTTCTCTCTCAGTTGTTGGCCACTGAATGATGCTGTCATAAAAGTCTTCATAACCAACGGTGTAGTCCATTCATTTTGTCAAGTCCTCTACTTCTTTCTTTTTTGTTGATTGGAACCTAAAATAAAAAAAAATGCGTTGTGCAGAACCCATTAAATTTTTTTAAATTATTATAGACTACAAAATGTTTTTACTTGCTCAATAATTTTATATCCCTTTAGTAATATTATTGTAATCAACTTACCTTTCCTTTCTCGAAAGGTAGCTCAGGTGGGCTGTCAGTTTTCAGTAGATGAAAATCCTCCAATAAACGCCTTTGCCACAACTTGTCCTGAAGTATCTTTATAGTACAGAAACTGTTTGTAACTAGAAACCTTGAATGGCTTCTTACGTTCTCGTGGTACTTCCCTGCCTGATGTTTCATTAGAGTTTGTCATTTTCCTGTACGATATAGGCCACCAATGCTTAAAACCTAAGACATCGTCCGAGGTAAGATGATAAACGGTAAAACGTCTAGACACACTTGTCTTGCTCAGCATACTCATCTGGAGTATAAATTCTGACCACCTTCCTCAAGAGCCGTTTAATACTTCCAATATCACTGTCACAAGGCGAAAAAGAGTGCCCACGGACAGGGAAGTTTTGCGTAATCGTCTCAAACTGACCTCTGTCACAGAGATTCAGTAAGAAACGCACAACTGTGTGTTTCTGTGTGAGTCACAAAACAGGTTATCCTAACAGGGCCACCGACCGTTATGAGTGGTGGAATGAATTTACCGCAGAAAGAATCTAAGCGACTGCGCTTAGGTTCTTTCTGAAATAAACGCATTATTTACACAGCTGCCTAACAGCATTGCTTGTATGGAATATGGTTTGTTTCTGCTAAAAACAATGTATTTATCTCCGAATAGTACAATCCTGTCAAAAACTCAATTTTGATAAAAGTGTCACTTAGGTGGATTCTGAAATAAACGATTCAAATTTCTTGCCCACACACTTCGACATAACACATTCCTTACGGCAATGCTGGAAGGAAAAGTTCTGGGTAAGAAGGGAAGAGGAAGGCCGAGGAAGAAGTATCTGGATTCCGTGATGGACAGGCTGAATTTGAAAAAAATATGTTAACCTGAAACGCTCAGCAGAGGAGAGACAAATGTGGTTGCAGCGACAAAGCCTTGCCTTTAGGATACGAATGAATGAATGCTGTACTAACTTTCGCTATGCTAAACTGTAAACTACGCTGTATTGTGCTACACTAGAGAGATAAATACTAATATGAAACGAACTAATTACCGAAGAAAAAATGCAAAATATCGCGAACCGTACCGAATACCATACACGCTGAGCGAGATAGGTTAACCACGTGCTGAATGTAAATATTAGACTTAGCAGCTTGGGATCGGTTGGATGTCTGTGTTGCAGCGCATAACCACCTGACAGAGCCAAAATAGGCCAAAACGTCAATTTAAATGTAAAGTACTGTGGAGTATAGGTTTTCGCTATAAGCGTCCGAAGGTTATTTTAAATTAGTCACCCCTAAACAGTCCCGATTCTGTTTCAACAGGTCCTCACCCTCATACATCAACGCAGTTCCTAGCTTAGACTATTCAGGATTAACACACAAGACCAAATTCCGTTCGGAGGGCTAAAGTCCTCAAAAGAAACGGTGTGTTCGTATTCTGCTTGAGACTCGACTCCAGGAAAACTAGCAGGAAATTCATAGTCCTTTTACTAGCAGTAGTACTCGTCGTTGAGAATTACTTAGTAGTGCTGGAGCTGTACCTTGATTCAGGCCACGGCCACTTCATTCCCAGTTCTAACCCTTTCCCAACCCTTGAGTCACGGGAATTCTTTCAATGTCTTCGTGCGACGTTAAACCAAAAGGACAAAAAACAGTCAGGTTATAAGTTTCACCAAGTGCTAGTACCTCATGGGAATTACTGCAAGTACCCAGTAATGTAAACTTATTTAAGGAATTATCTTCAACGGGGTAATTAGCTATTTCTACTCAAGTAAAATCTTTACATTTGAAATAATAAGGTATCTAATCCTGGTTTATAATTCAAATTTCAAAGCTTCATATATTATAATCAAACCTTATATAGATTCAAAATTCTACCTTAAAAATCTATCTTTAAACTTACAAAAAACCTACTAACTTCTATACTAGTTATGTTTACTGTAGCCCTACGTATAACCGCGGCGGCTGGCACGACTTTAGCCGGCCACATATCATATTCCAAATCCCCTTGATAAATAATATCAAATGCTAAAAATCACACTACACCTTTTAACCATCATATATGTTCACAAAAAGTCACTTGAAAAGTTTGTTCTCAAAACGGGTTCATTATACAGTGGAACCTTGGATTGCGAGCATAATTCGTTCCGGCAACATGCTCGTAATCCAAATCGCTCGTATATCAAGGCAAATTTTCCCATAAGAAACTATTGAAACTCGGATGATTCGTCCACAACACAAAAACATTTATTCGCATAAAATTTCTAAAACAAAATATAACGTTAAACAATTAAACAGCACTTTACCTTACAATAGAATCATTGTTAGTGTGAGAGAGACGAGAGATGACATGAGAAGAGTCACTGTGTAGCACGAATTTCACTAACGGAATCACTGCTATCGGTTGGCTCATTGGAAGTGTTTTCTTTTCGTGCAACTTTAACGAGGAACCTATCCAATGACTGTTGCTTTCGCCTCTTTTTGAGGATTTCACGAAAATGTGGCATTGCATTGTCATTGAACAGATTCATCCACTGTAATCATCTCTTTCTTCCGACCGAATTCCTTTTTAGCCTTCTTTTCGTTCACAGGGCCCATCGTTGCGGAACAGTTATATCACAGATGACAGAAACAAAACATGTACACTCGTACGGTGTTGACTATGCGAGCGAGGCACGCCAACTGAAGTCCAGCGCGGGAAATGATTACACACACTTTCCCAGGAAAGAGAGTGGCAGGGGGAGGGGAAAACAAAGGCACAGGGGAGGTGGAAACGTACGTACACGTGACGCTCGTATTGCGAAACCTCACTCGCTTATCAAGTTACAATTTATTTAAAATATTTGCTCGTCTTGCAAAACACTCGTAGACCAAGTTACTCGCAATCCGAGGTTCTACTGTATTACATTTGATTATTTATGGGATGTTAATATATAACTGGTTATTAATTAGTTGATCCACTATTTATTCTTATTTTATTCTTGCATAGTTGTTTACTTATAGTCTATATATACATATACTATTACTGTTTTAACTAGTGAATTGTATACTTGTATAATGGCTTTGATATTTTTGAATTTGTGTTTCTCATTAGAAATCCTAGGTTCTTATAGACCTTATTTACGGCGTTCTTTATGTATGTATTGAACGCAAGTTTACTATCAAATATTACTCATAAATCCTTCTTTTCTTCAACTCGTTTTAGGCTGATATAGTTCATTTCATAAAATATGGATTCGTGGTTGTCATTTTCTACTAAAAATTATTGATTCACATTTATTAACATTGAATTGAGAGGAATTGTGTTTTCGTCACTCAACCAGTGCTGTGAGGCCTTGCTGTAATTTTTCGTTATCCTGGTTTGAAGAAATCTGCCTGTAAATTTTCATGTCATCGGCAAATAACTGAAATTTAGAGTTCGTCAATACAGAACCATTATCATTAACAAACAGAATGAACAACAGTGCACCTAATTTCGCAAATAGCATCCTGACAAGAGGGCAGCGAATTTCAAATCTGGATGAAAATCCACAGCCTGTTTCCAGTCATTCGACCGGGTCAGGAATGGAATTAATGGAATCTAGCGGCGAGGATAGGGAATTGTGCTCGCTGACGAAGCCTGTCGCACTCCTCTGGGGCAATGATTAATGGATGACCAATGAAATGACATTGGAGAGTTTTGCTGGAATGAAAGATGAAAGGGACAATCGAAGTACCCGGAGAAAAACCTGTCCCGCCTCCGCTTTATCCAGCACAAATCTCACATGGAGTGACCGGGATTTGAACCATGGAACCCAGCGGTGAGAGGCCGGCGCGCTGCCCCCCGAGCCACGGAGGTTCTTCAGTTCTGAATACATTTCATTTTTATGGTGTTTCATTTAGAAATCAACTAAATCACGCTATAAGCAGAACTAGCAAAAGTACGTCCTTCTTTGTTGATGACATCTTTTGAAATGGATCTATACATGATTTATGGTGGCGACACCTTCAGCGCCAGCAGTGTCCTAGTATAATAGAGGCCTTAGTATGCAATATCCTTCGAGGAAGTAGTACAATTGAGAACTTCCATGTTTCGAATTTTGAAATAGAACGGTATAGAATAGTATAGTATCACCTGAAAGTGGGGAGAGAAGATAAGTTTATTTCAGTTCATTTGTTCGATATCTACATTAAATTATCCTTCTTACACCTGTTTGACTGTTACTACGTTAAATATTATACTTAGAGCCAATAATGCTTATAATCATAACACAAATTATACCCACTTTTTCTTTACTTTTCGCTTTATTTCTGTCCTAGATATAGTACAGTGCACATATTCTAGGACTATCATGTATTCTACCCGCACTTCTTTTAATTAGCGCTTTTTTCCTTCTTTCTTAATCTGTTTACCCTCCAGGGTTGGTCTTCCGTCGGACTCAGCGAGGGATCCCACCTCTATCGCCTCAAGGGCAGTGTCCTGGAGCTTCAGACTTTCGGTCGGGGGATACAGCTAGGGAGAATGACCAGTACCTCGCCCAGGCGGTCTCACCTGCTATGCTGAACAGGGGCCTTGACGGGGGGGATGAGAAGTTTGGAAGGGATAGACAAGGAAGAGGGAAGGAAGCGGCCGTGGCCTGAAGTTAGATACCATTCTGGCATTTGCCTGGAGGAGAAGTGGGAAACAACGGAAAACCACTTCCAGGATAGCTGAGGTGGGAATCGAACCGACCTCTACTCAGTTGACCTCCCGAGGCTGAATGGAGCCCGTTCCAGCACTCGTACCACTTTTTAAATTTCGTGACAGAGCTGGGAATCGAACCTGGGCCTCCGGGGGGTGGCAGGTAATCACACTAGGCGGACTAGTGCTTTATTACAATTCCTTTTGTAACACACTTTAAAAAAATGCTTTCTTCCCGGTGTAATACATTCTTTGTTTAATATTTTATCAATTATATAGCATTCTTTCTCTCTTTGAAGCCTTCGTTGCTCAGGCAGCAGCGCGCCGGCCTCTCACCGCTGGGTTCCATGGTTCAAATCCCGGTCACTCCATGTGAGATTTGTGCTGGACAAAGTGGAGGCGGGACAGGTTTTTCTCCGGGTACTCCGATTTTCCCTGTCATCTTCCATTCAAGCTACACTCTCCATTAACATTTCATTTCATCTGTCAGTCATTAATCATTGCCCCAGAGGAGTGCGACAGGCTTCGGCAGCCGGCAAATTTCCTATCCTCGCCGCTAGATGGGGCTTCATTCATTCCATTCATTCCGGTCACATGACTGGAAACAGGCTGTGGATTTTCATTTTTATTTTTCTCTTTTTTCTATTTTTATTTTAAATTCACTACCCAAATCCAAGTGCGTCAGTCCACCTACATACTCTCTGTAGATGCTCCTCTCGAATTTTTAAATACTGAAGTTGACGTGTAACACCACGTGTGCTGTACAAATGTAACGCCACGAACCTGCTACGTTGGCGTAGCAGGGTGAGAGGTGATACTCCCACGTGGCGCGTCCCAGGTGGCGTAAAGGGGGGTCCTAACCGGCTTGTCGGCGGACTTGAGGGAAATAAAATACCTCTCGCGAACCAAACACACACCCCGTGTGGGTGGGGGAGGCAGACGAATAATACACCCACGGTATCCCCTGCCTGTCGTGAGAGTCGACTAAAAGGGGCGACCAAGGGATGATTGGATTAGAACCATGAAACTACTTGTGATTAGTACCACCGCGCGGGGAACACCATGGGTCGTTATTACTTGCGCGTAGTACCACTATGTTAGGTACCAAATACAGTAGGTTTGTGATTAGTAGCAATCAGGAACACCGTGCGGTCAGGCTTTTACGGTACCTGTGATTAGTAGCACTATATGAGCGACACCAGGGTTCTGGCTTTCCTATGATTATTACCCACTATATAAGGAACACCGCGGGATAGTACGAGTCCCTGTGGTTAGTACACGCATGTAATGAAAACCATAGGTTTGCGTTGCCTGTAAATGGCGCCGCTATGTGTGAAACACCATAGGTCTGTATTACCTGTGCGAATTTCATTACCTGTGAGTAGTACCATAATGTGTGGAATACCGCGAGTCTACGATACTGTTGATTAGTACCGCACCATGTCAAATACCATGGTTCTACTTTCCAAGCGATAGGTACCATTATGAGAGTGCGATGACCTATATTTTGGACCCCTTTAGCTTGCAAGCATCATCTATTCAGTATTGAGCTATAGAAGCAGCCCCTTGGTCAGTATTACTATTGTTTTCCGTCCGTTTCTGAGACTGAGGCATTGCGGGTCGTCTCCACTGATTATTTTAACTTCATATCCATCCGTTCATTTTTCGTCCTCACGTTTTGAATTCTGGTCAGTGGAGAATTTTGTATTTTTATTTTGTCATTGCATTTCGTCTCATTTCGTACCATCAGGGGCCGATGACCTCGATGTTAGGCCCCTTAAAACAACAAGCATCATCAGCATCAAATGTAACGAACACTGACATTTTAAATTCACTACGATTTAATGTTTAATGTTTCAAATTCATTATCGTAAACAGCTTGCTCATAATAGAGCATACTGTTGTTTTGTCATCAGTCCATAAACTGTTTTGATGCAGCCCCTATTTTGTGCTAATCCTTTCATTTCTACGTAACAGCCTACATCTACTCTAATCTGTTTGTTATATTATACCTTGGTTTACCCTTACTGTTCTTATCACCTACACTTCCCTCAAAAGCTTACTGAACAAGTCTTAGATGTCTTAAGATGTGTCCTGTCATTCTATCTCTTCTTCTATTCCATTCTAGTCAGATAGACCTCCTCTCACCAATTCAATTCAGTATTTCTTCATTCGATCCACCCATCTCACTTTCAGTGAACTAGTTATTGTCCATGTTTCGCTACCATACAATGCCCTGCCCCACATCTTTGTAATTCCTATATCAATGTTCGAAGTGAGTACATTTCCTTTCTTAAGAAAGGCCTGCCTTGCTTGTCTGCATTTTATGTCCTCCTTACTTCTGCCATTGTTAATTTTTCTACTATTCAACTAACAATATTCATCTACTTCCTTTAAGACTTCATTTCTTAATCTAATATTTCCTGCATCACCTCGTTTACTTATTTAGTTTCAACTTGCACTTTTCTCCCATGACTCTGTCCATAATACGATCTTCTGCAGTCTCAGATACAAAAGCAATATCATCTGCAAATCTCAGGGTTTTGACTTCCTCTCCTTGGATTGTTATTCCCATTTCAAAAGAATCTAACTGTCTTGCGACAGAGAAACCTCGAAGAATGTGGATATTAGAACATGTAAGCAAGGCTTGTCACAGGAGGTAGATAAAGGTGAGGCTTAGGAATGCTCTTAGCTCGCTTGCTTGGTCTGCGAGCGTGCTCAATCACTTGGCGCGATAAGACTAGAGGAACGTGCTCTAGTTCTTCCTCGGAATACTGTCCGATCGTTTTTCTCACAGGTCTATACATAGATTTACTCGGCTGACATTTTTATTTATTCCTTTTCTGAGGTGACAAAGTCGTAGCGCACTGGCAGTGAAGTTGGCGATACAAGAATCAGTGTATATGACAGGCTATTAAGGGGACAGGGTAGTGTAAACGCCGGTCACCAATAAATACTTAATATCATCTAAACTGCTCTATCAATCTTTCTAAAATTGTTCAGTATTGTTAAAGTGACTTGTGGGTATGCATGGTTTGAATTTAGTAGGGATTGATTGATCCATTGAGCAGTGAAGGAAATTCACAAATTTTTGAAAACGAAAAAATTCACTGCTTTTTGGGTACCTTTTTCTTATGTTCTAGACGACACAGGGTCATGATTATTGGTTTATACAATGAAATACACATGATTAATACTCTGTAGCAGATTACTTGTGATTGCTTTTATGGTTGATTCTATAAAACAATTCTATTCCATCAAATTTTTTGAGCTACTTTTAAACAATATTTGGTTCCTATTTATTTATTATCTCAATAAACTAATAATGAAATCAAAACCATTCTGCTACACTATATGTGTTGGTATTTTCTCAGTGTGTGATAGACATTTTTTTGCCTGTACATTTTGTAGTGTCTGAGAAAATGGTACATAATTCAGCAAAAATGGCATTTTGAGAAAACTGAGGTTGATGTTGAACTTGCCCACGATTTTAAAACATTCCGGGCATTAATCATCTTCTTTCCCTTCATTGATTCTCTTTTCTCGCCTCTTCTTCTCGTTCTGCTTTTCTTAGTTGAATATAGAGCCTAGTGCTTTCACCGCTCGATTATTTATTGCATTAACTAGCTAAAATGCCTGTTCTTTTTACGGATTTTTGAGCAAATTAAATTGATCATTGATGCAAAATGAAATGTCGATTATATATATTACAATTAGCTTTACGTCACACCGGCACAGATAGGTCTTATGGCAACGATGGGATAGGAAAGGGCTAGAAGTGGGATGAAACGACCGTGGCCTTAATTAAGGTACAGCCGGGATGGTACCTAATTTAAGGACACGGCCGCTTCCTTCCCTCTTCCTTGCCTGTTCCTACCAATCCTCCTAATCCCTCCTGTTCAGCATAGCAGGTGAAGCCACCTGGGCGAGGTACTGGTCCTCCTATCCACGACGAAATGTCTCACGCTCCAGGACACTGCATTTGAGGAGGTGAAGGTGGTATCGCTCGGTGAGTTCCGGGAGAGAAAGCAATTCTAGATGGGAAACGGATGGTGAAATGAAATGTAATTAACTGTTGAACGACCGAGCAAGTTGACCACGTGGTTTGGGTCACGTAGATACTCGTATTATGTTGCATTCGGGAGGCAGTGAATTTGGCAGCCCTGAAGATTGCTTTCCGTGGTTTCCCATTTCACACCAGGCTTCCTTCCCACTCCTAGCCCTTTCCTGTCTCATCGTAGCCGTAAGACCTATCTGTGTAGGTAAGACGTAAACTGAAGTGTAGAAAAGAACCTTTCTAAACTGCGGGTTGGTATTTTAAGGTTCCAATAAATGGAAATTTCTCTCCTCAGCTGCTGGAGTTTCGTAGCTATAGGCTGAGAGCATTAACTAAATAATTACATTTAATTAATTAATTCTTTGATATTTAAGCACCTTCAAATATCACCGCTATGAGCGGGTATAGAAGCCACCAGGCTGGACTCAGAAGGTCATCGCTTCTGACCTCTCAGGAGCTGAACCTGATGTTCTTGAAATGCATCTATCGATATGGTACCACGAAAAAGAATCTCCAAAAATAGAAGAGCTTCACAAAAATTGAAACTCTAGAAAATGCTTTGTTCAGAATGTAGAGATCTTTGTTTATTTGTATGGCTCCGAACGCTCAGGACTACAGAGTTGATAACATGTAAATTAATGCATATCTAGCGCTCGTTCCATCTCTCGAATCGTCTGACTGTGGGTATTACACACGCCATAAGTCACTGAACCATGTTGTGAAATACAAATTCCCCCGCCTTCCGCTTGATGGATCACTCACAGTTCTCATTCTCAAGTTGAGATAAGATCTCCAGTAATAGAACAACTTGTCAACAATGAAGGCAATTTGTATGTAATCGGACCGTAAGAACAAGGAATTTTCTTTTTTTGGAAAACAAATCACACTACTTCCTGCTTACACCGTCTGACCTGGTTGGAGTGAAGAAAGGTAAGATGTCTTTATGTAAAGTAACCAACACAGAACAGCTGTGAACGGTCTTAACTGACATGGACGTGGAACTGCGTCATTTAAATACTCTCACGTAATACAAACGGGACTGAGTCAGCTGTCTTGGGAGTAAGAGGCCAATTACTAAGTCCCTGCTCCACTATGGTCATCATCATCATCATCATCATCAACAATCGGATACTGGATTCACCCGTTATCTACTCGCAGTAAAGTAGCCGACCTTAGATTCCTGTACAACGCTGTTCACGGTTTATTTAGTTCTCCTGAACCTGCATCCTTCATTAACCAACGTGTTTCAACTCGCGAAAGCAGGATTAATCCACAGCTTCGTATTCGTTGTCCAAAGAACTTTATTTAACCGCTCAAGGGGTGTTAACGAATGCGATACGGACCCGCCTGCCAAAATACAAATTCAGCCCCTCCTCAAATAAAAAGGAAAACCTATGAATAACTTGATATAAATTTAATTACAGTTTGTAGAAATAATGCAATATATTGTCAAGTTGTAAGAACAAGAGGAGTATTCGTTACTGTAAGATTATTAAAAATAACTAAAGGATCCGAGCTGCTCCGCGCAGTGTTGCCAGGTCTCTCGTAAATCCAGGTGTCCTCCAGATAATTTGCAACACGCCAGAAAACCCGTAAAAGCTAAGAAATCTCCCGAAATTTCTTCTAATCCAAATTTATTGAAAAGTGAATAACAATGATTAATGGTTCATATTATATTTGTGCCGAAAAACTCTTTCCTCGTCTCACTGCCTCACGTTTTATCGATAACATCACTCGTTAGGTACTTCCCCGCAATCATTTTAGGTTCGAATTACGTAATCTCCCTCCTCTTATTGAGCTCAATACTCATGCTTGACGGCATCATTCGAAGGGAAATCCCCGATCCGCACATAGAATACTAATGCCCTAGTGCACCAACCTCGGTAAAGAGAATACCGCTGTAAACTTCACAATTTTACCAGGGTAAAGTCGTATTTCTGTTGCACCAAGCTCGGTTTCGAGTTTACCGACATTTTACCGCGGTATAATGTTTACCGCGCGTGAGCGAGCGGTTAACTAAGAAAACCGCTGTAAAGTTGTATTTGTGCTCTGTGGTTAAAGATTCCAAGATGGAGCTTAACAACTATAGGTTATATGTCCAGTATCTTAATCAGTTTGAAAGAAATGAAGGGAGAATTATAGAAGAGAGACGCGATTTATTTGAAGAATTAAGCGATGTTTCGTTCCAGAGAAGATGTGAACAATTGGAATGCCCGACTGGGAGAAACTGTCCTATGTCGCCTAGAAATCGTCTTTTAATAGCGCTGCGGTTCTATGCAACTGGAACATTTCAAGGAGTGATCGGTGACATCTGTGATGTTGACAGAACAACTGTATGCCGCATAATACACAAGGTTTCTGATCTACTTGCGTCGTTATCGCCACAGTTCATTCAACTTCCACTTACGCAGCGAGAACAAAGAGAGGTTATGGAAGGGTTTCATACAATAGCTGGGTTCCTTGGTGTATTGCGTGCGCTGGACTGCACTCATGTGCGAATACAGTCTCCCGGAGGTGAAAATGGGGAGGTATTTAGAAATAGGAAAGGTTATTTCTCGCTAAAAGTGCAAACTGTGAGCGATTCGAACCTCACGATACGAGATATTGTAGCAAGATGGCGAGGGTCGACTCATGATAGCACAATATTTCACAATTCTCGGCTGAGAGCGCGTCTCGAGACGAGAGAAATAGCTAATGGCTATATTTTGGGTGATGGAGGTTACCCATGTAAATCCTTCCTCCTGTTCAGAATCCCACCTCCCCAGCAGAACAACGATATAACAGAGCCCATATTGCCACAAGGAATGTTGTCGAGAGACAATATTGTGTGTGGAAAAGGAGGTCCCCTTCCATGTCTTTAGGACTTCGATGTAACATTCAAAACATGTCGAACATTACTTTCCATTTTAAGGAGTCGAGGACTTGCTTGCGCTGTCACAAAATGTAAATACGAGGGACAAGTGACTGTCGAAACGATCACTGCCGGCTGGATAAACTAAAGACAAGTGACTATCGAAATGATCACTGCTTCCTGAATACTACTTCAAATTTCTTCCGAGGGGAATAATAGCGAGAAAATCAAGCGTCTAGAAACCGCGGTAACGAAACCGGGCGATAGTAATGGTGCACTGCTTTTACGACAATACCACGGTAAAAGTTTTACCACGGTTTCGTAAAGGCTGATAATTACCGAGCTTGGTGCACTCGGGCATAAGACTTCAAAATTGACACACAGTTTCTACACCGATGAATAACTACAGGAAGAAGAAGAAGAAGAAGAAGAAGAAGAAAGAATAATAATAATAATAATAATAATAAGAAGAAGAAGAAGAAGAAGCGTAGAGTGGCCAGAACACGGGTGAGTAAAACTCAATATTTTTCTCATACCAACTTTAAATGACTCTTGCATTCTTTAATTTAGTTATACGAGTATTATAATATTTCAGTGCTCGAAAAACTACTGACATTTTCATTAATATTCCAGAGAATTTTACGTACAATCTACCAATATTTTATCTGTGGACTTGGCAACGCTGGCTCTGCAACATTCGTTATAAATAGGTCAGGTAACTTGTCTTGAAGTCATTTGGTTTTCCCTACACTTTTCGATAGTTTTATGATCACTTAATAAGAAGCGCAGTTCGTAGTCAGAATTCTGACGTCATTATGCCGTCTGTTTGGTAAACATTTATCCATATATTCGCCTTCTTATCCTGCAGATCTTGACGTAAAGCTTGGTATTCTGTAGTACAAGGCAATGGTATTTTTACTTGCAGTTATTCTGTATAGAGCGGTTATCTTGTGAGCTCATAGACTAGTCTTGAAGGAGCTTTTTTTCAGACAGAGAACTTTTTATATACATGGCCTTCACTCTTTCCAGTGTAGCTAGGTTGTCCTTCAATAGGTGTTCCGAGATAATGCCTCAGGCATATGTCATGATGGGGTCTGTTTGTACGTAGACTTTTTCCTCTTAGCAAAATGTTATGTCATGATGGGATCTGTTTGTACGTAGACTTTTTCCTCTTGGCAAAATGTTATGTCATAATGGGATCTGTTTGTACGTAGACTTTTTCCTCTTAGCAAAATGTAAGTTATTAAGAACGCTCTACCATCTGTTGACTGTATTTGGAAGCTGGGAAAGGTTAGATAATCAAAGAGTATCTAGCAGGGAATAGTATTCTTCCGTAATCAGATGAAGTGTATACTCTCTGGCTTGACAGATAGTAATCAAACATGGCTGCATGCAATGACATTACTAAGGATAGAAATCACATATATCAGAATATTATTTTACCCGCCATTGGTCGAGCCTAACGGACGACATCCGTACATTCCTACGGTAGGATATTTCTTCAAGAATCGACACTAGAAAATAGAGGTTCCATACTTCAGTAATTGTCTCTGAATTCCTGGCCCTCCCTGTCACTCCTGGAAGGTGAATTACGATGTTCCTCCTTGGTCTGCGTCTGCACAGATTTGGTACGGGGATTATCCACTGTGTTGTATTGTCATGGTCTGTGTAATAAGGCGCAAAACCAACGACTATTCCTTTCTCTTCATATTCTTCAGCATATTGTTCATATTTTGGACAGTATGTCGAACCTCATATACCTTGGAGAATTATCAGAAGAGCTGTTACCGTTCTGAAACATATTCTCTTCAAGGTCCGGTTCCTCTTGAAGCCAATTGTCTATTTAATAATCATCATTCACAATGTAAAAAATAAACTACACATAAAATGGAAAAATAATTAGAACTGGGTAATTAATCATACGAATTTTAAGAATTTGGCAAGCTAAACGAAAATTACGAAAATCGAGAATCAAACATTATCAGTAGAAATGTATAACACGGATGGTCGAGGGTGAACACGTAGTAGTGTACAGTTCATTGGCACTGAAGTCACTAAAGATGATTCAGTTAGGTAGTGACTGATCCCTTTCACTCTATATATTCCAGCGAACAGCTACTGATAGTTACACGTCGCAGCAAAATTAAATTCGTGGTGAGTACCGCGCTCACCCCGCGACCAACGGCGGGTTAAAGTGTTAGTCGCTTAGCAACCTGCTAAGTACAGAATGTATTGCGGGTTAGGCTAAGCTTTCGCCTGCAATTATTGCAGGGATCATTTAATGATTTGATTTTATGATTACTCCACGTTGATTTAACTTCGAGACCTAACAATGTCTCATAATTGACCGGCAGGTAATTACGGAGAGGATAAAACAAAAATGAAGCAAGTCGATTAAGTAAAATGGATTATAAATGGTGTTTTTAATCTATATATTAAAAAAATTGATGAAAACTAAAGTCAGTCAGTGCGGCCATTCTATCCGGTCGATTTCCTTAATTTTTTTTAACTGAAAAGTATTCATGCACAGATTTGTCATCAGGCACTATAAATCACTTAACTTTCGCCTTCCTCAAATTATTTGATTTTTTCAATTGTATGTCTCTTTGAAGCTGTCATATATTTGGCTCTAATTAAGGTACGCAGTTCGTTTTGACCTAAGAACACTCAGTGGATCAAGCTCTTTCATTTCAGCTCTTAACTATTCAAATTGGTTGATTCTGAGGAAAGTTATGAGTGCACATTCAATTTGACGTCCCATTTCTTCAACATTTTTCTTCTCATTGAAGCAATTAAATCTTTCGTTCTAATTAAGGTACGCAGTTCGTTTTGGTCTTAAACACTCAGTGGATCAAGCGCTTTCTTTTGAGGTAATAACTACTTACATTGCTAGATTCTGAGAAAAGTTATGAGTTCATTTGTCTCCATGACGAAGATCTTTCAAGGACTTTTCAACAATTCAGCGCGTAGTGTTGTTCCAAAGAACGTTTAATTCAATTTCTTTGTGTAATGTATTTTCAAGTGTTTTCTTGACATAATATTACATTCTATTACCGCAGCAGATCATGTGCTTTATTTCATTAAGCCGGAACTTTGCAAATACATCCGTGAGGATAGTAACGAACAACACCATACATTGTACATTGCGGGCGGAGCCAGCGGTAAACTGCTAGTTAATTCTTTCAATATATAGATGTTTACTAGCTTTTATTTGGCTGCTTCCGTAATTTAATGACTACGCTGCTGAACTGCAAATTAGATGTTCGCACTTACCTTTAATTGGTTTCATTTTTCAGCAGCTACAGAACAATTATACGTAACGTATACTGAAGTCGCGGTTATGATAATTTATTCCATCAAAAATAAATCAAAAATCAAAAATTGTTTAAATAAAGTTTGAAAACTATCGAACTGCACAAATGATAAACCTAGTCTGTTATTAACTTCGTGCAGGGAGAGCTTGTTCGAAACTGAGTTGACTGACTGCTACTACACACACTTCTTATTGACATTATACGTTGTCTAATAAATAAAGCCGGATTTTTATGCAATAACAAGGTAGATTGCAAACTAATTTGGTTAGTAGGAAGTGTCGGCCACCCGCTCTTCCATAATGTAGCAAGAGTAACATAAAATATAGGGGTTCTGGTGGGCCGTACCCCTAATGTTTATGCAAACCCCATAGCATAATCGTTGTGAAGGTAGACTATACTTGCTACTCGCTTCAGTAAGTTTGCATTCTAAGCTATTAATGCATAAAAATCCGGGCTGTAGTTATTATAAATTAAGGTATGGACTTTAAAGTCACCTTTATAAATGTTTCATTTATTCATATTCTTAAAACATTTAAGAAAAAACTATGTGCGGTACCTCTACTATTGTAGATCCATAAGAAACAAGCTGTTAATGAACTGTAAAAAAAATCAGAGTTCTGCCTTAAGTAGTTTCTGAGGTAATGGGGGGAATGTCGCAAAAAACGTATCTTTTCAGAAAGTGTACCAAAACTTGGATGGTACCATGTTTCTTACCACGTAAATACCAGATAGAAAGTAATACCATAGCAACCGATGTTGCCTACTTATGAAGCAGGATGTTTACTATATATCAACAAAAATTTCCGACTTCTAGAGCAAGTAATTTCCGAGATATCTTGTCTTTACTCGAGAAATCCCGAGAAATGGCTTGTGCGGGAATATACATGTACTTTCTTAAAATTTATAAATAACTGCACTCTCTATAATCATTGAAACATACATAAAATTAAAGAGGAAACTCCACATATTAATTTTCCATAAAAACAAAAATAGATTTTTTTTACCATTACCACCTTTTATACTCCCTTTGAAGGCCCGGAGCCGCACTATCGTTACGCGCCTGATCCGCTGCAGGAAACAGAGGCTGGTGTGTGGACTGCAGAGTAAAGATCTAGAAGAGAGATTGGTAAAGAACTGCTTTGGAGTGTCGTAATGTATGAAAAAAAAACATAGACACTTAGGAAAGAATGATAAAAGACTTTGAAAAGTCGATTTGGAGAAAAGGTGGAAGGGTTGAGTTGGAATAACAGAATGATCAATAAAGAGTGCGGGGAGAAGAAAGAGAAATGCTTCGAAAGACCTAAAGATGAAGTATATGAAGATTTTATTTATATATTTATTTGGTTGCTGGAAGCGTCCGTAAACAACAAAACTTGGAGATCTATGAAGAAGTAGGATGTCTTCCTACAAATGGATCTACAAGATGAGCTCATATTGTTGTCATCGACCGGGCGAAAGGTGATTGATCCGACGGTAAGATTCGAGGAAAAATAACAGCAGCCTCGATTAGTGTGTGAGGAGAAAAAGGTCAAATGTGAGGCATGCGTTGAGGATCTCGGAGAAAAGTATGAGATTACAAAATGGGAAGTCATTGACGTTATAATTGGGGCTAGAGGGACAATTCCTAAGGGGAAACTGAACTTCTTAAGAACAAACAAAATCCCGGACACCATTATCCAGACCATAGCGGATTCTCTGTTGAAAAGTTCACTGGTGATCCTTAGGCACTATTTGTACTGCCTGATCTGAAATACCATGCATAGGTGTTTCTTTTTCAAATAAAATCTGAAAGAGACAATCTGCCTTATGGTGGCAGTTTTAATCTTGAGTTATGACTCAAGCCCCGCTTAATCCAAACATCATATATACCGAGCTCGATAGCTGCAGTCGCTTAAGTGCGGCCAGTATCCAGTAATCGGGAGATAGTGGGTTCGAGCCCCACTGTCGGCAGCCCTGAAGATGGTTTTCCGTGGTTTCCCATTTTCACACCAGGCAAATGCCGGGGCTGTACCTTAATTAAGGCCACGGCTGCTTCCTTCCACTTCCTAGGCCTTTCCTATCCCATCGTCGCCAAAGACCTATCTGTGTCGGTGCGACGTAAAACGAATAGCAAAAAACAAAAGCAAAACATCATATAAAATAAATATTGTTCTTATGAACTGATTAGGAGGCAGATCTTTTGAGTCCCTAATAGGGGCGGCTATCAGGTGGATTATCTCTCTTAATTAATTAATTAATTAATTTACTGATTTATTTATCGTATGGCTTTTCGTGCCGGGAGTGTCCAAGGACATATTTGGCTCGACTGGTGCAGGTCTTTCTTTCTATTTGACATCCATGAGTGACCTGCGCGTATGGATGTGAAATGAGGATGATAATGAGGTAGAGAGAAGGTGAAATCTGGTGTCGGCACGTAGCCTACTCCTGTCGAATAACACGAAGTGGCGTGTTCAAGGCTTCATGATCCACCATCAACAGCGTCTTATTCCCTCACTCCGTATGAACACAGTGTCCGACCATATAGACTTCACGCCTTAACGATCATGACTATCAGGCAGGCACTATATGAGGTGCCTGACGACATGTGAAATTGAAGGAACGATGCATTGACAAACAGAGTGAGGTAGGAAGAGGTTTCAGCTGGTACACGACAATAAAGTGAGAAGAAGATACGACGTGCTGAAGACAGAGAATCATGGTGACACAGACCATGAGAAAAACGATCGATGATAATTTTAAAAAAATTGTATTTATTTGGGAAATAAACACAGCGAGATGGCGGGGTACACAGATCCTAGCGAAATAGATATTTACAATGAAGTAGAACAATGCAAACTGAAAAATAAAGAATTGAAAGAGCTACGAGGATTTAATCAACTAATGATAAAAGCAGAGGAAGAAAATTAAAACCTAACACCATAACTGCATGTGAAAAAAATTAACAATAAAAATAATGGAAAAATAGGAAAGAACAGGGAAGATTGAAGATTCAGTAAAACGAAGAGAAGAAATGATATCTAGGCACGGAATACAGATCAGCATTCCAAGGATACTTAGTCTACAAGAAAAGTAGAGCCAGGATGCATGGCTCAGACGGTTGAGGCGCTGGCCTTCTGATCCCAACTTGGCAGGTTCGATCCTGGCTCAGTCCGGTGTTATTTGAAGGTGCTCAAATACGCCAGTCTTGTGTCGGTGGATTTAGTGACACGTAAAAGTACTCCCGCGGGACTAAATTGCTGTACCTCGGTGTCTCCGAAAACCGTAAAAGAAATTAGTGGCATGTAAAGCGAATTATATTATTATTACTAGCTGTAGTACCCGGCGTTGTCCGGGTAGCTTTTGAATGTTTACCTTTAGTATTTGTATTACCAGTTAGTTAAGTGTGAAGTGGATGCTTATTGATTTCTTTTTGAGATATTAATTTTACGACCTATTATGTAGTTTTAGAGCTATTTAGATGTATCTGATTTCAAGTTTTAGATTATTTAATTTTCGTGTAAAACCTCGTCCTTGTGGAAGCTAGAATTGACGGGGAAGTATTTGATTCTTTCCAAAAGGAAAAAAAAGGAATAATTATATGTATTTATCCGTCACACTATACATAATGATGTACACAATTTCGGCAGTCATTGAGACCGTCACAATCAGCCTAATGACCCCAAAAGCTGTGTATTCAACACTAATCTCGGTCATTTTATACTATATACTTTTAAGCCCTACTCAGATCCTGTCGAGACTGAACGTGGACTTAAACGGTATCAAGAACGTCACAGTTCATATAAGAGACACATGAACAATGGGTTTCGACATTCATATCGGTTATTTTCCATCATTTTTGCACGTCAGCCGCTCTCATTTCCCACCCCACGGCGGAGGCTATGATTCTTCATCTCCATAGTATTTTTTCTAAGATGGTAAGTCATATGTGTACCAAGTTTCGTTGAGAGCAATTCTGGAACATACCCCACATACAGCACATCCATAATATCCCTTTTATTTACATTCATTTTCACCCCCTCTCAAGTGATTGCGGCTGAAGTATGACAACTATCCAGAGTGTCACAGATCAACTCTGTGACCTCGTAAAGAAGTATTCGACATTAATATCAGTAAAACGTTTATTTTTATAGTTCTACATTTCCCGTAGGTGTGCTAGAGGTGTTTTACCCCAACACTATTTTTTTCAGATAGCAAGTTCTGCGTGTACCAATTTTATATGAGGGCTAGGCTTAATGAAAATACATCCGTATTTTTGGTCATTTTGAACATTTTCCTTTCTATCCCTTCTAATATCCATGCCGATAGGGGCTGAACAAAGACAACCGGATTGTGATTATTCATCTCAGCGACCTCGAGAAGTATGGCTGTGCCTTAATTAAGGCCACGGCCACTTCCTTCCAATTCCTAAGCCTTTACTATCCCTTCGTCGCCGTAAGACATATCTGTGTCGGTACGACGTAAAGCAAATTAGCAAAAAAATAAAATAAAAAAATAAAATACAAATGTATGGATTCGACACAATTTTTATTATTTGTATATATCTTTCCCCCATCGTTCCTCCACCCCGAAGGAGGCTAAAATTAGACATTAAAAATTTCCGGCGTGTCACTATTCATCTCAGCGAAAGCGAAAAGTATGGATTCAACACTACTTTTGATGATTTTTTATCTCACCCCCTCGCCCCCTACCCGTAAGTGTAGGTGGGGTGTCTAACTCCCACGTGGTTTGTCTCATGATAATAAAAATTCGGAGTGCTGCTATTCATCTCAGTGACCCGGAAAAGGATGGATTCTACACTATTTGTCATTACTTTGATATATCACTCCCCCCTCGACCCCACCCAAAAGGCGGCTGAATTTGGACCTTGGAAAAATTTCGGAGTATCACTATTCATCTCATCGAATCCGAAAACGATGGATTCGACACTATTTACTATATTCCTGTATGTGAACCCCTCGCTCCCCGCTCCGATGGGTACATGGGGTGTCTTACCCCCACGCGGTTTGTCAAAAGAAATCCGGAGTGTCACTATTAATTTCAGCTACCCCGAAAAGGATGGATTCGGCACTATTTCCTATTACATTGATGTATCCGTTCTCCCCTCGCCCCCACCCAAAAGGGGGTTCTATTTGGACTTGAAAAAATTCCGGAGAATCACTATTCATCTCAGCGAATCCAAAAACGATGGATTCGACACTATTTTCGTATATTTTTAAATGTGGCCCCCTCGCCCCCCATCGCTATGGGTACATGGGGTGTCTTACCACACGCCGTGTCACTATTAATCTCAGCGAGCCCGAAAAGTATTGAATCCCACCCAACTCGCCCCTCGCCCCTAACGGTTCCTGGGGTGCCTTACACCACCGCGGTTTTCTCTTGATACTAAAAATCAGGAGTGCCAATATTCACCTTGGCGACCCCGAAAACTATATATTCGACACTATTTTCGATTAATTTTATATGACACTCCCCCACCCCCACCCCAAAGGGGGTCGACCTTGGTATTTAAAAGTATTCAGATTGTCACTATTCATCTCAGCGACCACGAAAATTATGGATTCCACACTATTTTCGAATATTTTATATATCACCCCCTCGTCCCCCCCAAATGGTACCCCCACGCGGTTTGTCAAAAGAAATCCGGAGTGTCAATATTTATCTCAGCGACCCCGAAAAGGATGGATTCGACACCATTTCCTATTACCTTCATGTATCACTTCCCCCTCGCCACCCACCCCAAAGGGGGCAGAACATGGACATTAAAAAATTCCGGAATGTCACCATTCATCTCAGCGACCATAAAAGTATGAATCCGACACTTCTTTCGAATATTTTAATGTCACCCCCCTTTTGCCCCCCACGCCCCTATGGATACATGGGGTGTCTTACACCACGCAGTTTATCAAAAGAAATCCGGAATGACACTATTCATCTCAGCGACCCCGAAAAGGATGGATTCGACACTATTTCCTATTACTTTGATATATCATTCCCCCCTTTCCCCCACCCAGAAGGGGGCTAAATTTGGACTTGACAAAATTCGGGAGTATCACTATTCATCTCGGTGAATCCAAAAATGATGGAGTTGACACTATTTTTGTATATTTTTATATGTGACCCACCTCGCCCCCCCGCCCCCAAGCATACTTAACTATTAGAAATGTGCAATCTGGAGGCACGGTTGCGATAGATACAAATAAGCTTAGAGAGTCCCTTGATTTGCTCATTTCCATCCCCACTTTGGGAGAGAAAGAAATTGACGACTCTCTTTCCACGATCACTGACAATACTACTAAGCTAGCTGAGGCTAAAATTAGACATTAAAAATTTCCGGCGTGTCACTATTCATCTCAGCGAAAGCGAAAAGTATGGATTCAACACTACTTTGATGATTTTTTATCTCACCCCCTCGCCGTAAGACATATCTGTGTCGGTACGACGTAAAGCAAATTAGCAAAAAATAAAAAAAAAATAAATAAAATACAAATGTATGGATTCGACACAATTTTTATTATTTGTATATATCTTTCCCCCATCGTTCCTCCACCCTGAAGGATTTCTTTTGACAAACCGCGTGGGGTAGGACACCCCATGTACCCATATGTGCGTGGGGGGCGAGGGGGTGACAATAGTGTCGTAAGTGTAGGTGGGGTGTCTAACTCCCACGTGGTTTGTCTCATGATAATAAAAATTCGGAGTGCCGCTATTCATCTCAGTGACCCGGAAAAGGATGGATTCTACACTATTTGTCATTACTTTGATATATCACTACCCCCTCGCCCCCCACCCAAAAGGCGGCTGAATTTGGACTTGGAAAAATTTCGGAGTATCACTATTCATCTCATCGAATCCGAAAACGATGGATTCGACACTATTTACTATATTCCTGTATGTGAACCCCTCGCTCCCCGCTCCGATGGGTACATGGGGTGTCTTACCCCCACGCGGTTTGTCAAAAGAAATCCGGAGTGTCACTATTAATTTCAGCTACCCCGAAAAGGATGGATTCGGCACTATTTCCTATTACATTGATGTATCCGTTCTCCCCTCGCCCCCACCCAAAAGGGGGTTCTATTTGGACTTGAAAAAATTCCGGAGAATCACTATTCATCTCAGCGAATCCAAAAACGATGGATTCGACACTATTTTCGTATATTTTTATATGTGGCCCCCTCGCCCCCCATCGCTATGGGTACATGGGGTGTCTTGCCCCACGCCGTGTGTCAAAACAATTCCGGAGTGTCACTATTAATCCCAGCGAGCCCGAAAAGTATTGAATCACACCCAACTCGCCCCTCGCCCCTAACGGTTCCTGGGTTGCCTTACACCACCGCGGTTTTCTCTTGATACTAAAAATCAGGAGTGCCAATATTCACCTTGGCGACCCCGAAAACTATATATTCGACACTATTTTCGATTATTTTTATATGACACTCCCCCACCCCCACCCCAAAGGGGGTCGAACTTGGTATTTAAAAGTATTCAGATTGTCACTATTCATCTCAGCGACCACGAAAAGTATGGATTCCACACTATTTTCGAATATTTTATATATCACCCCCTCGTCCCCCCCCAAATGGTACCCCAACGCGGTTTGTCAAAAGAAATCCGGAGTGTCAATATTTATCTCAGCGACCCCGAAAAGGATGGATTCGACACCATTTCCTATTACCTTCATGTATCACTTCCCCCTCGCCACCCACCCCAAAGGGGGCAGAACATGGACATTAAAAAATTCCGGAATGTCACCATTCATCTCAGCGACCATAAAAGTATGAATCCGACACTTCTTTCGAATATTTTAATGTCACCCCCCTTTTGCCCCCCACGCCCCTATGGATACATGGGGTGTCTTACACCACGCAGTTTATCAAAAGAAATCCGGAATGACACTATTCATCTCAGCGACCCCGAAAAGGATGGATTCGACACTATTTCCTATTACTTTGAGATATCACTCCCCCCCTTTCCCCCACCCAGAAGGGGGCTAAATTTGGACTTGAAAAAATTCGGGAGTATCACTATTCATCTCGGTGAATCCAAAAATGATGGAGTTGACACTATTTTTGTATATTTTTATATGTGACCCACCTCGCCCCCCCGCCCCCAAGCGTACTAGTGGTGTCTTACCCCCACGCGGTTTGGACTTAAAAATTTTCCGGAGTGTCAGTATTCATCTCAGCGGCCACGAAAAGTATGGATTCGACACTATTGTCGAATATTTTATGTCACCCCCTCGCCCCCCACGCACATATGGGTAAATGGGGGGTCCTACCCCATGCGGTTTGTCAAAAGAAATCCGGAGTGTCACTTTTAATCTCAGCGACCCCGAAATAGATGGATTCGACACTATTTTCGGTTATTTTGATATCTCACTCCCCTTCGACCCCCTCACTCCAAAGGGGGCTGATTTTGGGCTTTAAAAATTCCGGAGTGTCAGTATTCATCTCAGCGACCCCGAAAACGATGGATTCGACACTATTTTCGTATATTTTTACATGTGTCCCCACTCGCCACCTCGCCCCCGCCCCTGTAGGTACACGGGGTGTCTTACCCCCACGCGGTTTGTCAAACGAAATCCAGAGAGTCACTATTCATTTCAGCGACCAAAAAAGGTTGGATTCGACACTATTTCCTATTACTTTGATGTATCATTCCCCCCTCGCCCCCAACCAAAAGGGTTCTGAATTTGGACTTGGACTTATTTTGGAGTATCACTATTCATCTCAGCGAATCCGAAAGCGAAGGATTCGACACTATTTTCGTATATTTTTATATGTGACCCCCTCGCCCCCCCGCCCTTAAGGGTACATGGGGTGTCTTACCCCACGCGGTTTGGACTTAAAAATATTCCGGAGTGTTAGTATTCATCGCAGCGACCACGAAAAGTATGGATTCGACACTATTGTCGAATATTTTATGTCACCCCCTCGCCCCTCACGCTCCTATGGGTACGTGGTGTGTCCTACCCCACGCGGTTTGTCAAAGAAATCCAGAGTGTTACTGTTCATCTCAGCGACCCCGAAAAGGATGGATTCGACACTATTTTCGATTATTTTGATATCTCACTCCCCTTCGCCCCCCACCACCTCTATGGGTCCGTGGAGTGTCTTACCCCACGCGGTTTGTTAAAATAAATCCGGAGTGTCACTATTCATCTCAGCGACCCCGAAAAGTATGCATTCGACACCATTTTCTAATATTTTCAAAGGTGACACCCTCGCCCCCCGCTCCCAAGGGTACTTGGGGTGTCTTACCCCCACGCGGTTTGTCTCCTGATACTAAGTCGTAAGTGTAACAAGTTTGGTGTAAATCGCTCCAGTGGTTTAGGAGGAGATGTAATACATACATACATACATACATACATACAAACATACAATGACATTTATATATATAATATAGATTATTGTCCGACTCGTTGGCTGAACGGTCAGCGCACTGCCCTTCGGTTCAGAGGGTCCCGGGTTCGATTCCCGGCTGGTTCGGGTATTTTAACCTTAATTGGTTAATTCCAATGGCACGGGGGCTGGGTGTATGTGTTGTCTTCATCATCATTTCATCCTCATCACGACGCGCAGGTCGCCTACGGGTGTCAAGTCAAAAGACCTGCACCTGGGGAGCCGAACCCGTCCTGGGATATCCCGGCACTAAAAGCCATACGACATTTCATTTCATTTCATATAGATTATTATTATTATTATTATTATTATTATTATTATTATTATTATTATTATTATTATTACTGTTAAGAAAAGTAGATGGTACAATCTTTATGGCTTAGGCAGGATCACAAAGACTTACAAGAATTGGGGATCGAGGAGGGAGATATACAGGAAAGAACAACCTTTAGGAAGAAATTTGTGGAAATGAGGGATGACCTGAAACAGCATGTCCTAGAGCGCGTAGATCCTGGATAATTCCCCCATTATCCTTATAATTGATAGAACGCGGAGTTCTAGGTAATAGTAGGTTAGAATGCAAACTTTCTAAAGCGGGTAACAAGTGTACTCTAGCAGCACTACGGTTATATTGTGAGTTTTGCATAAATATTAGGGGTTCGGCCTATCACAAGGCCTAGATGTTATGTTACTCTTGTTACATTATGGAAGAGCGGGCAAGTCTGCACACCGGTTATGCTATGAGTTTTGCATAAGTATTAAGGGTTCGGACTATTAGAACCCCTGGAATTTATGTTACTCTTGCTGCATTATGGAAGAGCGGACTAGTCTGCACAAAGGTTATCCTATGAGTTTTGCATAAATATTAGTGGTTCGGCCTATCAGAACCTCTAGAATTTATATTAATCTGGATGCATTATGGAAGCGTGGACTAGTCTGCACACCGGTTATGCTATGACTTTTGCATTAATATTAAGGGTTCGGCCTATCAGAACCTCTAGAATTTATGTTACTCTGGCTACATTATAGAAGAGTGGACTCGTCTGCACAACGGTTATGCTATGAGTTTTGCATAAATATTAAGGGTTCGGCCTATCAGATCCTCTAGAATTTATGTTACTCTTGCTACATTATCAAAGAGCGGACTAGTCTACACAACGGTTATGCTATGACTTCTGCATAAATATTAAGGGTTCGGCCTATCAGAACCTCTAGAATTTCTGTTACTCTGGCTACATTATGGAAGCGCGAACTAGTCGGCACAACGGTTGTGCTGTGAGTTTTGCTTAAATATTAGGGGTTCGGATTATCCGAAACCCTGCAATTAATGTTACTCTTGCTACATTATGGAAGAGCGGTTTGCACGACTCTTCCTACCAATCAAATTAGTTTACATTCTGAGCTCTCACTGCCTTAAAATTCCGGGTCTGCTCATTATAATTTGGAGCATTGGTTGTCGTGACCATCAGTGTCGATTTTAAACCCATCAGAAATTGACATGATTAATAAGCTTTTGAGCTTATCTCGTGTCAAAAAAGCAAGGTGAAATTCTTTGCGTTTCGCAAAGAAATTTGCTCCGCGTCTTCAGGAGAAAATATTGTCTGTTCACGAGGAAGAATTTCACCTGTTTTCCTGACACGACAAAATCCCGAAAGCTCCTTATCATACCTGCAATATACAGTAGTGAAAGCGTCAATCTACATGCTATCAGGGATAGCTTGATGGTGATGATGATGCTTGTTGTTTAAAAGGACTTAAGATCGAAGGTCATCGGTCCCGGGGAGAGCTTGTAAATCCTCTAGCTTATTTCGGTTTGGCGTTAAATATGTTTGCCATACTCTTTCTGCAAAGCAAGGCATGATTCCTAGCTTGAGAAGCTTCAAGTATGTTTCACTTGGTGTTAAAGCTCCTTACCTGATGCTTAAAACGTCTTGTGTGGCCTTGAATTTAATTTACCCCAGTCTGGAGCATATGTGTGTTATTTTTCATGCATTATCTCCAAGGTATGTAAAGCCAAGTGTAATTGACCTGAATACTGCTCTCTTTCTTACACCTTCATTTGTTATTAACATCTCCTTATCTATGTCTGGTGTGTAAGAACCTTTTGTAAGAGAGTTTGGATTTCTCCCATTTAGTAGTATTCAGCCTCTGCCGGTCTAATTAAGGATAATTTTGTCATTTGTACTTTTCGAATTAAAAAAATCTATTCATTTTACATGCTATAGTATTCACGGCATGGAGAGCTGCATCAAACCAGTCTATGGACTGATGACTCAAACAACAACAACAAAGTATTCACGAGAATATTCTAACTGTATAATTAAGTGGTAGTGTTGTTTGAGTTCTGAGAATACTCTAAAATGTAGGTCTGTCTTTATGTTCCTGCCTTGTACCCTGATTCTTTTCCTAATGAGTGGACAGTATAACAAGGATGTAACACTGTTGATATATAAATTGGAACATTAGAAGGAGTCTCTCTAGCATCTACGACACGCAGTGGTGGCTCGTGAAAGTAGGTCACGCTATGGTTTAAATACAGACACGGATAATAATAGATAAACTCTCGATTATCCGACCAAATTCGCACGGATAACTGGAAACACTGACAATACGATTTTGTGCATCCTTCTTCAAATTTATCCGCAGCAAATGTATCTCCATATAGGCGTTTACCTTGCACAGAAATTTTCCGTTAAACCTTGTACACCAAACTGAAAAAAAGAACCTTACAATCCTAAGGCCGCATGAAATATTTTTGCTTTTACAGCGCACATAGCATCTGATATTTGTACCCCCTTCCGTTCTCTTCTGATGAAACTATTGTAACAGTGCTGCATTCCAGTTATTGTAAGTCAGCTTCTTGATACATTTTCGCTTTAAAGGGCCTGCTTCACTAGAGAATCCTAAGAGTTTCTCTTAGGTATTTTTAAGGTCCCTGTCTGAACACTAATTCCATAATCATTCGCTAATTTCTTTACTGGTTCTTCTTTGTATAACTTTTCAATCAATTCAAGATTTTATTTTAAGGTTAAAAGCACTTCCTTTCGCTTTGTAGCCATGACTGGTATCACAGAACACCAACAAAAGACAGCTGTATAATACTGTGTTTAGTGTTTGGTCAGGAGCGCGCTCGAATATCACAGGTATTCAAAATACCGTGAACAAAATAAAGGAAATAAAATCAAAATAATACTACAATAAACCTAGGAGGTGCACGGATAACCCATACAACGGATAATTCGCATATGGATAATCGTAACTTTGCTGTAAATCTAAAACACACTCACATATTTACACATCCAGGTACATACATTAGAAGACAATCTGTCAAAACACACCAAGGCTTACCTTATCACTAAACCCCGGAAGTTCAGGCATTTATTTTGGCTAAAATAGGCAAGCAAATACTCAATTCACATTTAGGACACAGGTAGTAAAAGAATTAAAGTAGGTATTTATAATGACAAAAAAGTGCACTAAAATAATATAGGTGTTTTTTTTGTAAGTGAATTAATGCACATCTGCATCCCATTTTAGTACTAAATCTTACGTTCCCCTATAGGTGGGGATGATAGAATAACATCAGCGGTATCCCCTGCCAGTCGTCAGAGGCGACTAAAAGTGGGAACAGTGGTTCTCAACTTGGGAGTGTGTGTTAGGGACTACGGTTCCGCTAGCGTCGCTTTCATTTATTTGTGTCAGATTCCTCTCTCTTATCTTTCATACCCAAACTCACTTTGTCAACCCTTATTCTTTACCAACCCGACAGTATTAGGTTTTAGGACCTTACGGAGTTTATTTTCACACCGTTCGTGGCCCTTCCTTTCTTTTGTCGATATCTATATTTTTTCAAAGTGTCAGAGTTCTTCCATTTTTCTTCTGCTTAGTGTTAATAGAAGATGGTTACCAAGTTGTTCTTGAGGTGCTCAAATACGTCAGCCTTGTGTCGATACGTTTACTGGCACGTAAAAGAACTCCTGCGGGACTAAGTTCTGGCACCTCGGCGTCTCCAGTAACCGTAACAGTCGTTAGTGGGACGTAAAGCAAAATAGAATGATTATTATTATTATTATTATTATTATTATTAAAACAATAATCACCACCACTACCACTTAATTGTACGTAGCAGGAACGGGACCTGGCAACCCTCTCGACCATTTGGCTCGTGGAGTGAGTTTTCAGTAGAGATTTTTGTAATATTAAAATTAATGAATTTTTTATCTATTAAGTTGAAATGAATTTGTCTTCTTTATTATTAACATAGTAGGTACATTGGAATCATATTTTCTTTTCTTTCCATTGTTTAATTTTAATATTAAAAAACAGCAGAAAATATCCGCAAAAACTCAAAAGAGGCAGAAAAGGCACAAAACTATCAAATAGGCACCGGAAGCTAAAATAGGCAAAGAGGACAAAATAAAATCTGGTCCTACTGTTCCGAAACGTTCGGAAATATGTTTGTGTCTATCTGACACTTCGATATATGAACACCCAAATAAATATGGCATTTTGCCTAACTTCCGGGTTCTACTTGTCACTAATATATTTGTATCAGATCCAGCCCTCTTTCTTTAGTTGTTTACAAATTTTTCCATCATAACCAGCGGATTTTGACATAAGTAGGAATTTAACGATACAAAATGTGTGATGGAATATTACCTAGTCATCGTGCAGGCTGTAATGTGAAGTATTGATGGATTGTCATGACTCAGAGACACATTTATGGCCATTTTATTTTTTCAAAGGGATATCTGACACAATTGTTTATTTTTCAGTTGCCACAGAACTTCTGAGGAACGTCTTTATGCTACTAAATATAGAGGAACACCTCTCTCTTTCCATAGTAGTCATTAGTATGGTTGTAGAATAAATTTATCAATAGCACACTCAGTAATACAAGTCAATGAACCTGGTAGCTTTCTTTTTCCAAAGAGTTGTCTGCTACCCTTCTTGGTCACAGTTTGCGTGTGACCCAGGCTCTCTCCTTACAGCAGGCCTCTTCTAGAAGACACATGGCTTTCGACAACGTTTGTAGTCCATGCATTTTGAATGCCTGCTCTACAGTCACATGGGGGCTGTGACCGGGTGTTGATATATAGGACGTTATGCTCTATCCAGAAGTCAGATTTTGCAGTTTAGAAATACTTGTTACCTTCTCTATGAGTTTGAAACGTGTGTCCTGCGTATAATGTATTGAGAAGTAAAAAAAAAAAAAATTGATGTTTATTGGGAGGACACGTGATCCTGTGATCTTTTCGGTCTGCCACTACTGATTAGAGACCATTCCAAGTGACCAGCTAGTGATAAGAAGTAGCCCCGAAGGAGAGAGTGGGAAAGGGACGGAGGGGAGTGAGCTGTATGGATGGCACATTTTGTGAGTCATGTTGTGTGCATATTGAGTATTCTACGTGAAGGCTGGTTGGATCCTCAACAGCTCCACCATCACCTATCATAGATAGTCTGGATATCACTGAAGAGGCATACTAGGGAAACGAAGAATAAGGTAGTTTCCGGTTGCTTTCCTCAGCCAATTAAACATTTGTCATTGCATATCAGTAGGGGAAGGATTTTTGGGCGCGAATAAGTTAGAATACAAAGGCATTTAACCAAGGCGCAAGTGTCTTCTACCGGCACAATGGTTCTGCAGTGAGATTTGCATGAATAGTAGCGATCTGAACTATCAGAACTCCTAAGTGTCTCCTACCCGCATAACGGTCCTGCAGTGAGAATTGCGGAACTATCAGCGATCGAACTATCAGAACCCCTAAAGTGTCTTCTACCCGCATAACGGTTTTGCAGTGAGATTTGCATAAATATTAGCGATCTGAACCATGAGAATCCATAAAGTGTTTTCTACCCGCAGAACGGTTCTGCAGTGAGATTTGCATAAATATTAGCGATCTGAATTATCAGAACGCCTAAAGTGTCTTCTACCTTACAGTTCTGCAGTGAGATTTGCATAAATATTAGCGATCTGAACTATCAGAACCCCTAAGGCGTCTTCTACCCACATAACGGTTTTGCGGTGAGATTTGCATAAATATTAGCGAACTGAACTACAGTATGAGATTCCCTACAGTGCCTTCTACCCGCAGAACGGTTCTGCAGTGAGATTTGCATAAATATTAGCGATCTGAATTATCAGAACCCCTAAAATATCTTCTACCCTACAGTTCTGCAGTGAGATTCGGATAAATATTAGCGATCTGAACTATCAGAATCCCTAAGGTGTCTTCTACCCACATAACGGTTCTGCAGTGAGATTTGCGTAACTATCAGCGATCTGAACTATCAGAACCCCTCAAGTGTCTTCTACCCTACGGTTCTGCAGTGAGATTTGCATAAATATTAGCGATCTGAACTATGAGAATCTCTAAAGTGTCTTCTACCCGCAGAGCGGTTCTGCAGTGAGATTTGCGTAACTATCAGCGATCTGAACTATCAGAACCCCTAAAGTGTCTTCTACCCGCATAACGGTTTTGCAGTGAGATTTGCATAAATATTAGCGATCTGAACTATGAGAATCTCAAGTCTCTTCTACCCGCAGAGCGGTTCTGCAGTGAGATTTGCATAAATATTAGCGATCTGAATTGGATGCCGTTATGCATCACTAGACCAAGCGCCAAAAGTTGGTTGCGAGATAATCGCGTTTAAATTTGGTTCTATGTGTAAATTCGAGCGAACATAATTTTACTAAATATGGTATTACTGGTGTTGTAGGATAATAGATTGTACCTTCTCACAAAATTTCAACATTTTTATACTCGCACTACATAGATTTTCTTGAAGAAATGGCGCTTAGTCTACTGATGCAATTTAAGGTTTTTCTCAAGTGCGAATAATGTATCACGATGCTACACCAAAAACCCTCAACTGTTGAGTATCTACTGAGTAAAACTTCAAAAAATACTACGTGGCGGCAGCCTCTATTAAAAACTGAATCTCCTACTGTCTGAAAAGGCCCGCTAAGTGCTTGATCCACCGCGAGCCGCGCCACAACTCCGGTACATTATTCAAGTTTTAGATGGAGAAATTCTAGAAGGAAAGCTATTCTCTAAAGTCGTTGCTATAACGACTTACTGATTTGAGGAATTTCAACTTATCTGAGTCAAATACATTTGTAAGACATGAGCCATTGTAGTCTGTACAATTTTTGATTTTCCTTCACGATGGGCCTATTATGTTCTGAGAGTACAGTATTGACGTGATATTTTTAAGCCTTGTTTTGTTCTGCTCGAGACAGAAAATGTGGTTAAAGATGTTTTCTCCCATAAATACACACAAATCACTGGATAGGTAATAATATTGTTGCTCTCAGTTCATTCAATCTCGAAATCAGGATATCCATTAAACCTATCTACGTCATCCACGATGTCTGAATCTGCTTGAAGATTCTGGTAAAATTGTTTGGCATCTGCAGGTATTAGGTGCATCAGCGAACCAAAGTCTCTTAGTTTGGCTTCAGAGATAATAGGTTTTCCTTTTGGCCAAAATGGTATTAATGCCTGGTGAAAGGGAACTCTACTTTCCCGTGGTCGTCTCTGTCTTGACTTATTTAGATTTACTTCCTGAGATTCACCATCAAATTCTAGAGAGTGATTCTCAGACTCAACCTTCTTAGCAAGCTGCATAAGTAGCATTCTCCTTCTCCTTACTTTTGGGAGTACTTGATACATCGCTTAACTTCGTCACTTGATAAACTACTCAATGAATCACCACGTAAAAATGTCAGCACTATCGAAAACGCGGGCTCCTTCGCTGTCATCCGCGCGCAATGTGAGGAATGTGGCGCTTGGTCCAATGATGCAAACTGGAACGTCGCATAGTCTACTGATGCAATATACACTTTTACTGATTCCCGCTTTGTCGCTTAGGTTTTCTGTTTATTAACAACTAACGGCCTCTTGTAATGCAGTGGGGAATTTTTTATAAATAGTTCAAGCCTTCCTCTACAAGATGGCGCTAAAATCTCAATTTTCGTCAAATGGCGCTTAGTCTACTGATGCATAACGGCATCCAATTATCCGAACCCCGACATACATTTTCACACCATTCATTAACAGCAACTGGCTGCATAAGGCATGACATTACTAGCATCGCTCATACCCCAGTCACTTTCACCGAATACAGCATGTTCAGGAGATAAGTACAAATAATCTTGCGGAGGGTAGGATTAGCTAAAGGTTGGTCTCGGGTGGAGTTTGAAGTAGACTGCGATGTTTGTGAGGTAGGTAGTAGCTCCGTGAACCCCTTGCCATATGCCACCACCAGTAGCGTAATGTGTTTGAAGCGGTTCCTAAGTGCGTTACTTCACTGCAGTTTCAAGTAGCATGAACGGGTAAGAAACAATTCTAAGTACATCACTGCACTGCAGATGTGCTACTACTACTAACAACATGTTTTCATTCCTGCCTGAACGGGGAGCCGGGCCTCTTAGACGGTGACGCCGTCTCTGAGGCCGGGAGCTTTGTTACGGCGAAGGAGCTGCCGGGAGAAGGTGAGGGTGTTGGCAGCCGTAGCCTGTACTAGGAACTGTCCCGGCATTTGCCTTAATGCAGGAGAATGGAAAACCACGGAAAGCCATTCTCAGGACAGCCGACGACTGGGGCCAGCCTTGAGATCCAGTCCTGTCCCGTCCCCCGAATGCACAGGCGTAGAGCCACGGTAGTACAGCTGTACACATCACATCACATCACATCACATCACAGTATCAACCAATCACCGTTGATCTCTATTTAGGGCAGTCGCCGAGGTGGCAGATTCCGTATCAGTTCTTCACCTCTTTTAAATAATATTTGGAAATTTATCGAGCATCTCTCTTGGTAAATTATTCCAATCCCTAACTCCTCTTCCTATAAACGAATATTTGCCCTAATTTGAACCCACGAATTCCAACTTTATCTTCATATTATGATCACTCCATTGAGTTAGTAAATTATACACTAGAGGTAGCACTGGCGCTGCAGTCGCGTGCGAAGTTGAGCGAGCGCGCTGTTTGGCAAAAGCTGCGTTGTTTGGCACTGTCACTACTTTAGCTTCCCGATAAATTGAAGTATATACTTCTCTGAAGGAAAATGCCAGTCTCCTGTGCAGCTTATGGCTGCATAGACAGATTCATGAAGGGCAATGGCGTATCATTTCACAGGTTGTTTTCTTGAAATTCATTTCCATGCGTATAGAATAATATTTTGTGTGACACTTATTGTCATGTCTACTTGGGCTGACTTCGCGACTGATTCCGCTGTCAGCGTGAATGAGATTCTTTGGATCTCACCATGACGACTGAAGTTAATGTTTAGGAAATATAAGGATGACATATTCTTCTCACTGAATGGCCATTCCTTTGAAAGCGAATATCCAGAAAAATCATGTGCATGATACCGAGCGACTACTTGCAGGCTTTCGGTCACGTAGCTGTCAGCTTGCATTCAGGAGATAGTGGGTTTGAACCCCACTGTCGGCAGCCCTGAAGATGGTTTCGAATTTTTACACCAGGCAAATGCTGGGGCTGTACCTTAATTAAGGCCACACCCGTTGCAATCGCACTCCTAGTCCTTTCCTGTCCCATAGTCGCCGTAAGACCTATCTGTGTTAGTGCGACGTAAAGCCAGTTGGTACAAATAAGAAAATATGTGCATGATAGCCAGGAATTGTGCTCCGTTTTTCACTTTTCTTAAAATGTATTTATAATATTAAAAGCTATTGAATATATTTTATGTATATTTCCTGTTGCTTTCCCTTTGTACAATACGTGTAGATGTCCCTATTAATACCTTACCAGATTTTACAATTTTTGGACTATATGTGCAAGACAGTGTGAAGATCTGAGTCCTTTACTTTCGTCAATATTATTATTCCTTTATATATCATGTTTGACTATATACAAGCATAATATATTATTGGCCGAGCGAGTTGGACACGCGCGGTTAGGGCCGTGTAGCTGTAAGATTTTAAATGCTGGGGTTGTACCTTAATTAAGCGCACGGCCACTTCCTTCCAACTCCTAGTTCTTTCCTATCCCATCGTCGCTAAAAGGCCTATCTGTGTCCGTGCGATGTAAAGTAAATTGTAAAAAATATTGTATTTTTTCAGTTCTCTTCAATCATATAAATTTACCACTTTCCTTTTCTATTAACGGAAACCATTTTACAGGTTACAATCTTAATGCAAATCATACATTTCAGGAAAAGCTAAATAAACACTCCATAATAGTCTGAAACCACAGCCGAGTGTCATATTTCCACTTGTAATCACGTTTAGAAAACATCGACAGTAATAATAGTAATATTGACTTTACGTCCCACTAACTACTTACACGTTTTCGGAGATGCTGAGGTTCGAATTCTTTCCCACAGGAGTTCTTTCATGTGCCGGTAAATCTGACACATTTAAGCACCTGCAAGTACCACCGGACTGAGCTAGGCTCGAACCTGCCAACTTGGGCTCAGAAAGCCAGCTTCTAAACCGGCGATGACAATATTTTATCTACTTTACCCCAAAATCTCGCCAACGCTTTTAGGTCTAAAAACTCGCTCATTCGCTTCGTACGATCGAGGAGATTTTTGGTCGTTGGGCAGAATTATACCAAAGTCATGGTCATTTACACAAAGGATAACGAAATGTACATGCCGTCCTTCTAAACGTATGCTGTTAGGAAACTTAGTAAATTGATTTTATGTTACTTAACTGCACCTGAACACCGTCTTCTTTTGTCACGTATTTCTACTGTATTTATTCTTTTTGGGCTTTCTTCTTTACTGGAGAGAAGCATGGAAAGTATACTGTAGTATGTGAGAATGTTAACATGTAAGACTTTTAAACCATATCTACATCCACACAGTTTTAAATGACCCCTATTTACACTGATGAGTACAGCGGAGTGTTTTGCCGAACAGCTGTGATTTCAACATGTCACGAACCTACTACGCTGGCGTAGCAGGGGGAGAGGTGATACTCCCACGTGGCGCGTCCCACGTGGCGGATAGGAGGGTCCTAACCGGCTTGCCGGCGGACTTGAGGGAAATAAAATACCTCTCGCGGACCAAACACACAACCCCCTGTGGGTGGGGGACGCAGACGAAGAATACACCCACGGTATCCCCTGCCTGTCGTAGAGGCGACTAAAAGGGGTGACCAAGGGATGATTGTCTTGGAATCATGAAACTACTCGTGATTAGTACCACCACGCGGAGAACATCATGGGTCGCTTTTACTTGCGCGTAGTACCACTATATTAGGTACCAAATATGTTTGTGATTAGTAGCACACAGGAGCACCGTCGTGCGGTCGGCTTTTGCAGTACCTGTGATTAGTACCACCATATGAGCAGGACCATGGGATGATGGCTACCATGGTTCTGCCTTGCCTGTGATTAGTACCCACTATATGAGGAACAGCACGGGATAGGGGAAGGTCCCTCTGCTTAGTACTCTTATGTGCTGAACACCATAGGTTTGCGTTGCCTGTTAATGGCGCCGCAAAGTGAGAGAAACCATAGGTCTGTATTATATGTCGAATTTCTTAACCTGTGAGTAGAACCATAATGTGTGGAATACCGCGAGTCTCTGCTACTTTTGATTAGTACCGCAACAGGACAAATACCATGGTTCTATGAATATTGAATTTTCACGACCGCATTGTAATCGAAACAGGCTTTCAACGTATTAGGTCGTGTTACGTACATGTAGTACGTGTTGAAGAGATGTTAAGTACAGAACAAAAATGGCCAGCCGGACACCAGTGGGATCCGAACCCACAACCTCCCGATTTCGCGTCGGTTGCTCTACCAATTGAGCAATGGTGGCCTAGGCCATCTGTGTTCTGTTTGAAAGGATCTGAGCTACAGGTCTGGCACTGCTGCTAGCACACTGTAGAGTGCGTTTAAGTCGCCCGTTGTGGGGCATGTCAATGAATATTGAATTTTCACGACCGCATTGTAATCGAAACAGACTTTCAACGTATTAGGTCGTGTTACGTACATGTAGTACGTGTTGAAGAGATGTTAAGTACAGAACAAAAATGGCCAGCCGGACACCAGTGGGATCCGAACCCACAACCTCCCGATTTCGCGTCGGTTGCTCTACCAATTGAGCAATGGTGGCCTAGGCCATCTGTGTTCTGTTGGAAAGGATCTGAGCTACAGGTCTGGCACTGCTGCTAGCACACTGTAGAGTGCGTTTAAGTCGCCCGTTGTGGGGCATGTCAATGAATATTGAATTTTCACGACCGCATTGTAATCGAAACAGACTTTCAACGTATTAGGTCGTGTTACGTACATGTAGTACGTGTTGAAGAGATGTTAAGTACTGGTGTCCGGTTGGCCATTTTTGTTCTGTACTTAACATCTCTTCAACACGTACTACATGTACGTAACACGACCTAATACGTTGAAAGCCTGTTTCGATTACCATGGTTCTACTTTCCTAGAGATCAGTACCGTTATGAGGGGCCGATAGCTTGGATTTTGGACCCCCTTTAGACTGCAAGCATCATCATTTCAGTGTAATGCTATAGCAGCAGTCCCTTGGTCAGTAATTCTATTCTTTTACGTCAGTTTGTGTGAACGTAAAGCATCGCGGGTCACATCCACTGATTGTTTTAAATTCATGTCCATCCGTTCATTCTTCGTTCTCACGCTTTGAATTCTGGTCAGTGGAGAATTTTAGTCTTTTAATTTGTCATTCCATTTCGTCTCATTTCGTACCATTAGGGACCGATGACCTCGATGTTAGGCCCCTTTAAACAACAATCATCATCATCATCATCATCATCATCATCATCATCATCATCATTTCAACATGCTCTCTCGCAGGTGGTGGTACCACTGCTACCTCAAGTTTATTATTTTCTAACTCTGTGGGTCACTCCTCATTTTAAACACACCACTCACGAGTGTTCCTGATCCTATAAGTATAAGGACATTCCACTCGCGCCCCAGATGTCCCAATGCCCTCTTTCTTTATGAGTGTCAGACGAACAGAATGGATTGCTCAACGTTACAGGACATTACAGTACTGAACAAAGGTATATTTTTAATCTGTCTAAAGTGAGAACTGTGGCTCAGGAAAACTCATGACTGCTGAGGGCATTAAAATCACTGAATGGAGTGGGTGAATCAGTGGACCTTTTTCACTCACCCCCGTCTAAAATTAGACATGCCCTAACGACCTCAAGAGTGTAAAGTCCTCTCTGTAAAATATATACATTTGTGTAGAAAATTGCTTCTAGATTTAATTTAATATTGGCAGTTATTTTAGGAGATTAGTTCTTATTTATTGAAGGTGTATTTGTTGTATGTAGTGTTTTAATGAATCACCTATAATTGGGTCCAGAGATGCATTACTGGGAAGACAGGTTTTGGTACAAAGATGCATGTATATGTCTGTGAATGTATACGCTTATTTTATTGATTATGAAAAAGCTTAGCCGCTTCTGTGGTGTAGTGGTTAGCGTGATTAGCTGCCACCCCCGGAGGTCCGGGTTCGATTCCCGGCTCTGCCACGAAATTTGAAAAGTGGTACGAGGGCTGGAACGGGGTCCACTCAGCCTCGGGAGGTCAACTGAGTAGAGGTGGGTTCGATTCCCACCTCAGCCATCCTGGAAGTGGTTTTCCGTGGTTTCCCACTTCTCCTCCAGGCGAATGCCGGGATGGTACCTAACTTAAGGCCACGGCCGCTTCCTTCCCTCTTCCTTGCCTATCCCTTCCAATCTTCCCATCCCTCCACAAGGCCCCTGTTCAGCATAGCAGGTGAGGCCGCCTGGGCGAGGTACTGGTCATACTCCCCAGTTGTATCCCCCGACCAAGAGTCTGAAGCTCCAGGACACTGCCCTTGAGGCGGTAGAGGTGGGATCCCTCGCTAAGTCCGAGGGAAAAACCGAACCTGGAGGGTAAACAGATGATGATGATGATGATGAAAAAGCTTTCGTCCATGTGAAACATGAAACATTGCTACATATCCCACATGATATCGGCATGGATGGTAGAGATATTCTAATTATTGCCTACCTGTGTTGAAAACAGCCCGCAAACACCTGAGCTATTGAAATAAATCGAGAAGTGAGGCAAGGCTGTGTTCTATCTCCACTCCTCTTCAATGTTTACTCTGAAAGGGTATTTTATGGAGCACTAGAAGGAAAACAGGAGGATATCGTTGTTAATGGAATCACAATAAATAATCTGTGACGTGCAGATGATACTGTTCTGCTTGCAACAAGCGCTGAAGGTTTACAGACGTTACTAAACTGTGTACCGGGCGAGTTGGCCGTGCGCGTAGAGGCGCGCGGCTGTGAGCTTGCATCCGGGAGATAGTAGGTTCGAATCCCACTATCGGCAGCCCTGAAGATGGTTTTCCGTGGTTTCTCATTTCCACACCAGGCAAATGCTGGGGCTGTACCTTAATTAAGGCTACGGCCGCTTCCTTCCAACTCCTAGGCCTTTCCTATCCCATCGTCGCCATAAGACCTATCTGTGTCGGTGCGACGTAAAGCCCCTAGCAAAAAAAAAATCTAAACTGTGTGGTTGAACACAGTAAAATGAAACGTCGTATGGCTTTTAGTGCCGGAATATCCCAGGACGGGTTCGGCTCGCCAAGTGCCGGTCTTTCTATTTGACGGCCGTAGGAGACCTGCGCGTCGTGTGAGGATGAAATGATGATTAAGACAACACATACACCCAGCCCCCGTGCAACTGGAATTAACCAATTAAGGTTAAAATCCCCGACCCGGCTGGGAATCGAACCCGGGACCGTCTGAACTGAAGGCCAGTACGCTGACCGTTCAGCCAACGAGTCGGACGGTTGAACACAGTGATGCATCAGGTCTGCATTTGAACACAAGAAAGACGAAAGTAATGGTCATAAGCAAAGATGTCATTCAACCTGTTGACTTGATAGTAGCTGGCACATGAGTGGAGCAAGTCGAACGCTGTAAGTGTCTCGGCAGCGTACTTCATCACAGCTGGAACAATGCTGTTGAAATAAGGTCCCGGACTGAACGGGCAAGGACTGCATTCAAGAGATTGAGCAAACTTCTCGGTAACAGGGACTTTAATATCAATCTCCATCTCCGTTTACTTCGACGTTATGCATTTTCTGCCTTATTTTCTGGTGCCGAATCTTGGACCCTAACAGAGAACACCACCAAAAATCTTCGACCCTTTGAGATGTGGAGCTCAGAATATCATGGGTTGAGAGAATACGTGCCGCCTCTGTGGTGTAGTGGTTAGCGTGATTAGCTGCCACCTCCGGAGGTCCGGGTTCGATTCCCGGCTCTGCCACGAAATTTGAAAAGTGGTACGAGGGCTGGAACGGGGTCCATTCAGCCTCGGGAGGTCAACTGAGTAGAGGTGGGTTCGATTCCCACCTCAGCCATCCTCGAAGTGGTTTTCCGTGGTTTCCCACTTCACCTCCAGGCGAATGCCGGGATGGTACCTAACTTAAGGCCACGGCCGCTTCCTTCCCTCATCCTTGCCTATCCTTTCCAATCTTACCATCCCTCCACAAGGCCCCTGTTCACCATAACAGGTGAGGCCGCCTGGGCGAGGTACTGGTCATACTCCCCAGTTGTGTCCCCGACCAAGAGTCTGAAGCTCCAGGACACTGCCCTTGAGGCGGTAGAGGTGGGATCCCTCGCTGAGTCCGAGGGAAAAGCCGAACCTGGAGGGTAAGCAGATGATGATGATGATGATGATGAGAGAATACGTAACACTGAAGTATTCCAACGTCTGAACAAAGAGCTAGACGTCATGCACAACGTCAAAAACTTGAGTGCTTTGGCCATATCATTTGAAATGACAGCCGGGCTGAGTGGCTCAGACGGTTGAGGCGCTGGCCTTCTGACCCCAACTTGGCAGGTTCGATCCTGACTCAGTCCGGTGGTATTTGAAGGTGCTCAAATACGCCAGCCTCGTGTCGGTAGATTTACTGGCACGTACAAGAACTCCTGCGGGACAAAATTCCGGCATCTCGGCGTCTCCGAAAACCATAAAAGAGTAGTTAGTGGGACGTAAAGCAAATGACATTATTATTATTATTATTATTATTATTATTATTGCTAAGGGCTTTACGTCGCGCCGACACAGATAGGTCTTATGGCGACGATGGGACAGGAAAGGCCTAGGAGTTGGAAGGAAGCGGCCGTGGCCTTAATTAAGGTACAGCCCCAGCATTTGCCTGGTGTGAAAATGGGAAACCACGGAAAACCATCTTCAGGGCTGCCGACAGTGGGGCTCGAACCCACTATCTCCCAATTACTGGACACTGGCTTCACTTAAGCGAATGCAGCTATCGAGCTCGGTAACGATGATTGAATCAAATCACTCTTCGGACTGATAACTCAAGCAACAGCAAGAACAAGAACAACGACATTATCATTCTGGTTTAACTGAACACGCGGGCAACGCGTCCGCCCTGGGTTCGATTCCCGGCCGGGTTTTTAATTGTAATGATTAATATCCCTGGCCTGGGGACTGGATGTTTGTGACATGCTTAATCTTCCCTTCCTCACACACACAGCCAACGGCCGCAGCCGTGTTGAAACACCGGATCCCGTGAGATCTCCGAAGTTAAGCAACATTGGGCGTGGTCAGAGTTGGATGGGTTGCCAAGTGCTGTTGGTGGTGAGGGGGTAGGGGAATGGAGGAGCGGAAAGGAACTGGCCACTCTACCGCACGTAAACTCCGGCTCAGGAACACCTCTGCGGAGGTTCGGACCTGCCTTCGGGCAGAATAACCCTTACCCTTACCTCACATACAACATTCCACACTACCGCCATTCCAATTACACGCAGGTTCATACAATATGGTGCCAGTAGGCGCAAAAGATCCACGTGGGTCGAAGCCCCGAACAAATAGCATTTAACAAAAAACTGAACACAGAATAGTCATTTGTAGGGGGAAAGGTATCTACTGTATTTAGTGATTAGGTTTAATGTCCCTCATTATGGACAAAAAAGCCTCAAGGTATATTTCACATGCTTATGCTAATGGGATCTGCATTTTCTATACAATTGCACTTTAATAAAGGTGATGTCATTAGATTGACAAAGGTTATAGCCAGCGACGGGATATCAGTATCCAGGAATGCTAAATTGAGACATTACAAAACTGTAATCCTTCCACCAGCTTCATACGCAACAGAGTGTTGAATACCTTCTCAGATATAAGAATAAGCACAAAAGAAAAGATAATCCTGAGGAAAATTATGGCACTAATTTGGGAGAGTGGCATATACATATAGAGATCAGAACGAGATCTATACAAACAATTAGAAAAAATAATCACGCTTTCAGTAAAATAAAATTAAGGATCTTTGGTCAATCACAAAGACAGATTAACAAAACATATTTTTGAGCATTATGCAAAGAAAACCCCACTGTTCTGGCCCTTCAGGCAAAAACTCAATGTTAAAACCATCCTAGGGATATGAGCTACAAATTTTAGGTAAATAAAATATAATAAAATGTGAGAGTACATTATTTATTCCTAAAAAAATCAATCATTTTTTATTCACCGTTATCCGTTCCATTAGATTAGTGGATTGACTTTTTCTACCACTACGAGCGCTAATGTGAGTCAATGCAGAGTTCCACTTAAGCCCTTATAACTACATTCGGTTTTGAAATTTTTCAAAAAATCGAAAACCCCAGAGGGTACTGAACCAAGTGAAACATTACAGAAAGAATTATGTGCAAATGTTTTCAGACCGCCTCTGTGGTGCAGTGGTTAGTGTGATTAGCTGCCACCCCCGGAGGCCCGGGTTCGATTCCCGGCTCTGCCACGAAATTTGAAAAGTGGTACGAGGACTGGAACGGGGTCCACTCAGCCTCGGGTGGTCAACTGAGTAGAGGTGGGTTCGATTCCCACCTCCGCCATCCTCGAAGTGGTTTTCCGTGGTTTTCCACTTCTTCTCCAGGCAAATGCCAAGATGGTACCTAACTTAAGGCTACGGCCGCTTCCTTCTCTCTTCCTTGTCTATCCCTTCCCATCCCCCCACAAGGCCCCTGTTCAGCGTAGCAGGTGAGGCCACCTGGGCGACGTACTGGTCATCCTCCCCAGTTGTATCCCCCGACCCAATATCTCACGCTCCAGGACACTGCCTTTGAGGCGGTAGGGGTGGGATCCCTCGTGAGTCCGAGGAAAAAACCAACCCTGGAGATTAAGAAGAAAAAAATGTGTTCAGAATCTACAAATTGGCTGGATATTTGCACTTACCAGCCAACAATATTTGCATCCAGTGGAAGAGGGGACACAATTTCCTCTGTTTAACTTTTCAGTAAAGAAAAAAAAAGAATAAAATAATCGGTTTTTCATTCATATCGTACTAGGTGATACCCACACCGTGGATTTGGTAATTTGATAATAGTAATTTTTCCTCTGTACTGCACTAAGACATTATCTGAAAATCCCAAAAGTAAAAAACCTCGCCGAAATATTGAATTTCATTTACCCCACAACCTTTTTGTAAACCATGTCCGTGCTATTGCCTTTAGAGGCTAAGATATCCGGGCTACTGACGGAGCTAGCTCCCAAACGTGCGGCATAAAACTGTACACATGAGAAACAGTCCTCTTTCAAGTCGAAAACAAAAACAAAATACGTGTTTCTTCATTTTTAAAGGAGATTACAAGCGCCAATTTTCACCTCTTTAAACTGTTAAGTTTATGAGATATAAAAAAATTAACCTCTCTTTCCATTCCCTTAGTTTTGGAATATTCAAAGGTCCTCCCTTAATGAGCGCCTACACAGTAGTATAAATGTACCCCAATATTTTAATTCTTTATGTCCAGTAGTTTTGGCTCGGCGTTGATGAATCATTCCGTCAGTCAGTCAGTCAGTCAGTCAGTCAGTCAGGACATGTTATTTTATATATATAGATTATGGTATAAATTTTTAATATTATCACGTTTTCAACATACGTTAAAAAGTTGTTTATAGATCGTGAAAAATGAAAATCACAAAACTTTATAAGCATTTCGCTTATGATCGCTATTGCAAAAAAATAAATAAAAGTCGCCATGGCTAGATATGAGGCACTGACTTACTGTGTATTCCGAATGCGCGGCCAGTCACTTCGCAACACTACTCGCTACACAAGGCGAAGTTGACTGAGCGCTATGTTCGGACTGAAGCTGCAACTGAGTGTCCTTTCCTCCCACCTCTCCTCACTTCTGGGAAGAGAAGGGGACGACCTGAACTGATGAGTATGGTCTTATCTTCTATGTCATGTCACGTTACTATTCTGTCCCCATTTTTACAGAATTCCTTTTATTAACCTTCAAAAGTTGCTGCCTTGGATATCTTACTGAAGCAGTAGAATTACTGTACATATTTCTAAACATAGCGAATTGAATTAATATTTTTTATTTTCATTTTTATTTTATGGATCTTTTCCTGTCCATGTTTACTTTTTTAAATGAAAAGAAAACCAGCCTGGACCTACGATGGTGTCAAGAATATGGATAGCTTACGTCATCAATATTCTAAACATCAAGTTGCGACCGTTATTTTTCTAGCTCGGTTTGGCAATACGAGAATAAATTCACAAGAGTTTTTTTCCAAAATGTTAATAACCTTCGGTAAAACACCATGTTTACGCAGCGTATGTCAAGAAAGCGTTCAGCTGGCCGTTTTCTCTGTGATTATCTTCACTAAATTTATGGCTAGTCGGTCCCTTCTGTTGCTTCTGTGACGTATTACAATATTATTCTTTTTCATTTTAACACAATTCATTTGATTAAACTTCAAAGGTTGCAACATTGGTCAATCTGCTGAAACAGTAGGCCTATATTTAAATAATGTTTTATTAATTTTCAGTTTTATTTCACTACAATATGTGATTTATAATATTTGAGCCCACCTCTTTTTAGTTTCGACACAGCTAATATATAACCGGTAGGTCCTTCAGTCTGCAGAAATTAAATTTAAGAAGTATATTTACAAAGTAACTAATTAATAACACTTTTGGTTGCTCTAATAAACGAGCATATTTTAACCAATCAATCACTATTGATCTGCATTTAGGGCAGTCGCCCTCGTGGCAGATTCCCTATCTGTTGTTTCCTAACCTTTTCTTAAATGATTTCAAAGAAATAGGAAATTTATTGAACATTTCCCTTGGTAAGTTATTCCAATCCCCAACTCCCCTTCCTATAAACGAATATTTCCCCCAGTTTGTCCTCTTGAATTCCATCTTGATCTTCATATTGTGATATTTCCTACTTTAAAGACGCCACTCAAATTTATTCGTCTACTAATGACGTTACACGACATCTCTCCGCTGACAGCTCAGAACATACCGCTTAGTTGAGCAGCTCGTCTCCTTTCTCCCAAGTCTTCCCAGCTCAAACTTTGAAACATTTTTGTAACGCTACTCTTTTGTCGGATATCACCTAGAACAAATCGAGCTGCTTTCGTTAGTTTTCTTCCAGTTCTTGAATCACGTAATCCTGGTGAGGGTCCCATTCACTGCTACCATACTTTAGTTGGGGTTTTACCAGGGACTTATATGCCCTCTCCTTTACATCCTTACCACAACCATAAACACTCTCATAACCCTTTATTTACAATAATATTTATGTGATTACCCCAATGAAGATCTTTCCTTATATTAACACCTCGATACTTACAATGATCCCCAAAAGGAACTTTCACCCCATCAACGCAGTAAATACAACTCAGAGGACTTTTCCTATTTGTGAAACTCACAACCTGACTCTTAACCCCGTTTATCATCGTACCATTGCCTAGTGTCCATTTCACAACATTATCGAGGTCATTTTGCAGTTGCTCACATTCTTGTTACTTATTTATTACTCTGTACAGAATAACATCATGCGCAAAAAGCCTTATCTCTGATTTTATTTCTTTACTCATGTCGTAGATATATGAAAGAAAACATAAAGGTCCAGTAATACTGCCTTGAGTAATTCCCTTCTTAATTATTACAGCTTCGCCTAATCTGATTTTCTGAGATCTATTTTCTACAAATATAGCCAGCCATTCAGTCACTCCTTTGTCTAGTACTCTTGCACTGATTTTTTCCAATAGTCTCCCATGATCCACCCTATAAAATGCCTTAAGCAAGTCAATCGTGATACAGTCCATTTGGCCTCCAGAATCCAAGATATCTGCTATATCTTGCTGGAATCCTACAAGATGAGCTTCACCCAAACTGTCATCTATCGAACCAGTTATTACTTTCGCAAACATGTTTAATAAAATCAGAAAGTATGCTTTCCCAATGCTTATATGCAATGCATGTCGAACTGTCTAACCTGTAATTTTAAGATTTATGTTTATCACCCTTTCCTTTAAACACAGGAGCTACTTACTTTTATGAAAAGGCTTGAAAAAAAATGTATGAACATTTGCTAATTTTTAGCATCATTTAAATATTCATATTTTCCGAACGGTTAATATATTTGTTTATAATAAGTAAATAACATATCAATTCGCTGGTCAAATACGTTCTGTGAAAATACTCCTTAAAAGTGACGTATTTTAGCATTCTTAAGGTAGGGCTCTCTGTATGCCCTTCGTAGTTTAGTTTAAGCAAATGTTCTGAAGCATTGTTTCGCATAAGATTTAATTTACTGCTATCTGATTTTCAGAATTGTAAAAGATTTTTATTTCATACTCTTAATAAAACTAATAAACAGCTCCCGCGTTATCGGCAGAACCTACTAGCTGTCATAAACTGTCGTAACGTAAGAGAGGAGTTGTGATAACGGTAAATAGTGCATTGAATGCAGTGGGGATAGTTCGAGTTCTACAGGAGAAGAAGGTTGTAGTCACTGTGAATATGAACTTTCATCCACCCACCCCCACAAAAAAAAAAAAAAAGAAACCACAGCCCTTCAGGTAAGGCACTCAATTTTGAAAACATCCCAGGGATATGAGCTACTAATTTTAAGTAAATGAAATGTAATGTGAGAATATATTTATTTATACCTAAATGTTACAATACTTTGTTAATCACCGTTATCCCGTAGATTAGAATACCATTTTGCCTTTTTCTACCGCTACAAGCGAATTAATGCAGAGTTTCACTTAAGCCCTGATAAGTGCGTACGGTGTGGAAATTTTTAGAAAATCAACACAAGCCTGATGGTATTGAACCAAGAAACGCATTACAGGAAGAAATATTTAAATAATTTAATTTGACTAGGATTTGAATTCAAAAAAGCGAGTAAAGAAACAAGTGATTTTCGACTTTTTTTTTCGGAACTGCATTTAGACCATTAGTGATTTTTGAAATTTGTTTTCACAATTTGTAATGTTTTCGGGCCCTTTAGCCCTTCAAATTTCGGTGCAATTGAGGAAGTAGTTTAAGTTTACGTTTTTCGTGGTATACTAAGAAAGGTTTTAGACATTAAAAGAACACAGTGTGTAGTGTTGTCACAATATTCGTTGAGGAAACATTATATTTTTGACAATTATCATTATCGAGGGTACCGTCTGAAAAATCTACTGAAGCGGTATCCGAAATTGAAACCGAATATTAAAATGGATAATTTACCCTCACATTCATGAATCTTTGAATACATATGACGTCAAAATAATATCCTATTAAAAACGTTTACACAAGATGGAAAGTGTGTAAGATATCACTAATAATTTTTACAACAAGGAATGCTTATATACAAATCTTAAAATAAGGCAATACAATACAGTGGTGAAACCAGAATGTCTTTACGCAAGTGAATATTTAGTTTTGAGGTAAACTAAAATTGAAGTACTAAAAAGAAGCATCATGAAGAAAATCTAAGGTCCAACAACAAACAACAGGACAATCGAAATTAATAAATAAATATACCAGAACATAGGAAACACAATAAGAAAAAAGAGATTCCTATGTTTGGATATATCAATCTATAGAATGGATGATAACAGATTGACAGAACAGATATTCAACTACCTATAGGAGAAGTTTAATAACAAGCTGAATACAAGAGGTTAAGAAAGATTTACTAAGAAATAAAGTAAGAGAAGAAGAAAGTATAGAAAGAGAGATTTAAAAAGTTTTAAGATTGGAAGGATTCCAAGGTAAATGAAAGGGAATCCCCGTCAAAAGTGGTGTGAAAAGAGAAGAATAAAGCAGAAACGAAGATAATGTTGTGCACACGTGACGGAAATCAGACTGCAAATATCTGCTTGGATGGAGAGAGTCTTACCCAAGTGAAACATTTCAAATACTTGGGAAGTATCATCTTATCAGATGGAAGATGTAAAAATGATGTCCGCTCTCGTATCGCTCAGGCCAAGGAAGCCTTCAGTAAGAAGAGGAGTCTACTAACATCAAAGGCTACCTTACTTTCAGTGAAGAAACATTTTATTAAAAGCTTTGTTTGGAGCATTGCGAAATTCGCCTCAGAAACCTAAACCCTGTTGAAGAGGGACAAGGCAAGAATAAGAGCTTTTGAAATGTAGCGTTGGCGTCAAATCCTACGAATTACCATGGACAAGTAAGGTAACAAATAATGAAGTTTTGAATAGAGTGGAAGGGAAACGCTCATTGTTACCAACTATTGAAAAATCGATGGAACGGCTGGGTTGGTCATCTACTGCGCCATTCATCCTGGTGCATCTAACTGATCAAAGAAAATGTGGAAGGGAGACCAAAAAAGAGGTCAGCTAATTAAACACGTGGCTCAAGAGCGGACATCACTTGGGAGAAGATCATGATGTCCACCAACCTTCAGTTGAGGAGACGAAGAAAAGAATGATGAAGGAACACTGGAAAGAATGGAAGAAAAAACAAAAAAGGAGGATGAATTGAAATTGACATGTCGTCCCTAGCAGGCGTCATGGTAATGAAGTTGAAAATGTAATGTTTTTAGCTCAGGTAGTATTTGTTGACACATTACAATATATTTCAGTGTGAAAACGTTCGCTTCTTGTACGTCGAATGTCTTCACACGACTTAGGTATGCAAAATATGTCCTGAAGCCGCAGTGAAGCGATGCACTTCTTACAATTCACGCATGCATTCTTCCTGAAACATGGTACGGCGGATGGTATAAGCTGGGGGGGGGGGGAGGAACTACTACCTACCTCAAGAGCATTGCACTCTACTTCTTGCTCCTCCCTCGAAAAAATTATTCGATAAAATAGAAGAAGGACCCTTAAAAACTTCAAAGTGGCTCTTGTACACGCGTCCACTGCAGGGTTTTACAGAAGAACGACTATCATAGCATTCGGTTACAAATAAATGAGCCGCGATGGAATCCCGGTGCGATTGATATATTGAATGGCGCGCCTGGTGCTTGGGCTCTTCGTCTAGTAGACCATGACTCGCTGAGCCAGGCTTAAGTGGTGATTAATGTTTTAAGAGGAAGTACAACTGGTTATCTGTAATTCACGATGAGTTCAACACAAATCTGGCGCTCACAAGTTTTGAGTAGGACGAGGCCAAGGCCATTGAGATCCATGTTGTTGTTTTGTGATAAATAATATCACGTAGAAACATTTACAACAGTTCGTTATTTATGTTGCCGACAAGCGAATTATTTGTTTCAGAAATTTTTTTCCACTGAATGCGACTCAGCATCAGTTTTTCGTTCAGTCCATAATTCTTGTAACTTGAAAATAGGTGCAATGAGCATGGCATGAAAATTAGCCTTTCCAAGACCAAATTGATGTCAGTAGGTAAGAAATCTAAGAAAATTGAATGTCAGATTAGTGATGCAAAGCTGCATCGGGTAGATAATTTCAAGTATTTAGGATACGTGTTCTTGCAGGATGGTAATAAAGTGAGATTGAATCAAGGTGTAGTAAAGCTAATGCAGTGAGCCAAGGCCGCACTAGATATCTAGTTGGCCTTGAGTGAGCTCGCAATTGCGATCAACAGTAGGCTATTCTGTAAGAAGGAAGCCAGCTCGCAGACAGAACTATCTTTACATCGGTCTGTTTTCAGACCAACTTTGCTTTAAGGGTGCGTCATCTGGGTGGACTCAGGATATCTTATTCATAAGTCAGAAGTAACAGGCATGAAAGTAGCGAGAATGATTGCCGGTGCAAACAGGTGGGAACAGCGGCAGGAGGGTAGTCGGAATGAGGAGATAAAGGCTAATTTAGGAATGAACTTGATGGATGAAGATGTACTCATAAACCGGCTTCGGTGGTGGGGTCATTTGAGGCGAATGGAGGAGGATAGATTACCTAGGAGAATGATGGACTCTGTTTTGGAGGGTAAGAGAAGTGGAGTGAGATCAAGACGACGGTGATTAAACACAGTTTTTAAGGATTTAAAGATAAGAGCTATAGAACTAAGCGAGGCCACAGAACTAGTTACAAATAGAGAAAAGTGGCGGAGTTAAAAAAAAATTCACAGAGGCTTGCAAACTGAACGCTAACGATCTATAATGAAGGTATTGTATGTAAGTATACATGATTCACCGAGTTCAATTGCTGCAGTTGCTTAAGTGCTGCCAGTACCCAATACTCGGGAGATTGGGGTTTGAGCTCTACTGTCGGCAGCCCTGAAGATGGTTTTCTGTGGATTCCGATTTTCACACCAGACAAATGCTGGGGCTTACCTTAATAAAGGCCACGGTCACTTCCTTCCAACTTCTAACCCTTTCCTATCCCATCGTCGCTATTAAAGCTATCTCTGTCATTGCGACGTAAAGCAACTTGTAAATAAGTATTTATATTTTTCTTTAAAAAACTTGTATATATTAAAGAGAATTTAAGACTAACAGCACGTATTTGCAACTAATAATATTATTAGCCTTGGAAACAAATAACTAAAAATTAAAGTGGTAAATACGAGGCATTTTAAAATGTAAACCCCGGAGCCTGGGGTTAATATTCCTCATGAGTAGTGCCCGAATTTTTAAGCTGTAATCAGTAAGAAAGTAAACTTACTGAAGCGCATAACTAGTTTTACCTATATTCAAAATTAAGTTCCCGGAAGGAAAGCATAATTTAATTTCATCAATAAAATGCTAAAAATACACTGACTGACAGTGACAATGCAACACCAAGGAGGAGTGGTTCGAAAGGGATGAAAGTTGAGGAAAAAACAGAGACGGCACGGACGAATAATTGATGTTTATTTCAAACCGATATGCAGGTTACACAATGCGCACGGCATCGACTCAGTAGGATGTAGGACCACCGCGAGCGGCGATGCACGCAGAAACACGTCGAGCTACAGAGTCAATACGAGTGCGGATGGTGTCCTGAGGGATGGTTCTCCATTCTCTGTCAACCATTTGCCACAGTTGGTCGTCCGTACGAGGCTGGGGCAGAGTTTGCAAACGGCGTCCAATGCGATCCCACACGTGTTCGATTGGTGAGAGATCCGGAGAGTACGCTGGCCACGGAAGCATCTGTACACCTCGTAGAGCCTGTTCGGAGATGCGAGCAGTGTGTGGGCGGGCATTATCCTGCTCAAACAGAGCATTGGGCAGCCCCTGAAGGTACGGGAGGGCCACCGGCCGCAGCACATGCTGCACGTAGCGGTGGGCATTTAACGTGCCTTGAATACGCACTAGAGGTGACGTGGAATCATACGCAATAGCGCCCCAAACCATGATGCCGCGTTGTCTAGCGGTAGGGCGTTCCACAGTTACTGCCGGATTTGACCTTTCTCCACGCCGACGCCACACTCGTCTGCGGTGACTATCACTGACAGAACAGAAGCGTGACTCATCGGAGAACACGACGTTCCGCCATTCCCTCATCCAAGTCGCTCTAGCCCGGCACCATGCCAGGCGTGCACGTCTATGCTGAGGAGTCAATGGTAGTCTTCTGAGCGGACGCCGGGAGTGCAGGCCTCCTTCAACCAATCGACGGGAAATTGTTCTGGTCGATATTGGAACAGCCAGGGTGTCTTGCACATGCTGAAGAATGGCGGTTGACGTGGCGTGCGGGGCTGCCACCGCTTGGCGGCGGATGCGCCGATCCTCGCGTGCTGACGTCACTCGGGCTGCGCCTGGCCCCCTCGCACGTGCCACATGTCCCTGCGCCAACCATCTTCGCCACAGGCGCTGCACCGTGGACACATCCCTATGGGTATCGGCTGCGATTTGACGAAGCGACCAACCTGCCCTTCTCAGCCCGATCACCATACCCCTCGTAAAGTTGTCTGTCTGCTGGAAATGCCTCCGTTGACGGCGGCCTGGCATTCGTAGCTATACACGTGTCCTGTGGCACACGACACCACGTTCTACAATGACTGTCGGCTGAGAAATCACGGTACGAAGTGGGCCATTCGCCAACGCCGTGTCCCATTTATCGTTCGCTACGTGCGCAGCACAGCGGCGCATTTCACATCATGAGCATACCTCAGTGACGTCAGTCTACCCTGCAATTGGCATAAAGTTCTGACCACTCCTTCTTGGTGTTGCATTTGCTCTTTCAGTCAGTGTATTCAAGCTCTCAGGCCTGTTCAATCGTGAAATTACCAGCGTTTCGCCCCAGTGTGGCAATGGACTAATCAGTTGGAATGCTGGTGTCTAGTGCGCCGTTGATACACCGCTGTAAGCCTCCTGTGTAGAGCAGTGCAGTGACGGTCATAGGGGTAATCCGTGACAACGGGCGACAGCCCCCCCCCCCCACGCAATATTTGGAGGTAACCGAATTTTCTTAATATTACAAACTTAGACATACATTGGGAAAGCAACGGGAAACTACCTCGCTCCTCATTTCCCTAGTACGCCTCTTCAGTGACACCTAGGCTATTTATGACAGCTGTTGGTGGAGCCGTGGAGGATTAAACCAACCTTCGGGCTGAATACCCAACACAACACATAGACATACATATTTGACAAGTGCGTTGTTTGTTACTTTGGTTAATTTAGTTTAGTGAAACAAAATGATCGCTGGAAAATTGTGTAGGCTTCCTTCATCTTGATATAAATACTTTCTATCATGGTTTAATTTTATCTTCATCCCTTAATTCTAATTAAACTTCCGAAAAAACTGTTGACATGACGGGTGGGCCCCGATTGTTATGGACTGCGTCGTTGATCAGATGTTCAGATTACCTTTCACCCCCTGTGGGTGGGGGACGCAGACGAAGAATACCCCCACGGTATCCCCTTCATGTCGTAAGAGGCGACTAAAAGGGGTGACCAACGGATGATTGAATTAGAACTATGAGACTACTTGCAATTGGTACCATCACGCCAGTAACACCATGGGTCGCCTTTACTTACGATTAGTACTACTATGCTAGGTACACAACAGGTTTGTGATTAGTAGCAACAGGGGGTGTATCAGTATGGATTTTACAGTACCCGTGTTTAGGACCAATATATGCGGGACAACATGGGTTTCTGTTGACTGTGGTTAGTTCACCTATGTGAGGAACACTGCGGGTTTGCGGTGCGTATGAGTGCTCGTAGTGGTGATTAAGTGAAACCATGAATTGACTCACATTAGCGCTCGTAGTGGTGCTAAGTGAAACCATGAATTGACTCACATTACCGGTCGTAGTGGTGTTTAAGTGAAACTCTGCCTTGACTCACATTAGCGCTCGTAGTGGTGTTTAAGTGAAACTCTGCATTGACTCACATTAGCGTTCGTAGTGGTGCTTAAGTTAAACTCTGCATTGACTCATATTAGCGTTCGCAGTGGCGTGTAAGTGAAACTCTGGATTGTCTCACATTAGCGCTCGTAGTGGTGCTTAAGTGAAACAATGCATTAACTCACATTAGCCTTCGTAGTGGTGCTTAAGTGAAACTCCGCATTGTCTCACATTAGCGCTCGTAGTGGTGCTTAAGTGAAACTCCGCATTGACTCACATTAGCGTTCGTAGTGGTGCTTAAGTGAAACTCTGCATTGACTCACATTAGCACTCGTAGTGATGCTTAAGTAAAACAATGAATTGACTCACATTAGCGCTCGTAGTGGTGCTTAAGTGAAACTCCGCATTGACTCACATTAGCGTTCGTAGTGGTGCTTAAGTGAAACTCTGCATTGACTCATATTAGCACTCGTAGTGATGCTTAAGTAAAACAATGAATTGACTCACATTAGCGCTCGTAGTGGTGCTTAAGTGAAACTCTGCATTGACTCACATTAGCACTCGTAGTGATGCTTAAGTAAAACAATGAATTGACTCACATTAACGCTTGTAGTGATGCTTAAGTGAAACTCCGCATTGACTCACATTAGCGTTCGTAGTGGTGCTTAAGTGAAACTCTGCACTGACTCACATTAGCACTCGTAGTGATGCTTAAGTAAAACAATGAATTGACTCACATTAGCGCTCGTAGTGGTGCTTAAGTTAAACTCTGCATTGACTCATATTAGCGTTCGCAGTGGCGTGTAAGTGAAACTCTGGATTGTCTCACATTAGCGCTCGTAGTGGTGCTTAAGTGAAACAATGCATTGACTCACATTAGCCTTCGTAGTGGTGCTTAAGTGAAACTCCGCATTGACTCACATTAGCGCTCGTAGTGGTGCTTAAGTGAAACTCCGCATTGACTCACATTAGCGCTCGTAGTGGTGCTTAAGTGATACAATGTATTGACTCACATTTGCGTTCGTAGTGGTGCTTAAGTGAAACTCTGCATTGACTCATATTAACGCTCGTAGTGGTGCTTAAGTGAAACTCTGCATTGACTCACGTTAACGCTCGTAGTGGTGCTTAAGTGAAACAATGAATTGACTCACGTTAACGCTCGTAGTGGTGCTTAAGTGAAACTCTGCATTGACTCACGTTAACGCTCGTAGTGGTGCTTAAGTGAAACTCTGCATTGACTCACATTAGCGCTCGTAGTGGTGCTTAAGTGAAACTCTGCATTGACTCATATTAACGCTTGTAGTGGTGCTTAAGTGAATCTCTGCATTGACTCACGTTAACGCTCGTAGTGGTGCTTAAGTGAAACTCTGCATTGACTCACATTAACGCTCGTAGTGGTGCTTAAGTGAATCTCTGCATTGACTCACGTTAACGCTCGTAGTGGTGCTTAAGTGAAACTCTGCATTGACTCACGTTAACGCTCGTAGTGGTGCTTAAGTGAAACTCTGCATTGACTCACATTAGCGCTCGTAGTGGTGCTTAAGTGAAACTCTGCATTGACTCACATTAGCGCTCGTAGTGGTGCTTAAGTGAAACTCTGCATTGACTCACGTTAACGCTCGTAGTGGTGCTTAAGTGAAACTCTGCATTGACTCACGTTAACGCTCGTAGTGGTGCTTAAGTGAAACTCTGCATTAACTCACGTTAACGCTCGTAGTGGTGCTTAAGTGAATCTCTGCATTGACTCACGTTAACGCTCGTAGTGGTGCTTAAGTGAATCTCTGCATTGATTCACATTAGCGCTCGTAGTGGTGCTCAAGTGAAACTCTGCATTGACTCCCAATAACGCTCGTAGTGGTGCTTAAGTGAATCTCTGCATTGACTCACATTAGCGCTCGTAGTGGTGCTTAAGTGAATCTCTGCATTGACTCACGTTAACGCTCGTAGTGGTGCTTAAGTGAAACTCTGCATTGACTCACGTTAGCGTTCGTAGTAGTGCTTAAGTGAAACTCTGCATTGACTCACGTTAACGCTCGTAGTGGTGCTTAAGTGAAACTCTGCATTGACTCACATTAGCGCTCGTAGTGGTGCTTAAGTGAATCTCTGCATTGACTCACGTTAACGCTCGTAGTGGTGCTTAAGTGAAACTCTGCATTGACTCACGTTAGCGTTCGTAGTAGTGCTTAAGTGAAACTCTGCATTGACTCACGTTAACGCTCGTAGTGGTGCTTAAGTGAAACAATGTATTGACTCACATTTGCGTTCGTAGTGGTGCTTAAGTGAAACTCTGCATTGACTCACGTTAACGCTCGTAGTGATGCTTAAGTAAAACAATGAATTGACTCACATTAGCGCTCGTAGTGGTGCTTAAGTGAAACTCTGCATTGACTCACGTTAACGCTCGTAGTGGTGCTTAAGTGAATCTCTGCATTGACTCACATTAGCGCTCGTAGTGGTGCTCAAGTGAAACTCTGCATTGACTCCCAATAACGCTCGTAGTGGTAGAAAAAGGAAAACTGTTAATCTAATCGACCGGAAAACGATGATTAAGAAAAGGATTTTAAATTTTAAATATAAATAAAGAATATATTCTCATTTTTTGTTTATTTTTCCCTAAAATGTCTTCAACATTGATTTGCTTGCCTGTGGATTTTTGGGCTTAGAAGTGTAGATTGTACGAGTATTACAATACAGTACAGGAGTGTAGAGGTTTAATTAATATTTAAGCGTCACCCTTTCCGGGTCTTTATATATCAGAAAAAGCTTCCACTTGCCTACCTTTGGAGATGAGCCTTGCACCTAGAATTTTATATTTGACATACCAGGTGTATGCATAAGTTTCTGTCGGTTTCTGTTGTAAAGAAGACATTTAATTTTCAAGGGAAGCTCATTTAATGTTTATTCAAAATATTGGCTTTCGGCTTGTACACACTTCGCCCATCTTTCAGGTAAATTATGAAAACCATGCCAGAAAATCTGCTTGTCTTTTGCGTCAAACCATTCGTCGAGCCATTCTACGACTTCCTCGAAATTGCTGAAGTGCTGCTCTGCGAGCGCGTGCCTCATTGATGCGAAGAGGTAATAGTCAGATGGCGCCAGGTCGGGGCAGTACGGAGGGTGCGGAAGGATGTCCCATTCAAGCGATTTCAAGGTGTCTTTCACTGGTTTTGCTGTTTGAGGCGGTGCATTGTCGTGTAACAAAATCACTTTGCCATGACTTCTGGACCATTCCGATGGTGTTTTGGTCAATGCGTGGTTTAGTTGAATCATTTGTTGACGATAGCATTGTGCATTAATGGTTTTCTCGGCCTTCAAGAGTTTGAAGAATCTTTGCTCTTTTGTGGTCTACCAGAGCGCCCACTGTCATTCACATTGAAATCACTACGTTTTAATTATCGAAACCATATCTGACATGATCTAATCGATGGAGCGTGTCCACCTTATGTTTCTACCAGCAAACGATGACTGTACACAGCCTTTTTGTTTTGATTAAATAAGGGCCGGTTGCATAAAAATCGCTAACTGTAGTTCAGTTTTGATCGAAGATTGGAAATGAACTTCGTTCTTTTATCTGTGTGACTTGTATAACACTAATCTGAGATCACTGAACCAAGTTCAGTTTTGATCTAAGGTAGACGAAACAGAGTTGACAACATCGCTAAACAAGAGAGATAATTGCGATTGTATCGAATCGAGTTGTATCGAACATGCGATTTAGAGAGAAACGATCGACAATTCTCGACGCCATTCGACATTCATTTGTCTGCGATACGTAAGCAAAGCCGCAAAATGGAGAAGAAAGATGAGTAACAAGAAGACGTGTACTGCAAATTTTAAGAAAGAGGAAAAAGATATGTCCTTCTTACTTCACCCTCCTCAGCAGGCATCTTGATGAATTGAGGTTTTAGAGCTGCAATCTCTCTAGTGACTTTGTGTATAGTCCTACTTGCAGTTCCTTTATTTACATTGAATACATCTCCAATTACTAGCCTATTTGGAAGCTTCCAGTTGCGTAAAATCTTTAGTGTGAGAAGGATCATATACATTGAATTCAGTGCATGATTTCGTTTAGTTTGTGTCCTTAATTGTAGATGTAATCTTTGTTCTAGTTCTTCAACTACACGTTTTCCTAATCGAAACCGTATTTTAAATTGTCGATCATTTAGTTCTAACAAGGAATTCCTTCTATGTTGAAACACGCGAGGAGCTCTTTGGAGTTCAAACTCTCCATTCTCGGATGAAACGTCAGAGTAATCTGAAATCTGAAAATAGCATAACCTATAGGCCCTAAGCATAAAACAGTGGAGAACAAACAACTTGTTAATAGTAGGATTATTGTTCAAATAATTACAATTAGCATTAGGCCTACTTATCATTTTACTTTAATCAACAGTAGGTCTATTTATTACTTTTCTTTGTAATTATGTCATAGACACCTAAACAGATTTATTTCTCACAAAAATAATAATTATATTCCTTCTGCTGAACTTAGTTCAACCAGGTTAATCTGAGAAAATTCACCAGTCAGTTTTGATCTTCCATCAAGAAGACATGATCTTGGATTAATGTTTATACAACCAAAATTCTAAGTTCAGCTTGACTGGAGATCAGTTTAAGGTGGTTGAACTCAGATTAACTTTTATGCAACCGGCCCTAAGAAAAGCAATGCGTGCCGCAAATGTTCTTTTTCAGGCACAAACGTCGACACGATCACTGAACGATACAACACAGACGTTAGTGTTTGGCGGACTCAACTTGTGTGTTGTAGAAGGTGAATGTCAGACGAATAAACTAATGTATGTAGGGGCAAAAGATTCACATGGGTCGACGCCGCGAACAAATATCATTTTAAAATACTAACGTGTCAAATTAATACGCTGCGTTCTGTTCGCTGGCGCCATCTCTTAGTGAAACCGGAAAAGACTTATGCATACAGCTAGTACTTAACTTTCTCATACCTTAGACATTCTTCTGTCACCAGATAGACTCGATTACGCAAGTCGAACTTATGCATGTGAATGGGAGCTTCCTAAGATGATGCTAGAAATGTGTGGATGCAGGAGGAGAACATTTTCAACATCTCCGGCATGAGGTACAATCTTATTTTCTTGACTCTTATTTTTAATTTTGATTGTTATCTCATCTCCTGCAAGGATAAAGTGAGCGAAGTCCTGTCATTGTTCCTATGCCACGGAGCGGGCAGTGATGAGTCAACGGGAGGCAGCTAAGTTGGGCGGGCCTGCCGGCCAGCCGATGAGAGACACTCACTGTACTTACTGTAAATATATTTGCATTCAGTAAGTCAAAGAAATGTTCAAGGCTATGTGTTAGTGTCATACTTTCGAAACGTGTGTACACTGGTTATGCCCCCCCTTCCGGACAGTTCCACCCTCACTATCCTGTTTTTTCTACACACACATTCTTTCCATTCTTCAGCTCTGTTCTATTTTTCAATCCTGGGTGTCTTTCGTTACACTTTATTTTATTTTTTCTGTTTCTATTTTTTCTTTTATCACATTTGTCCCTGATTTGTGTGACGACCTTGCTGTTACTTCGCACGCACACACGTTGTAACAAGGAGCTTAGATGGTGTCGACAGCTCCCGCTTGGAGCGCTGTGCCAGCATACAGGGAGCCATCTGGTGACGAATGAGAGTACCACTTACTATGACCAACAGTAAAGCATTCTTGAATTCAAATCCTCATTATTGGAGAAGTCTTCCTCGTTAACATTTGAGATTTTCTTCTGAAGATGCCGAGCAAATTTCGCTGCGAAACGTAAAGAATTTCACCTTGTTTCCTTGACATAAGCCTATATCATGTATACAAGACAAAGGAAGTTTGGATATGATTTCAGTAACGAAAACCAGTGAAATAGAAGAAGGAGGAAAAAGAGGAGAGGAAAATATTGGGGAAAATCTAGGGACCATTGAAAATAGAGGAAGGAGAGTTTAGTCATAGGAAGAATAAAGATCTATGCAACGACGATCTGGAATTGGACTATTGGAAAGAAGGAAAGAGATTCATTGGAAGCAAGCCAAATGTGGATTTGGAGGAAAATGACGAGGACATGTTGGACAGAAAAAAGGAAGAATTGAAATGTTTTAAGAGAAAAAATGAACAACGGAGACTGATAAAGGATATGGGAAGAAGATAAAACGTGTAGGTCATATCCTGACGGAAAAATACTAGGAAAGAAAGGAAGATGATGGCCAAGGAAGACATACTTGGTGGGATGTAAAGACTACAAGGAAGCGTAGAGAAGAGCGGGACTGAGAGGAGAAGTAGCTGATGTACCCGTGCTTCGCTACGGAATTCTCAGAAAGACTGTCTTGGTGGTTTTCCCAACTGAAGTCAACATTACAATGATCTAAATAGGAATGTAGCGATTAAAAGCAATGCTATATATGAAATACTCGATTAAATGAGAAACCGCACATTTTCTCACTTTTAACAAACAGTACTACGCTGCCGATCTAACAGTCCAAATTTCCAGTGCTGGAATGACCAGGCTGCAGACAGCCGCGAACAATCCTCTGCCATTATTCCGTTAAATGCGCACACTGCTAATTCTAATCAGTGCCTCAGACTAGGGATTGAATATGTGGAATGCTATGATGAACCAATGTTTACGTGCCAGTACAGTATTAGAAAATTTATGAACCAGAGGAAAGGCATGCTAAAGAAGAGATATGTAACTCCCCTGCTACTTCTCGCCAATATTCAGGTAGACTGTTATACTCGGCATGCAGCAGTAATCCCATCTATCGGAGATGAGTAGCAGCAGAAGACACAAAGCACATCACAACAAACAATGGTCAATGTAATGTTATTGTCGATCACTTTTATGTAGGCATTCACATTTCGTTTTCTTCCGACTCTATGATATTTTCTCATGTCTCGGTGCAGATATGGACTTAGCAACAAAGATCCAATTTCATGAACATGTACGATAAAAATGTAGAAGACATAAATGATCGGAAATGTAATTCTTTATAACTTTCATTGCGTACTATTTATCGATAGGACCAATAAGAACATAAATATTTGAGAATTAAATTTAAGGCTTTCTTCTAAACTACCATTTCACTCAGCGCGCGAATACTATTATTTATTGCCTAGATTGTAGCGTCTTATTCCCCGACTTTACGTACCGATCTTCATTAAATTCTCTTCAACCGTTCTCCTGTGATGCGCGTACAGACAGGCAGACAGACAGACAGACAGACAGACAGACAGACAGACAGACAGACAGACAGACAGACAGACAGACAGACAGACAGACAGACAGACAGACAGACAGACAGACAGACAGACAGACAGACAGACAGACAGACAGACAGACAGACAGACAGACAGACAGACAGACAGACAGACAGACATTACGGAAAGTGAATAAGTGCATTTCCTTGTTAGCCTACTGTGGACACGACTGATGCAGAAATACTATTCTTTATAATTCTGAGCAATGTACATGACAAAATTATTATATTATATATATGGTTGGAGCGATGATATATGATGGTGTATGATGATGTTGATGACAAAGACGAAAATGAAAGGATGTCAGACAAGATCAGAAAGAGGAGAATAAAATTTTTTGGTCACATAATGAGCGTTTAACCATGTTTACAAGACAATGAGCAAAAAGACCCGTACAAAGGGATAATTACAAATTTGCCAATGTTCTGGGATGGAGAAAATCTAGATCAAGTAAAGGAATTCAAACATCTAGGAAGTCTTATCATATCTCACGGGAAGTGTGCTAGAGAAGTAAACACTCAGACTGCACAGGCGAAGGGAGCTTTCTCGAAAAAAGTAGGCTCTACCTACATTTAAGGACATCTGCGTGAAGGTACGAAAACACTTCGGGAAAAGTTTTGCGAGCTATGGCTCTGAAACATGGACCCTGCGGAAAGTAAAAGTGGCGAAGCTCAAAGCTTTTGAGATGAGATGCTAGCATCGACTATTAAGAATACTTTGGACTGATAGAGTCACAAGCGAGAACATCCCCAAAACACATATACTGTGACCGTATAGTCATATGAATAATTATTTCGAATTATATATTTAAGAAATTAGTAGGCTTGTAGCTTCCTTTGTGTGGATGCTGGCAGTAGCGTCATATTGCATAACACTTCGCGACATAGGGGCGCCAAGAGCTCCCAGTGGGTGGCTCAGAAAAACTCCCAAACTGCGCGCGTATCATGGAAAAAGGGGAAGAAGAATACAATTTTGCTGACTCCATCTTGAAAACAAACGCCAACGCACAGCGATGCCAAAGCGATGGGGCGATTTCAGGGGTATTTTCAGCTCAATAAAGGCTAAACTAACCAGAAAACATACGTCAGAGTAATAAGAGGAATATTGGATGAATGGCAAAATTGAAAATCAAGGTAGAATAATCTCACCTACGAAAATGCACCTCCATAAGATTACGTAACCACCACGGCGTACCCACGCCTACAGTGTCGCCAAATACTATTAGCGAATACTACCCCCACCCCGATTGTATTGGAATTAATTACTACAAATCCACCGATCATCCTGAGTTCCGCATCACATCTGGTATTTCGGAGTAGTTGGCCACACAAGTTGCCGCATCGCTGGGATTCGTAAGCCTTGTGGATCTGGAAAACTGAAATGTGTAGGAGGGAGATGTCTCCCAAGCATTCCCCACCCTAGGGAGCCCTTATATTTGCCTGCACGTATGGGGGTAGACAGCAGTCTTCGAGGAGTCTACGAGGTGACCACACGGCCGATTTTTGGTCTGATTTCCCTCTCTTTGTATGGTAAATTTTCAGTGAGCGGGAGTGTGAAAAGTCGGATTTCAGTGCGAATCTGCAGTAAAAATCTGAACTGTGTAAACATGATGTGCGCATCTATAATTTGATCACGGTGCGACACGAAGGATCGTGAGTGACATAAATTCGCACCGAGAACTGAGAAACAATGAATTGCCGTCTGTCGAACGCGGAACGTTGTTTTTCAATCAGTATCCCGTAGTGGAGGCAGAGAGCCTCTTAATTATAATCTATGTTAGAAACTGTGTAAACGGCAGGCGAGTGAATAGTGATGGTACGAAGAATTAGTGGTTATCACATAAACAAAATTGTATCAACGTTTATCGTGCTTCAGAACAGCGTAATCTGAGGAGCGCGCGGAACAAGCATACAAGATAGGGTTGAGAATAAACATAAGTAGCAAACCTTGGGGTAATGCGGGAGGATAAACTGTTCCGGTAATGAAACTGTGAGCTTGGAATTGCATATGTCAGATTAGGATAGACTAGCTGCGTCCTGTGCCAGGGTATCGTATACATTCATAACTTTCATTCTGGTTAGAAGAAAGGAAAATTTGCCTGTAACGTGAGTGGAGGAAGTTTTGTGAAAACAGTGTAAACAGTGTCATTTCAGTGTTCAAACCCCAACGCTATGGATTATTCCAGGAGCATCATGGAACGTCTTGAACCAGCGATCTGCCACTTCAGCAGGATGGGTTAAGACCTCCAAGGGAGCCCTCCCTCGGCGCTCGAACTGAGTACGATGGACAACGGACCAGCATTGTTGAGTACAAATTTATGATCTTACGATATCGATATTCCCTGTAGATAAATCATATCAGAATATAGGAATAGCATGGGATGATTTTATATTGAATAATTAAAGTAGTAAGATTAGAGTGGTCGGTATTTTTTTATCTTTTAAAGTTGTTTGGGAAGGAAACAGTTTAGGAATAGAGTATGAATTTCCCATCTAGTTATCTTTATTGCATGAGCATGGTTGTTTCCTTGTTTTATGAGTACTGTCAGAGGAGACTGGGGGAAAAGGCTAATTAATTTCGTTGAGGTAATAAAGGAGCCTTCGTTCTTGGAAAGATATATGAAAGAAGTCAGGTTAAGATGACGCAAGAATCTTTGCCATATATCCTGTGAACCAGATAAAGTTGGATAGATGAAGTACTCGATTTATTGTAAAGTAGTTGTATTTTATGCATGATAACTTAAGGCGTTGCTGCATAATATGTGTGTGAAGAGTCATGGCACCGAGGTACAAATGTCCACCCCCAACAACACTAGCTCGGGCCCCTGTTAAAGAAAATTTTTGTGTGATTGCTTAAGTACCTTTTGTTAGTTCATTTTATTTCATTTTAATTAATCAGTTTGGTCGGATAACTTTATGCTGATCTAATGAAGGTAATATAAATTCATGTTAGGTACATAGTCCTTATTATTATTATTATTATTATTATTATTATCATGATTGTGATTATTATGACGATTGTTATTAGTAAATTCTGTGAGTTTATTAAACTCTAGTTTGCTAGCCCGTGGATTGTGGTAGTTTTACTATGAGAGGCACGAGGATGGAACTCCGGACTCCAATAAGAGAGAGAGAGTGTGAGAGAGAGAGAGAGAGAGAGAGAGAGTAAAATAATATAACGGCCCAAAAGTTGAGAGATTGGTCCGATGAAGAATACCTGAGCGGGTTAGAGCATAATTCTATGCACCTGTTTGTATTTGTTATTTTTGTTCGCGTGAATAAATTGGCCCACTGAATAGGCTTTGTAAACGCACTAATGTTGGGTTTAAAGAAAAAAGTGTGTGGCCGGTGTGCCGGCGGTTGACAAGGAAATTTATGGCATCCCACCCCGGGAGGGTCGGAGCTCGCTTGTGTCGAACTAGGCCTGCTAAAAGGCAAATGTATGGCCGTCTTTCTCAAGGAAGTGTTGTTCCATCGAACCCTCTTTTGCGCTGCTAGTAAAATGTTTTATGTTAATCGATTACCACATTCTAATAAGGCTAAGAAAGAATGAATGCAGGAACACTTAATTCATACACATGTAAAAGCGATAGATAGGGTCTTGATTTTTCAGGTTCCCCGACTCGAGAGACCTGTTGGTCTCCCGTTCGTACCTCGGACATGACAAAAGGGAGTCAGTCACACAAACGACGGCTAATGGTAAACCAGATGCAGCTACCATGTATGGGAAATGTTATAATATGTGTTTTTCTCTTCCAGGTGTGATAATAGTGTAAATAGGATGTTGTGTTGATGCTAATTGATTTGTTTAATTGAGACTTCGTGAAAAATCCTTTGGTAGTTCGTTTGAGTGGAGGGTTCAGGCCCTATGATGTGTATAGTTAGTCCTCAAATGAGGTGATTAGCAGTAACTAGAATTGTGTGCATTGCATGTTTTTGCGAGAGGTTGTAACGCCGTGAAGTTGTTTAATATTTTATGTTTTTTTTAAATTCTTTAAATATTATATTTCTCGTGTTATGTTCGATGTAGGCGGCCACTCTAATCTTAGAGTAAATTAGTGTAACTTGCTGTGTTGTAAATATGTAATTTGGGAATTAATCCCGGGAATATTTATATCCGTAAGGTCATAGTTTTCTTATAATTTTTTTTTGTAAAACGTTTGGTTCATTATAATAGTGTTTACCGTACTCAGCAGATAAAATAATCGTGTCCGTAAATTCGAAACCAAGTTTATCAACCAAGAGTGTAGTAAAAGCAACTCAAATTTCTCCGAGTTGTTTGAAGTTATATGTGAACACCCAGGTACTTAATCCGAATAGGTGATTGTTTTGTGTTATAATATTCAACAGCGTAATGTCAATAGACCACATAATGAATCTTATAATGATGTGGATCAAAATTTCACTTGGGAGATAGCCCGGACATGGTTTTCCGGTGCTGGTATTAACATTCGATGGATGTAAGTTAACTTTGATGTTCAAGGTTGTAGATTGTAAATATGTTCAACGGGAGTGAATTAAATATTCAGAAATTTTATTCGTGCCTAATTCTTGCCGATAATTAGCATCCAGAACCTCTTCCGTTCATGTTATGCCTTTAAGTTTGTTGTAAGATATTTTATTTTTATCGCCGCGGACGGTCTGCGACTCTGAGTAGCCGGGGTTCAGATCGTAGGAACGGGAGAGTTAGCAGCGACCTTGCTGCGCCGCAGGGCGTTGACCTCTCATGTGAGTGGATTACTTATTCAGTTCCAATGAGAGGGAATCGTCACAGGCCGAAAAGGTCCCTTGACCATCGCCTTCCGTGGAGCACGGTGCCATGTGTTCGTGACCCGACAGAGTCACCTCTTTGTTGGCACATGCTACCGTGGGCTATGGGGGATGGTGGGAAATATCCCATATGGCGCCCTTAGTGTTGGCATTTTCGGCATTTCCAGTAGGTTTTTTTCGGTTTTTTCGGTAGGCATTTTCGGTTTTTTATTTTCTGAAAAATGGGCGCACGGCATGGTAATGCCAGAATTAAAATTTGTAGGAATGGCCAATTATGATAACGAACTGATTTAGTTCATATTACTGGATGCACATGATTGGACCAATAGGTGAAAATGAATGACGAGTGACAGTAAATTTTAATTCGTATGTTTACGGCGAAGATTGTCGTATGTCATGGTTAGTATTATTATTATTATTATTATTATTATTATTATTATTATTATTATTATTATTATTACTACGGCAATAGCCATGACGGTCATTCATAGCAATTGACGTACCCAGAAATTAATAAAGAATTCAATTGAATCCGGGAAACAATGGAGTGATTTTCCCGAATCTGAGGAAAAACGAATACCCTTCTGGTAATCATATTCATGGGTATTAGTCAGGAGATACTACTTGCAATAGGCCTCATTGCTAATAGTGAGTGTTTATTCATGTGCCGAGTTAGATTCTCCGTGGAGTAGCCAAGGTGACCTCAGGCCTTTGAGCTGATTCTGAAGATGCAGTAGATTAGGCTTCAGACGGAAAGTCTTGGGACGGTATTACCCATTGTATCAGGTGTATCTGCCTCAATGCTGGAAGGATGACCTAATTTATTGGCATATACCACCTGTGTTGGTATTTTATTTTCGGATCGTTAATTTATTCAAAATTCTATCGTTAAGTATTATGGCAACATTCTTTAATTTTGATTATGCTCTCGGTGCAACAGGGGTGTAAAAGTTAGGCAACTTCGAGTGAGCGTTTCCTTTTTGTGGCTACGTTTTGGACTTAATTCTATTAAATTGTAGAAATTTTCGAAGTTGAGTGGGGAAACAACCTTGATGAAAACTTGGTTTCGAGTTAATTGACCCAGGTCCTAAGTTCGAGTCTAAAGGGGGGCTCATTTAATGAAAATTGTGTTCGTAATGGAATTAGAACAGATGAAAGAATGGATGCAGGTGATGATTCGCGTCAATAGCGAAAACATTTTGGCGAAAATTAATCAGAATAACGAAGACGTGCAGGGTATCAAGGAACTGATGCGTGAAAATAACGAAAACATGCAGGCGAAACTAAATGAGACTAGTGAGGACATTCGAGAAAGTATTACGGAAAAACTGAATCAAAAGAGTGAGGATATTCAGGGAAACATTAAAGAAATGATGGATAAGGTACAGGAGGAATGCAAGGAAGGGAGAGAGGAGATCAATAAACGGCTAGGTGACTTTGAGGAGCGGTTAGAGCGAATGACTGAACGTCAGAACGAACTAGTCGACCAACTTAAAGTCGATCGAGAGCGTTGTGAAAAGGTTACCGTGAAATTAGGAGCGCGAGTAGACGGTGTAAAGGAAAACCGGAAAATTTCGGCAAGATGATCAACACAGCGGTTGAGCGTGTAGATTGTGTTGAGGCCCAAACTATCAGTATGGCGGAGCAACTCGAGGAACACATTAAAGCGACAGTGGCATATCTGGAAACTACTAGTAGGGAGATGGAAGCAACTAAGGGGGAGATATGTCAGGCTCAGAGTAAACTGTGTGAAATGCAACATCAAACCGTGGCGGTGCGTAAGGAATTTGCTGAATCAATAGAGAAGCAGATATCCAAAGTCAAAGAAATAACGTCCGAAGAAATCATTTCGATCCGAGAAGAGGTTCATAAGAGGGACGACAAAATATCGGATAGGATCGAGGATTGGTCCCATAAAATCCAGAAGGCAAAAATTAGGGTAGATACCCATGAAAACCTCATCCAGGAGTTGAGAGAAGAGGTAGGAAAATTGAAAGTACGGGAGGATTTTTCACGGAAATGGAAAGGAGTTCAGTCCGATAAAATCGAGCCCCGTTAACCCTTTCGAAATGAAGATGGAACCGGAAGGAACAAGTCTTTTTGCTAGGATTAATACCAGTCAGGAACAGTTATCTGGAACGCAAATGCACAATTCGACGTCAATTCCTATTGAACCAATACCCATTTACAGTATGATGAAGATGGCGGAAGATAAGCCGAAACGTTTTAAACCTGGGGGGAACATGACTCCAAAGAAATTTTTGCTCGAAATGGACGGATACATGGCCGATAATCCGATAACGCCAGAGCGAAAATTGAGGGTTGTGGAAAGGTTTTTGGAGGACCAGGCCCTCGTTTGGTTCCAAGCGTTCCGATACTGCTTTGATGGATATGAGAGTTTTAAAAAGGCATTTCTGGATAAGTATTGGGGAATGCAGACTCAACAGGGGTTGCGATTGGAGTTGTACTCTCGTCGGTACTCTATGACTGGCCCAACGCGCTTCTGTGAGTACTTCACTGGGCAGCTAGTCAAGATGAGAGAACTAGACAATCCCCCGGCAGAAATTGAGCTAATTGCAGCCATTAGTAAGCAATTTCCCGCCGATGTTCAACGCATGTTAATAGCCGCGAACGTAAAGACGGCGGTGGAAATGGAACAGGTGTTGCGGCACCTTGACCAAACGTCCAGTGGGCAGCATATACGAACTAGGCAGACAGAGATGGTCAACGTTTTGGATTGCCAAGGGAATGCTAATTCAACCAGCCAGAAAGATCAGGGAACAAGTACACGGGAGCTGTACGTTGGGAACCGAAACCCAAGAGATGCGAGGTGGAGGTCTCGACCATGGGAAGAGTCCAGACGTAAATATGGTAGACCGGCTTAGAAGCAAAATGGTAATAATAGAGAGCGTCGACCATATCCAAAATGGCAACCGCGCAATGACGGAAATTCCCAACAGCGTAGGGAATACTACCAGGGCGACCTTCAGGACAGAAAAAAGGAGTCACAACAGTATGTCCGGGATCTAAATGCATCACAAAATGTTAAGGACATATGGGAGCAGCCCATTAGGCGATTAACTCAGACGACCGAATGTAAAGGGGCTGAAAGCATTGCATTGCAACAACACAATGCAAGTCAAAGTAGATTAGATCCCCGTGCGCCAGAATATGAGGCAACTGAAGGAGATCGTCTAAAAAAAGCCGAAGTACTAGATGAGGAGATAGCCGAATTTTCGAAGGCTATCGACCCTCAAACATTGTCATGGACAGTGATCACGATCGACACGTGGGTGGTACAATCTGATGAGTTATTGGAAGATAAGTTTCAAACCGACATCAAGGTCGTGAGGGAATTGCCTGTGATTTATATCAGAGTCCATGCGGTCCGAGTTCGTTGTCTTGTGGACACGGGAGCCAGCGTGAGCGTCGTTTCTAGAATACTATTACAAGAACTTCAATCCAAAAATGATATCCCGGTTATCCCAATATCAAATGTCAAAGTACGTGGGGTAATTCCTGACAGGACCACGATCTGCAATAGTCAAGCGTATTTGGATCTGGAGATTGGGAAGGATATTATTTCCCACCCGTTCATCGTTTTATCCAAAATTGAATATAATGTTATCATCGGTTCAGATTTCCTAAGGGAATATAAAGCCCATATCAATATGGAAACAAACGAAATTTGTTTAAAGTTGGATTCGGCCCAAACTGAGATAAAGTTAAATGGTTTTGAAGACTTAGAAACCGAGGAAAGGATTTGGATGACGCAGCTCTGTTCAGGAAACACGGAGGGAGAGGAAAACTGGATAGGATTGGACGGAATTTGGCACAACGTTTTTGAGGAATCGGGAATGACAATCGCCGCATTGGAGACAGAAGAGGAACCATCGTTGGATTCAACCATTCAAGGAAAAATTCATGAAGCCAAAATTGGGGAAAATGAGAAGGATCAATTACTCAAAATTTTAGAACATTGCAAAGAAGTTTTCGGTTCACGACCGGGGAAGATCCCAAATTTCCAGTATACCTTGGTAGTAAACAGTTGGGAACCATTTGGGCAACGCCCGTATCCGGTACCAGAAAAGTATCATGACAAAGTCAGTCAAATAATTAGCGAGATGGAGGCTAGTGGTTTGATTATGAAGTCCCCAACGCCTTTTCTGAACCACTCGTAATCGTGGAGAAAGCGAATGGGTCCCTTCGCGTTTGCCTTGACGCGAGGGTCATTAGTAAGCGCTTAGTCCCCGAGTATGATCAAGCCCCCTGTATCAAAGACATCCTGAAAAAATTTCTGCATATGAAATTGTTTTCTGGGGTCGACTTAACTTCCTCTTTTCATCACGTAGAGTTAGACGCGAAGACCAAAATTTTCACTGGGTTTGTGTTTGACCAAACGACGTACGTCTTCAACCGGCTTTCGTTCGGCATTATGAACGCTGGATCCGCTCTTATCCGAGCTCTCGATAGAAACCTTAGTGACGAGGTAAAAGCATTTACGGTAAGGTACATTGATGACATTTTGGTGGCATCTGAGACAGTCGAGGATCATCTCGAGAAGATCAAGAAGCTCTTGCTCGATCTGGATCGAAACAACTTTAAAGTCAACCTTTCAAAGTCACAGTTTTGTCAAAGGAGTATTTTATTTTTGGGACACGTGATTGATGCCGATGGCGTGATCCCAAACCCAGTAAAAATTCAAGCAATCCAAAACTTTCCAAGACCAACTAGGGTCAAGCATGTTCGGCAATTTCTAGGGATCTGTAACTTCTTTTCTGATCATTGTCCTGGGTATACCGAAGTCGTAGCACTCCTCCAAAATTTTCTAAAGAAACATAACCGGTGGAAGTGGAACGAGGAATGCGAAGCTGCTTTCAATAAGACGAAGGAACTCCTCGCCAACAGCGTCAAATTAGGTTACCCAGATTATTCAAAGAAATTCATCGTGCAAACGGACGCATCGAAAATTGGGGTCGGTGCCATGTTGTACCAAGAAGACCCGGAGGCACGACCAAAGATCACATATCTGGCATTTATGAGCCGCAAATTGAGAACTCACGAGCTCAAATACACAGTGACTGAACTCGAGATGTTGGCCATCGTCACAGCCCTAGGTCATTGGCGGAAGTACATCTACGGCTTCCCCATTGTCCTACGGACGGACCATAAGGCGTTAACGTTCATGCTCAAGTCGACAATGACGAGCGAAAGGGTCAATCGTTGGTGTCTTTTCGTCCAGCAGTATGACTTAACAGTAGAACATTGTGCTGGGAAGAACAACATTATCGCAGATGCATTGAGTCGAAACCCGGACCCCAGCGAAACTTCCATTTTCCACATCCAACTAGAAGATGAAGACCAGGCCACGCTAGAGAAGTTGAGGACTATAGGGGAGGAGCAAGAAAGAGATCCGGAAACAGGGAAGTTGATCAAGTTCTTCAAGCGGAAGATACAACCAGGTACCGCCGAGTACTCAGAAATAGAGAAGAAGGCAGAACGATACAATTACTTCAATGAAATTCTACACAAATTTGTCGATGATAACCACACTCGATACAGGATTGTAGTGCCGCCCGTATTACATGAAGACTTAATCTGGTTGGCCCACCGAGCCATTGGTCACGCCGGGATCGACAAGGTTCTATCTACGTTAAAGGAAACCTTCATTTGGCCAAATTTGAGGAAGATTATCCGCCGTGTATTGATGACGTGCGATATATGCCAGCGGGTGAAACACAACACCTTTTTGCTTAAACAACTGCCACGACCTTTGTTGCCGAAGGAGCCCAAAGAGCTCTTCGCGCTAGATTTTTACGGTCCTTTGCCCAAGGCACGACGCGGAATGCAGCATATTTTGGTGTGCATCGATATTTTTTCGAAGTTCATCCAACTTTGCCCTGTACAAAAAGCAAATACCAGAGCTGTCATCAATCAGATAAAGAATAAAATCATTCCGAGGATGGGTAAACCAGAGTGTATTTTAACAGACCACGGTTCCCAATTTACTTCCGGAGCTTTTAAAAGGGATATTGAACGGCTAGGGGTGAAGCATCATTTGAGTTCGATTCGCCACCCCGAATCCAATCCAGCTGAGCGGATCATGCGGGAAATAGGCAAATTCTGCCGAATCTACTGTTCCCGTCAACATTGGCGATGGGTGGACGTCCTTCCTATTATTGAGGAGTGTGTTAACGGGACTGTCCACGAATCAACTGGGATGATCCCAAGCGTAATTCATTTCGATGAAGTTCCCAAGAGACCCTGGGTGAACGTGATCCAATGTCCCCAAGACCCCCGCTTATCCGCGGAACTCTGCATCCAAACGACGGCGGAATACTTGAAGGAACAGGCGGAAACGAGATTACGACGTCTGCGTGGGAAAAGGTACCATCGTCCGCTACGAGTTGGTGAACTCGTCCTTGTTAAACGACCAGCGATCTCCGATCCCGCAAATAAAATCTATCACAAGTTTGCGGAGCTATACATTGGGCCGTATAGGGTCATCGAAAATCTGGATAATAACTCGTACAAGGTCCAGAGTATGGACGGCACAACTGAGACAGTGTACAACGCCGCAAATTTGAAAGTATACCATCCTCCAGGAAGCAGCAGAATCGACGCCAATCAGGTGCATGAGAACGTCGAAGAAGAGGGAGATGACCTGGAGAGAGAGGAAGATGAGGATCCATTGGACGAGGAAGAGGACGTTCAAGAGGATTCAATGGTCCACGTGATGTCAACGGTCGAGCAGGAGAACCAAGATGGCCAGTGTTGTGAAGAATGCCTAGGATTGTATCAGAAGCGTGAAGCCTTGGGACGGATATGTTTCCTTCTCAAAAGAGAAAATGCCTGGCTGAATTTAGAGACTCAAAGATTAAGTACACAAAGAGGAGACGTTCCTTAAAGCAAAATTTTAAACCAAGAAATTCGTAACTCCGTTCCAAATTTCTTGAAACCAATGGAGGGGCAGATGTGACCGTATAGTCACATGAATAATTATTTCGAATTATATATTTAAGAAATTAGTAGGCTTGTAGCTTCCTTTGTGTGGATGCTGGCAGTAGCGTCATATTGCATAACACTTCGCGACATAGGGGCGCCAAGAGCTCCCAGTGAGTGGCTCAGAAAAACTCCCAAACTGCGCGCGTATCATGGAAAAGGGGAAGAAGAATACAATTTTGCTGACTCCATCTTGAAAACAAACGCCAACGCACAGCGATGCCAAAGCGATGGGGCGATTTCAGGGGTATTTTCAGCTCAATAAAGGCTAAACTAACCAGAAAACATACGTCAGAGTAATAAGAGGAATATTGGATGAATGGCAAAATTGAAAATCAAGGTAGAATAATCTCACCTACGAAAATGCACCTCCATAAGATTACGTAACCACCACGGCGTACCCACGCCTACAGTGTCGCCAAATACTATTAGCGAATACTACCCCCACCCCGATTGTATTGGAATTAATTACTACAAATCCACCGATCATCCTGAGTTCCGCATCACATCTGGTATTTCGGAGTAGTTGGCCACACAAGTTGCCGCATCGCTGGGATTCGTAAGCCTTGTGGATCTGGAAAACTGAAATGTGTAGGAGGGAGATGTCTCCCAAGCATTCCCCACCCTAGGGAGCCCTTATAGTTGCCTGCACATATGGGGGTAGACAGCAGTCTTCGAGGAGTCTACGAGGTGACCACACGGCCGATTTTTGGTCTGATTTCCCTCCCTTTGTATGGTAAATTTTCAGTGAGCGGGAGTGTGAAAAGTCGGATTTCAGTGCGAATCTGCAGTAAAAATCTGAACTGTGTAAACATGATGTGCGCATCTATAATTTGATCACGGTGCGACACGAAGGATCGTGAGTGACATAAATTCGCACCGAGAACTGTGAAACAATGAATTGCCGTCTGTCGAACGTGGAACGTTCTTTTTCAATCGGTATCCCGTAGTGGAGGCAGAGAGCCTCCTTATTATAATCTATGTTAGGGACTGTGTAAACGGCAGGCGAGTGAATAGTGATAGTACGAAGAATTAGTGGTTATCACATAAACAAAATTGTATCAACATTTATCGTGCTTCAGAACAGCGTAATCTGAGGAGCGCGCGGAACAAGCATACAAGATAGGGTTGAGAATAAACATAAGTAGCCCACCTTGGGGTAATGCGGGAGGATAAACTGTTCCGGTAATGAAACTGTGAGCTCGGAATTGCATATGTCAGATTAGGATAGACTAGCTGCGTCCTGTGCCAGGGTATCGTATACATTCATAACTTTCATTCTGGTTAGAAGAAAGGAAAATTTGCCTGTAACGTGAGTGGAGGAAGTTTTGTGAAAACAGTGTAAACAGTGTCATTTCAGTGTTCAAACCCCAACGCTATGGATTATTCCAGGAGCATCATGGAACGTCTTGAACCAGCGATCTGCCACTTCAGCAGGATGGGTTAAGACCTCCAAGGGAGCCCTCCCTCGGCGCTCGAACTGAGTACGATGGACAACGGACCAGCATTGTTGAGTACAAATTTATGATCTTACGATATCGATATTCCCTGTAGATAAATCATATCAGAATATAGGAATAGCATGGGATGATTTTATATTGAATAATTAAAGTAGTAAGATTAGAGTGGTCGGTATTTTTTTTATCTTTTAAAGTTGTTTGGGAAGGAAACAGTTTAGGAATAGAGTATGAATTTCCCATCTAGTTATCTTTATTGCATGAGCATGGTTGTTTCCTTGTTTTATGAGTACTGTCAGAGGAGACTGGGGGAAAAGGCTAATTAATTTCGTTGAGGTAATAAAGGAGCCTTCGTTCTTGGAAAGATATATGAAAGAAGTCAGGTTAAGATGACGCAAGAATCTTTGCCATATATCCTGTGAACCAGATAAAGTTGGATAGATGAAGTACTCGATTTATTGTAAAGTAGTTGTATTTTATGCATGATAACTTAAGGCGTTGCTGCATAATATGTGTGTGAAGAGTCATGGCACCGAGGTACAAATGTCCACCCCCAACAACACTAGCTCGGGCCCCTGTTAAAGAAAATTTTTGTGTGATTGCTTAAGTACCTTTTGTTAGTTCATTTTATTTCATTTTAATTAATCAGTTTGGTCGGATAACTTTATGCTGATCTAATGAAGGTAATATAAATTCATGTTAGGTACATAGTCCTTATTATTATTATTATTATTATTATTATTATCATGATTGTGATTATTATGACGATTGTTATTAGTAAATTCTGTGAGTTTATTAAACTCTAGTTTGCTAGCCCGTGGATTGTGGTAGTTTTACTATGAGAGGCACGAGGATGGAACTCCGGACTCCTATAAGAGAGAGAGAGAGTGAGAGAGAGAGAGAGAGAGAGAGTAAAATAATATAACGGCCCAAAAGTTGAGAGATTGGTCCGATGAAGAATACCTGAGCGGGTTAGAGCATAATTCTATGCACCTGTTTGTATTTGTTATTTTTGTTCGCGTGAATAAATTGGCCCACTGAATAGGCTTTGTAAACGCACTAATGTTGGGTTTAAAGAAAAAAGTGTGTGGCCGGTGTGCCGGCGGTTGACAAGGAAATTTATGGCATCCCACCCCGGGAGGGTCGGAGCTCGCTTGTGTCGAACTAGGCCTGCTAAAAGGCAAATGTATGGCCGTCTTTCTCAAGGAAGTGTTGTTCCATCGAACCCTCTTTTGCGCTGCTAGTAAAATGTTTTATGTTAATCGATTACCACATTCTAATAAGGCTAAGAAAGAATGAATGCAGGAACACTTAATTCATACACATGTAAAAGCGATAGATAGGGTCTTGATTTTTCAGGTTCCCCGACTCGAGAGACCTGTTGGTCTCCCGTTCGTACCTCGGACATGACAAAAGGGAGTCAGTCACACAAACGACGGCTAATGGTAAACCAGATGCAGCTACCATGTATGGGAAATGTTATAATATGTGTTTTTCTCTTCCAGGTGTGATAATAGTGTAAATAGGATGTTGTGTTGATGCTAATTGATTTGTTTAATTGAGACTTCGTGAAAAATCCTTTGGTAGTTCGTTTGAGTGGAGGGTTCAGGCCCTATGATGTGTATAGTTAGTCCTCAAATGAGGTGATTAGCAGTAACTAGAATTGTGTGCATTGCATGTTTTTGCGAGAGGTTGTAACGCCGTGAAGTTGTTTAACATTTTATGTTTTTTTTAAATTCTTTAAATATTATATTTCTCGTGTTATGTTCGATGTAGGCGGCCACTCTAATCTTAGAGTAAATTAGTGTAACTTGCTGTGTTGTAAATATGTAATTTGGGAATTAATCCCGGGAATATTTATATCCGTAAGGTCATAGTTTTCTTATAATTTTTTTTGTAAAACGTTTGGTTCATTATAATAGTGTTTACCGTACTCAGCAGATAAAATAATCGTGTCCGTAAATTCGAAACCAAGTTTATCAACCAAGAGTGTAGTAAACGCAACTCAAATTTCTCCGAGTTGTTTGAAGTTATATGTGAACACCCAGGTACTTAATCCGAATAGGTGATTGTTTTGTGTTATAATATTCAACAGCGTAATGTCAATAGACCACATAATGAATCTTATAATGATGTGGATCAAAATTTCACTTGGGAGATAGCCCGGACATGGTTTTCCGGTGCTGGTATTAACATTCGATGGATGTAAGTTAACTTTGATGTCCAAGGTTGTAGATTGTAAATATGTTCAACGGGAGTGAATTAAATATTCAGAAATTTTATTCGTGCCTAATTCTTGCCGATAATTAGCATCCAGAACCTCTTCCGTTCATGTTATGCCTTTAAGTTTGTTGTAAGATATTTTATTTTTAACGCCGCGGACGGTCTGCGACTCTGAGTAGCCGGGGTTCAGATCTTAGGAACGGGAGAGTTAGCAGCGACCTTGCTGCGCCGCAGGGCGTTGACCTCTCATGTGAGTGGATTTCTTATTCAATCCCAATGAGAGGGATTCGTCACAGGCCGAAAAGGTCCCTTGACCATCGCCTTCCGTGGAGCACGGTGCCATGTGTTCATGACCCGACAGAGTCACCTCTTTGTTGGCACATGCTACCGTGAGCTATGGGGGATGGTGGGAAATGTCCCAATACCTTGGTTGAAGCGTTGAGCAAAAGAAGAAATAATTTCATCCGCCACTTATTTCGTCATTCTGTCTGGTGCACCACCACGTTTGAAGGGAAAATTGAAGGTTGCGAGGACCGAAGGAAGACCTAGTATAGACAACATTTATGTATGGCAATTCACACTTTAATATTCATGTAATTCCTTAGCAACTAATTGTAAACCATCGATTTTTTATATGATGAAAACATTTCTTAGTCGACAAAGTAGAGGTCCCCATACTACGGAAAACTTAAAATTAAGCAATTTTACAATTGTGCCGTAAGTTGAAGGGTTAATGGACCGGAAAAGTTTCAAATTGTGGGTATTGGATAGCTGTATCAAACTAAAAAACAAATTTCGTGTATCACTTACACCCTAAATGAAGTTCCGGAAAAGCAGCCTAAAATTGCTTTTCTTACTTACTCGTTTTATTTTTAATCAAATCCTAGCCAAATTAACTTATTTACGTAATTCTTTCTGTAATCTTTTCCTTGGTTCAATATCCTCAGGCGTTTTTTTGATTTTTGAAGCATGTCCACACCGAATGTAGTTATATGGGGTTAAGTGAAACTCTGTAATTACTCACAATTGCGCCCGTAGTGGTGCTTAAGTGAAACAATGAATTGACTCACATTAGCGTTGGTAGTGGTAGAAAACGGCAAACTGCTAATCTAAACGACCGGATAAGGGTGATTAAGAACAGGATTGCAATTTTTAGGAAGAAATAAAGAATATATTCTCAGACGTTATTATATTTTATTTAACTATAATTCTTAGCTCATATCCCTAGGATTTTTTCAACATTGAGTTTCTTGCCTGAAGGGCTAAAGCTGTGGATTTTCTTTCTGGACCTTCATGGTCATAAGGAATGCTGGGCAAATGTTTCATTTGAAATAGTCCTACATAGCAGGCGGCCTGCGAGTGCCATACTTTCTACTTACAGATGTCCCACATGGAATAGTGATGCATGGGTTGCATAGTCACTTGTTTTCAAAGGAGCGGTACAGCGTGCTGCATATCGGATGTGAGACAAATAGCAGTAATTCTTATAACTATACCTCGGATTTTTAGGTGGTAATAGGTTAGAATGCAAAGTAATTTGGTTTGTAGGAAGTGTCATGCAACCCGTTGTACCATAATGTAGGAAGAGTAGAATAAATTCAAGGAGTTCTATGGGCTGTACCCCTAATATCTATGCAAATCTCATAGCATAACCGTTGTACAGTGTAGGGTATACTTGTTACTTGCTTAAGTAAGTTTGGATTCTAACCTATCAGTACCTAATAATCTGGACTCTATTTATAACGTATTAATTTATACACGGGTCGACATTCCTCTGTGTAAAAGAGTTGTTTGTGTGAAAAAAGCTACTACATAAATCAAAGAAAGCAAAATTGGTAAAGATGTTAGACAAGGTTGTTGTTTAATATATACTTTGACCAAATAATTCGAAGTTGTTTTCAAGGTAAGAAAATGTGTTAATATGGGAGGAAAGAAAATTGAATGCATCAGATTTGCTGACTACATGGTGATTTCAGCAGAAACTGAGAAAATGATGAATATCCTGCTGGAAAAATTGAGCAGATCGTTTGAAAACTTTGGTATGAACATTAACAGAAAGAAGGATAAGGCAGTGATCATGAGTAAGAATAAGGATGTAGCAGCAAATACAGTTCTCTCTGGTGAACAAATAGAACACGTATTTTCACTCAAATATTCAGGAATCACAGTCGTATGTGATCTATATTATTTGGATGAGATGAAGAGCAGGAGAGTTTTGTATGAGACTTAGATTTTGGGAATGGAGGAAGAAATAAGATTGAAATCTTGCGAAATGTGGGCATGGAGAAAAATTGAGTTCAACTGGCAAGACAAATAAAGGAATGAAGTAGTACTGGAAAGAGTAGATGAGCAAAGGACGATAATACTGGTAACTAATCAAAACGGAAAGAATAATTAATTAGGTCACTCTTTACGAAGATAATGTTTTTAACACAGCTATTGGAAGGCGCTATTGCAGGGAGAAGGTTGAAAGGAGGAAAGAGGTATCAGATGATGTACAGTGTGAAAATTAATGGAAGATACTGGAAGACTAAAAGGATGGCGGGAGACAGATCAGCTTGGAAAATGCATGCGAAAACATGCTGACAAACACAGAACTGAAGTTACGATGATTACGATGGCCTACAACGTATTAAAATATTACAATAGATATGAATTTAACATTTAACATGCTTTTAAAATCTTGTATATTTTCTCTTCTTATTCTTAAGTCTTCCTTGAAATGGAGAACTCTTAGAGGAAAACGATCAAGAAGAAAAAGAATTTGAGGAAGAAGAATTTTAAGACCCTCCTATATCTTTATCTCTTCTTGTTCTTCAATCTTCCTTCAAAAGAAAAGGAAGAGAAAGGATAATTTCAGGGCCATCCTGTATCTTTTCTCTCCTTGTTCCAAACAGGGGCCTTGTGGGAGGATGGGAAGATCGGAAGGGATATACAAGGAGGAGGGAAGGAAGCGCCCTTGGCCTTAAGTGAGTTACTATTCCGCCATTTGCCTGGAGAAGAAGTGGGAAACCACGGAAAACCACTTCAAGGACGGATGAGATGGGAATGAAAACCCCTTCTACTCAGTTGACCTCCCGACGCTGAGTGGTCCTCGTTCCAGCCCTCGTATCATTTTTCAAGTTTCGTACCAGAGCTGGAAATCGAACCCAGGCATCCGGGGGTGGCAGATAATCACAGTAGACACTTCACCACCGAGGTGGACGTCTTATAACTTTTGATCAACAATGTGAGGCACGCATATGACATTGTCATCTTGGCTGACAGCACTGAATGTATCGTAGACAGAATCGTAGCCGAAGGTAATAAAATTGGGTTCAAAATTAACACCGACAAGACAAAAGTGATGAGCATTACCAGACCTGGTAACACGCACGTTCTTAGGAACATTTATACCGGGCGAGTTCGCCGTGCGGTTAGGAGCGCTCGGCTGTGAGCTCGCATCTGGGTTCGAACCCCACTGTCAACAGCCCTGCAGATGGTTTTCCGTGGTTTCCCATTGTCGCTCCGGGCAAATGCTGGTGCTGTACCTTAATTAAGGCCACGGCCGCATTCTTGCCATTCCTAGGCCTTTCCTGTCCCATCGTCGCCATAAGCTCTATCTGTGTCGGTGTGACGTAAAACAAATAGCAAAAAACCAACAAACACATTTATAGGGAAGAAGTCTAAGTACCTTGGCAGCTGGATTACTGAGGACTTAGGCCCGGATTTAGAGATCCGTGTACTAATAGAAAAGGCTCGTACTAGCTTTCTGAAAATGAGCAATACACTGAGTGAGAGAAGCCTGAGCTCGGACATACGTCAGAACATCGTCAGATGCTATGTACATTCATGCTTATAAAAAGCAGAACACCTTGAAAGAATAGACGTAGGGCGTTCATATTCACAGGGAATGTTCATTATTATGTTCTGCAGAAACGATTATAGTTACCTAGGTTCAGCATGTGTCCTGTTGCCTAGTAGGCACTGGGTTCTCCATGGGCGGCATCGACGCGTATAAGGCGCGAATTTCTTCCTGGGGTATAGTCATCCATGTTGCCTTCAACTGGTTCCACAGTCATCGTTTCACCGTATCGATTGGTGAAACGTCCGGTGAATTTGCGGGCCAGGGCAACAGTCTGACATCCTGTGACAACAAGGCACGTGTTCATGCAACAACGTGTGGTCGCGCATTGTCCTGCTGTGATATGGCGTCTGGGGTGTCGTGCAGAAAGGGCATGGCGACGGGTCGCAGGATATCATTCGCGTAGGTCAAACTGGCCAGAGTGCTCTGAACACGAACCAGCTGTGATGTGTGGTTGTACCCAAAAGCACCCCACACCGTAAGGCTTTGAAGTGGCGCTGTATGTTTTGTGCGAATGAGGTCAATGTGATGCTTCTCCCTTTGTCTGCGGCGAACCAAAATGCGGCCATCATATTCAAACAAACAGAATCTGAATTCGTCCGAAAACAATATCTGCTGCCATTCCTGTCCCCAGTGACGTCGTTCCACACACCATTGCAGTCTAACATGTTTATGTACATTAGTCCAAGGTAGGCGGAGAAGTGGACGACGCGCTGCTAACCCAGACCGTAATAAACGGCGACGTACTGTCACTCCTGATAGTGTACGATGTGTTACACTGTTCCACAGTTACGCCAGAGCCGAGGAGGACGCAGATCAGTCCTGCAATGCCACTCAGATGAGGTGTCGATTTCTTGAGGGGGTGGTCTGTGTGGTGCGACCAGACCCATCTCGTCGTGTTTTACGGTTTTCTGTAAACCATTCTGTACCACCGGTTGCACTGCCGACACACTTCGTCCCACACGAGCAGCAATTTCCCGGATGGGTGCATCACGTTCTCTCATGCCAGTAATGCGCCCTCATTCAAACTCACTCATCTGAAGGTACGATTGTCGCATACGTCTGCGAGGCATTCTGCACGTGTGCTCAAGTCACACTGTTCCTTCGGTTTATAGCGACAACGAGCTACCAGTCGATGGTGGTGCGCCGAGTTATCGACATGGACCTTGAACCTGAGGGTCGACATGGCTCAAATCCTAATCATTTCTTCAGAACATACTAATGCACATGATGTGTGAATATGAAGTTCCTATCTCTAGTTTTTCGAGTAGGGCTCTGTACGGCCCTGGAAGGTGGACTCTGAAATGTAACATCATTAAGAGAATAAATGCCTTCGGGATGTGGTTGTTCCGACGGACGTTACGGATCTGGTGGACTGACTACGTCTCCAATGCTATCGTATTCAGACGCACAAGGAGGGAACGAATGACGGCGTATTGGGCATATTATGAGAAATGAAAAGCATAAGTAATAAAATTGATAATGCGGGGAAAAGTTGATGGACGTTGGGGTCGTGGTCGAAGAAACACTCCTACAGGGTTGGACAGAACTAGATTGTAGTAAGCTGATGAGGGCAGACTTCGCTGTGATTGTGTTCAAGCTTCAATAATGGAGAAGGCGCTAGAAGACGAAGAAAACTCTTGTAAAAATAAACAGAATTTATTACCAATAACTGTTTTTAAAACCATTACATAGTAATTACAACAAATTAAGGATTTTTATCCACTTCTGACACATTTGAATATGCACGATTCAATACATCGACGCAAAATCTTCTGCACCAATCTTGTACTCATTCAGTCTTTGCATACATACTTTATATATTCCATGATATCACCTTGGTAGAGATTCTTTTTCTTACACAGTCCCTCTATCTATATGCACATTAATTCTTTGAAATATCGCAAGTGTCTTAGGCCAGGATATCAAACCTTGCTGAACTTCATTTCCTCGTGAGATTCGCTCCCTTCCATGTTCCAAAAAGATAGAAAATTACTCGATGCTTTAACATTTTAGTTGCTGAGAGAGGCTTGGAATTATCGTGTGGGACGACGAAGCATCTTCGAAGCTGTTTCATTTGGTGCAAAGTCTGTATATCCAGAACTTTACAGAGAGAGGACTGGGATTACTTTGCAGGGACATGATGCCTGTTCGGAGATCGTCCATTTGGTACCAGGTGAGGATTACCTGGTGTAATACAACAGCTTAGAAGTGTCTTGATATTTTAGTGCAAAAACACTAGGTATCAAATCAGGATTGCCCAATACTTTATAAAGACCAAGATAGACCGGATATGATTGCACAGGAGCCCAACGGCTTGTTCGTAGCATTTGCCCTTCGGAGACAGATATCTAAACACATGTCAGTTTTCTCAACTGGCCCTTCCATCTGCCACCGTAGCGCTACGGATAGCACTATTAGCTGCCATCCTCGGATATCCGGGTTCGATTCCCGCTACTGTCAGAAATTTAAGACTGGCTGGAGGGCTGCCATGTGGTTAACGTGGTACATGCCGCTCACCTCCTTTGAGGGTATGCGTGAAAAGAGCTGCACCACCTCGGGATGAGGACAAGAGTTTAATCCGGCTTCTTGTCTAAATAGTTAGCGTGCTGAAGTCCCTGGTTCGATTCCCGGTCGGCTCACGGATTTGTACCTTCATCGGCTAATTCCGATGGCTCGGGGCTAGGTGTGTTACTTATCACAGGTAGAGCTCCATTCTTATAAGATCTCCTATATGGCTTTAACTCGAAAGAATTGCAAAAGACCTCTTCGGAGGCCAAACGCAAAAAAAAAAAGGGCCCTTCCGTTGACATTTTTATGGGGGAGAGTAGGACATTTATTTGAGGCGGTCTGGTACCTGTGAGAGCAAGTAATTGTACAGATCCTTATAGTCAATTATTGTGATAAAGGGAAACGTTTCTACCTTACTTATTGAACAAGCCTCGTATCAGGTAGTAGATAATATTAGCTCTCACAATCGGAGTCACCAAATTTCTCTTTTTTTTTTTCGTTGTTAAGTTCAATAAACAAACAACCAGGTTATAAAAAAAGCTAATCTACTCGAAGTTGACGGAAAGAGCCTTCAATTCCGAACAGGTCCCCCTTTGTCTTCGGTTTTCCAGGCCTCCTCGACTCGTCCACTCCATACTTGTCGTCGTCAAGGAAGTAATCTCGGTAACTCTCCAGCTTCTTCTTCAAAGACCCTGCGAGGAAGAAGAACAAGAGAATATAGGGTCTAAAATAAGAGAATTATCTGCATAGGTTCATAAATAAATAAATAAATAAATAAATAAATAAATAAATAAATAAATAAATTGACAACAGAAATGATGAAATCAGACGTATAAAGTCAGGTGATGCAAGGAATATTACGTTAAGAAGTGAAGTTTGTTATTTATAATTTATACAGATAGATCTGATAGCGGTGATTGAATGGGAAAGGGCTAGGAGTTGGAAGGAAGCGGCCGCGGCCTTAATCAAAGTACAACACCAGCATTTTCCTGGTGTGAAAATGGGAAACTATGGAAAACCATCTTCAGTGCTGAAGACAGTGGGGATTCGAACCCACTATGTCCTGACTGCAAGCTGATAACTATGTGACAAAAAGACCACGCGACCACTTGTTCGGTGAGAAATTAAGTTTAAAGGCAGTTAGATGAAGGTTGTGGTAATAAAATAAGGAATTATGGAAGTAGTAATGATTACATTGGACCATATGCACGCCAGCGCAAGGAAGAAAGGACTGTCTTAATAAAATACATTCATTAATCGCAAATACATACAGTCGAAATTGGATATCTCGAATTGCTTGTTAGTTACCGAAAAATATGCGTACTATTTCGGCTACACAGCTAAAATTCCTCTTCAGGTAAGCAACTCAATGTTGAGAACATCCTAGGGATATGAGCTACGAATTTTAGGTAAAAAATATACTATAATAAAGTATGAGAATATATTCTTTATTTATTCCTAAAAATTACAATCCTTTTGTCCGGGTCCATTGATAACTGGTTAGCGTGATGGCCTTTGGTCACAGGGGTCCCGGGTTCTATTCCCGGCAGGGTCGGGAATTTTAACCAACATTGGATAATTTCGCTGGCACGGGGGCTGGGTGTATGTGTTGTCTTCATCACCATTTCATCCTCATCACGACGGGCAGGTCGCCTACGGGAGTCAAATCGAAAGACCTGCATCTGGCGAGCCGAACATGTCCTTGGATACTTCCGGCACTAAAAGCCATACGCCATTTAATTTCATTTGATTTATATCGTTTTTCTTAATCATCGTTATCCGGTCGATTAGATTAGCAGTTTCCCTTTTTCTACCACTATGAGCGCTAATGTGAGTCATGCATTATTTCACTTAAGCACCACTACGAGCGCTAATGTGAGTTAATACAGAGTTTCACTTAAGCCCTTGAAACTACAATCGGTGTGGACATTTTTCAACAAATGAAAAATTCTGAGGTTGTTGAACCAAGGAACTCATTATAGAAAGAATTATATGAATTTTATATAATAAGGATTATAGCCTTTTTTCTGAGTACTGCGTTTCGGCCGAAAGTGATTTAAAAAAATTCCTTTTCGTTTGATAGAGCTCTCCAAGACTCACAATTTGAAACCCTTCTGTGCCCTTCAGCCCTTCAGATTTCGGCACAAAAGGAAGTTGCTTAATTTTACGTTTTTAGTGGTATGGGGACCCCTAAGAAATATTTTCAGCATTAAAACATCAGCTGTTCTTTTTATTTACAGGACTTCCTTACTTTTGTTTTACATTTATAGTTTTTCATATTAGATGTATTAAAAGTCAATGTTTTGAAAACCAGTTTTCAGTATACATTTCTTCTCCATGGCGTTGACCTTCCTATTCTGAGTAGGGTCTGAGTGATACAGCACTTGCTGGGGTTACAAAGTTGCCTAAAGCAGGGCGACCAATGCCACGTTTCGAGAAACACCCTCTATCCGTTTTCCCGTGCTGCTGTAAGAGACAGACAAACGGAGAAAAGTACCGGTAAAGGAAATTAAGTCATCTCCGTACAGGCTATGGCGGCTCTTAGAAATGGGATCAACCCACTTCAAAAACACAGGGACAGAAGGCCCATACTACGCGGCCATAAGGGAAAGCAAAGAACCTCAAGGAGATGCGCTCCTTCAGAATTTAAAATCTCGTTTTCTTTTAAATGTCGATCTCCTGACATTCCCAGGCTTGCTATGACGCAGGATTTCATCCCAGACTACACGTCCCTATTCGAAAGTTATTGTATTTCGAACTCTGTAGGAGCTACTTCAGTTTCACTGCAATCTTTTCAGTCAACCGGTGTAATTAATACATCTTAGAATGTCTGGTCTCTATACTCACTTCTCAGGGTATCCATACTTTCGTTATCACCCCCATACTCCTTGGGAAGTACTCCTTTCATACCATGCTTGTACATTGATTCCAAGTTCGGGTGAACGTGGAGCTGTAAAAGAAATCAAAGCCAGCATTTATTTAGAAAGTAAGACAGTAAATTATTATTATTATTATTATTATTATTATTATTATTATTATTATTATTATTATTATTATTATTATTATTATTATTATTATTATACAATGGCAAGAGGTTCCTTGGAATGAGGAGGTAAAGGCTAAGTTAGGAATGAACTCGATGAATGAAGCTGTATGCACAAACCGACTTCGGTGGAGGATAAGTTAGCTAGGAGAATATTGGCCTCTGTTATAGGGCGCAAGAGAAGTGGAGGGAGACCAAGACGACAGTTGCTAGACTCGATTTCTGATGATTTAAGAGATATAGAACTAATCGTGGCCACACAACTAGTTACAAGTAGAGAATTGTGGCGACGTTTAGTAAATTCACAGAGGCTTACAGACAGAACACTGAAAGGCATAACAGTCTATAATGAGCATGTACATTCATGCCTTATTATTATTATTATTATTATTATTATTATTATTATTATTATTATTATTATTATTATTAGTATTACACCAGCCAACATGATTTTACGGTAAAATAGAAAATATGTAATTCTTATGGAAATCGCTACCCTGATTCCGAAAATGATGCTATTTTCTTCCTATCACGTCCAGTTTTGACGCATTTCGTCGTTTTATTATCTGCATAAATTCGTAAGATGTAATGTTGAGAGATGTTCTCGCGCAACATTTTTTAGAACAAAATTATGTGATTTGATTTGTTATTGTTTGCATTTTATTATAGGTTTATTGCTGTCTAAATTTTCATTTTTTAGTTGGGGGTTTCCTGATAAATTCGTAACAAACTCCCCCAGATACGCAATAGACTGAGAGGTATGTAGGGCTGAAGATAAGACAGTTGAGCGTTTGTCTTTCATCGTAGACCACTTGAATAAACAGACGTGTTAAAAGCTCTAGCCCTTATGCAATGTTTATGATGGACTGATATAGCAATTTCCTTTCAAAGATAACAGTGTTGCTTGAGAAGGGCTCCCAGAAGTATCGGTACGTGTTTAGTGCGTCTTTTAAAGTTCACATTCATTTAATTGTAGGCCTATCGTGTGCGTGAGATTTAATGTAATTTATTTTCAAATTGATCACTAATACGTGAAGTGTTTTAACACCATCATGGCTAGTGTTTCAGGGGTGCACAGAAGACAGTGTAAACAAAGTCCTCAAAAGTTTTGTTACATTTGTGGAGTTTATGTGTTCGATTCCAAGGTGCGTCATATAGACTCGTTTGTAAAGAAACGTTATTTTTCTTACTTCAAATTGAAAGTTGAGGATCAAGACAAATCTTTCGCACCTCATATTGCATGCAATACCTGTGTCGAGGGACTACTTTACTGGTATTAGAGCAAACGGAACTCAATGCCGTTTGCTATACCCATGCAATGGCGAGAGCAAAGGAACCATCATAAAGACTGCTATTTTTGTGTGACCCATGTTCTCGGTTACAATAAGAAAAGTAAAAACAAAATTAAATATCCGAATCTCAAGTCAGCTCTTCGACCAGTTCCTCATGGACCTGACTTACCTGTACCTACTCCACCTACTCACTTGAGTGAGGAAAGTAGCAGTTCATTGCAATCTGACAATGAAGAAATAGATTTCGAGCCACATCAATATGACACACCTTCAGACAAATTCGCGCAATCCGAATTGAATAATCTGATAAGGGACTTAGAGCTAACCGGAGAAAAAAGTGAATTACTTGGTTCAAGATTGCGCGAAAATAATATGTTGGCACACGGTGTTACATTTTCCTGGTACCGAGATCGTGACAAAGAAGTCCGGAAGTATTATACTCAAGAAGATGAACTTGCATTTTGTAAGGATGTTTCAAACCTTCTACGTCAATTGGGAGAGAACGAGTATGATCCTAGTAACTGGCGTGTTTTATTGACTCTTCCAAAGGAAGTTTAAAGGCTGTTTTGCTTCATAATACATATGTTCTGGCATCCGTACCACTTGCACACTCCAAAAAACTGTCTGAAACATACGAGACCTTAAAGTTGGTGCTTGAAACAATTAAACATGACGAGCATGGGTGGCAAATTTGCGGTGATTTGAAGATCATTGGATTGTTGCTGGGACAACAAAAAGGCTATACAAAATTTCCCTCTTTCCTAAGCGTGTGGGATAGCAGGGCACGGGATAAACATTGCGATACAGTGAATTGGCCAGAAAGGAAACAACTACAACCAGAATCCAAATATGTCTTGAATGTAAGTCTTATTGACCGTGAAAAATTTCTACTTCCACCTTTGCACATCAAATTAGGATTGATGAAACAGCATGTCAAGACATCAGATAAGTAGCCTATGCTTCAAGTATTTATCCACTAAATTTTCCTCAGTATCAGATGCAAAAATCAAAGAAGGCCTATTTGATGGACCATAGATTCGTAAACTGAGGAAGGATAAAAATTTTACAGACACGATGACCAAAATTGAGAAAGAGGCATGGAACGCATTGAAAGATATAGTGACTAAATTTTTTTTTTTTTTTGCTAGTTGCTTTACGTCGCACCGACACAGATAGGTCTTATGGCGACGATGGGATAGGGAAGGCCTAGGAGTTGGAAGGAAGCGGCCATGGCCTTAATTAAGGTACAGCCCCAGCATTTGCCTGGTGTGAAAATGGGAAACCACGGAAAACCATTTTCAGGGCTGCCGATAGTGGGATTCGAACCTACTATCTCCCGGATGCAAGCTCACAGCCGCGCGCCTCTACGCGCACGGCCAACTCGCCCGGTGTGACTAAATTCCTTGGCAACATTGAGGACTCTCAATACAAAGAAATTGTGAGAAAAATGTTGGTAAAATTTAAGGAACTCGGTTGTAATATGAGCCTTAAGCTTCATTTCTTAACTTCGCATCTGGATTATTTCCCTCCAAATTTAGGAGCTGTCAGTGAAGAATAAGGTGAAAGGTTTCACCAGGATCTCAAAGATGCAGAACGACGCTATTAGGGACGTTGGGATGTGAATGTGATGGCCGATTACTGTTGGTCGATTGAACGAGACGACCCTTCTAGAGATCATTCAAGAACTTCAAAAACCCGGGAATTCCACGGAAAACGGAAAAAGACGGAGGTGTGACTCTAACCTGCACATAATATAAGTAACAAAACTATGTATGTTTAACCATGTAATTTGTATTCAATGTACGGTTATATTAATTTAAAAGCAATTGTACAGCCGAAACTAAATAGGCGCTTTATGCTTCAGTTTCACGAATTTCAATATACATTAAAAATATAATACAAACCATCTACTTGCTAACAAAACAGCATTTATGTGTATTTAATGCATGCAAAATATGATTACGGTTTGGAAGCTGAAATTTACATTAATATATCAAATTTAAGCAATACTAAGTATCAACAATTTTACGTAAGAACAAAATGATATTTTGTAAAATTGCCACTAAACCAGACGTGGTACGCCAAAACTAACTTTTTTCTCGAATTCTGCGTTAAGAAATTTATAAAAACCGCCTATTTTCGTTTTTACCGGAGAAAAAAGTTTTTTGCAGGCTAGTGTTATTATTATTAATATTATTAGGACTGATGTTTTTACGGCCCACAATTGTAGGCATCATACGCTTTTGGACTTATGCAGTGTCCAGAACACAAGGTGAAACTCTTTACATTTCGCAGAGAACTTTGTTCCACGTCTTCAGAAGAAAATCTCGACTGTTCTCGAGCAAGACTTCTTCAATAATGAGGGTTTGAATTTAAGAATGCTTTACCGTTGGTCTGTAGTGATTGGTACTGTCGTTTGTCACTAGATGACTCACCACACGTTGGCATTCATAGCGCGAGGTGATGGCACTATCTTAGCTCCTATTAATATGTTCCCTATTCAACCGTTTGTGCGTTGCCAAGTAAATAGAAAGGTCAGAAGACGAATGAGGGAAATGTTAGGAATTCCACGTTGCTATCTTGGCATGAAAAAATCCAAAAGCTTTTTATCGTGCCAATTATTATTATATATTTGCGAATAAGCTCATTAAGACTACGTGCATTTGACTTCCTCTATCACATATTCCTTTCATTCTTTTACTGTGGGCTTCCTTTCTGTCTTCAGACCAGGTTGCTCCCATCTTCTTCTTTGGTCTTTCCTCTTAGACAACTTGCCTATTTGTGAAATTTGGATCTGAAGATAACCCTGTTTTGGACATCTGCTGGTGTAATTCTTGCCTGTTTCAAATTGATTTTGATTTCGTCAATCCATTTCATTCTTTGTCTGTTTTAAATTTACTCCTGTTTTCATAAAATTCGACTATTTGTTTAGTAAGTCTGTCTGGTTGCATTCATTTTAATTTATTTTGCCTTCACACCCTGTTTTTAATTTTTCTTCACATCTAGCCACTCTCCTAAATATTTGAAAGTTTTATTATTATTATTATTATTATTATTATTATTATTATTATTATTATTATTAACCTACCTGCCAGTCCTAATCGTTAAAACATCAAGTCTACATGGTCTGACATGAGTAGCCGGTTCGAGTTCCGTTGATCGAAAATATTTTCACCATCAGAATGTTGGCCGGCAATTTCTAATCACTAAATTGTGTACGAAAATCCTGAATTCAATTACAAACCTCTCCGCAGTGAGTGTCAGGTTTCTTAGTCCACTGCACACCCCAAAATTTAGGTTATTGCACATGTTTGCAAAACAACCTTCAAGAGGCATTATATTTTAATGAAACGAATGAATTTAACATAGTATATTAACAAGACATCAAACAACTAGTCTGAGCACAAAAAATGTGAAACATCATTTTTAGTAATGTTTTTGGTATGATAATCCTCAAAACAAGGTACAAGGAACAATTTTTACTTGCTTACTTAATCTGCTTACCCTCCAGGGTTGGTTTTTTCCCCGTCGGACTCAGCGAGGGACCCCACCTCTATCGCCTCAAGGGCAGTGTCCTGGAGCGTGAGACATTGGGTCGGAGGGTACAACTGGGGAGATTGACCAGTACCTCGCCCTGGAGGCCTCACTTGCTATGCTGAACAGGGGCCTTGGTGGGGGATGGGAAGATTGGAAAGGATAGGCAAGGAAGAGGGAAGGAAGCGGCCGTGGCCTTGAGTTAGGTACCATACCGGCATTTCCCTGGAGGAGAAATGGGAAACCACGGAAAACCACTTCCAGGATGGCTGAGGTGGGAATCGAACCCACCTCTACTCAGTTGACCTCCCGAGGCTGAGTGGACCCCGTTCCAGGCCTCGTACCACTTTTCAAATTTCGTGGCAGGGCCGGGAATCGAAACCGGGCCTCTATGGGTGGCAGCTAATCACACTAACCTCTACACCACAGAGGCGGACAAAAATATTTGAAAATGTGAATTTCTGAAGAATTTTTCGTCAGTGAAACATTCTGAATTCCTGACTTACTGCCATCGAATTTAAAGGCGGTTGGCGTGAATTGGTTAGTTATAGTCTCGTCTTCCCAAACCCTGTGATTAATGGGCGCTTTATTTACGTTCGTTCGCTACGGGCTGTAAGACCTCATCCTCACTTTCATTTAAGTCTTCGCCACTTGAATTATTTCCAAATATACCTCCTACATCGTCTTCATCACTGTCTTCAAATACTGAACAATCACTTTCAGTATTCATAAGAATTTCACGAACTGTATCGTCGCTTGTAAGCAAGTCAGCTCGACTTCGCGCAGCCATGTTCAACTGTTTGCAATTGACCCGCCAAAGCTGAAGACATCCGCTTAAATACATTTCATTTCCCGCGCTCCCCGTGGTGATAACAATAACCTAACGACTTCAAAATATAGCCAACAGATGTAGGGAACTCTCCGTTTTTCAATCATTGTCCAAAGACATACAGTTACGAACATATATCACTTCAAACTCCGACACGCAATATATAGCGCCGTGTGACCTTCAAGGGGTTAATTACAGGAAGAAAGTGCACAGTGAGAAGATGACGCTACTCACCGAGTGTACATAGACAACACTAGATTCCAGATAGACCCCCCCCCCCAGCCCAAAATCCAGGCGGCTCGCGAGCGCCGTACTTTACTACTTATAAATGTCCCGCATGCACTAGTGATGCATGGGAAGCCTAATCACTTGTTTTCCAAGGAGCGTTGCAACGTGCTGTATTTCGGATGTTGTGAAACAAATAGCAGGCATTTTTCTGCACATGTTCCATAACAGGGTGCATTGGTAAATATGCCAAAGCTGCAGAATTTAATCAGTTTTGAATGTAGACACGTGTAGACTTTCCACGCTATAAAAGAATTGTTCATATGAAACAAGAGCTGATACTGTTCGGCGAAATACGTCTGAGAGCGTCGCTACATTCCGACCGAATCTTCCATAGATTAAAATGATGTCTGTGTATTCTCCGTTACTGAACACACTAGGCATTGTCGATATACAGACGGCATATGTAGTGCTGCTGTACCAGACACCAGCCTAGTATATGTGGTCGAAAACGGGGCTTACTAATGCAAGGGGTTGCATTAGATGGGTAACGCTGTAGAACATGGTGCAAGTGACCATCCGGTTGTTATCTCTTCATATTCTGACGTAACCTGCCTGCTGCCAGTAGTTCCTCTGTGAAAATCAGTTAGTAGACATCCCATTCATCATTTGTGCATGCGGAACATTTATAAGTAGAAAGTACGGCGCTCGCGAGCCACCTGGTATATATCCATGTTAATTGTAACTTATTAACTTGCACAAAACCGGCCCGTGTTACCATAAGTTAAAAATGCACCATTGGTGAAGATTTTGATGTGGTGCTGAATACGAGAATTTTCTAACCCACAAGAGACATCTCCGTTGAATGAACGCCACTGAAGCTCTGGGTCTCATGTAACTCTAATTGAAGACCCGCAAGACACTGAATCTTGGTTAGCAACATAACTTATTAGGCGTACGTTGTAAACCCCACAACTCTTAACGTGCCACTAGTACTACTACAGTTAAAAAGCAATTCAACTTGTATGGATACTTTTATTACAGATGATACGAGAGCTGTTATATAAAACCACTTTCAAAGTAAACATCTTGGGCAGTTACGCACTTCTGGCAGTGTCCGGGCCACGTCTTGGAACTGTGGTAACTTTCCGCATCCGTTTTCTCTTCTTCGGATGACGCGAACCTCCACCTTTTGAGCTTCATTGTGACCTTGGCAACCAGTGTTCGCCATCTTATTACTGTACACTAAGAGCTCGAGAAAATTTCGTATCAACTGGACCCTGTTCTACTCCTCAGTCCAGAATTAAAATCGTTGAAATGGCCGGAAAAGAATCAACCTGGAACTATTCTCTTTTGGATACGTTCATTTTTCTTGAGCAGAGTTTTGACTTTCTGAAGCAGGCAGTAATCTGCTGGAGGATGAAGAAGGACAGGTATGTTATGGAGTGCCCGGTGTGCTGTGGCGTTGTCGTGATAAAAATAACTCCGACCTTGCAATAAACGAGAACGAGGCCTTCCATGTCGCACTGCGTCACGAAGACACCGAAGATTGGCAGAATATATCTCCTCAGTGACAGTCGACTTCATGAATACATTTAAAATGTACTAGTTCCTGGAATCGAAGAACACTTCAAGCATGACATTTCCATTACGCTAGGTACCATAGGCTGTACTCCATGCAGGTAAGGCGGAGCATTTGCCTACATAGCAAGATGGAGCCAGCTAAATTTCGGTTACTTCTTGAATTCTACCGATACTTCTAATTCTAATAATAGTGTTATTGTTTTTACGTCCCACTAACTATTTTTAAGGTTTTCGGAGACGCCGAGGAGCCGGAATTTAGTCCTGGAGGAGTTCTTTTACGTGCCAGTAAATCTACCAACACGAGGCTGTCGTATTTGAGCACCTTCAAATACCACTGGACTGAGTCAGGATCGGACATGCCAAGTTGGGATCAGAAGGCCAGTGCCTCAACCGCCTGAGCCACTCAGCCCAGCACTTCCAACTCTTTCCGAGCCATAGACGGGATATTGGGCCAATGGATATTTACTGAGGGTCACAGAAGGAACATTCTTCTTTGTACCGTAGGCAGAACATTTGGCCCGATCTCTTTCTAGATTGCTGTCGATTTGTACTTGTCAATTTTGTCAAGTGATGTGTTAGCCATTGTTGATTTCCGGAGTAAACATAGAAGCATGGAGAGCGTACGATGCGAGAAAAGCACCGAAGCATGGCCCATGTAAGAGAATTGTTTGATAATTCGAGTGTTAAGTGTAGATGAATGTGGTATTGATGATAATGACGACAATGATAATACAGTTATAAAGGTTCGTGCTAGAATGATGAACAGTATTACAGAAATCCAATTTCACACAAGGCAAATAGGAAGAGTCTTGGAGTATCACAAGTCAGTTATCGCCTCAACAAAGTAGCAGTGATTTGCAAGAAGAAGAAAAAGAAGAAGAAGAAGAAGAAGATTCCATGGGCCTCCAGAAGAACATCTTGATTAGAAACAGCAATTCTTGTTGAGGAAAGAGAAATGGTAATATCGTTATTCTATACAAAAAATGAATTATGTAAGAAAAACAATACATGTTTCAGAAATCCTTCCTTCCACCCTTTGTATTGAGATCTTTCACAGGGGAAGGATTCTGTAAAGTACCCAAGTAAATATACTGTATGTATAAACATATGCCAGTAGCTTATGTTTAAGGCAGTATTATTCATCTATTTGTGTTACTGATCAAGGGATTGTTTGAAACTAACTTAAATTTTTCTGGCTATTTTTGATGGTCATATGTTTTCAATATATATTTGGAAGAGATTGTAGGATTGAGGAAAGTAGTATTGAATGGAATGTTAAGTGACCTAAGTGAGGCATATGAGGAATATGGAATGAAAAGTAGATAAAGGAGAAACAAAAGGAATGGTCATAGGTTTAATGAATCTAAGAGTGAAGTACATGATAGTACATGAGGAATCAGAACAATTATCGTCCTTCAAGTATCTGGGAAGCTGAATAAGGGAGGGCATACAATGTGAACAAGACATCGAGTCGGGATAGCAATGACTAGATAATGTTTTAACAGAAAAAAGAGGTTGCTTTGATTTTGTGTGGGGCAACAAACCTGGACGATGAGGAAACTGGATGTGAGAAGAAATGAAGCGATGAAAATGTGGATGTGTCGAAAAATAGGAAGGATTGGCAAGTCATGAAGAGATGTGAAATAAAGTAGGAGAAGAAAGGAACATGATACAGATCGTGAAGAATAGGAAAATGAGTACTGGAGAGAGAGAGAGAGAGAGAGAGAGGAAGAAGGACATACGAGATGGTGAACGATATAAGCAGAACAGAAGAAGACTACGGAAGAATGAAGAGGAAAGCGGAGAAGAACGACAGGTGATCAAGTGGAAACCAGCCGCTGATCAGAATAAATGATGGAATAGCAATGGAGTCAAATCATATTAAACATTCATTTTAATGTATTTATAAGTGTTTTTTCAAGTGTTACCCACCACATCTGCAAGGAATGGCCATCACTTCATTAATTGTTAGTTATGAATTGTTTTTCTGAATTTAGATGAAGTGCAAATTTTGGAACACTTTGGAACCGAAAAATAAATAAATAAATCATCTGACACGTGTCCTAATAATTTATGTTGCCGATGAAGGTTCAGTGTTTTTCTGGTCTTCAAGTAGGATTGTGTAAGATCCAGAGCTTCAGTGGTTCCCAATCAATGGTGACATCCCTTGGGGGTTTGAAAATCTTGTATTCAACGCCACATCAAAATCTGCACCACTGCTGTCTTAGTTATACTATGGTAATAGAGGCCGGTTTTATGTGCGGTAATACGTTTGAAAGGGCACCAAATATCGTATGAAAAGTTCAGTACCTGGAAGGATCCGCTCGTTATCTAGATGGAAAACCTATAAAAACTTAGGAGAAGTACTTAGGAGAAGTGATTCAGCCATATAGAGAGGATTTCAAAATTACAGAAGGCCTATAGACTGACCTGGAAGAGATATAACAAAATGTAAATATCAGGGAACGCAAAGTTAAGATATTATAACTCAGTTATCAGACCTGAAGCACTACTGTATATGCCTCGGAAACCTTGATCAGTGGAGGTAGATCAATTATTAAAGGCATAAAAAACAGGAGAGGGTAATATTAAGGAAAATATTTGGTCCAGTTTGCCCAGAGGGAATCTAGAATCTGGGTAAAACGGATGCCTCAGGATTATCAACAATCTGAAAAAAATCACCTACACCATCAGGAAAAGGTGATTAAAGTGCTATAGCCAAATTCTCAGAATGAACAATGACAGGGTCACCTTTCTCTCTCAATGAAAGTCAAGAACAACTGTCTTAGTGAAATAGAAAAAAGACCTTCAGGAAATTGGCATCCCACAGGGAATTATTCAAGATCGACTCCAGTTCTAAAAAAAGCAGTCAACAACCATCATTTTGATGAGAAAATTGAATACCAGGACCAATAAACCATGGACTGAAGAGGGGAGGAAAATGTTCAGTGCCCAGATGAAGAGATTTTGGGAGAAGATAGAGTTGGGGCTTACACTTTGTAAAGCCAGACAAACAAAGATATATTAGCAACATATGATAAGAGCAGTCTTCTAAGGATGAGGGATATTTTCGTAAAAGGTCTAGTTTTACAGAATTATTTCATGTTTTACACGAAGGAAGGGATAGAAATAAAGCGTATTTTACTTCAATTAACACAACTTACCCTCTTTCTGAGTTTCTCCTTGATGATGGATCGAATGAAATTTATTAAAGTTTCGAAGAAGGAAGGTAAATTTATGTAGTTCAGCCCTCGTGGTCTACCGGGATATCCATCCTGAAACACACAATGAGATTACAAAATGTGAACCAAAGCTTGAATTTTTGATAGAAACTATGTCATATATATCCCAAGATATAAAAGCAGGAGCATGTCCATAGAGGACACGAAATCACTAGCAAAAAGAAACCTTGTAGTTTTATTTAACATCTGATATCATGATCAGAATCATGGGATCTACGGTTTTGGGTGGAATCTGAACCGTAAGGATAAGACTTAATAAACCCCACATGTTCGGAGTCGAACTACGGTGGCTTTCGTAATAATCCAATGACTTATCCTACTCTTCTATCAAGTTCAAGGTTTCCATTGTTCTAACCTCGGCGTTAATGGGAGTCATGCCTGAGATATTGCGATTTTTGATCAAAAATCAAATTTTCAATTTTAACCTCATTCATATTCAGTTATCAGTTATTCCCTAACAGAAATTTTAATGATCTGAATGCCAGATATCCCCGACCCAATGTCTCCGCTCCAGGACACTGCCCTTGAGGCGGTAGAGGTGGGATCCCTCGCTGAGTCCGAGGGAAAAACCAACCCTGGATGGTAAGCAGATTAAGAAAGAAAGAAATGCCAGATATAAAGAGTAGCGTTTCAGCGTTTATGGAGAAAACTCACGCTGCTTTTTTCCACGCTCTCGGACAAATGAGCTTCAAAGTTCTTTCGGACTAGCATTTCAGTAATCCCGCTGGAATATGTTTACATTGTAGAGGAGAAAGAAGTCTGAGGGAGTAATTTACAGTCCAGGGGAGTTTGAATGCAGGTATGTTTCTTAAAACTGTCAATTGATTTTTTTATCTACGTTAAAAATGCATAAAATGTTCCTCGTGACAGAGTTCTTATCGGATTCATCTAAAAATTTTAGAGAATGTGTGTGTATTTTATTATTATAGCGCGAAACTAGATCTTTGCCCATTGAATGAATAATAAAAATTGAAATATATATATATATCTCCAATATTCGATACCAGACTGCAAAACCCGCAGTTGTTCTAAAATATATGAGCATTTTTGACAATTTTGCCAAATTATAGGCAGAATTTGAAAACTCTGCAGCAAGGAGCATTTCCCACGCAACGTATAAAAATAAACCTTCTTTTTTTTTCTTATTCTTCTGTTTACCCTCCAGGGTCGGTTTTTCTCTCGGACTCAGCGAGGGATCTCACCTCTACCGCCTCAAGGGCAGTGTCCTGGAGCTTCAGACTCTGGGTCGGGGGATACAACTGGTGAGAATGACCAGTACCTCGCCCAGGCGGCCTCACCTGCTATGCTGAACAGGGGCCTTGTGGAGGATGAAGGGATAGACAAGGAAGCGGCCGCGGCCTCAAGTTAGGTACCATCCCAACATTTGCGTGGAGAAGTGGGAAACCACGGAAAATCACTTCGAGGGTGGCTGAGGTCGGAATTGCACCCACATCTACTCATTTGATCTCCCGAGGCTGAGTGGACCCCGTTCCAGCCCTCGTGCAACTTTTCAAATTTCATTGCAGAGCCGGGAATCGAACCCGGGCCTCCAGATGTGCTAGCTAATCACACTAACCACTAAACCTGTTTAACTTCTCGGTAATTTCATCCCTCCAGTCCTATTCTACTCGCGGGTGCTGGGACAGTTTAGAGGGTGCAAATCTTTTGCATCTCCGTTTTAGAACAATCAACTCACCTGCCATATTGCGAATATCTTCATCATCACTGACGGTGTCCACAGTGCGAGATGGCCCAGAGTACTCTTGGCGAAGTCTACGATCACATTCTCTCCATAGATAGTGGTTTCGTCGTGTTCCAGGAATATTATCTCGAAGACCATGAAGAAGACTTTGAGCATATTGTCCACCGTGTGTTTGCTTGGGTCGATGTCCTCCATTCTGAGCAACCACACGTATCTACCCTCAGAGTCCGTCCCCAGCATCATATTCATGCTGCATAACAAGAAAAGTTTGTATTCAGTAAGGTTACCGTCCTTCTGAGATCAACATTGTTTCACTACACCTTTAAAAAATACAATTTATAAGTATGGCACTTAAGACGAGCCAGAAAGCGTTAACTTGACAAAGTAAACTTGACAGAAAATATACCCAAATAACTCAGGAACTATTAAGTTTAGACTTTCGAAAATGTTACCACTCCTAATTGCAATCTCCCCCTAAGTGCTAACCTAGAATGAAGTGGACTAAGTAAACAGTTTTATATTTATTAATTTTTTAAATTTCCATATTCTTATTCAAGACGTAGGCGAAGTAGTCCTGTAAATTTTGTTCGACGGCTTGTTTTCTTTGTTTTATAATATCACTGGATATTTTTGTCTTTAATATGTCTTACGGCCGGGGAGGGGGGGTCATCTGGCAATTTGCATAACGATATTAGCGATACACAACGTGTGACACGATGTTACCTAGCAACCGTGCAGGCTGTGGCGTGAAGTATTGATGGATGGCCATGAAATGAAATGACGTATGGCTTTTAGTGCCGCGAGTGTCTGAGGACAAATTCGGCTCGCCAGGTGCAGGTCTTTTGAATTGACACCCGTAGGCGACCTGCGCATCGTGATGAATATGAAATGATGATGAAGACGACATATACACCCAGCCCCAGTGCCAGCGAAATTAACCAATTATGGTTAAAATTCCCGACCCCGCCGGGAATCGAATCCGGGACCCCTGTGACCAAAGGCCAGCACGCTAACCATTTAGCCATGGAGCCGGACATGGACAGCCATGAATGAGACTGAGAGACACGTTATCAAAGAGCAGTGTTGCCAACTTATACTACTAAAATTCCGCCAAGAAATCCGATCTCAAATAATAATAATAATAATAATAATAATAATAATAATAATAATAATAATAATAATAATAATAATAATAATAATAATAATAATAATAATAATAAAAATAAATGTCTGCACTCACCTGATCTGTGAGTTTCACTGGGATTAACCCCCTGCCTTGAAGGCGGCGAGTTAAAACTTGTAGCCTAGGCGTTTTACTGCCGGGTGCAAACTAGGTGAATCCCCTACCTCAAGAACAGGCGAGTTCATTAAACGGTCTTCCTTCATAGCATAAATATAAATGCTACTCTCTCACAGTTTCATTATTTGTCGTCATTCGTCATTTAAGAGACAAGTACCCTTTCCCCACGCATTACAAATTTATGATACTATGATCTCATAACATCAAATCCAAATGACATGTTTTCCTCATGTGACTGCTAGCTCCTGACAAGAAATACAGAATAGCTCGGAGACAGACTGGAGTACAAATTAAAAAAAAACGTAAAATAGATAAAACGCTAAATTCCGCTATAATAAATCTAGAATTCCGCCAAAAAATCCGCTGTCCGCTAAATGATATATTTCGCCGCTGACAGTCTTCTAATTCCGTCAAATTTAGCGGAAAGAGATGCGTTAGAGTACATATGGTCAATGTGATCTTGCAGCCTGTGATGTGAAGTATTGATGGATGACCATGACTAAGAGACATATTATTAAAGAGATGCGTTAGAGTACAGATGGTCAATGTGATCTTGCAGGCTGTGATGTGAAGTGTTGATATGGCCATGACTGAGAGGCATATTATCAAAGAGGTGCGTTAGAGTACAGATGGTCGATGTGATGTTGCAGGCTGTGATGTGAAGTATCGATGGATAGTCATAACTGAGAGACAGATAGCAGGCTGTTTTATCAAAGAGACCTGATCTCATCATATTCCAGAGAATTGATTATTTCATTCGTAGGCCATGATGTTCTGAATCCTACACTTGTCAGCTCCAAATTCCTTACAGATGTCTCTGAAAAACGATTAATTAGATACAAATAAATTAATCGTTATCGATTTTCCTTTGCCAACGGTGTTGAAATGCCGGATCCCGTGAGATCTCCGAAGTTAAGCAACATTGGGCGTGGTCAGGAGTTGGATGGGTTGCCACGCGCTGTTGGTGGGGAGGGGTAAGGGAATGTAGGAGCGGAAAGGAACTGGCCACCCTACCGCACGTAAACTCCGGCTCAGGAACACCTCTGCGGAGGTTCGGACCTGCCTTCGGGCAGAATAACCCTTACCTTACCTAATTTATCTTTCATTCATTGAAAGACATATTAATGATCGATGGTTTTTCACAAAGGGTTATTTGACAGATTTTGTTGTTGTTGCTATCGGCTTAGTAGTTTTTGAGATTAAAGTTGCGTTGGAAATAATGTCTAGTGCTTGAAACAAATATCAAGGTACTTTTTTTTTTGAAATCACATAAATATCAAACATTGAATTACAAACTAAATACCGAATTCTAGACAGTCATACCTATTCTGAGGATGCTATTAATTTAAGGGGTGATGTAACCGAGAATAAAGCACTAGATTTCTAAATTCAAGGAACCCACAACTTGACAGACTGAAAACTGAAAGTCCATTGTATGACGTTAAATAGTTACATTTTTCAGCGTAACTACTGATGGTATCAGACTGATAATTCTTCGGTCTAAATTATAATGTTTTATCTTAAATTTCATGAAGAATTATGAAAATACAGCAAAAAGTGCACAGTTCTAGCCTTCCAGGCAAGCAGCTCAATGTTGAAAACTTCCTACGGATATGAGCTAGGAATTTTAGGTAAATAAAATATAATAAAGCATGAGAATATGTTTTATTTATTCTTAAAAATTACAATCCTTTTCTTAATCATCGTTATCCGGTCGATTAGGTTAGCAGTTCGCCTTTTTCTACCACTACGAGCGCTAATGTGATCGAGTGCGGCGTTTCTCTTACGCCCTTATAACTAGATTCGCTGTGGGCATTTTTCGAAAAATTAAAAAAAAAAGCGCTTGAGGTTATAGAACCAAGGAGAAAACGAGTCAAGCACAAACGATTTTAGGCTGTTTCTCCGGAAGTGATTTTCTTCTTCTTCTTCTTCTTCTTTATCTGTTTACCCTCCAGGGTCGGGTTTTTCCTCGGACTCAGCGAGGGATCCCACCTCTACCGCCTCAAGGGCAGTGTCCTAGAGCTTCAGACTTTGGGTTGGGGGATACAATTGGGGAGGATGACCAGTACCTCGCCGCGGCGGCCTCACCTGCTAAGCTGAACAGGGGCCATGCGGGGGATGGGAAGATTGGAAGGGATAGACAAGGATGAGGGAAGGATGCGGCCGTGGCCTTAAGTTAGGTACCATCCCGCCATTTGCCTGTAGGAGAAGTGGGGAAACCACGGAAATTCACTTCGAGAATGGCTGAGGTGGGAATCGAACCCATCTCTACTCAGTTGAGCTCCCGAGGCTGATTGGACCCCGTTCCAGCCCTCGTACCACTTTTCAAATTTCGTGGCAGAGCCGGGAATCGAACCCGGTCGTCCGGGGGTGGCAGCTAATCACGCTAACCACTACACCTCAGAGGTGGACGGAAGTGATTTTCGAATTTTTTTTTAGTTTGATAGAGCTATCCAAGACTCACAGTTTAAAATATTTCCGGGTCTTTTACCCCTTCAACGTACGCACAATTGGGGAAATTGCTGAATATTACGTAGTAAGAGGTTACTTTGTCTGTTAAGAAATGTTTACAATAAGTTTACTATAAAACCTATGAATGAAAATATAATAATAATAATAATAATAATAATAATAATAATAATAATAATAATAATAATAATAATAATAATAATAATAATAATAATATACGAAGGTGTAAATGCTCGATAAAACTTTCATTGTCCACGAACCTGCTACGCAGGCGTAGCAGGGGGAGAGGTGATACTCCCACGTGGCGCGTCCCAGGTGGCGGATAGGGGGGTCCTAACCGGCTTGCCGGCGGACTTGAGGGAAATAAAATACCTCTCGCGGACCAAACACATTACCCCCTGCGGGTGGGGGACGCACATGTAGAATACACCCGCGATATCCCCTGCCTGTCGTAAGAGGCGACTAAAAGGGGCGACCAAGGGCTGACTGAATTAGAACATTGAAACTAATTTTGAATCGTACCATCAAGCGGGAAACACCATAGGTTGCCTGTACTTGCGAGTAGTACCACTAAATTCGGTACGAAATAGGTTTGTGATTAGTAGCAGTAAAAGCCTGGCCTGGTGGTTTCCAGTACCCGTGCGTCGTACCCATGTGAGCAACACCGCGGGTCTGGGCGTAGCCTGTGAGTTGTATCGCTATATGAGCGGCACCGTGGGTCTGCGTTGCCTGTGATTAGTACCCACTCTGTGAGGAACACCACGGGAATACCGGCGCCCGTGTTTAGTACACCTAGGTGAGCTTGCATCCGGGAGATAGTAGGTTCGAATCCCACTAACGGCAGCCCTGAAAATGGTTTTCCGTGGTTTCCCATTTTCACACCAGGCAAATGCTGGGGCTGTACCTTAATTAAGGCCACGGCCGCTTCCTTCCAACTCCTAGGCCTTTTCTATCCCATCGTCGCCATAAGACCTATCTGTGTCGGTGCGACGTAAAACCCCTAGCAAAAAAAAATTGGTACACCTAGGTGAGGAACCTTCTCGGTTTGCGTTGACTCTGGGTTGGGCCATTGTGTGAGACACACCATAGGTCTGCGTTACTTGTACGCATTGCAATACTTGTGAGTAGTACCATATTTTGTGGAACACCGTGAGTCTTCGCTACTTCTTATTAATACCCCAACATGACACATACCATGGTTCTATTTTACTCGCGACATGTACCATTCTGTGGGGCCTTAGACGTGGATTTTGCACCCCTTTAGACACCAAGCATCATTGTGCTTTATAAGTGGTTCCTTGGTCGGTAAATGTTCTTTTCGATCTGTATTGAGTCCGATCCACTGGGCCGATGACCTTCGATGTTAGGCCCCTTAAAACAACAAGCATCAGCATAAACTTTCATTGTAATGCACGTCTTGGTTTTGAAAAAGGTCCACTACAATACATTTGATAGAACATTGACCATATGAATGCGGATGAAAGCATTATAAAATCATTACGTCCATTATAATGACACCAAGACGTATATATTCCATGACTTATGCAACGCTGGTAAGTGCATGTAAGGTGACTGTCTTTTTCATGGTTTCCATGGCAGGGATGGCAAATAAAACAAGATGGTTGACACTTAGGGCAGAGATAGTATACACACAAACCGAGTGCCTCAGGATTTTTTTTCTCTAAGTAGTATATTCTATGCACTTGTCGACAAAAGCGACCTGGAGAACGTACTTAAAGAGGAAAGAAAAATCATCAGAAAAATTGTCGACCCAAAGCTCACAAATGAAGGGTACAGGCTTCACTCCACGGATATCATAGAGAGGTTGTCTAACTTCGCAGCAGACATCCAAAAAAGGCGTCTAAAATTGTATAGACATGTAAGCGGACTCTCACAATCTAGACTTACGTTCAGAATCGTCAGATACATCCACTACACCATGGATGACGCAAGTAAAACTCGATCTAGAAAGAGCGCAGATAGATTCAGCGGATCTTGCATAGGAAAACAACTATAGGCACAAGATATACAAGTGGGAAGTATTGCCAGAGAATGCAGCACCTAAGGAACCAAGGCTGAAGTTGAATGAAGAACGGAAGTGGGCCTTTAGTGACCAAATAAAGGAACACTGGAAGAACAAGAAGAACAAGCAGTCATGAATGCTTCACGTGGTCTGATATCGGCCTATTGCGTGTGTAATAATAATAATAATAATAATAATAATAATAATAATAATAATAATAATAATAATAATAATAATAATAATAATAATAATAATAATAATAATAATAATAATAATAATAATAATAATAACTGCTTTATGTCCCACTAACCACTTTTACGGTTTTTGGAGACGCCGATGTGCCAGAATTTGGTTCCGTAGGAGTCCTTTTACATGCCAGTAAATATACCGACACAACGCTGAAACTGACGTATTTGAGTACCTTCAAATACCACCGCACTGAGCCAGGATCGAACCTGCCAAGTTGGGGTCAGAAAGCCAGTGGCTCAACCTTCAGAGTCACTCAGCCCGGCGATTGAAAATATCATAGCATTAACACTTCAAACGGTTGAAGTGCTGGTTTTCTGACCCCAACTTGGCAGCTTCGATCCTGACTCAGTCCGGTGGTATTTGAATACGTCAGCCTCGTGTCGGTAGAATTACTGGCACGTAATAGAACTTCTGCGGGACTAAATTCCGGCACTTCGACGTCTCAGAAAAACTCAAAAGTAGTTAGTGGGACATAAAAAAATAACGTTATTTACTAAAAGGTTAGAAAATACTTCTTAAAGATCCTAATGGCGTGATCTTATTAAAGCAGCTAGAAAGAAAATAAATTCTTAAAAATACTTCCCCCTTTAGCAAAAAAAAGCTTATTTTTCACTGAAAAGAAAAAACACGTCCGCCTCTGCGGTGTAGTGGTTAGTGTGATTAGCTGCCACCCCCGGAGGCCCGGGTTCGATTCCCGGCTCTGCCACGAAATTTGAAAAGTGGTACGAGGGCTGGAATGGGGTCCACTCAGCCTCCAGAGATCAACTGACTAGAGGTGGGTTCGATTGTCACCTCAGCCATCCTGTAAGTGGTTTTCCGTGGTTTTCCACTTATCCTCCAGGCAAATGCCGGGATGGTGCCTAACTTCAGGCCACGCTTCCTTCTCTCTTCCTTGTCTATCCCTTCCAATCTTCCCATCCCCCACGAGGTCCCTGTTCAACGTAGCAGGTGAGGCCGCGTGGGCGAGCTACTGGTCATCCCAGACCCAGAGTCTGAAGCTCCAGGACACTGCCCTTGAGGTAGTAGAGGTGGGATCCGTCGCTGAGTCCGAGGGAAGAACCGACCCTGGAGGGTAAACAGATAAAGAAGAAGAAAAGGAAACGCCATTTTTTTTAGGAAATATAATTTTTAAAATTTTGAATTTTTGCCCGTGATCTGTTACAATCCCCGTTAAGAAAGCAAGTTTACTCCACGGCGTAATATATCGGCCGGTTCTTGAAATACAGGATATTTAATGAACACGCCACTGTGGCTCAAGATGACGTAACGTCCTTGCTAGACAGGGCAGTCTTGGCGTCCTTCTCTCTGATGTATTCCTACCTTTCTATCGGTCGTGACAGAGAGTGAATTGTTTGTAAACACTAACAAATCAAGCGAGCTGACCAGCACGCAGCAGGTACAGCACACTTCCAAGAACATGAACTAGCATTACACAATCGTTCCTTAACGCCTGTACTTTCTGATTTTCTTCCTCGCGTTTTAGGGAGACTATACTGAATCTTGTTGTTGTTGTTGTTGTTTGAGTCATCAGTCCATATACTGGTTTGATGCAGCCCTCCATGCCGCCCTATCCTGTGCTAACCTTTTCATTTCTACGTAACTATTGCATCCTGCATCTGCTCTAATCTGCTTGTCATATTCAAACCTTGGTCTACCCCTACTGTTCTTACCACCTACACTTCCTTCAAAGACCAACTGCACAAGGCCTGGGTGTCTTAAAATGTGCCCTATCATTCTATCTCTTCTTCTCGTCAAATTTAGCCAAATCGATCTCCTCTCACCAATTCGATTCAGTATCTCTTCATTCGTGATTCGATCTATCCATCTCGCCTTCAGCATTCTTCTGTAACACCACATTTTAAAAGCTTCTATTTTCTTTCTTTCTGAACTAGTTATCGTCCATGTTTCACTTCCATACAATGCCACACTCCACACGAAAGTCTTCAAAAACCTCTTTCTAATTCCTATATCAATGTTTGAAGTGAACAAATTTCTTACTGAGTAAAAAATATTCTCTTGGAGTGTGGGAACAGCTTATTAAGTTGATGGTGGATAATCAGAAAACTGCAAACCAAGAGCAAAGTAGAATAAAAGCAAGTTATCCCTGCCTGTCCTAAGAGGCGACTAAGCGGGGGACAAGATTATTTCAAATTGGGAGCCTGCCTTGGCGACCACGGTTCCACTAGCTGAATCTGGCATTACTTTCACTTTCTTTTTCGTTGCTCTCCACTTTCATCTATCCTATCCAAACTCCCTTGACCACTTTTTATTCTTTTCCACCTGGTGGGTTGACCATGTGGTTAGGGGAGAACAGCTCTGAGCTTGCATCCTGGAGATAGTGTGTTCAAACCCCACTGTCGGCAGCCCTGAAGAGGGTTTCCCATAGTTTCCCATTTTCACACCAGGCAAATTCTGGGGCTATACCTTTATTAAGGCCACGGCCACTTCCTTCTCACTCCTAGATCTTTTCTATTTCATCGTCGCCGTGAGACCTATCTGTGTCGTTACGACGTAAAAGAAAATTGCAAGAAAATTGTTCTTTTCCAACCCCGATGGTATTAAGTTTTCGACTCCCGGCAAGGTTAATTTCGCTGGTACAGGGGCTGGGTGTATTTGTCCTCTTCATCATCATTTCATCTTTATCACGACGCGCAGGGCTTCTACGGCCGTCAAATCAAAAGACCTGCTCTTGGAGAGCCGAACTTGTCCTCGGACACTCCCAGCACTAAAAGCCATACGCCATTTCATTTTTTACCACCATCAGTTATAGAATTCCAATACAAGGAGCGTAATAATATTATAGCCAGTACAGAGAATGACTTACTGCATGTGTTAACGCGTCACGACTGGGGACGAATGGGTTCGTATCCTACTGTCGGCTGTCATGAGAATGATTTTCTGTGGGTTCCCATTTTATCACTAGGCAATTGCTGGGACTGTACCTTCATTAACCCCATCTTGTGAGGTACGGTCACACAGACCGCGGGAATCATTTCATTCTTTATTTTATTCCCTTCTGTTGTTGGCTGCAGTCTTTTCTTTTGTCTACCTTCATAGCATGTAACATTGAGTCAATGCACAGCTCCAGTGTTGCTCTAGCTGTTGACAGGTGCGGGTGATTGTGTAGTCAAATTTTAACATTGAAAATGTTTCTTAGATCACACAGTATACTTTAGCAAAACCGTAGTTAACTCTTTCACTCAAATGTGACTAAAGTATTGAAGATAGAGAAATGGTGAATGTGTTTAAACGTGTGTTTCGGAGAGATATATTAAATGGAAAAGTAAAAATTTGGAAATATTAACACCCATAAAAAGGTCAATTTTTAAAAATGAACTGGTTACAGAGTTATTACCCGAAGTTCATTTTAAATATTTCGATAAATAGATTTATCCTTTTTTTTAAAGATTTGTGTGCCAGGTTTTTGAATTTCGCAAAACGAAAGTCTCCAGTTGGATTTGAAGGGGGTCATGTATGATGTAAAGATAGCGTTACTAGTGGTAGAGTTAGTCAACCAATGAGTTTAAGGTTTGAGGTCATGGAGATCATTACTCGTAACGGAACGACTCTCGATGTAGCTTTCAGCAAGATGACACCACTCGAAATGATGTATTATACGTTACACTTTAACACTCACACTACTTGAATCGCAACTCAAACAAAATAAATCACATGCTGAAGAGGTATAAATCACGAGTCCAAGAGCTGATCAAACCATCGATGGTTATGGACATCATTAGTGAGGAGTTAGAGAAGCAAGCTAAATCGTAAAAAAAAAAAAAAGAAATCTCAAATACATCTGACACAAGATGTATTCATTTGTAGGTATATAATTATTAGAGTCTGGATTATTAGGTACTGAGAGGTTAGAATGCAAACTTACTTAAGCCAGTAACAAGTATACCCTACACTGTACAACGGTTATGCTATGAGATTTGCATAAATATTAGGGGTACAGCCTATAGAACTCCTTGAATTTATGCTACTCTTCCTACTTTACGGTATAACGGGTTGCATGACACGTCCTACAAACCAAATTACTTTGCATTCTAACCTATTACCACCTAAAAATCCGAGGTATAATAATTATAGTAATAAATAATAGAGGATTCATGCTCATCCGCAGCATTCGTTATAAATAGGTCTGATAACTAGTCCTGATATTCCTGTCGTAGTCATAATGTTTTGCCTGCCCTTTTCAATGGTTTTATGTACATTTAATAAGAAGAGCTTTATGAGATGCCGCGGTTCGTAGTTAGAATTCATCCATTCTGACGTCATCATGCCGTCTGCTTGCTGAAAATCTATCCATATATTAGCTTTTTTTTATCCTGTAGTTCTTGATGTAAAGCTTGGTATTGTGTCGTAGAAGGCAGTTCAAACGCAGTTCTTCCATATAGCACGGTTGTCTTGTAAGCTCATAGGTTAGTCTCGAAGCGTATCTTGCGTTCACTCTTTCTAGTGTAGCTCATCTTTCGATAGGTGTTGTCAGACAATGTCTGAAGCGTAGTACGGTTTTTCATCTGTTGAATATTATTGTAAGCTGGGAAAGGTTAGATAATCAAAGAGTATCTTCTTCTTGTTCTTCTCTTCATCTGTTTACCCTCCAGGGTCGGCTTTCCCCCCGGAGTCAGCGAGAGATCGCACCTCTACCGCTTCAAGGGCAGTGTCCTGGAGCTTCAGACTCAGCGTCGGGGGATACATCTGGGGAGAATGACCAGTGCCTCGCTCAGGCGGCCTCACCTGCTATGCTGAAGATGGGAAGATTGGAAGGGACAGGCAGGGAAGGGAAAAGGAAGCGGCCGTGGCCTTAAGTTAGGGAGCATCCCGCATTTACCTGGAGGAGATGTGGAAAACCACGGAAAACCACTTCGAGGATGGCTGAGGTGGGAATCGAACCCACCTCTATTCAGCTGACCTCCCGAGGGTGATGGAGCCCGTTCCAGCCCTCGTATCACTTTTCAAATTTCGTGGCAGAGCCGGGAATGGCACCCGGGCCTCCGGGGGCGGCAGCTAATCACGCTAACCACTACACCACAGAGGCGGACGCATCAAATAGTATCTAGCAGGGAATAGCATTCTTCCGTGATCAGAGGATGTGTATACTGTCCGACTAGACAGGTTAGTAATCAAATGTGGCTGCATGCAATGATATTACTATGGATGATGATCACATGTATCAGAATTTAAATGAAAGTGGTAGTCGCTTAGCAACCCGACAAGTATAGAATGTATTGCGGGTTAGGGTGAGCCTTCGCCTGCAATTATTGGAGTGATCATTTAATGATTTTATTTTACGATTACTCAAAGTTGGCTAAAATTAAGAGACCTATCAATGTCTCATGAATCATCGGCAGGTAATTCTGGAAATAATAAAACAAAAATCAAGCAGAACGGACGGACGGATTTTCCAAAGCTGTTTTTTTTTTTTTTGTAAATTCTGTTAGTATATAGATCAGGGGTTTCCAATTTGTAAGGGCTAGAGGGCCATTTTGTAAACCGTAGTCATGTTCGCGGGCCGCACTTGAATAGGCCAATTTTCGTAAAATTCTGCAAATAGTACAGATGAACCATTATGAAGTAATAGTTCAACTGAAAAAGCCTCCGTGGCTCAGACGGCAGCGCGTCGGCCTCTCACCGCTGGATACCGTGGTTCAAATCCCGGTCACTCCATGTGAGATTTGTGCTGGACAAAGCGGAGGCGGGACAGGTTTTTCTCCGGGTACTCCGGTTTTTCCTGTCATCTTTCATTCCAGCAACACTCTCCATTCTCATTTCATAGCATCTATCAGTCATTAATAAATCACTTTGGGAGTGGCGACCCCATTGTAATAACAGCCTATATCTGCTTCATTCATTCCATCCGTGACCCGGTCAATGACTGGATAACAGGTTGTAGGTTTTCATTTTCAGTTTAACTGAAAGGAGGGTTTGACAATGTTAATTTCTTAAAACATGATTTTAAAATTGCATAAAAGAGTAAAATTTGGAGCCGGGCTGAGTGGCTGAGGCGGTTGAGGCTCTGGCCTTCTGACCCCAGCTTGGCAGGTTCGATTCAGGTACAGTCCGGTGGTATTTAAAGGTGCTCAAATACGTCAGCCTCGTGTCGGTAGATTTACTGGCACTTTAAAAGAACTCCTACGGGATAAAATTTCGACACCTCGGCGTTTCCGATAACCACAACATTATTGCTTGAAATTTGGATTTTAAATGTTTTAAAATAAGAAATCTTCTATTGAGAACAAGTGAATACTTGGAAAGCGGAACTTGTATTATAGAATAATTAGTTTCGACTTGGGTCTATAAGTTGTATAAAAATTAGTACGTTTTTGAACAAGCAATTAAATATTTTTGTGACTTTTCTTCTCATTATTTCTTTGAGTGCTCTCGCGGGCCGCAAAAATGGCTTCGCGGGCCACATGCGGCCCGCGGGCCGCCTTTTGGAAACCCCTGATACAGATTGTGTAGCCTACATTGTAAGCAATCTCATAGTTTACTTCTCCTTCATATCCTAAAAGTTCCCTTTTCCACATTTCGTGTAGGAACACTTTTAAGTTCAGTTGCTAGTCCAAAGTAGTGGAACTGTGGATTTTTGAGCAGTGTGACAGACCGCACCTCCAGTGGCGGCTTTTGAAGTTTCATATAGGAGGATCACATTATGGTTTAAATACAGACATGGATAATAAAATGTAAGTCTAATATACTCACACATATTTACACATACAAGTATAAACAATAAAAGACAATATGCCAAAACACAAGTTTTATATCCTCTTAAAACAATATTCACCACCACAACCTTTCCCAAAACACACCTAAGTTTACTTTATCATTAATTCCTGTGTCAGACGCACCCTTATTTCTTTAGCTGTAGCAAATCTCTCGTTCATAGCCTGCGAATTTTTACCTCACATTTGTCATTACTACTTCTCAGGAATATCTTTAACCTGTTTAATGTACAGAAACACCTTTCTCTTTCCACAGTAGTAAGTGATATGGTTATATAATTATTTTCGACAATAGGACATTCGGAAATACAAGTCAGTGAATTGTGTAGCAGAACTACCTGCTTCCCTTCTCGGTCACAGTTTGCTTGTGACCCAGGCTCTCTCACTACCGTACACCTCTTCCCCAAGGAACATAGCCTGCGGCAACGTTTGGCGCCTATGTACTTTAAACGTCTACTCCACGGTCACATGATGTTTGTGACCTGGAGCATTTTTATGTATACCACTTCACGCTGTATCCTGAAGCCAGATTTCGCAGTCTAGAAGTAAGGTCACCTTCCTTACGAGCTTAAAACCTGTGTTCTCCTGTGTATAATGTATTGAGAAGTAAGAATTAAAATAATAATGTTTATTGGGAGGGATTAACTCGAATAGGAGAGTGTGGATTTGAAACCAATGGTTTGAAGAGGATTCAAGTCACATTCAAACTGGCTCTGATGGAGATTTCTTTATTACGAACAGTAACAATATTTCACAAAGTGAATTTTCTGTAAGTGGCCTCAGTGATGCTACGGCAGTGAAAAACGAGGAAAAGAAGGCTGTGATCGGTGAGTAGTAGAACATACTGTGGAATAAACAGATATAAATGTTCACGTGAGCCTTTAATGAAAATAAGCAAGATACAAAAGCATAACCTTTTTGCCTGAAAAATTATATGTGCTTTACATGTTATGTTTTTCTGACAATATGGTGCTATTTACCATTTTTAACTCTATCAGTCACATGTATTTGTTCCTAAATATGAATTGAATAATGATAATTTGATTGTTTCCTTTTTTATAAAATTAATCAAAACTGATGATCAGTGAAAAGATTCTGCCATTCTCCGTAAGGAGGGAAACAAAGGTTAACAGATGTGCGGTTTGTTTTTATGAAATACTTGCATTTTTAATCCGTGCTAGACGAATTGAAGTTTTAATTACGTGCTGCCATGTGTAACTATTATCTATTCTCCTATATGGATCTGAAATCTGAATCCTGGATCCAAGCACTGAAAAACGCATCGATGCCTTTGAAATATATCTGTATCGTTGTCTCTTGCTCATACAGTACCTTGGATACTGATAGTTTCAAATGTTGATGTCCTTCATCGGATGAAAAAGCAAAAAGAACTGTTACTTATTATAAAACAAAGGTAAAGGCAATATCTAGTACATGTTATGAGGGGCAAGTGGCATCAATCATTACATCTAATTTTATTGAAGGAAGGAGCGAAGGGAAATGGTCTCTTCGGAGAGGGAGAAATTCATGGCACAGATGTACATCAGAAGATGTTTTCGTGCTGCATTTTTGAGATCAGAGTTGGCTACGTGGATCGCCAACCTCTGTTTGGAGACGGCATATTAAGAAGAAGAAGAAGAAGAAGAAGTGTAACTAAGATACATCAGCAGTTTCTGAGACCACGCTGTCGTAGGTACAACATCGTAACTGGTGTAAAACCTTCAATTATTGTGGTCGGCCATATTTTATTGAACGCTAAATTATCGTTTATTAAATGTTAAATATGACTAATACAGGGTTTCCCTGTAGATATGTATTACAAATTTGTATAACCTCAAATACGTATTGTGTATAGGTTTAACCTCAAAATTTATATAGTCGAAAGCGGTAGGAAACTCTATAATATTCGTATATTAGACTTATTCTACTATCATTTGATATATATAGGGTTCTGGAAATTTACTAGAAGGTTAATTATTCAGATACATGTAGTGACATTACCAACGTTGGAGAAATTTCCGTGTGTATCGGTAAACAGTAAGGAAAGTTCTAGCTGGATCCATTACTGGAGTACTCCATTCGACTAGCTGGTCGATCGATTTTTCTATTGTGTTCCATTAGAGCATTGTAAGAACCCTTCTAGAAATCGACAATTCTAGACGGTTGAACGAACAGTATATATATCGAGCCGTCAGTCAGTGAGGTGGTGAGTTCAAGAGAGTGCGCGAGTCAGTGTTGTTGATATCTATACTTGTCAGAATCGACTTCAGGGTACTCCGCTATTAAGTGTTGTAGTGTCACTTGTTACTGTGTATAATTGTGTGTTGTGACTTACAGTGACAATAAAGTAATTTACACAAGGAAGTGAACGTGTTCTTGTGTGATATTTATTTCCTTCAAATAAAATCGCATTAGAGAACAATAATGCCTCACAATGTACGTCCAAGGAATACCACCTCGCAAGTCCGGGCTTAAGGCCAAGGCCAGAATCGAACCCAACATCTCGCTCATAGCTATGTGCCACTAACTGCCCGAACGTTTTCAGGGTCTTACCACAGTCTAATATATACAGTCGCGAAGCTCTGATGATATTTTTCATCCGAGGCGACTACAGCGCTCCAAGCGGCGAGGTAGAGGCAGCTTACTAGCAGACAACAGGGAACGAATTACCACTACAGTCTAAAATGGTCATAACTTCTGAACCATTCATGCAAATAATGTCCTGGCAAGGTTATTGTAATCCTTATGAAATAGTGGAGGAGGTCAAACAAGTTATTTCGACGAGGAGTTCGAGGATAATATCGAAATATTTATTTAACGTATGGAGTTATGTTTTCTTACCGCGCACTATAACATAAAATCGCTTCCTGAGGGCAACCGGTTCGAAATAGGTATATATCATCGCGGACTTTTTTGTAGAGGTTTTTATGCTCTACAATTCGTACGCTTACACTTGGGGTCTATCGTTGACGGTTCAGGCAGCGTAAGCCAGGAAAGCAAGTGATCGACCGACCAACATCGAACCTGCCAAGTTGGACTAAGAAGGCCAGCGCTCTACCAATATCGAACCGGTTGCCCTCAGGAAGCGATTTTATGCTATAGTGTGCGGTAAGAAAACATAACTCCTTACGTTAAATAAATATTTCGATGTTATCCTCCAACTCCCCATCGAAATAAATTGTTTGACCTCCTCCACTATTTCATAAGGATTACAATAACCTTGTCAGGACATTATTTGCATGAATGGTTCAGAAGTTATGGCCATTTTAGTCTGTAGTGGTAATTCGTTCCCTGTTGTCTGCTAGAAATTTCCCTCTACTTCGCCGCTAGAGGTGCTAGTGTCGCTCCAGCTGTCAAGTGGATGAACCTTCCTCTTATTAGAGCTTCGCGACTGTGTATATTAGACTGTGGTCTTACTTCAACTTGTGCTATACAAGCATACTGCTGCCTATTTATACAGACAGCTCATTCGTCTTTCAAGCGAGGAAGAAAATCTATAGCAACAAAATTTCTGGAATCGTTTAGGTTCAAGAGCTGAAGCTGAAATGGGACATTCCTGATCTGTTAGGAGGCAAGCTTGACAGCTTATAAAAATGACGACTTCCAGAACGACAATGTTTCAGTGCTTTATTGTCGAAGACATGCTATTAATTACAGTGTGGCGTGTGTGTATGTTGCTCCTGTCAAAGGGGCAGTCAAATGAAAACAGAATACCAGCCATAACACATGTTCTGAACGAAAGGTGGCAACGTACCGATACTGCCATCGCTGTGGTAGGAGAACTGGAAAGTGACAACTCACAGATACACGCAGTTATTGGGTTATGTCTTTGTTGGTGTGCGGAATGGTCCAGTGTGATCGTCCAGCTGTAGAAATGGAGGTAAGCAAAGAAGTGCAGAGAAGTGTGGTTCGTCTTCTAGTGGCCGAGGGTGCCGGAGTACGCAAAACTTATCGTCGCAGGTCTGCTGTGTATGGCGAACAGTGCATGTCCATGACGAGTGTTCACGAGTGGCATATTAGATTCAGAGAAGGGCGCACATCACTGCCCATCGAGCCATTACTCTTGATGTGATAGGGTAGATTGATGGCCTGATCCAGGAAAACCTACGAATCACGGAGGTAGAAAGGCATTCGTGGAACTCGGCTTCATTCGGACGAGGAATGCAAGAGTGGGTGCGGATGTGTGTCGGTCAGCGACCTACGTCTTTCTACAAAACTGGAACTGATCGTCTCATCTCCCAGTGGTATAAATGTGTTAACGCTTTTGAATAACACCATTCCATGGTTACGTTGTAGAGGGTGTTCGGTTTCCATGTGACTTATACGTATAGTCAAAAAGCTGAAAATTACAGGCCAGTAAGTTTGACATGCATTGTATGTAAGCTTTGGGAAGGCATTCTTTCTGATTATATTAGATATGTTTGTGAAATTAATAACTGGTTCGATAGACGGTAGGTCGGATTTGGGAAAGGTTATTCCACTGAAGCTCAACTTGTAGGATTTCATCAAGATATAGCAGATATCTGGGATTCAAGAGGTCAAATGGACTGTATCGCGATTGACCTGTCTAAAGCATTTGATAGGGTGGATCATGGGAGACTACTGGCAAAAATGAGTGCAATTGGACTTGACAAAAGAGTGACTGAATGGGCTGCTATATTTCTAGAAAATAGATCTCAGAGAATTAGAGTAGCTGAAGCTTTATCTGACCCTGTAATAATTAATCTTCACCTTTTTCTTACCTCTCGTCCTATCATGACCACAATACGAGATCTGGCTCCTCTCTTACCATACCTGTAAACCGCACTGCTGCTTACAACCGCTCCTTTATAATCTCTGCGTCCAGGGCATGGAATTTGCTACCTGCGAACATTAGCGACAATCCCTCTCATCGCAAGTTTAAAGTGGCGTGCCGCGAGTATTTGTTGAGTAGATCCTGCTGACTTGCTGGATAATTGTTGAGTGAATGAAAGAATGAATGGGATGAATGAACGGATTATTGCAGTGGATTTTACTTTGTGTATTTTAAAATTAAGGATTCTTTTGTTGTCATTTTAATATTATTACTATTGTTTTTGCTATTAATATTATTTGTTTTATTTGCATTTGTAAGTACTGTATAAGTTATGTACATGTATACTCGTCTAGTGGTTAAGTGTAAGAGAGGGCCTTGAGCCCTAACTTCGCCACCAATAAAGGCATTATCTATCTATCTATCTATCTATCTATCTATCTATCTATCTATCTTAAGAGGGGAATTCCTTCAAGGCAGTATTATCGGACCTTTATGTTTTCTTATATATATAAATGATATGAGTAAAGGAGTGGAATCAGAGGTAAGGCTTTTTGCGGATGATGTTATTCTCTATAGAGTAATAAATAGGTTACAAGATTGTGAGCAACTGCAACGTGACCTCGAAAATGTTGTGAGATGGACAGCAGGCAATGGTATGTTGATAAACGGGGTTAAAAGTCAGGTTGTGAGTTTCACAAATAGGAAAAGTCCTCTCAGTTTTAATTACTGCGTTGGTGTGGTGAAAGTTCCTTTTGGGGATCATTGTAAGTATCTATGTGTTAATATAAGGAAAGATCTTCATTGGGGAAATTATATAAAAGGGATTTTAAATAAAGGGTACAGATCTCTGCACATGGTTATGAGGGTGTTTAGGGGTTGTCGTAAGGATGTAAGGCAGAGGGCATATAAGTCTCTGGTAAGACCCCAACTAGAGTATGGTTCCGGTGTATGGGACCCTCACCAGGATTACCCGATTCAAGAACCGGAAAAAATCCGAAGAAAAGCAGCTCGATTTGTTCTGGGTGATTTCCGACCAAAGAGTAGCGTTACAAAAATGTTTCAAAGTTTTGGCTGGGAGGAATTGAGAGAAAGAAGAAGAGATGCTCGACTAAGTGGTATGTTCCGAGCTGTCAGCGGAGAGATGGCGTGGAATGACATTAGTAGACGAATACGTTTGAGTGGCGTTTATAAAAGTAGGAAAGATCACAATATGAAGATAAAGTTGGAATTCAAGAGGACAAACTGGGGCAAATATTCATTTATAGGAAGGGGAGTTAGGGATTGGAATAACTTACCAAGGGATATGTTCAATAAATTTACAATGTCTTTGAAATCATTTAGGAAAATGCTAGGAAAACAACAGATAGGGAATCTGCCACCTGGGCGACTGCCCTAAATGCAGATCAGTATTGACTGATTAATAAGAAATGAACTGAAGTGGTCGATGGCTTTTAGTGCCGGGAGTGCCCGAAGATATGTTCGGCTCGTCAGATGCAGGTCTTTTGATTTGACGCCGTAGGCAACCTGCGCGCCCTGATGGGATGAAGTGATGATGAAGACAACACATACACACAGCCCCCGTGGCAGCGAAATTAACCAATGATGGTTAAAATTCCAGACCCTGCCAGGAATCCAACCCGGGATCCCTGTGACCGAAGGCCAGCACGCTAGCCATTTAGCCATGGAGTCGAAAATTAATAAGAATGATATATTATTTGTATGTGTGTCTGTTTATTTCGGATAGACTCGAAAACTACTGGACCGAATGGTAAATTTGGTAAGGATAGGCCCTATGGATTGAAATCCTGAGATTTTACCGTTCCGAACACGTGGGGGCAACTTCGGGCAAATTTCGCCCTACATTAACTAAAATAACGAGTAAACAGTTGCCCCTATCAAAAAATAAAGTGCACCGTTTGGTAACTAAATTAAATTTTCTACAGGGAACGTCATAGGAATTTTCTTCGTAACTCTGAAGCTTTTCGAGAAAAATCCGTTTTCTGGACGAGGTCGCCTTCATTAATGAATGGACTACTCATTTCAGTTGTGAAGTAGGGCTCACGTGAAGCCACGTGCCTCGAATGCCGCGGGGTCCACAGGAAAAGCACGGCGTGGCTCGTTCTTAGTTGAAATGCTCTGTTACTTTATTCATAACTAGTTTGCTACTTACTTGGTATTTAATATATCCTGCAGTTCTGGTAGGAAGGGGTCTCTATTTCTGAAGATCTCCGGTAGCGCCGTGCGGAAAGTGTAGTAAGCGTCTAGCTTCTCCTTCGTCCTCTCTAGGCTGAACTTACATCCACGTAGGAATGTTATCAGGAACTGATCGTCTAAAAGCAACAATACTTTGATGTTATTTCATGTGCGTCTCCGAAAACCATAAACATAGATACCTATATATAAAGTTTGAACGTGTAACACAATATTGTAAGAAGACGGTAATATTATCGTCTATGTGTTATACATCAAAAGAAGGTCTCCATCTCAGAATTACTAGAAAAATATTATTTCTTTCATTAAGTCCTTTACTTGCGTAAAATAGTCATTTATTCAGAAAAATAGGATGATTAGGTCATTGCAGTTCACTGTATTCGCCGGTAGATTGCTCTATGAAACTTGTCTCGCGCTGATATTTCTATACCAGCCAGATAGAGAGCTCTGTGAAAGTTGTCTATGCAGATCTTTCTATGTTAGTCCGACAGATGGCTCTGTGAAATCCAGGTGTCATCAGAATGTTACCCGTTGCATACGTTATTATACAAGGCTGGGAAATGAACAATGAGAAGTGGGGTCACCGAATTTAGTTTTCAGTTCTCCCGCTAGGATCGCCTTTCTAAGACACAAGTTTTGAGTGTCTTCCTTCCTATGTTCAGCATGGATCTTGTGACAAGTGCTGGCGAAAATTTGGTAATGTATAGCTACTCATGCTACTTACGGAGAAACCACGTGTTTCGAATGTTGCTTATGATCCATTTTTGTTATAGTGCAATCCATCAATATGTTGTTAACATGTCCTGTTAGAAACTCTTTCACATCAGTATTTTGAGGTTATGAGTCGTCGTAGTATGGACCCACAGTCAACACGAATTTATACATATTTACAAAGGTGTTTAAAAGTTTTTATGATAATCTATAGTCAATTTATGCATACGTAAAAGCGAATACGTAAAAAGTAGTCTTTGTAAAGGGTGTCCAGTTCAGAATAACCATTTGAATCTCACATCACTGCTCAGCCTAACTTAGCTTTAACACTTTTATGTTCAGAGGTTTGCTGTGTGTAAAATAATATGACACAGGAATCCTGTAATGTGTGGAAAGACCTTTGAACAGAATGCAGAGAATTTTATTAGAAAGCTTGTCTTCAATACCGACAGAATCACTATCCAAGAAGCTTATTCAAATTCCTGTCATAGACCAGCTTTCATTTTATTGCCAACTCATCTATCATGATAGAAATAACCGTTTCATTGTCGTGCTCTAAAGATTTGTTTTCTGCAATCCGACGAGCTCGTACCAAAGAAGACATTCCTATCTCTCCTCTGGAATGGCCAATGTAAATTTGGACGGTAATATGCAGGCCTTTATAGTATTCTTTCTGAATTTACACTTGCGTTTACTCAAAGCTTGACTCTACTCAATCAAGAAATTTTAATTCAAATCACCTTGTTCAGCTAATTCTGTAATTTTATTTAGTTGACTCTCAAGTACATGTTGATTTTTTTCATTTTTGAGTTGATGCATGCTTTCTTTTGAAGTGGTAATAATATTTGACTGCTTCACTATTTGTGTTGTTTGTTTCCTACGTTTTCTAACCTACTTCAGTGCTATCTAATTTAAGCTTAGTAGAACACTCTGTGCCTATGTTTTTATATAACGGTTCACTGATAACTGCAGGTGGAGGATCCTTCTCTTTTCTGACTGTAGATGTCGTTGGTTCTACATGAAGTTAAATTTACTTGTAAAGTTTAGCTTCATTTCCCACTTATGTAGCCTGTCTCTTATGCGGTCTTCCTGTATGTGATTGTGTTTATTTGTGTCCGGGGAAAACTTGAAATACAGATTGAATTACATTCGAAAGTAGGATTTATTTTGCTGTGTTTACATTAATTAATCGGAGTCTTTAAAATGCCTACTGCAAACAGCGAAATGCACACTAGGTTTCCACAGAGATCCCAGTCTATTCCCAATAAACTGCCAAACACCATTTAGTTGTAAGTTCCTCGTATTTGAGAAATCATCCGATGTTCGCATTACGTAAATATGGTCATTAATTTAAGTCACTAAATTATAAGCACCCGCACAAGCGGAAGAAAGCTAATTAAGAACAAAAATACATCTCGACACGCTCGTGAATGTTTGAATGAGTATTTCGCCCGCGCAATTTGATGACTAAGAAGAGCGCACCTAGCGGCAAAAGGATGCGTTTCACGAGCCCGAGCACAGCCAACTAGATCCCTCGCTGCGCTCCTTATACCGGCCTTGATAATCGCTTGTGAAGCCCAGCATAAAGCGGTAATTGGAAAGTTTCACCATACTGCCGCTGGAGCGCCGGCCTCCTACTCACTGACAGGAAGCTGTATACCGCAAATTGCTGCATTTCCGGTTTTATTTATATTGTCCCGAGCGGGAACCAGTTTCACGACCAGTGAGGCCTTGTATTTTCCAGCCTTGCATAATAACGTAAGCAACGATGTTACCAGTAGTTGTTGTTCCTTGTTGGTTCTAATAAGCGAGAAACAGAAAGAAATCCATCTCAGGTTATTCTATTTCAAAATGCCCTCTAGTATGACACTTGCACTGAATTGGAATTATAAAATGTAATATGTTCACTGAGGAAATGGTAAATGGACATTTTAATTCGTATGCCACAATGGTTTATTTTATTTTCCACGACCTCAAGTAGACGACGTACTTAAGGGTTTGATGTTATATGATAACGATTTCATGAACCATATAAGGCAGACCGGGCGAGTTTGCCGTGCGGTTAGGAGCGCGGAGCTGTGAGCTTGCATCCGGGAGACAGTGCGTTCGAGTCCCACTGTCGGCAGCCCTGAAGATGGTTTTAGGTGGTTTCCCAATTTTCACACCATGCAAATGCTGGGGCTGTACCTTAATGAAGGCCACGGCGAATTCCTTCCCACTCTTAGCCCTTTCCTATCCCATGGTCGCCATAAGACCTATCTGTGTCGGTGCGACGTAAAGCAAGTTGCATATAAGGCAGTATCATCATCATAGGTTGTTCTGCCATTCGGCAGGTCCAATTAAAGCCGTGACCTCCATATCCCTCGACCTTGTGCCCTTTTCTCCACTTCTGCATAATTTTCCTTTTCTTTTTTTTTGCTAGGGACTTTACGTCGCACCGACACAGATAGGTCTTATGGCGACGATGGGATAGGAAAGGCCTAGGAGTTGGAAGGAAGCGGCCGTGGCCTTAATTAAGGTACAGCCCCAGCATTTGCCTGGTGTGAAAATGGGAAACCACGGAAAACCATTTTCAGGGCTGCCGATAGTGGGATTCGAACCTACTATCTCCCGGATGCAAGCACATAGCCGCGCGCCTCTACGCGCACGGCCAACTCGCCCGGTCCTTTTCTTTTCTAATGCTGTCTAATAACTGATATCGTCTCCTTCCTCTTCCTCGTTTTCCTTTTATCATCCCTTCAATTGCTACTCGTAGTAAGGTGTTGTATCTTAGATTACGCCCTATCCAATTTTTTTCTTCCTATTTTGGATTACGGTCAGCATGCCCCTCACTTCTCCCACTCTCTTCAGAACTTCCTCATTTGATATTTTACCTTCCCACTTTACACCTTCAATTCTTCGCCAAACCCACATCTTAAATGGAGCTATACTCCATATGTAACACCTTGCAAGTCTCTTCCTCTGATCTTTCTCTAGCGGACCACAAAGCAGTTTTTTTCTTCTTGTTGAAGCATTCCTTGGCTAAGGAAATTCTAGCTTTTATGTCTGTTATAGAGTGAAGGTCTTCAGTCACAATACTTCCAAGATACTTAAACTTATTCACCTGTTCAATAATTTCTCCCCCTATCTTGATTGTCGCTTTTTCACCTTTACCTCCAAGTATCATGAATTTGGTTTTCTTTTTGTTTATGCTCATTCCATACTCTTCACACTTTTTGTTTAATTCTCTCAGCATTTTGCAGAGGTCCTTCACATTTTCAGCTATTACTGCCATATCATCAGCAAATCTTATACATTCAATTCTCTTACCCCCAACATTGACACCTCTTTTACCATCCAAGCATTCACAAATAATTTCCTCCAAGTAAATATTAAACAAAATTGGTGATAAGCATCAACCCTGTCTAACACCTTTCCCCGGTCTGATTTCTTCTGTTAATTCTCCTCTTATTCTCACTCTTGCTGTTTGATTGTAATATAATTCCTTGATCAGTCTTCTCTCTCTCCATTCCACTCCATGTTTTTTAAGTACCTCCAAGAGCTTATCCAACCTCACTTTGTGAAATGCCTTCTCTAAGTCTACAAAGACTGTATAACAGTACAATTTTCATTGCATCCTTCTCTGATAAACGTAGCCACATTCCAGGATTAGGATTTTACTGTTTTAAGATTCAGGGGATGATTCATGGATACATTTCAGATTTACTGACTACTAAAAATTTCCGAGGATTATATGGCCAGCTTTATGTGATCGATTCGAGACTTACGAACAGAACTCGTTGTGAAAATTCTATAAATTGTTCCGCATGTATCGTCACAGCGGAAGTATACGTTTGAAGGCAAATAAAGGATCTTCCAGAGTTCAGTATATTTTCTCGTTATTTTTGTCACGCTAATTTTATTATCAGTTTTATTTTTAGTTTTTGTTCGAAGCTGCTGCTGCAACAGGCCATTAGTTGGGTTTAATCGTTAACAATTTCAGTTTCCTTTATTGGAAGAGATATTCATGATCATTTGAGTGTACCACAGGGAAATTTCACATAACATTTTATTTGCTACTGGCTTTAAGTTGCGCCTGTGGGATAGAACTGGGAAGGAAATAAGGTACAGTTCTTGCATTTATCTGGTGTAAAACTGGGGATTCACGGGAAACCATCATCAGGGCTGCCAACAGTGTGGTTGCAAACCACTATCTCCCGAAGGCGTGACCCAAAAAGCAAAGTTTGAAATTTCAAAATACAGTAATTTCGTTACGATGTCACTACCTGTTCTAGCGTGGATGTGTGGTTGTTTACTGATCCACTCCTTTATGTGGTTCACATCCTCCTCTCTGCGTTCAGGCACCTCGTTTAGGTTCTTCTTGGCGTCATCTTGCAACTTCTTGCTCAGTGGCCGGATGTCCAGCATGGTGACACGAACCTGGAACAAAGAGACATACCGTATTATGTATCATATAAACACTTGGACGTGACATCGTCATAGCCTTCTCGATCGTCCTCACCCAACACATTGATAAAGAGATTAATAACGTACCTCTTCGCTAAGTGTTCCGACACCCCTTGATGTTTGGGAGGAGGTTGCTGATAGCGAGCAGTATATTATTCGTATCATGGCTTCCGTTCCTCAAAGACTTCAAGTGGTAATTGAAGTGGAAGTTCTTTATGCGAATTATTAGATGAGCTTGCGGGAAACATATGATCCGACTGCTAGAGCAATATCGTCATCTTCTTAACGGAACATGTACGTGAATTTTTAGAAAAAATCGAAAAAATTCTTTGCTCTTATAATATTCCCGTGTCTTTCCTGAATCCAACCATATACAATAAGTACATATTATTAATGTTTCAGGACCTTTTACAGCCCTAATCTTTAATATCTGCAGAACTCTGCCACGCCCCTTTACATGTCAAATGTATTTAAGCTTCATAATATTTCCTGAAGAAGGTAATTTCTATGCAAAAACAGTAAATTTAACTTTCAAAAATTTGGCTAACCTGCACAATGTTCATCTTTCTCCACATCAGTAATATATAAACTACAGTGTTGATCACATTTGTTTTTCTTAAAAGATAAGTCGTAAATGTTTCCATAGATGTGCCGAGGACAAGGAAATTTGGTGCTGGCAGGCGCAAGTTCTACGGAAATAGATTCACATCTAAGGAGCAAGAAACACAAATCAACACCAGTAATAGTTCTGGTGAGAGTGAGGTTAAGGTGCAATCAAGTGCTTCAGAAAAGAAACTGAAATATTTGGACTATTCATGCAGAAGTAGATTTAGTGAAGAAAAGAGGCAAGAAAGGAGGCAAGAACCAGAAAAAGGAATATAAATAGGCAGAAAGAGGATGAATAACTTCTGAACCAAAATGATTGTGGGGCTGGAATGCATTAAACACATCAGGTTAGGCGACAACTTTCATTAAAAGCAAAGTTAAACTATAAGTGCAATTTCCCGAAAGTTTAGTTTTCTGACATTTAAATTAATAGACCAGAAACTACTCATGCTAGAAGGCTGAAACTTTGTACATAGAATCAGTATGATAATTGAAGGAAAGTAGACTACAATCACGGACCTACCTTAAAAAATAAGGACTTACTTCAGTTACGCCCAACAAAAAATTGCTGTATTTTTATGTACCAAGTTTTAATTAATGCTGCTAATTCATTTCCTTCTGAATGTTCCCCATAGTAGTCTACTTTGTGCACACACATATTCTCTGTATACAGTAAATAAATTGGTGGATTTTATTGATAGGTTTCAAAGACATAGGTACCTAAGGAACTGTCTACACTCCTAAAAAGTAAATTACTTTAGAAGTATAAATTAGACTAATTACTAAAATGCTTCACTAACTATTTTTTCTTTGTCGTTTTGCGGTTCTAAAAGGTTAATTCCACTTGTACAGTGAATTTCAGGTGTATATGAAGCATACTACTGGTGATATCTTGTGTGTGATTTGTAGTTAAAATTATGGACCTTCACAGACACCCTTAATTTGCGTCCGGATTCAAGCCCAGAAGGGTTAGAATTCCGATGTACTAAACGTGCTCAATAGAAAAATTGTGTCAAAATTTCCCCTTGGGAATGTGAAATCATAAATATGTCTTTCAATAAATGAAGCTCAAATTGATAACAATTAATTTATTTGCATCGAACGAATCGTTTTCAAGAGGCATCCGTTTGGAATTTGGAATGGACAAGTGTAGGATTCAGTGGATAGAAAGTGGAAAAGTGACTCAGGGCCTGTGAAACTACCACGATTGAAATCATCATTTCTCTACAGCAGGGCCTCTCAAACGCCCAAAATCTCACGCGTGCAAATCGAGGCGCAAGAGCTCCGTGCACTGTGCATCGGTCGGGCTCGGCTTGTCTTGGACGAACGCTTCGTCTCTGGGCTACTCGGCTAAGCTCGGATAAGCTCGGCTAAGCTCGGCTCTACTCGGCGCAACTCAGCTCGGATTAGGAGCGCTACGGGGCAAGTCTGGAAGAGGGAGACAGGGGGAGCGAGCAAGACAGGCGTGAGGAAAGAGAGAGTAAGCGCTATTGCTCCAAATGGAGGAGTGGGGGGGGGGGGTCTGCACTCTGGTCAACCAAGCGAAGTCGTCTTTTGCACCGTGCACAGTGCATGCACCAAGCGTATGCAGTCTGAGAGGCCCTTCTCTAGAGCATGGTGAGATGAGACCTTATTGATAAAAAAAGCCTTCTGTATGTCTCTCAGTCATGGCCATCCGTCAATACTTCACATCACAGCCTGCAAGATCACATCGATCATTTGTATTGTAATGCTCCTCTTTGTAAATATGTCTCTCAGTCATCGTCATCCATTAATACTTCACATCAGAGCCTGCAAGATCGCATCGACCATTTGTATTGTAATGCCCCTCTTTGTTAAAATGTCTCTCAGTCATGGCCCATCTCACATCACAGCCTGCAAAATCACATCGATAATTTGTACGTTAAAACCTCTCTTTGATAATATGTTTCTCAATCATGGCCACATATCAATACTTCACATCAAAGCCTCCAAAGTCACATCGACCATCTGTACTCTAACGCACCTCTTTGAGAATATGTTACTCAGTCATGGCCATCTGTCAATACTTCACATCACAGTCTGCAAGATCACATCGACCATTTATATTGTAATGTCCCTCTTTGTAAATATGTCTCTCAGTCATCGCCATCCATCAATACTTCACATCACAGCCTGCAAGGTCACATCGACCAACTGTACTGTAACGCCCCTCTTGGATGATATGTCTCTCAGTCATCGCCATCCATCAATACTTCACATCACAGCCTGCAAGGTCACATCGACCAACTGTACTATAACGCCCCTCTTTTGTAATATGTCTCTCAGTCATGACCATCCTTCAATACTTCACATCAGAGCCTGCAAGATTAAATCGACCAACTGTACTATAACGCCCTCTTTGATAATATATATCTCAGTCATAGCCATCCATCTGTACTTCACATCACAGCCTGCATTGCTGCTAGGTAACATCGCGTAACACATTTTGTATCGCTAATTAATTTCCGTGATGCAAATTTTCAGACGAACCCCAGAAATAAGTCATTTTAATGTCAACATGTACACTCCAGCCCAAAAATTGAACGCTGGCTAAAATCGAAAAGTGTGCGCCATTACGGACCCACCGATCGGAGTAAACTTGTACATAAATTAGAAGCATACATAGTATTTAGCTAATAAATATCTTTGAGATCCGATTTCTAGATCGACGCAAAACACATTAGCAACAAAGGGTGCAGGTAATTGTTTCCAGAAGGTAGAGGAGCTGCTATCTTTCTGATAAAGAGATTAATAACGTACATCTTCGCTAAGTGTTCCGACACCCCTTGATGTTTGGGAGGAGGTTGCCGATAGCGAGCAGTATATTACTCGTATCATAGCTTCCGTTCCTCAAAGACTTCAAGTGGTAATTGAAGTGGAAGTTCTTTATGCCAATTACTATATGACCTTGCGGAAAACATATGATCCGACTGCTAGAGCAATATCGTCATCTTCTTAATGTGACATCATCTAGTAAAGTTTGGCGATCGAATTTGGATGCAGCGAAGCGGAATGGGGATATCTTGCTCAACTCGTACCAGACTACAAGATTCCTCAGTCACAGCGTTCATTGTCTGCCAGATCTCCTACGTCCTTCTAATGAAAAGTTGAAAGATTCTGTACTTATGGAGGAAGTATTCCAGCTGTCGCATTTCTGTTGGTCAACATGACTTCAGTCTTTCTCTCCTGATCTATCCAACACGTCGAAATTTCCGATTCAACCCATACAAAAATGCAAAGCATCCATCTGTACACCCAAAATATCGTCAGCAGTCGTTATCTCATTACGGTAAGGTATTATTCCCCTAGGGGTCACTTAGCCAATTCCTCCAAGGCATCGTGCGACGGCTAGTGATGTTATACATTCCTCAACATTACAACAATGCTTACAGAAAGAAGGGAACTGCCTACCTGCCTTACATTCACAATGCCACAGATCGAATTGCCAAAGTCCTCCGCAAGCACTATTTAAATAACCGTGTTTGGCACCGTCACTAAAACAGTTAGCTGCCTCTGTGGATCAGCGGTAGAGTGTCGGCCTCCGGATCCCAAGATAGCGGGTTCAAACCCGGCAGAGGTAGTCGGATTTTTGAAGGGCGGAAAAAAGTCCATTCGACACTCCATGTCGTACGATGTCGGCATGTAAAAGATCTCTGGTGACACATTTGGTGTTTACCCGACAAAATTCATTAAATCTCAGCCATAGACGCCCAAGAGAGTTTCGGTTTACTCGGTCTGCCATCTAGTGGGGGCCTAGAGTAAAACGGAACGTCGAAATTGACGAGCAGACAGCCAGATGGCGTCAAATTGAAATGTCTACACACGGTAGCTGAGGCCATACGATTATTATTATTATTATTACTAAAACAGTTTAGGTAAAAGCAAGGGCAAATTATCCGCAGTATTGCTCTTTTGGGTGTACGAAATTCCCTGTACTTGTGGCAAGGTACACATTGGCCAAACATGCCAAGGAACATCAAAGAAATATCCGTTTCATCCAGCCAGACAAATCAGCAATAGCTGAGCACGACCTATCGTCGGGTCATGATGTTGTGCTCCAAGATGTTTGAGCCTTTCCCACACTGAATGCTCCAGGTCTAGGATTATACGGGAAGCTGTGGAAATACGTAAAAATCCTAACAATTTCAACAGCGATACTGGCTATCGGTTAAGTATTACGTGATTGGCAGCCATTAAGGATTTACGTAGGTAGGTCTCTTCCCCTTTATTTCTGTATTGTTATTTCATGTCGCTGTTTTCCAAAGTCGAACGTTCCTCATACCAATTGGTTCATTCCAAGCTAAGAGTTATGTGTACACAGGTTATGCACACCCCGCCTCCCTCCCCACGTCTCACATCATTACGATCCTCTGGTTTTCTCTACTTTCTTTCCATTTTCAGCTCTGTTCTATTCTATCCTCGTGTCTTTCTTTGCATTTTATTTTATTAGTTTCCATTTCTTCCTTCTACCACATTTGTCCCTGATTCGTCTCCTCTCTAATACTTTTCACGCACACACGGTGTGATAGAACATGTTAATTGGAGCACGGCCGACTAGATCTCACGCTGCGCTCCGGCTAGCTAGAGCGGCGCATCAAGTCGGCCGTGATTGGAGCTTAATGTTGTCGTTAGCTCCCGCTTGGAGCGCTGTGCCAGCATACAGCGAGCCACCTGGTGACGAAAGAGCGTACTACTGCAGCTCTAACGGTAGATCATTCTTAAATTCAATCCCTCATTATTGGAGATTTTCTTCTGACGAAGCGGAGCAAATTTATCTGCGAAACGTAAACGTTTTCTTGACCCGGTATAAGCCCAAAAGCCTGTATCATATATACAATGTTAAATATAATAATAACGTCGAACATACAAAAGAGTATTCGTAACTCAACTGTCAACTACGGTATCTGATACTCACGTTTCTTCTTGTTGACGTTGTGCATGACCTTTAGCTCTTTGTTCAGGCGTTAGAGTGCTTCATGATATTCTGAACAGGTGTCGATAGCACCACATCTCAAAGGATCGAAATTTATTGGAGGCGGTCTCTGTCAGGGTCCAAGTCTCGACACCATTAAAGTAAGACAGGAAATACATAATTCTGAAGTAAACGGAGACGGAGATCGGTGTTAAAATCCCTGTTACAGAGAAGTTTGCTCATTCTCTTGAATGCAGTCCTTGCCTCTTCAATGCGGGACCTAATTTGAACAGTGTTGTTCCAGAAGTGTGATCGGGATACTCAAAGCACTGGCCTTGTTCTAGTGATGTGCCCGCTACTGTCAAGTTAACAGGTTGAAGGACAGGTTGAGACCCCAACTAGAGTATGGTTGCAGTGTATGGGACCCTTACCAGGATTACTTGATTCAGGAACTGGAAAAATAAAAATCCAAAGAAAAGCAGCTCGATTTGTTCTGGGCGATTTCCGACAAAAGAGTAGCGTTACAAAAATGTTCCAAAGTTTAGGCTGGGAAGACTTGGGGGAAAGGAGACGAGCTGCTCGACTAAGTGGTATGTTCCGAGCTGTCAGTGGAGAGATGGCGTGAGAGGACATAAGTAGACGAATAAGTTTGGATGGTGTCTTTAAAAGTAGGAAAGATCACAATATGATGATAAAGTTGGAATTCAAAGAGGACAAATTGAGGCAAATATTCGTTTATAGGCAGGGGAGTTAGGGATTGGAATAACTTACCAAGGGAGATGTTCAATAAATTTCCAATTTCTTTGCAATCATTTAAGAAAAGTCTAGGAAAACAACAGATAGGGAATCTGCCACCTGGGCGACTGCCCTAAATGCAGATCAGTAGTGATTGATTGATTGATTGATTGATTGTTTGATTGATTGACATGTTTCCTTTTGACCATTACTTTGGTCTTTTTCGTGTTTAAACGCAGACCTGCTGCAGCACTGTGTTCAACCACACACAACTTCAGCACATGTTTCAAGCAGAACAGTGTCATCTTCATAGCGCAGATTATTTACGATCATTGTTAAAGAAAACTCTCCATCTCTGTTGTGAATGGCAGTTGCCAAGTGAGCCTGCCGTTTTAGTAGAAACTCCCGAACTCGATTGTGATTGGCAGTAGAAAATGTGGCCTGCCATTGTCCTCAAAACTTTTCCAATACCTACCTTACATCGGAAAGAATGTATTCTGTCCTCCCAGCTTTGTTTCTAGGATAGCGCTAAGGGGCATGAAATGTTATATAATCCTATTCACTGCCTTTACAGTAATTTACGGAGAAATCCGCATGTAGAATACCGCAGAGGTGCACGGTTACATTTGCTAGTTATATTATATTTATATTTGTGTTTTTGACCGTTATTAAGTATCTAATGGTATTTTAAATAATAATTCCGTACAATTATTTTATTTCAATACATATTTCTAGCACGATGAATTCTCCTAGAGGGGGTGGGAGGCCCAGTACTCGTCCACTTCGTGAAAAAAACTACCACCGGCCGAAGGGAAATGATATGTACCGCAAGGGAATTCTTTGAAGAGGAGGCTACGAGTTTTTCGGAAAGGAATGTACCTTTAATTTCATTACAGAGAGTCCAGGATGCACTGCCAAAGCTCTTAGAAAAAGTACTGTGACAAGAGTTACGATGGTGAAATACAATATCGAAATATGTATGCCTTTTAATGACGGTGCAGACCTTCGTTTCGGGATAATTGGTGGCTAAACGGTAAGTCGTATTGCAAAACAGATAGCATAATCGCCGTTCTACTTGGAGAGATGAACTGTTCACGCCTGGAAAGACAGGCTGTAGGTGCCACCTCGATTAGAGAATAATAATGTCATTGAGTTTACGTCCCGTCAACTATTTTCACAGGTTTTCTTAGACGATGAGGTGTCAAAATTTAGTCCCGTAGGCGTCCTTCTACTTGTCAGTAAATGTATTGACAGAAGACTGACGTATTTGAATACCTTCAAATGCCAGCGGACTGAGCTAGGATCGAACCTGCCAAGTTGGGCTCAGAAGACCAGCTCTCTACTGTCTGAGCTTTTCAGCCCGGCCCCAGTTAAATATAACGGAACTGGCCAAGTGGTCTACAACATAACACACCGGTCTGAACGAACGAATAAGTGAAGCGAAAGGGAGAGGAAGGAGAACGGAGAACAGCAGAAATGTGGCAACACCGTGCAATGGCACGTTCAATGCTCCTCCCTCCAACTCTAGTTGTCAGAATGCTTCTTTCAGTGTTAAGGGTATAGGAAGTTCAAACCATACACATGTATTCAATCTAGATCAGGGTCTCTCAAACGCCAAAAATCTCACGCATGCAAACTGCGGCGCAGAGTTCCTGTGCACCGTGCATCGGCCCCACTCGGCTCAACTCGGCTCGGATTTGGTGCGCTACGGAGCAAGTGAGGAAGACGGAGACAGTGGGAGCGAGCGAGACAGGCGTGGGAAAAGAGAGAGACAGCGCTATTGCTCCAAATCGAGGAGTGGGGGTCTGCACTCTGGTCAACCAAGCGAAGTCGTCTTTTGCACCGTGCACAGAGCATGCCCCCTGAGAGGCCCTGATCTAGATTGTAGCTTTTCTCAGAAATGATAAAACCGTCAAACGTTTGACGGAATTTATTTAAATAATAAGAAAACTTTCACGTACATCTCTGTGTCATTTCCAGCTCATACTGTCACGCAACAATATCTGTTCAATGAAACTACAGCTGATGAGAGCGGCTTTGTTTTCCTCTCAGGCGGCTCTGACTTTATTTTGCCTTATTGACGTCAATTGGGTTCGAGGCTGCAATTCACATTCTTTGCAGGTCTGCCCACACACATACGTAATGGAAGGTTGAAGCTCTGTGGTATTCATTCTCTTAAAATGAGGCTTATCCTTTACAGTTCTGATTACGTACTTAACACATCCAGACACTTCATGGTAATCATTTTCGCATCTACATCATGTTGGAGAGGGTCTAAATTAATCTCTTAGCTAAATACGCTAAGATCAGCCGAAATGGAAATGAGAAATAATCAATTTTCAAGACAAGAGTGCAATGGATTCTTAAAAAAAAATCCAATTAACATTCGCCTGTGTAACATTTACCTTCCATTAATAATAATAATAATAATAATAATAATAATAATAATAATAATAATAATAATAATAATAATAATAATAATAATTGATTACGTTCCACTAACTACTTTTACGGTTTTCGGAGACGTCGAGATGCCGGAATTTAGTCCCACAGGATTTCTTTTACGTGCCATTAAATGTACCGACATGAGGATGACATATTTGAGCACCTTCAAATTCCACCGGACTGAGCCAGGATCGAACTTGCCAAGTTGAGGTCAGAAGTCCAGTGTCTCAACTGTCTGAACCACTCAGACTGGAAAAAGAATACAACAACAACAACAACAAGAATGTATAGGTAATGATGGGATTCGAATTTACCATCTACCAAATGCATTCTCACAGCTATGTAGTGACGCAGACCGTACGGCCAAATTCCTCGGGATTATTATTTTCTGTTTTTTTTCCTGTTTTTCGAATTCAACCTCTTTGGGCTGCGTGTTACTAACAACCAATTTCATTTTCATTGGCGCTCACATCAGCTGTAGTTTCATTGAACAGGTATTGTAGTAAGTGTGACAGAGCGAGCTGGAAATAATACAGAGATATACGTGAAAGTTTTGTTATTAATTAAAGAATTTCCGTCAAACTTTCGCCAGTTTTATCATTTCTGAGAAAAGCTACAATAAGGCCTCTCAGGGTGCATGCTCTGTGCACGGTGCAAAAGATGACTTCGCTTGGTTGATCAGAGTGCAGACCCCCACTCCTCGATTTGGAGCAATAGCGCTGTCTCTCTCTTTCCCCAGCCTGTCTCGCTCGCTCCCCCTGTCTCCTTCTTCCTCACTTGCTCCGTAGCGCTCCAAATCCGAGCCGAGTTCAGCCAATCTTAGCCGAGTAGCCCAGAGACGAAGCGCTGGACCGAGCCGAGCCGAGTGGGACCGATGAACTGTGCACAGGAACTCTGCGCCGCAGTTTGCATGCGTGAGCTTTTGTGCGTTTGAGAGGCCCTGATCTAGATGGAATACATGTGTATGGTTTGAACGTCCTATACCCGTAACACTGACAACTAGCGTTGAAGGGAGGTGCATTCACCGTGCAAGGGCACGTTGTTGCCAAATTCCTGCTCCTCACTTTCATCTATTCCATCCCACCTCCCTTGGTCAACTCTTGTTCCTTTCCCACTCCGGAGCTATTAGGTTCCGTGGCCTAGGGAGTCTTTCGTGTTCTTGCACTTCGCAGCCATTGTTTCCCTTTGGCCGATACCTTCATTTTTGGAAGTGTCGGATCCCTTTCATTTTTTCCTCTGCTTATTTATGGTTAAGGAAGGTTGATCACCACCACTAGAACTCCTGAGAATATAGATGTTGCTTTAAAAGAGTCAAAGATCCCCGTGAAGTGGCGACTACGTATAGATGAACTCCGGACTTTTCTAAGCCGAATACGAATTTTTATTTGTTACTGGTTTAACGTCGCACTAACACACCGAAGGTTTTGGGCGACGGGAAAATAGGAAGGATAACGATCGTGGCCTTAATTAAGGCACATATCCAGCTTTCACTTGGTGTGAAAATGGGAATGCCGATGGTGGGATTCGAACCCACTATCGCCCGAATGCAAGCTCGGCCTATTCGCTTCTTCTTCTTCTTATTATTATTATTATTATTGTCCGGCTCCAAGGCTAAATGGTTAGCGTGCTGGCCTTTGGTCACATGGGTCTCGGGTTCAATTCCCGGCCGGGTCGGGAATTTTATCCATCATTGGTTAATTTCGGTGACACGGGGGTTGGGCGTATGTGTCGTCTTCATCATCATTTCATCTTCATCACGACGCGCAGGTCGCCTGCGGGAGTCAAATCACAAGACCTGCACCTGACGACCTGAACATGTCCTCGGACACTCCCGGCACTAAAAGCCATACGCCATTTCATTTCATTATTATTATTATTATTATTATTACTATTATTATTATTATTATTATTATTATTATTACTATGATATAATCCTTTACTGAGGAAACTGACCCTCAATGGGTTTATCATAACAAACAGTATTGTCAGATTTTGAGGTTTTTAAAGAATATGAATGGTAAATAAATAATTTCGTGTGGCTATTTCTAGCCGGGTGCAGCTCTTTTAAAACAGACCCTCCGATGAGGGTGGGTGGCATTTGACATGTAGCTAGCTGCGTGTTATTGTGGTGGAGGATAGTGTTCTGTGTGGTGTGTGACTTGCAGGGATATTCGGGACAGCACAGACAACCAGCCCCCGAGCCATTGGAATTAATCAATGAAGGTTAAAACTCCCGAGCAGGCCAGGAATTGAACCCGGGACGTTCTGAACCGAAGGCCAGTCCGCTGACCATTCAGCCAACGAGTCGGACAATGTGAATGGTAAGAAGCACAGACCCACGCACAGCTGCCTCGGCAGTCGTGGCTACGTAGCTCTCCTTGAGAGCAAACCACTTCTACAACTCGGCCATCATCTCCGGTATGCTACCTTTTGCACCCACGAACAATCCGTAAACGGTGACTGAGTTTATATGTTATTTCTCTATGATGTAATTGGATACTGGAACGTACATTCCCTTCTTCTCTGAGTGCTATAGTTCCCCTGATTCTAGCCCGTACTGTAGGGTCCAATATTATTGAGATATAGTTGTAGAATTTTGAGCTAAATATGTGCAACCCCAATTGTTAAAAAAAAAGCAAAGTCACCTCCGTACAGGCCATGAAGGCCCTTGGAGGAGTGGATGGTAAAGGCTTCCACCATTGTTAACCTCGGCACGCAATGGGGTAGAGTGGTTAGCTCTACTCTCGGCCGCCTTTGCCCCCAGGAATTAACCTGGTACTCATTTTTGGTGTAGGCTGAGTGAACCTCAGGGCCATATGCTCCTCCGGAATTGGAAACCTCGTTTCTTTAATTTTACGACTTCCTGACGAGGATTCGAACCCACGTCCTTCCGGGCGAACCGAGCACGCCTTTACCGCCTCGGCCAGGCAGCCTCTATCCCCAATTGTTAGTTAGATATAAATTCATAACTGTTGCATATTGCCAGTTATATATTTCCATACCGTGTAGGCTGGCGAAGAATTTTGACGGTGATATGCAAAGTAAAAAAAATTAACGAGACGAATTTATTTTACTCACCATAAATATTGTTTGATGATGCGTCAAGATGAGACAGGCTCGTGTGACGTCGTGAAGAGGAACCTCTTCCGCGAAGACCACTTCTTGTTACAGTGACAAGACTGATACGAGCAGATATCAGCCGAATAGCTTTGGCTGGAGGAAAGGGAAATGTGGTGGGGAGTCACCAACCGGTACAGTCAGCACCAGCAAAACTGAAGTGATTTGGAAGTTCATTGCTGTATACCAGGAATGGTACAGACTGTACAGCACAGTTAGAGCAAGTTCAACTTCCGGCAGAACGCAGACAGAGCAGGGGTAAAATTACATGGCAAATGACGCAATGGGAGCGGTTTAAACATATAGATATATGTCTTATCATTTATAAATGATATGAAAAAAGGAACGGGAATCCGAGATAAGACTTTTTGTAGATATTGCTATACTCTATAGAGTAGCAAATAAGTTACACGATTCTGAACAACTGATAAAAGACCTCGAAAATATTGTGCGATGGACAGCAGGTAATGGCGGGGTTAAAAGTCAGATTCTGAGTTTCACCAATAGGAAAAATCCTACCGGGAGAGTTGGACGTGCGGTTAGGTGCGCGCAGCTGTGAGCTTGCATCTGGGAGATAGTGGGTTCGGGGTTCGAACCCCACTGTCGGCACCCCTGAAGATGGTTTTACGTGGATTCCCATTTTCACACCAGGCATATGCTGGGGCTGTACCTTAATTAAGGCTACGGCCACTTCCCTCCAACTTCTAGGCCTTTCCTATCCCCTCGTCGCCATAAGACCTATCTGCTTCGGTGCGACGCAAAAAGAAAATCCTCTCAGTTTTAATTACTGCGTTGATGGGGTGAAAGTTCCGTATGGGGATTGCTGTAAGTAGCTAAGTGTCATAAGGAATTATCTTCATTGGGGTAATCACGTAAATGGTATTGTAAACGGTACAGATCGCTGCGCATGGTTATGAGGCTATTTGTGGATTGTAGTAAGGATTTAACGCCGGCAGCGTGGTGTAGGGGTAGCGTGCCTGCATCTAGCTTATATATATATCTAATCCACCACACAGCACCTCGTAAACTGACACTCCGGTCTAAAAAAAGTCCATAAGTCGTATTTCGTGAACAATAACGGCAGGATCAAATCGATCGTTGTACGAAGAAGAAATATTACGAGTTGTTACTTGTACCAAGTCAGATATAGAAGATACTGACAGCAGTGTGTTAGAAAAGGACTGTCGGCATACGATAGTGAAATATTTTACAGTTAAACTGGAAATTTATTGTTGTGTCTTTTGTAGAATAGAGATCATTTACTCCCATCATCCTTGTGCAGGGAGTTCCTGGGTCAGGCAGAGGATCAGTGACCTCCATTTCGACCTCTCCTTCCACTACTCTTCTTTGCATCTGTTGGGGACGTCAGTGCGTTCGCATTGTAATTTTAGAGCACGGATATTGAGCCTCGGGAGGTGACAACCCGCTCTACAGCAGTGATAACACAGGTGTCCTTGCACTGGAATGGCTAGGAGTTAAGCCGGCAACTTGTCCGTCCAGGCCGTTATGGGGATATGCATACCTTCCTGGCGATCTGAATAGTGATACGAACGAACTTTTGTCACCACCAGATATACTTTTTCCACCTCCACTTGTAATCCTCCAGTATCCTCCTTAATCTGGTTCTCCCACCTCTTTCTCAGTCTCCCTCTTGGCCTCTGTCCACCACACCTCTGCTCCAAACTTACTCTAGGAATGCTGTCTGCTTTCGTTCTTGCGACATGCCCAAACCACCGGAGGCGAGACGTTTCTATCCGGTCTCCCAGTCTTTCAACATCCAGCTTCAGTCTCAACTCCTCATTTCAGATTTTTTAAATCTTCATGTTAACGACTGTCTGAGGACCGCCCGCCGGCTCGACTGTTGACCAATAGAAGATGACTCTTGACTAATATCATGTTAATGATAAACACCACGTGGACCGCAGTGTGGACATAAAAAGCGTGCCGGACGTTAATAAGGAAATTGCGACAAGTATACTGTAATAAAAAAAAGAAGCGTTTTGACAGATGGGACTGAGGGAGGAGCATTGCACGTGCCAATGCTAGGTGTTGCCACATTCCTGCATTCCTTCTCCTTCCCTTCGCTTCCAGCTCACTTGTTTGTTCGTTCAGATCAGGCTGTGTTCAGAAGTGAGAGGTTTGGCAACTCCAAGCAACACGAGCTGACCAGCAGGTTTGTCTCCATGGCAACCGCAGTGGATCCACTCACGTTTTCATGGCAACTATACTTCCTGCTCTCTTCTCCCCACCCAGGCAGGCAGGCTAATCTCCGTGTCTCTGCGGCATAGGTCAATACGACTTGTACAAGGTTGTCTTACACTGCAACATTATCTTTCCAAACCAAATCTCTTACCATTTGGTACTATCCACTAGCTAGCTATATACTTTAACGTCTTTGACAGTTCCATCATCCACTTCTTCTTCTTCTTTTCCTACCGCTTTTCCCACACCTGTGGGGTCGCGGGTGCGAACTGGGTCGCACATGTGGATTTGGCCCTGTTTTATGGCCGGATGCCCTTCCTGACGCCAACCCTATATAGAGGGATGTAATCCCTATTGCGTGTTTCTGTGGTGGTTCGTAGTGTGGTATGTTGTCTGAATTTGAAGAGAAGAGTGTTGGTACGGACACAAACACCCAGTCCCCGAGTCAGAAGAACTAATAAGAAGCGATTAAAATCCCAGACCCGGCCGGGAATCGAACCCGGGACCCTCTGAACCGAAGGCCACTACGCTGACCATTCAGCCAACGAGTCGGACAGTTCCATCATCCACTACGATCACAAATCGTCATTGCTCTTAGAAAAATCGCTATCTGATAAAACAGGAATTAAAATTTGAGGGGAAAGTCTGGATATAAAAATCGATATTTTGGTAATTTTGGCGAAAAAATGTTTATGGCTGATATTGAAAGGATTGAGTTTCTTTTTTTTTGTCAGGAAGTTATTCCGTTGAATTCAAACAATTTATCACTTTAAAAAATCTTTGTTTGCCAGTCTGTATACAGCAGAAATGGGCCTGGCGTCCGTCTGCTTTCCTTTCATTCTCCCACTAATTATAATTCTACATATTATTCCCATTTCAATCCCATAATATTATACCAAATGTAACAAAATTTGTATGATATACACTCATGTTCATATGAACCAGAACACCTTTAAAGACTATAGATAGGAAGTTCATATTCACAGGACATGTGAATTAGTATGTTAGTAGGTTCAAGCTCCACATCGATATCTCGGCGCACAACCACCGACTTGTAAAATGTGCCTGCGGCTCTCGTTGTCGCGATAAATTGAAGGTAATGGATCAGTGTGACTTGAGCAGGCGTGCAGGATGCCTCGCAGATGTATGCGAGAACCGTACCGTCAAATGAGCGAGTTTGAAAGAGAGCGTATTATTGTCATGAAAGAACGTGTTGTATCCATCCGGGAAACTGCTACACGTGTAGGACGAAGTATGTCGGCAGTGCAACGGGTGTACACAGAATTGTTCGCAGAAGGCCGTAGTACTCGACGAGATGGGTCTGGTCGCGCCACACAGATTACTCCACAAGAAGATCGAGACCTCATCCGAATGGTATTGCAGGACAGATCTGCGTCCTCCTCAGCTCTGCGGCAACAGTGGAACAGTGTAGCACATCGTACACTATCAGTAGTGACAGTACGTCGCCGTTTATAACGGTCTGGGTTAACGGCGCGTTGTCCGCTTCTCCGCCTACCTTTGACTAATGTGCATAAACATGCTAGAATGCAATGGTGTATTGAACGACGCCTCTGGGGATAGGAATGGCAACAGATAATGTTTTCGGGCGAATCTAGGTTCTGTTTGTTTGAAAAGGATGGCCGCATGTTGTTTCGCCGCAGACAGGGGAAGAGGCATTACATTTACTGCATTCGCACAAGACATACAGCGCCACTTCAAAGCCTTATGGTGTGGGATGCTATTGGGTACAACCACAAATCACAGTTGGTGCGTGTCCAGGGCACAGTGACCAGTTTGACCTACGTGAATGACATCCTGCGACCCATAGCCATACCCTTTCTGCACGATACCCCAGACGCAGGACGATGTGAAACCACATTCAGTCCATTCAGCCTCGGGAGGCGAACGGAGTAGAGAGGGGTTCGATTATTTCATCAGCCATCCTTGAAGTGGTTTTCCCACTTCTCCTCCAGAAAAATGCCGGGATGGTATCTAACTTAAGGCCACGACCGTTTCCTTCCCTCTTCCTTGTCTATCTCTTCCAATCTTTCTTTCCCCCACAAGGCCCCTGTTCAGTGTAGCAGGGCGAAGTTCTGGTCCTACTCGCCAGTTGTATACTCCGACCCAAGGTCTCACATTGCATGACACTGCCCTTGGGACGGTAGAAGTGGAATCCCTCGCCGAGTCCGAGGGAAAATCCAAACCTGCAGGGTATACAGATTAAGAAAGAAAGAAAGAATGAGAAAAACTAGAAGTAAAAAATGAATGCGGCATATGCTAAAACATGTCGGTTTTCTTAAATTGATATTAGAAGAAATAATTGAAGGAAAGGTATACCGAGGAAGACCCCGTAGCCATTATATTCAGCAGATAATTAGAGACGTTAAATGCGGAAACTACGCTGAACTCAAGAGGAGGGCGGAAAATAGCACCAAATGGAGGGTGCCACAAACCAATCTACAGACTGAACACTTGATAAGGTGGAGGTGGAGAAGGAGGTGCCTAAGTAATGACCTTCATTGGGGTAATCATATTCACGAGGTTGTTAAGAAAGGTTACATATATTTTCACATGATTATGAGAGTATTTAGGAGCTGTAGTAAGGATGTAAAGGGGAGGCGTTTAAGTCTCTGCTAAGACCGCAGTTAGAGTAAGGCTCCAGTGTATGTGACTCTCACAAGGACTACTTGATACGAGAACTGGGACAATTCAAAGGAAAGCAGCACGATTTGTTCTGAGTGATTTCCGACAAAGGAGTAGTGTAACTAAAATGTTGCAAGCTTTGGGCTGGGAAGACTTGGGGGTAAGGAGACGAGATGCTCAACTATGTGGTATGTTTCCACCTATCAGTGGAGAGTTGGCGTTGAATGACATTAGTAGAAGAATAAGCTTGAGCGAAGCTTTTAAAAGTAAGAAAGATCACAATATGAAGGTAAAGTCGGAATTGAACAGGACAGACTGTGGTAAATATTCATTTATAGAACAAGGAGTAAGGGAAATGTTCGTTGCATTTCGAAGTTCGTTGAACATCTTTCAGAAAAAGCTATTTAAACAATGGATAGGGAATCTGCCAGCTAGTCAGCAGCCCTAAATGCAGATGATTGATTGATTGATTGATTGATTGATTGATTGATTGATTGATTGAGGTGGACGACGAGGAGGAGGAGATGAAGGCATTCATGATCATACTTCCCATGTACTTGAAGCTTTCCATAGCAAGGAGATTGCGGCACACTAACGCGGAAGTGGTGTAATGTTAAGGCTGTATCAGCAAACCTGAGCAGGTCAATGAGAGCGATGGTATAGCTTATGGAATGTGCTAGGTTCGCGAGTCCAGCCAGAAGAGAGAAGGAGGTCTTTAACATCCATGTGTCGATTTGACGTTGTTGTATTTTACCATCTCATTATAGGTTATTTTACCCAGTTCATCTATTACCGTGGCTATCGCGTCTCCGGAAAGGAGTCACCCGTGGGCCATTTGACTCGAATTATTATATTGTTTTGTTGTATTAGTATTATTAATTATGATTATTTTCTCTATTAATAGATCACTAAGGTAGTAAACACTGTAGATCTGGAGGAAAATAAAGAATACTTGAAGCTTTCCACCACTTTGCATGACTTTTCATTCAGTCCAATCATCCCTCTTCCACTCCTGTTTCTTCTTGTTATGAACAAATGTACTGCAAGATATTTAGGCACACAGAAATGAGTTCCAGAAAAACTGAAAAATATCTCAAGACAGGGAGAAATTCTAGTTGTTAGAAACCTTGTCCTTAAAGGGTTAACGCACCGGATACTACAGAAACATACAAGACGAAACGCATCCTCCGCATATTTTGGAGTCGAGAAGAACACCCGGCCGTAAAACTGTGCTAAATCAATACAAAGTACCGACTTCAGGTTAATTGGGAAGTTGCGAAGATGATGATGAAGACTGAGCGAGTGGTGGCGCGTTTTGGGTCACGTAGTGGTCAGCTTGCATTCGGGAGATAGTGGGTTCGAACCCCACTGCTACACTGGGACAAAACGCTGGTAATTTCATGATTGAAAATAACAAAATAGCCTGAATGTTTTTAATATTATCAAATTAAATAATGGTTTCCGTTGAGAACTTAATTTCTCAATTGTATGTAATTAGATGTTTTTGTGAGATACAAGAGGAGGATACAGACAGATTGCAGGTTGCTCCCGGCCGAGCCATTGATTTGAACCGCGTTTGGTTGATTGCTCTAACTCCTGGCATGGATGTTTGTGTTTGCCTTAAAACACATGTTCATTTACAACACACAACACTAACAAACCATCACGAAAACATACAACAGTACATACACATTCCACCACATGGGGTTGTCGTCAGGAAGGGCATCCGGCCGTAAAAAGCCTGAATCCATTCAAAGTACTGATCCCAGATAACTGGAGAAAGGTAAGAAATTATAATTAGATTAGGATATATATATTTTCTTACAAATGTTGAAAATTCTGTTCAGGGTTCGCTCCTGATGAACAACCTATGGTACAGACCCCTTGGAAGAAACTGTTAAATCTGCAGTTTGAAAAATGGAAAAACTTCCACTCTGTGGAAAATGTGTTTCACAATTTTCAGAATGGACACAATCAAACACCTGGATTAAAACGAGGAAAGGACTTTCAAATTCCCAATGGACCAATGTCAGGAGAATAAATTGTAACGTAATAGCAGCCCAAAGTGTTTCCAGTAGAAGCCAAGAAAACCATTGCAGCGAAATAGAAACCCTCCCTCAAGTTCTTGGTTTCTGCCCGAAAGGGTACTATAGGCTCAGGAGCAGTATTGCAGTACTTCTCAAAAATCCTGGCAGATTTGAAGTCTTTGAAGAAGTGCACTGTATCTCTACAGACGGATCCGGTAAATGCGCAGACATTAATACTAAGAGAAACATCGGTGTTCTTATTGATCCAACAATAAGGTTTCAGAGTAACAATTCACAGGCCGAAGAAGTTGATTCTACCCCCTGTGGGTGGGGGACGCAGACGAAGAACACACCCTGTCGTAAGAGACGACTAAAAAGAGCGACCAGGAGCCTGCGTTATCTGTGATTAGTATCGACTATTTGAGGAACACCACGGGAATACCGGTGCCCGTGATTAGTACACCTAGGTGAGGAACACCATGTGTTTCCGTTGCATATGATTGGCGCCATTATGTGAGAAACACTATAGGTGTGCGTTACCTGTACGACGTACAATCGCGATCACAAGAACTCCGGGTGGAAAAGGAAACAGGTAACGTTTGGACGAAGATTTTGCCCAACCCTGAGAATGAAGGAGAAGTAACCAAGGCAACGTCACTTGTGTTCGTCTTCCAGGAGGTGCGGCTTGCGACGTTACGCACTCAGAGGTCACTCCCAACTCCATTTTCCGGGAGATGATTGAGATGTTTCTATAGTTAAACAGCCTAGCTATACTAGTTTTTCCCAATGAAGGAAAACAATTAATTAACTGTAATTTAATTGCGATGAAGTGTGCACGATGTAATCCCACTCCAATAAATGTTATTTAATTGTTTGATTAGCGTTGACAATAACTTCATAGGAACGGTTTTCCAAACGCTCTTGCGTCTCTGATGATCATAATTATTTAATGTCAGGTTATTTTGACTTTGGTTTATGAGGATAACAATTGCTATTATTGTTATTATTGTTCTTATTGTTATTATTATTAGTAGTAGTAGTATTTAACAGGGCCTCTATTGACGAAAATAAGGGTCATTCTTTCTTACAGTGGTTGAGCGCGATACCATTTGATAATGAAGTCATAGTCGTGATCGCTGACATTTCAGCCAGACTTCGCACACACGAATTACAAAGTAACTGGAGAATTTGACCCTCAATGAGTTGACATACACATTATGTCTGTTGTCTTGAAGGAGCCGTGTGGTTTCTCCCTTCATTGTCAAGCCAGTTGGACGTGTGGGAAGGCGGGGAAGCAAGTACCTTCACCTCCACGTGTGTTTCATTCGTGCCAGATATTCCCGTACTTCGTTTTCTCCACCTCCCCTCACTCTTCAGATGTGTGCATTTGTTAACGCGTCTAGTGGATGTGACCAATGAGAGAGAGAGTGTGTAAGCAGGTGCTGGGTAGTTCTAAGGGCTGTACTGATTTCTTGCCTGAAATTAATATTTTTGGACACGAGACACTAAAGATTTCGAGTATACAATACCTGTGAGTAGTACCATAATGTACAGAACACCGTCAGTCTGCGCTACTTTTGATTAGTACCGCAACATGACAAATAGCATGGTTCTATTTTACTAGCGATAAGTACCATTATGAGGGTCCGTTGACCAGGATTTTGAACCACTTTAGACAACAAGCATCCTCGATTCAGGATTGTGCTTTAGAAGCAGTTCCTTGGTCAGTTTCTGCGTCGGATCCACTCTTTGTTTTAAATTCACATCCATCCATTCATTCTTCATCATCACGTATTTTTATTCTGATCAGTGGATGATTTTGAACTTTTAAATTGTCATAATAATTCGTCTCATTTGGTAACATTAGGGACCGATAACCTAGATGTTAGGCTCCTTTAAACAACACGCATCATCAAGAGATACTACGAACCCTGTTTTAAATATATTGAAGACAAGTGTCACATACCTCCAAGATGCTGGGAGGTGATTGGGTTGCTCTTCGGTACGCGGGGATCTGTCGCAAAATTTTCAGCTACTTTCTTCCTTCATTTTGGTATTTCTGTTTCGTTTCTGAAAGATAATTATTTCTAAGGTTTACGTCATTAATTGTCAATGGTAAATCACCATTTATATGGTATATGTAAGGAAAAATGCAGGATTCCTCGTCGGGGATAGCTGAGCAACAGGTTTCGAGTAACAAGTGTCTGTGTACAGTAGTAAAACTCTAGTGAGGTCATAAATGGTAATTATGAGACTTACCATTACTGATAAGAACTTGTTCTCTAGAACGGTATGCTAATGTGTTAGTCTCGTGTTGACATCTACTGGTTCGTGTTAAAATATTCCGGTGGCCTGATTTCTCAGTCCACACGGCTAAGCAACGTACAATGGAACAGCTGAAACTGGACCTCATGATAAAATGTCCTCACGAACATGCTTCGTGTATGTTCTTTTTTGACCGTGCAGTTAGGATCACACAGATGTGGGTTCGAACCCAACTGTCCCACTGTCGGCAGCCCTGAAGAGGGTTTTCCGAGGATTCCCCATTTTAACACCAGGCAAATGCTGGAGTTCTACCTTAATGAAGGCCACGGTTGCTTCCTTCCAACCCCTAGACCATTCTCGTTCCAACGTCGCCATAAGACCTATCTGTGTCCGTGCGACGCAATGCAAGTTGAAAAAGGAATCTCGCAAATAGGCTCTACAGTAAACAGTCTTCCTCACGTGAACAATTAACCATGGTTTATCAATTTTTGTTAGTGATTACGAATCTACTTTTTTAAGAGTGATTGGGAGGAGAAATATTACTCCTCAACTTGCCGGAAACATGCAGTGGCGGATTTCACACTAATTACGTAAGTACGACATATTTTCAAATATTCAGCTAATATTACCCTGAATGATTATGATTATTATTATTATTATTATTATTATTATTATTATTATTACTATGTTATTTGCTTTACGGCCCCTAACTACTTTTACTATTTTCGGAGACTCTGGGGTGACGGACTTTAGTCCCGTAGGAGTTCTTTTACGTACCAGTAAATCTACCGACACGAGGCTGACGTATTTGAGCACCTTCAAATACCACCGGATTGAGCGAGGATCGAACCTATAATGTTTGGTGTCAGATGGGCAGTGTCTAAACCGCCTGAGCCACGCAGTCCAGCTTTATTATTATTATTTCTTTCTTAATCTGTTTACCCTCAAGTGTTGGTTTTTGCCTCGGTCTCAGCGTGGGATTCCACCTCTACCGCCTCAAACGCAGTGTCCAGTAGCGTGAGAATTTGGGTAGGGGAAATACAACAGGGTGGATAACCAGGACCTCGCCCAGACGGCCTCACCCGCTATGCTGATCAGGGGTCTTGTGGGAGATGGGAAGATTAGAACGGACAGACAAGGGAGAGGGAAGCAATCGGCCGTGGTCTAATGTTAGGTGCAGTACCATCGCGGCATTTGCCTGAAGGAGAAGTGGAAAAAAAGGAAAACCCTTCGAAGATGGCTGAGGTGGGAATCAAACCTTCTCCTACTCAGTTGACCTCTCACGGCAGAGTGGACCCCATTCCAGTCCCCGTGCCACTTTTAAAATTTTGTAGCAGAGCCGGGAATCGAACCCGGTCCTCCGGGGATGGCTGCTAATCACACTAACCACTACACCAAAGAGGCTTACATTATTATTATTATTATTATTATTATTATTATTATTATTATTATTATTATTATTATTATTATTATTAACAGAGCGCGCCTCCATAGCGTCGATCAGGGACGCTGCAGTATATGAACATGTTGGACAGCCCTGCTTTACTTCAAACAGAAGGAAAAAGGGAGACCCTGAAGGTGCGATAGAGCTTTAAGAAGATGTATCTTTCACATACCTAAGCTTTGATTTAGTTGCCTCAAGTATGTCATCAATTAGTAACGACTGGTTAATTGTTACCTCGAGGGAATTCCCCTCTCACTGATGGTAGTTCCGGTGATAATGTAAACCTTGCAGGCGCTGAGGCTGTAACTATTGTTGGAACCTGGCCAGAAAGCTATGTTCACGTGTCAAGCCATTAAAAGGCAATAGTTTCAAGGACTGCAACTCCGCCTCAGTTTCACCTTCTATCCTGATCATCACCTTTATAAATGCACAATTCGTAATCGCGAAAGGTTGTATCAGTGGATGAAGAATCAAATATATGCTCTTGAACTTGTTCAAAATAAGTTTTTACTGTATGTGTTCATCAGTAGCGATTCGTGTCATTTTACTCTGACAGGGCTGTGCTGTCATGTCTTCCCCCTCCCAATAGGTCCTCTTTTCGCTGACCAACATCACGACGTTTTTATATGAATAATAATAATAATGATAATAATAATAATAATAATAATAATAATAATAATAATAATAATAATAATAATAATAATAATAATAATAATAATAATTCAATCATTGATATGCTAAAGGCAAGGCCTTGTCGCTGCAACCATATTTGTCTCTCCTCTGCGGAGCGTTTCAGCTCAACATATTTTTATCAAATTCAGCCTGTCCATCACGCAATCCAGATACTTCTTCCTCGACCTTCCTCTTTCCTTCTTACCCAGAACTTTTCCTTCCAGCAGAGTCGTGAGGAATGTGTTATGTCGAAGTGTGTGGCCAAGGAATTTAGTTTTCCTCTTTGCTATAGTGTTGTTCAGTTCCCTTGTTTCGTCTATTTCCTTAAGGATCCTATTGTTTGACTTTTACTCTGTCCAACTAATTTTCAGCATCCTCCTCCATAACCACATTTCCATTGCTTCCAGGTGTTTTATATCCTGTTTTGCTAAGACCCATGTTTCGCAACCTTACAACAAAACACTCCACACAAACATTTTGGCAAATTCTTTCCTAACTTTAATGTTAATGTTCTTGCTTGTCAGAAGCTGTTTCTTGTTACTGAAGGCTTGTTTAGCTAGAGCAATCCTCCTGATTTCTGTGGTGCATCTGTTGTCCTGAGTGATAACGCTTCCCAAGTAGCAAAATTGACCTACCTTAATGTTTATTAGTATTTCCTCTGTTGATTTCTTGGCAACTAATACTTTTGTTTTCGAGGTGTTCAGTTTCAATCTTGATTCTTGTAATAATAATAATAATAATAATAATAATAATAATAATAATAATAATAATAATAATAATAATAATAATAATAATAATAATAATTGTACCTGGAGGTACACCCCAACGCCGCGCATTTAAATCTTGCGCCAAAAAGAACTCCTCTACTGGAGAAACCGTGAAATTGAAACTGGACCTACTTATAAATTTACTCAGAAGATGTCACTACTGTAATTTGACGTAATTTTGTAATTGTGAAGTTTCCAGAACTGTGTGAATTTCTACTTGCTTTGTTTACCCTTCATCAAGAAGTTTGGACATTCTTCCATAGATGTCACTGCTGGAAAACTATGATCATGCACCCTGGTGCGAAGTGAAAGAACCTTTGATTTGATGAAGTTTTGTATTCATAAGTTTTCGTTTACTAAATTATGTTCATTCATTTTTGGGTTGGCAATATTTATCTTTTATTTCTGCCAGTTTTGAATTCAGCCAATCACGAATTTCTGTAATTAATTTTCCGCCTATCGCAGGCTTCTTCCTCGATTCTGAGTGTCACTTTTGAAGTTAACCAATAAAATCCTGTGGGTGTGTCTTCATTATTCATGAAAGGTCTCGAACTTTCCCCGAGGGTTTATAGACTGCGGATTTTCACGTCTCTTGGCCATTTGATCGTCATCTAACTAAGTGTGTGTGTCAAGCAGGAGGCGGGAGGCGCCTCTTTCATCAGGCAGCAGTACAGCGTCAAGGTAATGGCCAACATCTTTATTTCTTGCTAGCTTCGCAGTTTAACCCGAGGGAGAGGTCCGAAACTTTAACTATGTAACCTACATTTCTGAAAATGTAACTTCTGCCGGCTAATGTCATAACTTCATAATATCCTTAACTGTCAATCGGGGATAGAGAGTGATGTACCCTCTCGAGCTCCCCTTCATATTGGTTTGAGGTGACTACGTTTTGTAACTGGTTTGCTTCCTTTCCGTAAAGCCTTAAATTATTCTTATACCAGTCACCTCCATAGTTTAGGAATAGCCCCTGTTCCATCGGCCTAGTGCCCTGTAGGTTTTAAGAATTCATATCTAGGAGTGCAAGCATTCGCCTCCTCTCATTTTGTGTTCGGGCCATTTATCTAACTGCTATTTCTCTTTACACGAAGGCCCTATAGGTTGGGTACGAGATACCTCTGTTTCAATTAGTAAGCTGGGACATGGAAGGCCAAAAGGTGTAAGATATTTTTGGTGTTGCCTTGAGTAGGCTTGAAAACTGAGAGCCTGTTAGCTCTTTTTCAAAGTAAGATTACTGAATGCCTTTTGAAGGCTGGATATTGTATGTTGGGAGCAAGCGCTCCATGTATTGAGGGATTTCTGCCCTTGTATAAATTTGTGTCTTTTGTAAATTTGAGCTAGGAGCTCAGGAACTGTAAAGTGAGGACTTGAAGCCCAAGATCTGTTTATACCACCAATCTTATATTTCCTAGACTTGTTTATTGCTACTTGTACCTGTTACATTGTTATTAAATGATTTTTGAAATTATAAAGAAATACACTGACTGACAGTGACAATGCAACACCAAGGAGGAGTGGTTCGAAAGGGATGAAAGTTGGGGAAAAAACAGAGACGGCACGGACGAATAATTGATGTTTATTTCAAACCGATATGCAGGTTACACAATGCGCACGGCATCGACTCAGTAGGATGTAGGGCCACCGCGAGCGGCGATGCACGCAGAAACACGTCGAGGTACAGAGTCAATAAGAGTGCGGATGGTGTCCTGAGGGATGGTTCTCCATTCTCTGTCAACCATTTGCCACAGTTGGTCGTCCGTACGAGGCTGGGGCAGAGTTTGCAAACGGCGTCCAATGAGATCCCACACGTGTTCGATTGGTGAGAGATCCGGAGAGTACGCTGGCCACGGAAGCATCTGTACACCTCGTAGAGCCTGTTGGGAGATGCGAGCAGTGTGTGGGCGGGCATTATCCGGCTGAAACAGAGCATTGGGCAGCCCCTGAAGGTACGGGAGTGCCACCGGCCGCAGCACATGCTGCACGTAGCGGTGGGCATTTAACGTGCCTTGAATACGCACTAGAGGTGACGTGGAATCATACGCAATAGCGCCCCAAACCATGATGCCGCGTTGTCTAGCGGTAGGGCGCTCCACAGTTACTGCCGGATTTGACCTTTCTCCCGCCGACGCCACACTCGTCTGCGGTGACTATCACTGACAGAACAGAAGCGTGACTCATCGGAGAACACGACGTTCCGCCATTCCCTCATCCAAGTCGCTCTAGCCCGGCACCATGCCAGGCGTGCACGTCTATGCTGTGGAGTCAATGGTAGTCTTCTGAGCGGACGCCGGGAGTGCAGGCCTCCTTCAACCAATCGACGGGAAATTGTTCTGGTCGATATTGGAACAGCCAGGGTGTCTTGCACATGCTGAAGAATGGCGGTTGACGTGGCGTGCGGGGCTGCCATCGCTTGGCGGCGGATGCGCCGATCCTCGCGTGCTGACGTCATTCGGGCTGCGCCTGGACCCCTCGCACGTGCCACATGTCCCTGCGCCAACCATCTTCGCCACAGGCGCTGCACCGTGGACACATCCCTATGGGTATCGGCTGCGATTTGACGAAGCGACCAACCTGCCCTTCTCAGCCCGATCACCATACCCCTCGTAAAGTCGTCTGTCTGCTGGAAATGCCTCCGTTGACGGCGGCCTGGCATTCTTAGCTATACACGTGTGCTGTGGCACACGACAACACGTTCTACAATGACTGTCGGCTGAGAAATCACGGTACGAAGTGGGCCATTCGCCAACGCCGTGTCCCATTTATCGTTCGCTACGTGCGCAGCACAGCGGCGCATTTCACATCATGAGCATACCTCAGTGACGTCAGTCTACCCTGCAATTGGCATAAAGTTCTGACCACTCCTTCTTGGTGTTGCATTTGCTCTGTCTGTCAGTCAGTATATAACCTTTGTAAAAGTTTTAAATCAATTCGTGATATTGTAGTTAGACCCATTCATCCTGGCACCTTCTTTCACCTCTGCTGGTCCACGGGTAACCCCGTAATAATAATAATAATAATAATAATAATAATAATAATAATAATAATAATAATAATAATAATAATAATAATAATAATAATAATAACCCGATGACACGGGCTGAATAAAAACATGCTTGTTTCACCACATCACTAAATAATAAATTAACTGCACTACAAAAGGCATTTATACACACATTAACTACTGTAGCTAACAGCTAATGCAATCCCGACTACTATGGCACTGCACTTTTTCACTGATCTTAATAATTATAATAATTTCGTATGGCTATTTCTAGCCGAGTGCAGCCCTTCTAGGAGAGACCCTCCGATGAGGGTGGGCGGAAACTGCCGTGTGTATGTAACTGCCTGTTATTGTGGTGGAGGATAGTGTTATGTGTGGTGTGTGAGTCGCAGGGATGTTGGGGACAGCACAAACACCCATCCCCGGGGCCATTGGAATTAACCAATGAAGGTTAAAATCGCCGAATCGGCCGGTGCGCTGACCATTCAGACAACGAGTCGGACACTGATCATAATCACAAGCGACAATAACGACATTCACGAAAACGAATTTCTCCCGTCTTTCCCAAATCTCAAAGCATAAAGGCGTATCTACCAACTTTTCCGTCATGTTATGGTTACATTTTGAATCTTTCTGTTAGCTTGTTTATAGGCATGAATTGTTTAAATTGGCAATATAATGGAATTCATTGTTTTGTAGTATGTTTTGGAATTAATCTCTGACAACAGTATTCAAGTAAGACGGGGAGGAGGAAAAAAAGCTTAGGTACATTGTGAAGAGGTTGGCAATGTTGCTGCGGGCTCTGCCCGACAGACCATACACCCGCCTGCACTCTGCCTTCCCCTGACAAGCCCATATCGTCCTTCCAGGCATCTCCCGCACACCGCACACTTGCTAACTCGAGGAACCTACAGAGGGCTCTCCTGCCAGAGCCCGACTGCCTCAAGACTAAAGAGAAAACATCGTGCTTGCAGAACGGCTGCCACGGCCTTTACCATGTCATTGAAAATGCAAAAGCGAAATGTTTACAGGCAAAATAATAAAGATAACATTGCATAACTGAATAGCACACCACCATAAGGTCGACTTCGGTACATTTTCCATCTCTTTATGTCATCAATTCATCATCATCATCTGTTTACCCTCCAGGTTCGGTTTTTCCCTCGGACTTAGCGAGGGATCCCACCTTTACCGCCTCAAGGGCAGTGTCCTGGAGCTTCAGACTCTTGGTTGGGGATACAACTGGGGAGTATGACCAGTACCTCGCCCAGGCGGCCTCACCTGCTATGCTGAACAGGGGCCTTGTGGAGGGATGGGAAGATTGGAAGGGATAGGCAAGGAAGAGGGAAGGAAGCGGCCGTGGCCTTAAGTTAGGAACCATCCCGGCATTTGCCTGGAGGAGAAGTGGGAAACCACGGAAAACCACTTCCAGGATGGCTGAGGTGGGAATCGAACCCACCTCTACTCAGTTGACCTCCCGAGGCTGAGTGGACCCCGTTCCAGCCCTCGTACCACTTTTCAAATTTCGTGGCAGAGCCGGGAATCGAACCCGGGCCTCCGGGGGTGGCAGCTAATCACGCTAACCACTACACCACAGAGGCGGACCTATGTCATCAATTACAGTGTAAAATTACGTTAAGTGTTTTTGAAAAGGCGGTGGGGCGGCGTCCAAAAGCCCTTCATGCACGAACCGCCGCTGGTGTTCATTCATAATCGATTTTGGCCAACTATTGAGGGTGCAAACAACTCTTCATGACTTCAGTTTTCTTTGGCGCCAGTATTTCTTCATTTTCTTGATTACAGGTTCTTTCAGTTCAGCCGTCCAATGTTGTTCCTTCTTGGTCCTTGTTTCTCGCTCTAGGAAACACTGAAATATGTACATCTTGTTCCTGAAGGTGGTTCTGTTGTGGATATCTTGATCCATGATCTTTATTTCTTGTAGACCCTTCTTGGAGTTAACGAATGATTTGTCATAAGAGTTGCCTTTCTTATTGGGCTTCTTGAAATGGTTCGAAAATTTCTTAGCGAGTCTGTCGTCCAACAGCTCTCTTCTCTTTCAAATATATATCTTAGACATCCAGGGTCAGGGAGAGAGATAAAATGAATTCATAGGAAAATAATAATAACAATACTAATAATATTAATATGCCTCTGCTGGTGAGACCTTGTGTTTACTGTGCGCTATGTCTTCTGGTATAGGCTAGATAAATTTTACTACTTTCATTGACCTATTTCAGCTTTATCCTTGGCTTTGACTGTTGTAACCAAGGTTGAAGTTTACAAAACACAACTTTTATTGCTTCACTTTATGATATTTACACAAATAACTGAAATTTATTTTGAAGCAAAAAGGAATATTGAATCTTGAGAAAAGTTTGTCTTTATACAATATGTACAGGTTTGCAGTCTTTATATACACTTCTATCTTGAAAAGATAGTCTTTGTGAATTGACACGTTGATAGTCGAGAACTATCTGGCACACTAACATGAATGTCTTTGAGAGTCCTTGTTTGTTGAAGTGCCTGAATTCCTAAAAAGCAAGTTCAATTGGTTGAAGAAATTCCACCTAGCGAAACTAAGGGAGCTTGCGTGAATTAGGGAATGAAAATGGCTTGTAAAAGAATTACGGAACAGGGGCAGCGGAAACAGGTAAGGGAGCGGTGACCAGAGGTGAAACCTCGTGCTGCCAGAAATTCAGTCCACCTGGTCGAAGCACATTTTCAAGAGGAGTAGCCTCCGTGCTCGACGTAGGGTGTATTCTGGTGCTGGACACCGGGGCAAGTGGGCAATTGAGCAGGCAGGGAGCTCCTATTTATAGTACACTCGATGGTCAGGCACGCGCACTGAGGGCTGCGCGTCGAAGCTAGCAGAATGATACACAGGCGCGCGTGCAGCTGGCTGGTGGAGCGAGAAGGGAGCGCCGGACATACAACATTGACAATATGAAAGTGACTGAGGTATGAGCGATGCCAGTAATACCATTCCTTATGCAGCCAGTCCCTTTTATGAATGGTGTGAAAATGTTCCTCACAGTGTCGGTTGGCGCATGCATTTCAGTGGGCTTGGCAGTCTGATATGTAATAGCAACTTTTGGCTCAGTGAAGAAAATAACGGGAAACTACATCACTCCTCATTTCCCTAGTACGCCTCTTCAGTGATGCCTAGGCCATCTATGACAGCTAATGGTGGAGTTGTTGAGCATCCAAGCAGCCTTCAGGTAGAGGAATGAACATACATGTAATAATAACAACCTAATTGTAATAGTCCAAAAACGTATTGAAGGAACGATACAAGGAAACGGTCTGTTGGTAGACGGATAAATTCATGTCTGAAGGACATTCGAAGATGGCACAGATGTACATCAGAAGAAGCTTTCTGTGTTGAATTGTCAAGATCAGAGATGGCTGCGTAGATCGCCAATCTCAGTATGGAGACGGCGTCTTAAGAGGGAGAAGAAGAACAAAACAGGGTAATCTTTAAATCCAAAATTCACAAGTGGCAACTTGACCTAGAAGAAAAATCAAAGGAGAAGACTGGAACAACCTGGTCTCAAGACACAGAGGAAGCCAACAGTTGAAGAATGAAATAAATATGGGCACAGTCCGGCTCCATGGCTAAATGGTTAACGTGCTGGTCTTTGGTCACAGGGTGTCCCGGGTACGATTCCCGGCAGGGTCGGGAATTTTAACCTTAAATGGTTAATTTCACTGGCACGGGGGCTTGGTGTATGTGTCGTCTTCATCATCATTTCATCCTCATCACGACGCGCAGGTCGCCTACGGGTGTCAAATCAAATGACCTGCATCTGGCGAGCCGAACTTGTCCTCGGACACTCCCTGCACTAAAAGCTATACGCCATTTCAATATGGGCACAAATGAAGCACGCCTTTAAGCACTTTGAGTAGTCTTAATGGGCTTATTCGCACATATAATAATAATAATAATAATAATAATAATAATAATAATAATAATAATAATAATAATAATAATAATAATAATAATAATAATGTTTGTTCAACCCTTGTCCCGTTTCCCTACGGGATCGGGTATGAGGTGAGATGAATCTGTCGTGGCGGGTTTTTATGGCCGGATGCCCTTCCTGACTTCAACCTCATCAGAGTAGTTAATGAGATTGTATGAATGACGTGTTACATGATAGTAGGAAGGGAGAGGGTGAAACCTTGTTTCTGCACATAGCCTACTCCTGTCGAGTAGAACCAAGGGGTCTTCTCAAGTATTAACGTCGCCATCCGACGGACGAATTACCATCAGCAGCGACATATGCCTTCATTCCATATGAGCACTGTGGAGTGGTTTGGAATTTAATGCAGGCTTTTGGCACGCAATATAGTGATAAAAAATTGCATACTATCATATCTCCTACCCTGCCGGCCAACATTCTGATAGTGATTTTTTTTCGACCAACGAGACTCGAACCGAGTAATAATAATAATAATAATAATAATAATAATAATAATAATAATAATAATAATAATAATAATAATAATAATAATAATAATAATAATAACAATAATAATAATAATAAACAGGGTAATATTCAGATCCGAAATTCACAAATGGCAATTTGACAAGTTACTAATAATAACTTATTATTATTATTATTATTATTATTATTATTATTATTATTATTCGCCCCTGTGAAGTAGTGGTTAGTGTGATTAGCTGCCACCCCTGGAGGGGCGGGTTCGATTCCCTCCTGAGTGAACCTCGAAGTGGTTTTCCATGGTTTCCGATTTCTCCTCTAGGCGAATGCTGGGATGGTAGATAACTTAAGGACACGGCCGCTTCCTTCCCTCTTCGTTGTCTATCCCTTCCAATTTTTCCCTCCCCTCTCCCCACAAGGCCAGAGTTTCGTATAGCAAATGATGCCGTCTCTCCTTCCAGTCGGGACAAAGGAGTACATAGGTATATTATTATTATTATTATTATTATTATTATTATTATTGTTGAGGTACTCAATACGACCACTTGGCTGAATGGTCAGTGTACTTGTTCTTCGCTTCAGACAGCCCTGGGTTCGATTTCCAGCCCGATATCAAATTTAACCACGTTTGGTTAATTCCTTTACCTCAGGGACTCGGATTGTTTTAATATACATCTTCATTTCCTCACAAATAATCACAGCACAGAGACAGGCGATTGTAAAAAAACAAAATGAAATGGCGTATGGCTTTTAGTGCCGGGACTGTCCGAGGACAAGTTCGGCTCGCCAGATCCAGGTCTTTTGATTTGACTCCCGTAGGCGACCTGCGCTTCATGATGAGGATGAAATGATGATGAAGACGACACATACACCCAGCCCCCGTGTCGGCGAAATTAACCAATTAAGGTTAAAATTCCCGACGCTACCGTGAATCGAACCCGGGACCCCTGTGGCCAAAGGCCAGCACGCTAACCATTTAGCCATGGAGTCGGACAAGCGATTGTAAATACATCACTTATTATCAGGAAGGGCATATGCCGTAAAAACTGGCCTCAATCTACATTAAAGCTGAACGCAGATAAGTGGAAGAAAGGCAAGGACAGGTACTCACCTGTTGTTGAACGTAGGACCTCCTCGCTTCTGGCACCACAACTAACTGGTCTGCAGTTCCAATCCGACACGAACAAGGCAATCGTGTTTTGCAGTCGAAGTTTACGAAGTCGCTTTAGAATAATTACGGGCTGGATGGCTGTTTGAGAAGGAGGAAGGGGGAACTGGGTGTTACGTAAGCATCTGAGACCAAAACATGTTCCTGTAGATAGCTTGTGCATTGAAGTAGACACCGTTGGGAGATAAATATTGTAGCGAGTTAGCTGCACAGTTCGAGCCGTGTAGAAGATGATGCGTTCACCGGCAGCTCTGAAAATAGTATTCCCGTGTATAAAGTTTCAGTGTTTATTTGACAAAATTTAAAAATTCGAACGCAAATCTGGCGTTGGTGTCAGAACTACAACTTTTGACCAAGAATACCTACTACGTCCAAGAAAACCCAGTAAAACCCAGTTAAAACGCCCCTTGAGCTACTGCGCCTTAGTCCCACTAACTACTTTCGGTGGTTTCCGGAGATTCCGAAGTGCCAAAATTTTGTCACGCAGGAATTCATTTACATGCCAGTAGATCTACCAACACAAGGCTGCCGTATTTTAAACACCTTCAAATACCACCGGACTGAGCTAGAATCGAAACTGTCAAGTTGGAATCAGAAGGCCAGCACCTCAAATATCTGAGCAATTCAGCCCAGTACTTATTAAGTGGGACAGCGCTGTAGACGGGAAATGATCTAGGAGATAGGTGGTCTTGGTGATTATGAGTTTGAGGCAGTAAAAAGAATTCACACTCGTAAATTTTCTCCACTGTCCGCCTCGGTGGTGTAGTGGTTAGTGTGATTAGCTGCCACCCCCAGGGGTCCGGGTTCGATTCCCGGCTCTGCCACGAAATTTGAAAAGTGGTACGAGGGCTGGAACGGGGTCCTCTCACCCTCGGGAGGTCAACTGAGTAGAGGTGGGTTCGATTCCATCCTCAGCCATCCTAGAAGTGATTTTCCGTGGTTTCTCACTTCTCCTCCAGGCAAATGCCGGGATGATACCTAACTTAAGACCACAGCCGGTCCCTTCCTTCTTCCTTGCCTGTCCCGTCCAGTCTTCCCATCCCTCCACAAGGCCCCTGTTCAGCACAGCAGGTGAGGCCGCCTGGGCGAGGTACTGGCCATTCTCCCCAGTTGTATCCCCGACCCAAAAGTCTGAAGCTCTAGGACACTGCCCTTGAGGCGGTAGAGATGGGATCCCTCGCTGAGTCCGAGGGAAAACCGACCCTGGAGGGTAAACAGATTAAGAATAATAATAATAATAAGAAGAAGAAGAAGAAGTAATTTTCTCCACTATGGATGTGTTTTTGGGCTTAGAAGACGAGAAAGCGAGTAAATATTTTCGTTGTTGTTTCCCTCGTAGTAGCCTGTTACGACATGCAGGGTGTACAGTTAATGCATCCTTTGAGCCCCTCGATAGGGGAGATGAAAAGTTTCCATAAATCAAAAGAAAAAAAGTGCACCCACAAAAGAATTGTGAAGTTCTTGAATTGCGAGAAAATGAAAGACATTCTAGAGCTTGTAAACATAATATTCTTCTTCTAGGGCTAGGAGTGGGAAGAAGCGGCCGTGGCCTTAATTAAGATACAGCCCCAGCATTTGTCTGGTGTGAAAATGGGAAACAACGGAAAACCATTTTCAGGGCTGCCGACAGTGGGGTTCGAACCTACTATCTCCCGAATACTGGATACTGGCCGCTCTTAAGCGACAGCAGCTATCGAGCTCGGTGTTCTTCTTCTTCTTATGATCGAGTGAGTTGGCCGTGCGATTAGGGTCAGGTAATTATGAGCCTGCATTCGGGAGATATAGATCGTCACTTTAGACTACGGCGCAGATCGGCCAAGTCCACGCACTGTGTAGGGATGCCAGGCGACTGCCGCATTATTATTATTATTATTATTATTATTATTATTATTATTATTATTATTATTATTATTACTACTTCTTTTTCCTGTTCTAATTGAGCCTCTATGGACTGCGTGTTAACAATAAATCTGATTTTCAGTGTCAGTGTGTTGTTCGTCTGCCGGCTTTGACGTCCTGCCAGTATCTCTTGAGCTCATCCTTTGTTGTGCGTCTTTTTGCGTTCTTCCGTCCATCTGTCTCCACCATAAAACCCTGATAACTTTACACCATCCTTCTAAAACTTACCCTGTCATCGATTTTACCTTCCGGAATGCCCACCTATCTCAGATCTTTCTCACACACTTGGAACCATCCCAACTTAGACCCGTTTGGTTTGAGAAAATGTCTGCATTTCTTTGTGAGCCGGTCATTGTTCATACGGAAGACGTGCCCAAAAACAGCAGTCTTCCCTTTTTAATTATTGTTATTGCTTCCATCTTGCTGTATACTTGTTTACTGGTTTTCAGTGGTATCTGCCCGTCAACCACTTTGTTGCCCAAGACCTTCCGTAGTAGCCTGCGTTCTCTTTTAAGTAGCTGATTGAGTTTTTCTTTATTATTATTATTATTATTATTATTATTATTATTATTATTATTATTATTATTATTATTAATATTATCAGGGATTTGTACGTAGATGAAAGAAACAGAGCGAAACAAATAGTTGTTGAATCCAAAAAGAAGTCATGGGAAGATTTTGGTAATAACCTGGAAAGGCTAGGTCAAGCAGCAGGGAAACCTTTCTGGACAGTAATAAAGAATTTTAGGAAGGGAGGGAAAAAGGAAATGAACAGTGTTTTGAGTAATTCAGGTGAACTCATAATAGATCCCAGGGACTCACTGGAGAGGTGGAGGGAATATTTTGAACATCTTCTCAATGTAAAAGGAAATCGTCCTGGTGGTGTTGCAAACAGCCAAGCTCATGGGGAGGAGGAAAATGATGTTGGTGAAATTATGCTTGAGGAAGTGGAAAGGATAGTAAATAAAATCCATTGTCATAAGGCAGCAGGAATAGATGAAATTAGACCTGAAATGGTGAAGTATAGTGGGAAGGCAGGTATGAAATGGCTTTATAGAGTAGTAAGATTAGCATGGAGTGTTGGTAAGTTACCTTCAGATTGGACAAAAGGCGTAATTGCACCTATCTATAAGCAAGGGAACAGGAAGGATTGAAACAACTATCGAGGGGTCTCATTGATTAGTATATCAGGCAATGTATTCACTGGCATCTTGGAAGGGAGGGTGCGATCAGTCGTTGAGAGGAAGTTGGATGAAAACCAGTGTGGTTTCAGACCACAGAGAGGCTGACAGGATCAGATTTTCAGTATGCGCCAGGTAATTGAAAAATGCTACGAGACGAATAGGCAGTTGTGTTTATGTTTCGTAGATCTATAGAAAGCATATGACAGAGTGCCGAGGGAAAAGATGTTCACTATACTGGGGGACTATGGAATTAAAGGTAAATTATTAAAATCAATCCAAGGCATTTATGTTGACAATTGGGCTTCAGTAAGAATTGATGGTAGAATGAGTTCTTGGTTCAGGGTTCTTACAGGGGTTAGACAAGGCTGTAATCTTTCACCTTTGCTGTTCATAGTTTACATGGATCATCTGCTGAAAGGTATAAAATGACAGGGAGGGATTCAGTTAGGTGGAAATGTAGTAAGCAGTTTGGTCTATGCTGACGACTTGGTCTTAATGGCAGATTGTGCCGAAAGCCTGCAGTCTAATATCTTGGAACTTGAAAATAGGTGCAATGAGTATGGTATGAAAATTAGCCTCTCGAAGACTAAATTGATGTCAGTAGGTAAGAAATTCAACAGAATTGAAATTCGGATTGGTGATACAAAGCTAGAACAGGTCGATAATTTCAAGTATTTAGGTTGTGTGTTTCCCAGGATGGTAATATAGTAAGTGAGATTGGATCAAGGTGTAGTAAAGCTAATGCAGTGAGCTCGCAGTTGCGATCAGCAGTATTCTGTAAGATGGAAATCAGCTTCCAGACGAAACTATCTTTACATCGGTCTGTTTTCAGACCAACTTTGCTTTACGGGAGCGAAAGCTGGGTGGACTCAGGATATCTTATTCATAAGTTAGAAGTAACAGACATGGATATAGCAAGAATGATTGCTGGTACAAACAGGTGGGAACAATGGCATGAGGGTACTTGGAATGAGGAGATAAAGGCTAACTGAGGAATGAACTCGATGGATGAAGCTGTACGCATAAACCGGTTTCAGTGGTGGGGTCATGTGAGGCGAATGGAGGAGGATAGGTTACCTAGGAGAATAATGGACTCTGTTATGGAGGGTAAGAGAAGAAGAGGGAGACCAAGACGACGATGGTTAGACTCGGTTTCTAACGATTTAAAGATAAGACGCATAGAACTAAATGAGGCCACAACACAAGTTGCAAATCGAGGATTGTGGCGATGTTTAATCAATTCACAGAGGATTGCAGACTGAACGCTGAAAGGCATAACAGTCTATAATGATAATGATGTTATTATTATTATTATTATTATTATTATTATTATTATTATTATTATTATTATTATTATTATTATTATTATTATTTTGATTCGTTATGTTTAACTAAGAAGCGCATGTGAACTTGTTTAGCACAATGTTTCTTCTTGTCATCTCTAAATCTCTTCATCCTTTCGTTGTGTTTCTTTTTGTGTTCTTCCGTCCATTCTGTAGCTTCTCTTCTAGGTTCATCAGTAAATTTGTGTTTGTTTATGAGATTTCTAATTTTTTCTTTCTTGCAATATTTCTTCATTCATACCAATTTCCTGAAGGTATTTGTATATTTCTGTAAGTCAGTTGTGATTTTTTAGAGATACTGTGAGATTTAGTATTTTCTTTCTTAGCCTATTGTTATCTATCTTGATCAGGTGACCATAGCATTTTAATCGGCTTTGTCGAATGGTGTATGTGATTTTTTTCTATTACTTGATATATATCTTGCGATTTCCTTTTCATCCAAATGCCATTTTCGCATTTAGGTCCTAGAGTTTTCCTGAGAATTTTCCTCTCTTGTTTTTCGATCTTTTATATTTGTGATCTGTCACCAGTTACCAGAGTTTCTCACGCATAAAGGGCTTCTGGTTTGACAACTGTGTTGTAGTGTCGTAATTTTGCGTTTTGGGATATAGAGTTTTTGTTGTATCTGCTCCAGACAATTTTGTATGCTTCATTATTATTATTTTTGCTAGTTTTTTACGTCACACCGACACAGATAGGTCTTACGGCGACGATGGGACAGGAAAGGGCTAGGAGTGGGAAGGAAGCGGCCGTGGCCTTAATTAAGGTACAACACCAGCATTTGCCTGGTGTGAAAATGGGAAACCACGGGAAACCATTTTCAGGGCTGCCGACAGTGGGGTTCGAACCTACTATCTTCCGAATACTGGATACTGGTCGCACTTAAACGACTGCAGCTATCGAGCTCGGTATTCATTATTATTATTATTATTATTATTATTATTATTATTATTATTATTATTATTATTATTATTATTACTTTTGGCCATCCGAGGACCTCATTAATTCGCATCTTCGTTTTTTCTCGTCTTTTTCCGTGTCCAATATTCTTTCACTCTCATACTTTCCAACCATCCTCGCTCTTCTGTCCAAGATGATTTTGTTCTGGGCCTAGTTCTGTCCTGAAAACCTGTGCGATCCTCAATTTACTTAAAAATCTCTCTGTTGTATATCTCTGGTTCCTGTATCCACATTTCTTCTAGATCCCTTTGTACCTCTTGGATCCAGCGTATTTTAGTTCCCTTGTTCACAGGAAACTGTTAGGTAGGGTGGGGGCGGGGGCAGTAAATATCGTGTCTCCACCTCATTTCGTCCCCTTAAGAATTTCCTGCTTGCACGGTTGGTACCTAATGCTTAAACCGCACGCACACGCGTAGCCTCGTCTCCTTGTCCTATTGTGAGAGTTGCTTATGTACACCACGTTTAGTTTCCGAGTACAAGGAGGATTCATTTTTCATCCTGAGCTGAGTTAGTGCAACATTCAAATTAAGAGCCTGTTAATCCTAGAGTGAGCACTGATATGTGTACGAAATACTAGACTGCATTTTAGTTCCTGGCATGTAATCGCTGCAGTGAGGTGGTTGGCGTGAGTTATTGTAGCGGCCATTATAATAAATCATGGAATGTTCCTAATTTCGTCCCCGTTTATTTTATTTGTTTATTTTTCTTCTTCTTCTTCTTCTTCTTATCGCTTTTAGGCCAATGTCCTTCGGGACTGTCGGGTCATGGGGTTTGTTTTTTAAATTATTATTATTTTCAGATGGGAAAACGTGGGAAAACAGTGGGATAAGGAGACAACGAAAAAGGCGAATAAGGCAGTGAGGGGCAATATAAAGGATTAAAAAACGTGTAAGTAAAGCGTTAAACATCCCACGAGCAACGCTGAAGGCTATGTTAAAAAAATACCGAAGAAATATTTTTCATAAATGGCCTTCAAATAATTCATTATAGAGAAAGTGTCTGTAAAGTTTAGAAAGGAAAATATATTAAATTTAATATTGTACTTTTCATAAATTTAGTGGGGGACGAAATTACGAACACATGTTTGTCGTTTAGTTTTTGTAGTGTTTATGTTTATGTCAAAATGACTACCCTATATTACAACAGTTATTCTAACTTGATGATCGTAAGTGCAGAATATATTCAGTAATATAGAGTACACATCAATTTCTAGCTTTGCTCGTAATATTCCTGAGTTTCTACAAGACCAGATCTGTTAAGGAGACGAAATATGTGGCCCCTACCTTATTATTATTTGCAGTGGTCCATTCTCCGGATGTGTCCGAAGAACACGTTCCTTCTTTTCCGGGTGATGTCAGATATTTTCTCTCTATCTTGGTACACAGCTCTTGGTTCGCTCCTCTTCTAAATTGACGGTCCTCTGTTCTTCGCGGTTCCAATACCTTCCTGAGAATCTTTCGTTCCACCATTTCTAATCTCTTAAATACTACTGTTGTTAATAGGTTAAGAGTTTCTGCTGCGTATCAGGCTCCTCGGCGCATCACTGTCTGGTAATGTCTCAATTCTGCATTAATCGAAATATTCCTCTTATTGCGGACATTCATAGTTAGTTTTTATGCTGAATTAATTTTGTATATTCGAGCTCCCATTGCTTCTTTTCCTGACAGCCCAGTTTCTACCCATTCTCCTAGATATTTAAACTTCTATTATTATTGTACCGGCTGGTACACCTCTACGCCGCACATTTGAATTTTCCGCCGTAAAGTACTCCTCTACAGGAGAAACCGTGAGCTTAAAACTGGATCTACTTAAACTTTGACTCTGAAGATGTCACTGTGTGAATTTCGACTTGTTTTTGTTTTTTATTTATCAAGAAGTTTGGACATTCTCTCATAGATGTCTCTAATAAAAAACAATGATCATGCACCCTGGTGCGAAGTGAAGATATTTGGTACTCATAAGTTTTCTTATTACTAAATTTCGTTCTTTCATTGGTGGGTTGGCAATATTAATCTTTTCTTTCCGCCAGTTTTGAAGTTAGCCAATCAATTATTTTCTGTAATTAATTTCCCACCAATCACAGGTTTCTTCTTCGATTTTGTGTGTAACTGTGTACTGTAACCAATAAAACCCTGTGGGTGTGTCTTAATTATTCATGAAAGGTCTAGAATCCTCCCCGAGGGTATAAAAACTGCTGATTTTCTTGTCTCTCGGGCACTTCATCAACATCTAACTTAGTGTATGAACGTGTAGCAGGAGGCGGGAAGCGTCTCTTTCTTCAGGTAGCAGTTCTTCAGTAAGGTAATGGCCGCTTAACATCTTTATTTCTTGGTAGCTCAGCAGTTTAACCCGGGGGGAAGGTCCGAAACCTTTACCATGTAACCTATCTCTATAAACATGTAAATTTCTTCCAATTTATGTAAAAACTTCATATATCTGTAACTGTAAATCGGAGATAGAGAGTGCTTTACCCTCTCGAGCTCCCCTTCATTTTGTCTTGAGGTGACTACGTTTTAGTAACTGATTTTCTACTCTTCCTTAATGTGTTAAATTTATTCTTTATACGAATCACCTCCATAGTTTGGGAATAGCCCTTGTTTCATCAGCCTAGTGCCTCTTAGGTTTTAAGAATGTATGTGTAGGAGTGCAAGAACACGCCTCCATTCAACTTGGTGTTGCGGGCGAATTACTCAACCTGTTATTTTCTGCTATGGCCCAGTAAATTGGGTACGAGATACCCCTGTTTCATTTGTTGTAAGTTGTGCCTTGATGGCGGTTTATTGTAAGGTCTGACGTAGGCTTGGAAAACTGAGAGCGCGTCTGCTCTTTTCTGGTATTGTAAGAAGTCCTCTGGGAGGCTTGAGGTTAAAAGTTGGGAGCAATGCTCCATGTGGTAAGGGGTTTTCTGCCCCTTTGAACAAATTTGGGTTTTTGAGCTAGCACTCAAAAATTGTAAAACTAAGGGCTTGTAACCGAAATGTGTTAAAGATTTAAAATCTTGAACTTTTTTCCTCTCCTTTCTGAATATTGTTTTAAATTTGCTATGTAATTGTTATCTCACTAAGTGAGAATTTGTTAACTTGTTGCTTTTCAAAAAAAAAATATAACCTTCCATTTCTGTTTAAATTCTTGTTTGACAAAGTAGTTAGACCCATTCACCCCAGCACCTTCTTTCACCTCTGCTGTTCCACAGATACCTCGGAACAATTATTATTATTATTATTATTATTATTATTATTATTATTATTATTATTATTATTATTGATTCTTTATGCCCAACTAAAGAGCGCGTTTAAACATATTAGCACTTTTTTGGTTTTCTTCTTCTCTTCCCAATTCTCTTCATTCTCTCGCTGTGTTCCTTTTTACATCCTCCAGCCCATCCTGTATACATTCGGGTGGGCTTTACAGAAAATTTGTGTTTGTGAATTAAGATTCTGAATTTTTAAATTGTGATTTTTCACTGATAAGGTGTTCAATATTTTCTTTGTGAGCCTGTTATTATCCATTGTGTGTAAGTGACCATACAACCGTCGTTTCCTGACTGTATCTGTAATTTTTTCCGTAATATGATAGACTTCATGTGATTTCTTTTTAATCCAAATTCCATTTTCGCAGTTTCGTCCTAAGATTTTCCTGATGATTTTTCTTTCTTGTTTTTCGATCATCTTTATTCGAGATCTGCTATCAATTATAATATTTTCTGATGCATAAAGTCCTTGCGTTTTTACTGCTGTGTTATAATGCCGTAATTTTGCCTTTATGATAACGATCTTTTATTGTATCTGTTCCAAATAATTTTGTATGCTCTTTGAAGTTTTTCAGTTCTTTGTTAGCCTGGTGATTTAACCCTGTTGGCTCAATAATTACAACTAGACACTTAAATTTGTCTGCTTGATCGATATTTCCATATTTGGTGATTAATGGTTGATTGTTGAAACCTGTTCTAGTCCATTCCACTTACTTTCTACTTTCATAAGAAATTTGGAGTCCTGTTTTGGCTGCTATTTCATGGCGTTTATCTTTAGGCTGGATTGATTTCAGTCTGTTGTTAGATAGGATAGCAATTCCATCATCAAAGTGATTATTATTATTATTATTATTATTATTAGTAATATTAGTCGTTGTGTAACACGTACGTCACTAGTGTGGTGCTGGTTCACGTAATCCCCTCTCTCTTACCACGATTTCATCATACCAGCGTAACAAGTTACTCGCCAGCTTTGACAAATGCGCGAGTGAGTAAAGTAGTATTTAAGTGTACCAATTAATTTATGTTACTAATAAGATGTACTCAATCACCAACAACCTTAGTTCGTTTCCCGTCTACTTTATCTTCACCATCTACAGTACATCATTATTCTCTGTCAGTAATGCAGTTAACCTCCAGTAATGTTGACGGAATTATCACGTATTTACTGGTATCACTGATAACAGTTATTGGTGGATTCCACCTACTCAGTAATATTCGTCCAGAAATTGAAATAAAGCCGCAAGAGATTTTAGTTTTACCTGATTGTTGACGTCCTTATCATAACCACGGGATTTCCGGTTTAATATGACTGATGATATCACGATAACTGTCACAGGACCTCCAGTTTTATGTCACTGTAGATATCGTGACTGTAGTCACAGGACCTCAAGTTATATGTCACTGTAGATATCGTAACTATAGTGACAAGACCTCAAGTTTTATGTCACTGTAGATATCGTGATTATAGTCACAGGAACTCAAGATTAAAGTCACTGTGGATATCGTGACTATAGTCACAGGGACTCCAGTTTTATGTCACTGTAGATATCGTGACTATAGTCACAGGAACACCAGTTTTATGTCACTGTAGATATCGTGACTATAACCAAAGGAACTCCAGTTTTATGTCACTGTAGATATCATGACTATAACCACAGGGACTTCAGTTTTATGTCACTGTAGATATCGTGACTATAACCACAGGAACTCCAGTTTTATGTCACTGTAGATATCGTGACTATAGTCACAGGGAATCCAGTTTTATGTCACTGTAGATATCGTGAATATAGTCACAGGAACTCCAGTTTATGTCACTGTAGGTATCGTGACTATAGTCACAGGGACTCCAGTTTTATGTCACTGTAGATATCGTGACTATGACCTCAGGAACTCCAGTTTTATGTCACTGTAGATATCGTGACTATAGTCACAAGGACTCCAGTTTCATGTCACTGTAGATATCGTGACTATAGTCACAGGAACTCCAGTTTTATGTCACTGTAGATATCGTGACTATAGTCACAGGAACTCCAGTTTTATGTCACTGTAGGTATCGTGACTATAGTCACAGGAACTCCAGTTTTATGTCACTGCAGGTATCGTGACTATAGTCACACGCACCCCAGTTTCATGTCACTGTAGATATCGTGACTATAGTCACAGGGACTCCAGTTTTATGTCACTGTAGGTATCGTGACTACAGTCACAGGGACTCCAGATTTATGTCACTGTAGATATCGTGACTATAACCAAAGGAACTCCAGTTTTATGTCACTTAGATATCGTGACTACAGTCACAGGAACTCCAATTTTATGTCACTGTAGATATCGCGACTATAGTCACAGGAACTCCAGTTTTATGTCACTGTAGATATCGTGACTATAACCACAGGGACTCCAGTTTTATGTCACTGTAGATATCGTGACTATAACCACAGGAACTCCAGTTTTATGTCACTGTAGATATCGTGACTATAACCACAGTAACTCCATTTTTTGCCACTGTAGATATCGTGACTATAGTCACAGAGACTCCAGCTTTATGTCACTGTAGATATCGTGACTATAACCACAGGAACTCCAGTTTTATGTCACTGTAGATATCGTGACTATAGTCACAGGAACTCCAGTTTTATGTCACTGTAGGTATCGTGACTATAGTCAAAGGAACTCCAGTTTTATGTCACTGTAGGTATCGTGACTATAGTCACAGGAACTCCAGTTTTATGTCACAGCAGGTATCGTGACTATATTCACAGGGACTCCAGTTCTATGTCACTGTAGATATCGTGACTATAACCACAAGGAACTCCAGTTTTATGTCACTGTAGTTATCGTGACTATAGTCACAGGAACTCCAGTTTTATGTCACTGTAGGTATCGTGACTATAGTCACAGGGACTCCAGTTTTATGAAACTGTAGATATCGTGACTATAAACACAGGGACTAAAGTTCTATGTCACTGTAGGTATCGTGACTATAGTCACAGGAACTCCAGTTTTATGTCACTGTAGGTATCGTGACTATAGTCACACGGACCCCAGTTTCATGTCACTGTAGATATCGTGACTATAGCCACAGGAACTCCAGTTTTATGTCACTGTAGATATCGTGACTATAGTCACAGGGACTCCAGTTTTATGTCACTGTATATATCGTGACTATAGTCACAGGAACTCCAATTTCATGTCACTGTAGACATCGCGACTATAGTCACAGGAACTCCAGTTTAATGTCACTGTAGATATCGTGAATATAACCAAAGGAACTCCAGTTTTATGTCACTGTAGATATCGTGACTATAGTCACAGGAACTCCAGTTTTATGTCACTGTAGGTATCGTGACTATAGTCACAGGAACTCCAGTTTTATGTCACTGTAGGTTTCTTGACTATAGTCACAGGGACTCCAGTTTTATGTCACTGTAGATATCGTGACTATAACCACAAGGAACTCCAGTTTTATGTCACTGTAAGTATCGTGACTATAGTCACATGAACTCCAGTTTTATGACACTGTAGGTATCGTGACTATAGTCACAGGGACTCCAGTTTTATGTCACTGTAGGTATCGTGATTATATTCACAAAACTCCAGTTTCATATCACTGTAGATATCGTGACTATAGTCACAGGAACTCCAGTGTTATGTCACTGTAGGTATCGTGCCTATAGTCACAGGAACTCCAGTTTTATGTCACTGTAGGTAAAGTGACTATAGTCACAGGGACTCCAGTTTTATGTCACTGTAGATATCGTGACTATCACCAAAGGAACTCCAGTTTTATGTCACTGTATATATCGTGACTATAGTCACAGGAACTCCAATTTCATGTCACTGTAGACATCGCGACTATAGTCACAGGAACTCCAGTTTAATGTCACTGTAGATATCGTGAATATAACCAAAGGAACTCCAGTTTTATGTCACTGTAGATATCGTGACTATAGTCACAGGAACTCCAATTTCATGTCACTTTAGATATCGCGACTATAGTCACAGGAACTCCAGTTTTATGTCACTGTAAATATCGTGACTATAACCACAGGGACTCCAGTTCTATGTCACTGTAGATATCGTGACTATAACCATAAGAACTCCAGTTTTATGTCACTAGATATCGTGACTACAGTCACAGGGACTCCAGTTTTATGTCACTGTAGATATCGTGACTATAACCACAGGGACTTCAGTTTTATGTCACTGTAGATATCGTGACTACAACCACAGGAACTCTATTTTATGTCACTGTAGATATCGTGACTATAGTCACAGAGACTCCAGGTTTATATCACTGTAGATATCGTGACTATAACCACAGGAACTCCAGTTTTATGTCACTGTAGATATCGTGACTATAGTCACAGGAACTCCAGCTTTATGTCACTGTAGGTATCGTGAATATAGTCACAGGAACTCCAGTTTTATGTCACTGTAGGTATCGTGACTATAGTCACAGGAACTCCAGTTTTATGTCACTGTAGGTATCGTGACAATAGTCACAGGGACTCCAGTTTTATGTCACTGTAGATATCGTGACTATAACCAAAGGAACTCCAGTTTTATGTCACTGTAGATATCGTGACTATAGTCATAGGAACTGCAATTTCATGTCACTGTAGATATCGCTACCATAGTCACAGGAACTCCAGTTTTATGTCACTGTAGATATCGTGACTATAACCACAGGAACTCCAGTTCTATGTCACTGTAGATATCGTGACTATAACCACAGGAACTCCAGTTTTATGTCACCGTAGATATCGTGACCATAGTCACAGGGACACCAGTTGATGTCACTGTAGATATCGTGACTATAACCACAGGGACTTCAGTTTTATGTCACTGTAGATATCGTGACTATAACCACAGGAACTCCATTTTATGTCACTGTAGATATCGTGACTACAACCACCGGAACTCCAGTTTTATGTCACTGTAGATATCGTAACTATAGTCACAGGGACTCCAGTTCTATGTCACTGTAGATATCGTGACTATAGTCACAGGAACTCCAGTTTTATGTCACTGTAGGTATCGTGACTATAGTCACAGGGACCCCAGTTTTATGTCACTGTGGATATCGTGACTATAACCACAGGAACTCCAGTTTTATGTCACTGTATATATCGTGACGATAGTCACAGGAACTCCAGTTTTATGTCACTGTAGGTATCGTGACTATAGTCACAGGAACTCCAGTTTTATGTCACTGTAGATATCGTGACTATAACCAAAGGAACTCCAGTTTTATGTCACTGTAGGTATCGTGACTATAGTCACAGGGACTCCAGTTGTATGTCTCTGTAGGTATCGTGACTATATGCACAGGAACTCCAGTTTTATGTCACTGTAGGTATCGTGACTATAATCACAGGAACTCCAGTTTTATGTCACTGTAGGTATCGTGACTATAGTCACAGGAACTCCAGTTTTATGTCACTGTAGGTATCGTGACTATAGTCACACGGACCCCAGTTTCATGTCACTGTAGATATCGTGACTATAGTCACAAGAACTCCAGTTTTATGTCACTGTAGGTATCTTGACTATAGCCACAGGAAGTCCAGTTTTATGTCGCTGTAGTTATCGTGATTATAGTCTCAGGAACTCCAGTTTTAGGTCACTGTAGATATAGTGACTATAGTCACAGGAACTCCAGTTTTATGTCACTGTAGGTATCGTGACTATAGTCACAGGGACTCCAGTTTTATGTCACTGTAGATATCGTGACTATAGTCACAGGAACTCCAGTTTTATGTCACTGCAGGTATCGTGACTATATTCACAGGGAGTCCAGTTTTATGTCACTGTAGATATCGTGACTATAACCACAAGGAACTCCAGTTTTATGTCACTGTAGATATCGTGAATATAGTCACAAGGACTCCAGTTTTATGTCACTGTATATATCGTGACTATGGTCACAGGAACTCCAGTTTATGTCACTGTAGTTATCGTGACTATAGTCACAGGAACTCCAGATTTATGTCACTGTAGGTGTCGTGACTATAGTCACAGGGACTCCAGTTTTATGTCACTGTAGATATCGTGACTATAACCACAGGAACTCCAGTTTTATGTCACTGTAGATATCGTGACTATAGTCACAGGGACTCCAGTTTTATGTCACTGTAGATATCGCAACTCTGGTCACAGGAACTCCAGTTTTATGTCACTGTAGGTATCGTGACTATAACCACAAGGAACTCCAGTTTTATGTCACTGTAGGTATCGTGACTATAGTCACAGGGACTCCAGTTTTATGTCACTGTATATATCGTGACTATAGTCACAGGGACTCCAGTTTTATGTCACTGTAGATATCATGACTATAACCACAGGGACTCCAGTTCTATGTCACTGTAGATATCGTGACTATAGTCACAGGAACTCCAGTTTTATGTCACTGTAGGTATCGTGACTATAGTCACAGGGACCCCAGTTTTAAGTCACTGTAGATATCGTGACTATAGCCACAGGGACTCCAGTTTTATGTCACTGTAGATATCGTGACTATAGTCACAGGGACTCCAGTTTGATGTCACTGTAGATATCGTGACTATAGTCACAGGAACTCCAGTTTTATGTCACTGTAGGTATCGTGACTATAGTAACAGGAACTCCAGTTTGATGACACTGTAGGTATCGTACTATAGTCACAGGGACTCCAGTTTTATGTCACTGTAGGTATCGTGACTATATTCACAGGAACTCCAGTTTTATATCACTGTAGATATCGTGACTATAGTCACAGGAACTCCAGTTTTATGTCACTGTAGGTATAGTGACTATAGTCACAGGAACTCCAGTTTTATGTCACTGTAGGTATCGTGACTGTAGTCACAGGGACTCCAGTTTTATGTCACTGTAGATATCGTGACTATAACCACAAGGAACTCCAGTTTTATGTCACTGTAAGTATCGTGACTATAGTCACAGGAACTCCAGTTTTATGACACTGTAGGTATCGTGACTATAGTCACAGGGACTCCAGTTTTATGTCACTGTAGGTATCGTGACTATATTCACAGGAGCTCCAGTTTTATATCACTGTAGATATCGTGACTATAGTCACAGGAACTCCAGTGTTATGTCACTGTAGGTATCGTGCCTATAGTCACAGGAAGTCCAGTTTTATGTCGCTGTAGGTATCGTGACTATAGTCACAGGGATTCCAGTTTTATGTCACTGTAGATATCGTGACTATAACCAAAGGAACTCCAGTTTTATGTCACTGTATATATCGTGACTATAGTCACAGGAACCCCAATTTCATGTCACTGTAGACATCGCGACTATAGTCACAGGAACTCCAGTTTAATGTCACTGTAGATATCGTGAATATAACCAAAGGAACTCCAGTTTTATGTCACTGTAGATATCGTGACTATAGTCACAGGAACTCCAATTTCATGTCACTTTAGATATCGCGACTATAGTCACAGGAACTCCAGTTTTATGTCACTGTAAATATCGTGACTATTACCACAGGGACTCCAGTTCTATGTCACTGTAGATATCGTGACTATAACCATAAGAACTCCAGTTTTATGTCACTAGATATCGTGACTACAGTCACAGGGACTTCAGTTTAATGTCACTGTAGATATCGTGAATATAACCAAAGGAACTCCAGTTTTATGTCACTGTAGATATCGTGACTATAGTCACAGGAACTCCAGTTTTATGTCACTGTAGGTATCGTGACTATAGTCACAGGAACTCCAGTTTTATGTCACTGTAGGTATCGTGACTATAGTCACAGAGATTCCAGCTTTATATCACTGTAGATATCGTGACTAAAACCACAGGAACTCCAGTTTTATGTCACTGTAGATATCGTGACTATAGTCACAGGAACTCCAGCTTTATGTCACTGTAGGTATCGTGAATATAGTCACAGGAACTCCAGTTTTATGTCACTGTAGGTGTCGTGACTATAGTCACAGGGACTCCAGTTTTATGTCACTGTAGATATCGTGACTATAACCACAGGAACTCCAGTTTTATGTCACTGTAGGTATCGTGACTATAATCACAGGAACTCCAGTTTTATGTCACTGTAGATATCGTGACTATAGTCACAGGAACTCCAGTTTTATGTCACTGTAGGTATCGTGACTATAGTCACAGGAACTCCAGTTTTATGTCACTGTAGGTATCGTGACTATAGTCACAGGGACTCCAGTTTTATGTCACTGTAGATATCGTGACTATAACCAAAGGAACTCCAGTTTTATGTCACTGTAGATATCGTGACTATAGTCATAGGAACTGCAATTTCATGTCACTGTAGATATCGCGACCATAGTCACAGGAACTCCAGTTTTATGTCACTGTAGATATCGTGACCATAGTCACAGGGACACCAGTTGATGTCACTGTAGATATCGTGACTATAACCACAGGGACTTCAGTTTTATGTCACTGTAGATATCGTGACTATAACCACAGGAACTCCATTTTATGTCACTGTAGATATCGTGACTATAACCACCGGAACTCCAGTTTTATGTCACTGTAGATATCGTAACTATAGTCACAGGGACTCCAGTTCTATGTCACTGTAGATATCGTGACTATAGTCACAGGAACTCCAGTTTTATGTCACTGTAGGTATCGTGACTATAGTCACAGGGACCCCAGTTTTATGTCACTGTGGATATCGTGACTATAACCACAGGAACTCCAGTTTTATGTCACTGTATATATCGTGACGATAGTCACAGGAACTCCAGTTTTATGTCACTGTAGGTATCGTGACTATAGTCACAGGAACTCCAGTTTTATGTCACTGTAGGTATCGTGACTATAGTCACAGGAACTCCAGTTTTATGTCACTGTAGGTATCGTGACTATAGTCACAGGGACTCCAGTTGTATGTCTCTGTAGGTATCGTGACTATATGCACAGGAACTCCAGTTTTATGTCACTGTAGATATCGTGACTATAATCACAGGAACTCCAGTTTTATGTCACTGTAGGTATCCTGACTATAGTCACCGGAACTCCAATTTTATGTCACTGTAGATATCGGGACTATAGTCACAGGAACTCCAGTTATATGTCACTGTAGATATCGTGACTATAACCACAGGGACTCCAGTTCTATGTCACTGTAGATATCGTGACTATAACCACAGGAACTCCAGTTTTAAGTCACTGTAGATATCGTGACTATAGTCACAGGGACTACAGTTTTATGTCACTGTAGATATCGTGCCTATAACCACAGGGACTTCAGTTTTATGTCACTGTAGATATCGTGACTATAACCACAGGAATTCCATTTTATGTCACTGTAGGTATCGTGACTATAGTCACAGGGACTCCAGATTTATGTCACTGTAGATATCGTGACTATAACCACTGGAACTCCAGTTGTATGTCACTGTAGATATCGTGACTATAGTCACAGGAACTCCAGTTTTATGTCACTGTAGGTATCGTGACTATAGTCACAGGGACTCCAGTTTTATGTCACTGTAGATATCGTGACTGTAGTCACAGGAACTCCAGTTTTATGTCACTGTAGGTATCGTGACTATATTCACAGGGACTCCAGTTTTATGTCACTGTAGATATCGTGACTATAACCACAGGAACTCCAGTTTTATGTCACTGTAGATATCGTGACTATAACCACAGGAAGTCCAGTTTTATGTCAATGTATACATCGTGACTGTAGTCACAGGGACTCCAGTTTGATGTCACTGTAGGTATCGTGACTATAGTCACAGGAACTCCAGTTTAATGTCACTGTAGGTATCGTGACTTTAGTCACAAGGACTACAGTTCTATGTCACTGTAGATATCGTGACTATAGTCACAGGAACTCCAGTTGTATGTCACTGTAGATATCGTGACTATAGTCACAGGAACTCCAGTTGTATGTCACTGTAGACATCGTGACCATAGTCACAGGAACTCCAGTTTTGCTCACTGTAGATATGTTTTGACTATAGTCACAGAAACTCCAGTTTTATGTCACTGTAGTTATCGTGACTATAGTCACAGGAACTCCAGTTTTATGTCACTGTAGGTATCGTGACTATAGTCACAGGGAACCCAGTTTTATGTCACTGGGGATATCGTGACTATAACCACAGGAACTCCAGTTTTATGTCACTGTAGGAATCGTGACTATAACCATAAGAACTCCAGTTTTATGTCACTAGATATCGTGACTACAGTCACAGGGACTCCAGTTTTATGTCACTGTAGATATCGTGACTATAACCACAGGGACTCCAGTTTTATGTCACTGTAGATATCGTGACTATAACCACAGGGACTCCAGTTCTATGTCACTGTAGATATCGTGACTATAGTCACAGGGACCCCAGTTTTAAGTCACTGTAGATATCGTGACTATAGCCACAGGGACTCCAGTTTTATGTCACTGTAGATATCGTGACTATAGTCACAGGGACTCCAGTTTGATGTCACTGTAGATATCGTGACTATAGTCACAGGAACTCCAGTTTTATGTCACTGTAGGTATCGTGACTATAGTAACAGGAACTCCAGTTTTATGACACTGTAGGTATCGTACTATAGTCACAGGGACTCCAGTTTTATGTCACTGTAGGTATCGTGACTATATTCACAGGAACTCCAGTTTTATATCACTGTAGATATCGTGACTATAGTCACAGGCACTCCAGTTTTATGTCACTGTAGGTATCGTGACTATAGTCACAGGAATTCCAGTTTTATGTCACCGTAGGTATCGTGACTATAGTCACAGGGACTCCAGTTTTATGTCACTGTAGATATCGTGACTATAACCACAAGGAACTCCAGTTTTATGTCACTGTAAGTATCGTGACTATAGTCACAGGAACTCCAGTTTTATGACACTGTAGGTATCGTGACTGTAGTCACAGGGACTCCAGTTTTATGTCACTGTAGGTATCGTGACTATATTCACAGGAACTCCAGTTTTATATCACTGTAGATATCGTGACTATAGTCACAGGAACTCCAGTGTTATGTCACTGTAGGTATCGTGCCTATAGTCACAGGAACTCCAGTTTTATGTCACTGTAGGTATCGTGACTATAGTCACAGGGACTCCAGTTTTATGTCACTGTAGATATCGTGATTATAACCAAAGGAACTCCAGTTTTATGTCACTGTATATATCGTGACTATAGTCACAGGAACTCCAATTTCATGTCACTGTAGACATCGCGACTATAGTCACAGGAACTCCAGTTTAATGTCACTGTAGATATCGTGAATATAACCAAAGGAACTCCAGTTTTATGTCACTGTAGATATCGTGACTATAGTCACAGGAACTCCAATTTCATGTCACTTTAGATATCGCGACTATAGTCACAGCAACTCCAGTTTTATGTCACTGTAAATATCGTGACTATAACCACAGGGACTCCAGTTCTATGTCACTGTAGATATCGTGACTATAACCATAAGAACTCCAGTTTTATGTCACTAGATATCGTGACTACAGTCACAGAGACTCCAGTTTTATGTCACTGTAGATATCGTGACTATAACCACAAGGACTTCAGTTTTATGTCACTGTAGATATCGTGACTACAACCACAGGAACTCCATTTTATGTCACTGTAGATATCGTGACTATAGTCACAGAGACTCCAGCTTTATATCACTGTAGATATCGTGACTAAAACCACAGGAACTCCAGTTTTATGTCACTGTAGATATCGTGACTATAGTCACAGGAACTCCAGCTTTATGTCACTGTAGGTATCGTGAATATAGTCACAGGAACTCCAGTTTTATGTCACTGTAGGTGTCGTGACTATAGTCACAGGGACTCCAGTTTTATGTCACTGTAGATATCGTGACTATAACCACAGGAACTCCAGTTTTATGTCACTGTAGGTATCGTGACTATAATCACAGGAACTCCAGTTTTATGTCACTGTATATATCGTGACTATAGTCACAGGAACTCCAGTTTTATGTCACTGTAGGTATCGTGACTATAGTCACAGGAACTTCAGTTTTATGTCACTGTAGGTATCGTGACTATAGTCACAGGGACTCCAGTTTTATGTCACTGTAGATATCGTGACTATAACCAAAGGAACTCCAGTTTTATGTCACTGTAGATATCGTGACTATAGTCATAGGAACTGCAATTTCATGTCACTGTAGATATCACGACCATAGTCACAGGAACTCCAGTTTTATGTCACTGTAGATATCGTGACTATAACCACAGGAACTCCAGTTGTATGTCACTGTAGATATCGTGACTATAAGCACAGGAACTCCAGTTTTATGTCACTGTAGATATCGTGACCATAGTCACAGGGACACCAGTTGATGTCACTGTAGATATCGTCACTATAACCACAGGGACTTCAGTTTTATGTCACTGTAGATATCGTGACTATGACCACAGGAACTCCATTTTATGTCACTGTACATATCGTGCCTATAACCCCCGGAACTCCAGTTTTATGTCACTGTAGATATCGTAACTATAGTCACAGGGACTCCAGTTCTATGTCACTGTAGATATCGTGACTATAGTCACAGGAACTCCAGTTTTATGTCACTGTAGGTATCGTGACTATAGTCACAGGGACCCCAGTTTTATGTCACTGTGGATATCGTGACTATAACCACAGGAACTCCAGTTTTATGTCACTGTATATATCGTGACGATAGTCACATGAACTCCAGTTTTATGTCACTGTAGGTATCGTGACTATAGTCACAGGAACTCCAGTTTTATGTCACTGTAGGTATCGTGACTATAGTCACAGGAACTCCAGTTTTATGTCACTGTAGGTATCGTGACTATAGTCACAGGGACTGCAGTTGTATGTCTCTGTAGGTATCGTGACTATATGCACAGGAACTCCAGTTTTATGTCACTGTAGATATCGTGACTATAATCACAGGAACTCCAGTTTTATGTCACTGTAGGTATCGTGACTATAGTCACAGGGACTCCAATTTTATGTCACTGTAGATATCGGGCCTATAGTCACAGGAACTCCAGTTTTATGTCACTGTAGATATCGTGACTATAACCACAGGGACTCCAGTTCTATGTCACTGTAGATATCGTGACTATAACCACAGGAACTCCAGTTTTAAGTCACTGTAGATATCGTGACTATAGTCACAGGGACTACAGTTTTATGTCACTGTAGATATCGTGCCTATAACCACAGGGACTTCAGTTTTATGTCACTGTAGATATCGTGACTATAACCACAGGAATTCCATTTTATGTCACTGTAGGTATCGTGACTATAGTCACAGGGACTCCAGATTTATGTCACTGTAGATATCGTGACTATAACCACAGGAACTCCAGTTTTATGTCACTGTAGATATCGTGACTATAGTCACAGGAACTCCAGTTTTATGTCACTGTAGGTATCGTGACTATAGTCACAGGGACTCCAGTTTTATGTCACTGTAGATATCGTGACTGTAGTCACAGGAACTCCAGTTTTATGTCACTGTAGGTATCGTGACTATATTCACAGGGACTCCAGTTTTATGTCACTGTAGATATCGTGACTATAACCACAGGAACTCCAGTTTTATGTCACTGTAGATATCGTGACTATAACCACAGGAACTCCAGTTTTATGTCAATGTATACATCGTGACTATAGTCACAGGGGCTCCAGTTTTATGTCACTGTAGGTATCGTGACTATAGTCACAGGAACTCCAGTTTAATGTCACTGTAGGTTTCGTGACTTTAGTCACAAGGACTACAGTTCTATGTCACTGTAGATATCGTGACTATAGTCACAGGAACTCCAGTTGTATGTCACTGTAGATATCGTGACTATAGTCACAGGAACTCCAGTTGTATGTCACTGTAGACATCGTGACCATAGTCACAGGAACTCCAGTTTTGCTCACTGTAGATATGTTTTGACTATAGTCACAGAAACTCCAGTTTTATGTCACTGTAGTTATCGTGACTATCGCCACAGGAACTCCAGTTTTATGTCACTGTAGATATCGTGATTATAGTCTCAGGAACTCCAGTTTTATGTCACTGTAGATATCGTGATTATAGTCTCAGGAACTCCAGTTTTATGTCACTGTAGATATCGCGATCATAGCCGCAGAAATTCCAGTTTTGTCACTGTAGTTATCGTGACTATAGACACAGGAACTCCAATTTAATATCACTGTAATTATCGTGAATGTAGCCACAGGAACTCCAGTTTTATGTCACTGTAGTTATCGTGATTATAGTCTCAGGAACTCCAGTTTTAGGTCACTGTAGATATAGTGACTATAGTCACGGGAACTCCAGTTTTATGTCACTGTAGGTATCGTGATTATAGTCTCAGGATCTCCAGTTTTATGTCACTGTAGATATCGCGATCATAGCCTTACGAATTCCAGTTTTTGTCACTGTAGTTATCGTGACTATAGTCACAGAAATTCCTTTTTATATCACTGTAGTTATCGTGACTATAGCCACAGGAACTCCTGTTTTATGTCACTGTATTTATCGTGACTATAGCCACAGGAACTCAAGTTTTATGTCACTGTAGTTATCGTGACTATAGTCTCAGGAACTCCAATTTAATATCACTGTAATTATCGTGACTATAGTCTCAGGAACTCCAGTTTTATGTCACTGTAGATATCGTGACTATAGTCACACTAACTCCAGTTTTTGTCAATGTAGTTATCGTGACTATAGTCACAGGAACTCCAATTTAATGTCACTGTAGATATCGCGAACATAGCCACAAGAACTCCAGTTTTATTTCACTGTAGACATCGTGACCATAGTCATAGGAACTCCAGTTTATGTCACTGTAGATATATTTTGACTATAATCACAGGAACTCCAGTTTTATGTCACTGTGGTTATCGTGACCAATGCCACAGGAACTCCAATTTTATGTCACTGTAGGTATCGTGACTATAGTCACAGGAACTCCAGTTTTATGTCACTGTAGATATCGTTTTCATAGTCTCAGGAACTCCAGTTTTATGTCACTGTAGTTATCGTGACTATAGCCACAGGAACTGCAGTTTTATGTCACTGTAGATATCGTGACTATAGTCACAGGAACTCCAGTTTAATGTCACTGTAGAAATCATGACTCTAGTCACAGGAACTCCAGTTTTATGTCACTGTAGTTATCGTGATTCTAGTCTCAGGATCTCCAGTTTGACGTAGAATTCGTGCCACTTGATATGATGTTTCATCATCCCAGTTTTCATTCGTCAGGATTCAAGTCTGCAACCACCTTGATATAAAGCTAGTGACTATGAATTATATGGTCACGTCGCCTGCTAGTAGACGCTCCAAATCCCCGGCACATTGCGATATTTTTCATGATGGTTCTTTCGTTAAGAACACATCACTATCATCATCATCATCGTACGTTCTTCTCATGATCTGTCCCTCCTTTTTTACCGGTCTTCTGTAGGTCCAATATTCTTCTCATATTAATGTCGTCTCCATCTCTCTCCTTCCATTCCACGTGACATCAGTCAGTCTCTTCTCAGGCCAGTTCATCTTTCACCTTCGGTTATTTCGTAGCTTCCATCTTTCTTTTCCTACTCTTCTTTGTAACTATTCATTTCTCACTCTGTCTTTCCAAATCACCTCTCCACGTTTCTCCAGACGCACAGTTCAAAAGCCTCTATCCTCCTTTCATCCTCTTTCCATGATTCTGCTCCGTAAAATTTGCACAGTCCAAAGATAGCACTTTGCCAGTCCCATTGTACTACCTTAATTCAGTGGTCTATACAAGCCTGCCTGGTAGCTATGATCTTTAAGGAGTCAAGTCTATATAATCCGACACTATGGTTAGCCAGTTCGAGTTCCGTTGGTCGAAAAATATTCACCATCAGAATGTTGGCCGGCAGGGTATGAGAGGTGGTGGTATACAATTTAAATCACTGGATTGCGTGATTGCGTGCCAAAAGCCTGAATTAAATTCGAAACCTCTCTGCTGTGTCCATATGGAGCGAGGGAATACGACGCTGTTGATGGAGATTCGTCCGTCGGATTGAGACGTCGTAGCGACTTTTTACGAGCGAAGTCTTACTCAGAAGAATTATTGAGATGTTTATTATTATTATTACAACTGGCTTTACGTCACACCGACAGAGATAAGTCTTATGGCGATGAAGGGACAGAAAAGGGCTAGGAGTGGGAAGGAAGCTTTTTTTTTTTTTGCTAGGGGCTTTACGTCGCACCGACACAGATAGGTCTTATGGCGACGATGGGATAGGAAAGGCCTAGGAGTTGGAAGGAAGCGGCCGTGGCCTTAATTAAGGTACAGCCCCAGCATTTGCCTGGTGTGAAAATGGGAAACCACGGAAAACCATCTTCAGGGCTGCCGATAGTGGGATTCGAACCTACTATCTCCCGGATGCAAGCTCACAGCCGCGCGCCTCTACGCGCACGACCAACTCGCCCGGTGGGAAGGAAGCGACCGTGCCCTTAATTAAGGTACAGCCCCAGCATTTGACTGGTGTGAACATGGGAAACCGCAATAAATCATGTTCAGGGCTGCCGACAGTGTGGTTCGAACCCACTATTTCGCCCCTAACTGCACCCCCAACTCGCCCGCTGTATTGAGACGAAGCGAATGACTGTGCAAAACAACCATCTCAGTTTCTCATGACCTTTGTTTGGAGTGTGCTACTGTATGGATACGAAACCTGTACATTAGGGAAACAGGAGGAAACAAAACTTGAGGCGAGTGAAATGTGGTTTTGGAGAAGAATTTCAAAAACAAGTTGGATGGATAAAGAAAAATAAGACCGTGTTTTAAAGATGTTTAATAAATACCATAATAATATTAATTTCGTGTGGCTATTTCTAGCCAAGTGCAGCCCTTGCAAGGCAGACCCTCCGATGCGGGTGGGTGGCATCTGCTGTGTGTGTGTGTGTGTGTAGGTAACTGCGTGTTATTGTGGTGAAGGATAGTGTTATGTGTGGTGTGTGAGTTGCAGGGATGTTGGGGACAGCACAAATACCCAATTAACCAATGAAAGTTAAATTCGCCGACCCGGCCGGGAATCGAACCCGGGACCCTCTGAGCCGAAGGCCAGTACGCTGACCATTCAGCCAACGAGTCGGACATTAAATACGATATAAAAGATGAAGACTTACGAAGAAAACCTTTTCAATTTAGGCCTCTTGTTCCAGAATTTAACTGATAACAGCTTTAAAGTAAACATCAAAAATTCACATTTATGTCAACCTGATTTTTTGTTCCTAGGGTACGTGATAGATGGTCAAGTTATCCGTCCAAACCCAGTAAAACTTGAGGCAATAAGAAAATTTCCTAGGCCCACCAAAGTTAAACACATTCACCAATTCCTAAACATGTGTCAATTTTTCGCTCACAATTTTCCTAATTATACCAAAGTAGTTGCGCCACTACAAGACCTACTTCGCAAATACAATAGATGGCAGTTGTCTCAGCAAAGTGAATTATCATTTTTTAACAAGAAAGAATTATTAACCAGGAGCATAAAACTTGGATATCCTGATTTCGATATACCCTTCATCCTACAGACAGACGCATTGCAAGTAGGCATTGGTGCTGTCCTATTTCAAGAACAGGAGAACGAAACCGAAACCAACAATTATTTGGGTTTCTTTAGTGGAAAATTAAGGTCACATGAGTGAAACTATACAAACACGGAGACAGAAATGCTAGAAATATTTCAAGCTCTACTATATTGGCATAAAACCATTCATGGATTCCCAGTAATCATACGGACTGGTCACAAATCTTTAACGTTTATGCTAAAACAGCTCTTTCAACGGACCGGATATCGCAGTGGTCGTTATTCGTACAACAATTTAACGTCAAAATTGAACATTGTGCAGGAAAGGCAAATGTTCTCGCCGATATCATAGGTAGGAACTCTAATGCTGATGAAGAGCATGTATATTATGCGGATCTTGTACAGGAAGATAGAGATGTTCTATTACGACTAAGCCAGCTACCCAGATTCTAGCAGGCTGACCCAACTCTACAACCACTGATTGATTATTTTCAAGGCAGAATTCAACAGGGTGATCCTAGATATGGTGAAATTCACAAGCTGTGTGAAGAGTACATGTTTCTTAGCAACCAATTATTAAACTATACCAAGTTAAAAATGGTAATTCCTGCAGAGCTGAAAAAAGAATTAATATGGCACGTTCATCGTATTACTAGTCACGGACGTATTGATAAGACCGTAGCCCCTATCCAGGAGACTTTCATTTGGAAGAATTTGAGAGAATCTATCAGAGAAGACATCATCCGATACGACACTTACCACCTGGTGAAGTTGATTTCATACCTTATCATGCATACGCCAATACCGATATTACCATCGAAACCACGCGAGTTATTCGCAATGGATATTTTTGGACAAATTCCGAAGTAATGCAAGGCTAATCAATTCATATTAGTCACAATGGACGTATTTTCATAAAACATTACACGTTGCCCTATGCAGAAAGCCACCACTAAATCAGTTCTTCGTCGCCATAAGACCTATCTGTGTCGGTGCGACGTAAAGCCCCTAGCAAAAAAAAAAAAAAAATCAGTTCTAAGATGTATCAATATAGAAATAATTCCAGCCATGGGAAAACCTGAGAAGTCACAATTTACATCTTTACAGTTCAAAACAGGCCTTTAAAAATTAGAAATGCAGCATGTTCTGAGCTTAACACGTCATCTAGAATCGAACCCGGCAGAAATAGTAATGAGGGCCATTTCTAAGTTCAATCGCATCTATATTCCAGAGCAGCATCGGCGATGGGTGGATACTCTACCTATAATCATATAAATGACACAGTTCATGAGTCCACTGAAAAGATACGGTCTGTAGTACACAATGACCAGAACCCAGCGAGACCTTGGCATCCAGTCACAAATTGTCCGGCAAAGCCACGACTATCATCAGAAATGTGCACTCAACCGGTAGCTGAACATCTAAGATAACAAGCCGACCGCAGATTTAGACGGGTGAGACGAAAATAAATAATAAGTAGTAAATAAGTTTCAAGATTGTGAGCGGCTGCAGGGTGACTTCGATAGTGTTGTGAGATGGACGGTGGGCAATGGTATGATGATAAACGGGGTTAAAAGGCTGTGAGTTTCACAAATGGGAAAAGTATTCTCAGTTTTAATTACTGTGTTGATGGGGTGAAAGTTCCAATTGGGGATCATTGTAAGTACCTAGGTGTTAATATAAAAAAAGACCTTCATTGGGGTAATCACATAAATATGATTGTTAATAAAGGGTAGAGATATCTGCACATGAATATGAGGGTATTTAGGGATTGTAGTAAGGATGTAAAGGAGAGGGCGTATAAGTCTCTGGAAAGACCCCAACTAGAGTATGGTTCCAGGGTTTGGGACCCTCACCAGGATTACTTGATTCAAGAACCGGAAAAAATCCACAGAAAAGCAGCTCGATTTGTTCTGGGTATTTCCGACAAAAGAGTAGCGTTACAAAAATGTTGCAAAGTTTGGGCTGGGAAGAACTCGGAGAAAGGAGACGAGCTGCTCGGTTAGGTGGTATGTTCCGAGCTGTCAGTGGAGAGATGGCGTGGGAGGACATCAGTAGACGAATTTTTTTTTTTTGCTATGGGCTTTACGTCGCACCGACACAGAAAGGTCTTATGGCGACGATGGGATAGGAAAGGCCTAGGAGTTGGAAGGAAGCGGCCGTGGCCTTAATTAAGGTACAGCCCCAGCATTTGCCTGGTGTGAAAATGGGAAACCACGGAAAACCATTTTCAGGGCTGCCGATAGTGGGATTCGAACCTACTATCTCCCGGATGCAAGCTCACAGCCGCGCGCCTCTACGCGCACGGCCAACTCGCCCGGTCGCGAATAAGTTTGAGTGGTGTCTTTAAAAGTAGGAAAGATCACAATATGAAGATAAAGTTGGAATTCAAGAGGACAAATTGGGGCAAATATTCGTTTATAGGAAGAGGAGTTAGGGATTGGAATAACTTACCAAGGGAAATGTTCAATAATTTTCCAATTTCATTGCGATCATTTAAGAAAAGGCTAGGAAAACAACAGATAGGAAATCTGCCACCTGGGTCACTGCCCTAAATGCAGATCAATAGTGATTGATTGATTGACTGATTGATTGAAATAAATTTCACGGACCCCTAAAGGTAGGTGAAACTGTTTTAATTATACGCCCGGCCATTTCTGATCCTGCTATGAGATATTATGCAAAGTTTGCGCCACTATACAATAGCCTATGTCGCATATTAGAGGATGGCGGTAAGTCGTTACAAATCCACTAGGAGAAATAACACAAGTGACGCTTATCAGTTCATTTAAATGTGTACGAATTTTTAAAATACATTTTGGAGCAGTGCAATGGCACCAATTCTTGGAGTCATAGACAATATTTAATTGATTAATTATGAATGTGAATGTCAAATTAGGTTATAAGTTCAACGTAGATATTGCAGTTCAGGATTACGTGCTTTTGTTTGCAATATTTTTATGACATTATGTTGACAGTGTTGTGTATATTTTGTGTATAAATTTCAAGGGTTTTGATACTTATTTGGTAATATTAAGGAAGAACAACCCGGTGGTCATCGTCTATAAATTGCAACATTTCCCTTTATCTTAGTAAAAGACATCGCAAGCAAAATAAAAGTAAATGAAATTATCACCACCAATAAATGTAACTGTGAGATCATGTCATATCATTGAACCTACCTTGATTATTTAACTCAATGTACATAAAATGAATGCCACAAAGTGTTGATTACGATTGCGTATACCTGGCGCAACTATACATAACCCAGTAGGTTGTATATTAATAGGGTTATTAAGAGTAAGCAACGGTATAATTTGTATATGTGTAGAAAGGCGAGTTCAATATTGATCAAATGGATTGCTATATTTCTAGAAAATAGATCTCAGAGAATTAGAGTAGGCAAAGCTTTATCTGACCCTGTAATAATTAAGAGGGGAATTCCTCAAGGCAGTATTATTGGACCTTTATGTTTTCTTATATATATAAATGATAATATGAGTAAAGGAGTGGAATCGGAGGTAAGGCTTTTTGCGAATGATGTTATTCTCTATAGAGTGATAAATAAGTTACAAGATTGTGAGCAACTGCAACGTGACCTCGAAAATATTGTGAGATGGACAGCAGGCAATGGTATGTTGATAAACGTGGTTAAAAGTCAGGTTGTGAGTTTCACAAATAGGAAAAGTCCTCTCAGTTTTAATTACTGCGTTGATGGGGTGAAAGTTCCTTTTGGGGATCATTGTAAGTATCTAGGTGTTAATATAAGGAAAGATCTTCATTGGGGTAATCACATAAATGAGATTGTAAATAAAGGGTACAGATCTCTGCACATAGTTATGAGGGTGTTTAGGGGTTGTAGTAAGGATGTAAAGGAGAGTGCATACAAGTCTCTGGTAAGACCCCAACTAGAGTTTGGTTCCAGTGTATGGGACCCTCACCAGGATTACCTGATTCAAGAACTGGAAAAGATCCAAACAAAAGCAGCTCGATTTGTTCTGGGTGATTTCCGACAAAAGAGTAGCGTTACAAAAATGTTGCAATGTTTGGGTTGGAAAGAATTGAGAGAAAGAAGAAGAGCTGCTCGACTAAGTGGTATGTTCCGAGCTGTCAGCGGAGAGATAGCGTGGAATGACATTAGTAGACGAATAAGTTTGAATGGCGTTTATAAAAGTAGGAAAGATCACAATATGAAGATAAAGTTGGAATTCATGAGGACAAACTGGGGCAAATATTCATTTATAGGAAGGGGAGTTAGGGATTGGAATAACTTACCAAGGGAGATGTTCAATAAATTTCCAATTTCTTTGAAATCATTTCGGAAAAGGCTAGGAAAGCAACAGATAGGGAATCTGCCACCTGGGCGACTGCCCTAAATGCAGATCAGTATTGATTGATTGATTGATTGATACAACCTTCAAGGCAGAACATAACGTATTTGATAATGTTAAATTGTCCAATGATTGTCACAGTGAGTAACTTTACATTATTCATGGCTGATAAAGTGTTTTCATTCTTCATTGTATTAAATTCAAAGATAGATGTTAAAGTCAATAACCACCCATTTGATAATTCTGTGGCTGGGCTGAGTGGCTCAGACGGTTGAGGCGCTGGCCTTCTGACCCCACCTTGGCAGGTTCGATCCTCGCTCAATCCGGTGGTATTTGAAGGTGCTCAAATACGCCAGCCTCGTGTCGGTAGATTGACTGGCACGTAAAAGAATTCCTTCGGGACTAAATTCCGGCACCTCGGCGTCTCCGAAAACCGTAAAAGTAGATAGTGGGACGTAAAGAAAATAACATTATAATTATGATAATAGTATATGTGTAAAATAACAACAAAAGAAATTATGTTTTAGCGATAAGAGTGCGTGTTCATGGGTGAATTGGTTTCGCACGGTCAACAGCCTGCAACGCTAGGTTACCTAACTTCTTCTTCTTCTTTTTCTTCTTCTTCTTATGACGCCGTCCCCCTCCGATGGTTGGCGATCCAATTGATTATGATTACACGCGTAACGGCAGCACAGAAGATTTCTATCGACGTATGTCCATACCACCGCCACAAGTCTTTCAGCCAGGAATTTCTCCGTCTTCCCACAGATATTTTCTCATCAATCTTGCTTTGAATGATCAGTCGGAGGAGTTCATATCATTCACCTCTCATGATGTGCCCGAGGTAGCTGAAGTTACGCTCCTTGATGGTTATGAGAAGCTCTTTCTTCTTGTTCAAGATGTTGAGGACTTCTTCATTTGTCTTCTTTTCTACCCAAGATATTCGGAGTATTCTTCTGTATGAGTACATTTCAAAAGAATCACATTAATTGGTTTATCACTGTAATGATCTCATTTTATTGATCATGCTGGTCTTAGGACTTAATTTTGTTAATTACCTGAACAGTTGATTTATTCTTATTATCACTTCTTTGAGTATAAATAATTATTTAAATTAAGTTTCGTTGAGTCTTTCTTTAACACAGTTAGGTGATGGTTTTTCTTTTGAGACTGGTCTAGATTTTATGACTTCTTTATTTCAGGATATCATTATTATTCAGTAGCACTGGCGCTCTTTTGAGCGGTAGGAAATTCATTCCAATTAATCCAATTACAGTTAACTTCAAATTTTGTTTGATTTCATCATTTTTTTTGTCAATACATTTTATGCATTGGTTTTAAATCAGTCTGGGCTATGTTATTGTAAATTAACTTGACCCATAGTAGTTGTTTGGATCCATCATCGGCCCTAATGTCGAAGAAACATGGACGGTCCAGCCCTGAGGTAGGTTTCTGCGTGTGCGGTGAGTATTTTTCTTTTCAGCAGCCGAGGCAAATATCAACAAGAGGATCGCCGCAACTCATGCCATCAAAAATGGTACAGTATATTTATTACCTTGGTAGATATCCTTCTTCGTACACAGTCCCTATACTTATCTGCACATTAATTCTTTGAAATAACGCAAGTGTCTTAGGACAGGACATCAAACCATGCTGAACTTCATTTCCTGGTGAGATTCACTCCCCTCCATGTAGCGAAGAGTTAAAAAATTACTCGATGCTTTAACATTTTAGTTCTTGGGAGAGGCTTGGAATTATCGTGCAGGACGACGAAGCATGTTCAAAGCTGTTTCGTTTGGTGCAAGGTCTGTATAGTCCAGAAGTTTACAGAGAGAAGACTGGGATTACTTTGCAGGGACATGATGCCTGTTCGAATATCGTCCACTTGGTACCAGGTGAGGATGACCTGTTGCCTTCATATTTTGGTGCAAAAACAGTAGATACCAAATCAGGATCACCCAATGCATAATCACGATTAAGACAGGCCAGATAGTTTTGCACAGGAGCACAACGGCTTGTTCGTAACATTTGCCCTTCGGAGGCAGAAATCTAATCACTTTGCGTTTGTCTGTTTCCTCAAAGGGACGTTCCATCTGTGTCCATAGCGCGACAATTAGCGCTATTACCTGCCGTTCTTGGAGAACTGGGTTCGATTCCTGGTATTGTCAGAAATGTAATGGCAGGAGGGCTGGTAGGTAGTTGAAATGGTACATGCAACTCACCTACATTGGGAGTGTGCCTGGAAAGTGCTGCAACACCTCGGGACGAGGACGTGAGTTTAGTGTGGCTCCATATCTAAATGGTTCGCGTGCTGGGGTGTCTGGTTCGATTCCCGGTCGGCTCACGGATTTTAACCTTGATTGGCAATTTCCGATGGCTCGGGGGCTGGGTGTGTGTGCCGTCTTAATCATTAGGAAGAGCTCCATCCTCATAGACACGCAAGTCTCCTATACGGTGTTAACTTGAAGGACCTGCAACATACCTCTTCGGAAGACACACGCAAAAAAATAGGAAAGAAGAAAGTACCCTTCCGTTGACATTTTATGGGGGATAGTAGGACATTCAGTTGAGGCGGTCTGGTACTTGTGAGAGCAAGTAATTGTACAGTTCCTGGTAATCAATTATTGTGCTAGGGGAAACGTTTCTACCTTAGTTATTGAACAAGCCTCGTATCAGGAAGTAGATATTATTTTAGCTCTCACATTCAGTGTCACCAATTATTTATTTTTTCGTTGTTAAGTTCAATAAAACAAACAACCAGTTTAAAGATATAAAAACAGTTAAAACAACAATTTATAAAAAAACAGCTAATCTACTCGAAGCTGACGGAACGAGCCTTCAATTCCGAACAGGTCCTCCTTTGTCTTAGGTTTTCCAGGTCTCCTCGACTCGTCCACTCCATACTTGTCGTCGTCAAGAAAGTAATCTCGGTAACTCTCCAGCTTCTTCTTCAAAGACCCTGCGAGGAGAAAGAACAAGAGAATATATAGTGTAAAATAAGAGAATTATCTGTATAGGTTCTTGAATAAATAAATAAATAAATAAATAAATAAATAAATAAATAAATAAATAAATAAATAAATAAATAAATAAATAAATAAATAAATAAATAAATAAATAAATAAATAAATAAATATTACATTAAGAAGTGGAGTTTTTAATTTACAGTTTGTTTTACGTCGCAGGACACAGATAAATTTGGAAAGGGCTAGGAGTAGGAAGGAAGTAGACGTGGCCTTAATTAAGGTACAGCCCCAGTTTTTTCCTGATGTGAAAATAGGAAACCACGGAAAACAATCTTTAGGTCTGCAGACAGTGGGGATTAGAACCCACTATCTCCCGACAGCAAGCTGATAGCTACGTGACTTTTTTTATATTTGTACTGATTTCTTATTTTTCTCATTCTTTCCTTGTTTTCGTTTCTTTTTCTGCTTACGGACGACACACACACACACCCAGTCCCCGAAACAGAGGAAATAACCAATTAAGGTTAAAATCCCCGACTTGGCCAGGAATGGAACCCGGGGCTCCTTGAACCAAAGGCCAGCACGCTAACCACTCAGCCATTGAGCCGGACATCCCTTCAAGCAAGCAACTCAATGTTGAAAACATCCTAGGTATATGAGCTACGAATTTCAGGTAGGCTCTAATTCTAATAAAGTTTTTATTCCTAAAAATTACAATCCATTTCTTAATCATAGTTATCCGGTCGACTAGATCAGCAGTTCGCCTTTTCTACCACTACGAGCGCTAATGTGAGTCAATGCAGAGTTTCACTTAAGCCCTCGTAACTACATTCGGTGTGGGAATTTTTCAAAAAGTGAAAACATTCTGAGTGTATTGAACCAAGGAACATATTACAGAAAGAATTTTATAAATAAATTTATTTGGGTAGGATTTGAATCAAGAAGGAAACGAGTAAAGAATCAAGCGATCTTAGTCATATTTCCGGAAACTGCACATAGGCCGCGGTTTTTAAAATAAAATTTGTTTTTTAGTTTGATAGATCTATCCAAGACTCACAATTTCAAACTTCTGCGGTTCCTTTAACCCTTCAATTTTCGGTACAATTGAGGAAATTGCTTAATTTTATGTTTTTCATGCTATAAGGACCCCTACTTGTCTACTAAGAAATATTTCCAACATTAAAAAATCAGCTGTTCTTTTTATTTACAGAACTTCCTAACTTTTGTCATTAATGCCCCTCTTGTTTTACATTTGTAGTTTTTCATATTATGTGTGTTAAAAGTCTATGATTTGAAAACCAATTTTCAGTATTCATTTTTTTCTCTATGGCGTTGACGTTACTATTGTGAGTAAGGCTTGAGTGATAGAGCACTTGCTGGAGGTTACAAAGTTGTCTAATGTAGGGCGTCCAATGTAAAGTCTCGAGAAACACCCTCTATCCGTTTTCCCGTGCTGCTGTAAGAGACAGACAAACGGAGAAAAGTAAAGGAAAGTAAGTCATCTCTGTACAGGCTATGACAGTCCTTACAAATGGCATCAACCCACTTCCAAAATACAGGAACAGAAGGCCCATACTATGCGGCCATAAGGAAACGAATAGAAACGAGGGGTGGAGGGTAAAAGCTTGCACTATCCGTAACTTCGTCACTACGTTTGATACAGTAGCGAACTCTTTGCCCACAAAAATTAACTTGGTACTCATTTTTGAAGAAGGCTGAGTGAACCTCAAGGAAATGCGCTGCTTAAGTATTTAAAATCTCGTTTTCTTTTAAATTTCGAACTCCTGGCATTCCCAGGCTTCCTCTGACGCAGGGTTTCTTCCCACGCTACACGAACCTATTCGAAAGTTGTTGTATTTCGAACTCTCTATGAGCTACTTCAGTTTCACTGAAGTCTTTTCAGTCGCCCTGTATAATTAATACATCTGAGAGTGTCTGGTCTATATACTCACTTCTCAGGGTATCCATACTTTCGTTATCACCTCCGTACTCCTTGGGAAGTACTCCTTTCATACCATGCTTGTACATTGATTCCAAGTTCGGGTGTACGTGGAGCTGTAAAAGAAATCAAAGCAAGCATTTGTTTAAGAAGTAAGACAGTAAATTATTATTATTATTATTGTACAATGGCCAGAGGTTACTTGGAATGAGAAGGAAGAGACTAGTTAGGAATGAACTCGATGAATGAAGCTGTATGCATAAACCTACTTCGGTGGTGCGGTCTTGTGAGACGAATGGAAGAGGATAGGTTAGATAGGAGAATGGTGGACAGAGGGTAAGATAAGTAGTGGAAGACCAAGACGACAGTCGCTAGACTCGATTTATGGCGTTTTAAGAGGTATAGAACTAAACCAGGCCACATAACTAGTTACAAATAGAGGATTGTGGTGACGATTACTGAATTTACAGAAGCTTGCAGACAGAACATTAAAAGGAATAACAGTCTATAATGAAGATGTACATAATGCCTAATTCTTCTTCTTCTTCTTTTGATTCGTTATGCCCAACTGAGGAGCGCGTGTGAACTTGTTTAGCACAACGTTTCTTCTTGTCTTCCCAAAATGTCTTCATCATTTCACTGTCCTCCCTTTTGTGTTCTTCCGTCCACCCTGTAGCTTGTCTTTTAGGTTGATCAGAAAAAATGTGTTTGTTTATGAGATTTCTGATTTTTTTTGTCTTCCAAAATTTCCTCATTTATACCAATTTCCTGAAGATCTTTGTTTATTTCTGTAAGTCGTGATTTTTTAGAGATACTACGAGATTTAGTATTTTCTTCGTTAGCGTATTAGTTATCTATCCTGATTAGGTGACCATATAATTTTAATCTTCTTTTTCTAATGATGTACCGGTATGTGATTTTTCCTATAACTTGATGGATTTCCTGTGATTTCCTTTTCATCCAAATACCATTTTCGCATTTAGGTCCTAGAATTTTCCTGAGAATCTTCCTGTCTTGTTTTTCGATGATCTGCCACCAGTTATCAGACTTTCTGATGCCAAAAGGGCTTCTGGACTGACAACTGTGTTGTAGTGTTGTAATTTTGCGTTTTAGGATATATATTTTGTATGCTTTTTGTAATATTGTATGTTTTTATTTCTTTGCTTGCTGATTTATCCCTTTTGGTTGTATAATTTCACCTAGGTGTTTGAATTTATCTGCTTGGGAGATTTTACCATTTCTAGTCATTAGAGGTTGGTTTTTAAATCCTGATTTTGTACCTTCCTTATACTTTGCCTTTGCAGACCTGTTCTTGCGCTATTACATGAAGTTTTCTACGGACTGAAGTGTTTCTTGTTTGTTAGTTGTTGGAAAGGTTTACCAAGTCATTTGCAAAGGCGAGACATGTTTATTATCATTATAACAGAACACATTGATTTGAGACATATTCAAGTGGAAATATTGGTTACATTTATATAGAACCGTCTATTGGACTAGAGATTTATACAAATATACTGTTGTAATAGGTGGAATCTATGGAGGGTGTGACCTGAATGTTTATGCATCCCTTTACAGAGTAACGTAATGTAACTTCCAGAATACTGCCTTTTCATTAAACAACATAAAACACTTCGCACTCGTAAATTTTCTCTGCCAAAAAAGCACGTGGAATTTCAAATTTCGCGCTCCCACGTGCATAAGGTGGCAGCCATGAAGTTTAGTGCCGTAAAGATGGTAGCACAGAGGTTTATCAAGAAAGCACGTGGCTTTGTTTACAAACAAGTGCACGTGGAATTCAAATTTCGCGCACTGCTGACTCAGCAGTCACGTGATCCGCTCCGCGGCCTCTTATTGGAGGGTCGTGGGAACACCATTGTTCCCTCTACTTGCGTGCCAAAAGTCTGCATTCAATTCCAATCCTCTCCACAGTTTTCACATGGAGTGAGGGCATACGACGTTATTGATGGTCATTTGTCTGACAGATGGAGACGTTAAACCTTGAACAGGCCCCTTGATACTATTCGACAGGAGTAGGCTATGTGCCGGCATCGAGTTTCACCCTCTTCTTTCCTTATGTGATAGCCACGTGATCAGTTTCATCTTACTAACTCCTCTGATGAGGTTGAGCACAAGATGGGCATCCTGTCGTATAACTACGCCACAAAGATTCATCCCCACTTCAAAACCGATCCCGTAGGGAAACGGGACGAGGGTTGTACATACTTACGTATATTATTTTTATTAGCCAGGCCTATGTTGTAGAGGTAGCGTGCTTGTCTGTTATTTCAAGGTCTTGCGTTCGTTTGCCAGCCGATTCAAGGATTCAAATTCTGGACTGAAGAGTAGAACGGTGTTCACTTGATACGAGATTTTCTCAAGCTCTTAGTTACAGGAAGAAAGCGCACAGTGAGAAGATGACGCTACTGACCTAGTGTACATAGACAACACTGGTAGCAGAACGTGGTTCACTTGATACAAGCTCTTAGTTACGTGAAGAAAGCGCACGGTGAGAAAATGACGCTAGTGACCAAGTGTACATAGACGAACAGTGGATTCCAGATAGACCCCCAGCCTGAATAAATGTCCATATTAAATGTAACTTATTAAATTGCATAAAACCGGCCTGTGTTATCGTAATGTTTAAAAGGTAGCATTGGTGCAGATTTTGATGTGGTGCTGAGTACGATAATTTTCTAACTCACACGAGATATCTCCATTGATTGAACACCTCTGATGCTCTGGTTCTTAAACAACCCTAATTGAAGACCCGTAAAAAAATTAACCTTCGTTGGCAACATACCATATTAGGCGTACATTGTAAACCCCACAACTCTCAACGTGCCACAAGTACTACTAAAATTAAATAGCAATTCAACATGTACGGATACTTTATAACAGTTGATATTGTGATTTGCTCACACATAGATGAAACAATGTGCATGAAATAAAATACTCGATCGTCACACTATGTGGTCTCACTTTGTACTTACCTTCGAGTTTCCACGTACAGTAACCAGAAATACTAACACTTATTGATGATGGGCGCCAGCTAGAAATAAATGTAACAGTAATAGAATGAGAATCTTGAATATCTCTAGGGTGTGGGGTAATAAGCTTACTTTGACAGCATAACATATAGGTTCTGGGAAAAGGATATTGACGTTTGGTTTCCCAACTAAAATTTGAGGTTACCTGATTTACCATAAAATAAAACAATTAACTGTACTTAATACTTAACAAAATATATTCTTTAAATTTTGAACTGAAATGTGAGATTTGCAGCGAAAATAATATTACAATATATAAAACTCTGAAATTAAAATGGAATGAAGCTCTATGCTTTAACCCGCGAGTGGTCGCTAGCCAAAATGTAACGTGGGTGGTCGCGCGTGAGACTTTCTCTCACATTGAAATAAATATGACATTTTTCACAGTTTTGTTGGGCGTAAGGCTGAAATTTACCACTGAAATCAAACGCAAGTTCTGCCTTATATATTTTAGATAAAAATGAAATAAAGAAAATGAAATGGTGTAACTTATGGCTTTTAGTGCCGGGAGTGTCCGAGGACAAGTTCGGCTAGCCAGGTGCAGGTTTTTGATTTGACTCCCGTAGGCGACCTGCGCATTGTGATGAGGATGAAATGATGATGAAGACGACACATACATTCAGCCCCCGTGCTAGTGAAATTAACCAATTAAGGTTAAAATTCCCGACCCTGCCGGGAATCGAACCCGGGACCCCTGTGACCAAAGGCCAGCACGCTAACCATTTAGTCATGGAGCCGGACATAAATATGAAATGATTAGCTGTTTATTAAAGACACAAATTGCTACTTAAAATAACATATGCAATGTACATAAAAATAACTTCCGTCCTGGAATTGTAAAAAAATAAAATCTCACACATGCATTATATATAGTAATATTTACGTAAAAAGTAAGGTTTCTGAACACAATAACATTTTCAAAAACAAGAAGTGCTCATAATACAAATACTAACGCGTACAACATGAGTAAGTTTTCCACTCCACTTCAACATAACACCAACGCCATTGGTCGCGCGATGAGAGAATATCTCACGCAGTGCGCACGGTCATATAGGAACCTCTGTTCTGACTAGGGTAAGGGGTGCTTACCCTTCAAATGTGAATCGCTCTACTCATGACAGTTATAAACTCAGCTAGAAGAGGGAACAGTCACCTCCCTTTCATCACTGTGAAGTAATATCACAATAAAAAATAATGTGAGAGAAAATCTCATATAGCGACCACTCGCGGGTTAAATTTGAAATACTCTTGACCGGTCATATGAAATCTGTACTAGAAATTTATCCCTCACAGGTTCACTTAACAGTACCTTGGACACCTAGGTGTTATTATGAAGTATTCCTTGGAACTGGCATCAGCTGTACGTGTCTCAAACCTAATTTGGTGAAGTATCCTTTAGTTTCACAAACGAGATATAGCATGGCTTGAAAATGTAACCACACTGCACAATCAATTCTACACGTAACTCACCGAACTGTTAGTCTGCATTACGAAGTCTCAGTCTTCGGCTGTCATCGAACCGACACAAGAACTCGACCGACCACACGTACGGAAACACACTTCGAACATCTAACCGATCTGCTCACTGAAGACTCCGTATCCATATAATTGCTTTTTCTCCATTTAGCTGACTGGACAACTGAGGCCTAACTATCCATATGGCTGCTTACTACATCTCTCTATGGGAAGTATCGGCATTTAACTGACTCACCGCTATATGAGACATGTCCTTTTATAGATTCTGATTGTCACATGGTTTATACCCACCATCATGGTTAAAACAGACCATGACATAACACAAACCAAGCTCCAAAGTATTACACATTGCATTGCAATCGCCTCAAGCTGGCCAGAACTCCCTCCTGTTTCTCAATGAAAGCAATGACGTGCGGGGCAAGACCATGACTCGACAGTAAATGTGACGATATTACACCATAAGCTGCAAGGTCTTAAACGTTGTTTTACAAAATAAATGCATATCTTATATTAAACAGCAAATCTCGCAATCTATATTATCTTAATGCTAACACACAGACACAGATATGATACTTAATAAATGAAATAAAATGAAGTAAGCCATCATTAATTAATATGACGAAATCAGAATATAGAATTGAATAAAAATAATATTTAAAATAATAGTAATAATACAAATAATAATAATAATAGTAATAATACAGATAAAATAACAATAATTACAGAAGAATGTTTGTAATGGGATATGAACCGTTACAATATGAGAGCTGTTACATACAACCACTTTCAAAGTAAATATCTTGAGCAGTTACGCACTTCTGACAGCGTCCGGGCTACGTCTTGGAACTTTGGTAACTTTCCGCATTCGTTTTCTCTTCTTGGGATGACTTGAGCGTCCGCCCCTTGAGCTTCATTGTAACCATGGCAACCAGTGTTCGCCATCTTCTTACTGTACGCTAAGAGCTTGAGAAAATCTCGTATCAAGTGAACCACGTTCTGCTACCAGAGTTGTCTATGTATACTAGGTCAGTAGCGCCATCTTCTCACTGTGCGCTTTCTTCCTGTAACTAAGAGCTTAAGAAAGTCTCGTATCAACTGGACCCCGTTCTACTCCTCAGTCCAGAATTAAAATCCTTGAACTGGTCGAAAAATAAAACAAAAACAAACTGGAACCATCCCCTTTTGCATCCGTTCATTTTTCTTGAACAGAGTTTTGATTTTCAGAAACAGGGAGTAATTTGCTGGAGGATGAAAGAGAAGTATGTTATGGAGCAACCGGTGTGTTGCGTCGTTGTCGTGTTAGTAAACGGAACTCTGTCCTTCCCACGAACGAGGCCTTCCATGTCGCACTGCGTCACGAAGGCGCCGAAGATTGGCAGCATACATCTCCTTAGTGACAGTTCGACCTTCAAGATGTGTTAGTTCTTGGAATCGAAGAACACTTCACGCATGACATTTCCATTTCGCCTGGTACCACAGGCTATACTCCATGCAGGCATGGCGGAGCAGTTGCCTGCATAGCCAGGTAGAACCAGCTAAATTTCGGTTACTTCCTGAATTCTACCGATACTTGTAACTCTAATAATAATGTTAATTATTTTACGTCCCACTAACTACTTTTTAAGGTTTACGGAGACGCCGAGGAGCCGGAATTTTGTCCCGCAGAAGTTCTTTTACGTGTCAGTAAATCTACTGACACGAGGCTGACGCATTAGATCAGCTTCAAATACCACTGGACTGAATCAGGATAGAACATGCCAAGTTGGGGTCAGAAGGTCAGCGCCTCAACCGTCCGAGCCACTCAGCCCGGCTCCTCTAACTCATTCCGAGCCATAGATGGAATATTGGGCGAATGGATATTTAACCTGATGGTCACAGAAAGTCCACTCTTCTTTGTATCGTAGGCGGAATATTTCACCCAATCTCTTTCTAGATTGCTGTCGATTTGCACTTGTCAATTTTGTCAAGTGATGTGTTAGCCATTGTTGGTTTCCGGAGTAAACATAGAAGCATGGAGAACGTACGATCTGAGGAATGCGCCCAAGCATGACCCATGTAAGAGAATTGTTCGATACTACGACTGTTAAGTGTAGATGAATGTGGTATTGATGATAATGACGACAATGATAATACGGTTATAAAGGTTCGTGTTAGAATGATGAACAGTATTACAGAAATCCAATGTCACACAAGGCATACAGGGAGAGTCTTGGTGCATCACAAGTCAGTTATCGCCTCAACAAAGTAGCAGTGATTTGGAAGAAGAAGAAGAAGATTATTCCAATGGCATCTAGAAGAACGTCTTGATTAGAAACAGCAATACTTGTTGAGGAAAGAGAAAGGGTAATAACGTTATTCTATACACGAAATGAATTATGTAAGAAAAATAATACATGTTCCAGAAAGCCTTCCTTCCATCCTTTGTATTGAGATCTTTCACAGGGGAAGGATTCTGTAAAATACCCAAGTAAACATACTGTGTGTATAAATATATACCAGTTGCAGCATTATTCATCTATTTGTGTTACTCACACAGGGGTTGTTTGAAAGTAATTTAAATTTTTCTGGGTATTTTGTTGTTGGTTGTATATGTTCAATATATATTTGGAAGGGATTGTAGGATTGAGGAAAGTGGTACTTAATGAAATGTTAAGTGTCCTTAAGTGAGGCACGCAGGGAATATGGAATTAGAAATAGATAAAGGAGAAACAAAAGGAATGGTCATAGGTTTAATAAAGAGAAGAGTGAAAGTACATGATAGTACATGAGGAATCAGAACAACTATCGCCCTTCAAGTACCTGGGAAGCTGAATAAGGGAGGACATGCAATGTCGAAAAGACATGGAGTCGGGATAGCAATGGCTAGAGAATCTTTTAACAGAAAGAAGAGGCTACTTTATGGTAGCCTGAATAAGGAATTGAGGAAATGTCTGGCGAAATGCTTTGTGTGGAGTGTTGCTTTATGTGGGGCAGAAACCTGGACGATGAGGAAAATGGATGTGAGAAGATGTGGGTGCGTCGAAAAGTAGGAAGGATCGGTGAACCATGAATAGCTGTTAAATGAAGTTGGAGAAGAAAGGAACACGATATAGATCGTGAAGAATAGGAAAATAAGTACTGGATAGGACACAATTGCTAGTGGAGGAAATCGAAGGAAAGAGAGATAGATAGATAGATAGACAGACAGAGAGAGGTGGGTGGGGGGAGAAGGACATACTAGATGTTGGGCGATATAAGTAGAACGGGCTACGGAAGAATGAATAGGAAGGTGGAAGACAGAAAAGAACTGTGGGTGATCAACTAGAAACCAGCCGCTGAGCAGAACTCTAAACGATGGCATAATTTTTGTCGATGAAGGTTCAGTGTTTTTCTGGTCTTTAAGTAGGGTTGTGTAAGACCCAGAGCTTCAGTGGTGCCCAATGAATGGTGACGTCTCTTGGGGGGTTTGAAAATCTTGTATTCAACGCCCCTTCAAAATCATCACCACTGCTGTCTTAGTTATGGTAACAGAAGCCGATTTTATATGCGGTAATACGTTTGTCTGTGCTCCAAATGTCGTATGAAAAACACAGTACATGGAAGGATCCGTTCGTTATCTAGATGGGAAACCGCTAAAGACTAAATTTGGCAAAATTAATTAAGTGAATAAGTTCAAGTACTTAGGAGAAATGATTCAGATATCAGGCTTGATTCGTGAAGCCAAATATGGAGAGGGTCTCAAAATTACAGAAGGCCAGTAGACTCGCCTGGATACAACAAAAAATCAACATCCAGTAACGCAAACTTAACACATTACAACTCAGTTACCAAACCTTATGCGCTATACTCCTCGGACCTTGATAATTGAGGGCAGATCACTTAATAAAATCATAGAGGAACAGGAGAGGAAAATATTGAGGAAAACCTTTGGTCCAGTCTATTCGGAGGGAATCTGGAATCTGGGTGAAACGGAAGTCTTGTGAGCTTTATCAGAATTCTGAAAAGATCACCAGCACCATCAGAAAAAGATTAAAAATCTATGGGCACATTCTCAAACGGAACAATGATAGGCTCACCAAGAGTATACTGAACATTGCTCTCTCAATGAAAATCAAGAACAACTGGCTTAGTGAAATAGAAAATGGCCTTCAACAAATTGGTATCCGACAGGAAATTATTCAAAATCGACTCCGATTTCAAAAGGCAGTCAACAATCATCATTTTGCTGAAAAATGAATACCAGGACCAATAAATCATGGACTGAAGCAGGGAGGAAAATGTTCAGATTTTAGGAGAAGAAAGAATCAATATCAGCTAAATTAGGTATATCGCGCTCCGTAGTTTGGCAAAATGCTCTAAAAATTGTGACAGCTCAACCTCCGCATATTAAGAGTTTTGGCTACACCTATTAAAGCCAGACAAAGAAAGATTAGTAACTTATTATAAGAACAGTGTTCTAAGGATGAGGGAATATTTTCGTGAAAAGTCTATTTTTACAGAAATATGTCATGTCCCACATGGAGAAGCTAATAGAAATACCGCATATTATTTCGTAAATAATTCGAAAGGAAACGTAACTTACCCTCTTTCTGAGTTTCTCCTTGACGATAGATCGAATGAAGTTTATTAAAGTTTCGAAGAAGGAAGGTAAATTTATGTAGTTCAGCCCGCGTGGTCTGCCGGGACAACCGTCCTGAAACACACCACGAGATTACAATATATGAAAAAAAGCTTGAATTTTGGTAGAAACTAAATAATGTATATGACCATGTCCATAGAGGCCACGAAACCATTAGCAAAATGAAACATTGTAGTTTTATTTATCAGTTGATATCATGATCAGAATCATGGCATCTACAGTCTTAGGTGGTATCTGAACCGCAACAATATGTTCTTTGCGCCGCACCGACACAAATAGGTCTTATGGCGACGATAGGGCAGGAAAGAGCAAAGAAGGAATCGGCTGTGGTCTTAATTAAGGTTCAGCCCCAGCAGTTTCTTGGTGTGAAAATGGGAAACTATGGAAAACCATCTTCAGGGATGCCAACGATGGGATTTAATCCGCCATGGTTCAAAATTCTCTGTGGACCTGTCCACATCGCGATGTATTTCTAACGAATCACGGTGTTTTTCCTAGAGGGATTTTGTCTTTGTTTCATAGGGATTCAGGCTACATAAAACGTACGATTATGATAAACTGTTGGTGTTCTGATAGAAGATGCTCACCAAGAGAAGGCTGAAGATATAAGGGGGAGTAAAATGAAAACCGAACACCGGCTACAACGTGACCATGGAATGGTTTATTTAAAAGGAATCACCTAAAGCGTTAATACATTTATCTCACTGGGAAGAAAACGTCGATGAATTCCAGTTTTTTAAATGCGCACTAGCTGTTCCCCCCTGTGTATGTCTCTAGTGGGATCTAATATTAATTTTCTTACAGTAAATCACGAAGTCGCGGCGAGAGTGCACTCTTATGTCTCTAGAGAGATCTGACAGTCTTTTGATTACAGTAACTCACGAAGTCGCCGCGAGAGCGCACTGATATGTCTGCAGCGGGATCTGATTGCAATTTGTCACGTTGTGACGTCACAGCTCCGTCAGTGCTCTAAGATGGAGACGACAAGGAGCCTGTGTGAGGATAGGTCACCGTTCGTGGCCAGGGCTAGGTTAGCACACGTGTTAACCATACCGATAAGTCACCTCACTAGTTCGGCTCCTCCAAGGGGAGTTAAGTTATCGTTCGTGCGCAATGTTGGGTTAACATTTTATAATGACGTCTTAACCTCATCATCACGTCATCTCACCGATGTGTGGCTCCTCCATGGATGCCCAATCGATTCGGCTCCTCCAGAGGGGTCCGTGACCTTTTCGAATCGGCCCCTCCAAGGGGGACCCGTCCTATTCGACTCCTACAAAGTGACCCTTGAGTTTAGGATTGCCATCTTACGAAAGGCTATGACGTCATAGCCTCAACTAGCGGTCAAAAACACTCCTGGTTTGCCATAGAGGCTTTTCCTACTCTGCTCCTCCAAGGGGATCCATCTGATTCGGCTCCTCCAAAGTGGTCCGTGAGGTTAGTATTTTTTTTTGTTAGGGGCTTTACGTCGCACCGACACAGATAGGTCTTACGGCGACGATGGGATAGGAAAGGCCTAGGAGTTGGAAGGAAGCGGCCGTGGCCTTAAATAAGGTACAGCCCCAGCATTTGCCTGGTGTGAAAATGGGAAACCACGGAAAACCATTTTCAGGGCTGCCGATAGTGGGATTCGAACCTACTATCTCCCGGATGCAAGTTCACAGCCGCGCGCCTCTACGCGCACGGCCAACTCGCCCGGTGAGGTTAGTATTGTCCTCGTACGTAAGGGTATGACGTCATTACTTCACCTAGCTGTTAAAACACTGTAGGTTGGCCAGTGAGGTTAGCATTGCCCTCATACGTATGCGTATGACGTCGTAACCTCACCTATGGGGTCAAAAACACCCCACATCATTCCCTTACCGTTTAGGCCCCTCTAATGGAGTCGTTTAGGTTAGGCTTGCTCTCGTACGCAAGGTTATGACGTTATTCCGCGTTCAGTTGTCTAGAACCTACATTGCCTTCCTACTCAACTAGGGATGAATTGCCTCACGTGTGAATCGGCATAGACTTACTACTCAACTAAGGGTCAATGACCTCGTGGGAAAATTCTGACTCAGCACCCACTGTTTTAGAACATACATTGCTCATACTACTACCGTCGGGGTCGGAAAAGAACAAAAGTTGGCCAGGTAAGATCGTATAGGATAGATAAAAGTGAGGAGCCTGGTACAAGTAAGTAGAAGCAATGCCAGGACTAAGCTAGGGGCCCCGTGATCGCCAACCCATGCTCCCAAGTTTAGAGCCCCTGGGGCCCCTTTCAGTCGCCTCTTACGACAGGCAGGGGATACCGTGTGCGTTATGCTATTGCTCCCACACACAGGGGAACATCTTGCAGTGATATGCGCCCTTCTCGGAATTTCCTATGCCACTCGTGCACACTCGCCATAGAGAGGCAGTGTTCGCCATACACAGGAGACATGTGACGATGAGTTTCACGTACTCCATTACCCTCAGCCACCAGAAAACGAACCACACTTCATTGCTTACCTCGATTTCTACAGCTGGACGAACACACTATACGAGTCCGCGCATCACCAAAGACATAACCCAACAACTGCGTGCACCTGTGAGTTGTAACTTTGCAGTTCTCCTAGCACAGCCACCTTTCGCGCGAAATGTGCTTTATGGTGGGTGTTCGCTTTTCATTTGACTGCCCCTTATTTAATGACCTGTCTTATATAGGTGGGCCGGCGTAAGGTTGCACATGACAGCTGCGCACAATATTGGTCACACTGCAGTGGCGCACGAAGCGATGTTGCGGCCGTAACAACAGCTGATTGCACGACACATGTGTTTTTAAAAACATGGGAGAAATGTTTTTAATGGCATCGCGATGATACACAATACAAATGAAATCTGCCGACAAAAAATGAACTTTCAACTCACCGATTATTCATCACACAAAATTATATGAGATAAATATACTACGAAGTTCTTCTTATCACGATGTTTGAAAACACGGAAGAAATCGGCCGACAAGGATCTCACTTCAAATACACCAATAAATGTTAGAATAATATACACCGGTGCTAACACAAAATGTTTCAAGTAAAATCTATAAAATTTACGAAAATTCAGAAACCTTATTTTAATACCTGATTCACAAAGGCAGAGGCTCGATACCCTCCAGTTCACTGCCATCACTACCATCGCTTCGTTGTCATTGTCATCATCGTCTAGGCAGATCATCAACTCCTGAGAGTCACTGATGATGCCATGTATTGCCATTGCCGAATTAATGAATGCTGTGACATGGCTAAATTTCTTCCTGCACAAAGCCGCATCCATTCGAGCAATACTCTCCCGGAACAGTCCTTCCACTTCAGTAACTGCGAAGGACTTGTTATAAGTGCGTACGTAATGTTTTATTTCACCCCATACCGTACCAACTCAATGAGGTTGAAGTGACAGTGGTACGGCGGCAACCTACTAACTTCGTGCCCTTGTTCCTTCGCTACCTCGTCGACTTTTTTTTTTTGCTATTTGCTTTACATCGCACCGACACAGATAGGTTTTATAGCGACGATGGAACAGGAAAGGCCTAGGAATGGGAAGGAAGCGACCGTTGCCATTAAGGTACATCCCCAGCATTTGCCTGGAGTGAAAATGGGAAACCACGGAAAACCATCTTCAGGGCTGCCGACAGTGGAATTCGAACCCACTATCTCCCGGATGCGAGCTCACAGCTGTGCGCCCCTAACCGTACGGCCAACTCGCCCGGTGTCGACGAATTTAGTCATACACATATGCGCTGGGATATTTCTTTACTGTAGTCATCCCACTTACAGTTCTTTACGGGCGCTCGAAGAAGGGGTCTTGTCCATTATTACGGAGTGGTAACGTGCATTGTTCATAACAATGACAGAAGGGACTTTGAGCTGTAAAAATCGTACTCGTGTCTTCGTATTGCATCAGCCTGGAAAGAAAAATTCCTGTTACAGGAGATAGCTTAATTCGTTTTTTTCCCGGTGCGCTGTGAAACAAGTCCCTACTATCAGCCCCGTTTTTGCTACTGCTATGTACCCCAGTCACTTTTTCCTTCTGTTCTTGGAGGCGAACACCTGTCTGAATGACAGTACGCTTTGAAAGCCCTAATGTTTGAGATATGCGATCCACAACATGATCTACAGGAACGGAGAGACGGCTATACAAGCGTACGAATTTCGTCTCCCTCTAGTAAACCTCACGAGTTCTCCGCACTAATTCTAATGCTCGACTATTAAGGGACACTCCGCGGCTCAAAGGATTATCACTTCGCGCTTCATGACTATGTTGTCATTTCCGAGACATCGCACTGCATTCGTTAAAATAAAATTTCACAATTATCTCACAATGAAAACAAAACTTTCATAAACGCGCGAATCACACCTGACCACGTGCTAGCGGCGACAGACAAAACGGCAACACTTCAATACAGTAGTCAAGCTACTTATAGATGGCACCACTATACTACCTATGTTGCCAACAACAATCAACTAAAAATAGTTCGTATTTATTTTGTAGCTCGCTTAAACCTTATAATACCTTTTAAATGCTCATATTTGTGTAAGCAAATAAAAGATTATGAACACTATACGGAATTAAATACGAATTAACATGAATAAAATGCGTAACTGTTTCTGACTGACGGGTGACGTTCTTCATTTCATTTTTGTAGTGGTGCCAACATGACTTACAACTGTCAAGTGCAACCTTGTGCCGGCCCACCTATAGTTCCGTTTTTATGAGTTTCGACTTGACAACCGGAAGTCAGCCGGTGGTGCCAAATTGCTAGGAATACAAACAGCTGATTTACGATACACAACACGAACAGAAATGTAAATACTGGAATATAAGTCCATAATCAGTTATTCTTTGTAGCAACATGCATGATTCACATAAGATCAATAATACACAACACATTTAGGATAAGGCTACAAGAAAAAAATATGTCAATGCTCGAACAGATAAAACGTGAGAAAATTACATTAAATTTCAACTCACCATGTAGAAGATCTCGCGTTGCTGTTAGATTCAGTTTCCCGTAACGAAGGAAAAAATCCTACAAAGCGAATATACCACTCATTTCTCAGTCACTATCGGCAGTGTCATCGTCTGTTGAGGTTTCAGTCTCGTTTGACCCTAAAGAGATGATAAAGTCTTCAACATAATCGTCTGTGAGGCTTTCTTTCTCCCAAGCTTTGATCATCTCGGATTTCGTGTGTCTCACAACTTTGCTCCAGTCCTCCGCACTTATACGGCTTACGGCTTCAAAAATAAGTCTTTCAACTTCCGAAACTGTGAGTAGTCGGTTATTCTCAGCTACATAATCCTTCACTTGGGCCCAGATCAGTTCTATGACGTTAAAATGGCAATGATATAGTGGAAGGTGAACTACTTTATGCCCGTTCCTTCTGGCTATCCACCACATAAAATGGGCACTGGGGCTTGTTTTGTTTCAAGAGATGCGTAAGATCCCCATTTCCCATGTCATCGCGAACCGAAATATTGTGCTCCTTCAACCACTTAATATACTCATTCTTTCTAGCCGCCATTGTTGGTGTTTTGTCAAGAATTGACTCCCTAACATTACAAACAATTTCCCGGGCCCGGCTCCTTAGTGGAGTACCGCGTCCGAAGGGATTTCTTCTCTTGGGAGCTTCATCCTTAAACGTAGGCGTCGACATGACAGAATATCAAATTCACACACGGGCCTAAAATTAACCTACTATATAACTACCGAATGAAATATTAAACTAAACTACTATATAACAGAGATCACCTGTTACACACTATTCACTGGAATATAACGTGCTATACTATTAAAAATACTAAACAATATATTTATAAACTGTACACTACGGAATATAAACGAACAACAACCTAGCACAAAGACACACAAAGACCACGAAAACAACTAGCACAATACAACACACAGCTGATAGCACGTGGTTACAGTAAACAACAGATCGACAACACTGCTAACCGGAAGTGGAGTCTAACGCGCTCTATCGGAGCGATCGACTGCCTATGATTGGCTGTTGATTAATTCACTTACCCTCCGCCAAAAGGCAGCGCTCAAACGTCAAGTCGAAACTCTTAATAACTGAACTATAGGGTTCGGTAATTCCATCCTTCCAGTCCTGTTCTACTCACGGTTACTGGGGCAGTTTAGAGGGTGCAAATCTTGTGCATCTCCGTTTTAGAGTAATCAACTCACCTGCCATATTGCGAATGCCTTCATCATCACTGGCGGTGTCCACAGTCCGAGATGGCCCAGAGTACTCTTGCCCATGTCGACGATGACATTCTGTCCATAGATGGTGGCTTCGTCGTGCTCCAGATATATGATTTCGAACACCATGAAGAGGACTTTGAGCATATTGTCCACCGTGTGTTTGCTCGGGTCGACGTCCTCCATCCTGAACATCCACACGTATCTACCCTCAGAGTCCATCCCCAGCATCAGATTCATGCTGCATAACAAGACAAGTTTGTATTCAGTAAGGTTAACGTCCTTCTCAGGTCAAAATGGTTTTACTTCACCCTTAAAAAAATACAATTTATATGTATGACACTTAAGAAGAGTCAAGAAGCGTTATCCTGATAATGTTAATTTGACAGAAACTACAGCCGAATAACTCAGGAACGTTTGACATTTTTACCACTTCTAATTGGCATCTTCCCCTAAGTGCTGAAGTAGAATGACGTGGATTGAGTAAACAGTTGTATATTTATTAATTTTTTAAAGTTCCATATGCTTATTCAAGAATTAGGCGAATTTGTCCTATACATTTGGTTCAATGGCCTGTTTTCATTGTTTTAAATATCACTGAATATTTTTTGACATTAATATGTCTTACAACCGGAGATCATCTGAAAATTTGCATAACGATATTAGCGAAACAAAATGCGTGACGCAATGTTACCTAGCAACCGTGCAGACTGTGATGTGAAGTATTGATGGATGGCCATGACTAAGAAACACGTTATCAAAGAAGGCCATTAGATGGTTGATGTGATCTTGCAGGCTGTGATGTGAAGTACTGATGGATAGCCATGACAGAGACAGATAGTAGACTGTTTTATAAAAGAGGCCTCATCTCTTCATACTCTCTTCAGACATATTATCAAGAAGGTGCGTTAGAGTACAGATAGTCGATGTGATCTTGCAGGTTGCGATGTGAAGGATTGATGGATGACCATGGCTGAGAGACACGTTATCAAAGAGGTGCGTTAGAGTAGAGATGGTCGATGTGATCGTGAAGGCTGTGATATGAATTATTGATGGATGGCCATGACTGAGAGACATATTATCAAAGAGGTGCGTTAGAGTAGAGATGGTTGATGTGATCGTTAAGGCTGTGATGTGAAGTACTGATGGATAGCCATGACAGAGACAGATAGCAGGCTGTTTTTATCAAAGAGGCCTCATCTCTTCATATTCTAGAGAATTGATTATTTCATTCGTGGTAGTTTCGTAGGCCCTGATGCTCTGAGTCCTACACTTGTCCACTCCCCATTCCATATAGATGTCTCACAAAAACGATTAATTAGATGCAAATAAACTAATCATTATGAATATGACTTTCATGCATAGAAAGACATATTTATGATCGATGGTTTTTCACAAAGGGTAATTTTACAGATTTTCTGTGGTTGCTATAGGTTTAGTAGTTTTGGAGGTTAAAGTTATGTTGAAAATGTCTAATGCTTGAAGGTATTTTGATTTGAAATCACATACATATCAAACACTGAATTACGCACCAAATACCGAATTCTATACAGCCATACTTGTTGTATGAATGCTATTAATTTAAGAGTGATGTACCGAGAATAAAGCACTAGATTTCAAAATGTTTGCCTCAAGGGCATGTTTTGCTATATTTTTATAATTCTTCATAATATTTAAGATACACCTTTATACTTTAAGCCTAAGAATTATCAGTCTGTACTATCATTAGTTACGCTGAAAAATGTACCTATTTAACGTCATACAATGAACTTTCATAAAAAACTATACTGCAGTCATTTTGTCAACTGAGATGATAGTTCTCCTTGATATAATATGTGAAGCGTATATTGATAATTGTTCAACATTTCGGTTTTCTGTGTATCGAACTGGGGGTTCCCTTGCACTCAGCTACTCAGTCCGGCGATTGAAAATATCATAGCATTAACATTTGTAGTATCGAAGCTCTCTGTACTTGTAGGGTTATTAACTAAAAGCTTAGCCATGCAGCGGTTCAAACGGTTGAAGCGCTGGCCTTCTGAACCCAACTTGGCAGGTTCGATCATGGCTCAGAACGGTCGTATTTGAAGGTGCTCAAATACGTCAGCCTCGTATCGCTAGATTTACTGGCACGTAAAAGAACTTCTACGGGATTAAATTCCGACACCTCGACGTCTCCGAAAAACTTAAATGTAGTTAGTGGGTCGTAAAGAAAATAACATTATTTACTAAAATGTTAGAAACTACTGCTTAAAGATCCCAATGGCGTGATGCTATTAAAGCAGCTGCAAAGAGGAAGTAATTAAAAAATACCTCCCGTTTTGCTACAATATTGACATTTTCACGGAATGAAAACTAATCCCCATTATTTCAGATTTTCAAAATTTTAATTTTGGCTCGTGATCTGTTACATCCCCTGTTAAGGAAATAAGTTTACTCCACGGAGTAATTTGTCATCAGGTTCTGGAAATACGGGATATTTAATTAACACGCAACTGTGCCTCAAGATGACGTAATATTCTTGCTAGACAGGGCAGTCTTGGCGTCCTTCTCTCTGATATATTCCTACCTTTCTATCGGTCGCGACAGAGGCTGAATTGTTTGTAAACACTAACAAATCAAACAAGCTGACCAGCACACAGCAGGTACAACATACTACCAAGAATATGTACTGGCATTACGCAATCGTTCCTTAACTACTGTCATTTCTGATATTTTCACCGCGTTTTATGGAGAATATACTGAATCTTACTGAGGAAATATTATTCCCTTGGATTGTGGGAACAGCTTACTAAGTTGATGGTGAATGATTTAATCTCAGAAAACTGCAAACTAAGACAAAAGTAGAATAAGAAGTATGTTATCCTCACCTGTCGTAAGAGGCGACTGAAAATGAATGAAAATGAAAACCTACAACCTGTTTTCCAGTCAATGACCGGGTCAGGAATGAAATGAATGAATCATATATAGGCTATTAGTACTATGTGGTCTCCACTCCCAAAGTGATTTTATTAATGACTGATAAATGCTACGAAATGAGAACGAAGAGTGTTGCTGGAATGAAAGATGACAGGGAAAACCGGAGTACCCGGGGAAAAACCTGTCCCGCCTCCGCTTTGTCCAGCACAAATCTCACATGGAGTGACCGGGATTTGAACCACGGTATCCAGCGGTGAGAGGCCGACGCGCTGCCGTCTGAGCCACGGAGGCTATATATGTACCAAGCGACTAAGGCGCTCAAATTGGGGAGCCTGTCTTGGCGACCACGATTCCACTAGCTGAGTTTGGCATTACTTCCACTTACTTGTGCCATGTTCTTCACTTTCATCTATACTATCCGAACTCCCTTGGTCGACTTTTGCTCTTTTCCATCTGGCGAGTTGTGGAACAGAACTCTTTTCGGTCACCGTTTGCTTGTGAGCAAGATCTCTCATTACAGCAGGCTTCTTTTCCAAGAGACATAGCGAGCGGGAACATTTAGAGACCAGTACTTTTAAATGTCTGCTCTACGGTCAATCCTGAAGCCAAATTTCGTAGTCCAGAAGTAAAGTCCCCTTGCTTATGAACTTAAAACCTGTGTCTTCCTCTACGTAGTGTATTGAGAAGTGGACGACCCTCTTCCTCATGCGCCAGCAGCCACTGCGCACCTTACTCTTTAGGTTCCATCGTGACCATGCAGGCGGGTGGGGGATCTTCTGGATTAACTCAAATAGGAGACTGTGGATTTGAAACCACTGGTTTGAGGAGGATGCTAGTGTTATTAAAACTGGCTCCGATGAAGGTTTCTTTATTGCAAACAGTGGCAATATTTCAGAAAATGAACTTTCTGTAAGTGGCATCAGTGATGGTACGGAAGTGGAAGGCGAAGAAAATGAGGCTGTGATTGGTGAGTAGTTGAACGTACTAGGAAGAAACAGATATAAGTGTTCACGTGAGACATTCATGAACATAAGCAAGACACAAAAGCATAACAATTTATATGTGTTTTACATGTATGATTTTCGATACACTTATTTAACTTACCTTGTTTTACTGTTTCAATCTATCAGTCACATGTATTTGTTCTTAAATATGAGTTGTGTAACGATATTTTGTAAAGTTTCCCTTTTATAAAATTCATTAAAAGTGATGATCACTGAAGATAGTCTGCTATTCTCTTTTAGGAGGGAAACAAAGGTTAACAAACGTGCGCTTTGATTTTACGAAGACAACCCGCTTCGGTTTTCTCAATATAAAATAGAAGACGTGCCTTTTCTGTTTCTTATTTTCTTTCAAGGTACATAAATATCTTACATACTAAGTAATTTCATCGAAATACATTCTTATACAATAAATTTGATGTTTTTGTTGTCTTGTGCATGAACAAGCAGGTTTTCTGCTTGTTCTACACTTGAGAAAGTAACGTAGAGCTGACCATGTGTGCAGGAAGGGGTGTATTCTGCCCGAAGGCAGGTCCGAACCTCCGCAGAGGTGTGTCTGAGCCGGAGTTTACGTACGGGAGGGCGGCCAGTTCCTTTCCGCTCCTCCATTCCCTTACCCCGCACTAACAGCGCGTGAAAACACATCCAAATCTTGACCGCGCCCAATGTTGCTTAACTTCGGAGATCTCACGGGATCCGGTGGCATGTGTGAAAGAGGAATCCTTCAATTTAACTCCACAATAATGGAACGTTTGAACCTGAGCCTTATTGATAGTCATACTATAAGCTAATCTCACAGGAAATTGTAATCGTTTGAAAGAAAATGACAAATCATTTGAGATCAATGACATTCTTGGTATAAAAAGCGATTTCCCTTTTTTCCTTTTTTTTTTATTGCTAGTTGCTTATCGTCGCATCGACACAGATAGGTCTTATGGTGAAGATAGGACAGCAAAGGCCTAGGAATGGGAAGGAAGCGGCCTTGGCCTTAATTAAGGTACTGTCCCAGCATTTGCCTGGTATGAAAATGGGAAACCACGGAAAAACATCGCCAGGGCTGCCGACAGTGGGGTTCGAACCCACTATCTCCCGGATGCGAGCTCACAGCTGCGCGCTCCTAACTGCACGGCCAACTCGCCCGGTTCCCTTTTTCTTTATCGGTTAGGATTATTGTCTCAATGATATTGTTAAGGAGCTGTTTCAGTAAGTATCTGCGTTATATTCAAGAATTACGGAAAATACTCACAGATGTACTCAAGCAGCAAACTCTTACGGTTCTGAGATCACCATTCTCTTGTCGGATGAATCAAAGATGTTATAAATAAAACCAAGGAGTACAAATAACAGCCTTCTGAAGTACATTCTCACTCATTTTAATACATTCAGTGACGAAGTCGGCCACTCTTAACCAGTGGCGGCTGGTGCAGAAAATCAGTTGTGTGCTGCAACCCATCCCCCTCCAAAAAATTAAAATATTGAGAAACATACCGGTATGCGGTTTTCAAGAGGCTCTCCACTGAGTTTTTCACACTAAACAAACACGTAAACAATCCCAACACATATACACATTCCTCATAAAAAACTATATAATTAAGCACACAATAACACCTGCAATGGGAAAATATTCACTTGGTGTGAGCGCACAAAAACAGAACTTCCCAATGTTACCAAAATCATTGAAATAAAACCAGGAAAGTCGTAATGCAAAACTACATGTTATGTTTTTATAGTGACATTTATAAACTAGATATTTTTATTATAGAAAATCACAATATCATGTCCTTATTTTGACAACATAAAAAGTACAATTTTTATAGTTCATCGGTTTACAAAGGTGGCTATGGAATAGGCAAGTTGGGAGTATTCCATCCTCTTTGGTATTAAAAGACAGCTCTACAGTATTTTGTTTTCCCGTTTTACTTTGAGCGATCCCCTCTTAAATACTACCGCTGAGTCAAGAGGGTGCCAGCTGCCACGTTCTCATTTCAGTCGTAATGCAAGTGTGACTAGTGCTGCCTCTCTGTGGTCGAAAGAAGAATCGCTGTGAAGTGATGTCTTGGCTGTCTTGGCTGTTGTTTCCACAGCCTATCGGAAAAGTTGGGCACGCATACGCAAAAGACAGAGTTCCTGTTTTCTGGCAAAAAGCTTAGAAATTCTCGCTGAGCTGTGATCGCACAGCCCAGCACAGCCACGCGGCGTGGAGCACACGACTAGTTACCTGGTTGTGAGGGGAGTTGAATAATTTCCTATTCTTTGGCTGACTCCTTTTTCAATGCACAGTATTTGATCGCAGATAATATTATTACAGTAATTTATTTTTCAAACAGACAATGTGCTGCAGCACTTCAACACATAATGTACGGCTTCCCCTGCTGGTGTCAACCGACGAATCACTAAGGAACAAAGATATTCGTTGACGTCGCTTTCATTCGGGCGAGCAAGTGCAAGAGTGGGTGTGGTTGTGGATCCGTCAGCGATCTACCTCTTTCTACAAAACTGGAATTGATCGTCTTTTCTCCGAGTGAGATAATATACTGACACTTTTGGTAATTACTTTTGAAAAAATGAAACCCTCCATGGTCACGTTGTAGCGGGTGATCGGTTTTCATTTTACTGCGCCTTATATTAATAAGAAATGAAATTACGTATGGATTTTAGTGCTGGGGGTGTTCGAGGACAGGTTCGGCTCGCCAGGTGCATGTCTTTTGATTTGACCCCCGTAGGCGACCTGCGCGTCCTGGATGAGAAATAAATGTTGATGAAGACGACACATACAGCTAGCCACCGTGCCAGCGAAATTAACCAATTACGGTAAAATTTCCCGACCCTGCCGGAAATCGAACCCGGGGCCCTTCTGACGAAACGCCAGCACGCTAACCATTTAGCCTTGGAGCCTGGAATTAATAAGAATTGTTTGTTTTGTCTGTTTGTTCCGGAGAGGCTCAAAAACTCCTGGACTGATTGAGCTAAAATTTGGTTAGGACTAGTGGACCCGTGCGAGAAATCTCGCATGTTCATAAAGTGTGTGGTGGATTGGCCCCCTGGTGAACTATGGAATACACAAATCAGTACAATATTAGACAGTATTACTTACCACTTAATATAATCTTTGATATTTTAACATTTAAGGTATCCACTTGAACGGAAGCAAATGAAAGTGCATTATTATACTGACGAATGTTCCGGAAGTAATTTTTGGTTTTACTATCATTTCTTTCTTAACTGATCATTACAGCATATTATAATGACATAAAACAGGCGCCCCAGCGGCCAAAATGTGAAGTGAACAGCAATGATGGCGCGTATTTTCCTACAGCAACAGTATTTGCAAATCGCACACTTCGAACAATTTTTAAAAGTAATTTTTTAAAAGAAATTATCGATATTTATTAAATGAGAGTGAAGTTCGTTACTGCTAATGTCCATTCTCTTTACTTTGAATGCTCATTTGTCACGGTTATGTTTACTTTTAAAAGCCACAAATGGTATCTGTACTACTGAAATAATATGTATCATGATATAGCTTGAAGTCCCGAGTCACGCAAGGGATACTTTTGATATATTTCACCTTTTTGAACTAGTGAGGGATTTTAAAGGGATATGCCTCAAATGTGGGCAACTTTTGCCCTACATTAACTAAAACAACGGGTAAACAGTTGGTCCTATCGAAAAACAAAGTGCACCGTGTGGTCCTGAAATTAAATTTCCTTTGTAAGTTTGACGCTTTTCGAGAAAATTCAGTTTTGTTTTGGCTGCGGTCGCCTTCACTAATGAATCGACCACTCATTTCAGGCGTAAGTAGGGTTCAGGTGAAGCCATGTTCCGTGACTGCCGTGTGGCCGATAGGAAAAGCACGACTCGGCTCGTTCTTACTTGAAATACTCTATGCCTTTTTTCGTTACCTAATTGTTACTTACTTGGTATTTAATATATCCTGCAGTTCTGGTAGGAAGGGGTCTCTATTTCTGAAGATCTCCGGTAGCGCCGTGCGGAAAGTGTAGTAAGCATCTAGCTTCTCCTTCGTCTTCTCTAGGCTGAACTTGCATCCTCGAAGGAATGTTATCAGGAACTGATCGTCTGAAAACAACGATATTTTGATGTTATTTCAGATGTGTTTCCTAAAACCGCAAACATAAATATTGGGATGCTAAATTATTATTATTATTATTATTATTATTATTATTATTATTATTATTAATTACTATCCAGCGGTTTTAAAAAAATTCACTTTACATCGTACCGTCACAGATATGTCTTACGGGAACGATGGAATAGGAATGGGCTAGGAGTGGGAAAGAAGCGGCCGTGGCCTTAATAAGGCGTGAAATTGGGAAACCACGGAGTGGACTACCGAGAGTGGGGTTCAAGGCACTGTCTCCCGAATGCAAAGTTAACATCTGCGTGACCCTAACCGCACGGCTAACTCGCTCGGAACTTACAAGAAGAAGAGTACTGCTGTATCTTAAAGTATGGTCTGCCTGCCACTGCACGGAGAAATACCACGGCAAGAGATGTATAAATGCTACCAAGTGGCAAAAAAAAAAAACAATCCAAAGTTCTAGTTTTTTAAGCAAACAACTCAATGTTGAAAACATCTTAGAGATATGAGGTACGAATTTTCGGTAAATAAGATACAATAAAGGATGATAATATTTTCTTTATTTATTGCTAAAAATTACTATCCTTTTCTTAATCATCTTTATCCGGTTTATTAGAATAGCAGTTTGCCTTTTTCTACCACTACGAGCGCTTATCTAATTCAATGCATTGCTTCACTTAAGCACCACTATGAGCGCTTATGTGAGTCAATGCATTGTTTCACTTAAGCACCACTACGAGCGCTTATGTGAGTCAATGCATTGTTTCACTTAAGCACCACTATGAGCGCTTATGTGAGTCAAGGCATTGCTTCACTTCAGCACCACTACGAGCGCTTATGTGAGTCAATGCATTGCTTCACTTAAGCACCACTACGAACGCTTATGTGAGTCAAGGCATTGCTTCACTTAAGCTCTTATAACTACATTCGGTGTGGACATCTTTCAAAAAATCAAAAAATACCTAAGGGTATTGAACCAAGGAACACATTACAGAAAAATATGTAAATAAGTTAAATTGTCTAGGATTAGATCAAAAATGAAAACGACTAAGTAAAAAGGCAATTTTATGCTGTTTTTCCGGAACTAAATTTAGGCCAGAAGTGATCTTCGAAATTTTTTTTTTTAAAGTTTAATAAAGCTATCCAAGGCTCACAGCTTGAAATCTTTCCGGGCCCATTAGCCCTTCAACTTTCGGTACAATTGAGGAAATGGCTTAAATTTACGTTTTTCGTAGGGTGGGGACTCGTACATTGTCTGCTAAAAATATTTTCAACATTATACGATGTAAATCTCTGTGTGTACATGGACGGGAGTGTAAGTGTTGTCGAGTGAATGAATTACTGTACAAGAGGCATTATCTGAATAATGTAACTACCGTATTGTAAATATACGCTTAGTGGGTCTGTCAAGCATCTAATGTACATGGGGGTTGCCCTGTATAAGCAAAGCAAAGTTATATCCGTACAGGCCATGAAGGCCCTTGGAAGGGTGGAAGGTAAAGGCTTCTACTATCCATAAACTGCGCACTTGTTGGGGTAGAGTGGTTAGATCTACGCCCGGCCGTTTTGCCCCCAGAAATTAACCTGGTACTCATTTTTCGTGTAGGCTGACTGAACCCCAGGGCCATGTACTCCTCCGGAAGTGGAAATCTCGTTTCTTAAATTTTACGACTTCCTGACGGGGATTCGAACCCACGTCCTTCCAGTACGCCTTTACGGCCTCGGCCAGGCAGCCCCTTATAAAACCTGTATGATTTGTGGTAAATAAATAAATATACAATAATAACACGTGTATTTATAGTTATCAGATTTATGATTATTTGATATCCTCAAAGTGTATTTCACAAAATTTTTATTTGCTACTGGTTTAGAGTTGCGCCTGGGAAGAAAATCACCGTGGTCTTGAATATGATACAACTCTGTCACTTATCCCGTATGAATCTTTTGCACGCCTGTGTCGAGTGGAGCTCGACATTAAAATATCAGTCTTGCGTTCCGATGTCGAGTCCTACTCGACATGACAATAGCTCGTACTTTCAACACTCCTACAACGACTCTGCTGTGTTTCGGCAATGTAGATCTATCTAGCGGTCTCCGAGAGAACACCTTTCCCTATTTACTATAGTTTGCGGGAATTGTAATTACTCGGTAACTTCTGTTATTCTCGAATGTTTATGACAGTTTACTGCCATTACAGTCTTACTAATAAACGGTGTATAACTTCTATACAACGTTTACATACCGTTTATGTGCAGTTTGTTATACATCTGTTATAGTTATTCACTGGATTGCTTATACTGACAAGGACCCTTGTATGAGCTTTTACTGTATAGCAGCGAGTGACGAAAAAGAAACAGCGGGAGGTCAGTTTATTTTAGTGCTAATAATCATGTTAAAACATCCGACTTATCCATTAAGTACACATTGAAAGAACGGAAAATAACGTTGATGATATCTACCGTATATGCAACAGAGAAGGCACAGGTTATAGAGCAGGGCTGGCCACAAAGAGGCTCGCGAGCCGCATGCGGCTCTTGACTCAGTCTTGTGCGGCTCTTGAAACCAACCTTAGAGTTAAATTAAATGATATACAGTAATTAATGGAATCTAACGACATCTCGCGGCTGGCGTCAGTCAGTAGCAGTGATGTGCGGCTTAACGTTATTAGCGCTGTAGGTCAGTGGTAAGACATGGGAGGTGTAGATAGTTCCGGCGCCTTCCATTTGATAGTGGTTTGAGCGGGAGAGTGTGTCAGTGAGCCAGTGTCGTGAGGTTAAGCCAGTTGTGTGCTGTGCTGCAGAAATCAATGGCAGATTTAATGATTTGAGATCATTCCTGGAAAATCCTTTTTCTGTTGATGTTGTGAGCGATGGCAGTCCTGTCTCATCACCAATAACAAAGGATACAGCAGCTGTAGAGTTGGAGCTACAAGAACTGCAGGAGGACGAAGGATTAAAAGGACTCAAACGAAATGGCATTTCTACCATAGAATTTTGGAAGAATGTTCCAGAAGAAAAATACACACTAACAAAACAGTGTGCCAAAGGACTAATCTCAATCTTTGGGACTACTTATGTGTGTGTGAATCACTGTACTCAACGATTAAATTCATTAAATCTACATATCGATCTGAACGAACTGCTGAACATTTAAGTGAAATTGTGCGAACTGCGCTTACCAATTATCAGCCAGATTTAAAAAAAACTAACAGCAAAAATGAACACTCAGAAAAAGCAATTCTCAAAAGTAAAATTTCATTCCTTGATGTGTACCTGAAAAATAATGTTCTATGTAGTGTAGAAAATAAATGTTCCTTCATTTGTTATAAAATGAAAAACGTGCCTTCATTTGATAAACCATTTTCTAAACATGCTCCCAATTTTTTGTCTCCTAAATTTGTGGCTCCCAGAAGTAACGTTAGTGGCCACCCCTGTTATAGAGGCTGGACATGTTCGTAAAATAAAATACTTTAAAAGACGGAGTGACCCATTTCTCCTAGATGACGAAAGATTTAAAATGAAATATACATATTTATGAAAGAGTATTCTCGAATTGTAATTACCACAGACAGAAATGACTTAATGTAAGGTCCAAGATCGGGCGAACTTCATGTTCTCACAGCACTACAGACATGAGCGCGGAATGAGGTTAAAATAAATTACTAACAGTGACATAATTATTACTAGTGTGAATAATGAAAAAATAACTGAAAACCTACAACCTGTTCTCCAGTCTTTGACCGCGTCAGGGAGGTAATGAATGAATCATGTATAGGTTATTAGTACGATAGGGTCGCCACTCCCAAAGTGATTTATTAATGACTGATAGATGCTATAAAATGAGAATGGAGAGTGTTGCTGGAATGAAAGATGACAGGGAAAACCGGAGTACCCGGAGAAAAACCTGTCGCGCCTCCGCTTTGTCCAGCACAAATCTCACATGGAGTGACCGGGATTTGAACCACGGTATCCAGCGGAGAGAGATGCCGACGCACTACCGTCTGAGCCACGGAGCCAGCTTAGTGAGAATAATATACCGCTGAAATATGTGTATTACTATAAGTGTTCTTGTTTATTCGTGCATTCCATTCAATTCTACTCGTGCTACCACGCGGCTTCTTGAAAGGTTTTGCTCCTAGATAACCAGCAAAAGCGATCATAAATGCGGTGAACGTGAAGAAATACGCCAGTGAACTGCAGAGGGAGATTCCTACGACTTGGAACGAGTGTAAACGTGCTGTATAGTAATAAATACACATACCACGTTTATTAGTAAGAAAAATATGCAACGCTTATGCGAGATTTATTCAACGTGTAACTGTACAAGTGTTAAACAAGTCTATACGGACATGTTTTAGTAATACTGAATGTAAACATGATTTCTGCTTCATCTCCACTCACGGAAATGGATATTTTAGAGCAGTTAGTGGACAGTATTGATGCTTTCACCAAATACAGTAGAGACAATACGCGACACTGAGCGAGATATCGACGGACAGCTATTGGAGCTCTCTCTAGCGAGTAGACCTGAAAACTACTGATTCTGTCATAAGAGCACGTGTATTTTTGTGTGAAGTTTTTGGTGTTATTTATGCGTTTTCAGTGAGTTGACATAATTAAATAGTAGCGTGTGTCATTCCTTGATATCTCCTCTCAACATGAGGGGAAGGGTATGTGCTGTGTTTGGCTGCAGTAATGCGCGGTCGTTCTTCAGGTTCCCTCGTGACAAGAAATGTAAGTAATATTGTGTTTGCATATATATTCTTCCAGTGCCAGAGATTTTTATAGTACTTCATAATCTTCTGACCTGCTCGACCCATATTTTAACTGGCATAAAATGTAATACGCATATTTTATTCTATAGTGCAGCAGTTAACCTTAAATACCGATGTGTTGTTGTAGGTGTGATCTGTGGGTTTTGAAATGTCACAGAAGTGATTTGGATAAGGTGTACAAGAAAGAAGGGACGCTACGCTTATATAAGAATTATAAGATCTGTTCAGATCATTTCCAGGCCAGCGACTTTAAAAATCCTCGAATATACAGCTAAGGGTATGTAACATTTTTGCTCTAATTGTACGTAAATATTCCTTATAGCATCACTATCGACAACATTTTCATACTTTTCTTTCTTTATCCCTCTTTTTAGATTAAAGCCGGGATTTCATAGATTATCTTTCTGTTAGTAGGCTTCATGTTAGGCGGAAAATTGTCTAGCTATTAAATGTTAATTCGCCGGGCTGAGTGGCTCAGACAGTTAAGGCGCTGGCCTTCTGACCCCAACTTGGCAGGTTTGATCCTGGCTCAGTCCGGTGGTATTTGAAGGTGCTCAAATACGTCAGCCTCGTGTCGGTAGATTTATTGGCACGTAAAAGAACTCCTGCGGGACTAAATTTCGGCACCTCGGCGTCTCCGAAAACCGTAAAAGAGTAGTTAGTGGGACGTAAAACAAAAACATTATTATTATTATTATTATTATTATTATTATTATTATTATTATTATTATTATTATTATTTTTATTATTATTATTATTATTATTATTATTATTATTATTATTATTATTATTATTATTATTATTATTATTATTATTATTAAATGTTAATTCCTTGCATCATATGTGTAAGGAATGTGCCGATATTTTTATTGACAAGTGCCTTAATGTGATGATACAATGTTTTTAAATGAGAAAAAAGACAAATCCAACCGTAAAAGTTCAGACAGGAATGCTAAAGCTAAAAAAGTAATGCATAAATGAAAGATCAAGCCATTTCACACCAGTCCATTTCACTTCTTGTTTATATGTCTAATTTCAGTCTTTGAATAATAACCTTTTAAATAATTCTTCATTCATTTATCCAGAATTGCTTTAGCAACTTCGAAGGTAATATCTCAATAACACTTTCTTTATAGACGTAATTTATTTATCCATTTCCGTACATACATTTCCATTGATATTTGAATTTAGCGCGATTTTTTCAGGTTAAGTCACTAGGAGCGCCACCGTCGAATTGTCTCCCATTTTAGCAAGGCGAAGTCCGTAAGTGTCGCGTATTATCTCTACTGTATTTGGTGGAGATAAGGTGTTGCATCTTGCAGCGGCAGTTAGTGTCAGTATTCATAGTGAGAGAAATGGAGCTAGAGGTAGGACCATCGCGTGTAGTGAAGCACAAAAGAGGAAAGCCACTCAGAAGTGACCATAGGCAGTGCATTGTGGAGGTGTTCAATAAACTAAGTTCAGACCTTCGCACTGTTGTTGTACGTGATGCGCAGTGCTGTGCGTCCGAACACGAGATTTGACGGAGTGGAGGTCAGCATTACACGCTCAGCAAATCACAACTCTTTCTTTGGCGGAGGCGTGGACATACCATGTTGCATCAGGATTAAACTCTCATGAAAAGCGATATAACTGCCAGTATATAACATGTAACATAATTATATTTTGTGTTAGATAGTTTTGTACTGTTCACTTCCTGCAGCTGTTCATAGTGCAGACAGTAATTACTTCGGAGTGGAGCAGGAAGCACACGCTAAGAGTAATGGACTTCAAAAGTTGAAAATGGGATTCCACGGCAGACCTTCATCCGGGCTGCCGACAGTGGAGTTAGAAACCACTATCTCCCGTAGGCAAGGTCATAGCCACGTGACCCAAAGATCGTAGCAACAACGCTTGAAATTTCAAAGCTGAAGTACAGTAACTTCGTTACAATGTCACTACCTGTTCTAGCGTGAATGTGTGGTTGTTTACTTATCCACTCCTTTATGTGGTTCACATCCTCCTCTCTGCGTTCAGGCACCTCGTTTAGGTTCTTCTTGGCGTCTGCTTCTAACTTCTTGCTCAGAGGTCGGATGTCCAGCATGGTGCCACGAACCTAAAACAAAGGGACATACCATGTTATGTATCTTTTAAACACTAGGAGGTGATATCGTCATAGCCTCCATGACCGTTCTAATCCAATGAATGAGGGATTTCTGAAATTGAAAAATCACCTTCCTGCTTTTGGATTCAAGCTCAGAAGGGCTACGATTCTTATGAACTAAAATGCTCAGTATAAAAATGATGTTAGATTTTACTTTGGCAAATTAACTGATCATAAACATGTCTTTCAATAAATGAAACTCAAATTGATAGTGATTTGTTCATTTGCATCTCACGAATCGTTTCGAGAGACATCTGTATGGAATGGGGAGTGGACAAGTGTAGGATTATGTGCATCAAGAAACTGACTCAGGCCCTACGAAACTACCACGAATGAAATAATATATTCTCTAGAGTATGATGCGATGAGGTCTGTTTGATAAAAGAGGCTTCTATATGTCCCTCAGTCATGGCCATCCATTAATACTTCACAAGATCACATCGACCTTCTCTACCCTAACGCCTCTCTTTGATAATGTGTCTCTCAGCCAAGGCCATCTATCAGTATCTCTCAAGATCGCATCGACCTCCTGTACTCTAACACCTCTCTTTGATAATGCGTCTCTCAGTCAAGGCCATCTATCAACACCTGCCAAGATCACATCGAGCTTCTGTGCCCTAACGCCTCTCTTTGATAATGTGTCTCTCAGTCAAGGCCATCTATCAATACCTGCCAAGATCACATCGAGCTTCTGTGCCCTAATGCCTCTCTTTGATAATGTGTCTCTCAGTCAAGGCCATCTATCAATACCTGCCAAGATCACATCGAGCTTCTGTGCCCTAACGCCTCTCTTTGATAATGTGTCTCTCAGTCAAGGCCACCTATCAATACCTGCCAAGATCACATCGAGCTTCTGTGCCCTAACGCCTCTCTTTGATAATGTGTCTCTCAGTCAAGGCCATCTATCAATACCTGCCAAGATCACATCGAGCTTCTGTGCCCTAACGCCTCTCTTTGATAATGTGTCTCTCAGTCAAGGCCATCTATCAATACCTGCCAAGATCACATCGAGCTTCTGTGCCCTAATGCCTCTCTTTGATAATGCGTCTCTCAGTTAAGGCCATCTATCAATACCTGCCAAGATCACATCGAGCTTCTGTGCCCTAACGCCTCTCTTTGATAATGTGTCTCTCAGTCAAGGCCACCTATCAATACCTGCCAAGATCACATCGAGCTTCTGTGCCCTAACGCCTCTCTTTGATAATGTGTCTCTCAGTCAAGGCCATCTATCAATACCTGCCAAGATCACATCGAGCTTCTGTGCCCTAATGCCTCTCTTTGATAATGTGTCTCTCAGTCAAGGCCATCTATCAATACCTGCCAAGATCACATCGAGCTTCTGTGCCCTAACGCCTCTCTTTGATAATGTGTCTCTCAGTCAAGGCCATCTATCAATACCTGCCAAGATCACATCGAGCTTCTGTGCCCTAATGCCTCTCTTTGATAATGTGTCTCTCAGTCAAGGCCATCTATCAATACCTGCCAAGATCACATCGAGCTTCTGTGCCCTAATGCCTCTCTTTGATAATGTGTCTCTCAGTCAAGGCCATCTATCAATACCTGTCAAGATCACATCGAGCTTCTGTGCCCTAATGCCTCTCTTTGATAATGTGTCTCTCAGTCAAGGCCATCTATCAATACCTGCCAAGATCACATCGAGCTTCTGTGCCCTAATGCCTCTCTTTGATAATGTGTCTCTCAGTCAAGGCCATCTATTAATACCTGCCAAGATAACATCGATCTTCTGTGCCCTAACGCCTCTCTTTGATAATGCGTCTCTCAGTTAAGGCCATCTATCAATACCTCACAATATCACATCGACCATCTGTACTCTACCGCCTCTCTTTAATAATATGTCGCTCAGCCATGGCCATCTATCAATACTTCACATGACAGCCTGCACGGTTCCTAAGGAACACCACGTCACCCATTTTGTATTGCTAATCAAGTGACGCAGATTTACAAATAACCCCCAGCCAAAAGTCATTTTAATGTCAATATGTACACTCTACAGCCCAAAAATTGGACACTAGCTAAAAATCGACGAATCTGCACCATTAGAGACCCACCGATCAGGGTAAACTTATACATGAATCGGAAGCATACGTAGTATCTGGCTTGTAGATATCCCTAGATCCGATTTCTAGATCGACGCATAATACATTGGCTACTAAAAATGCAGGAAATTGTTTCTAGAAGATAAAGGAGCGGCTATATTTCCGATAAAGAGTTTAATAACGCAATTCTTTCCTAAGTGGAGGTTATGCGAACTGCTCCGACACCCCTTGATGTTTGGGAGAAGATTGCTGAGAGTGGGTAGTATGTTGTTCGTCTTATGGCGTCCGTTACTCACAGACTTCAAGCGTTAATTGGAGAGGAAGTTCCTTACACGAATTACTAGATGAGCTTACGGGGTGGCTCCGACTGCTGTAAACATATCTTCTTAATGTGCCATCTTCTAGTGAAGGTTAGCTATCAACGTGGTGATCTTGAATTTGGATGCAGCGAAGCGGAACGGGACATCTTGTTCAACACGTAACAGACTACAGGATTCCTCAGTCACAGACTTCGTCGTCTGCCAGGTGTTCTGCCCTTCTATTCTTCCTTGTATGACAAGTTGAAGGATTCTGTACTTACGGCTGAAGTATTCCAGTTGCCGCTTTTTTGATGGTAAATATGACTTCAGGCTTCCTTCCCAGTCGTTCCAACACTTCGGAATTTTTGATTCTCACCGTACAAAAATGCGAAGCATCCGCCTGTACACCCAAAATATCGTCAGTGAGATATTGTTATTTCCCTACCTGTTAGCACGGCACCGTGTGACGGCTAGTAATTTTAAACCATGACGAATAGAATACCTAGTGTGATCACTCCGCTCTCTTAATATTGTCGTTGGTGGCCACACCGGAGTGTGGCGCTGCAGTCGCAACGAACCAACATCAAGAACACAAGCGCCAAACTGTCGACAAAGGTAATAGCGTTCGTGGGTGAAGTCATGGTAACAACTTTAACGCCGATCGAGGGAATTTGTTCATTTTAATATTTTCCGATTGTCTGTACTAATATATGTGTAGTGCTTTGTGTGTGCAATAAAATGATTTTCTATTATTTCGAGAAAATATCGTACTATTTCTTTCCTGGTTGTAAATCGGGTAACGGAAGGAAGCCTGAAGGTAAACGTTTCTTTATACCGCCAAAAGAAAACAATCTGGATGAGAGTTATTCCGTCGAAAGATAATTAATTGTCAACCAAACGCAGAATATGTGACCTGCAATTTTCGGCACCTTTTATTATAAAAGCGGACTGTTTCACTGTGAACGGTGAAATCGTTGTAATTTCTCGTGTGAGGTGAAAATTTAAACCAGGAGCCGTGCCTCACATTTTTCCAAATTTACCGAAATAGCTAGCCAGTAGGAAAAGAAATGAAAACAGTATCAAGAGGATAAGGAGCAAGAATCACGATGAGAGTGAAGCAGTGATGGAAACAGTGGGAGGTAAGGTTCAACGTCAGTCTAGTTCTCTTACCGATGTGCCCAACAGCCAATAGTGTCTCTGAAAAGGTGACTAAAGAACGGAACTGGTAATTTAATGCGAGCTTAACGTCTCTTTCCCCAGTCAAAGGTAGGATTTATATCCTCCAGGGGCAGATTAAGAACCTGCAATGTTTAGTTTCTTTATGTGCTCTATTTAAAAAGGCTTTCTTTAAGTATGTAAAGCACATTAATGCTTTCGCTTTTCGTAATGTTCCATTTCATCTCGTGTGTTCTCTTTTTAAAGTCCAAAGAATTTTCTTCGTGGGACTGAGAATATTATTTACAATTCTCTGACAGTGTTGGGTGTTGTATTTAGTTATTTGCGTATCCAGTAAAACAGCTCACCGTGTATCGTTGGTGATTGGCTCCAGTAGCGCCGCTCTGCAGGAGGACACTTGAACTCGGTGAGTGGTCTCACTAGGTATTCTATTCGTCATGGTTAAATATAATAATATCGTTGAACATACAAAAAAGTATTCGCGTCTCAACTGTCAACTACGATATCTGACACTATCCAACCTTTCTGCAGGCTGAGCTATTAATTCACATTAATTCGAGATAATTCCTTTGAAATACAGAAATCCTCACTATCTGTCTACTGCCTGCAATCACAGGACTCAATGACGATTCAGTTTACGTTCCCGGCAAGAGAGGGGGTGTTGTCCTCTGGGTGGCCCGCCTCACCCCTTCAGGATGAGAAATGCAAGCTAAGTTTTTCTTATACTTTAATGTAGCGATGAACTAACATGTTTTGTGTAGGTAAGGTAAGGGTTATTCTGCCCGAAGGCAGGTCCGAACCTCCGCAGAGGTGTTCCTGAGCCGGAGTTTACGTGCGGTAGGGTGGCCAGTTCCTTTCCGCTCCTCCATTCCCTTACCCCCACCAACAGCGCGTGGCAACCTATCCAACTTCTGACCACGCCCAATGTTGTTTAACTTCGGAGATCTCACGGGATCCGGTGTTTCAACACGGCTACGGCCGTTGGCTGTTTTGTGTAAATAAGCAATAACATAATGTGTCTAATTAAACGCTAGCAAGCAATAACAAACATAAAAGGAAATAACGCGCCTTCTCTCCATACTTACCTTCTTAGCTAAGCTAGTAATGGCGGCGTATCGCAGAGCAGCACTCCTCTGCCATTGTTCCGTTAAATATACACACTGCTCATTCCAATCACTGCCTCAGGGTAGGGATGCATAGCTCGAATGCTATGATGAACCAGTTTGTTACGTACCAGTAGTATCAGAAAATTTATAAACCAGAGGAATGGCATGCTTTAAAAGAAAATTATCTAACTCCCCACCTTCTTCCTTCCAATATTCAAGCACGCTCTTATACTCGGTCCGACCGGGCGAGTTGGCCGTGCGTTTAGGGGCGCGCAGCTGTTAGTTTGCATCCGGGAGGTAGTGGGTTCGAAAACCACTGTCGACAACCCTGAAGATCGTTTTCCTAGGCTCCCATTTTCATAGCAGGCAAATGTTGGGGCTGTACCGTAATTAACGCCAGGGTCGCTTCTTTTCCATTTCTAGCCCTTTCTTATCCCATCGTCGCCATAATACCTATCTGTGTTGGTGCGACGTAAAGCAAATTAAAAAACTCGGTATACAGCAGTAATCCTATCTATCGGATATGACTGGCAACAGAGGACACAAAGCACATCACAACAAACAATGGCCAATGTAATGTTATTGTTGTTCAATGTTATGAACTTTCTGTATTGTAGGCCTTCACAATTTTTTTCCTTCTGATATTAGAGCGTCTTACGAAATTATTTATAGCGTAGACTGTAGGCCTAGTTCCTTATTCCCCGACTTTATATAACGATTTTCATTAAAATTCGGTTTAGCCATTTTTCCGTGACTTGGCGCTGATATGGACTTAGCAACAAAAATCCAAATTCACGAATATCATAGCCGGTACGGTAAAATTGTATAAAATATAAATTATGGGAAATTTAATACTATATAACTTTAGTAATGCAGTATTTGTGGATAGGACCACTAATAGCATAAATATTTGAGAATTCAATTTTAGGCCTTCCCCTTCACTACCATTTCACTCATCGTGAATAAAATTATTTATGGCCTAGCTTGTAGCGACTTATTTTTCGACTTGGCATACCGATTTTCATTAAGATAGGACTATTACTAACATAAACATTTGAGAATTTAAGTTTATGCCTTCCCCTAAACTACAATTTCTTTCAGCTTGAATAAGATTATTTATGGCCTAGATTATAGAGACTTATTTTCCTACTTTGCCTACCGATTTTCATTAAGATAGGATTTATAATAACATAAATATTTGAGAATAAAATTTTAGGCCCTTCCCTAAACTACCTTTTCCCTAAGCGTGAATAAGAATATTTATGGCCTAGATTGTAGCGACTTATTTTCGGACATTACATACCGATTTTCATTAAATTCTCTTCAGCCATTTGCTTGTGATGCGTATACAGACAGACAGACAGACAGACAGACAGACAGACAGACAGACAGACAGACAGACAGACAGACAGACAGACAGACAGACAGACATTTTTTTTGCTATGGGCTTTACGTCGCACCGACACAGATAGGTCTTATGGCGACGACGGGATAGGAAAGGCCTAGGAGTTGGAAGGAAGCGGCCGTGGCCTTAATTAAGGTACAGTTCCAGCATTTTCCTGGTGTGAAAATGGGAAACCACGGAAAACCATCTTCAGGGCTGCCGATAGTGGGATTCGAACCTACTATCTCCCGGATGCAAGCTCACAGCCGCGCGCCTCTACGCGCGCGGCCAACTCGCCCGGTGACAGACAGACAGACAGACAGACAGACAGACAGACAGACAGACAGACAGACAGACAGACAGACAGACAGACAGACAGACAGACAGACAGACAGACAGACAGAAATTACGGAAAATTAAAACGTGCATTTCTTTGCTACTATGGACATGACCTATACAGAAATACCATCCTTTTAAAATTTTGAGCAATGTACAGACAAAACTCTTATTTTATGTAATATATAGATATCGGTAAACACGTTACATTTCGTGCATATCAAAATTCGCTATACTGCAAAATAATTACTGAATGACATATCCACGTAACGTCAGTTATGTAATACAAGTGAACATCGCAAGTACGTCCTATGGTATTGACACGTATTAAAGGCTAACTTTAGAACAGAGTATTCAAGGTTATAATATAATAAAACTAAGTCCAACGTAGTTCCGCACGTTTTTAATGTGTCTTGATAGGTATTAATGCCAAGCATATCCTTTACGTTATTTAGGTTTCATGACGGAACAGACCGGGCCTTTACACCTCGACTTTAAAGTCTTTAGGCCTTTGAGTGATGATTGATTTCTGTTAATTGTTTATGTATCGTACATACCGCGAACATTAATATTTTTGTTTCATTTTTAGAGAGTTTCAAAAACTTACGGGAAATGAAGCTTTAAATTTCTCTTTCCCGATTCCCCGCTTGTCCATTCCCCGCCCCTCATGCAATGCACTCTACTGCACAGCACGTGATAACAGCCGACACTGTGCGGTCCTCAGTCACGCGCTCATGTCTGTACTCCATCATTTCTGCGTACCTCATGCATTTTCCTTGGAATTTTCCTCTTGCGAATTCAGTGCACTACGTCACAGGACATAAGAGATATGAACCGGTTAGCCGTTTGCTTAACCAAACAGTTTAGGAAAAAAATAATTGCGGATCCTCCTTTTATTATCAGGTTTATTTTGCCCATAACATTTCCGTAACTTATTTTCAGACACTCTGTATATTAAAATCTATTACGCTTTCGTCTAGCAGCAGGCATGTCCTAGGGTTAAAAGGATGAACCTGAAAACTACAGGCCGATTTCCATTCTCTCGGGATTGGAAAGATAATAGAAATGGCCGTAATAACCAGACGTCTGAAATCCTTAGATTTCTTTTCCAATAAGCAGTATTGGTTTGTGGAAAAGTTAAGCACAACTGCAGCCGTAGTTGATATAGTGCAGGCATTGCGACAAACTCAGGATTCTGATATTTGTGCAGGAGGTCCTTAAATTGACTTGTGCAAAGCCTTCGATACAATTAGTAATAATTTGTTAATTGTAAAACTGGAGATGGCTGGAGTGAGAGGAATCGTAGTGAAGTGATTTGAAAATGATTTAAATATTAGAAATCAGTTCGTTGATATCAATAGGACTAAAAGTTCACTTTTGTCAATCAAGACGGTGGGTCTTAGGTTTCTGTACTGGGTCCTGTATCATTTATTATATTTGTTAATGCCATTTTTATCTTGATCTTGAAGGTAGTTTGCTTCTGTTCTCTGATTATAGTGGTCTTTTTACTCAGGAGAAAGAACAAGGTACTCGTATTGTCATACATAAAATGAGGAATGACATCTCGGTATTTACTGAATGGTTTAATTGTAATTTTCTTACAATCTACTCCAAAAAATTGTTTTTATACTTTTCCGAAGAGCTCGATATATATATATTTGTTGCCGAGCAATACGCTGACTCCTAGTGATGATTACGTAAGAAAAGTTGATTGTATTAAATATTTAGATGTTTTTATAACCTGCATATACCTGCAATTTATTACGCGTAAAATAGTACCTACTATAGGTGTATTGAACAAACTACGCGGAATAATTCCTCATTCTAAGTAAAAATGTGTTTACTATTGAAACGTCAACCGCGGTCCGGGATCTGGTGTCGTGCCCCACTGTTGGGCGGCACATGCCACGTCAACGACGGTTGCGTGCCCCCTCGGAATGATGATGATGAGTCCTCTCGCACTCAGGGGCTTGACGGGTTCTTCACGTTGTGGGGGATATTTCAGAGAGTTGCAGTACCTGGGCTAGCTAAGGTGTCTGGATTGGTTGATACCTTTGGTTGGTTCAAGAGCCTATACTCTAGTGGTAATGAATTGCGTCCGACGCAGGAGGTCGTGTCGGGAATCGTATCGGGCGACCCGGTTTTCCTAGTTTAATTTGCGGAGTATCTCTCCGATTTCGTGACGTATCTGTGTATTGTGGTTTCCAATTCGTCGCTGTCTTGTCTATACTCCCTACTTTCATGATCTTTACGATGCATACAACGTTGACCTTGTTTTTGAGGTTAGAACTGTCTTGTAATTCATTGTGACCAAAAGGTTGGAATTTAATTTACGGGTAAGGTTATTTACAGCTAATTATTAATGAAAGAATGGAGATATTCTGGATTTTATTCCATTTATTCATTGAAATATCTCTATCTAAACTAAGACGAAACCAAAGCGTGCTTTTAAACTTTGAACACATGGAATCATTGCAATCGAAACCAATCAATTTACCTGTCTTTATCTCAACATAATGCAGTGATACTGGTTTAAGCAATTTTTACTTTCCAAGAGCTGGTAGTGAATACGAACACAAGTTAATTACCATTGACCTTGGGATTGATAACCATTTTTGAGATCTCATTTAACATGTTCTATCTGGATGAATCACCCTATCTGATAATATTCTTTGCTTGATTGCATTGTCTTGGATACTTTTATATCATATTTTGTGCATGGCGTACATTATAAGAAGTTTTGCTTTTATTTACGTCGAATGAGTCCAGCCAATAATGCCTTTTCATAGGTTAATTATCCGAACTGAAATCAAATGATCACTACTATATCCTCATCAAATTATGTTGTCCCGAGGATGCTCGCCTTAACGTAAACTGCACGCCTATTCTCACACATACCATCGAGGATAACTTTGACTTAACTCTAATGTATGGTATGAATGATGGGAAAACAACACATGTATCAACAAGAAATATATATATATATATCAATCAAGCAACACATGATATCTATACTACTTATAAAATTACTATGTCCATGAAGTGCTACTCTTAACCTAACAGATATCATGGTACGTATACTCGTAGCCATGTGTGTCACAAGCTCGCTATACGCCGCAATCGTATCGCTACTGTACCGGCCGAAAATCGCAATAACGGAACGTTAATCTCGAATACGGCATTCATAGTGTCGTGATAATACATTGAATCACAATAGTCGACATAGGATTGCAATTAGTAATCATCAACATTACAACAGCAGATACTTACATATGAACATTACAATCTCAGCATACGCTTATATATGAGGATTACATATCCATTTATATTATCTGATTTCACAGTGAGCATAACACACTTGCATGGCACGCTCTTCGTGGCGAGTTACATGGTGAACTTTCATTACCACATCTCAAATTATTTCATAACTTTCATTGCACAGCACATTTCACTATACAAATCACTTAAACATACGTGAGCTCGCCCCACACTTCGTTAGCATAGCACGATATCACAGCGCACTGAATTAGTTATCACCAGCATAACTATCACCATTGCAGGCACTTAATATTCACTTGGCACTCACATCATGTCCGACTCGTTGGCTGAACGGTCAGCGTACTGGCCTTCGGTTCAGAGGGTTAATTGGTTAATTCCAATGGCTCGGGGGCTGGGTGTATGTGTTGTCTTCATCATCGTTTCATCCTCATCACGACGCGCAGGTCGCCTACAGGCGTCAAATAGAAAGACCTGCACCTGGCGAGCCGAACCCGTCCTGGGATATCCCGGCACTAAAAGCCATACGACATTTCATTACTCACATCATCATTAATATATTCATATCACGCCGTCTTATATTATTATTACTCGTGCCTTCACACTAATTGTATTACTTACCTGCACAATATCTTCTTTGATACCATGATATGCCGTAGTTTCTGCCTCATCATCGTAATCATAGTAAACATGCTGCAATTAATTACTCGAAGAATAATTCGCCCTTGAATTCAGGAAGTTCACTATCTCGCTACATCTCCATCACCCGTGCGTTACCGGTGTTTACGTCCTAATAGATATGCCCAGATTCTTCTCTAACACATGCCACATATGCTCACATAAGCTCGTACCTTCAGTAATTACGATACGACGTAATGTAAGCAATGTCGAAGTAGACTCCTGCCATAAATAATAAATAATAATAAATAATAATAATAATAATAATAATAATAATAAATAATCATTCACACACATGATACAGTGAAATTTATAACACCATGTCGCCAAACGCGCATGTAAATTACTACAGGCCAACTAATTTAATATCAAATCACTCATCGTGCACTTATTCTCACATCTTAACGAACTACTTCAGGGCATGTTACATTATAACTGCTAAGAAATACAATAAAGGTAACCATGAAAAAGCAATATTAATAAATTGATGGTTACTGACTTGAGACCAGCGTAAAGGCTGCGCATGGTCTAAGTGATCCTTCCCCGTAACCACGCCATCGTCTTAGCTGGAACCCGCTTTTAGAGTTTAGCTCTCCATGTTATTGTTATTGGTACATCTTTGGAATTATTATTTCATTCTCATGTAGATCACACCTGAAACAAGCTAGCATTAGTTTACCAAGTTCACAGAGAATCATTCTTATATTCAACAATGCATATACTTCCAGATATACGTAACTATTCACAAGGTACTGACATTATTTTCCAAGTACGACGTTGGTTTCCATGTAATGGCATGGCTCTGTATAACTACTAGTATTTCGTTGCTATTTATCACTATAACACTCAATTACAATGTACATCGAATATTTCAGCTCCTTTTTACAACTCAAATTGCATAAGCTTCAACTTCCGTCAATATATTCCAATAATCTGCTTGTTTTCAACAACAACCTTTTCCAAGCGTCACATACATCCACTGCACACTACCAGTACGTCAACAACAATGGCAAGGCTTTATATTCCGCCTTTCTCATCAAAACGAAGACAGGGAACAGAAGTATATTACCCTAGATGTGGACGTTTATCTTAAGAACATGTATGTATGTATGTATGTTGGGTATTCAGCCCGAAGGCTGTTTGGATCCTCAACAGGTTCACCATTAGCTGTCATAGATGGCCTAGGTGTCACTGATTAGGCGTACAAGGGAAATGAGGAGTGAGGTAGTTTTCCGTTGCTTTCCTCACTGAGCCAGAAGTTGCTATTGCACATCAGTCTGCCAAGCCCACTGAAATGCGTGCACCAACTGACCCTATGAGCAACATTCATAGCAGGGACTGGCTGCATAAGGAATGGCATTACTAGCGTCACTCATACCTCAGCCACTTTCATATTGTCAAAGCCAAGTATAAGACTGAGACAGGTCAATGAAAGTAACAATTTTATTCTAGCCCATACCAGAAGACACAGTGCACTGTAAACAGTACATCTTGCTAGCAAAGGTCTCTTAAGAACATACCCATGCCTATCGATACCTAGGTGTCGCCACCGTCACTCTTACCAACTCTCGATATTTTACATTACATAACATTACTCTGTTTGCATGACCTTTGGTTTCGTCTTGTATAATACAGTTTATAATCTACACATAGCTTAAATCTAACATTATGTACATGATTTTACACGCCTTTGCGCTCAAAATGAATGTCAAGTCTCTATCTTCACGCCCACTTTCTTGCGTTCTCGACGTATGTAGATGAGTTCATGTCCAGACTGCTGCGGCGCCATGTCTCCGGACCTCGTGTTCGCCGTTGTCACTCGCGCTGTTGCACTCGTCCCACATGGAAACGGCACACTATTCTTTAATTCACGGTTATCTACAATAAACTAATGTATGGAATTGCTACACCCAAGTTCAAATAGCAGAACTTCAAATTCTTCAAAATAAAGCACTCAGAGTCCTTTATAGTTTCCTATTCTTGATGTCCAGGCAAATAATATACTCATCAACTGCCATTCCTCCGGTTGGGTTATCTATCGCATACTCTTTGGTAACACTTGCTTTAAAAATTAAACGTAGTTTAGCTCGGGAAAAATAAAACTCAAATTCATCAGTTATTCATCTATTCACGATCATGCCACACGGCAATCTGGAAACTTACATGTCCCTAGAATAAGTACAGTGAAGTATGGACTAATGCTATATTGCATAGGGCTATAATAGAATTTCATTTCATTCCAGGCTCGATAAAACATATCAGAATTACAATAAATTCAAAAGAAATATTAAGAAACATTTATGGACAAAATTTAATGCTCTCGAATTTAATCTATTTAGATGAACTTGTTATCAGGTTTCATTTCGAGCTAAACGGTTAAGTTTATATAAACTTTCAAACACACAATTGTATCCTTGAAAAATGTAGTTTTTTAAGATTTAAATTATTGTCACTTTTTATCAGCTCTGCTTTGATACAATTAGTCATAATTTGTTAATTGTAAAACTGGAGTTTTCTGGAGTGAGAGGAATTGCACTGAATTGGTTTGAAAGTTATTTAAATGATATAAAGCAGTTTGTTGATATCAATAGTACTGAAAGTTCTCTTTTGTCAGCCAAGTAAGGTGTACCTCAGGGTTCTGTACTGGGTCCTGTATTATTTATTATTTTGTGTTAATGACATTTTGATCTTGGTCTTGAAGGTAATCAGCTTCTATTCGCAGATGATAGTGGTCTTTTCCATTTACGAAAAAATCAAGGTATTTTCATGCATGAAATGAGGAATGACTTCTCTGTATTAACTGGATTGTTTAATTATAATTATTTTACAATCAACCTCACAAAAGAAAAAGAACTGTTTTTATAGTTTTACGAAGAGCTGGAGATATATTTATAGGGCCGAGTAATACGCTGGCTCTTGATGATGGTCACGTAATTAAATTTGTCTTTCATATTGTAACTCTGCCAGCTCTTTAATGTACTGGCCTAATACGAGCATTAACTCATGGCATCTTTGAAACAATAAAATAAATAAATAAATAAATAAATAAATAAATAAATAAATAAACTTCACGGTGAACCAGGAAGTTCAAACTAAACACATGTATTCCATGTTTCCCTCAGTAATCATAAAAGTGTCGAAAGTTTGATGAGAATTCTTTAAATAATAAGAGAATATTCGCGTAGATCTCTGTCTCATTTCCCGCTCGCTCGTTACACTTACAACAATACATGTTCAATGAAACTACAGCTGATATGAGCGGTGTTTTTCTCTCTCTCAAGTGGCTCTGTCTTTATCTTGCGTTAAGTCGATTGAGTTCGAGGCTGTAATTCACATTCTTTACATACGTAATCGAAGTTGAAGCTCTGAGGTGTTCAGACTCTTAAAATGAGTCTTGCCCTTTACAGTTATGATTACGTACTTATCACATCCAGGCACTTCATTGTAATCATTTTTTTACGTACATCATCTTCAAGAGGATATTGTCACCTAAATTAAGCTCCGAGTTAAATACGCTCGAACAAAATACAATCAGAACGGACAGAACGGAAATAAAAACAATTAACTTTCAAGACAAAAGCACAACGGCTTCTTTGAAATCATTCCAATTAACGTTTGTCTGTACAACGCTTACCTTCTATAAATCATAATAATAATAATAATAATAATAATAATAATAATAATAATAATAGAGGAAATTTATCAAAATTTGTATTTCTACCCATCAGTCCCTTTCTTTGCTAGTTGCTTTACTTCGCACCGACACGGATAGGTCTTATGGCGACGATGGGAAAGGGAAGGACTAGGAATGGGAAGGAAGCGGCCGTGGCCTTAATTAAGGTACAGCCCCAGCATTTGCCTGGTGTGAAAATGGGAAACCACGGAAACCATCTTCAAGGCTGTCGACAGTGGGGTTCGAACCCACTATCTCCCTAACACTGGACACTGGCTGCAATTAAGCGACTGCAGCTATCGAGCTCGATAGTCCCTTTTTAATGTGGGTTGGAGGTGACGTAACATGAATGTTTGTGTCATGTTTTACGGCAGGATGCCCTTCTTGATAGCAACCGAAGTTGAGTAGCTAATGAAAATAAAATGATAGCGAATGAATCAAGGAGATATAAGGAAACGCCTGTGACCTATGAATAGGAAATATTCCGGCATTTGCCTGATGTGAAAATGGGAAAGCACAGCAAACCATTTTCAGGATAGGCGATGGTGTGATTCGAATCCACCACCTCCCAGATGAGATCTCAAAGCTATGTGACGCAAATCAGGTGACCAACTTCCTCGGTATTATTATTATTATTATTATTATTATTATTATTATTATTATTATTATTATTATTACCTTATAAATAAAGTTGTAGGGGGTCCGCTGTCTGTAATTCCTTTTGTTTTGCCAAATTTTCAAATATCTATCCGTTTTAGGTCAACTCAAGACCGAATCGGTGGTTTTTACTTTTCGTGTGTGTTTGTTTGTTTGTTTGTTTGTTCCACCAACACGTCGAAACGGCTGGATAGATCTCAACCGAACTTCATATTTAGAGTATACTCATCCCGGGGAAGGTTTCGATATGCATTGCATTTTAAAATCTTTGAAAAGACGGGGGTTTTATAGGAAAACCACGACGGTTTTCCTCCATTTTCTCCTATACTGTTGATTTTCTGTAAACTCTGTGGACCGTATGTGAAAGGCCTCTTCATTATAAACAACTTTTGTTATGTTCATAATTTACCTTACTCTTCAAATGACGGAGAAATTTACTATTTTCTGCCGATACCATGCTCTGCATTGAGTGACCGACAGACCGACAACGAATATATGGGTTACCATGGCAACGTCTCTGACTGCTTGACAGCAGGGAAGTAATGTATTGCCATTCTCCTCATCATTCCTTTAAATTTGTGGTTGTTCCCTGGGTAGAAAGCAAGAGAGTCGTCAATCGGCCATTCTGTGGGGTATTGGTGGAATATCATTGGAGATTATAACCGTCCTCGAATACCTTAAGTAATAACACAAATATTCATTTTCTTATCTGATTACCTAAGAATCCCTGCGCCTAAATATCTCTCCGATTACCGCTTTCTTATATCCGTAACTCACACCGGCATAATTTATTGAGGAGCATTTGATTTTCCAATACATTCACTTGGTATTTACATATTTGTCGTCATCCGGATGTCCTCAGTTATAATCCATTTCTATTAATTTCAACTTACTAAACTGTATTATTTTCTTCCTTAATTACCACGTATGTATGCGAGTGTTAATCCGGAATGCTGGACACTCTTTTCTTTAAGGAAATATTCTAAGCTATGCAAATGTATAACTTTTGGCCCAGGAAAATTCCGAAATATGGATGCAATTTTAACGACGGTGCAGACCTTCGTTTCGGGGTAATTGGTGGCTAATCAGTAAGTCGCATCACAAGTCAGAAAGCAAATGGCGTTTCATTTTGGAGAGATCTACAAGTTTTGTCCTATGACTTTTCGTCGTATTTCTATCCCTAATACGTTAAATACAGCTGTATTTCTAGATTTCAAGTTGGTTTTGTACTTTAACACGTATATGTTATCATTTGGCACACTTATAGGAAAGGTAGAACCCTGACATTCGGCACGCACATTGACATGACCACTGGCCATGTTATAGCCAAATTTTATGATTCTAGCTGTCACATGAGTATCAAAAATATAAAGTAGTATGTGAAAACTGTAAAAAGTTTCACCCCATTCAATGACTCTAACTCAATCTAACCCATAAATATAGGAGATACGAGAAGATGTCATAGGACCAACCATGTAGAGCACTGAAAGGGGCGTCTGATGGTGAAGTCCGTTTGTAGATACATCGTACAGTTTCAAAGCAATAACTATCGAAATAAAGGTCTGCACTTCTAGAGTCTGTACATTGACAATTTTGGCGAAATTTCCGTACAGTTATCCGTTTCAGGTGTAATAATGACCATCTGCATATATTCAGTTTTGGTGTCTGTCTGTTTGTTTGTTTGTCTGTTTGTCTATAACTTGGAAACTACTGGATATTGTACCGGGAACGCCGCTACGAAAGAAGTCCGAAGTATGTTTGTTGAACTTCGCGCGAGGTGGAAGGTAGGCAGCCCGCCGAACGCAGTGACGTACCCAGCGAGTGACGTGGCCGCCGTAAGCCAGCTATCCGCGACCATATATGATAATGTTCCAGTTTACCCTCAAAAGTACATTTTGCGCTACTTTATCGCTATTTTGAACACTGCCATCTTAAAAAACCTTTACAATGGACGTCATCTGTCAAAATTTCAAGAAAATACACCGAGTATCATAGGAGTTATAAGGGTAGATAATACCCGGGTTCTAGACACTTCCATGCGAAAGTGTATAAAAGGAGGACCACCCGACCTACAAATTCAGTATCTGTTACTCCGCCGTCTCTGTGACACGGGTGACAGGAGGAGTATTGTGTGTGTCGAACTTCTAGTTGACAGTCTTCGAAATCCAAGTATTGGAACTTCGATATTTTCTCTAAGTGTTGTGTCGGGACTTTGTCATATTCTTGAAGTGCCTGATTGGGACTTTGTTATTTTCTGCGAGCATCGTGTTGGAACTTTGTCATATTAACACATTGGAACTTTGTTATTTTGCGTGTGTCGTGGTTGGACTTTGATATTTTCTTAAAGTGCCATATAAGAACTTCGTTATTTTTCTGAAGCGTCTCATTGGAACTTAGTTATTTTCGCCAAGTGTCGCGGTAAGACTTTATTATTTTCTTAAGGTGACATACTGGAACATTGTCATCGGAACTTTATTTTCTTCGAGTGTCGTGTTGGGACTTTAATATTTTGACACATTGGAACTTTGTCATTTCTACACATTGGAACTTTGCTTTTTGAAGTGCCACATAGGGACTTAGTTATCCGACGACGATTGAAAGGACTTTGAATTTTCACGAGTGTTGTGTACCACACTGAACTTACGTTTCGAACTTATTCGAACTTGTATTTTGTGGATCAATTTCTGGAACATTGAAATTTTCCGAGCGTGTAGGATGAACTTGTGCCCTACCGACATAAACTTTCGTGTGAACGATATGACTGATTTTCCCAAGTGCCTCATTGAACTTACGTCTTGTAAAAACTGTGGAACTTAGGGGACGTTCAATATTACGTTTAATTGTGAAATATGCAATATTTCCCAAGTGCTGCACGGGGACTTGTGTTTCGATTCTTATCCTCATTAAAGACTGTGACAATTCAGAATACGCATGTCGCGTTCCCAGAAAGCCTAGAACTTTCCAGTATTTTGAGTGAATCCATAATTTATGAAATCAGACTTTTTCTTTCAAATATTATTTTCTTTAATGGCTATTCACTTCGGCTATCGACGGAACAAGACAGTTTCCGAGTGCTATTTATTCAGTTCATTCCCAGTGTATTTTAAATCTTCAGAACTTTGCATTTAGAACTGTAGTGACAATAATCCTCTAGAACATTCTGACTTACAGTAAGCTTGTGATATGAACTTGCATTTCTACCTGTACAAAGTCAAAATCATCTTGTTCTTCGAGTGATTATTCCAGAACGTTTTGATTTAATATCCAGAGTGCAGTAACAATCATTAAAAGGTTATATCTGTTCAGACAGTGCCATGAATGTGTGGAGTGCCGTGCAGAAAACTCAAGTGCGAATTACGTCTCAAATCGAACCCAGGAACGTGTGCCAATCTTCGAGACATTCCAGAACGTCGAGACATTCCAGAACCTCGAGACATTCCAGAACTCCTCATCCGAGCAGGGGTAGTCCCTGCCCAGGTGATGTCCAGCGCCATCCCAGGACTCGGAGGTAGCAACCAGCCACGACACTTCCATGCTGCTGTACGAAGGTGATATGAACTTGCTTTTGATGATCAATAAACTCAATTTATCAAAAGACTCTCTAAAATTGATAACTATACCCCTCTCTGTACCAACTCCAATGATAAAGCCACTCCCTAGGATAAGATCCTTGCTCGTTAATTTAATAGCAAGCGCCTTAAAGATATGAACACTTTTCACGGGTACAATATATTTCCACCAAACTTGATATTTAGAATCCACCTGTCCTTTGGTGTTTATAGGGCAAATATTGTTTTTAAATCCCTGAATTGACTGGTTGATTATACGGAGCCGAAACAGTGATTTTGCATTCCCACAAAATATACACAACTAAACTTAATGTAAATTTACCTGCCTTAATGGAAATTAATTTCTAAGCCTTTTTCCTCATGTGCATCATTTCAATACGAGGATTAATAAGGGAGATATCATTAACGGACCGTTTTCCCCGGTACAAGTCCCACAGGACTTAACTCAAGAGCGGGTGCGTGTAAAGCGTATTTTTTACAATTTGAAAACGACTGCAGATATTTGAGTCAAACTTCCCATTAACATCCACCTGTCCAACGGTAGGTGTTAATCGTCAATAACATTTCATGTTCCCGGAATGGACTGGCGGTTTATAGGGAACCGAAATGTTGATTTTACTCTTACACAATATATACAGTACAACACCAACCTGACTGGAAATCGACCAAACGTGATGGAATTCCATCTCTAAAACGTTTTTTCATGTGCATTTTTTCGACAGGAGTATTAATAAGGGAGATATCATAAACGGTCCGTTTTTCAGGTTAAGTCCAGAGGATATAGCCCAAAAGGTGTTGTACGTGGAGCAGGTTCCTTATCTATCTATGTAAATAAAATCGTAACGACTGTGTGCCTGTACATTATCTATTTTGGCGAAATCTTCGTACAGCTACACGTTTAAGGGGTAATAATGTCCATCTGCATATTTTTTTGATTTAGTTTCTTGAATGTCCTCATTTTTACACTCCTCACCGAAAACCCAGATTGCGGCATAATCTGCCAGTCGAAGAAGGATATTGAAATTTGGCAAAATTATACGTTTTAGCCTGTAACGGACGGAAAACTTCCAAGATCTTTAAATTTTTCCCTTTTTATCCCGAAGAATATCGAAATATGGAGGCAATTTTAATGATGGTGCAGACCTTCGGGAAGTATTATCACATAACGGATGGCACAATCCCCGTTCAATAGGGAACATGCATGATCCGGGGTTTTAATTAAAAATATGCTAATCTGATTCAAAATTGCATGCAGAATTCAAAAATGTGATCAGAATGTACAAATAATAACTCCAAACATGATAAAAATCTACGAAAATGTCACGTCACGCAAGTAAGCGATCTCATTGGCCTGACGTCATCGTACAGGTTGACTGAATTAGCAGACGAAATAACACATAGTGTGCTGTGAGAAGCACGATACACTTCGCGTATTTCTACTTTACGTTAGTGTCTAGTATGGTTAAATTCGAGGTCTATACATTGGATAATAATCTGAGTGGTATATTTTAGACTTAAAATGAATCCTGCGCAGACAGTGAGGCAGAAAACTTATAAATGGTGTAGAGTTCCGATGTGCAATAGCACATCGCATACCATACCAAACAAATTGCTTATAAACGTTCGAAAGACGCTAAAACTAGGGAGAAATGGATTTTGGCGAGCTGGAGAAATGCTGGTAATATATCGGAAAAGTCTACAGTTTATTTTTTTGAAGATTTTAACGTAAGATGAATTTGTTTGAATTTTCAAATCACTTTTCCATGTCAGCTGTTCTAGTGGTAAAACTTTAAATTTTAATGTATGATGCTTTATTTAAATGCTTCAATTACATCTTGGAATATGAAAGTAATAAACACCGGGCGAGTTGGCCGTGCGTGTAGAGGCGCGCGGCTGTGAGCTTGCATCCGGGAGATAGTAGGTTCGAATCCCACTATCGGCAGCCCTGAAGATGGTTTTCCGTGGTTTCCCATTTTCACGCCAGGCAAATGCTGGGGCTGTACCTTAATTAAGGCCACGGCCGCTTCCTTCCAACTCCTAGGCCTTTCCTATCCCATCGTCGCCATAAGACCTATCTGTGTCGATGCGACGTAAAGCCCGTAGCAAAAAAAAAAAGTAATAAACAGTGCATTAAATAATGCTGATTATTAAAGTATTCTCCAAACCTAACCTATGTTTTGTGTGATCCATGTCAAGATAATAAATCAAAGGGGTTATGAACCATTTTGACAGCTCTAATTCTACCAATATATCTTGGTTTCCTTCTTTCTTTCTTTTTAATCAGTTTATCCTTCAGGGTTGGTTTTCTCTCCGACTCAGCGAGGGATTTCACCTCTACCACTTCAAGGGCAGTGTCCTGGAACGTGAGACTTTGAGTATGGTGATGAAACTGGTGAGGAGGGCCATTACCTCGCCCAGGCGGCCTCACCTGTTATGCTCAACAGGGGCCTTGTTGGAGGATGGGAGGATCGGAAGGGATAGACAAGGAAGAGGGAAGGAAACGGCCGTGGCCTTAGGTGCCTGGAGGAGAAGTAGGAAAATACGAAAAACCACTTCGAGGATGGCTGAGGTGGGATTCGAAACCCTTCTACTCAGTTGACCTCCCGAGGCTGAGTAGACCCCGTTCCAGCCCTCGTACTATTTGTTTTCAACTTTCATGGCAGAGCCGGGAATCGAAACCGGGCCTCCGGGAGTGGCACACATTAACCACTACACCACAGAAGCGGACTAGTACTATAATGCTACCTATATGTTTATGTTAGTGCTGAAATCCGATTTCTTACTTTACTAATACTGAAAGCCTGAAAATGTAATGTTATTCTTTAATAGGGGAATCAGTCTAGAAGGAAATGTTGAAAGTGATGTGATATCTATCCAGGTTCGTTGTTATCCTAATACTATGGGTTACAGTACATTGCACGTATATAAAAGACGCCACTTACAAACTTGCTTGTTATCCGCGAATTTCTGCGGCCACAAAAGTCACTATTTTTCAAGAATGATGACATTTACACATGATAGATTGTCTGATTGTGCTGTTTTGAACCTTTCTTCTGTCATTTTGAAGTTATTCGCGATCATGAATAATAAACAATCGGCTTTTAGCAACGGCTGATGCACAACGGCTGGTAGAGCTCCATGCGGTACTGGATCGTGACGTCACAGCGCGCCGCTTACGTCAGAGGCCGTTTCACTCGCCTTGCGGAAAGGCACTATTAAATATTTTTTTAATGGTAGAAAACAAGGCAACATACCACAATGTAATACGTTTACGTACTATTTCATTGGTGTACTTTTCAAAAAAAATATTTTTGAAAATGATGCATGTTCCCAATTTGGAGTGATGTACAACCTTGGTCTTACGACATTTTGTCGTATTTATATCCCTTTTACGTTTGTTTTTTCTCTATTTCTCGATGTTAAGTAAATTTGGACTTTTCACGTACATAATTCATACCTTCCATCACTTATAGGAAAGATAGAATCATCAAACCCTACACGAAGATTGGTCCACCCAGTAGCCATATATGAGCCAAATGCTATGTATGTAGCTGTCACTTAATTATCCGAGAAGCAATGCAATGTGAGATAATCTTACACAAATTTTACCCTATTCCACGTTTCTAACTCAGTCTGACCCATGAATAGATGAGATATCATAAGACCAGCAATTTAGGCCGCTAGATTCGGCGTCTTATGGTGCAATCCTTTCTCGATATGATGTTCCGTTTAGCAGCAGTTTATCTGTAAATGAAGGTCTGCAATATTGTAAACAAGCACATACTTTCGTATGTCGAACTATATATATTCAATGATGTCGATTTTGTAGCGATCGGGAAAGGATGTGTCTGCTATTGTAATCAGTACTCCCCACACCGACTTTGACTGGCAGTAGGAATGGGGTCCTTCTCCAATTCCTGGGCAACTGGCATTAATAAGGCAGGCCTACTATTGTAATGAATAATTCACTTCTCGATTTGACTTGCAGAAGTTTTGTTCAAAACTCCCCTTACCCGATTGCGTTTGGCTGTAGGCAAGCGTTCCCGCAGTTATAAACAGATGTATCCATCTAAAATGTGACTGGCATTAGGCATACTGGCCTGCTATTTTGATGGAAACTCACCAACTTGGTGTGACTGGCAGTACGCTGGCTGGCAGTTGGAAAAGGGGCCTGTCATTATAATGATAACTGCACAACTCAATTTTGACTGGTTGTAGGGAAGTTTCCGGCCATTATAGTAAAAACTCCTCAATTTGTAATATGTCTGGAAGTAGGAAAGGGGGGCTACAATTGTAACGGAAACTCCCCAAATCGATTGTGACCGCGCAGTAGGCAATGGGGCATGCAATTATAATGTAAACTTCCCAACTCGATTGTGAATGTCAGTAGGCAAGTGAGCCTGCCGTTATCATCACAAATCCGTAACAAGCACTTTACATTGTTTCTCGGATAACGCTAAGAGACATGCAATTTTAAAACAATCTTATTTACTGCATGTACAGTATTTACTTCAATATTCGTATACAATGCAGAATACCGTAGCGAAGCACGGGTACATTTGCTAGTTATTATTATTATTATTATTATTATTATTATTATTATTATTATTATTATTATTATTATTATTCACTAATCGGCCACCTAGGGACCACGATAAGTTTCACTATACATTCTCGCGTTTACTCGGGCACGGTGTTCACACGACCACTTTGGACCACTTGTTCACTTCACATCCCGGAAAGTTCCAAAAGTCACGATGCTTGATCTGAGAAGATCCCGTTTTTTGAGCGTCTGCTGGTCTTAGGCCCATTTCTTCGAGATATTACTTGACATTAACGTACTAGGGAACTGTTTTCTTGGTTTTGAGTCGAAATTATTAAAGATGTGTTTTGTCCTTCGAGAGAACATCCCATTTTTATAGTTTGGGCGAGGAATGTTGAGGAGAATCTTTTTCTCTTTTTGCTTTAACTTAGGGAGCGCACATTTCTGAGATAAAGTAAGGTATTATTATTATTATTATTATTATTATTATTATTATTATTATTATTATTATTATTATTATTATTATTATTATTATTATTATTATAAAGTCCTTTATTCAGGGAACTTACCCTCAAAGGGTTTGCCATAAGACACAGTTTCTAAGATTTTAATTCGTTTTAAAGACTATTATTATTTCCATGAGAAGCCTCTGCAACTCCGCCTCACTTTCACCTTCTATCCTGATCAACACCTTTATAAATACACAATATATTTGTAATCGCCAAAGGTTGTATCAGTGGATGAATCATTAAATGTATGCTCTTGAAGTTGTTCAAAATAAGTTTTTGCTGTATGTGTTCATCAGTGGGAGTTCAAATCATAAAAACGTATTAAACAACTTTCCCGTCACGTTATGGTTACATTTTGAACCTTTATTTTAGCTTATTTATAGAAATGAATAGTTTAAATAGGCAGTATAATGGATTTCATTGTTTTGTAAAATGTTTTGGAATTAATCTCTAACAACAATTAAAGTAAGACGGTGAGGGAAAAAGCCTAGGTACATTGTGAAGAGGTTGGCAATGTTGCTGCGGGCTCTGCCGGACAGACTACACACCCGCCAGCACTCTCCCTTCCCCTGACAAGCCCATATCGTCTCTCCAGGCTCCTCTCACACCACGCACACTTCCTAACTCTAAAAACCTACTGCGGGCTCTGCCGGACAGACTACACACCCGCCAGCACTCTCCCTTCCCCTGACAAGCCCATATCGCCCTTCCAGACTCCTCTCACACCACGCACACTTCCTAACTCTAAAAACCTACTGAGGGCTCTGCCGGACAGATTATACACCCGCCAGCACTCTCCCTTCCCCTGACAAAACCAATATCGTCCTTCCAGGCTCCTCTCACACCACGCACACTTTCTAAATCTAATAATAATAATAATAATAATAATAATAATAATAATAATAATAATAATAATAATAATAATAATAATAATAATAATAATAATAATAATAATGTTATTTGCTTTACGTCCCACTAACTACTTTTACGGTCTTCGGAGACGCCGAGGTGCCGGAATTTAGTCCCGCAGGAGTTCTTTTACGTGCCAGCAAATCTACCGACACGAGGCTGTCGTATTTGAGCACCTTCAAATACCACCGGACTGAGCCAGGATCGAACTTGCAAAGTTGGGGTTAGAAGGCCAGCGCCTTAACCGTCTGAGCCACTCAGCCCGGCGTTTCTCTTTCTAACTTTAGGACCCTAGTGTGGGCTCTGCCGGACATACTATACACTCGCCTGCACTCTTCCTTCCCCTGAAAGCCCATATCGCCCTTTCAGGCTCCTCTCGCACCCCGCACACTTTCTATAGGAACCTGCAGAGGGCTGTCCTGCCAGAGCCCGACCGCATCAAGACTGAAAACATTGTGCTTGCTAAACGGTTTGACAGCCTTTTACAGCCAAAGTAATAAAGATAACATTGCATAACTGAATAGCACACCACCATAAGGTCGACTTCGCTACATTTTCCATCTCTTTACGTAATCAATTACCGACTGAAATTATGGTAAGTGTTTTTGAAAAGGCGGTAGGGCGGCGCCCAAAAGCCCTTCAGGCACCAACCGCCAGTAGTGTTCATTCAAAATCGTTTTTGACCAACTATGGAGCGTGTAAGTAACTCTTCATGATTTCTGTGTTCTTTCGTGCCAGTATTCCTTCCTTCTCTTGATTACAGCTTCTTTCTTTTCAGCCGTCCAATGTTGTTTCTTCTTGGTCGCTGTTTCTGGCTCTAGGAACCCCTTAAATGTGTGTATCTTGTTCCTGAAACTGATTCTGTTGTGGATGTCTTGATCTATGATGTTTATTTCTTGTAGATCCTTCTCGATGTTAACAAATCATTTGTCGTAAGAGTTGACTTTCCTGTTGGGCTTCTTGAAATGATTCAAAAATTTCTTAGCGACTCTGTTGTCCAACATCCTTGAAATATGGAGAAAATAATAATATGTTATTAATATTAATTGGTCAACTTGCCATTTGTGAATATTGGATTTGAAGATTACCCTGTATTATATTATTATTGTCCGTCTCTGTGGTATAGTGTTTAGTGTGATTAGCTGACTCCTCCCGAGGCCCGGGTTCGATTCCCGGCTCCGCGACGAAATTTGAAATGTGTTACGAGGGCTGGAACTGGGTCCACTCAGCCTCTGGAAGTCAACTAAATAGAGGTGGGTTCGATTCCCTCTTCAGCCATCCTCGAAGTGGTTTTCCATGGTTTCCGACTTCTCCTCTAGGCGAATGCTGATATGGTAGCTAACTTAAGGCCACGGTCGCTTCCTTCCGTCTTCCTTGTCTATCCCTTCACATCTTCCCATCCCCCACGAGGCCCCTGTTCAGCATAGCATCTACGTCCGTATGGGCGAGGTGCTGGTCCTCCTTCCCAGTTGTATTCCCTGACCCAAAGTCTCACGCTTCAGTACACTGCCCTCGAGGTGGTAGGGAAGGGATCCCTCGCTGCGTCCGATGGAAAAACTACCATGGAGGGTAAGTGGATTAAGAAAGAAAGAAAGATTATTATTATTATTATTATTATTATTATTATTATTATTATTATTATTATTATTATTATTATTATTATTATTATTATTATTATTGTCCGCCTCTGTGGTGTAGTGGTTAGCGTGATTAGCTGCCACCCTCGGAGGCCCGGGTTCGATTCCCGGCTCTGCCACGAAATTTGAAAAGTGGTATGAGGGCTGGAACGGGGTCCACTCAGCCTCGGGAGGTCAACTGAGTAGAGGTGGGTTCGATTCCCACCTCAGCCATCCTGGAAGTGGTTTTCCGTGGTTTCCCACTTCTCCTCCAGGCGAATGCCGGGATGGTACCTAACATAAGGCCACGGCCGCTTCCTTCCCTCTTCCTTGCCTATCCCTTCCAATCTTCCCATCCCTCCACAAGGCCCCTGTTCAGCATAGCAGGTGAGGCCGCCTGGGCGAGGTACTGGTCATTCTCCCCAGTTGTATCCCCGACCAAGAGTCTGAAGCTCCAGGACACTGCCCTTGAAGCGGTAGAGGTGGGATTCCTCGCTGTGTCCGAGGGAAAAGCCGACCCTGGAGGGTAAACAGATGATGATGATGATGATGATGATGATTATTATTATTATTATTATTATTATTATTATTATTATTATTATTATTATTATAGTCAGTGAGGTACTCCGTCCGACTGCTTGACTGAATGGTCGGCGTAGTTGGTCTTCGGTTGATACAGCCCTGGGTTCGATTTCCGACACGAAATCGAATTTAAGCATGTTTGCTTAATTCCTTTACCTCGAAGACTGGGTGTTTTTGATTGTTTTAATATACATCTTCATTTCCTTACAAACAACCACACAACAGGAACAGGCAGTAGAGAATTCATCACTTGTTATCGAGAAGGGTATTCGGAGGTAAAAACTAGCCTCAATCTACATTAAAGCTTACCGCAGATAACTGGAAGAAAGGCAAAGATAAGTACTCACCTGTTGTTGAACGTAGGACCTCCTCGCTGCTGGCACCACAGTTAACTCGTCTGCAGTTCCAATCTGACACGAACAAGGTAATCGTGTCGAAAATATTCGGCAGCTGGATGGCTGTTTGAGAAGGAGGAAGGGGGGAAGGGTGTTACGTAAGCATCTGAGACCAAAACATGTTCCTGTAGATAGCTTGTGCATAGAAGTAGACACCATTGGGAGATAAATCTTGTAGCGAGTTCTCTGTACAGTTCGAGCCGTGTAGGAGATGATGCGTTCATCGGCAGCTCTGAAAACAGTATTCCCGTGTATAAAGTTTCAGTGTTTATTTGACGAACTTAATTTTTAAAAATCGAACGCACCTGTGTCGTCGTGGTGAGAACTACAACTTTTGACCAAGAATACGTACGACGTCCAAATAAAAAAACACAACAAAACCCCCTTAAATGCTACTGTCCGCCTCTGTGGTGTAGTGGTTAGTGTGATTAGCAGTCACCCCCAGGGTTCCGGGTTCGATTCCCGGCTCTGCCACGAAATTTGAAAAGTGGTATGAGGGCTGGAATGGGACCCACTCAGCTTCGCGAGGTCAACTTAGTAGAGGGGGTTCGAATCCCTCCTTAACTATCCTCGATGTGGTTTTCTGTGGTTTCCCACTTCTCCTTCAATCAAATGTTGGGATGTACCTAACTTAAGGTCACGGTCGCTTCCTTCCCTCTTCCTTGTCTATCCCTTTCAATCTTCCCATCCCCCACAAGGCCTCTGTTCAGTATAGCAGGTGAGACCACCTGGGCGAGGTACTGGTCCTCCTCCCCAATTTTATCCCCACAACCCAATATCTCACGCTCCAGTACACTGCCCTTGAGGCGGTAGAGGTGGGATCCCTCGCTGAGTCCGAGGGAAAACCAACCCTAAAGTGTAAACAGATTAAGAAAGAAAGAAAAGGCTCCCTAAGTTTCTAAGTCATCATCATCATCATCATCTGTTTACCCTCCAGGTTCGGTTTTTCCCTCGGACTTAGCGAGGGATCCCACCTCTACCGCCTCAAGGGCAGTGTCCTGGAGCTTCAGACTCTTGGTCGGGGGATACAACTGGGGAGTATGACCAGTACCTCGCCCAGGCGGCCTCACCTGCTATGCTGAACAGGGGCCTTGGTGGGGATGGGAAGATTGGAAGGGATAGGCAAGGAAGAGGGAAGGAAGCGGCCGTGGCCTTAAGTTAGGTACCATCCCGGCATTCGCCTGGAGGAGAAGGGGGAAACCACGGAAAACCACTTCCAGGATGGCTGAGGTGGGAATCGAACCCACCTCTACTCAGTTGACCTCCCGAGGCTGAGTGGACCCCGTTCCAGCCCTCATACCACTTTTCAAATTTCGTGGCAGAGCCGGGAATAGAACCCGGGCCTCCGGGGGTGGCAGCTAATCACGCTAACCACTACACCACAGAGGCGGACACAAGTTTCTAAGTTCTAAACGTTATTGTTTATACGTCCCACAGGAGATTTTTTACGTGCCAGTAAATCTACTAAAACGATGCTGTCGTATTTGAGCACCTTCAAATACTGAGCCAGGATCGAACCTGCCAGGTTGGCATCGAAAGGCCAGCGCCTTAACCGTCTGAGCCATTCAGCTCGGCACTTACCAAGCGGGACAGCGTCATAGACGGGAAATGATCGATGGCGGTGGTGTTAATAATAATGATTTTAAGAGGAAGTACAACTGGGCAACCAACCTTTTTTTAACACTAATCAGAGGGGGAAAAAATACTTAACTCTCGTACATTTTCTCCCTTACGGATACGTCTTTGGGCTTAGAAGACGAGAGAGAGAGAGAGAGAGTGGTCGGTGGATGCAGAGTGGGTTTCGCCCCTTAAGAGGCCACGGCTTGCCCGTGGTCCAACAGCTCTGTACTCTGACCGGCCAACCGAGCAGAGGAAAGTTGGCCACGGCTCTACCGTGGGCTCTATGCCTCTGCATTCGGGAGACGGGCCTGGGGCACAGTGCCGGACTTCACGCCTGGTCCCAACCGTCGGCTGTCCTGAGTATGGTTTTCCGTGGTTTTCCATTCTCCTGCACTAAGGCGAATGCCGGGACAGTTCGTAGTATAGGCCACGGCCGCCCACCCCCTCACCTTCTCCGCACATCTCCTTCACCGTGACAAATCTCCCGGCCTTTTAGACGGCGTCACCGTCTAAAAGGCCCGCCTCCCCCCTTCAGGGGAGGAATGGAAACGTTCAGTGGTTAGTTAGTTAGTAAAGAGCGAGTACAGACTTTTATGGATGTTCCCCTCTTAGTAGCCTCTAACGACATGCAGGTGGTATTCCTCCCCACAGAGCAGATAAAAATAAAAATGAGCGTATCCACAAAAGTATATATTATTATTATTATTATTATTATTATTATTATTATTATTATTATTATTAATATTATTATTATTATTATTATTCCTTTCTTAATCTGCTTACCCTCTAAGGTTGGTTTTTCCCTCGAACTCAGCGAGGGATCCCATCTCTACCGCTTCAAGGGCAGTATCCTGGAGCGTGAGGCTTTGGCTCGGGCGATACAAATGGGGAGGATGACAAGTACCTCGCCCAGGCGGCCCCACCTGCTCTGCTGAACAGGAGCCTTTGGGGAAATCTGAAGGGATAGACAGGAAGGAGGGAAGGAATTGGTCGTGGCCTTAAGTTAGGTACCATCCTGGCATTTGCCTGGAGGATAAGTGGGAAACCACGGAAAACCACTTCCAGGATGGCCGAGGTGCGAATCGAACCCACTCCTTCTACTCATTTGACCTCCCGAGGCTGAGTGGACCCCGTTGCAGCCCTCGTACCACTTTTCAAATTTCGTTGCAGAGCCGGGAATCGAACCCGGGCCTCCGGGGGTGGCAGCTAATCGCAGTAACCACTACACCACAGAGGGGGACATTATTACTATTATTATTATCATCGAATGAGTTGCCGTACGGTTAGGGTCGGGTAGTGATGAGCCTGCATTCTAGACATAGTAGGTTTGGGTTCGACTTCCAATGTGTCGGCAGCTGTCGGTAGCCGTGAAGACGGTTTTCCTTGGTTTCCCCATTTTCATACTAATTAATTAATTAGTCCGCCTCTGTGGTGTAGTGGTTAGCGTGATTAGCTGCCACCCCCGGAGGCCCGGGTTCGATTCCCGGCTCTGCCACGAAATTTGAAAAGTGGTATGAGGGCTGGAACGGGGTCCACTCAGCCTCGGGAGGTCAAATGAGTAGAGGTGGGTTCGATTCCCACCTCAGCCATCCTGAAAGTGGTTTTCCGTGGTTTCCCACTTCTCCAGGCGAATGCCGGGATGGTACCTAACTTAAGGCAACGGCCGCTTCCTTCCCTCTTCCTTGCCTATCCCTTCCAATCTTCCCATCCCTCCACAAGGCCCCTGTTCAGCATAGCAGGTGAGGCCGCCTGGGCGAGCTACTGGTCATTCTCCCCAGTTGTATCCTCGACCAAGAGTCTGAAGCTCCAGGACACTGCCCTTGAGGCGGTAGAGGTGGGATCCCTCTCTGTGTCCGAGGGAAAAGCCGGACCTGGAGGATAAACAGATGATGATGATGATGATGATGATGAATTAATTAAGGGTACAGTCACTTTCTTCCCACTTCTAGCCCTTCCCTTTCCCATCGTCGCTCTAATAATTTATTATTATTATTGTTATTATTATTATTATTATTTCTCTCTTTCTTTCTTAATCTGGTTACCCTCCAGGGTTGGTTTTTTCCTCAGACTCAGTGAGAGATCCCGCCTCTACCGCCTCAAGGGCAGTGTCCTGGAGAGTGAGACTTTGGGTCGCGGATAAAACTGGGCAGAAGGACCAGTACCTCGCTCACGCTACCTCACCTGGTATGCTGAACAGGGGCGTTGTGGGGAAATCTGAAGGGATAGACGGTGAAGGGGGAAGGAACTGGTAGTGGCCTTAAGTTGGGTGCCATTCCGGCATTTGACTGGAGGAGAAGTGCGAAACCGCGGGAAACCACTTCCAGGACTCATCTGACTTTCCGAGGCTGATTGGACCCCGTTGCAGCCATCGTACCACTTTTCAACTTTCGTGGCAGAGCCGGGATTCGAACCCGGACCTACCAGGATGGCAGCTAATCACTCTAACCACTACACTGCAGAGGCGGACACTATTATTATTATTATTATTATTATTATTATTATTATTATTATTATTATTATTATTATTATTATTATTATTATTATTATTTATATAATTCGCCGGGGCCATCAAGGACCACGTTAAGTCTCGTTGCATTTGACACTGAACTTGGCCTTCTTTAGAGCCCAAATTTCCCTCATTCTTTGTGATTGGGCCTGCTTACGCTCTTCTGTCCAAGGGGCATGGAGTCTTCTCTTCGGTTGCTCGTCTCGGTTTAGCCTGTTCGTCAATATTTTCTTGCGGAAGAGATCTCTGTTAAGGGCGTCTTCAGTTGAGATATGTAGTATTTGCAGGTCTTCTTTGATATTTCTAAACCAGGGAATTGTGGTTTTGGGGTTTGAATCAAAAAAGTGAAAGATTTCTTTAGTTAACTTCCTTCCGTCCATTCTTTTCAGATGACCGTAAAATCGTGCCCGTCTTTTTCTGATTGTGTCGGTAATTTTCTCTATTTTGCTGTAGACTTCCTCGTTGGATCTCTTTTGATGGATTCCATTTCTGTACTTTGATCCCAAGATTCCTCTCACAATTTTGCGTTCTTTTTTCTCCAGTTCTTCAAGGAGTCATTTGTTGCCATTTAGAGACAGGGTTTCGGCTGCATATAGAACTACTGGCTTCAGAACTGTTTCATAGTGACGTATCTTGGTGTTTTGGGACAGGCATTTTTTGTTGTAGATTGTGCGGGATGTTTGGTAGGCTATTTCCAGTTTGCGTACTCGCTCCTGAAGTGCTTCTTTGTCCAGTCCATTTTTCATGATGATCTCACCCAGGTATTTGAATTTGTCTACTCGGGTGATGTCCCCGTATTTTGTATGGAGTTTTGGAGGAGCCTCTTTGATGTTAGTCATTACTTCTGTTTTCTCAAACGATATCTGCAAGCCAGTTTTTTCGGCAATTTCCTTTAAAATTTCAACTTGAGCTCTAGCGGTTTCTATGTCGTTTGAGAGAACAGCAATATAATCGGCAAATGTTAAGCAGTCTGTTGCGATCCCCTTGGATTTCGTTCCTATTCTCAATGGACTGTAGTTGGTTTCCTGTAATCTCACCCGCCAGGTTCTGATGATCTTTTCAAGAACACAGTTGAAGAGTATCGGGGATAGCCCATCACCTTGTCGGACTCCTGTTTTGATGTCAAAGGAATGCGAGAGACATCCGTGGAACTTCACCTTGGATTTTGTATCGATCAGGGTGGCTCTAAGTAATGCCAGCAGTTTCAAATCAACTCCGAATTCATTTAAGATGTTTAGCAGGACTTCCCGGTCAATGGAGTCGTACGCTTTCTTCAAGTCCACAAAGACAGACACATACTGCTTGGACCTTAGTGTACAATATCTGATGATCGTTTTGAGATTTTGGATCTGCTCGGCTGTTGAGCGACATTTTCTGAACTCTCCTTGGTATTCACCTATTTGATGTTCGACTTGTGCTTCCAAACGCTCCAGGATGGCATGTGATAGAATTTTGTAAGTCACGGGTAGCAAAGATATTCCTCTGTAGTTGTTGATGTTCTTCATGCTGCCTTTTTTGTGTAATGGATGGATCAAAGCTATTTTCCAATCTTCGGGTAGGGTCACCGTTCCAAATTTCTTCTATTTGCTTTTGCAAGATATCAAGTAATTCCTCTGGGGCATATTTCCATAGTTCTGCTACTACTAAGTCTTCCCCCGGCGCTTTGTTATTTTTGAGACGGGCAATATGGCGCTTGATTTCATCTCTGTCGGGTAGTCTGGAATCTGGGTACCTGAGTAAGGGTTCCTTGGTCTCAATAGGGCTTTGCGGTTTAGAGCAATTAAGTAAATTCTTGAAGTAGTCTGCCAGAATGCTGCAATTTTCTTCATTCGACGTCGCCAGTGCGCCGTCCGTTCGCTCAAAGCATAGAGATGGTGGTTTATAGCCAGTGAGTTTGCGTTTGAAGGCTCTGTAGTACTCTCTGCTTTCATTCTTCCTAAAGTTTTGTTCTATCTTTTCAATAAGAGATTTTTCGTATTTACGTTTCTCAGTTCTGATCACCCTAGCTGCTTGGGCACGTTGGGTTTTGTAGGTTTCCCAATCATTTTCTGATTTCGTAGAGTAGTACTGTTTCCACGCATAGAGTCTTTCTTGGAGGACTGATTCGCAGGTACCGTTCCACCAGGCATGCTTTCTGCTTCTCTTGATTTCTGCAACCGGCCTCAACAAGGAGACTTTTGGCGTTGTTAAAGTCACAGTCATTTGGTCTAGCCTTCTCCTGGAACTCCTCGACCCTTTGCCGAAGTTTATTATTGTCGAAGCGTGTGATCTGTTTGGTTGTCTTCCTTGTGTTTGCGGGAATTGGTTTCAATTTGATAAGAGACATATAGCGATCTGAGGCCACATTGATGCCCTTCTTTACCTTGACATTCATAATTTCAGGGATGTTTCTCCTGGAGATTGCAACATGAAAAATTTGGAACTCTCCGAGAGTTTGGACGGGAGAACGCCAAGTCATTCGCTTTCTGGGTAGATGGCGAAAGTGGGTCGACATGACCTGCAGGTTGTGATTTTCGCAAATGGACACCAGTCTTTTGCCATTGGGATTGGTTCTTTTGAGATCAGGGTAGTTTCCTATAACTTTCTTGTACTTCTGTTCACGACCTAGTTGGGCACTGAAGTCACCCAAAAGAAGCTTTACATGGTGTTTGGGGATTTTGTTTAATTTTTCATCCAGTAGGTCCCAGAAATTATCAACTTCGTCTGAATCAGACTTGTTCTTATCGTTTGTAGAAGCATGTGCGTTAACTAGAGCGTAGGTTTTGTTCGCGCATTTAATTATGAGTATAGACAATCTGTCATTCACAGGTTCGAAATTTGCAACCGATTTAAGGATCTTGGTTCTAACAGCAAACGCAGTTCCAAGCATCGCAGCTCCATTGAGGATTCCTCTTTGCGCTTTGCACTTGAAAAATCGGTAGCCTTCGGATTCAAAAACCTCTTCATCTGGGTATCTTGTTTCCTGTAGGGCCATTATGGATATCTGATTTTTGTGAAGAGCTTTGGTGAGGATTTTCAGCTTGCAAGTTTGTGTAAGAGAATTTATGTTGAAAGTTGCTAGAAAGGATTTAGATTTTGGCCTGAGTTTTTGACTCTTCGGGGTACACCGAGACGCTCCGACTCGTCTCTTGCATGATGTCGAGTCTCCCCCAGAATCCGCACGAGACTCGTGCGCCGTAGCGTTCACGACGAGGGATTTATCCGAAGATTTACCCCTGGGGTATGTTTCTTGAAATGTTGTGCCATCATGCTTTTTGACTTGACTTTGCTTTGGACGGGTACCCATCCTTTTACAACTAGGTTTGTTAGCCCTAGAGGTTGCCTCAAGATGCTTTCTGGTTTCTGGTCATTTACCAGTCTTCGCCGTAACCCTGGCACATGGTGATATACTTTTCAAGCTGGGCTTTTTCTTAAGGACACATTATCATCAGCATCATCATCAGCTGTTCTTCGAATGGCCTGTCTCTCCATGTTTATCGTTCTCCTGCAGGTCGAATTTTCTTCTCACTTTAATGTTGTCTGCCAGGTGGAAACTTACCTCTCTCTCTCTCTCTCTGTCCTTCTATTGCACGTGTCATCAGAAAATCTCTTCTCATACAGTGCAATTCTTTCGCCTTCGTTTCTTTCGTAGCTTTTCTCTTTCTTATCCCACTCTTCTTATTCTTCATTTCTTACTTTATCTTTCCTATTCACCCCATTCATCTTTCTCCAAATGAAAAATGAACATCCACAGCCTGTTTCTAGTCATCTGACCGGGTCAGGAGTGGAATGAATGAAGCCCCTATCTAGCGGCGAGGACAGGAATTGTGCCTGTGGCACTCCTCTAAGGCAATGATTAATGAGTGACATGATATGAAATCGTTTTCTAGAGTGTTGCTGGAATGAAAGATGTCGGAGGAAACCTGTCCCGCCTGCGCTTTGTTCAGCACCAGTCTCACTTGAAGTGACCGGGATTTGAATCACCGAAACCAGCGGTGAGAAGCGACGCGCTGCTACCTGAGCCACGGAGGCTCCTCTTCCTCGAAATCCATATTTCAAAAACCTCTATCCTTCTCTCATCCTCTTCCCACGTGTCCGCTTCATAAAGTAGCACACTTCAGACATAGCCCTTTACCAGTCCCATTTTTCTCCCATTAATCAGTGGTCTATAAAAGCCCGCCTGGTGGCCGAAATTGTTAGGGCGTCAAGTCTGTATGGTCCGATACCGTGGTTAGCCGGTTCGAGTCCCGTTGGTAGAAGGAAATTCTTTAGAATGTTGGCCCTGAAGGTAGGTGAGGTGCTGGTATACAATTTGTATTCCCTAGATTGTTTACCATAAGACTCCTCGCTGTGTTCACATGGATTGAGGACATATGGCACTGTTGTTGTTGATTATTATTATTATTAATATTATTATCATTACCGTATTTTAGTAGGTTGCAGAGGTGTATGAAATTGCGGGCTTCAATGGGTGGACAGAGAAGACATGAGATCATAATTTAGAACACTAAAATTTGCAATTTTATTTCTTTCCTTTCTTTTTCTCTGACTTAACACGCCAGTGCTCACGGTCATTGAAAATCATCTGCACTTTTACACAGCATGCAGTTTCGAACTTGAGCCTTGTTGTACCTTCGCCCTGCAGTTTTTTTTTTTTGCTAGTTGCTTTACTTGCCTGCGGTCATTTCTTGATGGGTGCAATACTTTTGCATCCATCTCTTGGCACAAGCAAGAGTAAAATGTAGCTTCCACAGAAGTCCCAGTCAACATTCATGGCTGTGACAATATGGAAGTTGCTGGGGTATGGGTAGTGCTGAGTAACTGACAATCAGAACATGACTAGTGCATCTGAGTGTTATGAAAGGTGCTGCTCATAGGGTCAGTCGTGCTGCAATAGTACTTTCTGACCCAGTGAGGAAAGCAATGGCAAACTACCTCACTCCTCACCTTGTCTAGTACGCCTCATTTTGGTGCTGCCATTGGTTTTTTGGGGTTTCCTTATAACCGCATAACCTTTGGTGGTGCTATTTGAGGATCCAAGCAGCCTCTGGGCTGATGACCTAACAGACACAGACAGTTGCTTTACGTCTCACCGACACAGATAGGTCTTATGGCGACGATGGGACAGGGAAGGGCTAGGAGTGGGAAGAAAGCGGCCGTGGCCTTAATTAAGGTACAGCCCCAGTATTTGCCTGGTGTGAAAATGGGAAACCACGGAAAACCATTTTCAGGGCTGCCGACAGTGGGGTTCGAACCTACTATCTCCCGAATACTGGATACTGGCCGCACTTAAGCGACTGCAGCTATCGAGCTCGGTGCGCCCTGAAGTTTTGAGAGAAGGACGGATGCATTGAAACGCACATCTGTGACCTTGAGAATGGACAGGGAGGAAGGAATTTTGAGCGACCGTCAACGGTGAGCAATTTGCTTCACGCGTGACCAGTCACGTTGGCGCTAATTTCTGTGCGTGTTATAGTTTCGCTATTGTTGTATGTTGTTTCATAGTTGAAACAGTCCTTTGCAACTTATTGTATTAATGTGTTGTGTAATTAGTGTGTGACGATGGCTTCAAGTCGTGACATTTTAGCTTGGTTTGATGAAATTCCTAGTGATCAACTCGTGGGCTCATTCTCCTTGTCTAAAGGGCATTGCGAAAGACACAATCACTATTTTAGAAAGTTGGGAATTGTTTATCACTGGTACAGTTATAACCACCTGAGATTTATTACTCTTTGTAATTTTATTTGTAATATTTAATGTTCTTTATGACCATTTGAGATTTATGGTTAATACATTTACGCTTGAAATCTTCTGGTATTTATTATATAAACACATCATGTCATAGCGAGAGCATTTTGCTCAACACGCGACCATTGGCGTTACTTTTATCCTAGCGACCACTGGCGGGTTAAACTTGATAAAACCGGGCGAGTTGGCCGTGCGCGTAGAGGCGCGCGGCTGTCGGCTTGCATCCGGGAGATAGTAGGTTCGAATCCCACTATCGGCAGCCCTGAAGATGTTTTTCCGTGGTTTCCCATTTTCACACCAGGCAAATGCTGGGGCTGTACCTTAATTAAGGCCACGGCCGCTTCCTTCCCACTCCTAGCCCTTCCCTGTCCCATCGTCGCCATAAGACCTATCTGTGTCGGTGCGACGTAAAGCAACTAGCAAAAAAAAAAAAATTAAAAATAAACAGGGGTAAGTGCCCATTAAATGGCCTTAATGGTCGAAAGAAATAATTTAAGAAACTGACGAAAAAGAAAGTGCTAGGAGGTGAAACACTTGTATTCCTTTTGCAATGTACTATGATAAACAATAAAGATCCTATATGGTCTAATGGCCCGAAGTTACAGAGCCTAAGCCTATACTACAGCGGGTGACTAGATGGCGAAAATATTAAGTTCCAAAATAGAGTTAAAATTTAAAATTTTAAAAAATATCATAGTCACCCCTATACCAAGTTGAATGGGAATTAAAAGAAGGTGAACTCCCTTTATTCCTTAAGTTGCACCTTTTCCAGCAGGGATCTGATTAGAATCCTTAGACTTGCTTGATAATTTGCATTTAAAATGATATTAAACTTCAGAAATTTATATTAAGAATGAATTTTTGAAACGTTCCCCTCAAGTTAGATGTCTGCCATTACCTTGAACTGGTGGGCCTTCCGAAGACGGGAAAGGCGTTCCCCTGCCTCGACTAACCGTATGCACTCTAGGCTGGAGTGAAGAAGAAGGCAACATGGCCCAACAGCTCCCAGCTTTTATAGCAGAGGGGAAAGTTCGAGAACTCTCTAGGCAGAATGCCTGTACACACCCCCAATTTTAACTGGCTACAAAAATATATACCAAAATTTCTGATTGGCTAATTACGTCAGAAAGAAGGAAGTCATGCAGTGCTGACAACTTCAGCAAATAAAAACAATCTACAGACACATCAGATTTACAAACATAAAGAATAGAATTTTCCCTTGAAAATTAATTGCCCGTCCTCCCACCAGAGGGGCCACAAAAGTCGACTGTAGGGATATCTGAAGATTAAAGGTCGAAACTTCTTCTGGTACACAGTTCTGCGTTCACATCACTGATGGCCTTCAAAGGACACTCAATTCAAATGCACGGAGGTGTACCTCCATTATTATTATTATTATTATTATTATTATTATTATTATTATTATTATTATTATTATATATTGCGAATGAGCCCATTAGGACTACGCAAAGTACTTAGAGGCAGGCATTTGCCTTTCTTTGTGCCCACACTTCCTTCATTCGTTTGCTGTGTGCTTCTTTTCTCTCTTGAGACCATGTTGTTCCGGTCTTCTTCTTTGGTTTTTCCTCTTGGTCAACTTGCCACTTATGAACTTTGGTTCTGAAGATAACCCGGCTTTGGATGTCTTCAGGTGTAATTCCTGCCAGTTTGAGATCTGTTTTAATTTCGCCAATCCATTTTATTGTGTCCGTTTTAGCTTTACTTCGGTTTTCATAAAATTCAACTATTTGCTTGGTAAGTCTATCTGGGTTCATCCTTTTTATATGTCCAAAGAATCTTAATCTGCGTTTTCTGATGTCGCTGTGAATGTTAGAAAATTGTTTGATTTCCTGTTTCCCTCTAAGGCGGTACTTTTCATCTACGAGTTTTGGGCCTAAAATTTTTCTAATGATCTTGCGTTCCTTTTTCTGAATATTTTCTAGATCAGTTTTCCTGTTCAAAATTAGTGTTTCTGATCCATAGAGGCATTCTGGTTTTATAACTGTATTATAGTGTCTTAGTTTAGCATGCTTGGAGAGACACTTTTTGTTATAGATATTTTGGGTGAGTCTATACGCAGTTTCCATTTTTTGGCATCTAACTTCATTGGCTTTTGTTTCCATTCCATTCTCCTGAATTATTTCACCGAGATATTTGAATTGCTGGACCCGTTTTATTTTGCCATATTTTGTCTCCATGAATTTAGGGGCTTCTTTGCTGCAGGTCATGTATTCAGTTTTTTCAAACGATATTCGGAGGCCGACTTTTTCCGCTGTTTCTTTCAGGAGTTCGATCTGGTTTATGGCTGTTGAAACGTCACGAGTTAAGATTGCCAGATCGTCCGCAAATGCCAGGCAGTCTACTGCTAATTTGCCCCTACCAAGAGTGATTGGTTGGTCAATCTTGAGGGCAGACTTCTGTTTGCGCCATTCCTGTATTACCTTTTCAAGGACGCAGTTGAAGAGTAGTGGAGAGAGCCCATCTCCCTGTCTTACTCCTGTTTTGATCGGAAAAGTGTCTGAGATTTCCCCCATGAATTTAACCTTAGATTTTGTGTCTGTCAGTGTCTCTTTTACAATTGCGAGTGTTTTCCGGTCTAGACCCTGTTCTTTTAATATCTGAAACAGTGATTGACGATCAACTGAATCATAGGCCTTTTTGAAATCAACAAAAGTACAAACTACATTTTTGCTACAAATTCTCTGATGCCTTAGGATTAACTTTAGGTTCAAAATTTGCTCTGGACATGAACGGCCTGGTCTGAAACCTGCTTGATATTCTCCAATTTTTGGTTCTAGTTGCTGTTGGGCTCTATCGAGAAGGCACTGAGATAAAATTTTGTAGGCAACAGATACCAATGAGATTCCTCTGTAGTTATTTACGTCTGTTCTGTCTCCTTTCTTATGTAAAGGATGAATTAGTGCACTTTTCCAATCTTCTGGAATTTGTTCTGTTTCCCAAATCTCTTGGATGATACCGGTGAATTCTTTTATAGTATTTGGGCCTGCTGATTTGAGAATTTCTGCTATGATTCCATCCTCACCTGCAGCTTTATTCATTTTAAGTCGTTTTATATGTCTGGTAATTTCTTCTTCATCCGGTGGTACTGAATTTGGGTTTGTGAAGTCAGGTTCCTGCGGTGGAAATCTTTGTGTTGGCTCTGGGCAGTTAAGCAGTTCTTCAAAATACCTTGCAAGTTCGGTGCAGTTTTCTTGATTGTTCAGTGCAAATTGCCCATTTACTTTCTTAAAGCAAAGGTTTTGTGGCTGATACCCTGTTAGCTTTGTTTTGAAGTTCTTGTAGAAATTTCGTGTGTGGTTTTTCTCGAAGTCCTTTTCAATTTCCAGTAGTTGATCTTTCTCGAATTTCCTTTTGGTCTGTCGGATTAATTTCGCTGCCTCTTTCCTGACTGCCAAAAACATTTTGTGATTCTTATCGGTCTTTTTGCTGTTCCACTTATTGTATGCATTCTGCCGGGATTGGATGGCTTGTTCACAGTCTGCGTTCCACCAAGGGTGTTTTTTCCTTTTCTGCAGAGGAATCAGTGTTTGTGCTGTTTCAATTAGTTTGGTCTTGAGTTGCTGCCAATTGTTGGACTGCTTTTTCTCTAATTCTTCGGTGAGAGATGGCTGGATCCGACTAGTATCAAATTTCGGAATTATTTGCTTTCTTCTTCTGAACCTTTGGGGTATCAACTGTAGTTTGACTCTTGTCAGATAGTGGTCTGAGTCTATGTTTGCACCCTTCCTTACTTGGACATTCATAATTTCTCTGTGGTTTGGGTACGAAATTGCCACGTGGTCAATTTGAAACTCGCCCAAGAGGGAGTTGGGTGATCTCCATGTCATTTGTTTAGAAGGTTTCTTCCTGAAGTGAGTCGACATGACTTTATTATTATTATTATTATTATTATTATTATTGTTGTTATTAGGCCATGTTTTACGGCCGGATGACCTCTCTGGCGCCAACCCTATGTTGGAGGGATGCAATCACCACTGCGAGTTTCTGTGGTGGTTGGTACTGCGGTATGTTGTCTGAATATGAAGTGGGAAGTTTGGGAGCCAGTTTCCGAGCCAGAATAATTAATCAGTTGGGATTAAAATCCCCGACTCGCCCGGGAATCTCACCCGGGACCGTCTGAATCTAAGGCTTCAACGCTGACCATTCAGCCAAGGAGACAACACTTTTGAAATATTCCTTGTAAGAGCATACTCAAGTAGCAGATATAGGGGTGCTTTGTAGCTAAGGATGAGCAGCCAGGATGTTTGATTGTTCTTCCTATAAAGCGTATGGTCTGGTCAAGATACGTTTCAAGGCGGGCTGTTCGAATTGTTCGAAAGACCAATTTTTATCATTTCTCCGTACATGAGTTGCGCGTTAACATTTCCAAAGGATATCTAGGAATTGAGCGTATTATTCAGTTGACATGTACGACGTAAAGCAAGCAAGTTGGCCGTGCAATTAAGGGCGCGCAGCTGTCAGATTGCATTCGGGAGATAGTGGGTTCGAACCCAACTGTCGGCAGCCCTGGAGATGGTTTTCTTTGGATTATGATTTTCACACCAAGAAATGCTGGGGCTGTACCTTCGTTAAGGCCACGGTCACTTCCTTCCCACTCCTACCCCTTTCCTATCCCATCGTCGCCATAAGACCTAATTGTGTCGGTGCGACGTAAAGCCAAATGTAAAAAAACATAGGCGGTAATGAAGTTGTCTTAAGGTTCTGTAACTTCTGACAGAAAAGCCGATACTTCTGAAGCTTTCCATTCTCAGTTCATATCCCCATATGAGGGGTGTCTGTTGACAAGGCGTTATTTCCACTATAAGAAAATTGAAGGAAACCTCAAGAAAATGTATAATAAAAGGTTACGGAACCGAAACCGTACAGTGTTCTGTACAGCTCATTGTCAGTATCTGCATGGTTTCACCCCATTAAAATCATCTCAGAAGTCGCGTTATTTGTAGCATGTTCGGCAAAAGGGACAACGCTCGATCGGGGTGTGGTCAGAACCGGACCCGCGAAAGATAAATCGGCAGACAATGTGAATTTGGGGTTGAAACCAAGCGCCGCGATAAAAACACCTTCTCTCGCCAAAGTAAGAAACAGGACGCGACCCAACGAACAGTCTAAAACGCCCAGAGGTGTTGGCGTATTTACAGGGCTCCACACTAAGGGAAGAAACTTCCTGTTTTCCTGCATGTTCCATGAGTGCCAACGTTCAAATTTGGCGCGCAAAATTATGTGATATTTTGATCCAGACAATGTAGGGCACATCAACGAATAGAGCTGAATTTATCAGTGTATTCCAGACTGAAAATATGAAATACTTTGTTCACAGAGCGAATTAAGGTCACCAGATGTCCAGCTGTAATGTATTGCTTAGGCTGCGTGCATACCGAGCGCGCTTCGCATAGTGTCGCTGAACGCTAAACGTCACGCTAAGCATAACCAGTGCTTTGTTCCTAAGCCAGGTGTTTATACCGTCCGCGCTCTGCTGCGCTGAACGCCTACCTTACAGCTAAGCGAAGCGCCAGACAACGCGCAGTGTTGGTTAATTGCTTAGCGTTACCTAGCTGGTTCTGAAGCTATGAAAGAAGAAATTATTCATGCAGTGTTTCAAAGAGAAGAAATGTGAAACCCAAGACACAAAAACTATAAAAATGTAACTGTTTGGCAAAATAAATGGACTTAAGTATCTACAACAGTTTTATCGCATTCCTACAGTAATATTACTTCTACCGTCACACTTTACTGGGCTTAACATTGTGGCAGGATGAGATTGCGAATGGATTGTAGTGTCGGCAGTGTCCGAGGAGAAGTTCGGCTTGCCAGGTGCAGGTATTTTGACACCCGTAGGTGACCTGCGTCGTGATGAGGACGGAATGATTATGAATACACACAAACATCCAGCCCCCGTGCCAATGGAGTTTATTAATTATGATTACAATTCCCGACTCAGCCGGGAATCGAACCCGGAACTCCTGTGACCAAATGCCGGTACAGTAACAATTTAGCCATGCAGCGGACATTTTGTGACAAAGTGCATAGAATCTCTCAGACTCTGTCATATCGTTTTATAATTTTGCAAATGGAGGGTGATAACATGAAGAATATCACTCTGCAGGCTAGTAGTGGGCTTCGAAGTAAATATTTCTGTTTATGAATTATATTTGTCACACATTTACTCCACTTTTGTTACGATGATAAATTGTGTATTGCAAAATACTATTTATAATTATTATATAAAAAGCTTGATTTAGCCGGAAATTTAATTTCCACGTGTTTGCTGCCCGGTGCTCCTACACAATTGGGAAAATTGAATTTCTCCCAATACTTCTCTGCTACTTGTCGCCACATTTCAGTTGTAGGGTTTGGAAGTTCAAAGGTATTTTTTGTCATTCTTAAGTAATCATAAAATGTATGGCGATAAAGTCTTGCATCTCTGTACAAAGGATGGAATTCTCCGAAAGTAATTCGTTCTTCATTAAATTTATGAACCCAATTTCGATTCTTCTTTCTGATTTTCAATTTTAGGTAACTGTTATCCATCAGTAAACTGTTTCTAGTGTACTTGGATAACGGCATTAGTTTGCGACAACCCTAAAACGCCTGGCGCCAAACTAAGCTGAGAGCACGGCGTAGAGTTTTAGGTGTGAACAGCAAGCACGCCTTGCGCTATGCATAGCCTTTCACGCTACACGCGACACACTATGCGAAGCGCGCTCGGTGTGCACGCGGCCTTACACGTGCAAATATACCGCATCCCCCAAGCCGAGAATTGCGCCCAAAGTTAACTCCTCCCACGAAGGGACGCGACTGCTCTAATTAAAGGCGGGAGCTTGATTATCTAAAAACTACCGATCGAATTGCGATCGCAATCGGTTCATGACAAAGAAGGACTCAAGATTTATAACACGCACCCTTTCAATGTCTTGAACTCCAGTTATTAACGGAGCCCGTTTCCTTAATTCAGCGTGAAGGAGCTTCCCACCCCAAGAATCAGCGAGTTGACAATATAGGGCTGGTCCCAGGCACATGCCACGCAGTCGCTGGTCAACTAACAAAAAACCGTCGGGAGTGAATTTTGTGAAATGCTGCCCACCCCTAACCGCACGGCCAACTCGCCTGGTATGATAATTTTTAAGAAGCAATTAATTTATTAGCAAAATAAATGGAAAATAAATTCAAACGCTAGAAGTCATTAACTATATATATGGGTGAAAGATCATTTTCAAAATTCCAAGGCATAATGTATAGTCTCACCTAGCGATGATAGCCTCTTAATGACTCAGTGCTCAAAACATCCTACACAGAATGAAGTAATACATTCCTTTTTCTTGTAAGTTTTTATACGAGGGCTGTACATAAAGTAGTGGCAATACTGAGAGAATGCTATATTTAATTGACTAACAAGTACAATTGTATTACATTCCTTCACTGTAGTCACCCACAAAGTGCCAAATGTGCGGAAGCCGTTGGGGACCGTTGGCAAGGCGTCCTACTGTGCGGGGTGCAGTTGCCACGCCAGGAAATAGGTGGCCTCAGGGGGTTCTTTCAATTTCGGGAACTCATGTCTGGTGAGTACGGAGGGTGTTTCAAGACCTCATTTCCACATGCACGAAACGTCTTGACCCATCGTGCAACCGTTCTATACGGCAATACATTATCCCAGTAGGCTTCGCGTAATCCTCGATAACATTCTGATGCATTTTTGCCAAGGGCAATCTCGATTTTAATTCACGAACGCTGATCATCTTTTGAAAACATGAAATCGACACTCTTCACTTCAACGCCACACAGCGACAACACTCACAATTGGATACCCTTCAAATGCACACTACACATCGACATCAGCGCCACCTGGCCGCTCCCATATTCTACTTGAGCATGCGCAATCTCCTGCGAGTGTCTGGACTACACTTTATTCACATCCCTAAAATTATTCCTGCCCCAAGCGAAAGAAACAAGAACGTCAGTGATTTCCTTAACATTAACATTCTCTAAGGTATTTGTAATTGCAATTTTACTGATAACTTTAAAAGGTAATTTGTGATAGCAGATTATTGCCAACATTATGTCGCTTCATTGGTTAATTAAACCCAGTGGTGAACTGAGGAGGTCAAACAGAGGAGAGCAGAACTAAACTAAACTAAACTAAACTAAACTAAACTAAACTAAACTAAACTAAACTAAACTAAACTAAACTAAACTAAACTAAACTAAACTAAACTAAACTAAACTAAACTAAACTAAACTAAACTAAACTAAACTAATCTAAACTAAACTAACTAACTAACTAACTAACTAACTAACTAACTAACTAACTAACTAACTAACTACCTACCTAACTAAATAAATAAATAAATAAATAAATAAATAAATAAATAAATAAATAAATAAATAAATAAGTACATAAATAAATGGGTAAATAAAGAAGTAAGGAATAAATTAAAAAATAAACAAATAAATAAATAAATAAATAAATAAATTCATACCTGACGAAGTGCCACTCAACATTTACGGTTTTTGGAGACACCAAAGTGCTGAAATTTTGTCCTGCAGGAGTTCTTTCACGCGCCAGTAAATTTACGGACACGAAGCTGCCGTATTTCAGCACCTACAAACACGAGGATCGAGTCATAAATCATGATAACTATTTTTTTCTCGCGAACAGGAGATAACACGGAAAATCTAAGATATGCATTTGGATATATAGGGCATATACTTATACACAGCGCCTGAAGACAAATTCTGACTTTAGGAAATTATCGTAGGAAAGTGACAGAACACAGGCCACTGGTAAAAAATTGTTTCATTATGGTATAGACAGAAACGTCTCCACCCACCTCGCCACTGTTCTATAGGGTATGGCATGCACACCTCATGCTTCCCGCAGCTCTGCATGGCATTGGCGTGCATTTATTCCGCGGAGAACTGCTATTTTAATATACGATCGTTGTTCCTGCTTGTTGACTTCCATTTTGTGACGTTCTCACTCACACCCCGAACTTGGGGACATGCTTAGACCCACACTGTTGTTTACATACACCATCTAGTGGCATGATACGCAAGTACGTACCGTACGTTTCCAAATGCATATCTTAGATTTTCCGTGTTGTCTCCTGTTCGTGAGAAAAAAATAGCTTCCATGACTTATGACTCCACCTACCTATTACCGGACTGAGCCGGGTTGGAACCTGCCAACTTGAGGTCAAGAGACCAGGGCTCTGCCGTCTGAAGTACTCAGCTTGACATTATTATTTTTTGTTTTGTGTTTCGAACTGAGCCTCTGTGGACTGCGAGTTAAGAACCAATCTCATTTTCAGTGTCTGTGTCTTGTTCGTCTGCCGGCTTTGACATCCTGCCAGTATCTCTTGAGCCCATCGATCAGCGCTTTCTTCAGCTCCTCTGGTAAAAGGCCTCTCCGTCTTGTGGGTTCTGTCTTCACCATAAATCCATGATAACTTTTCACTATCCTTCTGAAACTAACCCTATCATAGATTTCATCGTCCGTAATACTCACCTCTCCCATATCTTTCTCACAATTTTGGAACCATCTCAAGTTAGATGCCTTTGGTTTTAGAAAATTCCACGTTTTCTTTATGAGCCGGGCACTATTCATACAGAAGATGCGCCAATTGCTGTTGTTATTGGTTCCATCTTGCTGTATATTTCTGTATTGTATTTCAGTGGAACCCATCTGTTACCCAAGATGTTCCGTAGTAGCCTGCATTCTCTTTTAAGTAGTTGATTGACTAGTCCTTTTCGATTCAAACACAGGATTTCCGAAGCATATAAGCCTTCAGGTCTAACAACAGTCCTGTAATATCTCAATTTATTATCATCATCGTCCTCTGTATTGTTTAACTTCACCACAGAGTTATGAATATACAGAAAAGTTAATTGAAATACACCGAATAGAGTACGTTGTGTTGTAAATAGTCGACTGAATACCACTAAGTATATTGTATAGTAAATAATGAACACTGAATTAAAGAGAGCAACATCATTCGGCCTGTTTTCATCCGTACGAAGAAACTACTAAATATAACCACCAAATTGTTGGATTTATAAAAATATTACACACGGCACTCGCACTTGATTTCGGAATTACAAACATACTGACTACAACAGCAAGTTTACAGACCTCGAACAGCATTCCAATCCGCCGTCCCCACAGTGCCAGCAGTGAGCTCCGGTCACATCGAGCTTGTGACCGAGGCTCCTGTAATGTTTGCAGTGTTCTCTCTCGTCCAAATGCCCAGCGTCAAATTAGCGAAAAGGTTTCCTTATACATTGCTCCTTCTGTTATAGAAGAGTTATGCTCGGCTGCTGAATTTAGCACTGGGACTAGCAGAATAGAAGCATATGATACATGCAAGTGGCTGTATTTATGCCATGATAACGTAAATACTCATTTTCAGTGTCTGTGTCTTGTTCGTCTGCCGGCTTTGACATCCTGCCAGTATCTCTTGAGCCCATCGATCAGCGCTTTCTTCAGCTCCTCTGGTAACATTTCGATTACTTTTAACTTTTAATTTCTACCTAAAAAGCAAGGAGGCTGGTATCTTATAGCAGGGAGAGGGGTACGTGGGAGAAGGGCACGTCACCATGTGCCCTTAACTTTTATCCGCTCGCGCAGACGACAGATTGGCCGCATTTTTGTGTTATGTTGCACATTTCTCGCCACAGAGTTGTGAAAGGCCTGGGAGAGGCAGGTATTCATTAGTTAGTTATCTCGTCCCTAGCCGGAGTTCGATTTCAGCCCGTCCCCACACCCTACCATCTCAATGCAATCCGAAAGCTGACAGTGACGGCCAAGCTCCTCCAGCAGAAGATGTAAGTAAATAATTACTTATTTTTGCAAGTGTTTCGGAATTATTTCAGTAGTGTAGCATTAAATTTTTCCGTGAATTTTTTTCTTTGAAATATAGTTTTTTTTGCAATAAATTACTAACGATGAGTTACCGACCATTGGTCGTAATATTGAAAGAAGCGTTACGACAGTTCTTAGAGGGAGGCCCGTTTACTGCCTGCCTGGGCGGGAAGAAGGGAGTAGACGGTATGGTTGGCATGGAAACGAGGGCGAGCCCACTGCGGTTGTCATGGAGATAAACCTGCTGACCGGTCGAGCTGCTTGCAGTTGCCAAACCTCTCACTTCTTGGAGGTCTGAACGAACGAACAAGTGAGGCGGAACCGAGGGGAAGGAGAACAGAATGCAGGAATGTGGCAGCACTGTGGAATGGCACGTGCAATGCTCCTTCCTCCAGTCCTAACTCTCAGAACGCTTCTTTCAGTATGGCGGATATAGTTACCTACTCTTTTGTTCAGGGTTCAACGATACAGCGATTCCGAAGATATTGTTCGAATTCTGGAGAAACTGGAGAAGAGAAAAGAGGAAATAACAGTGTTATTATTTTAAAATAAAATATATAAAAATGTAAATACAAGGGCTTTTTAATTTTTTATTTTTCATTTTATATGTTATTTTCTATAAATACCTATTTATTGGGTGAAACAGTAAAGAAAAATAAACTTGAAAGACTGAAAGTGTGCTATAATTTTGAAGAATTATTTCATATTTTAAGTCGAAACTATACTTGTTAAGTTTTGTCAGATTACCAGTCCTGAATATTTTGAAGCGGTGTGGATGAAGTGGAGATAATTTAATGGAAATGATCAAAAACCATGGGTGGTCAAGTTTCCGCCCGCGCGAGCGCGAACGTGACGCCAGGTCACGCGAGCGGATGAGGGTTAAGGAAATGTATCATAAAAATATAAGGCGGTAGCGGCCATTAGGGGAGGGGCGAGCGGGGTAGTTGCCCCGCCCCCAACTTTGTGGAGAAAACATTTCATTTTTATTCCATTCTAGCCGGCTGAAGCTAGGAATTATTAAGAAAAAGCAATTTGTCCAAGCACTGTTGTCTTATTTGCTAATTCTTTCCTTTATTTTCTTTAATTATTAACGAAATTATTACGACGCGCAGGTCGCCTACGGGAGTCAAATAGCAAGACCTGCACATGGCGAGCCGAACCCGTCCTGGGATATCCCGGCACTAAAAGAAGCCATACGACATTTCAACGAAATTATTAGCGGGAATACGCACAAAATGTCGTTTGTCGCCGCTAACCGATTTATATATTGCCACTGCAAGTAGTGGAGACTTCACATGTGCTGTGATGAAGGGTGGCAGGGGTATATTTTTTTGCCAAGGTTATGGACAAATTGCGAAAGAGATGCCAGACCGCGCGAACGGATGAATATTAAAGAGCAGATGCCATATATTAAACCACTTTCTCACGTTCCTTGTATTTAGTAATACACAAGAAAAGTTCTACACTTTCGCTATTAAACATTGATAATTGTCTACAAAATGGATATAGATGATTGAAAAATGAAAATGAAAATTCACAGCCTGTTTGCAGTCATTTGACCGGGTCAGGAATGGATAGGAATTGTGCCGGCTGCCATAACTTGTCGCCCTCCTCTAGGGCAATGATTAATGAATGGCAGATGAAATGAAATGATATTGGAGAGTGTTTCTGGAATGAAATATGACATTTTAAAAAATAGAATAGTTGAAGTGACAGTAGTAGTTTCATCAAAATCTGAGTGTACAATTTGGGTAGTGTCTCTTGTAAGTAAAGATTTTTTTATGATTCTTCAGTCCAGTTGTAGATGCCTGAAGGAGCCCTCTGTCCCGAATAATTCACTCGTTGTTTTAGGCCGACCAGGTCTCTTTGATTCGTCCACTCCGTACTTCTCGTCCTCCAGGTAGTAATCTCTGTAGCTCTCAACTTTCGCCTTCCAAATCGCTGTAAAAGACAGACAAAAATTAATGAAAATGAAAATCCACAGCCTGTTTCCAGTCATTCGACCGAGTCATGAATGGAATGAATGAAGCCCCCATCTAGCGGCGAGGATAGGAGATCTGCCGGCTGCCGAAGCCTGTCGCACTCCTCTGGGGCAATGATAAATGACTGACAGATGAAATGAAATGATAATGGAGAGTGTTGCTGGAATGTTATATGTAAAGCCCGAATTTTTGTGCTTTAATAGGTTAGAATGCAAACTTACTGAAGCGAGTAGCAAGTATAGTCCACCTTCACAACGATTATGCTATGGGGATTGCATAAACATGAGGGGTCCGGACCATCAGAACCCCTATAATGTATGTTTCTCTTGCTACATTATGGAAGAGCGAGTGGCCGACACTTCCTACTAACCAAATTAGTTTGCAATCTAACCTGTTACTGCATAAAAATCCGGGCTTTAGTAATATGACAGGGAAAACCGGAGTACCCGGAGAAAAAGCTGTCTTGCCTCCGCTTTGTCCAGCACAAATCTCACATGAAGCAACCGCTATTTGAACCACGGTATCCAGCGGTGAGAGGCCGGCGCACTGCCGCCTGAGCCACGGAGGCTTCACAAAAATTAATGTAGAGCAGGAATGTATCGAACCGTCTCTCTCTAGAATTCTGAACGCACTAGACGTCCATCTATAAATAGTCTATTACTTCATTATCTCTATATTGTTACTTGAGTCTTCAGTCCATTGATTGGTTTGATGCAGCATCTATGCCACTTTATCCTGTGCCAGTCTTTTCATTACATCTGCTCAAATCTGCTGGTCATACTCACACCTCGACTTGCCCGTACCGTTCATACCAACTTCACTTCCTTCAAATACCGACCGAGCAAGTCCTCGGTGTCTTAAAATCTGTCCTATCATTCTATTTCTTCTGCTAGTCAAACTTAGAGGAATCGATTTAGTATCTCTTCATTCTTGATGTGATCTATCCATCTCACCTTCGGCATTATTCTGTAACACCACATTTCAAAAGCTTCTATTCTCTTTCTGAGCTTCACTTCCATACTGTGCCACGGCCCATACGAAAATGTTCAAAAACATATTTCTAATTCCTATATCAATACCTTAGAGGTGAAGCTTCCACGGTGTGAAGAATAATTTTGTTTAATTTCCGGGTTGAACCGTGTTGTACATGTCTGTACATCACGTAGGCTACAGTTTGCCAACGTTTTGAATACATTGCAGTATTCTTTGTCAAGGCGACTGAAATACCCCTACTCGATCCGAGGTAATCAGTCTCCCAGGTGAACTGAATATCCATCTCAACTCTATCCACGCAAATATTCAGTTCACCATGGAAATCGAAGTAGACGGAAAACTACCGCTCCTGGATGTCCTAGTAAGCGCAACTCGAATGGGACTCTGAGTCATGCAGTATACAGGAAACCCACACATACAGACAGGTACCTACACGCCTCGTCTCATCATCACCCATCACAAAAGCAGGCTGTCCTAACATCACTGGTGAACAGGGCCATAGCGATATCAGACGCAGAGCACCTCGAGGAAGAGAAAGAACACCTCACGAGAACCCTCAAGAAAAACGGTTACTCGCTCGATAACATCCGACGAGTCTTTAAAATACCAGAAGAGAACAAAGAAGAGGCCGCCGTAGGAGAAAACAACGGGAAAGAAGAACTGACCCGCCCGAAAACAGCGATACTGCCATACATTAAAAATACTACAGACAGGATCGGCAAAATACTGGACAAATACGGCATAAAAACCATCTATAAACTTCACCGGAAGCTAGCCCGTTATCTACCACCAGTAAAAGACACAATAGAATTACAGGCCCCCGGAGTGTATCACATTGAATGTAGCTGCGGAGCTTGTTATGTAGGTGTGACAAAACGTCTGATCTCCACCCGCCTAAAACAACATATCCGTCACACCAAGAACCAAAACACAGATATTTCAGCGGTAGCCAAGCATTCCTACGAAACAAGGCACGGAATATCATTTGATAAGACCAAGATCCTAGCAGCTATCCTTTGGAATCTGGAAAGGAAAATCCGCGAGATTATCGAAATCAAGAAACATCCGAACAACATAAATTTAGAAGAATGATATAAAATCAGTAATTCTTGGATGCCTATCATTCATAGTTTAAGACATACAGACCACAACATAAACACACGGTCCGAAACCCCATTACATTACAGCGCGGGCAAGCCCCCACTACCTGGCTCTGACACATACCTTCCAGAATACTCACGAGACAGTCAGGGCTTACGTCAGCCAGAAAGACCAGGATATAAAAGGCCAAGGTCAGGGCCACTCTAGTAGTGTAAATTGCTGCCTGGGAGACTGATTACCTCGGATCGAGTAGGGGTATTTCAGTCGCCTTGACAAAGAATACTGCAATGTATTCGAAACTTCGGCAAACTGTAGCCTACGTGATGTACAGACATGTACAACACGGTTCAACCCGAAAATTAAACGAAATAATCCTATATCAAAGTTCGAAGTGAGCAAATTTATTTTCTTAAAGAAGACCTTCCTTGCTTGTACAAGTCTGCATTTTATGTCTTCCTTGCTTCTGCCATCGTTAGTTATTTTACAACCAAGTAACAATATTCATCTACTTCCTTTAAGAATTCATTTCCTAATCTAATATTTCCTGTATCACCTGATTTTGTTTGAATGCACTCCATTACTTTGTTTCGGATTATGTTTATCTTGTACTCATTTCGAAAGTCTCTGTACATATCATTGAGCAATTTCTCCAGATCTTCTGCAGTCTCAGATAAAAGAACAATATCATTGGCAAATCTCAGGGTTTTGATATCCTCTACCGCCAGTTCTATATAAACGTTGAAAAAGGAGAGGGGACAAACTGCAGCCTTGTCTCCCTCTTTTTTTTGATTGGTGATTCTTTTTCAAAGCCCTCGATTATGTCTATATTGTAATATCTTTATCAGTTTATTATTTTCTGCACAACCTGTTAATATGCAGCAAGTCATAACTAGATGAAAGTAACAGTAAGTGAGAGTATGAATTGTCCTGCAGGTCATTATCTTCATCATGCACTGTGAAGGAAACCGCTCAATTAGGAAACGCTTCCGAACATTTTTCCGACCAACGGAACTGGAACCGGCTATCCACGGTGTAGTCATATAGAACTGGCCCCCGTAATGACCATGCCTACCAGATAAGCTCTCTCTCCCAAATGCAACAAAAGCCTTTTTTTAAATGCTAATTTTTCGAGGCGTCGACCCAAGTGGACCTTTCGCCCCCACTGGCACCATATTGTACGAACCTGTATGTAATTGGAATGGCGGTAGTGTGGAATGTTGTGTGTGAGGAAAGGAAGAAACACCCAGTCCCCAGGCCAGGGATATTAACCATTACAATTAAAACACCCTGACCCGGCCAGTAATCGAATCCGGGGCCGCAGGGTGACAGGCGGACGCGTTGCTCCCTACACCGTGGGGCCGGACAAAAGGAATCAGTTTTAAATTTATGTAGTCAATACAAGTTTAGTCCACCTCTATGGTTTAGTGGTTAGTGTGATTAAGTGCCACCTCCGGAACTGGGGTTCTGTTCAAACCTCTGCCTAGGGAAGTCAACTGATTATAGGGGCGCGGGAGCGGTTCGATTCCTCGTCAGCCATCCTCGAAGTAGTTTTCCTCGATTTCCCACTTCTCCTCCAGACAAATGCCGAGATGGTACCTAACTTAAGGCCATGGCCCCTTCCTTCCCTCTTCCTTGCCTACCACTTCCAATCATCCCATTCCCCACAATACCCCTGCTCATCATAGCAGGTGAGGCTGCCAGGACTAGGTACTGGTGCTCCAACCCCGTTTCATCCCCGACCAAATGTCTCATGTTCCAGGAAACTGGCCTTGAGGTGGTAGAGATAGGGTCCTCATTGAGTCCGAGGGAAAAAAACAAGCCTGAATGGTGTACCGATTAAATACATTCATGAAATAATATACGTTTGTATCAATTTTTAGTGTCCATTTTAATGTCTGTTTTGATATTTCTAACGGGTGTTTAGACTACTTGAATACAAGTAAGAGAAATACATCAACGATAATAATAATAATAATAATAATAATAATAATAATAATAATAATAATAATAATAATAATAATAATAATAATAATCAAAAGGACTGACCTCCTAGCTCCTTGATCGATTTAGACTTTCCACCGTATTCTTCGGGTAGAACTGCCTTTAATCCTTCGTTCTTCAGGGAGTCGATGTTCGTGTGGAAGAATAACTGCAACATAACAAAACTGCGTTGTGAAATTTCGTTCTTACTACATAATAAATTCTGAGTACTGTTGTGACGTACCCACTCGGCCCACAGATGTTTGAAAAAATTATAACGTGGCGGGTCACTTTAATATTAAAATAAATAAATGATATGTCATTGTTTCTCCATAAACAGTATCCCAAGGGCGCCAGTCTTCAAGCTTATGGCTTGAAAACGAAAGTTGATAATTAATAATAATAATAATAATAATAATAATAATAATAATAATAATAATAATAATAATAATAATACGTAATGAGACTCAAAAAACTCCCAGGGGTGGGGTGAACGGAACACAAATCATTAAGTACACTAACTTGGAATTTAAGGATCATTAATAATCATTTCATAAAATACAAATTAAAACAGTTATTTATTAGGATGAAAAACGTGACGTAACGGCGTATTAACGAAATCTGAACTTACGGAAGCAAAATATATATTGAATGAAATTAACTCTAAGAAAATGAACTGTTGCGCGAAGACTTGCAGTAACTTATGCCATAAGCTCACCATGTATAGACTCTGTTGTCTTGAAGCTGATGATGTGTGGATCTCTTGTACCGGCTGCCTCATCTGTTGTTGGATTCCAGTCCTACTTCTACATTTCCTGTCTTTAACACTTGTTACTGTACTCCTTACATAAGGTCGTAATGAGTCCTAATTTTAAATTCAAAACCACCATGGGTTATGTTCATGGAGAGAATACACTTGTATTCTTCCGTATTACGGAACAGTAGCGTAGCTAAATTCATAATAAAAGCTCTCCTTCCCTGTACTAGTCAAAACCGGTCTCCCGTTGACTACCTCTCGTCATGAGTTAACAAGTCCCAATGAGAGTAACTTTTGAGTAGTATATACTCAGATGCGAAGTGAACTAAGTTACAATCTTCTCCGATGTGCAGACGTAGAATCGTAGTAAGAGTGTCTTCCAAGAGTGAGAATAGAATCAGAATGTGAATAAGAATGTCCTCTCCCGCTCATGTCGGCGGTATTTATTGGTTCAAAAGTCTCCTTCCATCAGCCATATCACATGGTCCAGTAAGATTCGAGGTCTCATCCCTTCTCCCTTGTATTGCTGTGAATCCATCACGTTGCTTCATTACGTTCATTCACATAGGCTGAACTTTCCCGCTGAAATAAAGCGTCCCATAGCGAAGTATGAAAAGTGGGCGTTAATAATGTATCAACTGTCTCTTCATGAGGTGGCGAGGGTAATATCTCTCGTAACCTAGATGACGTACTTTTCCTGGAACTGGGCTGAAATTAGTCTGCTGACTCTGGTCACCTCACAACGGCTATTGGAAAATTTACTGCAAGTTATAAATATGAATGATGTTGAAATACTTTACCCAATAATTTGTTCGTTCAGAATACGTTATAGCCGCGATACAAAGAAATGAAATGATGATTGAAATGGATGATAAAAACCCTATATATATATATATATTAATTTAAACATGACCTATCAGTGATTAAATATATACACCTTATCAATTAATTATATAGTCAATAATTGAAAACATGCAGTGATGTCCCAAACATCACACTGTGACACTCACAAATCGACGTACAGCATCTCTGTCCTTATTCTATCAATTCCTAAAATCTATTTTCCTTTGTCTGCCGTATTTACCACTTATGATGGGGAGACGTGCGGATGTGCATGGGTAAGTTCACTCTTGTGTGTTTCTGCATTGGTATGATGCTTGTGTGTTTGTTTGTTGTGTTTCCTCTTCAATGCCACTATCTAGAAGGAATTGGTGAATTTCTCCCTCTTCGTCCCAATGTTGACAGATGGAAGTGAAAATGTCTTTCATTAGTAAAATCGCACCTTTGGAAGAGGTACATCACAGTATATCTGGAGATGTGAATAAAGTGTGAGATTCAGTTTATGAAGACGTTCGGATGAGTGCCGCCACCTTTCTTCTTACAAGAAAAGTACTGATAATATTTAACACAAATATTGTGAACAGGTTTTGTAATATATGTACTAAATAATATTTTGTAGAAATAAAGTGTAAAGTGTTTGGGTAATGTACTTCAAGGTAATACATCTACCATTAATCATTGTGCTGTTGTCACCTGAGGTATATAATGTTCTTTTAATTTAACACAGAATGAAGTCATCACCATGAATTACGGATCCAATCACGGGAAAGTATTACAACCAGAGTGGTTGCTGCACTTACCCTTTTCCTGAGTTTCTCCTTCAACATCGAACGCACGAAGTTGAGGAGAGTCTCGAAGAACGAAGGAATGTTGACGATGTGGATCTGCTGCGGTCTAGTAGGATAGCCTACCTGGAAGAAACGGTCTCGTGTTAGGTTAGAGTACGGTAAGAGGAACGAGCTAGAATAGCATGCCCTGACATCAGCGCTCCTTGCGGAGACAAGTTCATAAAGGGCAGCCATGTTTTGAGCTGTCAAAACAAAGCGAGTTGGTGACAGGTGACAGGGAGACTGTGCGTGGCGACTGAACATCGTAAGTTTCAAGAAGTGAAAAGTTATAGCACAGATAATTAGTAAACGTCCTTTTGAGTGACCGGCGGGGCGTGGTAATGTAGTTCTGCTTAGCACGCTATTTCTCTTCCCGGGTCGCTATATCTTAACTCACTTGACCGTTGTGTTCAGCCACCGCGTACAGTGCTTAGCACGATGTGTAGACGAAGACTGGGCAATGAGGGGAGAGAGAGACGAGGCAGCCCCTGGACTGCCCCTCCCCACATGCGCGGCCTTCGCTCTGACCAACCTTGCAACACTGCAGAATAGAACACTTTTGCCTCCTCGGAAGATGAATCGGAAAATTTCATAAGTTTCTTAACCCGCGAGTGGTCGCTATATGAGATTTTCTCTCACATTATTTTTTATTGTGCAATTACTTCACAGTGATGAAAGGGAGGTGACTGTTCCCTCTTCTAGCTGAGTTTATAACTGTCGTGAGTAGAGCGATTCACATTTGAAGGGTAAGCACCCCCTCCCCTAGTCAGTACAAAGGTTCCTATGTGTCCGTGCGCGGTGCGTGAGAGTTTCTCTCATCGCGCGACTAATGGCGTTGGTGTTATTTTCAAGTGGAGTGGGAAACTTACGCCTGTTGTACGCATTAGTATTTGTATTATGAGCACTTCTTGTTTTTAAAAATGTTATTGTGTTCAGAAACCTTGCTTTTTACGTAAATATTACTAGATATAATGCATGTGTGAAATTTTAATTTTTACACCTTCAGGACGGAAGTTATTTTTATGTACATTGCATATGTTATTTTAAGTAGTAATTTGTGTCTTTAATAAACAGCTAATCATTTCATTGTTTATGTCCGGCTCCATGGCTAAATGGTTAGCGTGCTGGCATTTGGTCACAGGGGTCCCGGGTTCAATTCCCGGAAGGGTCGGGAATTTTAACTATAAATGGTTAATTTCACTGGCACAGGGGCATGGTGTACGTGTCGTCTTCATCATCATTTCATCCTCACCACGATACACAGGTCGCCTACGGGAATCAAATCAAAAGACCTGCACCTGGCGAGCCGAACTTGTCCTCGGACACTCTCGGCACTAAAAGCCATAAGCCATTTCATTTTTCTTATTTTATTTTTATAGAAAATATATAAGGTAGAACTTGCGTTTCATTTCAACAGTAAATTTCAGCCTTACGCCCATCAAAACTGTGAAAAATGACGTACTACTTTAATGTGAGAGAAAGTCTCACGCGCGACCACTCGCGGGTTAACATCCTCACTTTTCTTAACATTGATGTGATTTGATCATTTGATAGGCAATGTCTTCCCCAGACTTCTGAAGTGGCTGTACCACTTTTCAACACCTCAACAACATCAATTCAATATATTTACAAAAGCCGCCCTGATTGATCACGCTAAGTCTTATTTTGGAATCCCGCAAAAGAGACTTGACCAACTTACGAAATAATTGAGCCAAGATGTTGAATTGGTGTGGTTGCCTGTCGCGCATTGCGAGTTAAATGCCACGTAACTCATTTGGGCTTACGTGAAAAATAAAATAGCAAGTGTTAATATGGCAAATGCAGAAACTATAATCAGAGATCTGTGTGAGGAAACTTTACATTCCGTGACAATTGTACGTTGAAAAAATTGTGTAATGCACGTAAAGAAAGTAGAGAATTATTGTTGGGAGAAATATCATTTCTCAAAAAATACGTTAATGACACAACCTCTAATTATTGATCTTGAAGACTCGAATTCTGAAGGTAACTTCAGTGATCATGTATCAGATGTAGATGAATGAATGACTTATGCAAACAGATGTTTACATTGTAAATAGTAACCATTATACAGTACTGTATATACATTGTACATAATATTCTAAAAAAATCTGTAAATAAAATAAAAACATTTTTAAAGCTGCCGTTAGAGGTCCAAATCCCTCACTGAAAAACCTCATGGGAAATGTAAAAACTGTAAATATGTGAAAAGTCAATTAGTAACACGCGAGCAGCAGAATATAAGTGAACACGTTCAGGCTTGCGCTAACTGGCCTTATCTGTTAGGTGTCTACCATTGGCGAAATGAAGTTGATTTCGCGCCGGAGCGCCTATCACTCGATTTCAAATAAAAATCGGTATAAATACAGAAAACATTGTACGTTTTAGGTACACAAGGATTTGAAACAAAAGGCTTCAGACCTTTCTGATGAACTCAATCTCGATCTCGGAAAACCAATCAGTATCAAACGGACAGCCTTTTTCGAAACAATAACAAATTTTTTGCCAAAGTCTGTAAAGTAATTAAACTTCCGAAGTATATTTATAATACTGCATTCCATAATACACCTTAATTTCATGAAAATCGAACAGCGCGTTTTTTATGTAATGGTACTATAAATTTGTTGTTTACAAAAAACGGGGTAGAAAATAGGTACTTCTTGCATCCGCCTGATATAACTTTCACAAGAAACATAATAAAACATAAAAATGCCACTAAAGAACGCATTAAAAACAAGCTTTATGATGGTGTGATTATATTTTAGATTGGAGGACTGGTTCAAATTTTATTAGCGTTTAAACTCGATCGTACATACTGTCTGCGCCGACAGTAGAAATCGGATGTATATGCTATATAAACCACCATGCAACTGTGCTTCAAAAAGTAGTGAAATATGCACTTAGTTTCATGCTATTAAACATTTGTATGAAATGCAAACGTAACTTTCTTTTACTACATTCACGAGAGGGGGGGGGGGGGGTCCCACAAGGCGCTATTATTGGACCTGTGTTTTCTTATATATACTGTATAGATGATATGAATAAAAATAAGGCATTTTGTAGGTGATGCCATACTGTATGGAATAGTAAATATAATAAAATAAATAAAATCATGATCATGAATGAACAACTGAATGAAAAACAAAAATCACATTACTTAAAGCTTCGTTTGTACAAACAATCCACGCACATTTTGTGGGACTATCGATCTATCAGTGTTTACCTTTCAAACAATATGCACACTTCTCCTAGATAAGGCACAGTGTGTTAATTAATACACATGATATATCAATTAGTATGGTTGTAAGAAAATCGCGTAGAAACACAAACATGAAGAAACAAGCTTAAATACAAATTCCTCTTTCATCTTACACTGCACATCCTACTTTTTGTTGCCTATAACTTGCTTTCAAATACACTACAACAGTCTTCTTCAAGTTTTCTAGTATTAATATGTGGCATTTTTCTGTTAAAACTAGCTAGGATGCGGAGAACGTTCTCTCTGAAATGATATTTTGTGAAGCACTAGAATGAAAACAGGAGGGTATCGTTGTTAATGGGATCACAATAAATAATATGCGATATTAAGATGGTACTGTTCTGCTTGCAACAAGTGCTGAAGATCTGTAGACATTATTATATTGTGTGGTTGAACACAATGCTGCACGAAAAAAGGACCAAAGTAATGATCATAAGTAGGGCCCGGATATTTATGCAGTAATAGGTTAGAAAGCAAACTTACTGAAGCGAGTAATAAGTAGAGTCTACCCGCACGACGGTAATGCTATGAGGTTTGCATAAACATTAGGGGTTCGGTCCATTAGAACCCCCTGAATTTATGTTACTCCCACTGCATTACGTTAGAACGGGCTAGTCGCCATTTCCTGCTAAGTAATTTTGTTACTAAATAATTTTGTTAGTAGGAAATGTCGACTAGCCCACTGTAACGTAATGTAGTGGGAGTAACATAAATTCAAGGGGTTCTAATGGGCCGAACCCCTAATGTTTATGCAAACCTAATAGCATTACCTTCGTGCGGGTAAACTCTACTTGTTACTCGCTTCAGTAAGTTTGCATTCTAACCTGTTACTGCATAAACATCCGGGCTCTAGTCATAAGGAAACGTGTTATTCAACCTGTTAACTTGATAGTAGCTGGCACATCACAGGAGCAAGTCCAACGCTTTAAGTATCTCGGCAGCGTACTTGATCACAGCTGGAACAATGCTGTGGAAATTAGGTCCCGGACTGAACAGGCAAGGACTGCATTCAAAAGAATGAGCAAACTTCTCTGTAACAATCTGCGTATACTTCTATCTTAATATATAGTGCTGAGACTTGGACCCTGACAGAGAACACCACCAAAATACTTCGATGCTTTGAGATCTGGTGCTACCGACTCCTGCTCAGAATATCATGGGTTGACAGAATACGTAACACTGAAGTACTCCAACTCCTGAACAAAGAGCTAGAGATCATGCACAACATCAAAAAAAGAAGAATCTTAAGTACTTTGACCATATCATTTGAAACGATAAATATAGACTCCTTCAGCTTATCTTACAAGGTAAAATTGAAGGAAGAAGACGTAGGGGAAGGAGGAGAATATGGTATCGGCTTAGTACACCCACTCTCTTCCGAGTTGCTAAGAACAAGAACCAGATCGCCCTGATGACAGCCGACATCCAATAAGGATATAGTACGAGAAGGAGAACAGCACATTAATTAAATCTGGGAGCCAGAGAAGGTGTTAAAACATTCTGGTAGATCCACATTACCAGTACCAGTCAAATATTTGTTTATATCAACCATGATGTCGTAGCCCGGATTCGTTTAAGGACATCAAGATGTTTTGTTTGCATTTCCAGTTCACGTTTCACTTTCTCCATATGTCCAGTGAATCACCAATATGCAACCTACATGCTTCCAGTTTATTGATTGATTCTAGCTGATATGATTTGGAAGTGTGTCTTAATAAGTTCCCTTAGACACGTTTCATTGCATTAATTACTTTACACTTTCTTGAAGACTGGTTGTGGAACATATTAAAACATGCACAATAAAAGTCGAAATTTGAAATGTATGCACTAATATCAAATAAATTCAAATATGCATATGTTGTTGTTTGTTGTTTGATCAGTCCATAGACGGGTTTGATTCAGCTCACCATGCCAACCTATCCTGTGCTAACATTTTCATTTCTACATAACGGCTGCATCCTTCATCTGATTTAATCTGCTTGTCATATTCATACCTTGGTCTACTCCTACCATGCTTACCACCTACACTTCCCTCAAAAACTAGCTGCACAATTCCTGGGAGTCTTAAGATGTATCCGTCATTCTATCTCTTCATCTTGTCAAGTTTAGCCACAACGATCTCCTCTAAACAATTCAGTTCAGTATCTCTTCAAACGTAATTCCATCTGCCCATCTCACCTTCATCATTCTTCTGTAACAGAACATTTCGAAAGCTTCTATTCTCTTACTTTCTGAGCGAGTTATCGTTTCACTTTCATACAATGCCACGCTCCAAACAAATGTCTTCAAAAACATTTTTAAAATTTCTATATCTATATTTGAAGTGAGCAAATTCCTTTTCTTAAGAAAGGCTCTCCTTGCTTGTGCTAATCTGCATTTTATGTCCTCCTTACTTCTGCCATCGTTAGTTATTTTAATACCCAAGTAACAACATTCATCCACTTCCTTTGAGACTTCATTTCCTATTCCAATGTTTCCTGCGTCACCTGACTTCGTATACTGCACTCCGTTAGTTTTGTTTTGGACTTACTCATTTTCATCTTGTACTCCTTACCCAAGACTCCGTCCATACCATTCAGCAATTTCTCCAGATCTTCTGCAGTCTCACATAAAATAACAATATCATCGGCAAATCTCAGGATTTTGATTTCCTCTCTTTGGTTTGTGATTCCCTTTCCAAAATCTCCTTTGATTTTCTTTACTGCCTGTTCTATATAAACATTGAAAAGGAGGGGGGGGGGATGCAGTCTTGCCTCGCCCCTTTCTGAATTGCTGCTTCTTTTCCATAGCCCTCAATTCTTATCACTTCAGACTGATTTTTATATAGAATGCAGACAATTCTTCGTTCTCGGTACCTGATTCCGATCACCTTCAGAATCTCAAATAGCTTGGTCCAATCAACATTATCAAATGCCTTTTATAGATCTACGAACGCCTTGTAAGTGGGCTTGCCCTTCTTAATTCGATCCTCTACCATCAGACGTAAAGTCAGGATTGCTTCACGTGCTCCTACATTTATTCTGAAGCCAAATACGCAAATATGTGCACTATTAATGTTAATAATTCGTTCAATCTCACTTTCAAACGCACTTCCCTTTCGGTTTTGGAGGTCTACATGACGGCAAACAAGATATGCATTTACATACAAATCCTATTTCTAGTAATGACCCAAAACAGACTCCGTGAACTCAGCATCGCATGTTCATTCCACGAATATCATTGCCATCGTCAATGTCCTTGCATCCCGGAAAGTTCGCTGCGTGGTCCACATTCTTTAGAATAAAGTGTGTGAGCAGTGAAGTTTTAAAACTGTATAAATACAAAAGATACAAACATATTATGCTTTGTATTTTAATCCCTACAAAATATTTTACTTTCAAAATTAAAAAAAAATCATTAATGATATAATAAGTTTTGTAATCTTATATTAATTGGTTTGTATATATTAAACTGACATAGATTGCATTGAATTAAGTGTTATTGATAGGTTTTACACATTTTTTTGACGGGGCGGATCTGTGTCATATTCGCTACGCCTGGCTGAAGGATATGAAGTAGAGGGTGACCCAAATGTCCGTTAGCATTTGACGAGGCAACACTTCAGAGAATGTTGTAGGTAGAGAGGTAATGATTGAGACAAATGATTGGCATGACATAGAGTTTAATTGGCACCAAAATAAAGTACACAAAATGACCAACAGATGGCGCTTGATACGATACACAAGGAATAATCAGTATGACAATTTAGGTTTAGCGAGGGCTATGTCACTTACAACACGTGCTCAACATGTCGGCCGTCATTCATCAACAATACCTGTAGTCGAGGGGCAATGTTGTGAACAGCACTGTACAGCATATCCGTAGGTATGGTGAGAAATTGCCGTCGGGTGTTGTCTTTTAGCATCCTTAATGAGGTCTGACGATCGCGGTAGACTTGCGACTTCAGGTAACCGCACTACAGATAATATCACGGATTGAATTCTGGGGACTGGGGAGGCCAAGAATGACATTCCGCTATTGCGGGCGCATCTGACGCCCTAAATTTTTTGCTCGGGGTGCCCCCGAAGCCCGCTCCCCTCACGTGGCAATCGACACAATCTACATTGGCTCCGAAATGCTATTAATTTCTAAGAAGAAAGAAAAAGAAGAAAGAGATAGCAAGGAAGTGTGGGAAATGTTTGCATGTTAGACGCGTTACCAGGCAAGGTTTGTGTTGGTAAGATGGTGTTAAGGCGTGGTATTGAAAGGTCAGGGAAAACCACATAGGCAGAAAGGAGAAAGAGCCCTAAATCACGACGCTCCTTTTATACCATACATGGTTCTCATGCGGCATCACTGACTTGTTGCTATCCAGCGCCACCTATTGGCCTGTTTGTGCATTCGTTGTTGGTGTCAGTAAAACTCCATGTCATATCAAGCATTTGTGGCCATTTGTACCTGACCTGTTGCTGTCCAGCGCCATCTGTTGGTCATTTTGTGTACTTTATTTTGGTGTCAATAAGATCTCATGCCATTCCAATCATGCGTGTCAGTTATTACCTCCCTACCGCCAATATTCCGTGAAGTGTTGCCTCGTCAAATGTTAACGGACTTTTCGGTCACCGAAACATCTGGGGACAGTCCTTGCATGCTGTCCCCAGGAGTCAACTTCATGGCACCTAATCATGATCATCAATGAGGATGTAAAGGAAAGAATATACAAGTCTCTGGTAAGACTCCAATTTGAGCAAGTTTCCAGTGTACGAAACTCACACCACGGTTACTTGATACAAGAAATGGAAGAAGTTCAAAAGTAAGCCTGGATTTGTTCTTACTGATTTCCGACAATGTTACGCAAATATTGCAAACCTTTCAATAATACCCGAATTTACCTCGAGGGAGGAATTCTCCGAAGCAGATTCTACCAACCTGCCAAACTTGAAGAAACTTCTTGAGCACGACCGGTGAGAACTGCAGCATGTGAGCCATCGTGACTCCCGCCAGGTCGATGAATATGTGCTGACCGCACACCAGAGCGCTGTCCTCTTCCAGCAGTATCGTCTCCTCCATCATGAACATCACCTTTATTATATCTTCGATCCTGGTGGTTTTGGGATCGTAGTTACTGAGCCGCCAAAACCACAGCGGGCCTCCCTCCGGGATGTCACTCAGCCCGAACTGGCACCTAAGGCAGAGAAATTCACTAAAATTGAGGGGGATTTTCTCACCAGTGTTAAGATATACCAATATACTCGTATATTTCTGTACCTCTGGAGCATGTTCAGCAATGTTGAAAGGATCCTAGGGATATGAGTTACGGATTTTAGGTGAATAAAATATAATAAAGTATCAGAATATATTATTTATATATTCCTAAAAGTTACAATCATTTTCTTAATCATCTCTATCTGGTCGATTAGATTTTCAGCTTCCCTTTTTCTACCACTACTAGCGCTAAAGTGAGTCAATGCAGAGTTCCACTCCATACCTTATAACTACATCCGGTGTGGTCATGTTTCAAAACATCAAAAAAACCTCAGGGTATTGAACCAGGGAACATATTACAGAGATAATCATGTAAATAAGTTAATTTGGCTAGGATTTGAATAACTAGGAAATATGTAAAGAAACAAGCGATTTTAGGCTGTTTTTACGGAACGGCATTTAGGCCGGAAATGATTTTCCAAATTTGTTTTCTTAGTTTCATAGATCTATCCAAAACTAACAATTTGAAACCTTTCCGTGCCACTGAACGTTCGGCATAATTGAGGAAATTTTCGTAGTATGGGGACCTCTGCTTTATCTACTAAGAATTTTTTTAATATTAAAAAAGGAACCTATTTCTTCTTTGCGAAAATCAGATGATCATGAATATGTCTTCCGGTCATGGCCATCCACCAACGGCTGCTAATTTTAGATGGCAACCAGCCATAGGACATAGCCTGCACGGTTGCTAGGTAACATTGCCTTGCCATTTATACCTTACATCACTGCCTGCAGGGTTGCTAGGTAACATTGCCTTGCTATTCATACCTTACATCACTGCCTGCAGGGTTGCTAGGTAACATTGCCTTGCTATTCATACCTTACATCACTGCCTGCAGGGTTGCTAGGTAACATTGCCTTGCCATTCATACCTTACATCACTGCCTGCAGGGTTGCTAGGTAACATTGCCATGCCATTCATACCTTACATCACTGCCTGCAGGGTTGCTAGGTAACATTGCCATGCCATTCATACCTTACATCACTGCCTGCAGGGTTGCTAGGTAACATTGCCATGCCATTCATACCTTACATCACTGCCTGCAGGGTTGCTAGGTAACATTGCCTTGCCATTCATACCTTACATCACTGCCTGCAGGGTTGCTAGGTAACATTGCCATGCCATTCATACCTTACATCACTGCCTGCACGGTTGCTAGGTAACATTGCCATGCCATTCATACCTTACATCACTGCCTGCAGGGTTGCTAGGTAACATTGCCATGCCATTCATACCTTACATCACTGCCTGCACGATTGCTACGGTTACACGTCCATCAAAATTTTGTCGCGTTACGTTACACAAAGTTTTGGATGACTCCCAGCCATAAGATATAGCCTATTTATGTTAAAAATTATTTGCCCAAATGGAACTGACACTTTTATTGGTTTCCGTAATGATTTGTTGTTTGTTATACGTGAGCATTCAGGAATTTAAGAGCGATGTATTGATAACATATCTACTTACAGTTACCACTGCCTTCGTAATATACAGGCCGTACTGTAGAAAGCGCGCCAAGCTCATCAGCTGATCAAATGAGGAGAGCTAACCGAATGTTACAAATTGTACCTGTGAATTTAATTCATAAGGATTGGGGCATTCTTTGGATAATTGTGACTGTTGAATATATTTAAGTATATTGCATGTTTGTTCTTTAAATTTATCGTATCAGAATTTACGTAAATAGCTGTTATTAAGATAATGAGACCTCATAGTTGAGGTTATGTATGGTATCTTCTCGTGGTGAGTAATATAAATTCAAGGGATATAATACTTCTCGTAGAATTTGTTCATTTAATTGTTATCCTATAAGAGGTTTTTTGTGGAAATATAATGTGTGCAAATTTAAATACAGTATGTGGAAGTTCGCGTTTGCCGTACTGCTGAGAACATGTGCGTACCACGGCGAAAATACAACTATAAAAGTAAATAAACATTAATAATTTCATTTTCTTCGTATGAGGGTAGGTTACCTTTATGAAGATCGAAAATCTTAAATGAAAATATAGGCTACCTGTTACGAAGAATAAAGGAGTATATTTCATTCATTTTCCAGAGCTTTTACTGTCTTGTTGCATAGATTTAAAGCAAGGCGTTTTATTGTCGATACTGAACAAACATAAAATTGGCCATTAACCAATTGAACCAATGTATGGTTATTTCTTGGATTAGTAATGTTAAGTATGCGTTGCCTTTTCTCCCCAAAATTAATGCGAGTAAAAGCAATTCCTCGGCAATTTCCGTGAATGTGGGAAATCACTAACCGATCTTGCCGGTCAATGCATTAATATTTGGGAAAACATGGGCTATTCCTTAAAAAAGGGATACAAATGTTTATGTGAAAGAAAGGATCTCAAGAAAGTCTTCGAAGGTTAGTGCCAGAAGTGTCAAGAAAAACAAAACAAGAAAGCTACTGCATTTATGGCCATCTAGAGGTATGGAGGTAAAGTCTATTTTATTACTACTATTATTGTGCGCTTATTGTCTCCATATTTGTATTATTGCATACTAATTACTTGTTGGGCACATTGAGGAGTAAAACCGTCACTAATGGTTTGACAGCGTAGATCACACTTCAAACCTATTTCTCCTAAAATACATAGACTTAACTTACCAGTTCCGATGATCTCACCTGTAATATTAATACAACAAAGAATCGCTCTAAGCCCTCCTCGTGTTCTGGATAAAATCCATGTTATAAAATTCGAAATAACACAGTTATCGCGAATCGGATGTGAATGTGAGATGAAACATAAACAAACAAACAAACGAACGAACAAACAAACAAACAAACAGACAAACAAACAAACAAACAAACAAACAAACAAACAAACAAACAAGAAAACAAACACACACTTGTTAAGATGTGGAGTAAAATAAAAATAAAAAGCATGTTATAATTATGAACGTAGGACAAGAATAATAAGGTACTGAACCCTTGAACATACCGTTCCATCGTTGGCCGTCAGCCACAGCTGCTTCAACAGAGCAATATCGAACTCTTAAATCTTGGGGTCGTAGCAGGTTTATTTATATCACTACATTGACTAAACGATGGGGTTCAGAAAAGAACCTAACTAATTTAAATGAGGTGAAAAATGTGCTTACTAAAATATTTATTCAAATTTAATCACGATGAACATATTTATTAAATTAATTAGAAAAGATCACTTATTAATTTTACAACGTTTTAACGCAGTCACAATACATAACGTGAGTGTTATCCTGTTTTTAATATTATTGTTTAACATTATTTAAAAGAATGAAAATGTCGCGTAAAATTCATGGACAGCGAAAACCAGAAAACGAGAATAAAAACCTGAAAATCGGGCACCATTAATAGAAACGATAACTGAGAGTTAATCCACACGATCCGTGGAAAATCTGACCTTCAACAAGTCGAATTCCAAATTTACATTTAATTAAAGTTATCCAACAGTCTGGTATCCTATCGAATATTGGAACATCCCCCGAATGAACCCTTAATCGAACCAAATCGACTATCAGTTGCGAAACATTACTAAAAGCATAGTGTTCATTACAAGTTAACCGCAATGGTCACAATCAAAAATAAAATTCCACCCATGAATTGTCATCTCATGACACCCTTAAGTTACAGAATAATGCCGATGCTGAAACATGCATCACTCCAAACAGATGTTCAGAAGTAACCAACAACAACTTGATACGAAGGGATCTTACGTTACGTCGTCCTGAAGGAACAAAACTGCGAAATGCAGGAAACGTTAATTCATTATGCATTTAGAAGAAATGCCAAACACTGAAGTTAAGGAAAAGTGATAAATCATTTGAAAATATTCTTACTAAACCGACTTTCAGGTCGTAAATAATTGCGTAGTTAAGTTCACTAACATACAAGTCCACATCCGAACAAAGTCGGTGACATATTCAATGAAATCTTGTTGTTGGCAGAGAAAAACCGGAAGATACGGGAAAGGAATGAAATCCTACGCCAAGGTCGATAAGAAAATCCGCTGTAGAATTATGATTCAGTTTTAATGTCAAAATTCTTCAATACTTTTGAAATTTTGAAGGAATATTTTAATGTTTCCACTTTATACGTAAACATTTCGTCTTTGTAGGTGGATTATGAACCCATAATTCTACCCTGTTAAATATTGCAACTACGAGTGCAACCATAATTCTTTATTGCAAGCTCATCTCTAGAGCCCGGATTTTTATGCATTAATAGGTTAGAATGCAAACGTACTGAAGAGAGTTGCAAGTATAGTCTACCTTCACAACCGTTGTGCTATGCGGATTGCATAGACATTAGGGGTAAGATCCATCCAAACCCCTAAAATTTATGTTACTCTTACTACGCTATGGAAGAGTGGGTGGCCGACGCTCCCTATTAACCAAAGTAGTTTGCAATCTAACCTATTACTGCATAAAAATCCCGGCTTTACTCATCTCACACACTGTGACATCACAACTCACTGTGGGATCGAGCGGCCCGCCTTCACTGCGAGAGATTTCGGCAATATCATTAACCAAGAAATAAAGAATTTAATGAAGCTAAAATCCACAGGGCGGAAATGTATGCAATTAGGCCTGGAAACAACTTGGCATCCATACTGGCAGATTGGATACATGTGCCTAGGCCAGGCAATCCAATTGCGCGCGATATCATCTACACGAAATTAATTAATTACGCCCGTTACAGGGACGGGGAAAATCTGTACCGACAAAATATTCTATTAAGGTCGTGTACTCTGCACTGTCCTTGCCTTTCTCCGGACTACTGTTGATATCCGCAGTTCCTTTGAGTGGTTCTTCGGCCTGTCTTTTTCTCGTCAAAGTAGCAATGTTGACGGGCTGTAGTACCTTTTATTCTCCGGCAATCATCTCCCCTGCTGGTATGGTGACGTCCATCAGGTTGTGGGATTCTCCCTTCTATTGGCGTTTTGAAGTTCTTTCTTTTCTATCAGGTGACGATTGTGCATCCTGTTCGAAACTCGGCGCAAAAGGTTTTAAGCTCGAATTCCGCCGGAAGTGGCCAAGGATAGCGGCAGGGATGGGAAGGGAGACGCGGCGCGAAGGCAGAAAAATAATCTTTCGCTGCGTTACACCTACTGGAGAGGAAACGCGCTGAATCGAAGAAGGGGAAGTTGCTTGGCCAGAATATTTCTTCCGTTTCTCCCGCCGGAATTTTATTTCGGTAACGTTCGTATAGCATTCGGGTGTTTCGCAATCTCCTTAAGTCCATACCGTGTATAATGTTTGCTTCCTCTGGGCTGTGCTGAAAATGGACTGCGAAAAGGTATTCATTTATTTAAAAAGTGCACTTTTTAATATGATAAATGCCATAAGTTATAGGATAGCAATACCATTGAATTAGCAGATGAAATTTCTCAATGCTCATTCGAAAATACAATTTGAATTTATCTTGAAGGCGTAACTACGGTTGAAACAGACAATTCACCTTTTAATTTCTAGATAAGTTAATGCAGTCCTTTGTTCTTCCCTTTCAGCGTCTTCAACCAAGAGGGTGTCCGGCTCCATGGCTAAATGGTTAGCGTGGTGGCCTTTGGTCACATAGGTCCCGAGTTCGATTCCCGACAGGGTCCAGAATTTTAACCATCATTGGTTAATTTCGCTGGCACGGGGGCTGGGTGTATTTGTCGTCTTCATCATCATTTCATCCTCATCACGACGCGCAGGTCGCCTACGGGAGTCAAATCAAAAGACCTGCTCTTGGCGAGCCGAAGTCCTCGGACACATCCCAGCACTAAAAGCCATACGCCACTTCATTACCAAAAGAGCTAAGAGGTAACCCGTTGCGTTCGGCTGGACTAACGCTTCACACACAACTGCAAGACAAGTTTTGACGATCAGCTGTCCAAATTACGAGGCGCGCTTTCGATAGGTATGAGCGCACACAGGGGAAATTCTTCTCGGAAGTTCCTCTTTCCGCATCTCCCTTCCGGTAAGTGTGAGCGGGCCTTAAGCGAAGTAAAGTCATCGGGAGAGAGACAAACTGATGCACTGCAAGGAGCTACGACTTTTAGCCAAGTGAAAAAGTGTAGCTGTTCCGTAAGAGATGACTGTGAGTTAAGCAAAGTCAATCAGACTCAACTTTTATTTTCTCTCTCTCTCTCTCTCTCTCTCTCTCTCTCTCATAGTTGTGTTGAAACACCGGATCCCGTGATATCTCTGAAGTTAAGCACCAATGGGCGTGGTCAAGATTTGGATGGGTTGCCACGCGCTGTTGGTTGGGGGTAAGGGAATGGAGGAGCGGAAAGTAACTGGCCACCCTATCGTAAGTAAACTCCGGCTCAGGCACACCTCTGCGGAGGTTTGGACCTGCCTTTGGGCAGAATAGCCCTTATCTCTCTCTGGATCACCGGCAAAATGTTGGTCTCCAGATCTGAAGACAGCAATTTCAAACACGGCCAAGGTTGGTGGACAACGTCTCACTGTGCAGTACGCACGGAAATTTGGCTTTACGACAGTCAGCCCGTTTATCACAGGTTGTTTCTGGCAAACTTTAAGTGAACACGTGCACGGTATCCTTCAAACATTTTGCTGAAGTTGCTAGCTGATTATATTGGGGATCTAGTCCCAAAAGGATATACACTCAACTCTAGATTAACCGGGTTAATGTAGAGTTAAGGCTTCCCGGGTAAGTAAAATCGCAGTTAACACTCAAAAATTTAAAAATAGAACATGCGTACTGAAAGTACAGTTAAAATGATAATAACTGATACTACTGCATTGTTTCTTATTAACTTACCCAATACATTGCAGCAAAAGAACGATTAATAAACAGTAAAATAAACGGCACTTTTCGTTGAAACTAACAAGGCAAGGAAAAATATTCAGACTACCTAACTTAACTGTTTCTGAAAGTAATCAGTCATGGTTTTCTGCTTTTGTGCCGTGCATTTTGTATTTTTGATATCGCGGTTAAGCCGCAATGCGGTTGATCCGATTACGGTAAATCGAGAGTTGATTGTAGTTGAAATTCACTACCTAAGTGCACTAAATTCCTAACACATGTGCGTCAAGTGCCACGCCCCCTTTTTTCATCTTCTCTGAATTCTTCACGTCTGTTTAGTCAGCCAGTTGACGGTATCACACTTAGGAGTACTGAAGAAGGCTGTGAAGTGTTATTTCCGGTTGGTCGAGCATGGCGAATAGCGCTAAAAGTTTGCTTAATTTGAGATATACAGTGCGAGGTTGCATGTTGTGAAATTCAATCGTCATTTCCTGGACTTCTTTTTTACCATGACAAAAGGAACCTTTTCCTCTGGAACTACTAAATGTATCAATCTAAAATTTGGTAGACAGGCAGAAAAAAACACTGGTGCACATTTTCCTGCAAGGAAATGACAAAATATATCATTTTATGAACTTCAGAGTTTAATATATATGACATTTTTGTGAAGTTTTCAAATTAAAAAGTTTTAAAAATCGAATTAGGCATGAAGTTAAAAAGGCCTCCAGACATTAAATCATAAAGATCTTCGAAAGCACTAAAAACATTAGAAGGTCCAGTACCTCCGGCTTGCTTTGAAAATGATACCTCAATATGGCCAAAATTCAAATTTGGATAATCTTATTTTCAAAACCGTTTGTCTAAATTAACGTTTTACGCTATGAACAATATTCGTATTTTTAATCACTGTGGAAAGTTTCATGATTCTAACTCAAATTGTGTAGAAGTTACAGAGAATTGAGAAAATCAAGGAATTTTCGTGGACATCTCCTCTTTCTCTTCAATATTACTATATTGCTAGGTAATTAAGCTGAATATCAAAACAAAAACTAGAGCACGATCATGCAAGTTTTCCCCATATGCTGATACTGGCACCGGCTTTGAGCGCTCTGCATTCTTTGGAGCGCTGCAGCAAGTGAATTCATCGAGGTATTTCAAATATTCTGGTCGTAGTCGATTCTCAAATAGACAGCTTAACAAATATCGGTGACATCACAGGGAATACAAGCACAGTCTGTGGATAAGTGACTGGGAACTTTCAAAATTTGAGAACTAGTGAAGATTTAAGATATAGTGCATTTCGGGATGATTGATGACGCTGTCAAGAGTGTTCGTACTCACGCGGTGTCCATGACAGCCTGGAGTTCTGGCAGGAGAGGGTCTCTGTTGGTGAAGAACTCTGGCAAGGCAGATCTCATGGCGTAATAAGTGTCTATCTTCTCTTTCGTCCTCTCCAGACTGAACTTGCAGGCTCGGAGGAAAATAATGAGGAACTGGTCGTCTGAAAAAGGAACGACATTGAATATGTTCTAGAAGCCGGATTTTTAGGTACTGATAGGTTGAAATGCAAATTTACTTAAGCGAACAACAAGTATATACTGCCCCGTACAGCGGTTATGCTATGAGATTTGCATAGATGTTAGGGGTACGGCCTGTATAATTCCTTGAATTTATGTTACTCTTGCTACATTATGGTACAACAGGTTGCATGACACTTACCACAAACCAAATTACTTTGCATTCTAACCTATTGCCACCTAAAAATCCGAGGTCCAGTTATAACTATCCATACAGGGTAGCCGGAATCAACGTGAACCGAGTATATGAGCCTTAGAGCGTTCATCATACTTATAAGTAATTTGAAAAAATTAGGTCCATACCTCGCACCATTGTCATTTTATCAGCTGCTAAAGTTAGCCAATCAAATCGCTTTGCGGGCGAATTCAAATGAGTTTTACGAGGCGGTGTTGCTATATCTGCACGTAGTTTGGTTGCTCTTGAGAGCCATACCGAGAAATGTGCATCAAACACTAACACACTGTGGGTTTCAGTCAGTGCCACTGTAGAGTGCTTGCTGTGGGCCGAGCCAAACGGCAGGGAGGTCCTTGTTCAACTCCCTCCCTTGGAGAAGTTTATTTTTTCTATTGACGCTCTCAAGCCGGTCATAAACCGCTTGCACTTCTAGCAACACCGCAATTTCAGTGGCTAAATTCAGCAGCTGATCAAATGACATTGGTGCGACATATGGTATCCGTGTTTTCCGATCACCCTGTATAAACAAAATAACAGTGTCCGTCTCCAATATTGAATGGTTAGTATGTTGGCCTTCGGCCTAGGGGTTCCGGGGTTCTATTCTGGGGGCCGAGTTGGGGGTTTCAACCTTCATTGGCTAATTCCGATGGCTCGGGGGCTGGGAGTGTCTGTCGTCTTCATCATTAGAATTCATCATAGGTAGGGCCTCATACTTACAGACGCGCACGTCGCCCATGCGGCGTCAACTCTAAAGACCTGCGCCAGTCCTCTTCGGAGGCCACACGCCAAAATTATCTTCTTCAAATTGCTTGCTCACATTTTGCATGTATTTCGGATTGCTGTTGCAGAGAAGAAAAATAGAAATAGACCAAAAACATTGTTGAAGAGATAGAAGAAGTTATAAAAAAAGGGAAAACAGGATCAAGAAAATCAGTGCCTTTCAGTACAAAAATAGAACCAAATCTGCAGTAGTAAAAAACAAAGAAGGAATGTTACTGATAGACAACGATAAGATATGTGTTCGATGGAAAGAATACATAGAAGAACTGTACGATGATAAGGACTTCAAGAATGACAATAAGCCAATTGAAGACATCAATGAGTGTGGAAGAGAAATGCAAGGTCCTCCAATCATGAGACATGAATTTGAACATGCCCTTCAGAGTCTGAAAGAAGGAAATACAACCGGTGTAGATGACATCCAAGCAGAATTACTGAAAAATGTAGGTATCAACATGAAAGACCAATTATTCAGAGTAATAAATGAATGCTACGAAAGAGGAATCGTGCCAGAAGACTTCACACAATTCAGAACCATTACCATACGTAAAATAGGAAGGGAAGTTGACTGCACCAATTATAGAATATCAATATTAACACATGCCTCCAAGATACTTATTAACATAGTTAAGAACAGAATAAAAGGAAAAGTAGATAAGTATGTTGGAAAAGACCAATTTGGATTTAGAGAAGGCAGAGGAACAAGAGAAGCAATTCTGGCCTTACGCATGTTATTGGAGAGAAGGATAGAAATGATAAGAACGCCTTATCTTACCTTCATTGACTTAGAAAAAGCTTTTGACAATGTGAACTTGGAACTACTGTTTAGATCTATGAGGAAAATAGGACTGGACTGGAAGGATAGAAGAATGATTAATCAAATGTATCTGAACCAAAGCACAAAAATAATCATCAATCAGGTAGAAGAATAGGCCAGGATTAGGAAAGGAGTTAGACAAGGTTGTCTCCATCACCGTATTTATTTAACATGTTCATTGAGGAAGCCATTCAGATCATGAAGGAGAAGACAAAGGGAATATAAGTCTATGGTGAAAGGATACATTGTTATCAGATTTGCATATGACATCGTATTAACTGCAGACTAAGAAAAAGAAATGAATAGAATGATGACAATCCCCTCAGGCACTCTTAAACTGTGGAAATTGAAAGTAAACAAACGGAAAACGAAAGTAATGGTAGTACGGAAAAATATGGAAGAAATTAAAACCAATATAAGAATTTATAACGTCAAAATTGATCAGGTGAAACAATTATGTTATCTTGGTAGTATGATAACAGAGGATAATATGCTTCCTGGCAAAACAGGCACTTATCCCTTTCAATCCTGAGCAATTTTTTTCAGCCAAAGTAAATGGATCATATAATTTATTAGGCTAATATGATCAAATAGCTACGTGAAAATGGTAAAAACATTCTCATGACTGTCATTCTCTCAGAATGGGACCCACACAATTGTGTGGTCAGGGATTGAAAGGGGTAAGAACAAGAAAAACATTTTAACTAGCACACACATGAATATAGATGTCAGGAAATCATTTGTATGGAGTACACTTCAGTATGGAAGTGAGAGTTGGACTCTGGGTAAATTAAAAGGAATCGACTTGAAGCTGCTGAAATGTGGATATGGCGGAAAATAACCAGAACGAGCTGGACGGAAAGTAAAACCAACCTGGAAGTCTTAAGGGAAGTTAAAGAAGAGAGAAGATTTTTAAACGAAATGGAAAACAGGAAATTAAAATTTATTGGACATGTCATCAGACACAATACCTTCATCACTAATATACTTGAAGGGAAAGTGATGGGAAAGAAAGGGAGAGGAGGACCTAGGATGAAGTATTTGGACGACATCAAGAAGAGGTTAGGTTGTGTCAACTACATGGAACTGAAACGAACAGTCAATGAAATGAAAGAGTGGTTGCATCGACAAGGCATTAGCCTTTAGAATATTGACTGATTGATTGATTGATTGTTGTTGTTGTTGTTGTTAATGGACTACGGGTATTGTTTTTTGAAAATCTGATTTTTCATTGACAAAATGTCACTTAGGAGAGTTTTCGGTCACCCTTTTTGAAACATCAAATTAGTCCATGCTTGCTCCAAAGTTGAAAGACTATCATATTGACACACTTAAGATACTTTGCCCGTTGTGGAACGAAATAACAGTAATAAAATGAGATTTTTTACAAGCAACATGCTTTACTTAATCGCAACTATCCCCCCCCCCGAAAAAAACATTTTCCTTTTGCGAAAATCAAATGATCATAAATATGTCTTTCGGTCATGGCCACCCATCAACGGCTGCTAATTTGAGATTGCCACCAGCCGTAAGACACAGCCTGCACGGCACGGTTGCTAGGTAACATTGTCTGACCATCCATCCATATCTTACATCACTGCCTGCACGGTTGTTGTGGTTACATTTCCGTCACAAATTTTGTCACGTCACGTTACACAAATTTTCGGATGACCCCCGACCATAAGACCCATTTTCGAGTTCGAATTCACCCTTCTTATTAAATATTATTAAATTAAAAACAGCTGCTACAAAGGATATACTGCCACACCTTACCTTCTGTATGCCAGGGCTATTACCTGTTCTCGCCTTGATATGTGTCTGCTTCTCCAGCCACTCCTTGATCTTCAAGAGGTCTTCATCTCTTCGGTCCGGCACCTCGTTGATTGTTTTGCGCGCCACTTCCTCCAACTCTGGCGTCAAAGGCCGTACTCCAGATTTCATCGTGCACCTCACTTTAACATAAAAATAATTCTATATTAATAATCTTGATCAGTTTCTCATTTCATACTATGGTCGTCTGACGAGGAGTCGCGTTCATGCTGGGTGAGAGGTGCAGAGGGTAAGCATTGCTGCTGCGCATGCGCCAGTCTCAAGTCTCAAGGCCTGACAATAAACATCGGTTCCGTGTGCGGTGATTCTTGTGAACTAAGGTGCTGCTATGAAGTTTCAAATTGGTAGTTCAATTGTGCTTTAGTTACATATTTACTATAATTACTGCATAATGGCCAGTTTAATAATGAACACGCATCTCTTTCAAAAGCTGCCTCTGTAGATCAGTAGTAGAGTGTCGGCCTCCGGATCCCAAAATAGCGGGTTCAAACCCGGCTTAGGTAGTCGGATTTTCGAAGGGAGGAAGAAAGTCCATTCGACACTCAATGCAGTAATATGTAAGCATGTAAAAGATCTCTGGTGACACATTTGGTGTTTACCCGACAAAATTCATTAAATCTCATCCATAGACACCCACTCGGTCTGCCATCTAGTGGGCCTAGAATAAAACGGAACGTCAAAATTGACGAACAGAGGGTGATCCGGCTCTGGTTTAAATATTTATATTTCATATTCTGTAACGAATATTGCTATCCTTAGATTCTAACATCCATGAACCTAGGCAGAAAGTTCTTTACCGCCTTTCAAGACTAATAAACTCGTACTTTTGCTATTTCACAAGAACGTACCACTGGATCCTGTCAGCACGTTTTCTGAGGAAAAGCGCGAGTAAGATGTCCCATACAGCACCCTCAGCGGTATCACCTAACCAAACAATTAACAACCGCTGATGACTGCCACTTCCTCACAAGAACACTTTCTTCTATTTCTGTCATTGTCGACTCGATTTCAGCCAGGCCTTTGCAGTCAGTTCAAAGACAGTGAGCAAACAGGTAATTTCTAGGGCGTGTTTAGTGGCAGTGGTTAGCTCGATTTACAATAAACTGATGCAGTACAAGTGTCGCTATACACTTGGATAAGTGGTGTATCAGCAGTGGTAAAATGAAATCCCATAGAAGTGATTTATCAATTTACCGAGATCGATAGCTGCAGTCGCTTAAGTGTGGCCAGTATCCAGTATTCGGCAGATATTAGGTTAGAACCCCACTGTCGGCAGCCCTGAAAATGGTTTTCCGTGGTTTCCCCATTTTTACAACAGGCAAATGCTGGGGCTGTACCTTAATTAAGGCCACGGCCGCTTCCTTCCCACTCCTAGCCCTTTCCTGTCCCATCGTCCTCGTAAGACCTATCTGTGTCGGTGCGACGTAAAACAACTAGCGATTTATCAATTGCTTGCCCGCCTTCGAAAGTATTCAGTTGTAATAAAGAACAAGATTCAAATTTGTTCAAAGTAAATTGTTCTTCTGCTTCTACTCTGCTCCCACCAGCAACACTGATTCTACACCCAAAAGAAAATGAAAATATACAGCCTGTTTCCAGTCATCCGACCAGATCAGGAATGGAATGAATGAAGCCCCATCTAGCGGCGAGGATAGGAATTGTGCTGGTTTCCGAAGCCTGTTGCAGTCCTCCTGGACAATGAATAATGAATGACAGATTAAATTTAATATTGGAGAGTGTTACTGGAATGAAGGATGACAAGGAAAACCGGAGTACCCGGAGAAAAACCTGTCCCGCCTCCGCTTTGTCCAGCACAAATCTCACGTGGAGTGTCACGAAACCCAGTGGTGAGAGGCTACACCCAAAAGATAAGTGCGTAAATATCAAGACGATTATCTGACATTATGCTTTATCGGCATTCTTTTGAATAATAGACAGAAGCAAATATTGTGGATCCCGTGTTCCGTTATTTGCGAAATAGCCTACGAGAAGTGCTAAGAAAAGAAGAAAGTGTGTGTGTGTGTGTGGGGGGGGGAGGATGCTGGATATTTCGTGTTTAATAATTGGGGCGCGGCCGAAAATGTTTGAGAAGCCCTGGCTTAGTGTAGTATCTATTACTCGTGCCGTACCTACGAGCTGCAGCGACTACTCTTGAGGAACAAATAGGATATTATCTGGTTTCCAGCCCGATCCGCGCTCTGCTGAATTTTAGTTTTAAACAGTGGTGGCTGGTGCAGAAAATCAGTTGTGTGCTGTAACCCATCCCCACTCCAAAAAATAAAAATATTTAGAAATATACCGGTATGCGGTTTTCAAGAGGCTCTCCACTTAGTTTTCCACACTGAACAAACACGCAATCAACCCCAACACATACACACATTCCTCATTAAAAAACTATAAAACTATATAATAAACACACAATAACACCTGCAATAGCAAAATATTCACGAACTCAAACACTTGGTGTGAGCGCGCCAAAACAGAACTTCCCAATGTTACCAACGTCATTGAAATAAAACCAGCAACGTCGTAATGCAAAATTACATGTTATGTTTTTATAGTGACATTTATAAACAAGACATTTTTAATGAAAGAAAATCGCAATATCATGTCCTTATTTTGACAACATAAAAAGTACAATTTTTATAGTTCATCGATGTACAAATGTGGCTATGGAATAGGCAAGTTGGTAGTATTCTACCCTCTTTGATATTAAAAGACCTGGCGCGAACATCTCTACAGTATTTCGTTTTCCCGTTTGCTTTGAGTGATCTCCTCTTAAATACAACCGCTGAGTCAAGAGGGTGCCAACTGCCACTTTCTCATATCGGTCGTAATGCAAGTGCGACTAGTGCAAGTGCTGCCTCTCTGTGGTCGAACGAAGAATCTCTGTGAAGTGAGTCTTGGCTGTTGTTTCCACAGCCTATCGGAACACATTCTCTTTGTATCGGAAAAGTTCGGCACGCATGCGCAAAAGGCAGAGCTCCTGGTTTCCGGCTAAAAGCTTAGAAATCCTCGCTGAGCTTATTTGAGTTTGACCGTTCCAGTGTTTTATAACAAACACCCAAGTTTCCCCCAGCCCTAACCCAGCCCTGTCGGGACCACCTCGGTGGATTGAGTAGCCGAGACACCGACCTTCCCACTGCAAACCATGGACCCACCCAACTTCAATCAACCACTAGTAATCAAAACCAAGGAACGCTATTCCAGCTCCTACCCCTTCATCTTCCCGCTTCCCTATGACCCATTCAGTGACATCTCACCCAAACGATTGTACGTCCACCGTAAAAACACATATACAGCCATAAAACCCGTCATTCAACACGTACAAATGGCGCAAGAGCTCTGTAATGGATGTATCATAATATTTTCTACTAACAGACAAGCAAGCTACAATGCAATCTCTGAACATCTAAGAACTGACAACATCCAATACAGAGTCTGCTCCGAACACACCTCAGACATGGAAACAGCCACACGAACAGAACCTGACACTCAGCACCAAGCAACACAAACAGATGACACCGTAGATGATGCACCCCTCACCTCCCCCCTTTCCGCCCAACCTGAAACCGAACCCGGGACTGAGACCCTATCAGTCTCACAACCGGGCACGGACACAATAAACAAGTACACTCAGACTAGGAGGAGACGTAAAAAATCTGCTCCTAGGACTGCCAGACAGCCAACACATAAAACCAACACAACAGTGACTCGAACCCACGACCCACCCCGCCCCTCCCTTGTCATACAATGCTTCAACTGCCTTCTACTACACCACTCTGCAGCTACCTGCACTGCGGCTACTCGCTGCAACAGATGTGGCGGCTCACACCGTCACACTGATTGCACGGTACCGCGAACACAGCCGAGGTGCGCAAACTGCAAAGGCAGTCATGCCGCCTCATTCCCTGGCTGTCCCTTTATCAAGAAGGCAGTGAAGGAACACTACAGACACGCCAAACATCTACAGTCAAGCACTAAACCTACAGTACATACAGCCACCAATATCCTACCTCACTCGAACCCTGGACCCTATACCCAACAGCCCAGTTACCTGACCAGACAGGACACCACCACCATCCTGAACTTACTTCTAAATCTCATATCAACCCATAACCAGAACCCCCCACCCCCCATGCCAAGCAAGCAACTCATTATAGACTAAAGTCTCCAAGTATCCCACCCCCGCCAAGTCAGCAAGAACATATCCTCACTTCCTTAACTGCACAAGCACCTCGCTCCTTAAAAGCTCTAACAAAACACTGGAACAATCGGACACCGAGGCGGGTGCACTACAACGAACTGCCGCATTTCCTATGCTGTCTACTTCCACATTAAATGCTGTATTTCTAAATTAAAGTATCATAACCACCCGATACTCAGGAATATAAACATATTCTAGCGCACAATCCAGCGGCAAGGCCCGGTCAACTACAGCAACACCGGGCGTGGTCAAAACATGGATGGGTGACCATCCAAATTTGCCCTTGCCGCTGGCTCAAAGAATAATTTAGACATTTATCTAACATCCAGCCATGGCACACCACGAATAACGTTGCGTTTCGCTATATTACCACACTAATGAACCCACATTACAGTAAATATTCCACCACTTTTATTATTATTATTATTATTATTATTATCACTCTAATATATTTTATTCTTTTTATACTTATTTTCTACAACAGGCCAGGTGAGGAGCGCGGCATAGCGCACCGGTACTGGCACCGCAATAGGCACCCCCTAGGGGGTGTCCAAACAGACATATGGCTGAGCTGTAATCGCACAACACCCGGCGTGGAGCGCACCAGTAGTTAACTGGTTGTGAGGGGAGTTGAATAATTTCCTATTCTTTGGCTAACGTCATTTTTAATGCACTTCAGCACATAAGGTAGGGCCGCCCCTGATTTCAAATACATCCACCTTTACGCACTGGTATGTAAATAACTGTTATACAAATAGTTACCTACGAGACCTGTAAATACAGTAGTGACAATATTGATAGGACACAATATTTAATGAACTAACAAGTACATTCCTTCAATGTAGTCACCCGCAAAGTCTATTATCTTTTGCCAAAAGTCGGAAAGCCATTGGAGACCGTTGCCAAGGCGTTCTCTGTTGATGACAGCTACAGAGCGCCCAACTGCGCCAAGTACAGATGGCACAATACTATGCAGAAATGCGTCTCGTTCTTTGCGATATCTGCCAGTGCATACCGTTGCCATATCTATACGTCGGTGAGTTGATGTGGAACCCAACGTGGGGCAATTTTCCTCATGTTAAGACATTTTGTTAGTATGTGCCACACCGTTCCATGACTGGGACCACTAAAGTACTTAAGCTGTGTGTGTAAATTTGTATATGATGATGCTGGATTTAGAATGGTAAACTACTAGTATTTCTTATAAAATTTTCTTTCCACGGAGTTGCTTGTTATGGTCTTCTTGTTGCAGTTGGTGTTGTTGGGTAGTTATGTTTTAACTTTATTATCAATTGTAATATTAAGCTGATAATAAGCTCAAGCTATAGTATTGTAAGCCGTAGTGTGAAGCACTGGAAATACTTAAGTTTTGTGTGTGAATTTGTGTATGATGATGATGCTTGATTTAGAATGTAACTATGTACTATTGGAGTTGAAAAATACCTATTCACGCACGGCTTTTCCCACACATGTGGATTTGGCCCTGTTTTAAGGCTGTCACCAACCCTATATGGAGGGATATAGTCGCTATTGCGTATTTCTGTGCTAGTTGATAGCAGGGGCGGTGCATAATTAAGGGCTAAAGGGGCTTAGCCCCACCAGATTTTCGGACATAAAGAATTTAGAAAGTGTTATATTATTTATATATATATATATATATATATAATAGTTTTATCTGTACATTGCTCAGAATTTGAAGACAATGGTATTTCTGTATCAGCCATGTCCACAGTGCACTTTTTACTTTTCCGTGATGTCTGTCTGTCTGCCTGTCTGTCTGTCTGTCTGTATCAATGTATGTATGTACACGCATCACGAGAAAACGGCTGAAGAGAATGTAATGAAACTTGGTATGTGAAGTCGGGGGATGAGCCACTACAAACTAGGCTATAAGTAATTTTATTCACGCTGAGTGAAATGGCAGTTTAGGGGAAGGCCTAAAATCTAATTCTCAAATATTTACCGTGTTAGTGGTTCTATCGATAAATACTACATAACTAAACTTACATAGAATTAAATTTCTGATCATTTATGTCATATATATTTTTACCGTACCGGCTATGATAACACAGATATTCATGAATTTGTAGTTTTGTTGCTAAATCCATATCAACGCCGAGCCACGAGAAAATGGGTTAACAGTATTTAATGAAAATCGGGGAATAAGGAACTACAGTCGAAGTTATGAACAATTTTATTCACCCTGGATGAAATTGTAGTTTAGGGGAAGTCGCCTAGAATTTACTTTTAAAATAATTAATGCTATTGGACCTATCTACAAGTATTGTACTACAGTATATAACAAAAGTTATAGAGAATACTATTTCCAATCATTTATGTTTAATTCAGTTTTACCATACTGACTATGATAAGAGTGGTATTTCAGAGTCTGAAGAAAACTAAATGTGAAGGCCTGCAATATCGAAAGCGGATAACATTTATCAACAATAACATTAGATTGACCATTGTTTGTTATGATGTCCTTTGTCTCTTATGTTGCAACTCAACTCCGATAGATGGGATTACTGCTGCGTACCGAGTATAACAGCCTGACTGAATATTGGCGGAAAATAGCTGGGGAGTTAGAAAACTTGCTTCTTTAGCATGCCATTCCTCTGGTTCATACATTTTTTGATACTGCTGGTACGTAACACACTGGTTCATCATAGTATTCCAGCTATTCGATCCCTACTGTGATGCGCTGTTTTGAATGAACAGTGTACGCGCTTACGACAGAGGATTACGTAGTAGTACCTGGTCTAGAATTACAATTTATTCCTATTCCAAATTACAGCACCACAGTTCACTAAATAACTCAAAATTCAATTCTGAAAAGAGCCGTTTCTTAAGGAAAGCTTCTCTCACTTAACTTTTATTAAATTCTACATTCATTTCGTTCCAAATTAGCAGTGATGAGGGGTTTTTCCTCCGGGTCGGAGGAAAACTTTGCCTCCAAGACGGATAGAATTTTCCGCCGCCAGTGCAGTGAATTGAGATTTTACGACTCATCGGGTACTCCTAGGAAACAGGTTAGTAAAGGGCATCGTTTTTGCCCTGGGACTCTCCACTATTCGCCGCCCCCCCCCCCGACCCGCCGAAAATAGACGAAGAGTGTTCACGGATCACGTCTGTCTGCGGCGTGGTTATTCCAGCTCTGGAACTTTGGACTGTTGGGTCGGCAGCGTAGTACTGTTCGTTAAAAGTGAGAAAATGTGTGGTTTTTCATTTGATCGAGTGTTTCATATGAAAGCATTGCTTTTAATCGCGCCGTTCCTACTGATGTCATGTTCATTTCAGTTGGGAAAACCACTAGGACAGTCTTTCTGAGGATGTAAAAAGGCAGGTGGAGAGTGAGTGTGTGCCATGATAACGAAAACTCCCCAACCTGATTGTGACTGATGGTAGGCAAGCGAACCTACCATTACAATCAAAATTCCCTAACCCAGTCTTCACATGAGAACAGACGTTTGGTGACTTCCCCGTCGCGTTTTTAGGGTAACGTTAAGAGCTATACAATTTAACACAATCTTGCTCACAACGTGTACACTACCTAACCTAGAATTCTGTATACAATGTAGAATTCCGTAGCGAAGCACGGGTACATCAGCTAGTTTCAGATAAATCATATGATGCGACCAAATGTATATGTGAGTACAAGTGTCCTGAAGAAATTAAGGATATGAGAAAATGAATGTATGATTGTATTACATGTTTCGTACATTTATCTTGACACAGGGGTTAATTCGTTCTCAGTCCTCATAGTGAGTATTCGTAATTCTTTGAAGGTTAGTGAACCTTTGAGGGAGTGAAAGTTTCAACACGTTTTAAAATGTCAAGCTAGGGACTAGCTTTGACTTGCCCGCAATAAAAAAAATAGGACAATAGAGACGAAGCTGTAGCAGCGGGTGTTAATGGCGATGTTATTGCAAACTCACTTATATTCTTCTAACCTCATGTAACATGTTCTGGTGATCATTCACAGAGGGAAGCTCTCGACACGTTTCGAATTTTAGTTTACAGTTCGCTTGCAGCAGTTTCGGAGTCCGACTCGTTGGCTGAACGGTCAGCGTACTGGCCTTCGGTTCAGAGGGTCCCGGGTTCGATTCCCGGCCGGGTCGGGGATTTTAACCTTAATAGGTTAATTCCAATGGTACGGGGGCTGGGTGTATGTGTTGTCTTCATCATCATTTCATCCTCATCACGACGCGCAGGTCGTCTACGGGAGTCAAATAGAAAGACCTGCACCTGGCGAGCCGAACCCGTCCTGGGATATCCCGGCACTAAAAGCCATACGACATTTCATTTTTTCAGCAGTTTCGGAGTGGAGAGCATAACTTTTTTTAAAATAAAAAAATCAAAATCTCTTTATTTGCAAATGAAGTGCCTACCTCGGGGGCAAATGGCACACTAAAATACATTATTGTCAAGCACAAAACTTTAAATTAAAAAGAGAAGAAGAAAATTTTCCTAGGATACAATATTATACAATTTAAGCTAACAATTTTTTTCTATAAAACACACAGCTCATCCTTAATAAATTTATATTGTTTACAAAATTCTACTTATAATATCTCCTGTACTTACAAACATAGTCAACTCATATACAGTATGTGGAATTACTTCAAATAATACTATACAACTGGTATAAGATTAAAATTTGCATTGCATTTATTTACTTATTTATTTTTTGTTCAACAGTGATTAGTATGTAGCGTTTAAAATAGTGAATAGTTTGTACCGCAGAAGATTCGACGAGTGCAGTTCCTTAATAAATGAGGTAGGCCCTCACTTTTAAAGTAATTTATTATTAGCATGTATTAGAATCAAGCATGATTAACTGTACTGATACGGGCAATAAAAATGTAACGAGAAGGTTTAATATGGGTGTATATACAGTACAACAGCAGAAGAAACAAAATCTACATTAATAATAATAATAATAATAATAATAATAATAATAATAATAATAATAATAATAATAATAATAATAATAATAATAATAACGTGTTGTTTAGTCCTCAGCCCAAAGGCTGGTTGGATCCTCAACATCTCCGCCATCAGCTGCAATAGAAGGCCTAGGCATCGCTGAAGAGGCGTACTAGGGAAGTGAGGAGTGAGGTAGTTTCCCGTTGCTTTCTTTACCGAGCCAGAAGTTGCTATTACATATCAGCCTGCCAAGCCCACTGAAATGCACACACCAACCTACCCTATGAGCGATATTTTCCCACCATTCACAGCAGGGACTGGCCGTATAAGGAATGCCATTACTAGCATCACTAATACCTCAGTCACTTTCATTTTGTCAAAGCCAAGGGTAAAGCTGTGACAGATCAAAGAGGGGTAACAGTAATGCTCCAGTCCATACCAGAAGACATAGTGTAGGCTAGAGTAAAAACTACGTCCTGCCAACAAAGGCATAATAATAATAATAATAATAATAATAATAATAATAATAATAATAATAATAATAATAATAATAATAATAATAATAATAATAATAATAATTGTACCGGGCGGTACACCTCCACTCCGCTAATTTAAAATTTGCGCCAGTTGAAACTCCTCTGCTGGAGGAAGTCTGAACTTTATCTACGCTATTAATTCTCTACTTTCTCAGAAGATGTCACCACGTGGAAAATTTTGAGTTTTTGAACTGTGTCATTTTTGATGTGGTTTTGTTTCACTTGAAGTAAGAAGTGTGAACTTTCTCTTCTAGAGGACACTACTGAAGATCAACAATAGTGCAACCTAGTGCGGAGTCAAAGAACTATTTTGTTGGAGAAATTTTTATTTCAAATGTTTGTTCTTTGCTAAATTTTTTTCAGTCTTTGGTTAAGTTGGCAATATTAACCCCTTCTTTCCCCTTGTTTTAAATCTAGCCTATCCCGAATTTCTTGAATTAATTTTCCACCAATTTTGTGTTTCTTCTTAGTATTGTGTAGGGGGTTTATTGATCTACCAATAAAATCATCGCGGGAGGGTGTTTTCATTCCCCTAACGCCTAGAACCTTCTGCGAGAGTATTTAAACTGCTGATTTTAGGGTCTCCGAGCCACTTCTGTTCCATCTTTCAGTGTATAAAGTACATAGCAGGAGGCGGGAAGCGCCTCTTTCCTCGGCAGCGGTCATCAATAAGGTAATGGCCGATTTATAAATTCTTTCTTTGCTAGCTCAGCAGTTTAACTCTCGGGACGGGTGCGAAGCGTTCCTCCATGTAACCTTTTCCTAAAATGTAACGATCTTTTCTTCTATTCTCTTTTAAGCTGCATATTGGGATAGAGAGTGCTAACCCTCTCGAGCTCCCACTCACATTGTCTTGAGGTGAACTTATTTTCTCAACCTATTCTTCGTTAATGTAAAACAAATTGCTCTTTTCTAAAGTCACCTCGGTAGTATGGGATTAGCCCTTGCATTAGTGGCCTAGAGCCAGATTAGGTTTTTAAAAACAAGTGTATTAGGAGTGCAAGATCGCCTCCTCTCAAATTGTTATTTTAGAGGTCATGTAATTGCCCATTTTTTTAATAGACCTCAGTAGGTTGGGTATTTTACCCCTGTGTCTATGTCCAGTGAGGACAACTTGAAGGTGGAGTTTGGTGTGGCCTGGGAGAGGCTTAAATTTTGAGAGCGAGTGGCTCTTTTGAAAATTGAGTGTTGTATGCCTCGTGGAGGCTTTTCTGTGTAATTTGGAGCAAGGGCTCCTAGGTATGAATGGGGTTTTCTGCCCCTCTGTTAAAACTCGTGTTTGGGGTAAAACTGAGCTGATTGCCCAAGCAGTGTAAAATCAGGGCGCTAAGCCCAATTCCTGTAAATATTGTAACTACCCTTTTTGATTTGCTACTTTGTACCTGCCATGCTTGTTATTTCTTTGTTTTTGAAAAGAAAATATAACTTTGTTAAATTTTAAATTAATTTTGCTTTCGTAGCTGGAGACCTATTCACACCCGCACCTTCTTTCACCTCTACCTACCACGGAAAACTCCGTAACAAGTGGTAGCAGAGCGTGGTTGAATGGGTCTCAATTTAGCCCCTTTTGACGGCTAAACATTGTTTGTTCCGAACTCTAACTATTTTCCCAGTTGCTGGAATTTTTTTTGAGTTTTTCAAAATTGTTCTGTCACCATGCCCGGCCCTCGCGATGTTCTCCATCTTAACTATTTGCGCAAGGAGGAGTTGATCTATGAATTGACTATTAGAAATGTACAATCTGGAGGCACGGTTGCAGTAGACACAAACAAGCTTAGAGAGTCCCTAGATTTGCCCATTTCCATCCCCAATTTGGGAGAAAAAGAAATTGACGACTCTCTTTCCACGATCACGGAGAATATTACTGGGCTAGCTTCTGTAGTTAGTTTTTTTGATGAAAATGATCCTTCTCCTAATCAAATTAAGCGTGTGCAAGCTAGGCTATATCATTTTTCGAATAGGGTTAACGATCTGTTGTCTCTAAAGTTGAATGACGTTCAGAAGAAGGAAGCTAGTACGCTGCTTGAAAATATGTCTGAATTATCTAGCAAGGTCACTCAATTGTTAACAGGGGAGGTTCCTCCCAAAAGCGATCTACCCACCACAGTGAATGCAGGTAGTGAGGAAGCGCCTCCCAAGGGAGAAGTTAATAGGATAACCGTTGCTGCTCAAACTATCCCTGCCCCATTGGACAACGAATCTGAACGTCGTGCATCATTGAGTAACATCCGTTCTGAATTAACTTCCTTGCCATTGAAACCTTTACCTACTATGTCACCCGGGTTTAGCAGCTTGCCTCATCCATTGGCAATGTTGCTCAGAGGTATCTCTAAGTTTTCCGTTAATACCATCAGTGATGTAATTTCTTTTTTAAGATTTCTAGTTGAATTTCAGGATCATGCCCTTGTGTTTTCTCTTTCTCCATGTCAAATTTTGCAAATTATCTATCCGTATGCTATTGGTATTCTCTCAGATAAAATCGTAAGAGCCATTGCCGAGCAATCATCTATTGAGGATTTCCATGCCCATTTGCTAGCTAACTTCATCCCGGCTAGGGCCAGGTCCTCCCTTATTCAGAAGTACTATTACCGTGTACAACGCTTGGATGAAAACTTGGCTGATTTCATACAGGACATTAAGTTTTATACTAGGGTGTTTGCTCTTCATTTCCCTGAGGATCAGATTGTACAAGCTATTGTGGAAGGGATTTCACCACCCTACAGGTCATATTTGTGTTTCGCGGCGTGCCCGCAAACTTTCTCTGAACTTGAAGCATTGGCCGTCTCAGCGGAAGGAGTTAGATACGCCGATTCTTTGCGTGTCGCGAAAGAACCCCCGCCTTCCTTTAGTAATACTCGGCCTCCACCTCGCCGACCAGTCAATCCCCGTAAATGTTATGCTTGCGGGTCGCCTGACCATCTGTGCAACAAGTGTCCACTGATCAAGTCAAGTGGGACAAGGAATGGAGCCGGGTCATCACAAGGCTGTTTTAAATGTGGGGCTTTCTCACATATCGCCAAGAATTGTCCCAATTCGAATAGCACCCCATCCTGCTCAACTTCTGGTGCAAATTCCACCTATGCCTATAATAAAAAGTGACTAGTGGCTTCGGCTGAGTCGACTAATCCATCTTCCCGAGACTCAGCCCCGGGTAAACAGGTTGTAAATTCAGGGAACGAGCAATTTTCAAATTCATCTTTTGAAGGTCCCAAAGAGTGTCTTAGGATTGCGGCGGATTCCCCCGCACCGGTCCCCTTTCTCAAAATTGAGTTAAATAACGAGCCTATAACAGCTCTCTTAGATTCAGGTAGTGTTTGTTCTATTATTTCGGCGGATTGGTATTCAAAATTGAAATCTGTTTGTAAGCTTCCTAACTATTGTTTGTCGGCGATCCAATACGTTTCGGCTAATTCCTCTCCATTAGAAATTCTCGGTTCCTTATATGTCAAAATTCGTATTTTTCAATTCACATGGAAAGTTAAATTGTTTGTGGCCAAGCATTTGTCTTGCCCCATTATATTGGGAGCGGACTTTATTTCTCACACTGGTCTTATGCTCGATCTTCAGAGTAGGTCTTGCACTTTCAAATTTGCCTCTAATTGTAATATCCCTCTATTAAAGTGTAATTCTGCATCATGTTCTTCTATTTCGCCTACCCAGGATGAGATGTTGTTAGACCTTAGACATCTACCTGAGGAGCAGGCTGATAGTATTCGCAAATTGTGTCAGTCGTTTCCCGAGGTGTTCTCTGATACTCTTGGTGTTACTGATCTTATTGAATACAAAATCGAGGTCACGGATTCGATTCCTGTCCGTTTTCCACCTTATAGGCTATCTCCACCTAAAATGAAGGCTCTAAAAGAAATCATCGATCAGATGTTGAAGGACGGTATTATTAGGCCCTCTAAGTCAGCGTATTCTTCGCCTATTTTTTAGTCCCGAAACCCCAAGGAGGCTTCAGGCCTGTCATTGATTACAGGGCTCTCAATCGGAAGGTGGTGTTACAATCTGTGCCCCTTCCCGACCTTCATTCTTGTTTTTCATGGTTTCGTAAGGCCAAGTTCTTTACTATCTTGGACTTGAATCAGGCCTATAATCAAATTCCCCTTGCCGAAGAGTCTAAACATCTTACAGCGTTTGCCACGGACTGGAATTTATACGAATACAACCGGTGCCTTTCGGGCTCCCCACGGGAGCAGCTGTACTCACTAGGCTACTAGATAGGATCTTCTCCGACATCAAATTTGAGTACTTATATCACTACTTGGACGATGTCGTATTTTCAGAGACTTTTGAAGAACATCTAGATCATCTGCGAGAAGTTCTCGATCGACTTCGTAAGGCTGGGTTAACTGTTAAGTTGTCCAAGGTTGCCTTTGCTAAGCCCTCTATGTCTTTCCTAGGGCATATTGTGTCACCGGATGGTGTAGCAGTCGATCATTCTAGAACACAGGCCATCCGTGATTTTAAACCTCCCAAGGACATTAAAGGTATCGCCAGGTTCATTGGTATGGTGAATTTCTTCAGGAAGTTTATTCCTAACTTCGCTAATAGAGCGGCGCCCTTAAACCTTCTTCGTAGGAAAGGCATCAAATTCGAGTGGGGACCTTCTCAACAAGCCGCTTTTGAAGACCTTAAATTAGCTCTTTGTAATGCCCCTGTACTTGCTATGCCTGATTTCTCGAAGAAATTCATTGTCCAAACCGACGCATCGTCGTCAGCGGTAGCTGCAGTCCTTCTTCAAGAGACTGAACTAGGGAGGCGCCCCATCGCCTATGCGTCTAGGACATTGTCGGCTCAAGAAGCCAAGTATTCCATCTATGAGCTCGAAGGTTTGGCAGTCTTATTCGCCTTAGAGAAGTTCCGTCTCTATCTGGAACATGTCAAATTCGACCCGGAGACAGATAATCAAGCCTTAAGCTGGGTCTTAGGTAGGCCGCGTCGTACTGGTCGTATAGCCCGTTGGGCCATTCGTATTTCTGCCTTCCAGTTTGATGTTAGACATATCAGAGGTACCGAAAATATTGTCGCTGATGGACTCAGCCGTATGTTTTCAAACGACGTCGAGACCCACGAACCGGTCGACAGTTCATCACCTTCCGAGTCCATACTATCTAAGGTTAATGCCATCCTAACAGATGCTCCCATGCTCTTTAGGGATATCGAGAAATACCAACGTGAAGATCCGACGCTGGCTCCGATAATGGAAACCCTTTCTTCTGGGGAACATGTTGTCCCTTATGTTCTGAGGAATGGTGTTCTATGTTGCCCTTCGAGGCATGATAAGATGATGAAAGTTGTTGTTCCAGTGGTTCTTGTACCTATGATCTTCAAGTATTATCATGAGACCCCATTAGGAGGGCATCTTGGTATCTTTAAAACTCGTGAAAAGATTCGTGAAATGTTCATCTGGAAAGGTATGGACGGTGAAATCCGTGAACTAGTAAAGGCTTGTAAATCCTGTTTGCTTAGTAAACCGACCATGTCCACCAAGGTAGGCCTCTTGTCTTCTCAGCAAGCGTCGCGCCCCATGGAACGCCTATATATTGATTATGTAGGACCATTCCCCCAGTCAAAGGGTAATGCCAACAAGTTCATCCTTGTGTGTGTAGATGGTTTTACCAGATTTTCTTGGTTATTTCCGACTAAGCTGGCTACCGCTCAGTCTACCATTACTTGATTAAATTCTATTTTTGCTTCTTTTGGTCCGTGCCAATATATTGTATCTGATAATGCTAAGGCTTTTACATCTAACTTATTTCGTAAATTCTGTTTTGACTTATCCATCTCTCATGTAACTACTTCTGCTTATTACCCTCAACCATCTCTGGCTGAACGGGTTAATCGTAATCTGAGGTCCGCACTTATTGCCTATCATCATGAATATCATTCCAGGTGGGACACGTCCCTGCATTGGTTAGCTTTTGCCTTGAATTCGGCGGTTCATGAATCTCATAAGTTCACTCCAGCTTCCTTGATGTTCAAGTTTGTTCCCAACACGCCGCTCTCTAACCTTCGGTCTCTGAGTGACATTCTACCCGAGACAATAGATCCGGATAATATTAAAGATCTTTGGAAGAAGGCTAAAGCCAATCTTAAGGTATCTCATGAAAAGGTTAGGGAAAAGTATGATCGTGGACGGAGACCCACCACTTTGAAGGTAGGTGACCAGGTGATGGTCAAGAATTTTGTTCCCGCGGGCAAGCTTGCCCCCAGATTTCATGGGCCATGCATCATTCTCGATTTTCTTACGCCGGTTACATTGTTAGTAAGCAATCCAGCCACCGAGAGGATATTTAGGGTTCACCTGTCCCAGGTGAAACCGGTGTAAATTTTGTGTCAACTTGCTTCATATAATTTGATAGGAATATGAAGGTTATATTTTTTTTTAGTTCCACTCTTAAGGCATTCTGCTCCTTCTATTTTATTTTATATGTAAGCATTTCTGTGAAACCTCCCCCGATTTGTTAAACTGCCATCCTGTCCTTGCCACGGCCATTACCACGCTCCCGTCTCCTGCTCCACTACACACAGTGGCTGGCTTAGATGAAATGCCATGGATATCTGCACGCCGCTGGCCCCTCAATCTCTCTACATGCCTGTGCCCTCAAAAGAAACATGATGGTCTAACACAATTCTGCCGCCTAGCTTTAATGTTTCAGTGCCCCCGCAGCCGCGCGGCGCCGCGCCGCAACTGGGTTTGAGGAAGGGCCCCCTCGGCCCCAGCGAGGACGACATGTGCACGACGAGCCGGAGCTCTCCTCCCGGCCAAGGCTGATGTGCGGCGCACGACCTGCTACTTGCCCGCAGCCTGTATATGTTCACCGCGGGCGCGGCGTGTTTCAACACCTCTGCTCCCCTCATAGTGCGGGCGAGCGGTATCTCAGGGTACTTGAGGGGTCCGAGCGGCCTCCTTTGGACGCAAGCTGCAACGGCCGGTCTGGCCATCCAACTTCATCAACCTCAACTACATGAACAGTTACTATAAGCAATGACTACACTTGGGAATTCAACAGCAATATTTGGTGGACATTGCAAAATTTTTCATCACTTTTAAGTATTAAATGTTTATCTTCAGAATTCAACTTCTACAATATAAAGACTTTACTTCACCTGCAACAACAAAATTTTGAAACTGAATCAAACCAAATTAAGAAAATCTTATAATTTTTTTGGCAATTAATCTCCATATCTACATCAAAACTTGGACCTTGTTTTCAAACAATTTCATGTGTCACCCCGGGAGGAACTTTTGGGGGAGGAGGTCTGTACCGGGCGGTACACCTCCACTCCGCTAATTTAAAATTTGCGCCAGTTGAAACTCCTCTGCTGGAGGAAGTCTGAACTTTATCTACGCTATTAATTCTCTACTTTCTCAGAAGATGTCACCACGTGGAAAATTTTGAGTTTTTGAACTGTGTCATTTTTGATGTGGTTTTGTTTCACTTGAAGTAAGAAGTGTGAACTTTCTCTTCTAGAGGACACTACTGAAGATCAACAATAGTGCAACCTAGTGCGGAGTCAAAGAACTATTTTGTTGGAGAAATTTTTATTTCAAATGTTTGTTCTTTGCTAAATTTTTTTCAGTCTTTGGTTAAGTTGGCAATATTAACCCCTTCTTTCCCCTTGTTTTAAATCTAGCCTATCCCGAATTTCTTGAATTAATTTTCCACCAATTATGTGTATCTTCTTAGTATTGTGTAGGGGGTTTATTGATCTACCAATAAAATCATCGCGGGAGGGTGTTTTCATTCCCCTAACGCCTAGAACCTTCTGCGAGAGTATTTAAACTGCTGATTTTAGGGTCTCCGAGTCACTTCTGTTCCATCTTTCAGTGTATAAAGTACATAGCAGGAGGCGGGAAGCGCCTCTTTCCTCGGCAGCGGTCATCAATAAGGTAATGGCCGATTTATAAATTCTTTCTTTGCTAGCTCAGCAGTTTAACTCTCGGGGCGGGTGCGAAGCGTTCCTCCATGTAACCTTTTCCTAAAATGTAACGATCTTTTCTTCTATTCTCTTTTAAGCTGCATATTGGGATAGAGAGTGCTAACCCTCTCGAGCTCCCACTCACATTGTCTTGAGGTGAACTTATTTTCTCAACCTATTCTTCGTTAATGTAAAACAAATTGCTCTTTTCTAAAGTCACCTCGGTAGTATGGGATTAGCCCTTGCATTAGTGGCCTAGAGCCAGATTAGGTTTTTAAAAACAAGTGTATTAGGAGTGCAAGATCGCCTCCTCTCAAATTGTTATTTTAGAGGTCATGTAATTGCCCATTTTTTTTAATAGACCTCAGTAGGTTGGGTATTTTACCCCTGTGTCTATGTCCAGCGAGGACAACTTGAAGGTGGAGTTTGGTGTGGCCTGGGAGAGGCTTAAATTTTGAGAGCGAGTGGCTCTTTTGAAAATTGAGTGTTGTATGCCTCGTGGAGGCTTTTCTGTGTAATTTGGAGCAAGGGCTCCTAGGTATGAATGGGGTTTTCTGCCCCTCTGTTAAAACTCGTGTTTGGGGTAAAACTGAGCTGATTGCCCAAGCAGTGTAAAATCAGGGCGCTAAGCCCAATTCCTGTAAATATTGTAACTACCCTTTTTGATTTGCTACTTTGTACCTGCCGTGCTTGTTATTTCTTTGTTTTTGAAAAGAAAATATAACCTTGTTAAATTTTAAATTAATTTTGCTTTCGTAGCTGGAGACCTATTCACACCCGCACCTTCTTTCACCTCTACCTACCACGGAAAACTCCGTAACAATAATAATAATAATAATAATAATAATAATAATAATAATAATAATAATAATAATTGTACCGGGCGGAACACCTCCGCTCCGCTAATTCACATTTTGCGCCAGTTGAAACTCCTCTACTGGAGGAAGCCTGAACTTTTTAACTACCGTGTTAATTCTCAAGTTTCTCAGAAGATGTCCCTACTTCTAAATTTTGAAGTGTTCTGAACTGTGTCGTTTTCGATGTATTTTTGTTTTCTCTGTAGCAAGAAGTGTGAACATTCTCTTCTAGATGGCACCACTTAAGAACTACTATTGTGCACCCTAGTGCAAAGTGAAGGAACTTTTCTTTGAAGAAATTTTGTAGTCATAAGTTTGCTCTTTGTTAAATTTCTTTCTGTCATTGTTTGAGTTGGCAATGTTAATCCTTTCGTTCCGCCAGTTTTGAACTTAGCCAATCCCGAATTTCTTAAATTAATTTTCGGATAATCGGGGCTTTCTTCCCCAAGCTGCTCTGTAACTGTGTTCTGTAACCAATAAAATTTTGTGGGCGGGTTGTTATCATTAATGAAACGTCTCGAATCTTCCATGAGGGTATATAAACTGCTGACTTTCGGGTCTCCGGGCCACTTCAGTAACATCTCTCAAAGTGTAATTATGTAGCAGGGGGCGGGAAGCGCCTCTTTCTTCGGGCAGCGGTTCATCAATAAGGTAATGGCCTTTTAATAACTTCTTTTCTTGCTAGCTCAGCTGTTTAACTCTCGGGGCAGGTTCGATATCTTTTACCATGTAACTTTCAACTAAAATGTAAAATACACGTGGTATAGATTCAATCTCTTTAAACTACATATTGGGATAGGGAGTGCTTAACCCTCTCGAGCTCCCACTCCTATTGCTTTGAGGTGAACTTATTTTCACAACCGTTTCTTCCCTTCCTAATGTAATGTAAATCGTTTTCTTATATGTCACCTCTTTAGTATGGGATTAGCCCTTGTATTAGCGGCCTAGTGCCAAGTAGGTTTTAAAAGTGTATTAGGAGTGCAAGTTACGCCTCCGTTCAACTTCGAATTTTGGCCCTTGTAATTTTCCTGTTCCTTTACTAAATCGGCCTCAGTAGGTTGGGTACTTTTACCCCTGTGTTTATGTCCTTGGAGGACAGCTTGAAGGTGGAATTTGGCGTGGCTTTTCTTAGGCTGGAACTTTGAGAGCGGGTTGCTCTTTCAAAAAAAAGTTTCTGTGTGCCTCGAGGAGGCTTTACTATGTCATTGGGAGCAAGTGCTCCTGGGCATGATTGGGGTGTTCTGCCCCTTTGTTGAATCTTGTGTATGGGTAAAGTTGGGCTTATAGCTCAAGGATTGTAAGTCTGGGTCTTGAAGCCCAAATCCTGTAACCTCGGTAATTGTACATTCTTCATTTATTATTATGCTACTATGTACCTGTTATATCTGTTAATTATTGATCTTGAAAAGAAAATATAACCTTGTTAAATTTTAAATTAACTGTAATTTCGTAGGTTGAGACCTGTTCATCCCAGCACCTTCTTTCACATCTAACTACCACGGAAAACTCTGTAACAAGTGGTAGCAGAGCGTGGTTGAATGGGTCTCAAATTAGCCCCCTTTGACGGCTAAACATTGCTTTGCTCTTGAACTCTAACAATTTTTCTCTGTCGCTGGACTTTTCCTTTTCATTTTTCAAAATTGTTAAATTTTTGTCATCATGCCCGGCCCTCGCGATGCCCTCCATCTCAACTGCTTGCGCAAGGAGGAGTTGATCTATGAATTAACAATTAGAAATGTGCAATCTGAAGGCACGGTTGCGGTAGACACAAATAAGCTTAGAGAGTCCCTTGATTTGCCCATTTCCATCCCCACTTTGGGAGAGAAAGAAATTGACGACTCTCTCTCCACGATCACGGACAATACTACTGAGCTAGCATCTGTAGTTAGTTTTTTTGAAGAAAATGACCCTTCTCCTAATCAAATTAAACGTGTACAAGCCAGGTTATTTCATTTTTTCTAATAGAGTTAACGATCTGTTGTCTCTGACGTTGAATGACATTCAGAGGAAGAAGGACGCTAGTGTGGTTCTTGAAAACCTTTCTGAATTGTCCAGTAAGGTCACCCAATTGTTAACTGGGGAAGTTCCTCCCAAAACCGACCAACCCGCTACGGTAAACGTAGTCAGCGAGGACCGTTCTCCCACCGGAGAAGAAAGTACTAAATCGGTAGGAGTTCAACAAACCTCTGCCCCATTAGACCATGAATCTGAACGACGTACCTCATTGAATAATGTACGTTCTGAATTAGCTTCTTTGCCACTTAAACCTTTACCTACTATGTCACCCGGGTTCAGCAGCTTGCCTCATCCATTAGCAATGTTTCTCAGAGGTATTTCTAAGTTTTCGGTTAACTCTACCAGTGAAGTCATTTCATTCTTAAGGTTTTTAGCTGAATTTCAGGATCAGGCCCTTGTTTTTTCTCTTTCTCCGTGTCAAATTTTGCAGATCATTTATCCCTATGCAATTGGTGTTCTCTCAGACAAAATAGTCAGGGCAATTGCTGAACAATCATCTATTGAAGACTTTCATGCACATCTTCTCGCAAACTTCATTCCGGCTCGAGCTAGGTCATCGCTTATTCAAAAACACTACTATCGGGTACAGCGTCTGGACGAAAGTCTTGCCGACTTCATCCAGGACATCAAATTTTATACAAGGGTGTTTGCTCTTCATTTCCCTGAAGATCAAATTCTTCAGGCTATTGTAGAAGGTATTTCACCACCTTACAGATCATATTTATGTTTTGCGTCGCGTCCGCAAACCGTCGCTGAGCTTGAGGCTATGGCTGTATCAGCCGAAGGAGTTAGATACGCCGATACACTGCGTGTCGCGAAAGAACCCCCTCCATCCTCTAGTAGTTTTCGACTTCCTCCTCGCTGAACCATCACTGTCCGTAAATGTTATGCTTGTGGGTCCCCTGACCATCTTCGGAACAAGTGTCCATCAATTAAATCTAGTGGAACAAAGAATGGAACAGGGTCATCGCAAGGCTGCTTTAAATGCGGAGCATTTTCTCATATTGCCAAGAATTGCCCAAATTCGAATAGCACCCCCTCCTGCTCAACTTCGGGCGCAACTTTCACAAATGCCAATAATAATAAGTGACTAGTGGCTTCGGCTGAGTCGGTGAACCCACCTTTCCGAGGCTCAGCCCCAAGTAAACATGTCGAAAGATCGGGGAAATGTCAGTCTTCTAATCTATCATTTGAAGGCCCTAAGGAATGTCTTAGGATTGCGGCGGATTCCCCCGCACCTGTACCTTTTCTTAAAATTGAGGTGAATAATGAGCCTGTAACAGCTCTGTTAGACTCTGGCAGTGTTTGTTCTATTATTTCGGCTGAATGGTATTCGAAATTGAAATCTATTCGTAAACTTCCTCACTATTGCTCATTTTCTGTTCAATATGTTTCGGCTAATTCTTCTCCATTAGAAATTTCAGGTTCCTTAAAAGCTAAAATTCGTATTTCTAAATTTACTTGGAAAGTTAAACTGTTTGTGGCTAAGCATTTGTCTTGCCCCATTATATTGGGAGCCGACTTCATGTCCCATACTGGTCTTGTGCTCGATCGTCAGAGTAAGCCGTGCACATTCAAATTTGCTGCTAATAGTAAAATCCCTTTGTTAAAGTGTAATTCTGTATCATGTTCATCTATTTCGCCTACCCAGGATGAGATGTTGTTAGACCTTAGACATCTACCTGAGGAGCAGGCTGATAGTATTCGTAAGCTGTGTCAGTCGTTTCCAGAGGTGTTCTCTGATACCCTTGGTGTTACTGACCTTATTGAATACAAGATTGAGGTCACGGATTCGATTCCTGTCCGTTTTCCACCTTATAGGCTATCTCCACCTAAAATGAAGGCATTGAAAGAAATCATCGATCAAATGTTAAAGGATGGTATTATTCGGCCCTCTAAGTCGGCGTATTCTTCGCCTATTTTTCTAGTCCCGAAACCCCAAGGTGGCTTCAGGCCTGTGATTGATTATAGGGCTCTCAATCGGAAGGTGGTGTTACAATCTGTGCCCCTTCCCGACCTTCATTCTTGTTTTTCATGGTTTCGTAAAGCTAAGTTCTTCACCATCTTGGATCTGAATCAGGCCTATAATCAAATTCCTCTGGCTGAAGAATCGAAACATCTTACAGCGTTTGCCACGGATTGGAATCTGTATGAATACAACCGCGTGCCTTTCGGGCTCCCCACGGGAGCAGCCGTACTTACCAGACTGCTAGATAGGGTCTTCTCCGACATCAAATTTGAGTACTTGTACCACTATCTGGATGATGTCGTCGTATTTTCGGAAACATTCGAAGAACATCTTGATCATCTGAAAGAAGTTCTCAATCGCCTTTGGAAGGCTGGGCTAACTGTGAAATTGTCCAAGGTCGCCTTCGCTAAACCCTCTATGTCATTCCTAGGGCATATTGTGTCGCCCGACGGTGTTGGAGTCGATCACTCTAGAACGCAGGCCATCCGTGATTTTAAACCTCCCAAGGAGATCAAAGGTATTGCCAGGTTCATTGGTATGGTGAATTTCTTCAGGAAATTTATTCCTAACTTCGCTAATAGAGCGGCGCCCTTGAACCTTCTTCGTAGGAAAGGCATAAAATTCGTGTGGGGGCCTTCGCAACAAGCCACTTTTAAAGACCTGAAATTAGCTCCCTGTAATGACCCTGTCCTTGCTATGCCAGATTTCTCGAAGAAATTCATCGTCCAAACCGACGCGTCGTCGTCGGCGGTAGCTGCAGTCCTTCTTCAAGAGACTGAACTAGGGAAGCGACCCATCGCCTATGCATCTAGGACTCTATCGGCTCAAGAAGCCAAGTATTCCATCTATGAGCTCGAAGGTTTGGCAGTCTTATTTGCCTTAGAAAAGTTCCGTCTCTATCTGGAACATGTCAAATTAGACCTGGAGACTGATAATCAAGCCTTAAGCTGGGTCTTAGGTAGGCCGCGTCGTACTGGTCGTATAGCCCGTTGGGCCATCCGAATTTCTGTCTTCCAATTTGACGTTAGGCATATCAGAGGTACTGAAAATGTTGTCGCAGACGGACTCAGGCGTATGTTTTCCAATGACGCCGAGACCCACGAACTGGTCGATAGTTCATCACCTCCCGAGTCCATGCTATCTGAGGTTAATGCCATCTTAACAGAGGCTCCCATGCTGTTTATCGATATTGAGAAATATCAACGTGAAGATCCAGTGCTGGCTCCCATTATGGAGACCCTTTCTTCTAGGGAACATGTTGTCTCTTATGTCTTGAGGAATGGTGTTCTATGTTGCCCGTCGAGGCATGATAAGAAGATGAAGGTAGTAGTTCCAGCCGTTCTTGTGCCAATGATCTTCAAGTACTATCATGAGACCACACGGGGGGGGGGGCATTTAGGCATCTTTAAAACCCGTGAAAAGATCCGTGAAATGTTTATTTGGAACGGTATGGACGGTGAAATTCGTGAACTAGTAAAGGCTTGTAAATCTTGCTTGCTTAGTAAACCCACCATGTCCACCAAGGTAGGCCTTTTGTCTTCTCAGCAAGCGTCGCGCCCCATGGAACCTCTCTACATCGATTACGTAGGACCCTTCCCCCAGTCAAAGGCGAATGCCAACAAGTTCATCTTTTGTATGTGTAGATGGTTTTACAAGATTTTCCTGGTTATTTCCGACTAAGCTGGCTACCGCTCACCATTTCCTGTTTAAATTCTATCTTTGCGTCTTTTGGTCTTTGTCAATATATCGTGTCTGATAATGCTAAAGCTTTCACATCCAATTTCTTTCGTAAATTCTGTTTTGACCTGTCCATCTCTCATGTGACAACTTCTGCTTATTATCCTCAACCATCTCTGGCTGAACGGGTTAATCGTAATCTGAGGTCCGCGTTGATTGCCCATCATCATGAAGATCATTCTAGGTGGGACACGTCTCTGCATTGGTTAGCTTTTGCTCTGAATTCGGCTGTTCATGAATCACATAAGTTTACTCCAGCTTCGCTGATGTTCAAGTTTGTTCCCAACACGCCGCTCTCCAACCTTTGGTCTTTGAGTGATATTCTACCTGAGACAATAGATCCTGATAATATTAAAGATCTTTGGAAGAAGGCCAAACCCAACCTTAAAGTGTCTCATGAAAAGGTTAGGGCAAGATATGATCGTGGACGGAGACCCACCAATTTGAAAGTAGGTGACCAGGTGATGGTCTAGAATTTTGTTCCCCCGGGCAAGCTTGCCCCCAGATTTCATGGGCCGTGTATTATTCTCGATTTCCTTACACCCGTTACCTTATTGCTAAGCAATCCAGTCACCGAGAGGATATTTAGGGTTCACCTGTCGCAGGTGAAACCTGTGTAATTTCTGTGCTAACTTGCTTCATATGATTTTTGAAATAAATCGGAATGTTATATTTTTTTCTGGTTTTATTTTGAGGCCTTCTGCCCTTGGAGTCAGGTTCCTTGTATTTAAGCATTTATTGTACACCTTCCCCGATTAGTTAAACTGCCATCCTGTTCTTGCCATGGCCATTACCATGCTCCCGTCTCCTGCTCACATAAAACTGTGGCTAATTGGAATGAAATAAATATGTCCACGCCGCTGGCCCCCCCGTTCCACCACAAAGATTGTACCCTAAAATCATTCTGGTCCAACAAATTCTGCCGCCGAGATCTTAATGTTTCAGTGCCCCCGCAGCAGCGCGGCGCCGTACCGCCACTGAGGTGGGGTATGGGCCCGCCCCTCTCCAGTGAGGCCAACCAGTGTACGGCGAGCCGGAGTCCTCCTCCCGGCCTAGGCTGATGTGCGGCGCACAACCTGCAACTTGCCCGCGACCTGTATGTTCGCCGCGGGCGCGGCGTGCTTCAACTCCACTACTCCTCTCATAGTGCGGGCGAGCTGTATCTCAGGGTACTTGAGGGATCCGAGCGGCCTCCTCTGGACACAAGCAGCGGCGGCTGGTCTGGCCGTCAAACTTAATCAACATTGAATGTATTTAATCAGCTACATGGACATTTAATATTAACAATTACTACATTTTTGGATTCAACTGCAATATTTGGTGGACTTAGAAAATTTTTCTTCCCTTTAAAGAATTAAAAGTTTTTCCTTCTGAATTCAACTTCTTCAAGCATACAGACGTTACTTCAAAATTACTACAAAGAATTTTGAAACTGGATCCAATCATTTAAGAAAATTTGGTTGTAAATACTTCTGCAATTAACTTCTATATCAACATCATAACTTGGACCTTATTTTAAAACATAAGTTTATGTTCTTCTGTGTTACCCCTTAGAGGGACATTTGGGGGGGGGGGAGGTCTGTACCGGGCGGTACACCTCCGCTCCGCTAATTCAAACTTTGCGCCAGTTGAAACTCCTCTACTGGAGGAAGCCTGAACTTTTTAACTACCGTGTTAATTCTCAAGTTTCTCAGAAGATGTCCCTACATGAAAATTTTGAAGTGTTCTGAACTGTGTCGTTTTCGATGTATTTTTGTTTTCTCTGTAGCAAGAAGTGTGAACATTCTCTTCTAGATGGCACCACTTAAGAACTACTATTGTGCACCCTAGTGCAAAGTGAAGGAACTTTTCTTTGAAGAAATTTTGTGGTCATAAGTTTGCTCTTTGTTAAATTTCTTTCTGTCATTGTTTGAGCTGCCAATGTTAATCCCTTCGTTCCGCCAGTTTTGAACTTAGCCAATCCCGAATTTCTTAAATTAATTTTCGGCCAATCGGGGCTTTCTTCCCCAAGCTGCTCTGTAACTGTGTTCTGTAACCAATAAAATTTTGTGGGCGGGTTGTTATCATTCATGAAACGTCTCGAATCTTCAATGAGGGTATATAAACTGCTGACTTTCGGGTCTCCGGGCCACTTCAGTAACATCTCTCAAAGTGTAATTATGTAGCAGGGGGCGGGAAGCGCCTCTTTCTTCGGGCAGCGGTTCATCAATAAGGTAATGGCCTTTTAATAACTTCTTTTCTTGCTAGCTCAGCAGTTTAACTCTCGGGGCAGGTTCGATATCTTTTACCATGTAACTTTCATCTAAAATGTAAAAGACACTTGGTATAGATTCTATCTCTTTAAACTACATATTGGGATAGAGAGTGCTTAACCCTCTCGAGCTCCCACTCCTATTGCTTTGAGGTGAACTTATTTTCACAACCGTTTCTTCCCTTCCTAATGTAATGTAAATCGTTTTCTTATATAAGTCACCTCTTTAGTATGGGATTAGCCCTTGTATTAGCGGCCTAGTGCCAAGTAGGTTTTAAAAGTGTGTTAGGAGTGCAAGTAACGCCTCCGTTCAACTTTGAATTTTGGCCCTTGTAATTTTCCTGTTTCTTTACTAAATCGGCCTCAGTAGGTTGGGTACTTTTACCCCTGTGTTTATGTCCTTGGAGGACAGCTTGAAGGTGGAATTTGGTGTGGCTTTTGTTAGGCTGGAACTTTGAGAGCGGGTTGCTCTTTCAAAAAAAAAGTTTCTGTGTGCCTCGAGGAGGCTTTACTATGTCATTGGGAGCAAGTGCTCCTGGGCATGATTGGGGTGTTCTGCCCCTTTGTTGAATCTTGTATATGGGTAAAGTTGGGCTTATAGCTCAAGGATTGTAAGTCTGGGTTTTGAAGCCCAAATCCTGTAACCTCGGTAATTGTACATTCTTCATTTATTATTATGCTACTATGTACCTGTTATATCTGTTAATTATTGATCTTGAAAAGAAAATATAACCTTGTTAAATTTTAAATTAACTGTAATTTCGTAGGTTGAGACCTGTTCATCCCAGCACCTTCTTTCACCTCTAACTACCACGGAAAACTCCGTAATAATAATAATAATAATAATAATAATAATAATAATAATAATAATAATAATAATAATAATAATAATAATACAGTCCAGTAGTATTTGAAGGTGCTCAAATACGTCGTCCCGTGTCGATAGGTTTACTGATACGTAAGAGAATTAATACCCACATTAGCCTCACCTGCCATTTGAGCCACGAACCGCTTCTGTTTGGTAGTGTGGTGTGTTGTCTGTATATGAAGAGGAAAGTGTTGGGACTAACACAAACACCCAGTCCCCGGGTCACAAGAATTATTGAAAGGCGATTAAAATCCCCGACCCGGCCAGGGGCCAAGCAGTCGTTTTGTCCTGACCCGTATTACCCGATTACACCGTTACGATAACTCATCACCTCATCTGGCCTGGTAGCATGCGAAGTCGGAGGCGATGCAGATCGTGCTGATCACCACAAAAAAAGAAAAAAGAAATACTGGCGTAGTAAACAGTAAACAAGTAAAAACACGACATTTATTAGACCTAGAGCATTGCCACATTATTTTTATTAGTAATAAACTTCAAGTACAGACTATACGTATTGCCATCTACTGTTGCAATATGATGATGTCATTTTATTTTAATGCCTCATAAATCAGCCCTTTTATAACATACATCTGAAACGCTACCTCCACAAGATTCTGTACCACAGAAATGTTAATCTTTCTCCGTGATATCGTGATCTTAGTCACAGGACCTCCAGTTATATGTGACTGTTATATCATGATCATAGTCACAGGACCTCCAGTTATATGTGACTGTTATAACGTGATCATAGTCACAGGACCTCCAGTTATATGTGACTGTTATATCGTGATCATAGCCACGGGACCTCCAGTTATATGTGGCTGACATAACGTGATCGTAGTCACAGGACCTCCAGTTATATGTGGCTGTTGATACCGTGATCTTAGTCACAGGACCTCCAGTTATATGTGACTGTTATATCATGATCATAGTCACAGGACCTCCAGTTATATGTGACTGTTATATCGTGATCATAGTCACAGGACCTCCAGTTATATGTGACTGTTATATCGTGATCATAGCCACAGGACCTCCAGTTATATGTGACTGTTATATCGTGATCATAGCCACGTGACCTCCAGTTATATGTGGCTGATATAGCGTGATCGTATTCACAAGACCTCCAGTTATATGTGACTGTTATATCGTGATCATAGCCACGTGACCTCCAGTTATATGTGACTGGTGATATCGTGATCATAGTCACAGGACCTCCAGTTTTATGTAACTGTTAATATCGTGATCATAGCCACGGGACCTCCAGTTATATGTGACTGTTGATATCGTGATCATAGACACAGGACCTCCAGTTATATGTGACTGTTATATCGTGATCATAGTCACAGAACCTCCACTTATATGTGACTGTTGATATCGTGATCATAGACACAGGACCTCCAGTTATATGTGACTGTTATATCGTGATCATAGTCACAGGACCTCCAGTTATATGTGACTGTTGATATCGTGATCATAGACACAGGACCTCCAGTTTTACTTGCAAGCTGAATCACAGGGACATGGCTATTTCATTTGAATTGTGGTGCCTGAGATTTGAACGAGACTATCTATTTTTAGTACTCAACGGGAAGTCGTAGCTTGTGGCAAGAACTGAGTGACCTCTACATGTTATGCAATGGTCTTGTTTACGAACTGCAAATATTTTGCTATATAGGTTAAGAAACCGGTGTGCGAATCAAATGCTGTTCCACGACTTACGAGAGAGAGAGAAAGTAGTAATGGATTAATTCTTATTGATTCTTTTTCTCCTCTGAGGTCTGGCGGAGTTCTTTCGAGTTGATGCCGAAGAGTCAACTTGCACTTCCGTGAGGACGACACAGTCACCCAAGCCATGCAAATTAACGAATGGAAGTTAAAGTCCTCGACCCTCCGGTAATCAAATTAGGGTCTGCTTGGACCGAAAACCAATTATACTAACCACTTTGCCATGGGGTGTACTCCTCTGAAATAAGCAAAGCAAAGTCACCTCCGTGCAAGCCATGGAGGCCTAAGGTAAATCTTCCACCATTGTTAACCTCGGCACGTGATGGGGTAGAGTGGTTAGCTCTATGCCCGGCCGCCTTTGCCCCCAGGAATTAACGTCGTACTCATTTTTGGTGTAGGCTGAGTGAACCTCAGGGCCATATCCACCTCCGGAAGTGGAAATCTCGTTTCTTAAATTTTACGACTTCTTGGCGGTGATTCGAACCCACGTCCTTCCGGGCGAACCGAGCACGCCTTTACCGCCTCGGCCAAGCTGCCCCTTCTGAAGTAGGCCTAATACATTACATTGTACTAGCAGTTTCCCGCTGACTCCGCCCGCAATGTACATAGTATGGTGTTTTCGTTACTATCCTCATGGATGTAGCCTATTTGCAGTTTCGAGTTAATATAATAAAGCATATGATCTGCTGTGGTAATAGAATGTAATATTATGTCAACAAAACACTTGAAAATACACCACACAAAGAAATTGAATTAAACTTTCCTTGGAACAACACTATGGGCCGAACTGTTAAAAAGTCCTTCAAAGATCTTCGTTATGGAGACAAAAGTACTCATAACTTTTCTCAGAATCTACTAATTTAAGTAGTTCTTACCTCAAAAGAAAGCGCTTGATCCACTGAGTGTTCTTAGGCCGAAATGAACTCCGTACCCCAATTAGAACCAAAGATATGATTGCTTCGAAGAGACAAAACATTGAAAAATCAAATAGTTTGAGGAAAGCAGAAGCGATTTATAGTACCTGATCACAAATCTGTGCATGAATACCTTTCAGTTAAAAAAATGAAGGAAATCGACCGGATAGAATGGCCGGACTGACTGACTTTAGTTTTCATAATTTTTTTTTTTTACTATATAGATAACCAATAATATTTCACCGTTCAAATTACACTCCCCCTCACCCTATACCTCCGCAACCCCAAGCAAGCCGAATCTCCTGGCCAGAGAGAAGGCGTTACCTTCTAGGTGACCCGCCGCTACCCTTTGGGGAGGGGAATGAAAACTTTTGCTAAGCTAAGCTAGCATTGCATGACATGTTGCAAAATACTTGGTGGCTTTTCATTTTTCTCCTTCTGCGTGAAACAGGTACAGGGTTAATTGGAAGGACGATCTGTCCCATTCTTCCATTAAAACGCCCTCATTTTCAGTTTCCATAATTTAATAGACGATGCGAACAAATACAAATATTTATATTTATATATTATATATTATTTATATTTACATATATTTATCGGTGGAGCCCTGGATACATATAATGTGAAAATAGCATCCCATTTGAAACATGAAACAAATTAAGTTTGATGTTTTTAGTTCAGGTAGTATTTAATGATGAACGACGTAGGGCTTTGCTGGCATAAATAACGATATTTCCCAGCGTGATAACGTTCCTTTTTTGTACATAGAATGTTTTCATACAACTTTCTCATGCATACTGCCTGAAGCATAGTAATGCGGGTGGTGTGAGCCGAGGGGTAAACGAAGCTACTACCTACCTCAAAAACATCGCACTCCACTTCAAGCTCTTCCCTCGAACAAACAATTCGATGAATTTGGACTTTCATCCCAACATTATACATTCTCTGATTCTTTGTTGTACTTGGGCAGTAAAGCTCAGATGCTAGAGCACGGGCGTCCTGAACTGAAGTTGTCGGGTTCTATCTCGGCTCGGTGAGGTGATATTTGTAGGTGCTGAAATCCGTGAGTGTCGTATCAGTAGATTTACTGCCACATTAAAGAACTCCTAACGGACAAAATTCTGGCACCTCGGCGTCTCCAAAAACCTTAAAAGTAGTTAGTGGAACGAAAAACAAATTACATTATTATTAATCATCCTTTGTTGTTACATAGGTTCCACAGTGTTATGTAAAAGTAAAACGGAGCTCTTTCAGTACAGACTCGGAAGGTTCCTGGAGGAGCTGAAGATGATTGGTGTGACCACTATAATTAACCTCAGCACTAAGTAGAACAGAGTGGTTAGCTCCAAGCTCATTCCTCTTAGGTCACAGCAATGAGCCTGGTAGGCTGAATAAAACAAGGTCCATGAGCCTGTCTAAAAGTGGACGTGCATCTCTAGATTTCTTGAGCTTTTTTGATGAAACCATGTCTTTCTTATAAGGGAAAAAGTTGGGTTGTACCAGGCAAATTACAGTGAAACTTGGGTGAAAAATCCATTACTACAACCGAAATTAGATTTAAATCTAATATTTCAAGTTTTAAACAAATGGAAGCAGCAATTCTTAACTTATAAGTCGTAGTGAGGAGGACGGGGTGCAGGGTGATAGGCTTAAATTGCAAAGAGCTATTGAGTATTTATGAATATAAATGAAAGAACAAACAGGAAAGAAATGTTACTTTGAATTTATTTTTAGAAATGTAATCCTCTGTGCCCTCGTCCAGGTTATCTTTATATAATCTAAATGACCCAAGAAAAATTATTTTCTAATATATCTAAACCAAAATATGTTGTCTCTAACATACAAGTCGAAAACTTCACCTAAAAAAAAATTCGGACAGATATCACAACAGCGTGAAAAACTTGATAATTGTTCTGCCATTTTTGTTTACATCACAGATGATCTACAGCTAAAGATGATACACAAAATGCTCTATTATAAACTTTCGGAGCTGAAGGTGAAGCTCGGGTAGTACAATAAAATTCCAAAGGGATTGTAGAACATGCCAAATATCGCCTCGGACCTCGTGAATGAACGGAAAAAGTCTCGCGCACCCTCTATACACGAGCGCAGCGCTCTATGGGTTAACAGTAGTAATCATTTTGCAGTAAAGTAAACGATTCTTTTACGTAGTAGAGGTGAGTAGAGCACGGCCGACTTGATTCGTCGCTCTACCTAGTTCCTAGCGCAGCGAGGGATCCAGTCGGCCGTGAGTAGAGTCATTAAGTTCGTGGACTGGCCGTCTAGTGTCGTTGTGGTGCACTACACCACAGTATGTTGCGGTGACAGTTGTTCGCTAGTCCCAGCTCCCAGCAAGAGGCAGTGGTGTGCATACAGTATAAGCAGAACTACGGTCTCTGTTGTGAATGTCAGCGGCGGAACTTGAGAATGTCGTAATCTGAGCAACGGGCAAATTTCAAGTTCGGCCAAAATTAGGTAAATCTGCTAGCGAAACGTTTGAGACGAACAAGTCGAATTCGCCTGTATCACCACGATGGGGAAAAGACGGGAAATGACAAAAGGCTGCGTGATCCTTTAACTGTTAGCGCGACTCCAAGAACTGTAGTACGTAAACAGGTGGAACACTTAGTTGCCTACATTGTAGGTGTCAGTCCTGGAACCTGTTGTTAAATATAACAGGAACAACATTTTTAAAATATTCCATATGTAAAAGTCCGTAGTTCTAGCCCTTCAGGCAAGCAAATGAATGCTGAAAACATCCTAGGGATATGAGCTACGAATTTTAGGTAAATAAAGTTTAATAAAGTATATGATTATATTTTATATTTATTCCTAAAATTATAATCCTTTTCTTAATCATCGTTATTCGGTCAATTAGGTTAGCAGTTTGTCCCTTTCTACCACTACAAGCGCTAATGCGAGTCAATACAGTTTCACTTAAGCCCTTATAAATACATTCGGTGTGGACATTTTCCTAGAAATAAAGAAATGCCTCAGAGTATTGAACCAAGGAACACATTGCAGAAAGAATTATACAAATAAGTTAATTTGGCTAGGATTTAGGTAAAAAAGATAACGAATAAAGAAACAAGCGAGTTTAGACAGATTTTCCGGAACTGCATTTAGGCCGGAAGTAATTTTTTGAAATTTATCGTTTTAGTTAGATAGAGCTATCTGAGACTCAAAATTTGAAAACTTTTTGGGTCCTTAATCCCTTCAACTTTCGGCACAATTGAGGAAATTGCTAATTTTACTTGTTTCGAAGTATGGGGACCTCTACCTTGTCTTCTAGGAATTGTTTTCAACATTAAAAATTTAATAATAATAATAATAATAATAATAATAATAATAATAATAATAATAATAATAATAATAATTTTAATAATATTTTAAAAATAAAACAACAAAATGGAAGTATGCGACGGAATGTCGACCTCAAAAGAAATAATCCAGACAAATGGAGTTTTGCAAATGGACCCACTGAGTCCCACCCTGTTTAACGTCGCTACAGCAGACGTCACAATGATTCTAGAGGAAACAACTTCAGTTTCTCTCTATGTTTACGCAGACGACATGGTCCTGGCTTCCCCAAACCGCCAAGAGCTACAGAAAGTACTAAACCACCTTCACAATTGGGCACTTGATAACGATCACAGCATAAACCAGAGAAAGACAGTATACATGGCTTTCCGGAAAGGGGGAAAACTAGCAGCGGAAAACAAAGTGACGCTCGGCGAAGAAGAACTCACGTCGGTCAATACCTACAAATACCTCGGCGTCACCCTGCTAACAACGTGCCACACTTTCATACACCACATAAAGGAACGAGCAACAGCTGCCATCAGAGGAATATACGATCTGAAGAACATGACCAAACTCTCACTACGAACAGCAATGACACTCCTCCACGCCAAAATAACTCCCAATATCTCATACGAGCTCGAGCTAATATGGGAAAGGCTAACCACAACAGACCTCACCACGATAGACAAAGTGAAAGCACGATTCCTAAAGAGAGCACTGGGCGTGGCAAGAACGTCACCATTCAGACTAATCTGTGAATTAGCAAGGGAACCTTTCTATATCGAAGACCTCCGATCCAAACTACACCTGCCATCTACTCTGCAAATTGAGAAGATACTTGAGCAGAAGCATCTGAAGCAACATGACATACCACTGGATTTCTACGCAACGAAGCAATGACCGATAGACGATGGACACAGGAAAACCAGGAACTAAGAAACGTAATCACAAGACTCGCCATACTCGGCTTCCATCACAAAATTTGCAAAAACATAAAATATCATGAACCGAACAAAGAATGCATATGTTCTCTGTGTGGGAAGCCATGCGACAAATACCACATACCACTGTGTAGTAACAGGGACAAGAGCATAGTTAACTACAACAAAGACTAAACTGCTTCGAGCATCTGTAAATCGCAGAATGTTGTGTGACAATATTTCATGCTTACTTTGTAACCTTGTAACCTATTGTTGTATCCTACTCATCATTAATTGGCCATCTGGCTGCAATAGATTCTTAATAATAAAAATTATTAATAAAATAAAAGATTAATAATTTTAAACTGATCATATCTGTGACAATAGAATGATTGTGCCTGTCAGTATCAAGTGTACATATGATCCTTATTGGTGCATTAAATGTCTCCAAAGAGCATCTCTGAAAGTGCGAATAGCTGTGATACTTTCAGGAAGGAGGTTCCACCCTCCGCAGGCAAGTAGTGTGAAGAAGTAGATGGCAGTTCTATGGGTAGGTAAAGCAAGGATGGACTCCTTAGTAGATCTAGAGTTAATTAGGACCGGTATTTGAAATATGAAGTAAGGTTGAATATCAACCTCGTATATTTTAGCTGACGCATCAAACGCCCTGTTGAGTTCCTTAAGAAGTGTCAAGAAATCGCGGTAAATCCAGGAAGCTACTTAACCTACAGGAACATACTTTTAGACAGATTTGTCTGAGAGAAACAGAGAAGAGTACTTACCGAACTGTATCACGGTATTGAAGCACACTCGTACTGACTCAGAACTTGTCTGACTGCTTTCATCTGTGCACTCAATTGACTTGGATGCGGTCAGTCTATAACTCTTCGACAGCAGCAGCAAAAAATAAAATCCTGTAACGATATATTACCATAGTTTTATGTACCTACTTAAGTTAAACAAGTAGATAGGTATGCTTGTGGTTCGCCGTATTTGTGAAGCCATACGAGAAAGTACTAACGGAAAGATGTTAGTCGTGTTAAGGGATTTAGGGACTAAGGCAAGTTATTACAGTCAGTCATGTATTAGGCAAGCATTAATGTTGACTATCAGACCACAGTGAGACTTGTTGGTAGGATGAATTCCCGATTCAAAGTAATTACAGGGGTACCACAGGGCTATGATCTTTCACCTTTATTGTTCATAACATACGTGGATAATCTTTTGAAAGTTATAAAATGTCAGTGTAGGGTTCAGTTAGGTGGAATTGTAGTTAGCAGTTTGGCCTATGCTGACCACTTGATCTTAACCATTTCAGTCCAAAATTATTAGTTCTAGGAGATTTTTCTCCTTTAGAACACCAACTGTAGAATTAGCGGATCATTCTGTGGAAAGCTTTTGGAGGATATAGTTGTATTTTTGAGAGTTGTAAGCGTACTAATCCATATTTGAAAACTTATGTGGGATATAGTTTATTTATTATTTATTCATCAATTTTTCACTATCATCGTCATCGTGTTATATTTATTCAACGTGTTTCTATATTTTTAATATTGTGGTTATAATTCACATTTTATTTTTCTTCATTAACCACTTTAAAACTTGCTCATAAATCCATCGAAGAACCGATACATTGGCTAGTTTACCATAAAGCTAACTGTTAGTTTCAAGTAGATAATGACGCCTGGATCACAATTTTAATATTAGTATTACTGTATTTATTCACCTCATCCCTGCCAAGAGAAATTATTTTTTCTTTTGCTAGTGACTTTACGTTGCACCGACACAGATAGGCCTTATGGTGACCAAAGGGTAGGAAAAGGCTAAGAGTGGGAAGGAAGCGGCCATGGCCTTAATTAAGGTACAGCCCTAGCATGTTCCTGGTGTGAAAATGGGAAACCACGGAAAACCATCTTCAGGGCTGCCAACAGTGGGATTCGAACCCACTATCTCCCGGATGCATGCTCACAGCCGCGCGCCCCTAACCACACGGCCAACTCGCCCGGTAACAGAAATATTGAAGGTCTGTTGAATAAATATCAGATTATTAGTGTGATTAGCTTCCACCCCCAGAGGCCTAGGTTCGATTCCCGGTTCTGCCACGATATTTGAAAAGTGGTACGAGGGCTGGAACGGGGTCCACTCATCCTCGGGAGGTCAACTGACTAGAGGTGGGTTCGATTCCCACCTCAGCCATTCCGAAAGTGGTTTTCCGTGGTTTCCCATTTCTCCTCCAGGCAAATGCCGGGATGGTACCTAACTTAAGGCCACGGCCGCTTCCTTCCCTCTTCCTTGTCTATCTCTTCCAATCTTCCCATCCTCCCGCAAGGCCCCTGTTCAGCATATCAGGTGAGGCCGCCTGGGCGAGGTACTGGTCATTCTCCCCAGTTGTATCCCCGACCCAAATCTCACACTCCAGGACACTGCCCTTGAGGCGGTAAAGGTGGGATCCCTCGCTGAGTCCGAGGGAAAAACCAACCCTGGAGAGTAAATAGATTAAGAAAGAAAGACAGTTTATTGGACCCTACCGCTATACTTCTTCTTATTATTATCGTTATTATTAGCATTGTTGTTCGGGAAAGGTCTTCTCTTTTGGCAAAATTCGTTAATTGTAAGTCATAATTAAATACTGTTCTTGGTATTTACGTCCTAGTCACTACTTTTATTGTTTATTTATTTGGTCACTTATTTTTAATCTACGTTTTGAATTAAGATGACAAGCCTTTTAAGTTTTGATTACCTCAGAAAATTACACTGTAAAAGGCGTTTTCTTTATATGATGCAAAGAGCAGCAAATATTTTTTTTGTTTCAAAGAGATATTAAGTGAGTTTCGTGGAGTGTACTTTGTAATTAACAAATATAATAATAATAATAATAATAATAATAATAATAATAATAATAATAATAATAATAATAATATTGGCTGGCAACATAATTATCTGTGCCTGAGTGCAAGATTATGGTAAGCGTCACAGAGCAAAGCATTCCATTTCCATTTTATTTGAATCATTATTCGAAACATGCTTTGCTCTGTGACGCTTACTAGAATCTTGCACTCAGGCACAGATAATTATGTTGCCAGCCAATATTATTATTATTATTGTTATTATTATTATTATTATTATTATTATTATTATTATTATTTCGTGTGACTATTTCTAGCCGAGTGCAGCCCTTGTAAGGCAGACCCTTCGATGAGGGTGGGCGGCATCTGCCATGTGTAGGTAACTGCGTGTTATTGTGGTTGAGGATAGTGTTGTGTGTGGTGTATGAGTTGCAGGGATGTTGGGGACAGCACAAACACTCAGCCCCCGAGCCATCGGAATTAACCAATGAAGGTTAAAATCCCCGACCCGGCCGGAAATTGAACCCGAGACCTTCTGAACCGAAGGCCAGTACGCTGGCCATTCAGCCAACGAGTCGGACATAAATAAATATGAAAATAGAACAATAAATATTGTTATGGCCATTTTAACCGCCACCACACCATTTTCGTCACCTAAGTTCACCAAGGTAGTTGAGGGTCAATAACGGTGACTCATATTACTCAGTTAGTAAATATTTGTGAACCGGTCTCCTTTGTATACATTATGTAGAAATCTTATTCTCAGCATGCTTTCCATTTTGTTTGAATCATTATTCGAAACATGGTTTGCTCTGTGACGTTTACTATAATCTTGCACTCAGGCACAGATAATTATGTTGCCAGCCAAGGCCGATTTTAGGATAACTACTTTTTCCAAGGCTAAACAAGTTCATCCGAACCTCGATGAAATGAATTGCTGTGGCCCAGTCCGGACTGGTTACCCCCTCCTCCAAAAATGTAATAGTGAGGTCACTGGGCATACTGGACTGTCAAGGTCATCAAGGTGTTCAAATCTGTCCTCGTCGAGTGAAGTCTCTTAGATTTATCTATGGGAATTCAACATTTAAGTATTCATGTCCCTTGCCTCTTCATACGGCACATTCCACTTAAGTCGCTTCAGTAGGTTATTCCGTAGAAATTAATGGGGCGCTAACAGAGATTCCAATGGACTTTTTGTTCAAATGAAATGGCGTAAGTTATGTGTTTTAGTTCGGAGAGTGTCCGAGGAAATGTTCGGCTAGCCAGATAAAATATCTTCTTATTTGACGCCCGTAGGAGACCTCCTCGGCGTGATGAGGACGAAATAACGATGAAGACGACACATACACCCGGCCCCTGTGCCGAAGAAATTAACCAATTATGGTTAAAATTCCCGACCCTGCCGGGAATCGAACTCGAGACACCTGTGTCCAAAGGCTTGCATGCTAACCATTTAGCCACGGAGGCGGATAACTTTTCGGTTATTTGAGAAAATCTGTTTCTAAGCTTGAATATCATTCAAGCACAGAAAATTGTACTTATTTGAAAAGTTTATCCCTGCCAGCCGCCTCTGTGGTGTAGTGGTTAGTGTGATTAGCTGCCACCTCCGGAGGTCCGGGTTCGATTCCCGGCTCTGCCACAAAATTTGAAAAGTGGTACGAGGGCTGGAACGGGGTCCACTCAACCTCGGGAGGTCAACTGAGTATAAGTGGGTTCGATTTCCACCTCAGCCATCCTGGAAGTGGTTTTCCGTGGTTTCCTACTTCTCCTTCAGGCAAATGCCGGGATGGTACTTAACTTAAGGCCACGGTCGCTTCCTTCCCTCTTCCTTGCCTGTCCTTTCCAATCTTCCCATCCCCCACCAAGGCTCCTGTTCAGCATAGCAGGTGAGGCCGCCTGGGCGAGGTACTGGTCATCCTCCCCAGTTGTATCCCCCGACCCAGAGTCTGAAGCTCCAGGACACTGCCCTTGAGGCGGCAGAGGTGGGATCCCTCGCAGAGTCCGAGGGGAAAAACCGACCCTGAAGGGTAAACAGATTACGATACGGTACGATTATCCCTGCCAAAAAATGCGAATTAAAATACAATCGAAATTCGATATCTCGAACCTCCAGTACTCGAATTTCCAGTACCTCAAAATAATTTCAATTTCCCTGCTATCTGTTCTATTCTTCATGTGTATTTATTTCCCTGTTACTCGAAATGCGATCACACGCTATTTCTCCATTTCGGAAAGCAAACGGTTTTTTTTCCTTAGACGCTGAAAATATTCTGTAACTCGAATTTTGTACAAATATAGCATTAAATATCTTGGTGAAATTATAACTTGGAAGACCAATGAAAAATCTTCAATAGAAAGCAGAACATTTAAGTTAAAAAAAGCACAACGAATTACATGTCCAACGTACAAGAAAAAAATATCTTTCAATAAATGCTAAACTTCAACATTACTGTTCCGTCATTAAACCTGAAGCGACTTATGCTTGTGAATGAAACACTATTTAAATTGAACACCAAAGCAACAACTGATACACTGCAAAAGGTTGACAGAAGAATACACAGAGCAATCATTAATAAAAAGCATCAGGTGGATGGACAATGGAGATTATTGCCTATCTATAATAGATACGATGAGAAAAAGAAGAATTGCCTTTTTCTGTCATCTTTCTAGATTAAATGATAATAGGATAATAAAACAACTATTTAATTACTTTTGGAAAAGTAAAACAAAAAAAAATTGGTTTAAAGAAGTTCAGAATGATTTAGAAGAGCTGAGTGAAGCAAATTGAAAATAGAGAAGAAAAAAGGATTCTCAAGAACAAACAAATAAGACTGTCATTAAAAACTGTACAACACAAACAATATGCCATATCTGATGAAGAAAGGGCAGCCAGGTCAGCCAGAATGAAGAAGTTTTGGGAAAGGAAGAAGATGATGCAAGCTAAATCTTCAGTTAATTCTTTGTTAACGTAAATGTATTTGGGTTTGATTTAAGTGCTCCAATGTGGGCGTAAACTATGTAAATAAATAAATAGCATTAAATTTGAAATTTGGCATTTAAGGTTGTGTGTTATTGTTCCTTAACGTATTACAGCGTCTTATTTGTCCATCCCTGGGGAGTTGACAACAGGCAGTTGTAGCTCAATGAAACCTCTTCCAGACCAGGCGTTAAGTGCACCAACTGTTGTTCAGTCCTACACACAGAGTCAGTCGAGATGAAAAAGAGAAAACTGACGATTTTTTAATCCAAGATCGCAAGATGTTAACGGAAGTATGTTTCAAGTTCTTCTAGTGTATGTATTCTGTCTTCAAAGACTTGCTGTAATAAATATTGTAACTGAAATGAAAAAAAAAGTTCGAGTTTATTTTTATATGGTTAAGTAACACTCAGTGGCGGTGGGTTCTCAGGAGCACATGAGCACGTGAACACCCAGTTCTAACGCATATTCACGCATTCATGGATACCGGTAATTCAAAATTGTTTCCTTTTTTCGACTTGATCGAAAGCATTCGACTTATATCGAAGCTTCGTTACACTGACAGCTGTTCGTTTCGACTGACAATGCCAGGGAGCACACTGGAGATTTTACTACGAGCCTGAAGACTATACGCATGCGCATGGAGATGACGTCATGGTTTATGCAGAGATATATCCATAAGCGAGGAGCATGGTAAGGAATGTGCCTTTCCGTCTACAATCACCCTCAATCCAGAGATAGTATTACAGTTGACCACTAGGGTCCGCCACATCCCCTGTTACTGTTGGACACAGTTCCCAGAAGTTACTATTGCATTACATCGCCGGAAGATTTCGCTAGTACCTAATTCTGAACAGGTTTTCGTAATCACGGGATCAGACAGCCAGAGACTCAGCCAAATCCTGAGCGACTAAGCCCGGCAGTCGTAATTTTACTTTTCTTGTATACTCACAGAGTAGTCTCGGAAAAAAATGCATCCTCGGTTATAACGGATCTACCATATTATGAGTAGAGAAGCAACTGTACAAGAAATTTTTAGTGAAATGATTTAAGTAAGTGAATTTGTACTTATTTGCATTCTGCTTTGGTGTATTTCAGACGTGAACACAAATTTTCATGTGAACCCCCTGAAAATTTGGTCATGATCCGCCGCTGGTAACACTTATGACAGTATCAAGTCGTAGTTACACGTGACTCAAATACGAAATTCTATATGCCTCAAAATTTGAGTTACTCAAAATAAAATTCAGCACCCGAAGCGATTCAGGATATCGAGGATCGACTGTAATTATTGATTTCCAGCTCGCTTAGTAAAATATTGATTTAAGAAATGGATGAGGTACTTTTGGAACACTGTGCCGTAGAGAAGTTTTGGAACAAGCATAAAATATAATCACTATTACAACCTGTGAAATAAAGTTCGGTGAATGAAGTCGGAACGGTCGATTCGGCAACACTGGTGACACACAACGCTGCACCTGCGTAGCAGCAGGTTTTGACCACCTGTTCCCAACGTTGTTCAGTTGAACATAATGTGTGTGCCGTGTAAGACCTGTTTGACACAGTGCGTGTTTAGTGCGTTGGTTCTGAACTGCGAACAGGAACATGAACGACAAAAATGTCAATGTACAGTTTTGTTTTAAGCTTGGCAAGACATCGAAAGAAACGCATGCGATGCTGGTACGTGTTTATGAAGATCAAGCACTGTCCTTGAAGTGTGTGTACAAGTGGTTCGCCCGTTTCCGAGGAGGCCGGGAAAGTGTTTCTGACAACCCCCGTAGCGGAAGACCGGCAACCGCCGTCAGTGACGAAAACGTTGCGAAGGTGAGGACATTAATCACGAACGATCGGCGATTAACTGTGCGCATGATAGCGGATGAACTGCAGATTAACCGTGAATCCGTGCGACAAATCGTTACCCAGAAGTTAGGGAAGAGGAAAACGTGTTCTCGTCTTGTGCCACATCACTTGACTGACGATCAGAAGAAGGCACGTTTAGAGGCTTCGCAGGATTTTGTCGAAACGGAGGATGCGACCTCAAATTTCTTGAACTGTATCGTCACTGAGGATGAAACCTGGTGTCACAGGTACGACCCTGAAACGAAACGCAAAGCATGGAATGACGTTCTCCGAGATCCCCCCGTTGGAAAATGGTCAGAGCTGAAAGGTCACGCGTCAAACTCTCTTTGAAAGAAAGAGATTTGACAATATTCCTGACATCCAACGAAATGTGACGAGGCTTTTGAAGACCATCCCAAATCAAGCCTTCCTGCAAAGTTTCCAGGGCATGTATCGCCGATCTCTGCAGTGCATAGTTTTGGGAGGGGACTGTTTCGAAGGACACTAAGGTCACTGTCGTGCATTGTTCTTCTATGTTGATAGTACACGACTATTCGCCGAACTTTATTGTCACAGGGTGTATAAAGCATACGTATTTTAATAATGAAGTAGTCAGGGCTGTAGACCCAAAATTTTTAAAGTGTACGCTCCAAGTTAGGCCATGACTATTCCCGATTTTCAGATCGCCACTGTCACTAAAATTAGTGGTTGGCGCTTCATATGCAACTGATTTTCCGTAATATGATGGCTTACTTTTCTTAGTATCACTATCTACGTTTACAGATTTTTTTCTCTTAACTCAAACCAGTAGTGGCGATATGAAACTGGGGGGGGGGGGAGGAGGAGAGGCACAAACATTTATAGACAGAAAAAATTAGAGTAGAAGGGGGGCATTTTTTATGCTTTCTGAGCTAATTTCGATAGAGACGTAAAGGTTGAGTTTACCAACTTTAGAGCAGGGTAATAATAGTTCTATACTAGAAAACTTCCACCGAAGAGACAATAATTACACGTATATTACAATTAAATAGATTATACAATTAAAATGTCATTTAGTATATGACTACATACTAACAAATTTACAGACACCAGATAGAACTACACAGGCATTTACAGAGCGAGACAGCCAGCATCACAAATGCGAGCGGGGTTGTGTCTTGATTGCGAACAACCCAGATAGCGAAGAAGAGATTAGTATTGACGTGAGATACATAAAACTGATACAATTTTCAAAACAGTCCCATATGTAATTTTTGTTCTAGTAGTATTAACATTAACTGGTACATTGGAATGTTTTAGATAAACTAACCATAATTTATTCCTTTGCTGGCGAGATGTAGTGTTTACAGTGCACTATGTCTTCCGGTATGGGCTAGAGCAATTTGTTACTTTCATTGACCTGCCTTAGTCTCATCCTTGGCTTTGACAATATGAAAGTGACCGAGATATGGGCGATGCTACTAATACCATTCCTTATGCAGCCAGTCCCTGTTACAAATGGTGGGAAAATATTGCTCATAGGGTCGGTTGATGCATGCATATCAGTGGGCTTGGCAGACTGATATGTAATAGCAAATTCTGGCTGAGTGTGGAAAGCAACGTGAAACTACCTCACTCCTCATTTGCCTAGTATGCCTCTTCAGTGGCACCCAGGCTATCTATGACAGCTGATTGTGGAGCTGTGGAGGATCCAACCAGCCTTCTGGCTGAATACCCAACATACAACCATATTTTAAAAATATTTTTCTTATTGAAAATGTTTAATACTTTAGTTTGCGGTAATCTTACCATTTAGAAGATTATCTTTTTATTGTTGGCCTATAACATAACAAGAGGAGTAGTTATTTATGGTGGATTAGTGACAGTTGTGTTATTAATATGTTATTATTATTATTATTATTATTATTATTATTATTATTATTATTATTTCTTTTTTAGCTAGCGGCTTTACGTCGCACCGACACAGATAGGTTTTTATGGTGACGATGGAATAGGAAAGGCCTAGGAGTTGGAAGGAAACAGCCGTGGCCTTAATTAAGGTACAGCCCAAGCATTTGCCTGGTGTGAAAATGGGAAACCACCGAAAAACATCTTCAGGGCTGCCGACAGTGAGATTCGAACCCACTATCTCCCGGATGCAAGCTCACAGCCGTGCGCGCCTAACCGCACGGCCAACTCGCTCGATATTATTATTATTATTATTATTATTATTATTATTATTATTATTATTATTATTATTATTATTATTATTATTATGCCAATGAAGGAAGTGAGTGGTTGCATCGACGATACATGAGCCTTTAGAATATTGATTTTTTTTTCAAAATAATACATAAGAAGTGAAACAGTCAATTTTATTTGGAAACAAGAGGATGTTTTCTTACATGCTTTTAACTTTTTTTTGTGTATTACCCAGTATTCCAGTTGTGTGTACCAGAACTTGGTGTACCAACTGAGGGTTAATTTTTCTGCTTCAGAAGTCTGTATGTGCCTCTAGTGATGCATACTGCTGCCACGATCCACCTAGATAAGAAGCGTGACATATATAAAATGATATATTCTTGCTCATTATATTCTCGCTTAAGCACCGCTACTTTATGCCTGGCAGGGCTGAGTGGCTCAGACGGTTAAGCCGCTGGCCTTCTGACCCCAACTTGGCAGGTTCGATCCTGGCTCAGTCCGGTGGTATTTGAAGGTGCTCAAATACGTCAGCCTCGTGTCGGTAGATTTACTGGCACGTAAAAGAACCCCTGAGGGACTAAATTCCGGCACCTCGGCGTCTCCGAAAACCGTAAAACATTATTATTATTACTTTATGCCTGGCCGCAATCTAGACTCATTAATGTGTGTCAAACCCAAATCATCCCCTTCAGGTACCCACTTGTTCTCAATCAGGACGACACCGCGAGTGGCAACAGCGTGAATCATACCAGTGCCCATGACCTTGGCAAAAATATACCCCTGCTACCCTTCTTCGCACCACGTGTTACACACTGCTGCGCTGTATGAGCCGCAACGAACCATTTGTGAGTAATTTCGCTAAGTATTTTTCATAATAATTAAAGAAATGCAGGGAAGGAATTAGCTGAAATAACGTCCGACTCATTGGCTGAATGGTCAGCCTACTGGCCTTCGGTTCAGAGGATCCCAGGTTCGATTCCCGGCTGGGTCGGGGATCTTAAACTTAATTGGTTAATTCTAATGGCTCGGGGGCTGTGTATGTGTGTCGCGTATTCAACATTAGAAATCATCCTACGTAGGGCCCTCATCTTCACAGACATGCAGGTCGCCTAATAGGCAGTCTACTAGAAAAAGACCTGCACCAGGCCTCTCCGGAGGCTATACGCTATTATCTATAGCTGAAATAACGATAGTCATTATACAATTTTTTTCCTCATATTTCCTAGTTTTAGGTGATTTTTTAAATAACTCTTAGTTCTTCAGTCTGTCGAAACTAAAAAATAATAGTCAGGTGCCTAAAATGGAATACATTTTTGCTCTACAAAGTGGGGAACAAAGCCCCCCCCCTCTCACCCCGCCTAATCACCGCTACTAACTCAAACTTCCCATTTTCAACCAACGAACCATCTTTCTTGTTGCTAAACAGTGTGCTCTTTGCTTTCAGTCTCAAGGAAAGTGTTACTAAACGCTAGTACTCTATAGGACAGTGTTGCAAACTCGTGAAATAATTAACATTCTGATAGGAAGAGGTTCGATCGAGCTACAGCCACAAAACTGATCAATATTCCAATGTTTTATGATGTTATGTTGTATGTATTCATAAAATATTCAAAGCCATGCAATGACAGTACCATGCTCTACAATAGGTAGTTCGTCTCAGACACTGCATTATAGAATACGCCAGTAAAATGTATTGGTGAAATAATATCGATAACACTAGGTACAAACTGATCTATCGGACATGATGGATACCTCGTAATCTAAAGTCATTGTGGGTTGAACTGTATTCGTGTTCGTAGGTAGGAAGGGTAGGTCGCTACTAGCAACTCGCCAGATATTTCTATGGTACACATGTTACGATAAGGAAGAGGAAAATATACCGGTTAGGTCACATACTACGTAGAAATAGAGGATGATGGAGGGAAAAATAGATGGAAGAAGAGGAAGAGGAAGAAGGTTTGGAATGTTAACAGATGTCAAACAAGGGAGAAGATGCTCAGGACAGAGAATCATGGAGGCTGTCCAACTGATACCTATCTCAAGACTGATTCACAGAAGAAGATGAAGAAGATTGTGCCACTGAGTTTTTTTTAACATTTCTACTTAAGCATTACGCTCATAATAATCATGTGTACCATCATCATTTCATCCTCATCACGACTCGCAGGTCGCCTACGGGCGTCAAATCAAAAGACCTGCACCTGGCGAGCCGAACATGTCCTGGGACACTCCCAGCACTAAAAGCCATACGCCATTTCCATTTCCATTCCGGGAGATAGTGGGTTCAAACCCCAGTGTTGGTAGCCCTAAAGATGGTTTGCTATTTTCACAACACGCAAGTGCTGGAGCTGTACCTCAATTAAAGCCACGGCCGCTTCTTTCCCACTACTAGCCCTTCCCTATCCCCTCGTCACCATAAGACGTATCTGTGTCAGTGAGACGTAAATCACATTGTAATAGTAAATAGAATTGATCTTCCCAGTTACGGGTCATTCTTTCATCCCACCATATAGTTTTACAAGATAGTAAATGTTTCTGTTCCAATATTTTGTTCTTGTTGTATAAAAGTAAAACTACTATGAGCTTGCATCTGGTAGATAGTAGGTTCGAATCCCACTGTCGGCATCCCTGAAAATGGTTTTCCGTGGTTTCCCATTTTCACACCAGGCAAGTGCTGGGGCTGTACCTTAATTAAGGCCACGGCCGCTTCCTTCCCACACCTAACCCTTCCCTGTCCCATCGTCGCCATAAGACCTATCTGAGTCGGTGCGACGTAGAACAAGAAGCAATAATAATAATAATAATAATAATGATAATAATAATAATTATTATTATAATAATAATAATAATTTTAAATTTCGTGTGGTTATTTCTAGCCGAGTGCAGCCTTTGTAAGGCAGACCCTCCGATGAGGGTGGGTAGCATCTGTCATGTGTAGGTAACTGCGTGTTATTGTGGAGGAGGATAGTGTTATGTGTGGTGTGTGAGTTGCAGGGATTTTGGGGACAGCACGAATACGCAGTCCCCAGGCCACTGGAATTAACCAATTAAGGTTAAAATCCCCGACCCGGCCGGGAATCGAACCCGGGACCCTCTGAACCGAAGGCCAGTACTCTGACCATTCAGCCAACTACTCGGACATAATAATAATAATAATAATAATAATAATAATAATAATAATAATAATAATAATAATAATAATATCCTATCATTGCCGGATGGAGTACCAAAATTTCGCGCATAAAGAACTGCTACTAAATCCGCCAGCTTGATTTTCTCTGGATTAAACATTTTCAAGTGCTGGGACACGATCCCGCACTCTCTCAAACTCTAGATATTAGCGTGTGATGAAAACTGGATGGTGATAAGGCACAACAAAGGTTTGATCACAGCCTAAAGTAATGTGAGATAACTCACCAGAGTGTAGTTCCGTTCTATGGTGAGCTCCTTGTACAGTAACACCTTCCACGGCCGGACCAGCGCACACACTATGGATCTCGCCAGAGCCTTGCAATCCGCGAACAAATCTTATTCCATGCCCCTCCACTTCTGTAGATTTCTGCGGGGCATGACATCACTACCTAATCTCCTTTCTTCAGCTTCGTGCGATCTGCAGTGGGATATAGTGTTGTAATTCCCAGGCACTTGGATTTTCTTGCTACTGCTATTGTATTACTAAAAATTGAATTGTTTTTCTAAAGAAAAATGTTCCTCAACAACGGGTACATGAAAAGAAACACTTTAAGACGGTTTTAGCGTTTGGGTTGAACGCGTATATCACCGACAGTACGAGGTATCTCATTGATTAGTATACCAGGCAACATCTTGGAAGGAAGGGTGCGATCAGTGGTTGAGATGATTTTGGATGAAAACCAGTGTGGTTTCAGACCACAGAGGGGCTGTCAGGATCAGATTATCAGTATGCGCCAGGTAATTGAAAAATGTTACGAGAGGAATAGAGAGTTGTGTTTATGTTTCGTAGCTCTAGAGAAAGCATATGACAGGGTACTTAGGGAAAAGATATTCGCCATACTGGAGGAATTAAGGGTAGATTATTAAAATCAATCAAAGGCATTTATGTTGACAATTGGGCTGCAGTGAGAATTGATGGTAGAATGAGTTCTTCGTTGAGGTTACTTACAGGGGTTAGACAAGGCTGTAATCGTTCGCCTTTGTTATTCGTAGTTTACATGCATCATCTGCTGAAAGGTATAAAGTGGTAGGGGGAGGGGGGATTCAGTTAGGTGGAAATGTAGTAAGCAGTAAGCTGACTACTTGGTCTTAATGGCAGATTGTGCCGAAGGCCTGCAGTCTAATATCTTGGAACTTGAAAATAGGTCCAATGAGTATGGTATGAAAATTAGCCTCTCGAAGACTAAATTGATGCCAGTAGGTATAAAATTCAGCAGGATTGGTGATACAAAGCTGCGACAGTTAGATAATTTCAACTATTTAGGTCGTGTGTTCTCCCAGGATGGCAAGTGAGATTGAATCAAGGTGTAGTAAAGCTAATGCAGTGAGCTCGCAGTTGCGATCAACAGTATTCTGTAAGAAGGAAGTCAGCTCCCGGACGAAACTTTCTTCACATCGGTCTGTTTTCAGACCAACTTTGCTTTACGGGAGCGAAATCTGCGTGGTATCATAATATCTTATTGATAAGTTAGAAGTAACAGACATGAAAGTGTCGAGAATGATTGCTGGTACAAACAGGTGGGAATAATGGCACGAAGGTACTCGGATTAAGGAGATAAAGGCTAAGTTAGGAATGAAATCGATGGATAAAGCTGTACACATAAACCGGCTTCGGTGCTGGGGTCATGTGAGCGGAATGGAGGAGGATAGGTTACCTAGCAGAATAATGGACTCTCTTGTGGAGGGTAAGAGATGTATAGGGAGACCGAGACAACGACTTAGTTTCTAACGATTAGAGATAAGAGGTATAGAACTACAGCACTACAGTAGTTGCAAATAGAGGATTGTGGCGACATTCAGTATATTCACAGAGGCTTGGAGACTGAACGGTGAAAGGCATAACGGTCTATAATGATAATGCATGTGTGTATTATGTTTAATGTCTCAATTGACAGATTAAAGAGGAGGCTACCTATTTCAAAAAAGCAATTGAAAAAAACGTAGTTTACATAAAATAGCGCTCAAAATGAGGCAAAATAGGTTCTAAATATGTGACGTCACGTATTCTGTTACAAGATCGCGCTGCCGTTACCATAGTGACAGCCGACCGCCAACTTTCTTTTTTATGCAAATCGTCTTGTTTTTCTTCTTCTACCGCTGTTTCCCACAGCTGAGGGGTCGTTCGTGCGAACTGCGTCGCGCATGTGGATTGGGCACTATTTTATGGCCGGATGCCCTTCCTGACGCCAACTTTGTGAGAAGGAATGTAATTACCATTGCGTTTTATTTATTTATTTATTTATTTATTTATTTATTTATTTATTTACTTATTTATTTATTTATTTATTTATTTATTTATTTATTTATTTATTTATTTATTTATTTTTTATTTATTTATTTATTTATTCTCCTTGTGTTAGGGCCTACTAAGGACCACATTCCAATTTAAATTTTTGATCACCGAGCTCGATAGCTGCAGTCGCTTAAGTGCGGCCAGTATCCAGTATTCGGGAGATAGTAGGTTCGAATCCCACTGTCGACAGCCCTGAAAATGGTTTTCCGTGGTTTACCATTTTCACACCAAGCAAATGTTGGGGCTGTACCTTAATTAAGGCCACGGCCGCTTCCTTCCTACTCCTAGCCCTTCCTTATCTCATCGTCGCCATAAATACCTGTGTCGGTGCGACGTAAAGCAGCTAGAAAAAAAAAAGAATTTTTGATCCTTTGTTGTTGAATAATATTGTGATGTACTTACAAATTCTGTTGCGTGACACTGCAGCGCTTAGGTTTCTTGTTTGTTAGCTTACTATGTATTAATTAAGTAAATATTATTTCCTTTGACGCTTATTTTTAATGTTAAATAAGGTTTTCTTTTTCTTACAAGTTGATTTATGTAGCACTTATGCGAAGATGGGACAGGGATGGGACAGGAAGGCGCTAGGATTGGAAGGAAGCGGCCGTGGCCTTAATTAAGGTACAGCCCCAGCATTTGCCTGGTGTGAAAATGGGAAACCACGGAGAACCATCTTCAGGGCTGCCGACAGTGGGGTTTTTTGCTAGTGTGTTTACGTCGCACCGACACAGATAGGTCTTACGCCGACGATGGGACAGTAAATGGCTAGGAGTTGGAAGGAAGCGGCCTTGGCCTTGATTAAGGTACAGCCCTTGCATTTGCCTGGTATGAAAATGGGAAACCACGGTAAACCATCTTCAGGGCTGCCGACAGTGGCATTCGAAGCCACTATCTCCCGAATACTGGCCGCATTTAAGGGACTGCAGCTATCGAGCTCAGTATTAAATAAGTAACGATACGGTTAACTTCTGATTCCAAAAATAAAGCAGGTCCTTCGACACCCAAAAAATTAAATCTTCCTGTCAAAACACCCAGAAGGAAGCAAAATTACAGGCAGTCGTGGGAGAGTATAGACGGCATAGGAAGTGGCTGTGTCCTGATCCAACATGCAAAACAGGGCAAAGTGTATATGTAGCATTTTTTTTTACTTCTAGTAATACGTTTCAGTTAAGCATTCCTATTTGATATTATTGCACACATTCTATTGAATTCCAGTGTATTTGGGCGAATACAAGTATTGTACGATTTTACGGTATAGAATACGGTTTATTTTGAATTTCTTTATCATTTTTCAATCTTTAGAGGTTGGAAATTCTAATAGGTGCTCGCAAAAACGGGCTAAACAAAATAAAACAGAACAACAATATTAGATAAGCAGATGACACCCTAACTATATGCGACACCACTGAAGGTCTTCAAGGATTGCTCAGTAGAATATTCATCTCAGTGGAGTAAGATATGATCTAAACATCAATACCACAAAATACAAGTTCATGGTATTTAACAGAATCAACAACAATAACAACAGAAATCTCACTCAAAACATATACCAGGTGGCGCTCTCGAAAGCCGTACTCTCTACTTATAAATGCCCCGCATGTACAAATGATGAATGGGATGTCTACCATCTGATTTTCACAGGGGCACTACTACCAGCGGGCATAAGGCTCTATAAGATGGGTATGCTTAGCCGCCATTTTGGTTCATACATGCGCATTGGGCCATGTGATCAAACTGTAGTTTCTCCTACAAACGCTCGCTTCGTCACATTGGACTTATTGCTTTAATCACTGCGTGCAGGGACAGAATAGTGCTATATTTATTACATAGTAGTAGTAGTAGTAGCAGTAGTAGTAGTAGTAGTAGTAGTAGTAGTAGTAGTAGTGTCTCTACTGCAGGATACAGGTTGTTAACATTCCCTTGTGGTCTGCGTTATTCCTCCACTGCCGCTGACACCTACTTCAACTAATGACTTAAACCTGCACCCAGCTCCCATTGACATTACTAGGCCTACACCTCTTTAATTCAGTCACATTGATCATTCAATGTTCAGTTCTGACCCCAAAGTCCGGCAACAGGAGTTCAATATCCAAACACCATAATTACAATATTAGTCAAAACTAACTTCATATGTCAAATAATTTGCTTGATGTTGTTGGTACCGAAGTACAAGAAATGCATTATTGAAAACCAAGATCTGCGGTAGGCCTATATGCAGACAGGTTTTAAACTATGAGCTTTCTGACTCAGGCTCTGAAACATTCGTAATTTTTTTACAATATTTGGGTGGTCTAAAGAAATTCAATTGTGAAGTTATGAAATTAATTTGTAACTGTGAGGTCTTCTATACGGACTATAAGCATTATACAAGGCAAAATGGTACAAATTTTGTAACGGAGAAAATTTTGAATGATAAATGTACCAGTAAATGTTCTCCAACGTGCTGTAATTTAAACAAAAAAATGTTAGACACTTCTTCAAAATTCGATCCTATGCTGACTTTAACAAGAATGTACGGAAACGAGGTAAAATGCATGGGTATGCTTCGGAAAAGATAAAAATGTAAACAAGGAATGGAATGTTATGGTTTTGTAAATACTGCAATAAAAGGAAACAGTAAATTTGTAAAGTATTACTTAAATATCATATATTTCTTAAATGTACTGTCTGAGCAAGTTAAACAATGTTGTAACTCTTTGAAGTTTAATAAGGTGAGTCGTGTTAAGAAATAATACTACTTCTGCTCAAACCAGAGGAATCTCTGTGAAAAATATACTGCTAACTTTGCCAAAGTCAAAATGTTCAACATTTGGGTCACTCCCCTTACAAGTCACTGGTAACTGATTATCATTGCAATAATTCAGGTTGGGAGAGAAGATTCAGCTGTAGAAGTAGTTACACTATTCCTATTTTCTTCCCGAATGTAGTTCATAATAATATAACATTTGTTTCATGAAAAAATGAAAAGAAATGGCGTATAGCTTTTAGTGCTGGGAGTGTCCGAGGAGAAGTTCGGCTCGCCAGATGCAGGTCTTTTTGATTTGACACCCGCAGGCGACCTGCGCGTCGTGATGAGGATGAAATGATGATGAAAACGACACATACACCCAGCCCCCGTGCCAGCGAAATTAATTATGGTTCAAATTCCCGACCCTGCCGGGAATCGAACCCGGGACCCCTGTGACCAAAGGTCATCACGATAACCATTTAGCCATGGAGCCGGACTGTTTAATGAATGTTCGGTTGAATAAACTAAAATCACCTGTTCATTACAACTGCATAAGCGGATGAGATTCATAACACTCCCCAAAAATTAAGTTTATTTTGCACATAACTTAGAATGTCTTTTTTAAATACTGCTAAATAAGAGAAGGGACTATTTAAAAGACAGGAATAAAATTAAAGAATCCCGACTGCTTGGGTGTGTTCGTCTTCGTACATCACATTTCAGCGTTATTTTGTTCGAAGAATATTCTTATTATTTCGACAGCATTGAAAATAGCGCTGAATCCATTTCACGCAGGTATGAAATACCAACTGAGATCATATCGTACCAAAATATTATATCACAATTTATATATCTTCGTCACTGACCGATTACCACGTCAAGCACCGCGATTTAAGAATGGCAGTAGCCTATATCAATACGACGGTGTACCTAATTTCATTAGACGGTACCGCGGCGCATAGCTTACGAACAACCTATTCTACTTATCAATAATAATGCAATAATAATAAAACTGATTTATTAGTAAGCTATTTTTCCTAATATGTATCCAGTGAGAGTACATGCATAGTTTATTTATTAAATGGAAAATTATCAACGGCCTTGCTTTTACAATCACCGTCTCGAGTGAAAATTACACAATAATGTACGAAATATACTAATATTCATGTTGATTAACCGTTTGAGTAATGCTAAGAATGAGTATTTTTACAGTATGTTAGTTTAGCATTATTTTCTAGCGTGGAGAACAGTATAAAGGAGGCATATGCAAGGTTGGGGCGGCCAACTGCCTTACCAACGTAGCGCAGGAATGAACCATAATGGCGGGCGAGCATACCTAGTCTTTAGAGAGCTCTAAGCGGGCAGGTTACGTCAGAATATGAAGAGATAAGAAACGGAGTGCCACTCGCAGTATGCTACCGGTATAATGCACCTCTTGCATTAGTAAACATCGTTTTCGACCGCATAGTTCTAGGCTGGTGTATGGTACAGCCGCACTATACTTGCTGTCTGCATATCGGCAATGGCTGTGCATACCGTCTGCGAGCTTTGGCAGCACTTCGACCAGATTCTCTACAGATCAAAATGATGTCTGTGTATTCCTCGTTGCTGATGACACTAGCCATTGCTTAAATGCAGACAGCAAATATAGTGCGACTGTACCATACACCAGCCTAGAACTATGCGGTTGGACAACGAGGTTTACTAATGCAAGGGGTGCATTAGACCAGTAGCGCTGAGTGTCATGCTGCGAGCAACAATCCAGTTCTTATCTCTTCATATTTTGTCGTAAACTGCCCGCTGGCAGTAATGCCCCTGTGAAAATCAGTTGGTAGACTCATCACTTATGCATGCGGGACATTTATAAGTAGAAAGTAGGGCGTTCGGGAGCCACCTGGTATAACAAAAATGTATATCTCTAGAAATGCAAAAATTCGACATTATCAAGCTGTAATTAGACTTGAAGCATTATATATGCACCATAGCCTGCTTGAAAAACTGGCAATTAAGGAAAGGAGGACTATCCGAAAAATTCTTGGTCCCAGTCTCAAAAATGGTGTTTATAGACTTCGGAGCAACTTATAAATATACACCCACACTGAAAAGATGCATTTTACGCTTACCTCTACAGACTGCCAGCTGAAAGAATCTGTGAACGTTTGTTATGCTACCTCAGAAGTCTCCTTGGTTGGTGGAGATTGATAAGGATCTTTTAAAGTATGGAAAGAGACATTCTTCTCCGAGCATCAGTCTAACACAGACAGGTTCACCAAGAAGAAGTCCCAACTCGACGGAAGCATGTCCATTCTGATGCATGAAAGGAAGCACACTACGAAGGGATAGGCAAAGTTGAAAACTCGCGGTCCTTAGTTGGCCTAACGATGAATAATAATAATAATAATAATAATAATAATAATAATAATAATAATAAAACTTAAAATAAAGCACTACAACACAGTAGTGAAACCAGAATGCTTTTATGCCAGCGAATGTCTAGCACTGAACTACAAGCTTGATAAATTAGAAATATTAGAAAGAAGAATTATAAGCAAAATATTAGGTCGTCTAAGAATTGCAGAGTTTTGGAAATTAAGAAGTAACAATGAAATTTACCAGAACGTAGAAAACATATCAGAAACAATAAGAAAAAGGAGATTGCTATTTCTTGGACACATTTACAGAATGGATGACAATAGACTAACTAAACGAATCTTCAAGTACCTTTGGGAAAAGAAATCAACTACCACCTAGATTCAAGAAATCAAGAAAGACCTGGAAAGGAACAACATAGGAGAAGAAGAATTATTGGAAAGAAAGATTTTTAGGAAGAAAGTCTTACAAATGGAAGGATTCCAAGGGAGGAAGGAAAAGAAAACAGGCACAAAGTGGACTGAAGACAGGAAAAAGAAACACAGTGAAACAATGAAAGAATACTGGAAGAAACGGAAAGAACAACTAAGGAGGAACAATTGAAATTGTAACGTGGTCCTTAGAAGGCCGGAACACAAGAAGAAGAAGAAATAATAATAATAATAATAATAATAATAATAATAATAATAATAATAATAATAATAATTGTTCCGGGGATACCATGGATCATAGAGGTGTTAAAAGGCGGGGGCATAAATTGGTGGATATAGAAGAGATCAGATATTAATTAAAACTGTAAAATTTGAAATTTTATTTCTTTCCCCCATTTTTTTTTTCAGATTTTTAAACTTTGTTAAACAATAACACGTAATCAGGTACAATAAAGAGGAGAGTTAGATAGCTCAAACGTTACCCAATTACCAAGAGCATTACTGCTCCAATAAATTACAAGTACGAAGACTACTCTCCAAAATTTACAAGATTCAAGCCTCTCAAAGGCACAGTTTAACTTTTACATTAGGTAAAAATGCAACCAGATTCCATTGTCTTACTCGTTGGACAGTCTATATTACATTTTAAATAGGAAATTAAGTAAGAATAGTTAGCAGAGGCAATAAATGCCCGTTCTACCTGGCCATAGTGAAAAAGAAAAGGTTAAAGTTATTGGCCGGACATAAAAAATGTTTGAAAAAGAAGCAGCAATCCAGAAAGAAGTGAGGCAAGGCTGCAGTTTGTCCCCTCTCCTTTTCAATGTTTACATAGAACAGCCAGTAAAGGAAATCAAAGAGAAATTTGGAAAGGGAATCACAGTCCAAGGAGAGGAAATCCAAACCTTGAGATTTGCCGATGATATTGTTATTTTATCTGAGACTGCAGAAGATCTCGAGAAGTTGCTGAATGGTATTGACGAAGTCTTGGGTAAGGAGTACAAGATGAAAATAAATAAGTCCAAAACAAAAGTAATGGAGTGCAGTCGAACGAAGGCAGGTGATGCAGGAAATATTAGATTAGGAAATGAAGTTTTAAAGGAAGTAGATGAATATTGTTACTTGGGTAGTAAAATAACTAACGATGGCAGAAGTAAGGAGGACATAAAATGCAGACTAGCACAATAAAGGAAGAGCTTTCTTAAGAAAAGAAATTTGCTCACTTCAAACATTGATATAGGAATTAGAAAGGTGTTTTTGAAGACTTTCGTGTGGAGCGTGGCATTGTATGGAAGTGAAACATGGACGATAACCAGCTCGGAAAGAAAGAGAATAGAAGCTTTTGAAATGTGGTGTTACAGAAGAATGCTGAATGTGAGATGGATAGATCGAATCACGAATGAAGAGATACTGAATCGAATTGGTGAGAGAAGATCGATTTGGCTAAATTTGACAAGAAGAAGAGATAGAATGATAGGACACATCTTTAGACACCCAGGACTTGTTGAGTTGGTTTTTGAAGGAAGTGTAGGTGGTAAGAACGGTAGGGGTAGACCAAGGTATGAATATGACAAACAGATTAGAGCAGATATAGGATGCAATAGTTACGTAGAAATGAAAAGGTTAGCACATGATAGGGTGGCATGGAGAGCTGCATCAAACCAGTCTATGGACTGATGACTCAAACAACAACAAGGAGGCGAACATTTGCACTCCTTTGAAATCCACTTGAAAATACCAAAAACCGTATGTGGGCTTATGGCCCGAAGTTGCAGGGGCTAAGCCAATACCACGGATGTGACTAGCCGGAGAGAAAGTTTTAAAAAATACGAAAGGAAAGTTTTAAAGTTTACGAAATCATCTCAGTACCAAGTTGCAGGGGAATACTAGAGGGTTCACACTATTTATTCCCTAAGTTAGACTAAGGTCTTAAGACCTGATTGAAAATTTACATTGAAAGATTACATTAAACATAATTTCTTGGAACCTTCCCCTCGAGTTAGCTTTCTTAGGATATTACATGATTAAAAGATGTCTGCCATTATTTTGAGCAGGTGGACCTTCCGGAGATGGGTGAGGCAAGCACAGTTAGACTTCCCTATCAAAGTAGACCTTGTAAAGTAGTCGCTCAGTCTTGTTCTTGATTATGACCCTAAGATGGCTATGTCTAAATTTTGTTTTTAATGCTAAGTGTGGAACCAAACGAAGCTCTAGAGCTAGTTGAAAATATAGGATTATAGAGGCCAATAAAGAGTCCTCAGTTTAGAAATGCAAATAAAAAAATTGGGGCTTTTTTATAAATAATCTTACGGTAACAATGGAACTACTACGTGTGCACTCTCTCCATGCCACACCAAAGCACCATTCTTCCTAAGCTTCAATGTAGAGGCTGCAGTTTTACTGAGCAATGTGTACTTATCAAAACAAACTGCAAATACTATCTTAACACTCGGGTGGTCGCGCGAAGAAAAGTCACGTCAGTGGTCGCGCGGATCACAATTGAGCATACATTTACAAAAAATGCCTGAAAAATTACCGGACATTGTGATTTGTCTCACTTACTCCTTCCATAATGTTTTTGAGGTACCTCACTGGTTCATTCAGCCATCGATTCATATTAAAGGCAACATGACCCAGAAGGTCCCAGCCTTTATAGCGGAGAGGAGGGTTCCAGAAATATCTGGGCCGAAGTCCTATATACACCCACAGTTTCTATTGGTTGACTAAATAAACGTACAAAATTCCTGATTGGCTAAAATTTTAAGCCGGAGGGAAGAGATAGAAGTGCTAGTAACCTTAATACACCAAAATCAATCTACCAACAATTCAGTTTTGAAAACCTTGACACAACAACATTACTTTGAAAATTGATTGTTCATCCTCGCACCAGAGGGAGCACATCAGGCGTCAGCAGAGATATCTGACGATAAATGTTCAAACTTCTTCCAATAGAAGGTTCACTGTTTGTATTATAGGTGGTCTTCTAAAAGGGCTAGGGCTTGATTGAATGTACGGAGTTGGTGTACCTCCGGTATAATAATAATAATAATAATAATAATAATAATAATAATAATAATAATAATAATAATAATAATAATGTTATTTGCTTTACGTCCCACTAACTACTTTTAAGGTTTTCTGAGACCCCGAGGTGCCGCAATGTTGTCCCGCAGTTCTTTTACCTGCCAAGCAATCTACCGACACGAGGCTCACGTATTTGAGGGACGTTGAACCTACCACCGGCCTGAGCGAGGATCAAACCTGTCAAATTGAGGTCAGAAGCCCATCGCCTCAACCTCTGAGCCACTCAGTCCGGTAGAATCAACTATGAAGGTGTCTCCATTTAATTAAATAATGAAAACATTGAAGGAGTGAGTCGGTTCACATACCTTGAGAGCACCATAACAGACAATCTGGACCCTGAAAAAGAGATCAGATGCCGTATTGAGATTTTCAAATCATCTTTCCAAAAGATGAAATTATATTCTTTTGTGATGATGATCTAAACCTCAAACCCAGGCAAAAGCTGTTGAGATGTTACGTCCGGTAAACATTGCTTTATGGACTGTCAGAGCCTCCTCCATAAACAGATTAGAGGCCTTTGAAATGTGGTTACATTGGAGAATGCTCAGAATAACCTGGACAGATTTTGTAACCAATAATGAAGTGTTAAGGAGAGCTAGAGATGAGAAAACATCATCAAAGCCAGGAAAACAGCTTATTTAGATAATAGTACGGGCTTCTACACATCATATTACCAGAAAAGATAGAAGCCAAGGGAGGAACTGGTAGACCAACGTTGTCATGGCTCCAAAACATCAAAGATTGGACTTGCATGAGCAACACCGGAAAAAAAGAAGGTTCCTAGAAAGAAACCATAATTTTATTTCATCTATTGCAGCGTCTTGGAATGTGCTGCATTCCAAATGATGAGCCCACTGCTACACTGGGGCGAAACGCTGGTATTTTCACGATCGAAAAAGCCCAAAGACTTCAAGAGTTTAAATGTTTTAACTTTACAAGTTACTTAAACAAGTGGGACCTTTCTTTATGGTATGGCTTTTTAGGAAGAGAAGAAGAATAAGGGAAAGGTAGTAGTGCGAATGTCCTCCTTCAAATACTTGGGCACCATGCTGAACGATCTATGTGGTTCCGAACGAAAAATCTATATATGAGGGGTGTAGAAGTAAAACTCACATTCTCCATTTTTTTTTTTTTTTTTTTTTGCAATATTGAGTTCTGTGTGAAGGCATGTTCTCTACCTTAATGGGCATCATTTCCAATGAAACATCTGTAGCGAAACTAACATTTTACTTGTATAAAATCATTCTGAAATTAAGGGTTAGTTGCAAAACTCACATTATCCACTTCCCAGCACGAAGCAAAAGTCACACTCTCCGGTTACACCAATCATGTTGGTACACTTGTTTCCGAGTGCATTGTGGGTATCGCATGTTTACACTAGATTACAGGTTATGTCATATTGTTAGGAAAGGCTTCAGCAGTACATCAGTTGCTGATTTAAGATAAATAGTTCCTCAAAATAAGGGTTATAAATGGAAGAAAGTATGAAACCATGTTATCCGGAGGAAAGAGGTCGGAAGAGGAGCAGAGATCAATCTAACTGGAAAAGAAACAAGGTTAAACCAATGAGATGAGTTGGATGTGCACTTTCTTGCCCTGGAGATGGAGTATTAAGAGAAGGTTTCACTATTCCAAGTTTTTGTATTTACATGTTTTTAATTTGTTTTCTTCCAGATATTCTTCAAAGTGGTTACCAAAGTTTCCGGAATGAAATCACAGTCAGGGAGCCTTCTTATGTCGTATAGTTGGAGCTCAAGACCTTCACAGGTTTCATGAGAGATTCTATTTTCATAAGGACAAATTATACATACTGTTTAGTAAACTGTATTTTTATCATAATTCTCATCCGTTTTTCTTTTATTTACTTGTATCTGTTCACTGTTTGAATCCTATTTCTTAGCTTCATATAGCCTACTAAACATAAAAATGTTTCTACCAAAACTTACATTATCCACAGCCTTGTGATGCATAACTCACATTATCCAAAAACGTGGAGCAAAACTCACGCTCTCCAAACTTAAAACGTAATTTGTCCTCTTCACGATTACTTTCCACAAGAAAAGATGTTCTCCGGCATTTATTATCACATTCAAGATGTAAATAAAAACGTATATAGCAAGATTCGTCCAGGTGTGCACATTTGAGAGTTTTTTCAGCTTTACCGCAAATCATGAAAAGTGGACATTGTGAGTTTTGCTTGTACACCCCTCAATATAAAATTGGATGATGGTATATTTGTAATTAATAGACTCAAAAACTACTGGAGCGATTTCGCTGAAATTTTTACAGTTTGTTCTTATTACATCTGGGAGAGATTATGAAGTAGTTTGAACGAAATCGGATAGGTAGTTTTATTATTATGAGTAATTTTATGTAATTTTATTAAACTGCAAAACCGCACCAAGATTGAATCGACTTGATGGAGAAATTGTTGCTAGGCGACAGCAGCTTACGCTATATCCTGATAGTCCGTTAAGAAATGCTGTATATAGAAGGATGGGAACACGTCACCTTGGTTTATAAAGTACCATCCCTTGCTAGGAGCTATTATTTGAAAATAGCAATCCAACATGCCGTGATCGAGACGTACTTTCAATATACAGGACCGACTTTGATAGGTCTGCCCAGTTTGAAGAATGTAGCTCTCTATTAGATGTGTAACATATTTAAGAAACTGTGAAACATAGAATATCAAAAGTGGAATGACACGAGTTATCACCCACTCCTAACTAAGAACAACTGGGGGTTCCCAACGAGCAAAGGCGAGTCCATGCAATCTATCTATAGATCTATATACATCGATCTCATTGTATGTGGATATTTATGTATTACGTCTCCTAAGCCACAGGACCGATTTCAACCAAACTTGGTACACCTGTAAAATGTAAAATTGAGTAGGCAAAGAAGCAATTCATTACTATGAAGAACTTCTTTCTAAGGTCGGATCTCAGTAGCTACGAACCTGCATGATGCGCTGCTACGTATTCCCTATTCTCCTATACGGATGTGAAAGCTGACCAAGGACCCAAGCACTGAAAAACGTATTGAAATGTATCTATACCGCCATCTCTTGCACATACCTTGGATATTGAAATTTTCAAATGTCGAGGTCCTTCATCGGATGAAAAAGCAAAAAGAACTATTACATATTATAAAACAAAGGAAAACACAATACTTAGGGCATGTTATGTGGGGCGAGCGGTATCAGTTATTAGAGGTATTATTGAAGAAATGATACAAGGGAATCGAAGATGGCACAGATGTACATGAGAAGAAGCTTTTCACGTTGCATTGTCAAGATCAGAGATAGATAGCTAGTTGGATCACCAACCTCCCTATGGAGACGGCGTCTTAAGAGAGAGAAGTATACCAGGCAACTACTACTAAACGTTCTCATTCCTCCCCTGAAGGGGGAAGCGGGCCTCTTAGACGGTGACGCTGTCTCTCAGGCCGGGAGATTTGTTTCGGTGAAGGAGATGCTTGGAGAAGGTGAAGGGGTGGGCGGGCATGCCCTATAATAGGAACTGCCCCGGCATTCGTCTTAGTGCAGTTGAATGGAAAACCATGGAAAACCATTCTCAGGACAGCCGACGGTTGGGACCAGCCATGAGGTCCAGCCCTTCCCCGTCTCACGAATGCAGAAGCGTACAGCCACGGCTACGGCCACTCCTGCTCTGCTCGGTCGGCCGGTTAGAGTGCAGAGCTGTTGGACCATGGACCAGCCGTGTCCACTTAATGGGCCGAGACTCACTCGGCATCTACCGACCAACCAGGGAGGGTGCGATCAGTGGTTGAAAGTAAGTTGGATGAAAACCAGTCTGGTTTCAGATTAGAGAGGGGCTGTCAGGATCGGATTTTCAGTATGCGTCAGGTAATTGAAAATGCCACGAAAGGAATAGACAGTTATGTTTCGTAGATCTTGAGAAGGCATATGACAGAGTATCGAGGGAAAAGTTGTTAGCCGTACTTGGGGATTACGGGATTAAGAACAGATTATTCAGACCAGATGTTACAGTTTAGACTCGCTGCTTCACTGGTGTTGAGAACCACTTCTCTCCAGGGTCGTGCAGCTCCAAGACTCACAAAGTAAACAAGCCGGTCAAGGATCTCAATCGACCTCTGGCAAGCATGTCCAATTCTTAATCACAATCTCCACAGCTCTCGATATGATTTGGATGATTGTTTGTCATAAGAAGTGTAATAATTCTGCGCAATCATTATACAGTTAACTTACACTGATTTTCCTCATCTTGTAAGCCATTCTACTGAGTCACCTCGCAGTCTAGAGGCTAGCTGGTATAGAGGCCTACTTAAACTGGTTTAGACTGCATTCAAATTCCACTGGTCAGTAAACATCAGGTGCCGATGGTTGTAAACTCACTGGACAAAAAAATAGTTACCCTAGTGAGCACGGTTGTGTCTTGATTGCGAACAGCCCAGACTGCGAACAGGGCAAAAACCGTCCAGATTCCGAACAACTAAATATACCCTGCCTGTACAGATTGCGAACAAGAAATTAGTGTTGACGTGAGATACATAAAACAGATACAATTTTTAAAACAGTCTCATAAGTAATTTTTGTTCTAGTAGTATTAACATTAACTGTTACATTGGGATGTTTGAAATATTTAAAAAAATATTTTTCTTATTGAATATTTTTAATAATTTAGTTTGAGGTAATCTTACCATTTGTGAGATTATCTTTTTTATTGTATAGGTAACATAAGTAGAGGGGTAGTTGCTTATGGTGGATTAGTGAGAGTTGTATTGTTAATAGGTTATTTGCCTATTATTATTATTATTATTATTATTATTATTATTATTATTATTATTATTATTATTATTATTATTATTATCTATTTTGCTGGTGGCTTTACGTCGCACCGACACAGCTAGGTATTATGGCGACGATGTGATAGGAAAGGCCTAGCAGTTCGAAGGAAGTGGCCGTGGCCTTAATTATGATACCTGGTGTGAAAATGGGAAACCACGGAAAACAATTTTCAGGGCTGCCGACAGTGGGATTCGAACACACTATCTCCCGGATGCAAGCTAACAGCCGCACGACCCTAACCGCACGGCCAACTTGCCCGGTATTTATTATTATTATTATTATTATTATTATTATTATTATTATTATTATTATTATTATTATTATTATTATTATTATTATCAATTTAGGAAGGCTCGGCTTGTGCCGGTAACATAATGGGCTGACTCGGCCTAAGCAAGGAGTCACCCTCTTGATTATGAAACTACAGGTACATATATGTACAAATATTTACAACAAAAATAATTACAACATATACATTTATACAATAAATACAAACAACTTCACACTTCTTATGTCCCCGTTTTGCATCGACAAGGCATTAGCCTAGCCTTTAGAATATTGATTATTATTATTATTATTATTATTATTATTATTATTATTATTATTCAAAATAATACGTAAGAATTGAAATAGTCAGTTTATTTGCAAACCAAGTGGGTTTTTTCTTGCATGCTTTTAACTTTTTTTGTGTATTAGCCAGTAATTCCATTTGTGTGTACCAGAACTTGGTGTACCAAGTGAGTGTTATTTTTTCTGCAGCCCGTCAAATTAGAATTTTGTCCATATATTGGTATATTCTTGCTCGTTATATTCTCGCTTTAGCGCCTCTACTTTATGCCTGGCCGCAATCTCGTCACATTAATGTGTGTCAAACCCAAACCATTCCCTTCAGGCACCCACTTGTTCGCAATCTGGACCCATTAATGTGTGCCAAACCTAAATCACTCCCTTCAGACACCCACTTGTTCGCAATCTGGACCCATTAATGTGTGCCAAACCTAAATCACTCCCTTCAGACACCCACTTGTTCGCAATCTGGACCCATTAATGTGTGCCAAACCTAAATCACTCCCTTCAGACACCCACTTGTTCGCAATCTGGACCCATTAATGTGTGCCAAACCTAAATCACTCCCTTCAGACACCCACTTGTTCGCAATCTGGACCCATTAATGTGTGCCAAACCTAAATCACTCCCTTCAGACACCCACTTGTTCGCAATCTGGACCCATTAATGTGTGCCAAACCTAAATCACTCCCTTCAGACACCCACTTGTTCGCAATCTGGACCCATTAATGTGTGCCAAACCTAAATCATCCCCTTCAGGCACCCACTTGTTCGCAATCTGAACTCATTAATGTGTGTCAAACCCAAACCATTCCCTTCAGGCAGTTACTTGTTCGCAATCTGGACCCATTAATGTGTGTCAAACCCAAACCATTCCCTTCAGGCAGTCACTTGCTCGCAATCTGGACCCATTAATGTGTGCCAAACCTAAATCACTCCCTTCAGGTACCCACTTGTTCGCAATCTGGACCCATTAATGTGTGCCAAACCTAAATCATCCCCTTCAGCCACCCACTTGTTCGCAATCTGGACCCATTAATGTGTGCCAAACCTAAATCACTCCCTTCAGACACCCACTTGTTCGCAATCTGGACCCATTAATGTGTGCCAAACCTAAATCACTCCCTTCAGACACCCACTTGTTCGCAATCTGGACCCATTAATGTGTGCCAAACCTAAATCGTCCCCTTCAGCCACCCACTTGTTCGCAATCTGGACCCATTAATGTGTGCCAAACCTAAATCACTCCCTTCAGACACCCACTTGTTCGCAATCTGGACCCATTAATGTGTGCCAAACCTAAATCACTCCCTTCAGACACCCACTTGTTCGCAATCTGGACCCATTAATGTGTGCCAAACCTAAATCACTCCCTTCAGACACCCACTTGTTCGCAATCTGGACCCATTAATGTGTGCCAAACCTAAATCACTCCCTTCAGACACCCACTTGTTCGCAATCTGGACCCATTAATGTGTGCCAAACCTAAATCACTCCCTTCAGACACCCACTTGTTCGCAATCTGGACCCATTAATGTGTGCAAAACCTAAATCATTCCCTTCAGGCACCCACTTGTTCGCAATCTGGACCCATTAATGTGTGCCAAACCCAAACCATCCCCTTCAGGCACCCACTTGTTCGCAATCTGGACCCATTAATGTGTGCCAAACCTAAATCATTCCCTTCAGGCACCTACTTGTTCGCAATCTGGACCCATTAATGTGTGCCAAACCTAAATCATTCCCTTCAGACACCCACTTGTTCGCAATCTGGACCCATTAATGTGTGCCAAACCTAAATCATTCCCTTCAGGCACCCACTTGTTCGCAATCTGGACCCATTAATGTGTGCCAAACCTAAATCATTCCCTTCAGGCACCTACTTGTTCGCAATCTGGACCCATTAATGTGTGCCAAACCTAAATCATTCCCTTCAGGTACCCACTTGTTCGCAATCTGGACCCATTAATGTGTGCCAAACCTAAATCACTCCCTTCAGGTACCCACTTGTTCGCAATCTGGACGACACCGTAAGCACGCACAGATGGATCGTTAAGCCTATATAGATGGCGCAGCGAACGAGTCCCGTGCTCAACCGCACGAGCATTGCCTCTACGTTAGCATCAGGCAGTAGCGATCAGTGAAACATTGATGTTCCAAGCGGAAAGTGTACGTCAGCGTGGGTAGATGTAAGCATGTGACAGAGTGACAAGAAGGTGCAATCATGTTCGGTGGCGCCCATGGTCATACGGTGCATGAAGGTGCTAGGTTTGTCGGAGTTTCGTACCTATCTTGGGTGTTCAGCAGCGGACTGTTCAACGTGCCTATTTATTTTTTTTAGGGGCTTTACGTCGCACCGACACAGATAGGTCTTATGGCGACGATGGGATAGGAAAGGCCTAGGAGTTGGAAGGAAGTGGCCGTGGCCTTAATTAAGGTACAGCCCCAGCATTTGCCTGGTGTGAAAATGGGAAACCACGGAAAACCATCTTCAGGGCTGCCGATAGTGGGATTCGAACCTACTATCTCCCCGATGCAAGCTCACAGCCGCGCGCCTCTACGCGCACAACCAACTCGCCCGGTACGTGCCTATTTTGCTAGGGGCTTTACGTCGCACCGACACAGATAGGTCTTATGGCGACGATGGGATAGGAAAGGCCTAGGAGTTGGAAGGAAGTGGCCGTGGCCTTAATTAAGGTACAGCTCCAGCATTTGCCTGGTGTGAAAATGGGAAACCACGGAAAACCATCTTCAGGGCTGCCGATAGTGGGATTCGAACCTATTATCTCCCGGATGCAAGCTCAACGTGTCTACAGGCAGTGGTGTACTACACGTGGCCACGAAACAAGACGTCGGAATTGTGGTCGGAAAAAGATCCTGACTCTGCCACACCCACACCTGTCTTCATATTTTATTCTCTGATATCGATGTCATAAGTCAGTTAATTGAAAATGGTAAATGTTCTCTAACTTGACGTCTTCTTCTTCTTCTTCCCGATGAGACAGATGGCACCACATGTAATTGTGAATTGCCAAAGCATTTCTTTCACTGATCTCTATACATCTCATAAAATCCTTCATTCTTCACAGCCATTTTACCTTACTTCATATTTCAAATACCTATCTTCTTATCACAATCTTAACACCAGATCTACTAATAATTCCATCCTTGCTTTACCTACCCAAAGATCTGCCATCTACGATAAATCATTCACGGTAATTGCTTGCCGGGAGTAGAACCTCCTTCCCGAAAGTATCAGAGGGTTAAGGGGGGATGTCAACAATAATTCAGTGTTTGTTTAAAAAAATCACTGTGGGCTTGTTTTTCAAGATAAAATTTTCATATTTTGCACATGTAATAAAATGGTATTAGTGAGTCTAAATGGATTATTACAGTTAGAAATATTATACAGTGTGGTCAAAAAGTTGATATCATTTTTAGAAAATCCTTTGTAACAGAAGTGCACCTTTCTCCCAAGACCAATTGACCACTATGAAATTTGATGTGCATAATTTACAAACATATGTTAATTTTGGGAACTAGAATTTTGTATTTGAGTATTTGAGTATTTTGTATTTGGGTAGAAATTAAATGTTTAATTTCCAAATGTTTTCAACCCCATTTTTCAGTTCATAATAACCCCATAATTTGGTTTCTAATAACTGCAGTCTCTTTATTCTAGTTCCTAAGGGATTTTGCGTTGCTATAAGCAAGTAATGAAAATTACATTACTCTGGCTCTAATAGCTGCTGAGAGAAGGTACAAAATAGTTTGAAAAATGTGATTGTGAGAAATGATGGTTTAAATTTTTTTCTTTGCATTCACTATGAAAATACTCGTTTTTTAAAGCCAGAGAATTAATGTCCTCCATAAGAATAGTGTTCTTTATCATCCTCTTGCCTTCTATTCTCTGTTCTTCTGTGTTGTTTGCAGTCTGCTGTAATTTTGGTAGACTGGCTTCAGCTTTTGCAATTCTCTTCTGATCTATTTCATTCAATATCCGGATAGTAAGTACTCGTGGTTCCATTCCTACCTGCCTTAGAACTTCATTTCTGCCTTTATTTCCCTAATTAAACCACAACACAGCATCATAAACAGCAACAGATAACACTTTCAGTCCACAGAATGTAGTTTTTGGACACCGACCCTACACTAGGTTGTCAAAACTTTCATTATCATTTTGGGTCTTCCCATCAATACACTTTTTTAGTAATTCTGGGTCAGCCAGAACTCTGAATGTTGGCTTTATTTCATTCATAACGCCTCAGGGAGTGAATGTTTGTTTGTAAGTAGTTCTATAAATATTGTACTTACACCAGTCATCCTTGGGACATCCAAAAGCAACAGAGTAGGTTGAAACTTGGTGCGATACATTCGCGCACCCACATAAACATTAATTTTTTCAGCCACTTCTAGAAAAGATATTACCATGAAAATTTCACAAGATGAAAACAACATCCCAAATATTCAAAAAACACCATTTTCAAAAAATCGAAATTTTCAACCATTCTCATTGACATCCCCCCCTTAAGCGCTATTCGCACTTTCAAGGAAGCTCTGTGGAGACATTTTATGCATCAGTAAGGGTCATCTTTAAACTTGATGCTGCTACTTACTACCATTCTATTGTTACGGATGTTCTGGTAGAAAATTAGTCTAAAATTTTTACCCGATCTGTTTTTCAATTTTTATTAAATTTTATTTTCTACCTCTTTTTACACGTAGGATAGTAGTTTTAAGAATTTATCCTTTTATTGTACCTAATTTATTTCATCTTCATTTAACCTTATCACTTATCATTCTCATATTACTATTAATTTAATTAGTATTGCTGGCAAGATGTAGTGTTTACAGTGCACTCTATGTCTTCTGGTATGGGCTATATCAAATTTGTTACTTTCATTGACCTGTCTCAGTCTCATCCTTGGCTTTGACAATATGAAAGTGACTGAAGAATGGGATATGCTAGTAATGCCATTCCAAATGCAGCCAGTCCCTGTTATGGATGGTGTGAAAATATTGCTCATAGGGTCGGTTGGTGCATGCATTTCAGTGGGCTTGGCAGACGGATATGTAATAGCAATGGCTGGGTCAGTGAGGAAAGCAACGGGAAACTACCTCACTCCTCATTTCCCTAGTACGCCTCTTCAGTGATGCCTAGGCTGTTTATGACAGCTGTTGGCGGAGCTGCAGAGGATCAAATCAGACTTTGGGCTGAATACCCAACATACATACATTAAATCTATTACTGTAAAGTGATACAATGAAATATATGTATATTTCAGTGCCTGGTTAGATGGAAGAATTAGGCCTGAAGGCCTTAATCTTGCCAGGTAAAATAAAACATTACTAACTAACTATACATGGATCGCTGATGGCAGCTCTCCGCTACAGGAGAAAGTACGCCAAGTTGAGCACGCGGTCCGCCATGTTGGTGTACCCACCTGAGCTCTCCTTATGGGAAAGCAATGATAATATAATCAATTTTAAATGGCGTATTGGAATAATTAAAAATAGAGGGACATGTTCACTCAAAGCATAAGGACATTGGGAACACAGACACGGTCATTCCGAGGTCAGTAAATCTCCGGGATAGCAATAAAAATGAGTGTATAATAACGGCCGACAAATATTAACTTACGTGCTGAATACTTGCAGTTAGCGTTCGGTAATACAATAAAAGTGAAAAACAGTTTCTGGAAACATTGCTGTAAATTTTATACATGTATGCCACGTAATTATGCATTCTTAAGGGGAGGTATGACTGAATGTTTCGTATTTTGAGCCAAAAACTCGGTTTTTCTTTTTATTCATACAAAAATAGCCATATTCTTCCTCTTTCTGAAAATGTGTTTATTTTAGTAATTCCGGCTTGTTTAAAGCTTGTAGAAGCCATTTAATATGAGCCTACAGGACATTTAAAAGAACCATACCCACTTCTCCTGTAACGGCATAATGATAGTTTATTGTGTGTTTTTCGCTGGATATTCAAGTATTTCGCGGCGTATTCTTCGTAGAAACACACCTCGGCATGCTGACAGTCACTTGTTTACTACGTAATCAATACAATTACGTTATGTTAGGAAATATTGTAATTTGAACTGACGGAGAGAATGTTGTACCTCTTCCAAATAGTACTCAATTTATATCTGCCACACATGTATACTGTGATAGTTTAAATATATTATGTATTTGTATTATTTACATTTAGAAATTCATATTTGTGTTAATCGTAGTAGTACAAGCATGGCTCCCTTGTTTGTTTATATTTTACTAACATGCGGAAGTGACTTATGGTTTCAATTCAGCGAGTGAATTATCTAAACTAGTGATTTTTCATTGATGTATTTCATCTTAATTCCTTTGTAAATTTGTTGGGTATTGCAATAACGCAGCACAGAACACCCATGGAACTACAATCAGGAGGTCTGGCGTCACTGAACTAAGCATAAACAAAGCAAGCGCGCCTCTCGTGGTGTACTGCACCGTGCGCTCGCTGCCATCTTACTACGACAGTCATCTTCTATTCGGCTTACTGCTACTAAATACAGTAGAGACAATACGCGACACTTACGGATTTCGCCTTGCTAAAATGGGAGACAATTCGACGGTGGCGCTCCTAGTGACTTGACCTGAACAAATCGCGCTAAATTCAAATATCAATGGAAATGTATATACGGAAATGGATGAATAAATTACGTCTAGAAAGAAAGTGGTATTGAGATATTAACTTCGAAGTTGCTAAAGCAATTCTGGATAAATGAATGAAGAATTATTTAAAAGGTTATTATTCAAAGACTGAAATTAGACACATAAACAAGATATGAAATGGGCTGCTGTGAAATGGCTTGATCTTTCATTTATGCATTACTTTTTTAGCTTTAGCATTCCTGCCTGAACTTTTACGGTTGGATTTGTCTTTTTTCTCATTCAAAAAACATTGTATGGTCATATTAAGACACTTGTCAATAAAAATATCGGCACATTCCTTACACACATGATGCAATGAATTAACATTTAAAAGCTGGACAATTTTCCTCTTAACATGAAGCCTACTAACAGAAAGAAAATCTATAAAATTCCGGCTTTAATCTGAGAAGAGGGATTAAAGAAAGAAAAGTATGAAAATGTTGTCGATAATGATGCTTTCAGGAATATTTACGTACAATTGGAGTAAAAATGTAACATACCCTTGGCTGTGTAGTCGAGGATTTTTAAAGTCGCTGGCCTGGAAATGATCTGAACAGATCTTATAATTCTTATATAAGCGTAACATCCCTTATTTCTTGTACACCTTACACAAATCACTTCTGTGACATTTCAAAACCCACAGATCACACCTACAACAACACATCGGTATTGAAGGTTAACTGCTGCACTATACAATAAAATATGCGTATTACATTTTATGCCAGTTAAAATATGGGTCGAGCAGGTCAGAAGATTATGAAATACTATAAAAATCTCTGTCACTGGAAAAATATATATGCAAACACAATATTACTTACATGTTCTTGTCACGAGGGAACCTGAAGAACGACCGCGCATTTTTCTCTACTTCATAATTACTGCAGCCAAACACAGCACATACCTTTCCCCTCATGTTGAGAGGAAATATCAAGGAATGACACACGCTACAATTTTATCATGTCAACTCACTGAAAACGCATAAATAACACCAAAAACTTCACACAAAAATACACGTGCTCTTATGAGAGAATCAGTACTGTTCAGGTCTATCCGCTAGAGTGAGCTCCAATAGCTGTCCCTCGATATTTCGCTCAGTGTCGCGTATTGTCCTCTACTGTATTTGCTGTTACCCAAGCTACCAGCCATCCATGTATAGAGATCAGTGATTTCTTTCAATCTAAAACTTGCTTTGTATGCTCTCTGACTATAAGATAAGAAGAAGGCTTGGGTAAAAAGGATAGAGATGCAAGGCCGTGGCGGTAAGTTAGGTACCATCACAGTATTTGCCTGGAGGAGAAGTGGGAAACCACGGAAAACCACTTCGAGGATGGCTCAGGTGGGAATCGAACGTGGGCCTCCAGGGATAGTAGCTAATCACACCAATCACTACACAACAGAGGCGGACTTCAGTAAAATTACAATTACTTCACAGAAAACGAGTTTCCAGATGGAGCTGGAATGAAACCAAAGATTTCAAGGGGAATACATTACTCCAATTTGTGCCTTTTCAGCATTGAGATATTAAGTGGTTGTCATCGTTACTTGAGACTGAACAGACATTCAAAATGATAGTTCCCGAGCGAAATTAGAATGTCACTTTCGAGTTTTCAGGGTAACTTATTCAAATAGGGGAGTGGAAATGCTTTCACCTGTTCACCATCACGTGTTTATTCCGGCTCGATTCTCGAACACGTAAGCCCTGCGGCTGGGGGTGGTTTTCCCTGCCTGTAGTATGAGGCGACTATAAGTGAGACCAAGGACTTTCAACTTGGCAGCGTGGGTTGGCGACCTTTGTCTGGCGTTGCTTTCACATACTTGTGACAGACTCCTCGGTTTCAATTTTCCTATCTGACCTCTGTCGGTCAACTCTTTTTCTTCTCCTACCTCCTCGGCAAGGCACGGGCCAAGCGGGTTAATCATACCCCAGTGTCCATAACCTTCGCAAAAAAAGTATATATATATACCCCCGACCCCTTTCTCATAGCACATACAAAAGTCTCCACTACTTGCTGTGGCGCTATACAAATAAGTTAGGCGTAACGAACGACACTTTTTGGGTATTTCCGCTAATAATATTGTTAACAAATTAAATTAAATAAACCCGGGTGAGTTGGCCATGCGGTCTGGGGCGACCAGCTGTGAGCTTGCATCAGGGAGATAGTGGGTTCTAACCCCACTGTTGGCAGCCCTGAATATGGTTTCCCGTGGTTTCCCATTTTCACACCAGACAAATACTGGGGCTGTACCTTAATTAAGGCCGCGGCCACTTCCTTCCAACTCCTAGGCTTTTCCTACCCATCGTCGCCATAAGACGTATCTGTGTCGGTGCGATGTAAAGCCACTAGAAAAAATAAAGGAAAGAATAATGAAAGAACTAGCTGATAAGAGAACAAGACTTGTACAAATTGCTTTGTTTAATAACTCCTATAATTCCTAGTTTAAGCCGGCTAAAATGGAAAAAATATATTTTCTCCTTTTTTAATCCCTTAAGCCTTGACTTATAAATTAATAAAACTTTCTTCAGCTTATCCCAATTATTTCTGGGATCGCTGGAACCTCCCAGGCTCATTTTGGTTTCGGCCGGAGGTTTGGGACCGGATGCCCTTCCTGACGCAACGTGTTTGTCGAGATGAAAATCTCGACCCAGGATCGATACGGATTCGAGCCTCGGCCTTCTGGGTGGGAGGCCAGCAGCTAGGCCACTCAGCTAAGCACGGTCACTCCCTCCCCCTCTCGTCTTCCTATAAATGAATATCTGCCCAATTTTGCCTCTTTAATTCCTTCACTTTATCTTCCATATTATGGTCTTTCCTCCTTCTACTTTTTGCCTCTATTTTCATATACGCATCACTATGACAGTATTATTTAGTGTTTGCCTTGTGTAAATAATTCAGCTCTTTTCTTGAAATTTGTTATTTGTGGGACTGAAGTGAAACCACGCTGTAATAACACACACAAACAAATATCTTCTTTTTCTGCCACTTTTCCCACATTTGTGGGGTCACGGGTGTGAACTGTGTCGCACATGAGGGTTTGGCCCTGTTTACGGCCGGATGCCCTTCCTGACGTCAACCCTATATGGAGGGATGTAATCACTATTGCGTGTTTCTGTGGTGCTTTGTAGTGTGTGGTATGCTGTATGAATATGGAGAGGAAAGTGTTGAGACAAGCACAAACACCCAGTCCCCGAACCAGAAGAATTAATTAGACGCGTTTAAAATCCCCGACCCGGCCGGGAATCGAACCCGGAACACTCTGAACTGAAGGCCTCAACGCTGACCATGCAGCCAAAAATTCGGACACACACAAACAAATATATTGCATGCAGATAAGCCGTGAGACAATAAGAATGCAAAAAGATTAAGTCTGCAAACCGTACCAAAGTCGTGACAGGATAACGTTAGGTTAGGTTAGGTTAGTTTAGGTTAGGTTAGGTTTGTTAACGGTAAGGTTAGGTTAGTTTAGGTTAGGTTAGGTTTGTTAACGGTAAGTTTAGGTTAGGTTAGTTTAGGTTAGGTTAGGTTGGTTAAATGTAAGGTTATGTTTGGTTAGGTTAGTTTAGGTTAGGTTAGGTTAGGTTGGTTTAGGTAAGGTTAGGTTAGTTTATTTTAGGTTAGTTTTGGTAAAGTTAGGTTAGGTTAGGTTAGTTTAGGTAAGGTTAGGTTAGGTTAGGTTAGTTAAAGGTAAGGTTAGGTTAGGTTAGTTTAGGTTATGTTGGTTTAGGTAAGGTTAGGTTAGTTTATTTTAGGTTACATTAGGTTAGGTTAGGTTAGGTAAGGTTAGGTTAGTTTATTTTAGGTTAGGTTCGGTTAGGTTAGTATAGGTAAGGTTAGGTTAGGTTAGTTTAGGTAAGGTAAGGTTAGGTTAGTTAAATGTAAGGTTAGGTTAGGTTAGGTTAGAATAGGTTGGTTAGAATAGGTTGGTTTATGTAAGGTTAGGTTAGTTTATTTTAGGTTAGGTTAGGTTAGTATATTTTAGGTTAGGTTAGGTTAGTTTAGTTTAGGTTAGGTTAGGTTAGGTTAGGGTAGGTTAGGTTAGGTTGGTTTAGGTAAGGTTAGGTTAGTTTATTTTAGGTTAGGTTAGTTTAGGTAAGGTTAAGTTAGTTTAGGTTAGGTTAGGTTAGTTTAGGTAAGGTTAGTTTATTTTAGGTTAGGTTAGTTTAGGTAACGTTAACTTAGTTTAGGTTACGTTAGGTTAGGTTAGGTTGGTTTAGATAAGATTAGGTTAGTTTATTTTAGGTTAGTTTAGGTTAGGTTAGGCTAGTTTAGGTTAGGTTGGGTTGATAACGAAATGTCCTCCCATTTCAACTAAACTGTTCTTTATAGAGTAGGTAATGTTGCTTTCCTTTTCGGCGTTCTTGTAGATTCTTCTTGCTTCTCATACAACCTGGTTGAATTCTATACATACGAACTGGACGAAATAAGACTAAATTAATGAAATGCCCCCTTCGTCATTTAGCGTCAAAACTGCGTTATTAAATGCATTATTCGAAGATGTTACAATTCTGCTTACAGTACCTGGTATTATCCAAATAGATTTACAATCCTACAGAAATATAAAATGTGTTTTACTTATACCCGCAAATGTAACACTAGTGATTTTCACAATACGGCAGTGACAGTGTGTAAAACTCGCAAGTCACGAAATAAACCATGACTACATAGTGCAACGTGCAGGATCAACAGTAACTGTAAGACGTCGTATCGTCAAGAAGGGTCTCTAAACTGTATGGTTTGCGACACTGAATCGAACACAACAGCTAGCAAATGACTATAAAAATCGCTACTTTCAGTATTAACTGGGGAGAAAAAGACACAAATATTAGTCATTGTGTAATCCGTTACAAATTACATGGTACAAATATTAGTCATTGAGTAATCCGTTACAAATTACATGGTACTAATTTCAGTTATTGTGTAATCCGTTACAAATTACATGGTACAAATATTAGTCATTGTGTAATGCATCACAAATTACATGGTACAAACATTAGTCATTGTGTAATCCATCACAAATTACATGGTACAAATATTAGTCATTGTGTAATCCATCACAAATTACATGGTACAAACATTAGTCATTGTGTAATGCATCACAAATTACATGGTACAAATATTAGTCATTGTGTAATCCATCACAAATTACATGGTACAAATATTAGTCATTGTGTAATCCATCACAAATTACATGGTACAAATATTAGTCATTGTGTAATCCATCACCAATTACATGGTACAAATTTCAGTCATTGTGTAATCCGTTACAAATTACATGGCACAAATTTCAGTCATTGTGTAATCCGTTACAAATTACATGGTACAAATTTCAGTCATTGTGTAATCCGATACAAATTGCATGGTACAAATATCAGTCATTGTGTAATCCGTTACAAATTACATGGTACAAATTTCAGTCATCGTGTAATCCGTTACAAACTGCATGGTACAAATTTCAGTCATCGTGTAATCCGTTACAAATTACATGGTAGAAATATCAGTCATTGTGTAATCCGTTACAAACTGCATGGTACAAATTTCAGTCATCGTGTAATCCGTTACAAATTGCATGGCACAAATTTCAGTCGTCGTGTAATCCGTTAAAAAATTACATGGTACGAACATTAGTCATTGTGTAATTCATCACAAATTACATGGTAAAAATTTCAGTCATTGTGTAGTTCATCACAAATTACATGGTAAAAATTTCAGTCATTGTGTAATTCATCACAAATTACATGGTACAAATTTCAGTCATTGTGTAATCCGTTACAAAAATGCATGGAAAAATTTCAGTCATTGTGTAATCCGTTACAAATTGCATGGTGCAATTATCAGTTATTGTGTGATCCGTTACAAATTACATGGTACAAATATTAGTCATTGTGTAATTCATCACAAATTATATAGTAGATATTTCAGTCATTGTGTAATTCATCACAAATTACATGGTAAAAATTTCAGTCATTGTGTAATTCATCACAAATTACATGGTAGAAAGTTCAGTCATTGTGTAATTCATCACAAATTACATGGTAAAAAATTCAGTCATTGTGTAATTCATCACGAATTACATGGTACAAATTTCAGTCATTGTGTAATCCGTTACAATTCCATGGTGCAAATTTTAGGCATTGTGTACTCCGTTACAAACTGCATGGTACAAATTTCAGTCATTGTGTAATCCGTTACAAACTGCATGGTACAAATATCAGTTATTGTGTGATCCGTTACAAATTCCATGGTAAAAATATTAGTCATTGTGTAATTCATCACAAATTACATGGTAAAAATTTCAGTCATTATGTAATCCATCAGAAATTACATGGTACAAATTTCAGTCATTGTGTAATCCGTTACAAATTGCATAGTACAAATTTTAGCCATTGTGTAATCCGTTACAAACTGCATGGTCAAAATTTCAGTCATTGTGTAATCCGTTACAAATTACATGGTACAAATATCAGTCATTATGTAATTCGTCACAAATTACATGGTACAAATTTCAGTCATTGTGTAAATCATCACAAATTGCATGGTAAAAATTTCAGTCATTGTATAATCCATCACAAATTACATGGTACAAATTTCAGTCATTGTTAATCTATCACAAATTACATGGTGCAAATTTCAGTCATTGTGTAATTCATCACAAATTACATGGTACAAATGTCAGTCATTGTGTAATTCATCACAAATTATATGGTAAAAATTTCAGTCATTGTGTAATCCGTACAAATTACATGGTACAAATTTCAGTCATTGTGTAATCCGTTACAAATTACATGGTACAAATTTCAGTCATTGTGTAATCCGTTACAAACTCCATGGTACAAATTTTAGTCATTGTGTAATCCGTTACAAATTGCATGGTACAAATTTTAGTCTACTTGCAAGGATCTGAAGGAGCCTTCAGCGCCGAACATTTCCTCCACCGTCTTGGGTTTCCCCGGCCTTTTCGATTCGTCCACACAGTATTTCTCGTCCTCTAGGAAGTAATCCCTGTAACTCTCGAACTTTGCTTTCCAAGCAGCTGAAATGATATAAAATGGGCATTGTAAATAAATATGATAGAGCAGGAAAACTAACATTTTAAAACAACTCAGTACTAATTTTTATTTAAATGTAGCATTTCTGTGTTGATTCAGAAGATGGACAGAGTTGGGAAGTTAATGCAGTGCCACACACAGTCAGGTGAAGCGCCAGTCTTGCCACTGACGTGCATGTGGTACTGCAGATCACCAGGTGGTATCTAGTTTTTTACGTACGCTACAGAGCAAATGAAGCAGCCCTAAATTTAACACCAGTCTAGTGCAGTTAAAGGAAGAACAAAGTGATCATTACAATTACTCATCGAGTAATTACTCAAATATATGAAAACAGGAGTAACTCCGGAAGTAGCGGGAGAGGCATTATAACAAAGAAGACTTCTAGAGCTATTCAATATAACTATTTGTAGAGTTTAGTACGCACTTTAATATTTATATACTTTACATTATCGTCAGTATTGTTACTATTTAGAAAATGCCATGTTCTTATTTTGCTGTGCATAAGTTTGTAGAGTAGGCTTTGAAAACGAACCTCAATATTACTGCACTTGCAATTTGTTTAAGATTTGTAACTTGCGCGAATAATTCGCATGCAGATAATCAAGTGTCTACAGTATACCGTAATATGCGTAGATTTTAGGTATACATACAATAAAATAATTGTTTAATATAAATTATAAACATTACTTAATTAGCATATTTTTAAGCTTAGCTAAAATGTCAGTCCTGAAGTGGGACTAAATCTGCAGTGAAGTAGCCGTGTACACTGCTAGTATCATAATATGCCCTTCTCTAGAGAACATTCTGTAAAACTAGCATTTACTGTAGTTACGAAAGAAGCGTTCGTGTATTTTGGTGGCTATCTACTGTCCGACAGGGCAACGTACAGGTACGTCCGTGACAATGGGCTCTCTTGTGCAGATGGCATACCAACTAAACTACAGAACATATGCATACAACTTGCACATAACAGATATGCTGAAGAGAGAGAGACAGAAACAGTTGCTCATGCACTGGTATCCTGTGGACGTGGTCACTGCCAAGACATACTACAATTACATCAAGCTTAATCCAGAAAAAGACATGGCGGACATCGATGAGCGGTATGAGAGGTTGAGGGGAAGGTTATGCATGTTTATTCCGAGTTACCTAAAGAAAAATCACAAGTTGAACGTCATGAAATTCAACTCCCTAACTCAAAATATTAATAATTAAACACCAAAAGTAGCGTTATCGCGTATTGTAAGTCTAAAAGTAATTTCAGAGGGGAAAATAACGAAGGGAGAATTATTGTATCAACGTCAGGTTGAAACAGACACAGAATATAAAAATATTTCACATATGAAGCTCTGGTCAGCAAATAAGATATATAGATGTCAACAAAGAACATTACTAATACTATACAACACCATCATTAACCACAGCCCATTATGTAAAACACGCAAACAAATTTCTCCAAAATAATTTCAACCCTCCAAAATCCACCTGTATTGTTGAGTAGGTACAAGCGATATTTGTATGATACACTTGACCATATAAAGCACCTGTCACCTTAAAAATCACCAGCATTGATGGCACATTTCTATTTTATATAAAAAAGAACATAATCCTGATGCTCACTCACGGGAATTGGGGTTAGGTTTAGTTTACGCACGTTCATTGTAAGATTTTGAAAATTAATTACACTATTCTTGCACCACCGTTAACGATTAATTTAGTCTCTAAATCATAAATCTTGGTCATGATTTTCCGGATCATTCCGGGACTGATTTAATTTCCTTTGTAGGGTAAATGCTAGGATATGCATTATTAGTTTTAACTTCGGAAATGTGCGCGGCACTCGAATTAGATTACTACCTTCTATGGGTATATAATATCTTCCCTAACAATACATTTGATTTAAAAATGATAAAATGATTAATGCACTCAACATTATTAGGCCTATCATTCGGTTCTAAGTTTTCCTTTCGAATGTTCTTAATACAAATTTGCTTTCATACTAGGCTTTTGGAAACGGGAACACTGAAGCTTGAGTCCTACCTCTTACTTACATCCAGGCACACAGAACATTAAACTATAAACATATTGCATAGGTAACTAAAAATTAAGAAAATACTTTCAGAGAAGAACACGAGAATCAACATTAACGTAATCACCACCGATATTGTTGGAATAAATAAGCTCTTTGAGCAGAAACAGCTTCTTACGCCACTGAAAGAGGATCTATAACCTTCTTAAGACTATAAACAAATATAATGTACGATTAATACTATTCAAATTTCCGAAAATTTATTGGTAACAACGCGGCTTACACAAATCAAAACAAACGCATACTAGCACTCCAGCTGCCGCTATTATGGACAGTTTCGATAGGTAGGTTAAGATCTGAGATATTATAGTTGGTCTTGTCACTGCCTTCTTGATGTACAGGCAATACCGTACCTTCGATGACGTCACGAAAAGAGGCGAACTGATTCCTCCTCCGACCCGCGCAATGGAAGCACGTGATAGGTTTATGCCTTGCAGTTAAGAAATTTTTTCAAATGATGTATTAATAGAACAGATAACATCATTAACACCTGTAACCGTTCGATATCTCCTAAGCTAGGTCCAGGTAATTTTAGGAGAAGTAGGCTTAAAATGTGATCAAACATAACGAATGATGTTCTCGTCTATATTCCCAAAAAATCATAATTATTGTGCATTAATGAAAATATGGCGACAACGAACGTTCGCAACACCACCAGGAAGATTTCCATTTACGTTGAGAAGATGTTTAAAATATTTCCTCCACCTCTCCAGTGATTCCCAGAGTTCTATTGTGAGTTCACCTGAATTACCCGAAACACTGTTCATTTCCTTCTTTTCCCTCCCTTCCTAACATTCTTTATAACTGTCCAGAAAGGTTTCCTTGTTGCTTGACCTAGCCGTTCCAGGTCATTACCAAAATCTTCCCATGACTTCTTTTTGGATTCAACAACTATTTGTTTCGCTATGTTTCTTTCATCTACGTACCAATCCATGTCTGCCTCGGCCCTTGTTTAAAGCAATTTCTGATAAGCCTTCTTTTTGCGTTTACAGGCTTCTCTCACTTCATCATTCCACCAAGATGTTCGATTTTTCCCATCTTTACACACAGTTGTTCTTAAGCATTCCCTTGCTGTTACTACTACAGCATTCCTGTAAGCCACCCATTGTCTTTTTATATCCAGAACCTGCTGTCTACTGTTCGAAACTTCTCACAAATCATATCCATGTACTTCTGTCTGATTTCCTCGTTCTGGAGATTTTCTATTTAATCGTTTGCAGACAGATTTCACTTTCTCTATCCTAGGCCTGGAGATACTTAGTTCAATACGGATCAGATCGTGGTCTGTATCATCGAGAAATCCCCGGGAAACTCGTACATTCCTAACAGACTTCCTGAATTCGAAGTCGGTTAAGATATAGTCTGTTATGTATCTGGTATCCCTACCCTCCCATGTGTAGCGGTGAATATCACTTGAAAAATGTATTCGTAACTGCTAAACCCATACTAGCACAGACGTCCAGCAAACGCTTCCCATTCCCTTTAGCTTCCGTATCTTCCCCACATTTACCAATCACCCTTTCGTATCCTTCAGTTCTATTTCCAGCTCTCGCATTGAAATCGCCCGTTAGCACTATCCTATCTTTGCTGTTGACCCTGAGTACGATGTCACTCAATGCTTCATAAAATGTGTCAACTCGTCCTCATCTTCACCCTCACATGGTGAAGACACTGAGAAAATTCTCGTCGTAATTCCTCCAACTGCCAAATCTACCCACATCATTCGCTCATTTACGTGCCTAACAGAAACTATGTTGCGTGCAATGGTATTCCTGATAAGGAGCCCTACCCCAGACTCTGCCCTTTCCTTTCTAACACCCGTCAAGTACACTTTATAATCTCCTATCTCTTCCTCGTTATCTCCCCTTACAGGAATATCACTTACTCCTAGCACATCCAGATGCATCCTCTTAGCTGACTCTGCCAGTTCTATTTTCTTTCTTCCATAAGCCCCATTAATATTGATAGCTCCCGTCGAATTCTATTTCGTTCGCCAAGTTGTTTCCAAGGAGTCCCTCGCCTGTCAAATGGGAGTGGGACTCCGTTACTCCCATAGGTCCGACGCTTGCTTAAAATGTTCTGAGCTGGGTAAATTCGTGAAGCAGGATGCTACCCTACTTACACATAGTCCAAGTGAGGATCTCTGCTCTAACGGGTTATGGACCACCTGTGGATTGTATAGTCCTAACCGTCTGAGCACAAGGAGGGCCAGGAATCAGAATATGTCCGAGATGCCTACTCACATTCCATAGCAACTGGTATCCCGTCTCTCAGGACCAATTACTAGGCCACTCAGCCGTTTCCCATGGCTCACGAACTACAGCAACCCACACCATGAACCATTCCATAACTCTAGATGGTCATAAATGCAGTGGCTTTATTGTTTGTTTTCCTTGACACTTCTGCACAACCCTACGAAGACTTTCTTGAGACCCTTTCTTCAGCATAAACATTTGAATCATATTTTGCCCACGTTTTCTAAAATATTAATGCAATGACCAGCAAGATCCGTTAGTTATGTCCCACATTCACGGAAATTGCCGAGGAATAATTTCTTAATTATTATTACTTAAGTATTAATTAATTATTAAGATATATTGATTCCAACATCTAAATGTTAGCTACCAGAAATAGTTTAAACTTAAAATTTTAAAATGTATGCATAGTAATGCTAAAATCATTTGGCAGGAGGTTATGTTTTATAAACTGCATTTAGTTCTAGATTTTTAGACTGGGTTTGTTTTTACTCGCATTAATTTTCGGGAGAAAAGGCAGTGTGTACTCAAGATTACTAACCCAAAAAATAACCATAAGTAGGTTCGATTGGTTACTATTCATTTTTATGCTTGTTCTGTATCAACAAAAAATGCCCTGCTGTTATTTAGCGTATGGCTTATACAGACATAATCAGTAACATGCATATATACATATTTACAGCTGAGAAACAAAGCAACTTGTGCTTCACAATTGAATGTCTAATTCTTCGATCCAGCGTGCAGCATCCGGAGTTAGCAGCAGGAAGTCATCCTCATCACCTACATTCCCTGACGATATGACGAACATGTTAAGTGATCGGAAGTTCCAAGTTATCACTGGATGCAAGATAAGCAAGGAGAGGAAACTAAACAACGGATTGCCCCAAGGATCAGTTCTCTCACCATTACTGTTCAACTTATATCTCTCTGACCTTCCTGACACTTCATCCAGACGACGACTTGGCTCTAGCTGTGCAAGATCAGGCAATGGAGACGACTGAAGAGATTCTGACCAATGCCCTGCTGTAAATCTGTACAACAAGAAAGTTGGGAAAATGAGTGAAACATACTCGTGTTTTCTTCGTTACAGGTACATTTTCGGTTGGGATTTTAATTTTTATAGATAACCTGCCCTCACATGAAGAGAATGAAAATTTTGTGTATATTATTTATTTGTATAGTTGTATTTTTGCCGTGGTACGCACAAGTTGTTAGCACTGTGGCAACTGCGAACTTTCACACATTGTATTTAAATGTGCAATATATTATATTTCCACAAAAACGTGTTATACGATAACAATTAATTGAATAAATTCCACGAGAAATATTACGTCTCCTGAATTTACATTACTCACCACGTGAAGATACCATACCTAACATAAAATATGAGGTCTCATTATCATAATAACAGCTGTTTACGTAAATCCTAATGTGACAAATTTAAAGAACAAACATGCAATCTTCTTTTCCTAACGCTTTTTCCCCACACCTGTGGGGTCGCGGGTGCGAACTGTGTCGCACATGTGGATATGTCCCTGTTTTACGGCTGGATGCCCTTTCTGATGCCAACTCTACATGGAGGGATGTAATCACTATTGTGGTGGTTGGTAGTGTTGTATGTTCTTTGAATATGATGAGAAGAGTGTTCGAACAGACAAATACACCCAGTCCCCGAGCCTGAAGATTTAATCAGAAGCGATTAAAATCCTTGACCCGGCCTGAAATCGAATCCGGGGCCCTCTGAACGTTGAACATTTAGCTAACGAGTCTGACAAAGCTAAAACATGCAATATACTTAAATATAAAGTTCTGTCTTCCAACAGTCGCTATTATCCAAACAATTGTCCGACTCGTTAGCTGAACGGTCAGCGACTGGTCTTCGGTTCAGAGGGTCCCGGGTTCGATTCCCGGCCGGGTCGGGGATTTTAACCTTAATTGGTTAATTCCAATGGCACGGGGGCTGGGTGTATGTAGTGTCTTCATCATCATTTCATCCTCATCACGACGCGCAGGTCGCCTACGAACGTCAAATACAAAGACCTACATCTGGCGAGCGGAACCCGTCCTGGGATATCCCGGCACTAAAAGCCATACGACATTTCATTTCATCCAAACAATTCTCCCAATCCTTATGAATTGCATCCACAAGTACAATTTGTAACATTCACTTAGCTCGCCTCATTTGATCAGCTGATGGGCTTGGCGCGCATTCTACAGTACGGCCTGTATATTACGAAGGCATTAATGCCGAGTTTCACTTAAGCACTTATAACTATATTAAGCCTGGAAATTTTTCAAAAAATCAAAAAGCACCTGAGGGTACTGAAACAAGGAATACATTAAAGAAAGAATTATCTAAATAACTTAATTTGGATAAGATTTGAATCAACAAGATAACGAGTAAGGAAACAAGCGATTTTAGGCTGTTTTTCCTGATCTGTGCATAGGCCAGAAGTGATTTTCCAAATTTGTTTTTATAGTTTGATAGAGATATCTAAGACTTAAAATTTGAAACCTCTCCGGGCCCTTTAGGCCTTGAACTTTCGGCAGAATTTAGGAAATTGCTTTTGTTACCGTGGTTTGGTGGATTAGCAGAGGTGAAAGAAGGTGCGGGGGTGAACAGGTCTCAAAATACGAAATTAAAGTTAAGATAAAATTTAACAAGGTTATATTTTCTTTGCAAAATCAAGAAATAACAAGAATGGCAGGTACAGAGTAGCAAAGCAAAAAACGGGATTGTACAATTACAGTATTACAGGATTTGGGTTCCGAGAGCCGGACACATAATTCTTGAGCAATGAGCACAACTTTACTATATACAGGGTTCAACAAAGGGGCAGAAAACCCCAATCAAGCCTAGGAGCACTTGCTCCCAATTACACAGTAAAGCCTCCTCGAGGCATACAGAAACAAATTTTAAGAAAGAGCGACCCTCTCTTAAGTTCAAGCCTTTCAAAGGCCACACCAAACTCCACGTTCAAGCTGTCCTCCCAGGACATATACACAGGGGTAAAAATACCCAACCTACTGAGGCCTATTCAGTGAAGAAACAGAAAGATTACATGGCCTCCACAATACCAACTTGAGAGGAGGCGAAACTGCACTCCAAATACGCCTTATATAAAACCTACTTGGCACTAGGCCGTTACTGCAAGGGCTAATCCCATACTAGAGAGGTGACTTATAGAAGAAGACAATTTACATTACATTAAGGAAGAAACGGTTGAGAAAATAAGTTCACCTCAACGCAATATGAGTGGGAGCTCGAGAGGGTTAAGCACTCTCTATCCCAATTTGTAGTTTAAAAAGATAGGATAGAAACTAAGTGTCTTTACATATTAGAGGAAAGTTACATGGTGAAAGGCTTCGGACCTGCCCCGAGAGTTAAACTGCTGAGCTAGCAAGTAAATCAGTTATTAAACGGCCATTACCTGATGGTTGAACTGCTGCCCTCAGAAAGAGGCGATTCCCGCCCCCTGCTACGTACTTTACACACTGATAGTTGTTACTGAAGTGGCGCGGAGACCCGAAAATCAGCAGTTTATATACCCTCGTGGAACGTTAGAGGCGTTTCAGGAATGAGAACACCCTCCCACAAGAATTTTATTGGCTACCCACGAAAACCCCTACACAAGATGAAGAAGAAACACATTATTGGTGGAAAATTAATTACAGAAAATTATGATTGGACAGTTTCAAAACTGGCAGAAGGAAAGGGTTAATATAGCCAACTTAAACAATAACTGAAAGAAATTTAACAAAGAACGAACTTATGAATTCAAAATTTCTCCAAAAAGCACAGTTCTTTCACTTCGCACTAGGGTGCATAATTGTAGTCCTTCAGTAGTGCCATCTAGAAGAGAATGTCCACACTTCTTACTACAGGCAAAACAAAAATACATCGAAAACGACCCAGTTCAGAAACTTCAAAATTTACAAGTAGAGACATCTTCTGAGAAACTTGAAAATTAACACAGTAGATAAAGTTCAGACTTCCTCCAGTAGAGGAGTTTCGACTGGCGCAAAGTTTAAATTAGCGGCGTGGAGGTGTACCACCCGGTACAGCTTTATATTCCGTTTTTCGTCGTATGGAGACCCCTACTTTATCTGCTAAGAAATGTATTCCATATTTAAATAAACCTCTTTTCCCTTTGCGAAAATGAAGTTATCATCATAAATATGTCTCCCGGTCATGGAGGTATCGGGACAGAGAAAATCAGTTTCTTCTGTATTGTATGGCCTCCCAAATATCCATAAATGAAACATACCTCTATGACCTATCGTGAGCGCTATAGGATCTCCGACGCACGATATCGCCCGTTACCTGTCAGGACTACTTCAGCCACATACAGGACACACTGAAATCTACGTGAAGGACTCCCGATATTTCATCCAGCTCCTTAAGGACCAATCAATCGAAATTACGGACTTTCTACTATGCTTCACTTTTCGCCAAGGTGCTGCTAACAGAATTATTTCCGCTATTAGACCAGAAACTTCCAGAAGATCTGTCAACACCAGCTAAACAATGCCTTAACGCGACTTATTTCTACTTCAACGGGGAGTTCTATGAACAGACAGAAGGGGCGACGTTGGGGTCACCGCTCTCTCAAAAAATAGCAAACATGTATATGGAACACTTCGAACAGAAAGCCTTAGCTACTTTTACCCTGAAACCGAAATGTTTTCTCCGTTATGTGGATGACACGTTCGTGATCTGGCCTCACGGGAGCAATAACCTGCAGCTGTTTCCCGAACATCTCAACTCTATTCACGTAAATATGCAGTTCACCATGGAATTCGAAGTAAACGGAAAATTACTGCTCCTGCATGTCCTAGAAAAACGCAACATCAACGGGACTCTGAGTCACGCAGTATACAGGAAATCCAAACACACAGACAGGTACCTGCACGTCTCTTCTCATCACAACCCATCACAAAAGCAGGCTGTTCTAACATCACTGGTGAACAGGGCCATAGCGATATCAGACACAGAACACCTCGAAGATGAGAAAGAACACCTCACGAGATCCCTGAGGATAAATGGCTACTCGCTTAACAACATCCGCCTAGTCTTTCGGGAATCAAACAAAGGAAAGGCCGCCGTAGAAGAAAACAACGGGAAAGAAGAACTAACCCACCCGAAAACACCGATTCTTCCATACATTAGAAACGCTGCAGACGGGATCGGGAAGATTCTGGATAAATACGACATAAAAACCATCTATAAACCACACCAGAAGCTAGCCCGTTATCTACCAATAGTGAAAGACACAATAGAACTACAGGCTCCTGGAGTATAACACATTGAATTTAGCTGCGGAATGTGCTATGTTGGTGAAACAAAACGTCTGATCTCTATCCGCCTAAAAGAACACATCCGTCACAACAAGAACCAAAATAAAGATATTTCAGCTGTAGCCAAGCGTTCCTACGAAACAAGACACAGAATATAATTTGACAAGACCAAGATCCTAGCAGCTATCCCTTGGATTCTGGAAAAGAAAATCCGTGAGGCTATCGAAATTAAGAAACATAATATTGTGAGATGGGCAGCATGCAATGGTATGTTGATAAACGGGGTTAAAATTCAGATTGTGAGTTTTACAAATAGGAAAAGTCCTCTCAGTTTTAATTACTGTGTTGATGGGGTGAAAGTTTCTTATGGGGATCACTCTATGTACCTAGGTGTTAATATAAGGAAAGATCTTCATTGGGGTAATCAAATAAATAGGATTGTAAATAAGGGATACAGATCTCTGCACATGTTTATGAGGATGTTTAGGGGTTGTAGTAAGGATGTAAAGGAGAGGGCATATACGTTTCTGGTAAGACCCCAACTATAGTATGGTTCCAGTGTATGGGACCCTCACCAGGATTACCTGATTCAAGAACTGGAAAAAATACAAAGAAAAGCAGCTCAATTTGTTCTGGGTGATTTCCGACAAAAGAGTAGCGTTACAAACATGTTGCAAGGTTTAAGCTGGGAAGAATTGAGAGAAAGAAGAAGAGCTGCTCTACTAAGTGGTATGTTCCGAACTGTCAGCGGAGAGAAGGAGTGGAATGACATTAGCGGACAAGTAAGTTTGAGTGTTGTCTTTAAAAGTAGGAAGGATCACAATATGAAGATAAAGTTGGAATTCAAGAGGACAAATTGGGGCAAATATTCATTTATAGGAAGGGGAGTTAGGGACTGGAATAACTTACCAAGGGAGATGTTCAATAAATTTCCAATTTCTTTGAAATCATTTAAGAAAAGGCTAGGAAAACAACAGATAGGGAACCTGCCACCTAGGTGACTGCCCTAAATGCAGATCAGTAGTGATGTAAACACCAGAACAATATTAATTTTTAAGAAGAATATAAAAATCAGCAATTCTTGGATGCCTATTTTACATAGATTAAGACATACAGACCACAACATAAACATGCAGGACGAAGCTCTAAATACATAACAGCGCGGGCAAGCCCCACTACTTGGCAGTGACACATACTTTCCAGAATTCTCACGAGACAGCCATGGGCTTACGTCAGCCAGAAGGACCAGGATATATAGACCAACGTCGGGAACCACTCCTGCTGCCTGGGAGACTGATTACCTCCCATCGAGTAGGGGTATTTCAGTCGCCTTGACAAAGAATACTGCAATGTACAGGAAACGTCGGCAAACTCTACGTAATGTACAGGTAACAACAACACTGTTCAACCGGGAAATCATATATTTAATTCATTTTAAAAGTTTAACAAGCACACTAAAATACTCCAAGGGAGACCATGACAGATTTAATAGGACCGAAAACGCTGTTAATAATGAAATAGACATTAAAAACAAATATAACATTCGCTTTTAAACACGACAAAACAGGCCACTATTCAGAGGCATCACGTGATAAATATCCTTTGGTGTTCACACAGAGCTGACAGTAGATTAAAAATTAGATGTGTAGACCTAAGTTGCTTTACAGTCGATCAGTATGTTAACAGGAGTTCAGTAGCCTGCCTATATTGTGCCGCCTCTTTGGTTCAGTAAGCAATATTATGTTACACGTGCGACTGTGTCATGCGGTTAGCCTGGGGTAACAGCTCCGTGCAATACCCACTGCCACGGACTACGCGATACAATGCTGCCATCTTTGGGATTTGAAAAGAACTTTCAGAGAAGGCACTGGAAGTGGGTCAGCCATCCGTAAACCACTGCCTGCTCGACGTGAAGCAGCCATCGGATGCATATCCAGCAGGCAGTGCCATGATCACAGAATAAACTGCGGTCATATTCGCCATAATCACGGCATTGCCCCTTCAAGCTCTAGCTATGCAATACGCCGAAGTTTGTAGTTCAAAACGGGTTTGTGATCGGCTGGCGTGGCGCGTGATTCAAATGGAAATGAAAAGTGAATCGGCACTTACAACTTCGTAAATACGTTCTCAACGCATAGAAATCTTTTTCTCATCATACAATATCGTTAAAATTTCAAGAGTGTTGTGTTTACCAGGATATTCACGTGCTCGTGTGATCCTTAAGAGGAGAGGCCCCTGCCACTATTCCTTATAAAACAGATAACGAAGTCTAGTGACTGCTCGTGATCTAGGAGAGTGAGGGAGATCGTACTTGGAAGTTTTACACTACGACGCAGGTCGATAAGGTCCACGCACTTTTAAGGATGTGTACTGCTGTCAAATGACCACCGCAAGAACAAACGGGAACGGGAGAGGGGGACGGGTTCTCCTTTCAGTAAGTAGAAATGCGTTGCTATACCGTGACCGATTCGAAGGCGGCATAATACCACCGCTTCTCTCCGATATAACCGGCGGGAAGTCTTCCATAGATTCGTAGTTCCCTTAATCGCTCTCAGCTTAATCGTAAGAGGAGAGGTCTGCCACTGCATCTCCTAATGGGACATCACCAAATGTCTCAGCTGAGAACGAATATAAGTGGCTAGATCCCTGTAAGGGCAGTGTGACCTCCTTGGCAGCCCTATTAGTTACCTCGTTTCCCTCTACACCCATGTGCCTGCGACTCACGAAAACGTCATTTTTTTGCTAGCATTCCAAACCTCGGCCAGCAGGTCGAGGATCTGCTGCAGCAGAGGATGCCGCATCAACAGATTATAATCGGGTTCAAGGAGTCAGTACACAGTACACTGTTTTGGTTTCTACATCTAAGGAATTTTAGCCGAGTTTGGTTAGTTCCTCCAGCTTGGGAACTTGGTATTTGCGTTCCATTTAATATTCGTTCTCATTAACACACAGCACACCATACTACCAACCATCTCAGAAACACACAGTCGTGACTATAGTCCAAACACTTCGTAAACGTCCTTCTGAGTGACCGGCGGGGCGTGGTCATGTCTAAGGTCTCCTTTGAGCGCTCTCTCACTTCCTGGTTCGCTATCTCTAAACTCGCTTGTTAACACGTATTGAGCCACTCTACACAGTGCTTAGCACGATGTGCAGAATAATATTGGGCAGCGAGAGTGGTGGGAGACGAGGCAGCCCACTTAGGTTGTCCCTCCGCATCGCGCGGTCATTCCTGCGTAGGACGTTTACAAAGTCGTTGGACTATACATCCTTTCACACGAGGTTGGTGTCAGAAAAGACATGCAGCCGTAAAAAGTGTTCTTAATCTTTATATCGAACCTATCACAAGTAATTGGATAAAGAAGAAATGATCGTACCTCCGATAGACTTCATTGAGCCAGCATCTCCTCCATACTCGGTGGGAAGTATACTCTTCAGTTTATCAGTTTGTAGAGCTTCGATGTTAGGGTGCAGGAAGAACTGTAAGAGAATAATGAGTTGTTACTTAAAATCTCTCACTAACTCTTTCATTAATGCCTCGGAATTAAACTACAAAAGCTTCAAAATATTAGTGAGACCCGGTGAACCTGTTTCATGAATTCTGCTTACATAAGAAGAAGAAATCAATACAGGTGTAAGGCAGGGAGATGGATTATAGCCTCTACTACATTGCGAAACAATGAAATTGCGTATGGCTTCTAGTGCCTGCCAGGTACAGGTCTTTTGAATCGACGCCCGTACGCGATGTGCGCGTCGTGATGAAGACGAAACATACACCCAGCCCCTGTGGCAGCACAACTAACAAATTATGGTTAAAATCGATCCTGGGACACCCGTGCCCAAAAGTCAGCACTCTAACCATTTAGCCATCGAGCCGGACATACGACATGGTGTGTTGAATGGACTGTCTTCCACACTTCTGAAAACCTCTGTCTGCTTGTGATCTACCACTGATCCATAGGAAGCAAACTTGACAGTAAGGAAACGAGCTGTTAGACTAAGCGGTATGTTTCGAGCTGTCAGTGGAGAGATGGTGTGGAATGGCATTAGTAGACGAATAAGCTTGAGCAGAGCTTCATTTATAGGACGAGGGGTAAGAGATTGGAATAATTCATCAAAGGAAATGTTTCATACATTTGCATGGTCTTTGAAAATATTTAAGAAAAGGCTAGGTAAACAATTGAGTGGCCACCTCTATGGTGTAGTGGTTAGTGTGATTAACTGCCACCCCAGGGACCCCGGTTCGATTCCCGGTTCTACAACAAAATTTGAAATGTGGTACGAGGCCTGGAACGGGGTCCACTCAGCCTCGGGAGGTCAACTGAGTAGAGGGGAGTTCGATTCCAACCTCAGCCATCCTGGAGGTGGATTTTCGTTGTTTCCCACTTCTCCTCTAGGCAAATGCGGGGATGGTACCTAACTTAAGGCCACGGCCGTTTCCTTCCCTCTTCCCTGTCAATCCCTTCCAATCTTCCTATCCTCCACAAGGCCCCTTTTAAGCTTAGCAGGTGAGGCCACCTGAGTGAGGTACTGGTCCTCCTCCCCAGTTTTATCCTCCAGACCCAAAATGTCAGACTCCAGGACACTGATCTTGAGGCGGTAGAGGTGGGATCCCTCGCCAAGTTCGGGGGTAAAACCAACCCTGGTTGATAAACGGAATTAAAGAAAGAAAATCTCGCAAAGTTGTCATCTTATCAACTGCTGATGTTAGCCAATCAGATCGCTTAACGGGAGTATTCAGGTGGGTTTTACGAGGCGATGTTGCTAAATCTGTACGAGGCTTAATACCGGCTTGAGAAAACTATTCGAAGAAGGCTTGCGTTACAATGCGAATCAAATCCACTGTATCCATGCCATATGGCTGCTTAAGGACAGCTGTCGATGCCAGGAAATCAGCATAAAACACAAAAACATCGTGGGATTCAGCCGGTGTCCCCATAGCGCACTTGTTATGACGAGATCCTGTCAGCTCGGAGGGCCATGTTCGAATCCCTTCTCTGGCAAAATGTCCTCTTTGAGTCCTCCTCTCTAGCCGACCAAGCCACGTGCAGATTTGCCATAACAGCCTCGCAAAGCGATCTCATTGGCTAACTTCAGCAGCTCATAAATGATAATGGCGAAGGATATGGATTTTTTCAATAATTATTTATCAGTATGACCCGTATTCGATTCTCGGGTGGATCAGGAATTTTAGCTGCGTCTCGTTAATCCCCATAGCTCGGGGACTGGGTGTTTGTCTTCATCCCAAAACCATTCATTTATACACATCACATTACTAACCACCTAGAAGGACGCCACACTGAGTACGTCCCTCTGCATAGGATTGGCGTCGGAAAGGGCATCCGGCTGTAAAACTGAACAATATTCAAAATGCACCGTAATTCACACCTACGAACCCTCCAGGATGTAGGGGGAAAGTGACGGAAGATATATAAAACAGTCAGTAAATTATATGACCTGAAGGGGGCTTACATTGAAGAATACATTACAATAATTTTCAACTAGGCTTTATGTTGTGTTTCACCAATATTCCGATTGTTTCAATGAATCGCAGGTAGAACGTGTGACTCAGGATCCCGTGGTTCCAGGTTCGGTCCTGGCGGTGGTAGAATATTTATGAAAGGTGGGCGAAAGTGAATTAAGTAAGTTATAACTGTATAATATTTACGCCTCGCGCAATAGACATGATGGAGAGCATTTCAACTGTCACTGGGATTGCCAGCAATCAGGCTAGAGACCCAGAAAAATTGGACTCAGCCCAATTATCTGTCATTTTGGACATATTTTTGTTCATCTCTTCTTAAACCCCATGCCAAATAGGTGGAACTTGAATTGAAAATAAACGGCATCCAGAGTGTCACATTTCATCCCGGCGACCCCGAAAGCCACGGATTCTACATTAATATCGGTCGATTTCGTTTATTGTTACATATCAACCCCTCCTCTAGGAGTGCTAGTCGTGTCTCACTCTCACAGTATTTGTTATCAGATAGTAAGTCATGTGTGTACCAAGTTTGGTTGAGAGCTGTGCTGGAAAATACACATATTCATCCGTAATTTCGGTCATTCTGGATATTTTCTCTTTCACCCCTTCTAATCACCATTTCAATTGGAGCTGAGCTTGACTTACAGGGCATCTAGAGTGTCACATTTCATCTTAGCGACCCCGAAAAGTATGGATTCGACGGAAAAGTACTTCATAAAACATGGCGGCATGTTCCCATCCTCCTTTAATACAGCCACGGTCTTGCACCTCCTGGCAATACAGGTACTTCATTAAACATGGCGGCGTGTTATACCCTCTTTAATACAGCCACGGACATGAACCTCTTAGCAAGAACTGTACTTCATGAAACATGGCGGCATGTTCCATCCTCCTTTATTTCAGCCACGGTCATGCACCTCCTGGCAATAAAGGTACTTCATTAAACATGGCGGCGTGTTCTACCCTCTTTAATACAGCCACGGACATGAATCTTTTAGCAAGAAAGGTACTTCATAAAACATGGCGGCATGTTCCATCCTGCTATAATACAGCCACGGTCATGCACCTCCTGGCAATAAAGGTACGTCATAAAACATGGCGGCGAGTACTACCCTCTTTAATACAGCCACGCAAACGAACCTCTTAGCAAGAGAGGTACTTCATAGAACATGGCTGCGTGTTCCCATCCTCCTATATACAGCCACGGACACGAAACTCTTAGCAAGAAAGTTTCTTCATAAAACATGGCGGAGTGTTCTATCCTCCTATATACAGCCACGCAAACGAACCTCTTAGCAAGAGAGGTACTTCATAAAACATGGCTGCGTGTTCCCATCCTCCTATATACAGCCACGGACACGAACCTCTTAGCAAGAAAGGTTCTTCATAAAACATGGCGGAGTGTTCTATCCTCCTATATACAGCCACGGACACGAACCTCTTAGCAAGAAAGGTTCTTCATAAAACATGGCGGAGTGTTCTATCCTCCTACATATAGCCAAGGTCATGCACCTCCTAGCAAGGAAAGTACTTCATAAAAACATGGCGGAATGTTCCCATCCTCCTATATACAGCATTTCTTACCGAACTATCATGATACAGAGTACGTCGTTGTCTCCTAGCGACAATCTGTCCATCAAGGACGATCTACATCTTGGTGCGGCTTTGTAATCTTCTTTATATTAAAATATTTGACTAAAAACAGCTTTGGAAAATCTATCCGTACATTCTACTGTACCGCTTTGTTTCATTTCTGCTTAATTCTCTCCGGAATTAGCTGCCGGTGAATCATGAGACATTGTTGTTATTGTTGTTGTTGTTAGTCGTTTAGTCGCTTTCGACTCTCCGTGACCCCATAGACCAAAGTGCGCCATTTCTTCCTGTCGTATACAATTTTCCGAAGTCTTTCTAAATTGAGAGCCGTGGCTTCCTTGATGTCATCAATCCACCTCATCCGTTGTCGCCCTCTTCTCCTGTTACCATCAGTCTTCCCCAGCATTAAGGTCTTTTCCAGTGAATCATGTTTTCTCATGATATGACCGAAGTACTTTAGTTTTTGCCTGAGTATTTGACCTTCCAGTGAACAGCCTGGGTTGATTTCCTGTAATATGGACTTATTAGATCTCTTCGCAGACCACGGAACTCTAAGGAGTTTTCTCCAACACCATAGTTCAAATGAATCTATTCTTCGGCGCTCAGCCTTTCTTACTGTCCAGGTTTCGCTTCCGTACATTGCTACTGGGAAGACCATAGCCTTCACTATACGAATCTTCGTTCTTAAAGTTACGTCTCTACTCTTGAAAACGTTATCAAGGTTGGCCATTGCCTTCCTCCCAAGGAGCAAGCGTCTCTTAATTTCATGGCTGCAATCGCCATCAGCAGTTATTTTGGAGCCCAAGTAGATGAAACTAGGAACAACCTCCATTGTTTCACCATTTATATGCCAGGAGGTGATAGGTTTAGTTGCCATGATCTTTGTTTTCTTGACATTCAACCTTAGTCCAGCTTTTGCACTTTCTTCTTTCACCTTCATTAGTAGATACTTAAGTTGTTCTTCACTTTCTGCCAACAGGGTGGTGTCATCAGCATATCTAAGGTTATTTATATGTATCCCACCAATTTTAGCTCCAGTTTCTGTTTCATCTAATTTGGCATTCCTCATCACATACTCTGCATATAAGTTGAATAAGTAAGGTGACAATATGCAGCCTTGACGTACACCTTTCTCAATCTTGACCCATTCAGTTGTTCCATATAGGGTTCTCACCGTAGCTTCCTGATCAGAGTAGAGATTTCTCATAAGGCAAATAAGATGATCTGGTACTCCCATAGTCTTGAGTACTTGCCACAATTTATTGTGGTCGACACAGTCAAAGGCTTGAGCATAGTCAATAAAGCATAAGTATAGGTCTTTCTGGAATTCTCTTGCTTTCTCCATAATCCAGCGAATATTAGCAATTTGATCTCTGGTTCCTCTGCCTTTGCGGAAACCGGCTTGTTCTTCAGGTAGTTCTCGATCTACATACTGCCGAAGCCTATTTTGCAGGATCTTGAGCATAACCTTACTAGCATGCGATATAAGTGCGATTGTTCGGTAGTTTGAACATTCTTTAGCGCTGCCCTTCTTTGGAATTGGGATGAACACTGAGTTTTTCCAATCTTTTGGCCACTGCTGGGTTTTCCATATTTGCTGACATATTGAATGTAGCACTTTCACAGCATCCTCTCCTAGGATTTTGAACAGTTCTGCAGGGATTCCATCATAACCACTTGCCTTATTGTTTGCAATACTCTCTAGGGCCCACTTGACCTCACTTTCTAAGATATCTGGTTCTGGCTCTGACAACAGAGTAACTTCATCATCAGGAGTATTCCCATCTTTCCTATACAAATTGCCTACATATTCCCTCCACCTTTCTTTAATCTCCTCTGCTTCAGTAAGATCTTTTCCATTTTTATCTTTTATCATTCCAATCTTAGCCTGGAATTTCCCTCTGATGTCTCCAATTCTTATGTAAAGATCTCTTGTCTTACCCAGTCTGTTATTTTCCTCAACTTCCTTGCACTGTTCATTCAAAAAGGCATTCTTATCTCTTCTAGCTAGTTTCTGAAACTCTGCATTTAATTTAGACATTTTCGATCTTTCCCCTTTGATTTTTGCATTCCTTCTTTCTTCTGCTATTTGTAGTGCTTCACCCGATAACCATGTGGCCTTCTTCTTGTTCTTTTTCTTGGGAATATGCTTTTCCGCTGTCTCCTTAACAACACAACGTACTTCTGACCATAGCTCTTCTAGGACTCTATCTCTTAAATCTAATCCATTAAATCTGTTTCTAACCTCTACTGTATATTCAAGAGGTATGCTATTTAGGTCATATCTGCTTGATGGTTTAGCTCTGTCAATCCTCTTTAATTTGAGCCGGAATTTGGAAATTAAGAGCTCGTGATCTGATCCACAATCAGCCCCAGGCCTTGTTTTGGATGACTGTACAGCACTCCTCCACCTTTGACTACAGAGTATGTAGTCGATCTGATTCCGACATTTACCATCTGGCGAGGTCCAGGTGTATAGGCGTCGTTTGGGCAATTGAAACAGTGTGTTGGTAATGACCAGTGAGTTGTCTTGACAAAATTCTAGGAGTCTCTGTCCAGCTTCATTTGTTGTGCCAAGGCCAAATTTTCCCGTTACTCCATCTACAGTTTGATTTCCTACTTTGGCATTCCAGTCGCCAATAATGAAGACGACATCCTTCTTTGGTGTTAACTGTAGCAATTCTCGTAAGTCTTCATAAAACTGGTCAATATCTTCCTCTTCAGCTTCAGTGGTTGGTGCGTAAATTTGTATGACTGTGATGTTAAAAGGTTGGCCTTGAAAACGTACAGACATCATTCTATCAGTTTTAAAATTGCACCCCATTATAGTTTTACGCACCCTGTTGCTAACTATGAGGGCAACTCCATTTTTCTTTTGGTTTTCATGTCCAGAATAGTATACCATGTACTCATCTGTAGCAAATTCACCAATACCAATCCATCTCACTTCGCTTATTCCCAGTATATCGATGCCCAGTCTCTTCATTTCTCGTTTGACTATATCCAGCTTTCCTTGATACATGGATCTTACATTCCAAGTTCCTAAACAGTACTGTTCCTTGCAGCATCGCACATTTCTTGAGGCTTCTCTCAACGTAGTTCCCCCCGGAGATCCGACTGGGGAACTTGAAACTCCGGAATATTTTGAATTGAGCAAAGCCATGGGGTCTCTAAGTCAGATGTTAACGGAATTTTAAAACGAGTGACGTAAACTTATCACTTCAGTAGCTGTTGCGTACAATATTCTATTTCATATGATAGTGAATTTACTTAATCTAAAGTTATTGAATTTATTTATAAATAATTTTGATTCGGCGCCGCGCGAATCGTCCATGTTTGATCCATGCAGTGACGAACGGACAGCCAGATGGCGTCAAATTCAAATGTCTGTACACGATAGCTGAGGCCATGCATTTATTATTATTCGTATTTTTTTTACATCGTTATGCCCTACTCAGGAGCACGGTTGAACTTGCTTAGCTGATGTGTTGGCCTTCTTTTCCTCCCAAAATCTCTTCATCCTCTCGCTGAGCTTCTTCCTTCGTTCTTCTGTCCAAGTTATAGTAGCTCTGGTGTTGGGTTTGTCTTCAAAGTGGTGATTGTCGTTTTTGGTTCTGAATTTACACCTGTCCTGTACAATGTCTTCTGAGATGTTGATTTCCTGGATATCTGTTTCAATTTCACGAAGCCAGCTGTTCTTGGTTTTAGACGAAAGGACCAGGTTTAAAATTCTTTTAGTTAGCCTGTTAGTGTTCATTCTGATAATGTGTCCATAAAATTTCAATCGTCTTTTCCGAAAAGTGTGAGAATTTCTTTCAAAATGACAATATATCTCTTGGGATGAGTTTTTTCTCCATAGGCTATTCCATCTATACAAACTGGGCCAAAAATTTTTCGTAAAATTTTCCTTTCTTGTTTCTCAATGTCTTCACCAATGATGAAGGTTTCTGAGGCATATAACGCTTCAGGTTTGATCACTGTATTATAGTGTCTAAGTTTTGCATTCCGAGATATTGATTTTTTATTATACCTGTTCCAAGTGATCCTGTATGCTTTCTGTAATTATTATTATTATTATATTATTCATTTAGGAAAGCTTGGCTTGTGGCGGTATTATAACACAATGAGCTGATTCGGTCTACGCAAGGAGTCACCCTTTTGATTATGAAACTATACAGATATCCACAAATGTTTACAACAGAAATAATTACAACATACATACACACATCAAATGCGCACAAATGATGTCCCTGAAAACCTTTTCATCTACCCTTTTTGGGAATCTGTCCTTCAGATCACCGGAACTGCGACCTGGATCTTCATGCAGTTTAGTGAAACTCAGAGGAAAAGTAGTTTCTAGGAACTTTCTCATAATGTGGCAGGTTCTCAGGAGGATGGCTTTCTACAATTCAACGTGCGTGTGCTGATGCAGGTTTAAAGTGGCCAAAGAGCTGTGCAAGCTCTTCGGAACATCACCAATACATGATATCACTATTGGAACTGTGATGACTGATTCTAGCTTCCGCAGGCGTTGTATTTCTGTGTATTTTAATATCTTTGTGACTATTGTTTACAGATTGGAGTTGTTTGGACAAGCAATTTCTATAGAGGATGCAGATCTTTTTGATTTATCCATGAGAAGAATATCTGCCTTATTGTTGCTTAGCGTGACGTCGCCTATGACATTTCGGTCCCATAGAAGCTTGTATGAAGACTTTTCGAGAAGTGATGGAGGTGTGTATTTCCAATAAGCAGCTGATGACAGAAGAAACCCACATTTTACAGAAAGTTTCTGGTGATGAACATGTCCCTACTTATTATTATTACTACATTGTCCGGTGTTCTCCGTGATAATACTTATGTCACAGAAAAGTATACAGTACTCATTTTCAAGCACTGGCGGTTTAATTCTTGCGCACGATGAAAAATCAAACCCGTATGACTATCTCCCTAACATTCATTGTACGCCTGGCGAGTGTTACCAGAAGCCCTCTGACTCGACAAGAAACCCTTGTTTTTGGTAAGACGATGCAAACTTACTTGCTGCTTTAAATGAAGCAATAGAAAACAGATTATTCGAGCTATGTACAGCAGTTGTATAACTTCCTCTTTTTTTTATACGTTACTTACCCTTTCCTTTAACTTTTCCTTCAGAAGAGATCGTATCAAAGAAAGCAGACTTTCGAAAAATGATGGTGTGTGGATGAAGTTCATTGCTTGTGGTCTGGAGGGATATCCAGCCTGTAACAAAAGTATTAAGCGTAAAGTAAACACGCATTTTGGATTGGGGAATGAAATTGGTAGGGGGGGGGGGGAAGAAAACGGAGATGAAATCCTTTTACGAGGATACATATATCTCAAAAACTGAGGATGTTACATTCGTGATAATTCATGTTTGGAAGCTCTTTAATGAAACGGATACTGTTCATTTTTGGAAAATTTACTTAAGTGGGGAGTGTGAAAGGAAGTAGAAAAAAAGTGAATTCATTTTTCTGGAGAAACTTATATCTCAAAACTGAAGTTTATAGACGTGAAAATTGGTATTTGGAATCTCCTTGAGAAATAAAGAAGCACACATTTCTTGGGTGGGGTGAAACCAAATTAAAAGGTGGGGGTGGAGTGAAAAAGGAGTTGAATGTTACAGACATGAAAATTAGTATTTCGATTTTTGAATTCTTTGTATGAGGATACTTATATATCAAAAACTAAAGATGTTACACACGTGAAAATTTGTATTTGGAATCTCCTTTAAAAATAAAGAAACGCGCATTTTTAGGAGAGGGGGGAATCAACTTAACGGGCTGGGGTGAAAAAGGATTTGAATTCTTTTTGTGAGGATACTTATATCTCAAAAACTGGAGATGTTAGAGGCATGACCATTTGTATTTGGAATCTTCTTTCAAAGTAAAGAAACACGCGTTCTTTTGCCTTCGGAAAATCCACTTAAGGGTGGTGAATGAATTGAAAAATTAGTTGAATTCCTTGTATGACGATTCATATATCTCAAAAACTAAAGATGTTAAAGAAGTGAAAATTGGTATTTGGAATCTCCTTTAAAAATAAAGAAACACGCACTTTTGAGGACGGGGAATCAACTTAACGGGTAGGAAGAGGGGGTGAAAAAAGGGTTGAATTACTTTTACGAGGATACTTATATCTCGAAAACTGAAAATGTTACAGACATAACAATTAGTATTTGGAATCTCCTTTGAAAATAAAGAAACACGCACTTTTGAGGACGGGGATCAACTTAACGGGTAGGAAGACGGGGTGAAAAAAGGGTTCAGTTACTTTTACGAGGATACTTGCATCTCGAAAACTGAAGATGTTACAGACATAACAATTAGTATTTGGAATCTCCTTTGAAAATAAAGAAACACGCATTTCCTTTTTCGGAAAATCGACTTCAGGGGTATGGGGTTGAAAATAAGTAAATAGGGAGTTGAAATATGTTTACGAGGATACTTTATCTTAAAGACTGAAGCTGTTACAGACGTGAAAGTTGACATTTTGAATTTCCTTTCAAAATAAAGAAAACTGTTTTTTTTTGTTTTTGGAAAGTCCGCTTAAGGCGGGAGAGGGGTGGAAAGAAGTGAAGAAGAAAAAGTTGAATTATTTTTATGAGTGTACATTTATCTCAAAACTGAAGGTGTTACAGAATTACAGACATAAAAACTGGTATTTGGAATCTCTTTTAAAAATAATTAAACACGTATTTTTTTGTTTTCGGGAAATCCAGTTAAGGGACTGAAAGGAATTGGAAAAGCGGGTGAATTTTTTAAAATGAGTACCGGTATATCTACATTATATGTCGAGAACTTAACATGTTAGAGACAAGAAACTTAGTATTTGAAAAGTCCTTTAAAAAAACAGGAACATGCACCTGAAAAAAAGTGAAAAGTAGTTGAATTATTTTTTATGAGGATACTCTTCTCTTTTAAAAAATGAAGATGTTACAGACTTAAAAACTGGTATTTGTAATCTCCTTTAAAAATAAAGAAATATGTATTTTTGTTTTCTGGAAATACACATAAATGGGAGTAGGGGTGGGGAAGGACTGATGAAGGGTTTGAAGTGTTTTTATGGGGATACTTACGTATATCTCAAACACTGACGATGTTACAGATGTGGGAATAGGTATTTGTCATCTCCTTTAAAAATAAAGAAACATGTAAGTAGTATAATTGGTTGGTTCGGCGGCCACCACCTCCTCCGGCTCTCGGGAGGCCCCTCCGCCTACCGCGGGAAATTTGAATTTTGGCGGGAAATTTGAATTTTGGCGCGAGATTTGAATTTGTAAACAAAGCCACGTGCTTTTTGACAGCTGTCATCGACAACAACGCATCACTAACCTCACTGCTGCCATCTTGACGGGCCTAAACCTCAATGGTACCAACTTAACCTAACTAGCGCGAGATTTGAATTTGTAAACAAAGCCACGTGTTTTCTGACAGCCACGTGCTTTTTGACAGACAACAACGCATCGCTAACCTCAGTACAGCCATCTTGACGGGCCTAAACCTCAGTGCTACCAACTTAAACTCACTAGCGCGAGATTTGAATCGGAAAACAAAGCCACGTGTTTTTTGACAGCCACGTGCTTTTTGACAGACAACAACGTATCGCTAACCTCAGTACTACCATCTTGACGGGCCTAAATCTTAGTGGTACCAACTTAACATAACTAGCGCGAGATTTGAATCGGTAAACAAATCCACGTGCTTTTTGACAGACAACAACGCATCGCTAACCTCAGTACTGCCATCTTGACGGGCCTAAACTTCAGTGGTACCAACTTACACTAACTAGCGCGAGGTAAACAAATCCACGTGTATTTTGACAGCCACGTGCTTTTTGACAGACAACAACGCATCGCTAACCTCAGTACTGCCATCTTGACGGGCCTAAACATCAATGCTACCGACTTAACCTCACTACCGCGAGATAAACAAAGCCACCGGCTTTTTGACAGCTGTCATCCGCCATCTTGCATCACAAACCTCAGTGCTGTACTCTTTAGCTAGATACCTTTGAAATGTGGTGGCGGCAAATTGAAAAATTCCACGTGATCTTGTTTAGTAAACAAACTCACGCGCTATTTGTCAGCTGTCATCCGCCATCTTACATCGCAAACCTCAGTGCTACACTCTTTAGTTGAAATATGGTGGCGGATAATTTAAAAAGAATAATTCTACAGCAGCCATCTCTCGACGCTAATTGCACAAGATGGCGGCTATACATGACTCCTTAAAGGTGCTTATGCAAGATGGTCGCTATACATAGGTTTTTATGAGACGCCCTTGGGATGCTTGCGCAAGATGGCGGTTATACAAGGCTCCTTATGAGACACCCTAGGGATGCTTGCGCAAGATGGTGATTGCCCTTATGAGGCGGCTTAAGGGTCCTTGCACAAGATGGCTAGAGACTCCCCTAAGGATGCCTGCGCAAGATGGCGGACGCAAGATGGCGGCTATACATAGCTCAATATGAGACAGCCTAGGGGGTGCTCGCACAAGATGGTGGCTACTCTTATGAAGAAAGCTAGCTTAGAGGCTACTGCGCAAGATAACGGTTGCTGTTATGCATGCGGTGGAGAGCAAATTGAAATTCTATGTGCTTAATCAACAGAGCACCCTGCTGCCCTCCTTAGCTGAAATGTGGTGGTGGATAAATTGAAATTTCTTTTGACAGGTGTCATCTTTAAACAATGGCGACTATACATAGGCTGTTAAGACCTTATCATTCTCCTCCTCCTCCTCCTTCTCTACCTCATCCTCCTCCTCCCCCGCCTCTTATGTCAAGGCATAGCTTTATATCGAACAAGATTAATCCTGCATCGCGAAGGCAAGCGTGTGCAGCGATAACATTATTGTACATGTTCAGACTTGCGAAACTTAAGAAGAGTAGAATTAAACGCTGTACTCGATACAACATGTGATCAGAACATTGATTGATGTGTTCAGAACACAAAATAAGTGATCAAGACAAGAATCGAACACTGTACTCGATACAACATGTCAGGGGATACCCTTGTTCTAAGAAGATCAGATTGAAACAGAACTAGACTTGAATCTAACACTGTACTCGATGTCGTTAACTTCAACATGTGATTAAAACATTGTTTGGTGTGTTCAGAACACTACATATGTAGACTCGAACGCTGTACTTAATACAACATGTCAGGGGATACCTTTGTTCTAAGAAAATTAGATTGAAACATAACAAGACTAGAATTGAACACTGTACTCAATACAACACGTCAGGAGGTAACTTTGTTCTAAGAAGATCAAATTGAAACATAACAAGACTAGAATCGAACACTGCACTCGATGTCGTTAACCTTAACATGTGATTCAGAACATTGATTGATGTGTTCAGATCACTGAACAACTAGAATCGAACACTGTTCTCGATGTTGTTAACTTCAACATGTTATTAGAACATTGTCCTATGTGTTCAGAACACTAAACAACTAGAATTGAGCACTGTACTCAATACCACACGTCAGGGGATAACTTAGTTCTAAGAAGATCAAATTGTAGCATAACAAGACTAGAATCGAACACTGCACTCGATACAACATGTGATCAGAACATTGATTGATGTGTTCAGATCACTAAACAAGTAGAACCGAACACTGTACTCGATACAACATGTCAGGGATACCTTTGTTCTAAGAAAATTAGATTGAAACATAACAAGGCTAGAATCGAACACTACACTCGATGTCGTTAACCTTAACATGTGATCCGATACAACATGTTAATGGATACCTTTGTTCAGAGAACATTAGATTGAAACATAGCAAGACTAGAATCGAACACTGTACTCGATACAACATGTGATTAGAACATTGTTGGATGTGTTCAGAGCAAAAGTACAACTTCAATGATTTACCTAGTGTAAAAATCAAAAACACACTGTGCACATATCGCGTAGCTATCTCGCCTATCTCTTGCCTAGTATGAAAATCAAAAACACACTGTGCACATATCGCATAGCTAACTCGGCAACACTTCAAATCATTTGCTTAGTGCGAAAATAAAAAATCTATACCGCGTAGCTAACTCGTTCACCGCACTGCTAAGACGCTTAGTAATTGCAAATACACTGATATATGTCATGCGAAAATCAAGAAAGCACACTGCGTAGCCAACTCGCTCGGTCACTCGCTTGGTAATTGCAACACGACTAGAACACTGATACACGTTACTCTTTTTTCTCGAAACACACACACACACACACACACACACACACACACACACACACACACACACACACACACACACACACACACACGGATAAGAATGTCGCGAGATGAAAGATCATAAATTATATGTACACATGTTGTCTCCTCCAAGTTGTAAGACGAAATAGACGCAGTGCTGCGAGTTTCCGCTATAGCTGGCGAACGGAAGAAGCATGATATCTCAGCAAAAATATACGCGTGAGCTTGCATACACGCAAGTCAGACACAATGATGGATACCGCGATTCAAATCCTGGCAACTTTTGCCGTCAGGAAGGGCATCCGGCTAGATCATGTAATTACACATTATGACGATCGCGCAGGTCCCTCGCCTAGCATTTGCTATTTTTTAAGGCTTCCGACAGTAGGAGTTCGAACCCGCTATCTTCCGAAGTAGCGAGAATGATTGCGGGTACAAGAGTGTTGAGGGTGATTCATCTGTCGGATGGAGGTGATAAGTCTTGTAGTGTTCTGAACACACCAAACAAAGTTTTAATCACATGTTGAAGTTAACGACATCGAGTACAGTGTTCGATTCAAGTCTAGTTCTGTTTCAATCTGATCTTCTTAGAACAAGGGTATCCCCTGACATGTTGTATCGAGTACAGTGTTCGATTCTTGTCTTGATCACTTATTTTGTGTTCTGAACACATCAATCAATGTTCTGATCACATGTTGTATCGAGTACAGCGTTTGATTCTACTCTTCTTATGTTTCGCAAGTGTAAACATGTACAATAATGTTATCGCTGCACACGCTTGCCTTCGCGATGCAGGTTTAATCCTGTTCGATATAAAGCTATGCCTTGACATAAGAGGCGGGTGAGGAGGAGGATGAGGTAGAGAAGGAGGAGGAGGAGGAGAATGATAAGGTCTTAACAGCCTATGTTTAGTCGCCATTGTTTAAAGATGACACCTGTCAAAAGAATTTTTCAAATTATCCACCACTACATTTCAGCTAAAGAGGGCAGCAGGGTGCTCTGTTGATTAAGCACATAGAATTTCAATTTGCTCTCCACCGCATGCATAACAGCAACCGTTATCTTGCGCAGTAGCCTCTAAGCTAGCTTTGTTCATAAGAGAAGCCGCCATCTTGTGCGAGCACCCCCTAGGCTGTCTCATAAGGAGCTATGTATAGCCGCCATCTTGCGTCCGCCATCTTGCGCAGGCATCCTTAGGGGAGTCTCTAGCCATCTTGTGCAAGGACCCTTAAGCCGCCTCATAAGGGCAATCACCATCTTGCGCAAGCATCCCAAGGGAGTCTCATAAGAACCTATGTATAGCGACCATCTTGCATAAGCACCTTTAAGGAGTCATGTATAGCCACCATCTTGTGCAATTAGCGTCGAGAGATGGCGGCTGTAGAATTATTCTTTTTAAATTATCCGCCACCATATTTCAACTAAAGAGTGTAGCACTGAGGTTTGCGATGTAAGATGGCGGATGACAGCTGACAAATAGCGCGTGAGTTTGTTTACTAAACAAGATCACGTGGAATTTTTCAATTTGCCGCCACCTCATTTCAAAGGTATCTAGCTAAAGAGTACAGCACTGAGGTTTGTGATGCAAGATGGCGGATGACAGCTGTCAAAAAGCACGTGAGTTTGTTTCCAAACAAGAGCACGTGGAATTTGCCACCGGCACAAAGAGGGCAGCACGGTGCTCTCTGGATTAAAGATGGCGGTGACAGCTGTCAGAAAAGCACATGGGTTTATTTGCAAACAAGAGCTCGAAGAATTTACCACCACCACATTTCAAAGGTAAGTAGCTAAAGAGGGCACCACGGTGCTCTCTGGATTAAAGATGGCGGATGACAGCTGTGACGTACCACATTTCAAAGGTAAGTAGCTAAAGAGGGCCGCACGGTGCTCTCTGGATTAAAGATGGCGGATGATAGCTGTCAAAAAAAAGCGCATATGTTTGTTTCCAAACAAGAGTATAAAGAATTTTTCAAATTGCCGCCGCTACATTTCAAAGGTATCTAGCTAAAGAGTGCAGCACTGAGGTTTGCGATGCAAGATGGCGGATGACAGCTGTGACGTACCACATTTCAAAGGTAAGTAGCTAAAGCGGGCAGCACTGTGCTCTTTGGATTAAAGATGGCGGATGGCAGCGGTCCAAAAAGCACGTGGCTTTGTTTATCTCGCGCTAGTGAGGTTAGGTTGGTAGCACTAAGGTTTAGGCCCGCCAAGATGGCAGCACTGCCGATGACAGGTGACGAATTTGCAGCTACTGCGATAAAGAGGGCAGCACGGTGCTCTGTAGTTTAAAGATGGCGGATGACAGCTGTCAAAAAAGCACGTGGCTGTCAAAAAGCACGTGGCTTTGTTTATCTCGCGCTTGTGAGGTTAAGTTGGTAGCACTGAGGTTTAGGCCCGTCAAGATGGCAGTACTGAGGCTAGCGATGCGTTGTTGTCTGTCAAAAAGCACGTTGCTGTCAAAAAACACGTCGCTTTGTTCACAAATTCAAATCTCGCGCTAGTTAGGTTAAGTTGGTACCACTGAGGTTTAGGCCCGTCAAGATGGCAGCAGTGAGGTTAGCGATGCGTTGTTGTCGATGACAGCTGTCAAAAAGCACGTAGCTTTGTTTACAAATTCAAATCTCGCGCCAAAATTCAAATCTCCCGCCAAAATTCAAATTTCCCGCCAGAATTCAAATTTCCCGCGCCGCGGGAGGAGGAGGAGGCGCCCGAATCCCCCTATTATACTACTCTGTGGGTAATTGCTAGTATAAAATAAAATGAACTTGATATAGCACCTTCTGAACAGACGCTCTTCAAATTGTATTTTTGCTTTTATAAGTTGAACAGATTTCTTATTTCTTCCATCTGTCCATCTGTGATTCGTTAATAAAACTCTATTTCAGTATGAGCATTTGTGTTTGAAATTCATCATAGATCACTGTCGTACGACTACCAGACCTGCGCTCGCACATGTGATGGCGCTATGATCATGCTAAGGTCAGTGTGGCATTGTCATATACAAACAACCTGATGTCATTAGATTAATTACCTATGTTGCAAGCACATAAAATCTACTCACAGACGTGCGTTTAGAATCGGAAGCTGTCAAGTAGGGTAAAATAGTTCATCCTGGCACAGGAACTAACCCGCAAGATGGCGGTCACGCGCAAGTACCTCTGATAAACTGAGCCAAAAGGATGAAATAATCCGTTTCGTTTACCTTTACACATGGTATTTTCTCGTAACATTGAGTTTGAAGTAGTCCTTACTCGGCGTAATTTTCCTAACCGGTTGCCCTTCCTAGTCTCTTCGCGGTGGAGTGAGTCCGGCATTATTTATACTTGCATACTGAACTAAGCTTTGCATCTGAGGAAGAAAACTGGTTCGAATAATGATAATAAGTTTAAGGATCCAATCCGCTTTCGTGCTGACCACTTAACTTTATAAGAAGTGACTACTAATCACTGCAGATTGTAGAGCCCGCAGTGTGGGCGCATTTCCCCCTGAGCTGAAGAGTTTGGGTTCAATCCTGGTTCAGTCTGATGGTATTTGAAGGCCCTGAAATACGCCAGCCTCGTGTGGGCAGATTCACTGGCACGTATTAGAACTGGTATCTCGTCGTCTCCAGAAACAGTAGAGATACTTAATGTTATTTTAGATTAAAAGATGATTAATATTAATTTCCATTTGAAATTCCCGTACCACATTGCTTATATCACCAATGATCACGGTAGTTTTCGACATGAAGCGTGTCATCTTACGTTAAACGCAGAAAGAAAATAAACCATCATCCTTGGATATCCGAAATTACTCGCGAAGATCAACCGAGATTCCCAGTCTTACTAATAAACGGTGCATACATTTTGTAGCAACTTTATACAAGGCTTATGTGCAATTTGTTACTACTAAATATACCTCGGATTTGTAGGTGGTAATAGGTTAGATTGCAAAGTAATATGGTTGCTAGTAAGTGTCATGCAACCCGTAAATTCAAGGAGTTCTATAGGCTGTGCCCCTAATATTTATGCAAATCTCATAGCATAACCGTTGTACAGTGTCGGGTACACTTGTTACTGGCTTAAGTAAGTTAGCATTATTATTATTATTATTATTATTATTATTATTATTATTATTATTATTATTATTATTATTATTAAAGCGTCTTTATTGTGGCGAAGTTAGGGCTCCCGGCCCTTTCTTACACTTAACCTCTTCATGTATATACAATGTATATTTTACATAAAATTTAAACATGAAATCTTTACAACCTAAAGTATAACCAAAGCAACTAACCTTGTGAGGCAGACCGTCCAATGAGGCTGGGCGGCACCTGCCATTTGTAGGTAACTGCTTGTTATTGTGGTGGAGGATAGTGTTATGTATGGTGTGTGAGTTGCAGGGATTTTGGGGACAGCACAAACTCCCAGCCCACGAGACAATGGAATTAACCAATGAAGGTTTAATTCTCCAACCCGGCCGGGAATCAAGCCCAGGTCCGTCTGAACCGAAGGCCAGTACGCTGACCATGCAGCCAACGAGTTGAATGGTAATTCACTGAATTGCTTATACAGACCAGTTAAAACATCACATTTACCAATTCGAGGATAGCGTAGTTTTTGGGAATATTTTTACGTAACGAACCTGCCAAACCTGGAAGATCTTCTTGATGACGAGAGGCGAATACTGTAGCAGGTGTGACATGGTCACATTTTCCAAGTCTATGAGCAGGTTCTGGCCGTAGATGACTGACTCATCACTCTCCATGAGCACGATCTCCTTCATCATGAACATCACCTTCACCATATCGTTGACGTTGCTCACCTTGGGGTCGTAGTTCGATGGCCGAAAGACCCATAGTGGACCGCAGTCCGGCTCACAGTCTAGCGTCAACATCATCCTGCAGGCAGAGGTACATGAGGAATTTGAATACTGTAATTTGGTAAAATGCCAATGTACCCTGCCTGAGAAAATAAAATGAAGCACCCAGCAGAATTAGTCGGATGATAACAAATGACATTCTCTGTGACAAGTTAAAGGGCCACCAGAGTGCATTAGTGTTGTTACCAGGCCTGGTAGGGTATATAAGGGGTGTGAGCAGCGTCAGATGTTGAGCGATCCCTGTAAAAGGCACGGAGATGCCTCGTTCTTGTCTGAGACAGCGTTATTAGCACCTGACAGAGTTTGAAAGTTGCCTTACCGTGGGGCTTCGAATCGTGCAATATTCCCCGTTTGTGGGACATCCGAATGTGACAGTGGTTCAATGTTGGACTTTATAGGAACTTGAGGGCAGATATACTCGTCTCCAAACTTTCTGGTCGACCACGTGTGACCACCACAAGGGAGGATCGCCGTATTGTGCACCAAGCACATTGTAACCCCTACACATCTTACAACAAGTAGTGAACTCCCTGTTGCCTTTAACAACACAACACAAACGGCCTCGTCTGGAGTCGTGCCGTGACTGGGAAGCATGGACTGCTGACGAATGACATCGCATTGTGTTCAGCGATGAATCGAGGTTCTCCACCACCCTGGATGTCCATCGTCTGAGAGTTTGGCGGTGACAGGGGGAGAGGTCCCATGCTTGCAATATTTTTGAGAGGCAAGCGGTGTTATGCCTGGTGTCATGGGGTGCGGAACCATCGGATATGACTTCCGGTCATGGTTGATAGAGATTGAGGGTAATCTGACGGCTTAAGGGAACCTGCGTCCTCATGTGTTACTTCTCATGCGACAGTATAGTGGTGCCAATTTTGAATAGGACAATGCTCGTCCAAATAATGGTACGTGCCTGTACGAACTGACTGCGCAATGCTGAGGTACTCTCATATCAGTCCCCGATAGAACATGTCTGAGACCATCTCGGATGTCAACTCCTTCCCACTGTCAGCATCCAGATTATCAAGGACAGTTTCAGTATTTGTGGGCCAGCTTGCCTCAGGAGAGGAAACAACGGCTTTATGACACCCTTTCCAACCGAATCAGGCCCACATTGGATGCAACGTCATAGTGCTGAATTGACTCGTATTGATAAGTTCTTTGTAAAGTTGACTCGATCTTGTAATCACAGAAATAACATCACACACCTGAATACATGAATTTTCATTTATTTTCCACTTCCCATTGTGGGCGCTTCAATTTTTTTTTGTCAGGCAATGTATAAGTTACGGAATGGGGATTACTGAGAATTAAAATGAAACCACCCCTATGAATATTATCTCCTATAATATGTTGTTACTGAGTTGCATACTGCGGAGTTACGAGGCGCACATTGGCCACGTCACAGGATATGCTCGAAGTCTCCTCTACGTTCAGCCTGAATATGGACTAGCAAAGCCACTCGAAGATGCCTTTCCCCAGACACCTCCAACAACTTCCTAGTAAACTCAGAGTTATTAAAATAATAGCAGCGGTACATACAAATTCCCGTTTATATTTACTCCATCTTCGTATCTTGCTGTATGAGGAGAATATATTCAGTTTTAGAACCTGTGACAATAAAGTTGGGTGAATAGTCTTGTACTATTAACATAGATGAACAATGCACGACAGTGACCTTACTGTCCTTCGAAATAATCCCCTCCCATAACTATGCACTGCTCAGATCGGCGATATATGTCCTGGAAACTTTGCAAGAAGGCGTCCTTTGTAATGATGTTCAAAAGCCTCGTCACTTTTCGTTGGATGTCAGGAATATCGTCAAATCTCTTTCGTGCAGTTCATCCGCTACCATGCGCACAGTGAATCGCCGATCGTTCGTGATTAATGTCCTCACCGTCTCAATGTTTTCGTCTTCCGCTACGAAGGTTGTCAGAAAAACTTTCCCGGCCTTTTCGAAAACGGGCGAACCACTGGTACACACACTTCAAGGACAGTGCTTGATCTTCATAAACACGTACCAGCATCGCATGCGTTCCTTTCGGTGTCTTGCCAAGCTTAAAACAAAACTGTACATTGATCTTTTGGTCGTTCATGTTCCTGTTCGCAGTTCAGAACCAACGCACTAAACACGCACTGTTTAAGACAGGTCTTACACGGCACACACACGATGCTCAACTGAACGACGCGGGGAGCAGGTGGTCAAAACCTGTCCAGCATTGCGTGTCGCCAATGTTGTCGGATAGATCGTTCTGGCTTCATTCACCGAACTTTATTGTCACAGGTTGTATGTATAGGATACACCAATTTCCTGCCTTGTCCATGATAGTCCTGAATGTCCACAAGTCCAAATATGCTAATGAGAGGAAATTTTGGCCCCTTTCCTTATTTAACTTCATCAGATTATTTAAAGAACACTACTCTTATCTGTTCTGAGAGGTAATCTCGTTAAATTTGGGAAGCGAGTTCTTAGACAGGTTGTCACAGTCCTCGCCCCTGACTGGTACACGTACGCTGTGTTCAAGAGTGTCTGCAGCTCTGGTAACATGGGATCCCTGTTGCTGAAGAACTCCGGTAACGCCGTCCTGTAGGTATAGTAGTCATCTATCTTCTCTTTCGTCTTCTCCAGATTGAACTTACACCCGCGGAGGAATATCAGCAAGAACGCGTCATCTGCGAACATAAAAGAGAAACATTTATTTTCACGATGTCCTGTTGGGTCGCCCTTAAATACAACCGCTTGTCCACGCCATGCAGGCCCCCCAACGGGATGAGGTAAGGGACTGTCTCTATTACTCCGACACCACTACGGTAGCTCTGAAGTCCCTACAGGAACCCTGAAAAAAGATATACTTTATGTAAATGTCTCCGCTTCCGGGGTAAAACAGAATCATGGATATGTTTTTGGGGTTAGAAGAGGGGAGAGCGAGTACATATTATTTGCTTCTTCTTCTTCTCCTTCATCTCTTTACCCTCCAGGGTGGGTTTTTCCCTCGGACTCAGCGAGGGATTCCACCTCTACCGCCTCAAGGGCAGTGTCTTGGAGCGTGAGACATTGGGTCGGGGTATACAAAAGGGAAGGATGACCAGTACCTCACCCAGGCTGCCTCACCTGCTATGCTGAACAGGGGCCTAGCGGGGGGGGGGGCGGGTAAAATTGGAAGGGATAGACCAGGAAGAGGGAAGGAAGCGGCCGTGGCCTTAAGTTAGGTACGATCCCGGCATTTGCTGGAGGTGAAGTGGGAAACCACGGAAAACCATTTCCAGGATGGCTGAGGTGAGAATCGAACCCACTTCTACTCAGTTGAACCCCCGAGACTGAGCGGACCCCGTTTCAGCCCTTGTGTCACTTTCAAAATTTTGTGCCAGAGCCGGGAACCGAACCCGGGCCTGCGGGGGTGGCAGCTAATGACACTAACCACTACTCCACAGAGGCGGACAATACCATACTCATTGCATTTATTTTCAAGTTCCGCGATGTCAGACTGTAAACTTTCGACACAATCTGCCATTAAGGCCAAGTAGTCAGCACAGGCCAAAGTGCTTCCACCTAAGTGAATCCGTTCCTGCCACTTAATACCTTTCAGTAGATAATCCATGTAAACTATGAAAAACAAAGGTAAGTAAACTCCTGTCCTCATACCTAGGCGGTGCAGCTCTTTACAGGCACACCCCCAATGGAGGTGAGCTGCATGTACCATTTCAACCACATACCAGCCCTCCTGCCATTCTTAAATTTCTTGCAGTACCGGGAATCGAACCCAGGCCGCCGAGAACGGCAGCTAATATCACTAACCGTTACTTTACCTAGGCGGAAAAAAACAAAGGTGAAATATTACAGCGTTGTTCGACTCCTGTAAGTACCTCAATCGAAGAACATTCTACCATCAATTCTCACTGCAGCCCAATTGTCAATATATATATATTATATCTCTATATATAAAAATGAATGTTTGTATGTTCGTATGTATATAAATGACACATTTCCTCCTAAACCACTCGAGCAAAATCAAAGAAATTTGGTACACTCATAACTTACTATCTGGAGAAGAGCACTGTGGGGGTAAGCCATCCCTGGCACCCTTAGGGGAAGGGGGACAGGGGGTTATATATAAAATTAATCGAAAATAGTGTCGAATACACAGTTTCCGGGTTCGCTGACATGAGGTGAATAGTGACATTCCGGAACTTTTTAAAGTTCAATTTCACCGTATTCAACCTTTCTAACTTAATCTTACCCAAAATAGATGAGGTACCAGCCATTTAGACTGTCATGTATGGCATCTTATCGTATACCTATAATCCGTTTGTCGATATGATGTACCTTTTAGAGCAGTTAATCTTCAAATGAAAGTAAAAATGCACATATTTTCGTAATTCGATCTATATTTACTCATTGAAGTCGATATTTAACGATCCAGAAAGGGTGTGCATGCCTTTGTAATTAATACTTTACAAATCGGTAATGACTCTCAGCAGGAGAGCGTCTGCTATTATAATCAGTGTTCTCCACATCGACTTTAACTGGCAATATGAATGTGGTCTTTCTCCAACTCCTTTGTACCATTATAATTATTTTCCTTGTCGATTTGACTGGCAGAAGCCTAGGGAACATGCATTTTTTCAAAACTCCTTCACCCTATTGTGTTTGGTAGTAGGCTAGGGTGCTCGCCATTATAATCAAATTTGCCCTCTAAAATGCGCTTGACGTTAGGCATAGTGACCTGCTATTATAACGGAAACTCAAAAACTCGGTGTGAGTGGCAGTAAGCTAACTGGCATTAGGAAAAAGGGCCTATCATTATATTGATAACAGCAAAACTCAATTTTGACTGGCTGTAGGGAAAGTGCCAGCCATTATAATAAAAATTCCTCGATTGTTATCTGTCTTGAAATAGGAAATGGTGCCCGTCATTGTTACGAAAACTCCCCAAATATATTGTGACCGCGCAGCTGGCAATGGGGCCCAGATTGGTTGCGAATGGCAGTAGATAAGTTGACATGCCATTATCGTCACAACTCTGCAACTCGCTCTTTACATTAGAAGCAACGTATGTGGACATACCTATGCTGTTTCTCGGATAACGCTGTGAGACATGGAATTAAAAAAGATCTTATTCACTGCATGTACAGTGATTTACTTAGATATCCGAATACAATATAGAATACCGTAGCGAAGCACGGGTACATTTGCTAGTATATATTGTACCGGGAACACCGCTACGACACAAGTCCGAAGTATGTTTGTTGAACTTCGCGCGAGATGGAAGGTAGGCAGCCCGCCGAACGCAGTGACGTACCCAGCGAGTGACGTGGCCGCCGTAAGCCAGCTATCCGCTACCATATATGGTAATGATCCAGCTCGTCCTCAGAAGTACATTTTGAGCTAATTTATCGCTATTTTGACATTGCCAACTTAAAAGCCTCTACAATGGACATCATCTCTTCAGATTTCAAGAAAATCCACCGAGTATTATAGAAGTTATAAGGGTAGATAGTACCCGAGTTCTAGACACTTCCATGAGAACGTGTATAAAAGGAAGCCCACCCGACCTACGAATTCAGTGTCTGTCACTCCGCCGTCTCTGTGACACGGGTGACAAGAGAAGTGTTGTGCGTGTCGAACTTCTAGTCGACAGTCTGCGAAATCCAAGTTCGGTATTTTCTCTAAGTGTTGTATCAAGACTTTATCATATTCTTGAAGTGCCTGAATGGGACTTTACTTTTGAGAGCATCGTATTGGAACACATTGGGACTTTGTTTTTTTTCGTGTGTCGTGATTGGACTTTGATATTTTCTTAAAGTGCCATATAAGAACTTTGTTTTTTTTTCTGAAGCGTCTCATTGGAACTTAGTTATTTTCGCCAAGTGTCGCGATAAGACTTTATTATTTTCTTAAGGTGACGTACTGGAACATTGTCATCGGAACTTTATTTTCTACGAGTGTCGTGTTGGGACTTTAACATTTCGGCACATTGGAACTTTGTTATTTCTACACATTGGAACTTTGTTTTTTTTTTAAGTGCCACATAAGGACTTACTTATTCGACGACGATTGAATTTCACGTGTGTTGTGTATCGCATTGAACTTACGTTTCGAACTTATTCGAACTTATATTTTTGAATCAATTTCTGGAACATTGAACTTAGGGGACATTAAACATTACGTTTAATTGTGAAATATGCAATGCTTTCCAAGTGCTGCACAGGGACTTATGTTTTGATTCTTAAAGACTGTGACAATTCGGAATACGCATATCGCATTTCCCGAAAGCCTAGAACTTTCCAGTATTTTGAGTGATCCATAATTTATGAAGTCAGACTTTTTCTTACGAATATTATTTTCTTTAATGGCTATTCACTTCGCTTATTGATGCAACAGGACAGTTTCCGAGTGCTACTTATTCAGTTCATTGCCAATATGTTTTAAATCTTCAGAACTATGCATTTAGGACTGCAGTGACAGTAATCCTCTAGAACATTCTGACTTACAGTGGGCTTGCATTATGAACTTGCATTTCTACCAGTACTTGTTCTTCGAGTGATTATTCCAGAACGTTTTGATTTAATATCTACAGTGCAGTAACCATAATTAAAGGGTCATATCTGTTAAGACAGTGCCCTGAATGTGTGGAGTGCCGTGCAGGAAATTCAGGTGTGAATTACGTCTCGAATCGAACCCCGGAACTTGTGCCAATCTTCGAGACATTCCAGAACGTCGGGACATTCCAGAACGTCGAGACTTCCAGAACGTCGAGACATTTCCAGAACCTCCAGACATTCCAGAACTCCTCATCCGAGCAGGTGTGGTCCCTGCCCAGTCGATGTCCAGCACCATCCCAGGACTTGGAGGTACCAACCAGCCACGACACTTCCACGCTGCTGTACGAAGGTGACATGAACTTGCTTTTGATGATCAATAAACTCAATTTATCAAAATAATCTCTCAAATTGATAACTATACCTCTCTCTGTACCAGCTCCAATGATAAAGCCACTCCCTAGATTAAGAATCGTGCTCGTTGAGTTAATATCAAGCGCCTTAAAGATATGAACACGTTTTTACGGGTACAGAGAGGAGGTAGTATACGTGGCGCCCACCTTTAGGGGCCAGATTACATACAGCTCAAACTATGGTGACTAAATTTAATCAGAATAGGAGGGTTTTCAAATTTCAGTGGACACTAACTTAACTGAAATATAAGTGCATAATTTAAGTGATTTGGTAGAGGTGATTTGCAAAGACTTGATTTAATTAATGTGTGTTGAAACATTGGCACTAGGACTTAAGACTTTGAACTTTTGACTGAATGCAAGTTTAGAAAATCTTTCATTTTTTTTGAAGTGTGTCAATCATTATTTCTGTACTTGGTACTAGCGTTATATATTTTAATAAAATGGAGGAGATTATGGCAGCGATTGAAGCCCTTAGGCTCAGTATGAAAGTAGCAACTGAAAACTTAGAACACCGACTTACTGAGTCCAGCTCTAATCTTGAACGTCAACTTAACGAATCTAGTTCTAACCTCGAACGTAGGCTTAATGAGTCTAGTTCTAATCTCGAACATCGGCTTAATGAGTCTAGTTCCAATCTTGAACAGTCTTTGAGAGAACAGAGAGAACAATTAAATGAGTCTAGTTCTAATCTTGAACGTCAACTTAATGAATCCAGTTCCAACCTTGAACGTCAATTTAGGAAATCCGTAGTTCAAATTAATGCTGAAGTAGATAAAAAGTTTGTAGAAGCGAATGCCAACCTAGAACAAAGACTTACTCAGGCTGGTGCTCGCATTGAACAAAAATTTAAAGAGTCCAACGCTAGGGTAGATGAAAAATTTTCCGAAATCAATGACCAATTGAAAAGTAACATGGAGGTCATGAAAGAAGAAATTAAAACCCAAGTTGTAGCTCTTCTTAAAGATGACTTCAAAGCCATTCTCCCCACTTCTCAGGCAATTGCTAAAGAGATGGAAGGCTTAAAAACTCAGTTACAGGAATCACATTCACAATTATCTTTAGCCCAATTTAAAATAGCCTCTATTCAGGAGAAACTTAGAGATACGCTTAGAAATGACATTCAAAGAGTAAACAATGAAGTCAGTCTTATAAAGAGTAAACAGGGAGAGTTTGATAAAAAATTTACATCTCAATTAGATACTACACACACTCAGGTTACGCGTATATGTCGAGACGTATCCGAATTAAAAAAATATCTCCAAGATGAAGTTAAGGTAGTAGAAGATACTATTAAACAACAGGTGAAGGATGTTAAAACAGAACTACAAGGACAGATAGAAACCCTTGGTAGTAAAGTCTCTAATTTAGAACTGAAGGATACTCCCTTATTTTCTTCTAGTCTAATAAAAACTAATGAAAACGCAAACATTACCACTATCATCCGCATGACCGATGAAAAACCTGCTAAATTCTCTGGGAAGGAGGAATACACCGCTAGGGAATTTTTACTCAACACTGAAGAATATTTTCAAGAAAATAAAATCAGTCCTGATCGACAGCTTCGTGTCGTTTCCAAGTTACTAGAGGGACGCGCTCTATCATGGTATTCCGCTTTTAAATCTTGCTTTAACACTTATTCTGAATTCAAGGAAGCTCTATTGAAGCGTTTTTGGAATTCAGAGACGCAACATTTAATTAAGTTGCAGTTGTATGCTAAGAAGTACAATACTTCTATAAACACATCCCGTTACTCAGATTATTTCATCGGGCAACTTAAGAAGATGCAATTTTTGGATCCACCATTGCCTGAGCAAGAGCTGATCCAGGCGATCACGTTGCAATTCCCAGCCCAAGTTCAGGAGATTTTGGTAGCTGCTAACATACAATCTTTAGAACAAATGGATGGGATACTTCGTAGATTGGACACAGCCCACGCTCAATGTTTACCGAAAGGGAGTAAGACTAAAGAAATGACTACCAGTCCTGTCGCCATTGTGACACAAGGACGTCCAGATCCGGAAGTACCAGAGGAACGGCCTACGTCACGAAACACACCTACCCGATATCGAGGGTATAAAGGACGGCCGGACCGAGGGAAAGTGCCATACCAAAATAGATTAACATGGAAAAAGCCAACAGAGGCCCAACAAGTAAAGGATAGGGTTTCTTATCGAGATGAATTGAATAGACGATGGCGAGATACTCAAGAGTACTTGAAAGAACAGCGAAAGGGCGAGAATCAAGAAGGAGCAGCCTCGCTAGAGTATCAGCAAGCCGCTGGTAAGAAAAACGAAACACCTGCCCCGAACCCTAACACAACGGGTGCAAAAAAAAAAAAAACTCCAATGTTTTCTTAAGAAGATTGCCTGAAAATTGAGGGAGGGAAGAGCCGCTCTGCGTAACTCAGGTACATTATTGGCACGTAGAGGACTCGGAACTACTCCATGAAAACATGACACCGTCTAGGCCAAGAATCCAACGTAGCCTGCCAGTAATCACCATTAGGGTTGGCAATATTAAAGTTATGTCATTGGTAGATTCAGGAGCTCAAGCCTCACTTATTTCAGCCAGACTATTAGAAGCCATAAAGGAGAGACGTGATGTACTTGTGATGCCTGTTTCCCAACTTAGGATCAAAGGGATTGTTCCAGATAAGTGCATTAAATGTAAAATACAGACTTTTATGGAATTCGTCGTGGGACATGTTCAATTTGAGCATGTTTTTCTAGTAATCTCTCAGATGAAATTCAATGTTATCCTTGGATCGGATTTTCTCATCAAATATGGAGGAGTGATTGATTACACAGCAAATGTCATTACATTTTATAACGTTGACCCTGTAGAATTACAGCTGATCGAAGGAGACGACGGTCGGATACAAGGGATAGATACCCCGCAAGAAGAATAGCGATGCACCAGTGTGATTGAAGACCCAGTGGCCAACAAAGACGTTTCGGATTCAGTCAAGGAAACCTTCGAAACTTATCCAGACGTGTTCAATGATAAACCCGGAGAGATCCGAGATTTTAAATATCATTTAGATGTCAAGGATACTTCCACTTATAAAAGACGTCCCTATTCCATAGTATGGAGATGCAGAGCATAAGCAAGAACACACATCATGGAAACGCCGAGGGATATATAATGTTTCTTGCCTAAAAACATACTTCGAGAGAGAAGCCTAAAGAAAATACTTGTCGAATTTTCTTTGCCCTAAGAGGGGGGGACATGCACCGGGAACACCGCTACGACAGAAGTCCGAAGTATGTTTGTTGAACTTCGCGCGAGATGGAAGGTAGGCAGCCCGCCGAACGCAGTGACGTGCCCAGCGAGTGACGTGGCCGCCGTAAGCCAGCTATCCGCTACCATATATGGTAATGATCCAGCTCGTCCTCAAAAGTACATTTTGAGCTAATTTATCGCTATTTTGACATTGCCAACTTAAAAGCCTCTACAATGGACATCATCTCTTCAGATTTCAAGAAAATCCACCGAGTATTATAGAAGTTATAAGGGTAGATAGTACCCGAGTTCTAGACACTTCCATGCGAACGTGTATAAAAGGAAGCCCACCCGACCAACGAATTCAGTGTCTGTCACTCCGCCGTCTCTGTGACACGGGTGACAAGAGAAGTGTTGTGCGTGTCGAACTTCTAGTCGACAGTCTGCGAAATCCAAGTTCGGTATTTTCTCTAAGTGTTGTATCAAGACTTTATCATATTCTTGAAGTGCCTGAATGGGACTTTACTTTTGAGAGCATCGTATTGGAACTTAGTCATATTGACACATTGGGACTTTGTTTTTTTTCGTGTGTCGTGATTGGACTTTGATATTTTCTTAAAGTGCCATATAAGAACTTTGTTTTTTTTTCTGAAGCGTCTCATTGGAACTTAGTTATTTTCGCCATGTGTCGCGATAAGACTTTATTATTTTCTTAAGGTGACGTACTGGAACATTGTCATCGGAACTTTATTTTCTTCGAGTGTCATGTTGTGACTTTAACATTTCTACACATTGGAACTTTGTTTTTTTTGAAGTGCCACATAAGGACTTACTTATTCGACGACGATTGAATTTCACGTGTGTTGTGTATCGCATTGAACTTACGTTTCGAACTTATTCGAACTTATATTTTTGAATCAATTTCTGCAACATTGAACTTAGGGGACATTAAACATTACGTTTAATTGTGAAATATGCAATGCTTTCCAAGTGCTGCACAGGGACTTATGTTTTGATTCTTAAAGACTGTGACAATTCGGAATACGCATATCGCATTTCCCGAAAGCCTAGAACTTTCCAGTATTTTGAGTGATCCATATTTTATGAAGTCAGACTTTTTCTTACGAATATTATTTTCTTTAATGGCTATTCACTTCGCTTATTGATGCAACAGGACAGTTTCCGAGTGCTACTTATTCAGTTCATTGCCAATATGTTTTAAATCTTCAGAACTATGCATTTAGGACTGCAGTGACAGTAATCCTCTAGAACATTCTGACTTACAGTGGGCTTGCATTATGAACTTGCATTTCTACCAGTACTTGTTCTTCGAGTGATTATTCCAGAACGTTTTGATTTAATATCTAGAGTGCAGTAACCATAATTAAAGGGTCATATCTGTTCAGACAGTGCCCTGAATGTGTGGAGTGCCGTGCAGGAAATTCAGGTTGAATTACGTCTCGAATCGAACCCCGGAACTTGTGCCAATCTTCGAGACATTCCAGAACGTCGGGACATTCTAGAACGTCGAGACTTCCAGAACGTCGAGACATTTCCAGAACCTCCAGACATTCCAGAACTCCTCATCCGAGCAGGTGTGGTCCCTGCCCAGTCGATGTCCAGCACCATCCCAGGACTTGGAGGTACCAACCAGCCACGACACTTCCACGCTGCTGTACGAAGGTGATATGAACTTGCTTTTGATGATCAATAAACTCAATTTATCAAAATAATGTCTCAAATTGATAACTATACCTCTCTCTGTACCAGCTCCAATGATAAAGCCACTCCCTAGATTAAGAATCGTGCTCGTTGAGTTAATATCAAGCGCCTTAAAGATATGAACACATTTTTACGGGTACAATATATATATATATATATATGATTGCTTTTCATCTGAATGTAGTGTAGTTGATGCACTTTTGATTTTTTAATGTATTTATAATTAAATATAACTATTATTAAATACACAAACATATTTATTAAAGAATATACATGCGTGCTCTCATGTTTATATTTATCGTTCTTCTTTTATTTTTACTCCCTGAATCCTTGATCTTGCTAAATGATTACTTCTATGAATTTTTCTATATTTTCTTTCATAGGGCCAAGACGCTGCAGTTTTCTCCCCTGCCGGTAACGAAGGTACGATATTAATTCTAGAGGCACTGTTACTCCAAATAAATTCCATTAAAATGAACTATATCAATAAAAAGATTAAGTATGGATATGTTCAATAAAACACTCATAACTTTTTTCGTAAATCTCTTTAACACGTTTCCACTCTACCTGTTCTCGCTCTAAGATGAGGCTGTGTCAGAATCCACTCCCGAATGTGAGCCAGATCCTCTTGTCTTCTCTCGGGCACCTCGTTAACATTGTTTCTGGCTGCAGCTTCCAACTTCGGGCTCAATGGACGTATTCCAGATATGCACCGCTTCATCTTCCACGTCCTTCAACAGAGGCAGAATATATGTGAAACAGAATGAGGAAAAGAGAGTATGAAAACTGTGGACAAGTACCATTTTATTATGACCATCATGTTCCTTAAATGCAATCCCCAGAGTCTCACAATTGTTGAGTTTTCTATGAGAGGCATGGCGAATGCTTAGGATTTTACAGGGTGTATTCGTGATTATGTTACAAAGGTTCGGGCATGATGGAGAACGGCAAATGGATCAATTTGAAATAAGGAACTGTAGACCGGAAACGTTCCAGTCAAAAGTTATGATAGGGCCCGGATGTTTATGCAGTAATAGGTCAGAATGCAAACTTACTGAAGCGAGTAATAAGTAGACTCTACCCGCACGACGGTAATGCTATGAGGTTTGCATAAACATTAGGGGTTCGGCCCATTATTTAGAAACAAATTTACTTAGTAGGAAATATCTATTAGCCCGCTCTAATGTAGTGGGAGTAACATAAAATCTAGGGCTTCTAATGGGCCGAACCCCTAATGTATATGCAAACCTCATAGCAATACCGTCGTGCGGGTAGACTCTACTTATTACTCGCTTCAGTAAGTTAGCATTCTATCCTATTACTGCATAAACATCCAGGCCCTAGTTATGAATAATCCTGGATCAGACATTCCCTGCAAAATGCATAGGATGAGGAGGTCCTGTTTCATGGCCCCGTCGTTCACCTGATCTCACCCCGACTTGATTTCTTGTTGTGGCGGTATATGAAAAGCCTTGTGCGTGAAACATTTGTCGAGTCTGAAGAGGATCTTTTGGCAAGAATTCTCGCTACCTGCGACGCTGTTCAAACGACACCGGGGATATTCAAACGGGCACGACAGAAATTTTTACGATGTTGTCATGCCTACGTTGACACAGGGGGATGCCATTTCGAATTTTTTTTTGGAAATGAAGCAGCTTGTGAAACTTGCTTAACGTTTGACTCGATCGTTTCCGGAATTTGGTTCCTTATCTCAAATGGATCCATTTGCCGTCCTACATCATCCTTGAAAGTTTGTTATCATCATGCATACACCCTGCAGAAGCATGACTACAGAGACACTCTCTTAAGATATGGCCATTTCAATTATTTTCCTCAATGTAAAAACCTCAACTAAGGTCAAAGGACATTTCCTACCTTCCAAATTTTATTTTTATAGAAAGTTTTTTACGCGTATTGAGTCGTTCTCCTCGCCATTGAATTCCCTCTAGCTTCGCCATGTTCTCAACTGTAGAGGAGTGCCAGGAAGGAACAGTATTGGCCGCATTAGTGCCAAATAGTCTGTCGGAACTGCTTTCTTTATACCTCCCAAGACTCTGTTTGCTTTGCACCTTATTTCCTCACCATTCTTTTTCCATTTTAAATTGCTCATGTCCGTTTATGTGTCCTGAGTAAACCTGCGTCCTCAAGTCACCAAGAAGCTTTAATTCACCGGAGTTTAAGCAACAATAAGTCGAGTCTGCTGGGATCAAGATGTGAGCTACCACTAGTCTTAGGTTACCCCTTTTCGACAGTTGGTTTAAAGAACGCCAAGCCTTAAGCGTTCTGAGCTGCAGCCAATAGGAGTAGGCTGTTTCAGAAGCTACCGTCAATGCTCAACACCTGATCAGTGGAGATGGTACCCTAAGGTTTAGCAAATTAAAGTCCGGCTTTGTGGGTAAATGGATAGAATGCTTGCCTTTGGTCCGATGGCCCTGGTTCAATTATCAGAATCAACTCCCTCGTAATCTTAGTTCCCCTCGTTTGGGAAATGGATGTTGATGACGTCTTCACCATTCATTTCATCCTCATTAGGTCACCACCAAGCTTATACGGATGACACGCACAATTATTATTTTTAATATTATTAAATTAAAAATTTGAATTTTCCAGCATTGCCAGCGGTCGTACCCATCGTTAATAGGTACTCTTGGACAGTTCGGTGGCACCCGGTACGGCTGGCCGCCTGGACGAGGCCTGAACCGGTGAGTGACGTCACAGCGCGCTGCGGGCTGCTAGCTAAGATGCTACACTGGCTACATGTTATGACGGTTATACTAAATTTAGAGCTGTTTTGCCACTCAGCATACATGAAAATGTCACAAGGAGCATTATTCTGCATGTTTCCGTTCCCTTGACCTGTCAGCTTATCATCTAGTTCGTACGGTTAATATTTACCTGAAGAAGGTAACTTAGTCCGCCTCTGTGGTGTAGTGGTTAGTGTGATTAGCTGCCACCCCCGGAGGCCCGGGTTCAATTCCCGTCTCTGCCTCGAAATTTGAAAAGTGGTACGAGGGCTGGAACGGGGTCCACTCAGCCTCGGGAGGTCAACTGAGTAGAGATGGGTTCGATTCCCACCTCAGCAATCCTGGAAGTGGTTTTCCGTGGTTTCCCACTTCTCCTCCAGGCAAAATGCCGGGATGGTACCTAACTTAAGGCCACGGCCGCTTCCTTCCCTCTTCCTGGTCTATCCCTTCCAATGTTCCCCCCCCCGCAAGGCCCCTGTTCAGCATAGCAGGTGAGGCCGCCTGGGCGAGGTACTGGTCATTCTCCCCAGTTGTATCCCAGACCTACAGTCTGAAGATCCAGGACACTGCCCTTGAGGCGGTAGAGGTGGGATCCCTCGCTGAGTCCGAGGGAAAAACCAACCCTGGAGGATAAACCGATTAAGAAAGAAAGAAACAAAGTAACTTAAATTATCTTGGATTTGTGATATAAATTATGTTCCTATATGTAAGTAATGTTTGTAACACCTTCTTTTGAACAGCTGAGTACTAGGAATGTCTCTAATTTCAACCGGCAGGGAATTCCATAGGCGGATAGTAGCGGGAACGAATGAATCACTGTAACTGGTAGTGTGATGAGTAGGGAAAATTAGCAGGGAGTTAGTTATGAGGTGCTGTGTCGATTGCGGACACAAAATATTGGGGTTCCAGGGTTTTCCACTCCTTTTCAACCCGTCTTACCAATCCAGTTCTGCTCTAGTTGCCATACTGAAAGTTAGCTCTACCACCGTGTTTAGTTTTTAGTTCGTTTGCTTGTTTCTGCTATTTAATCGTTGTGCTATTACGGAATTTTTCGAGACGGAGAAAGGTAACCCATGTGCCTTATTGGATGGTTATAGTTACAGACAGTTTAGAGGTAGTAAAAATAGCGTTTCTGTGGTGTAGTGGTTAGTATGGTTAGCTGCCACACCCGGAGGCCCGGGTACGAGTGCTGGAACGGGATCCACTCAGCCTCGGAAGGTCAAATGAGTAGAAGTGGGTTCGATGCCCATGTCAATCATCCTGGAAGTGGTTTTCTGTGGTTTCCCATTTCTCCTCCAGGCAAATGCCGGCATGGTACATAACTTAAGGCCACGACAACTTCCTTCCCTGCTCCCTGTCTATCCATTCCAATCTTCCCATCCCCTCACAAGGTCCCTGTTCAGCATTGCCTGGACGGGGAACTGGTCATCCTCCCCAGTTGTATCCCCGACTCAGTGTCTCACGCTCCAGGACACTACCCTTGAGTCGGTAGAGTTGGGATTCCTCGCTGAGTCCGAGGGAAAACCAACCCTGGAGGGTAAACGGATTAAGTAAGTAGGTAAAAATGGTGTTACCACATGGGTTTGTTTGAAGAAGAAAACGAACGAGTGCAAAGGAAAATTATTTACTAAAGGTACGTAACATAAGTACGTGGGTTCGAATCCCCGTCAGCAAGTCGTAAAATGTAAGAAACGAGATTTCCACTTCCGGATGTGCACATGGCCCTGAGGTTCACTCAGCCTACAACAAAAATGGGTACCTTGTTAATTCCTGGGGGCAAAGGCGGCCGGGCGTAGAGCTAACCACTCTACCCCATCAAGTGCCGAGGTTACGGATAGTGGAAGCCTTTACCTTCCACCCCTCCAAGGGCCTTCATGGCCTGTACGGAGATGAATTTTCTTTGCTTTATGTAACATAACTTAACAGATTTTAGTAATTTTAATGTGTATACCTCTCTATTAGGTTTCAACGCTGATTCATTTAAACTTTAGTTGCAAATATATAAAAGTACATTATATTTACTATTTGTGATCCAGTTTCATTTTTTCCATATTGATAAACACGAAATCTCATTGCACGTGTTGTTTTTTAATTTAATTTGGTTGTATTTATTAACAACCAAAGTACCTAATTGTTTTCATTATTAAATTATATGTTATTCTTATTTCATTATTAATATTTAATTACTAATTATTATTTATTTCCTTACATATTTTAGGTAATGAAGTCGTGAAAATTGTAAATCGTGATAGCATACCTGATGAGGCTCAACTGGATGTAAAACGAGCAATATTTCGTGCAAAGAAACGGGATAGAGAAAAGCCTAGTTCTTCTATACCTCAGATTCATTCTGAAGAATTTCAAAATTTGCCTAATAAAGGATATGAACTTGTAGCATACATTCCTCAATTTACAAATATTAAACATTCAATGTACTATGGAAGGAATAAGGATCACGGAGTGCAGAAAGAACCGAAGTTAGCGTCAGAAATCATCCTCAGTGAAGAATTGTTGAAAATATTTGACGGAAAGAGCTTTCTCCTTTCAGGTGACGGCACAGATGACAGAATGTTAATTTTTGCCAGTTCTTTAGCTAGGGAAATGTTGCGAGAAAAAAGCGTTGTTTTATCTTAAATTAAGAGTGTAAGCAACGAGTTCGCCCAAATATACACGATACATGTGGATCTGAGAAGTAGTGAAAGTGAAGCTAACATCACTTCTATTGTATTTGGACTTCTTCCTGACAAGAAAAGAGGGAACATATATTCGGATGCTCGAAGCTGTCCCAGACTGGAAACCAGAGAAATTCACGGTAGACTTTGAGACTGGTGCTAAGAGAAACATTTCCTCACTCTGAGACTCACAGCTGTTTTTTCCATTTCACGCATTGTCCGTGGAGGAAGGTTCAGGAAAGGGAAATGACGACTTCTTACAAAAAATCAGTTGAAATGTAAGAAAATGTGATGCACTTGATTTCCTGAAGCCTGAAGATGTAGAGATAGGATGGATTCTAATTCACAGTCAAGCTCCGCCGGGTGTGAAATTAACAGAATTTTTCGACTATTTTGTTGAGCAATGGGTGCTAAGTGAGTCTATTCCGCTGGAGATGTAGAACTGTTTTAACGTTAGACATAGAAAAAACAATACCATTGAAGGGTGGAATTACAAAATCAATAGTAACATTGGAAGGCCTCGCCCAAGAATAAGAGATCTCATCACCTGTCTAAACCTGGAAGCAGAGAATTCAGATCATTCAATTATGCGGATGGATTTAAATTTGGAAGCAACTAAAAAAGAAAGTACTGTAAACTGGACAAAAGAATTGCTCGAAGTACGAGGAAGTACAATGGGGATGGCAAATGGGAAATGTTTTTGGACGTAGTGTCAGTCGGCTCAAATGGAGTAAGCGTAAGTATACCCCACTGTCGGCAGACCTGAATATGGTTTTCCGTGGTTTCCCATTTTCACACCAGGTAAATGCTGGTAAAGCGAATGCAGTGAGCTTGCAGTTGCGATCTACAGTATTCTATAAGAAGGAAGTGAGCTCCCAGACGAAACCATCTTTACATCGGTCTGTTTTCAGACCAACTTTCCTTTACGGGAGCGAAAGCTGGGTGGACTCAGGATACCTTATTCATAAGTTAGAAGTAACAGACATGAAAGTAGCAAGAATGATTGCTGGTACAAACAGGTGGGAACAATGGCAGGAGGGTACTCGGAATGAGGAGATAAAGGCTAATTTAGGAATGAACTCGATGGACACATAAACTGGCTTCGGTGGTGGGGTCATGTGAGGCGAATGGAGGAGGATAGGTTATCTAGGAGAATAATGGACTCTGCTATGGAGGGTAAGAGAAGTACAGGTAGACCAAGACGACGATGGTTAGACTCGGTTTCTAACGAGTTAAAGATAAGAGGTATGGAACTAAATGAGGCCACAACACTAGTTGCAAATCGAGGATTATGGCGACGTTTAGTAAATTCACAGAGGCTTGCAGACTGAACGCTGAAAGTCATAACAGTCTATAATGATAATGTATGTGTGTATGTAAATGCTGGGGCTGTACCTTAAAGCCACGGACGCTTCCTTCCCATTCCTAGGCTTTCCCTATCCAATCGTCGCCAAAAGCGTAAGTGTCGTTCCTTCAAAAAACGTATGTTGTAAATATGAGTGTATTATTAACGGTATGTATGTATGTATGTAAAATTAATACGTAAATAATTAGTAGTAAAAACGACAAACTTCTTAAAAAGTGCAAACAGTTATTCTGACAAAGCAAAATAGCACCTAATTATGGGACTAGGTCTTCTTTATTTTGAAGGCCGAGTACGGTTAACCGTGCGGGTTCATGGCGTCCGTGGGTCTTCCGACCACTTGCCGTTAACTTCATGTGCGGAGCTACACGGCAGGCCTACCTCGAAAATAAGCAAGGTGCTCTAAATAAAGGGCAGGCAGTCCCGGTTAGCGCTAACAACGAATCTTTATGCACTTGCACAAGTAAGAAAAGTACAATATAGATAGTTTATTTCACGAAGGCGTGTCTGTAGGAAATAGGCACATCGAGCCTATCGACAATCGAGACTGTCCACAATAAAGACGCAAATGAAAGGGAACGAGTTGGCACTCTTCCCAAATATTTTGTGTCCGCAATTGCGACTGTTCGACGACACCAGTTATGACCTTGTTTACAGACTACCCCAGGTACTGAAGGTCATCTCTCAAGTAAACCGGTCTTTTGCTCCGTAGAACACTGTGACACAGAGTGCAGCTTTCGTCTCTCCTCCAAATATAGCCAAAATAACTGATTGAGGTATGGCAATGTTTCGGTTTATTGAAGACAAGCAGATTAGAGCAGATGTAGGATGCAATAGTTACGTAGAAATGAAAAGGTTAGCACAGGATAGGGTGGCATATAGAGCTCCATCAAACCAGTCTATGGACTGATGACTCAAACAACAACATCTACCCTCATATAAATAATTCAACTCCTTCCTCACTTTTTTCACCCCTCACCCCTTAAGTGGATTTTCTAAAAATGAATATTTGTGTTCTTTTATTTATTTATTTATTTTCGCTAGTTGCTTTATGTCGCACCGACACAGATAGGTCTTATGGCGACGATGGGACAGGAAATGGCTAGGAGTGGGAAGGAAGCGGCCGTGGCCTTAATTAAGGTACAGCCTCAGCATTTGTCTGGTGTGAAAATGAGAAACCACGGAAAACCATTTTCAGGGCTGCCGACAGTGGGGTTCGAACCTACTATCTCCCGAATACTGGATACTGGCCGCACTTAAGCGACTGCAGCTATCGAGCTCGGTCTTTTATTTTTAAAGGGGATTCCAAATATCAATTTTCATGTCTGTAACATGTTAGGTTTTTGTGATTTATTGTAGATAATTTCGCTGCTGTAGAATCCTGGAGTTGACGTTGCCATGGTTACGGCAGTTCATTACTTTATCCGATTCCTAGAGCAGGGGTAGTGTGGTGCCAATATCTCCGTACCGGTTGGTTTTAGGGCCTTAAAACATGGTTTTCGGGCCCGTAGGGCTTACCGAGTTTTGTTCTTTGCGTTCTTTGGAGCTTTGTCTCGTCCTTATACGACAAATTTGATATTTTGCCTATATTAGCCAATCATTTTATATCCCCCCCCCCACCGTGCCCCCCACCACGAATATTTTTGAAAATAAAATACAGCCCATGTTACTCACTGGCAATGTAGCTTTCTATAGGTGAAGTAATTTTTAAAATCGGTCCAGTAGTTTTTGAGCCTATTCGTTACAAACAAACAAATTTTTTTCCTCTTTATATTATTAGTATAGATAAAGCGGATACATGCATTGTAATTTGGTACTGAGTGTGCTGTTTGAATTGTTGTATATAACGTCTCCGTAGTCGAAAATGGGTGGAATTAAACTTTGTATAAATAATTTCTTTGTGTTAAATGGGACACGATCTCTTAGCCTGTTAAATGAGTGTAGTGTGTAGAAAGTTCCCTGGCAGATTTTTCTTGCGTGTTCAGACCGGGTTAGTGTTTTGTCAATGATTAGGCCAAGATTCTTTCAAACCGATTTCTGTTCCTTGGTTTTTCTTCTCCAATTTACTGGTGTTATTCTTAGATACACATTGTTGACGTCCTGTAAGATATGAATGCAGCCAATATAAAGGTGTAGGGGAAAAATTAATAGCTTTGAATTTTGCCAATAATATGTCTCTGTCTACGCAGACTTAACTTAAGTCTAATAGTGTGAGAACGGTCAATCGTCCTTTGTCCATTATTAATTGAATGATATTGGTAACTTTCAGTAATGCTTTGGTAGTGCTGTGGTTAAGTCGGAGTCCTTATCGGTATCTGTCCACTAGGTTGCGTACCGAGCTCGATAGCTGCAGTGGCTTAAGTGCGGCCAGTATCCAGTAATCGGGAGATAGTGGGTTCGAGCCCCACTGTCGGCAGCGCTGAAGATGGTTTTCCGTGGTTTCCCATTTTCACACCAGGCAAAGGCAAATGCCGGGGCTGTACATTAATTAAGGCCGCGGCCGCTTCCTTCCAATTCCTAGGCCTTTCCTATCCCATCGTCGCCGTAAGACATATCTGTGTCGGTGCGACGTAAAGCAAATAGTAGCAGGTTACGTTTTTGAAGATAAATAGAGAATTGTTTGTGTACGATTTTTTCGAGTATTTTACCTAGGCGGGGTAATACACAAATTGGTCGAAAGTCTTCTGGGTTGCTTGGGTTCTCTTGTTTTTCTAAAGGTTGTATTATGGCACACTTTCATTCAGAAGGAAAAATCCTAATCATGAGAGAAGTGTTTATAATGTGTGTGATTATAGCGAGAAAAATTTCCGTAAGTTTTTTTAACTGCGGCAAGTTTATTCCGTCACAACCAATTGCGTCTGATTTTATTTCAGATATTACGATCCTGACGTCATGTGGTGTAACATGGAAAAACTGTTCAACCCTTTGTACCTCTTGTAAGTAATTTTTCTTTTTAATAATAATAATAATAATCAAAATGCTATTTGCTTTACGTCCCACTAACTACTTTTACAGTCTTCGGAGACGCTGAGGTGCCGGAATTTAGTCCCGCAGGAGTTCTTTTACGTTCCAGCAAATCTACCGACACGAGGCTGTCGTATTTGAGCACCTTCAAATACCACCGGACTGAGCCAGGATCGAACCTGCCAAGTTGGGGTTAGAAGGCCAGCGCCTTAACCGTCGGAGCCACTCAGCCCGGCATTTTTTCTTTTTAAGCAGAAATTGTATTTTAGGAATTTGTATGATGAAAGTTTTAAGTGCAAAGGATTGTAATTTATATCGTGGCCGAAAAATCCAAAATGTGAAATATCCAATATATCCTCATTTTTAATGCTCAAAAATAAAAATTTCTTAGAACCCTCTCTTAGCACTCTCTTACACAATTATACGAACATGTACTTAAAATTTGCCTGCTGCCATTTCTTGATGGATACAGTTCTTTTGCATCCATCTCTTGGCACAGTACAGAGTAAGTGTAGCTTCCACCGAAGTCCCAGTCTCATCCGTGGCTGTGACAATATGGAAGCTGCTGGGGTATGGGTGGTGCTGAGTAATGGCATTCAGAGCACGACTACTGCATCTGAGTGTTGTGAAAGGTGTTGCTCATAGGGTCAGTCGTGCTGCAATAGCACTTTCTGACCCAGTGAGGAAAGCAATGGCAAACTACCTCACTCCTCGTCTTGCCTAGTACGCCTCATTTTGGTGCTGCCATTGGTTTTTGCGGTTTCCTCATAACCGCATAACCTTTGGTGGTGCTATTTGAGGATCCAACCAGCCTCTGGGCTGATGACCTAACAGACAGATCCTTAAAATTTGATTCCTCTATATATATACTGGTCTCTGCTAGGCGTTTATAAGACCAGTAGTGGCGATTGGGAATGTATAGACAACAAAATGTACCGGGGTCTGGGGGGGGGGATATAAATCAAAATTGACAATGAGCTATAAAATGGTAATTTTCGATGCTCTCTGAGCGAATTTCTACAGAGACTTAAAGGCGTTGACAGTCCACCAACTGAAGTGCAGTAAGAATAGATTTTTGAGAGAGAGACCGAGCTCGATAGCTGCAGTCGCTAAAGTGCGGCCAGTATCCAGTATTCGGGAGATAGTAGGTTCGAACCCCACTGTCGACAGCCCTGAAAATGGTTTTCCGTGGTTTCCCCATTTTCACACCAGGCAAATGCTGGGGCTGTACCTTAATTAAGGCCACGGCCGCTTCGTTCCCACTCCTAGCCCTTCCCTGCCCCATCGTCGCCATAAGACCTATTTGTGTCGGTGCGACGTAAAGCAACTAGCAAAAAAAAAAAAAGATTTTCGAGATTTTTATTCAATACGAAACAAAAGAACTTTCACCAATATTACACTTGCATTACTTTTAAGTAGAAGTATGGTGTGATAATTCTATTAAAAATCACATAGTATTTGGGTACACTGTAAGAAACTAACAGACACTAGACAGCCAGGCAGGATGACGAATGCGCGCGGCAAGCGGGTGACCTTGGCAAAAATACAGGGTCTTTCAATCAAATTTTGGTCGTCTGGTCGGCCGGCGCAGCGCAGCGGATAGGTGGGTGAGCTGAAGGTCAGACGAGCTCATGGCAACTTGCTGATCTTGGGGCCGGTAGAGCGCCCGTATGAATCGCATGTAAATAACAAGCACACATAATAGAGCGTAATCAAAGTAAAATAATTTCTCACCTTGTCGCAGAAGATGTTCAAAATGTCCTCCACCTGCATTACACATTCCTGGCTCCACCTAAAGAAATGTTCATTCATACGCATTAGTTCATCTACCGAGATGGCCTCAATTTCTCTGGTGATATTTCGTTTGAGTTCATCTAGAGTGTGAGGATTTGTTGCATAAAACTTATTTCTCAACTTTTCCCCCTAAAAAAATCGCAGACCGTAAGATTTGGAGATCTTGCGAACTACAGTGGTTTACTAATTACCCTGTTGTAAAAAATTTCCTCAATTAAACTTAATAACTCGTTAGCCGTGTGCGCGGTTGCCGAGTCTTTCTGGAAATGGTTTTCCGTGGTTTCCCATTTTCACACCAGGCAAATGTTGGAGCTGTACCTTAATTAAGGCCATGGCCGCTTCCTTCCAACTCTTAGGCCTTTCCTATCCCATCGTCGCCATAAGACCTACCTGTGTCCGTGCGACGTAAAGCCCCTAGCAAAAAAAAAAAAATCTGGAAATATCCAGATTGGCATTCATTGTCTGTCAATTGTTAAAACATGGCACGAGAATGTTATTCCTATAACTCTGCCCAGTGATTGTGGTTTTAAAAACTATAGGCCCTATTATTCTGTCTGCAGTTACTTAATTAACTTAAATTTAATTAATTTTTTTGACAATTTGCTTTACGTCGCACCGACACAATTAGGTCTTATGGCGAGGATAGGACAGGTAAGGGCTAGGAGTGGGAAGGAAGCAGTAGTAGACTTAATTGAAGTACAACCCCAGAATTTGCCTGGTGTGAAAATGGGAAACCACGGAAAACCATCTTCAGGGCTGCCGGCAGTGGGATTCGAACCCACTATCTTCCGAATACTGGATACTGGCCACACTTAAGCGACTGCAGCTATCGAGCTCGGTCTTAAGGAAGTTAAAGGAAAGGATTAGCTGGAAAGACAACACGGTTTGTACAAAATGTTGTTTTTATAAATAATTCCTGGTATCAGGCGGCTAAAACGGAATGAAAATTTAATTTCTTTTCCACCAAGGGGGGGGGGGCACCCCTCACCCTAATCGCCGCCACTATATGAGTCAGTCAGTCAGTCAAGACAATGCCTTTTATATTACATATAGATTTTTAATAAGTAACTGTAACATACTAAGTAAGAGTATTTTTTTGTTTTTTAAAAAAGGTACACTTCTAAAAAAGTACCTAATATATTTTCTTAAATGGATCGGTACAAAAATCAGATTTCAAAATTTGTGCATTTTAAATATTCTATATCTCATCTCCTGCTATATGTACAGCAATGAAACTTTCTAAATGAAGCATACTACATGTTTGCTATGCAAGCACATACCTCAGAATTTATTTCGACATTATCAAACTCACTAGTAAAGTATTCAAACTGGTGGCACTTTGCGTGTCGGTGCTTACTGTTTCCTTCACAGCTGGGCCATTTATGAATATATTAGTGTCTGCTTTTTTTGCACATCTACTATTTAAAGTTATAACTACAAAACTGACCACTTTATGAATTACATTTGCAATTTTGTGTTATTGCATATTTTGATCAAGTTTTAAAAAAAATTATCAACTCTAGACGCACGATTTTGGTCAGTTTCGTAGACTTCATCACTAAGGATATGAGATAAAAGAATCATAGTAATACACCCTATAATTTAGGAGTTTCAAGGGAAAGTTTTTGAAAAGTACAACTTTGACATAATGACACAAGCGTGCCGCGGAGATCTTCAAATAGCCTACGAATGTCTGGCTTTTAAAATCATAAATCCTAAACTAGTGGAGATATTTAAATAATTATTTCACCAAAAAGAACTAGAAGAGTGGGGTTATAAATAAAAAGTGTTGTTACGTGCCAGCCCAGTGGTAGACCCTCTCGGTACTTCCAGGAAGGGGCTAATTACTCACACGACCTGGGATCCCCCAGCCGGTTTGTGATGTGGGGCCAGCCTTTCTATGTATTGTTCTCGTACCTGTGAGTTTCTTGGAGATTCAACAGGAATGCTCTGCCTCTAGTCACCTCGCAAACGTTCTGGCTCAAGTCACCTGAGCTATAAAAAGGACAGCTAGCCGCGGACGGTCAATCAAAGTTGGGCTCCGTGGTGGAGTCAGTGTTGGGCTCTGTGGCGGAGTCAGTGTGAGACTCAGTGTGTTGGAGTTCGATGGCTGGGCTGAGGGCGACAGGGGTGTTGGCTGTCCCACCGAGGCCTGAAAGAGGAGCTGTCGCTGTGGTGCCGGTAAGACCAGTGGATGGCCTGTAGACGGCGGAACAGAAGACTGTACTGTGCGTTCGTGTATTTCTGTGGACTGAGGCTGAGCGTGCGTCAGCGAGGGAAGCCGCTATCCCGAGTGTGAAGGTAAATGGACCTGTGTTAATGTTCGCTGTTGTGAGTATCGTCCCGCTGTTGGATACCGTTGAACTGTTTAGTTTGTGAGTTACTGGACTACCTGTGGAGTCGAATCAACGAATAGTCATCGTGTGTCGAGTGGCCCGTACTCCTGTGTTCAGATCTATCTGTCTAAACACAGCTGCTTTATGAGGTGGGGGGACTTGGGGAAAGTGGAAGTAAGGATTAAGCGTCCGCAGGTATAGCAACGGGCTGGACCGCCTACTGTGCCATAAGGAAAAGAGAGAGACTTGTAAATAGACAGCAATTAGTGAGTGTGACGGCTCATGGTTAAACAGAATTGTGCGGGTAAATGTGTGTGTACATTTATTGCGGCATCCTGAAATAAATTGAAGTAATGAAACAGAGTTTTATACGTGACAGTATTTTGAAAAATGAAATATTTGAAGGTATTATGCTGTAGCTGACCGATCACCTTTAATGCTGTATTGGTATCTTTTACTAACTAGGATGATGTTTACACACAAGTCAGTGACGGCTGGTAACTACAAATTCTAAATTATCTCGCAAACAGCTCGTTTGTGGATCCATGTTTACTAAGACTTTTTTGCTTCTAGTATCGTGTACTTATAGCTGTTTCAATTTGCGCTAGTAATTATGATACAACTAGTATATTTCTGAATGTGATGATGCTCTTATAAGAATGAAGTACGCCATTCTATTTTAATTAAGTTGTTTTCTTGCAGGTAGTTATTTTTAAATTTATTACTCAAAATTAGTTTTGACAGACTGAAGGAGTTAACAATTATAGAAGTTAACTGAGTCAAAACTAAAAGTCAATTGCTTCAGATATTACCAAAAAAGAAATCAATGCATAGGTATCGATATTTACTGACGTTGTTAACATCACAACATCCTTAGCCGGCCAAACTTCTGATGGTGAATTTGTTTTCGACCAACGGCACTCGGACCGTCTAACCACGGTGTAGACTTGTCGCGTTAACGATCATGGCTAACAGGTCGCCTACATTCCATCATCAGCGGGAATAATGCCAGTTGAACACCATCAAGTCTTTCCATCAATTCAATATTTCACAAGAAAAGATGTCAAACATTGTTCAGCATTGCTGAAAGTTTTACAAGTACAAGATAAAAAGATTTGGCAAGGTTTGATAGCATTTTGATTTAACGTGGAGGAAAGGCAAACAACAATTGTGGTACTTGGACCAGCAGTGGGATACTGTCTTCAAAATAAGGGAAACGCGCAATGTACCACAATTTACATGGGCAAAATAATAATAGAAAGGAAATAAAAACTATAATTAAGGGACTGAAACGCAACAAAGCACCCGGGGAAGAATTCATCACGTCAGAATTATTTAAATATGCTGGTGAAAACAGGGTGAAACAGTTGAAAAGGCCCTTTAGGCATATTTGGTAAACAGGACAGCTTCCTAAAGAGTGGAAGAATGCGCTTATTCGCCCTCTACACAAGGAAGGGGACAAAAATAACCATAATAACTACAGAGGAATCTCATTTCTCTCTGTCGCATATAAGATATTTTTAAAAGCACTCCAGCATAGAGTGGAGCCCAGCTGGACAAGCAGTTAAGTGAATACCAAGCAGGATTTTGAAAAGGACGCTCGTGTGCAGAACCAATTTTCATCTTGAAATCACTGATGAGACGAAAGTGGTTGGTCATGACCTTTGTAGATTTCAAGAAAGCATACGATTCTGTAGAACGTACAACACTTATCAATATTATCAAGGAATTCGGATTAGATGATAAATCCGTACCTCTGATAAAACAGACTATCACGAACACATGCTCCCGAGTAAAATTGATGCGGGAGCTCTCAGAAAAGTTTGAGATCAAAACATGATTCAGACAGGGGGATAGGCTCTCCCCACTAATTTTCAACTGCGTGCTGGAAAAACTCGTCCGGGAATGAAGGAAGGAATTGGCTAAGAGACACTATCAAAACGGAGTGAGAATTGGTTGTAAAGCTACCAGTATTACAGTTGATTGCCTGGCCTTTTCTGATGATGTTGTGCTCTTTGCACATCTCCAAACAGCAGCAAAGCAGATTGAAGTACTGCAAGAAGTAACTGCTAAGACTGATCTAAAGATCAGCATGGACTCCGAGAAAATTTATCCTACCCGTAAGATAGTGACACCCTATGGAGAGGTCGAGAGAACTACGAAATTCAAGTACCTTGGTGAACTTCTAACCCCCCTATTGTAATGAGAATGAAGCACTGAAGGAAAGAGCTAGGAAGATAGAATTGACTTTTAAACTGAGTCAAGATACTTACAAATCCAAATCCCTCTCTTTTGGGGCAAAACTGAGACACTACAGCACAGTAGTTCCATCAGCGGAAACACTTTCTAAAACAGAATACCCCTTAATTGAGAAGAAAGAAAGAAAATTTCTTAGGAAGATCTTAGGACCAAAGAAAGTCGCTGGAGAATTTTCCTTCCGTCTGAGGTCCAACTAGGAAGTGCATGAGAGGATTGAGAAGATAACCACCAAAATGAGGAGAAGGAGATTGATATTTTGTGGACATTTGAAGAGAACGAGCCCAGACAGACTAGCATATAAATTAATTATTCTTCATGAAAAATGGAAACCTCATCCCCGCTGGTTGAACGAAGTGCATAAAGATTTCAACGGAGGAGGTATCACGCCCACAGAAATTCGAAATAGAAATATCTTCAGACAGAAAGCTGCGGAACTGAGGGATAATCCAGAGAAACGACCTGGTAAATCACGGAACATCTCGGTGGAAGAACGGCAAAGGAGGAGCCAAAGGTTAAAGAAATTTGGAGAGAATGTAAAGAGAAGGTTATTACCTTTAGGAGGAAACGTGGCAGGTAGCCGGTTTATGCGTAGCCCAAAGTTGGCTGTATCGAAAAAGAAAGAAAGAAATATTAATAAGAAAACTGTGGTGTCATTTATAGAGTTCAAGAAAGCCTTTGGTTCGGTGGACAGAGAGACTTTGGTAGGGAATTTGGAGTCAAAACCAAACCGGCAAGTATAATCAAAGAGACCCTAACAGACACTACCTCCAAGGTAAAATTCTTCGGGCATCTTTCACAATCATTTGAAATCAAGAAAGGCGTGATGCAAGGGGATGGACTATCCCCTCTCCTATTCAACTGTGTCCTAGAAAAGATAGTGAGAATATGGAACTCAGAACTTGAACATCAAGGGATAATCCCGATCTGTCTAGGGAGAAAATCAGGTGGGATTAAAGTCAACTGCTTGGCTTTTGCTGACGATTTTGCTATACTATCAAAAAGTCCAGAGGTCGCAACCATCCAGATTAACCTCTTGGAAAGAATCGCCAGCCAAACAGGACTGAGGATCTCAGCAGAAAAGACCAAATTTATGACGAACATGAAAGATGTGCCAAAATTCCTGGAAACAGAGATAGGACGGATAGAAAGGATCAAGAAGTTCAAGTACCTTGGTGAGACGATACAGGAGAATGGACTAGAAAAATCTGCAATTGAAGACCGGATCTCAAAAATGGAGAGAGCATACGGCTTGACAAAAAACATCTACAATAAGAAGTGCTTATCCTGGAATTTCAAATTAAAGCATTACAACACCGTGGTCAAAACAGAATGCCTGTATGCCAGTGAATGCCTGTCCATGAACTACAAGCTGGAGAAGCTAGAGGTCCTGGAAAGAAGAATCCTCAGAAAAATTATGGGAGCTGTTCAAACGGAAAGCGGATGGAAACTTCGGAGCAACAAAGAAGTTTACCAGAAGGTGGAAAGAATCTCAGAGACCATGAAGAAAAGGAGGCTGGTGTTTCTTGGACATCTATACAGAATGAACGCAAACAGATTTACCAAACAGATATTTGATTACTTCTGGAGAAAAAAGACCACTACAGCATGGATTAAGGAAAGGAAGAAGGATATGGAAAGGTTAAGCATCTTGAAAGTCCAGCTGTTAGTAAGGAATACGTTTAGGAACACAATGAAGAAATTGGAAGGTGTTCAAGCAGCAGGAAGAACTAGGAAGACCGGAAGAACTTGGACAGATGAACAACGGAAGCAGGCCAGCGAACGCATGAAGGAGAATTGGACACAGAGAAAACTCCGCACGGAGAGAAAAAAATGAAGTTGATCCTTAGTTGTCCTTTCGCTTGTAAATAATAATAATACTAATAATAATAATAATAATAATAATAATAATAATAATAATAATAATAATAATAATAATAATAATAATAATAATAATAATAATAATAGTAGAAGTATGGCCTCAGCGACCGTGTGCAGACATATCAATTTGAAGGCATTTGGCTGTCTGCTCGTCAATTTTCGACGTTCCGTTTTACTCTGGGCCTACTAGATGGCAGACAGAGTAAACCGAAACTCTCTTGGGCGTCTATGGCTGAGATTTAATGAACTTTGTCGGGTAAACACCAAATCTGTCACAAGAGATCTTTTACATGCCGACATCGTATGACATGGAGTGTCGAATGGACTTTTTCCGCTACCTTGGGGCCGACACTCTACCACTGTTCCACAGAGGCAGCTATGGGGAAATTTAATCTTCAACGTAACATTAACTGAATAAAAATAAAACAATGTAACGGAATTTCATATCGTATTACATGAACACGTTTTAGGAATTCCATAATAATAATAATAATAATAATAATAATAATAATAATAATAATAATAATAATAATAGCCTCAGAAACCTTAATTATTGGTGAAGGATCTTTAACCAAAGACATTGGAAACAAGAAAGGAAAATTTTACGAAATTATTTTGGCCCAGTTTGTATAAATGGAATATGGAGGAAAAAATCATCCCAGGAGATATATTGTCATTTTGAAAAAAAATTCTCACACTTTTCGGAAAAGACGATTGAAATTTTATGGATACATAATCAGAATGAAAACTAACAGGCTAACTAAAAAATTCTCAACCTGGCCCTTTCATTAAAAACCAAGAACAGCTGGCTTCGTGAAATTGAAACAGATCTCCAGGAAATCAACATATCAGAAGACATTGTACAGGTCAGATGTAAATTCAGAACCAAAATCGACAATCACCACTTTGAAGACAAACCTAACACCAGAGCTACTATTACTTAGACAGAAGAACGAAGGAAGAAGCTCAGCGGGAGGATGAAGAGATTTTGGGAGGAAAAGAAGGCCAACACATCAGCTAAGCAAGTTCAACCGTGCTCCTGAGTAGGGCATAACGATGTAAAATAATAATAATAATAATAATAATAATAATAATAATAATAATAATAATAATAACGTCCATCTCTGTGGTGTAGTGGTTGGCGTGATGAGCTGTTACCCCCGGAGACCCGGCTTCGATTCCCGACTGTGCAACGAAATTTGTAAAATGGTACGACGGCTGGGACTCAGCCTCGGGAGGTCAACTGAGTAGAGGGGAGCTCGATTCCCTCCTCAGCCATCCTTGAAGTGGTTTTCCGTGGTTTCCCACTTCTCCTCCTGGCAAATACTGGGATGTTACCTAAGTTAAGTCCACGGCTGCTTTCTTCCCTCTTCCCTGTCTATCCCCTCCAATCTTCCCATCCTTCCACAAGGCCTGTGTTCTGCATAGCTTGTGAGGCACCCTGGGCGAGGAACTGGTCCTCCTCCCCAGATCTATCACCCCGAATCAAAAGCCTGATGCTCCAGGACACTGCCCTTGAGGCGGTAGAGGTGGGATCCCTCACTGAGCCCGAGGTAAAAACCAACCCTGGAGGGTAAACAGATTAAGAAAGAAAGAAAGAAAGAAAGAAAGAAAGAAAGAAATAATAATAATAATAATAATAATAATAATAATAATAATAATAATAATAATAATAATAATAATAATAATAATAATAATATGCAAATACGTCATAAATCGATCAGTGCTGACACTGTTTACTTATATGATACGGTACAGTATTTAAACATAAAAGATGTCTACTTCCTTGACATATTTCTCTTGCAATTTCCTCGTACGCTGCCGGTTTTTTTTTTCATTTTATAATGGTACTCTACGGAATCTGTTGAATATAGGCAGCGATGTACCTCAAACTTAGCAATTAATACACACACAACATCCCTCGGTCATAAAGACAGCCATTTCTTGTTGTTTTGATTCCCATCCCGCCAATCCGAGCACGCCTGCTGGCATAGCGCGCACCATTAATACTCGAATTTCATTGGTGAATCCTGTCAAAGACTTCGCAATTGTTTGATCGATCAGAACACATGCTAATTCACTTTCAAGACTTTTGAAGACTTGTCAAGTATTGAAAGTGATTTCACAAGTAAATTTATGAGGTATTGACAATTATTGTGAAGTCTTTGCTTTTGACAACAATTCGATCATGTACAACATGTTCGACACAAACTATTTAGAACATGTTAAAATGGACATTAGCACGTGTCAATTCAAAATGATGGCTAGACAGAAATGCACTACAAAACAAACAAATAGACCGAATGGAAGAGATTGCACGAACCTAGAGTTTACGTTGAAAAAATTCAAAAGATTGTATTATGACATACCTCTGAAGGGACCGGCTGTTTTCACCGTCTCAGGTGTTGAACTGGTACTAAACGGAGTTGAATATCTTGCAACTAGCATGAGAACGCCACTAGATGTTACGTCAGCTCAAGGTTGTGAATCAGGCCAGTTTTGACATGCGCTGGGCGAGTTGCCCGTGCGGTTAGGGGATTGCAGCTGTGAGCTTTCATCAGGGAAATAGTGGGTTCGAATCCCACTGTCGTTAGCCCTAAAATGTTTTTCCATGGTTTCCCATTTTCACACAGGGCAAACGCTGGGGCTGTACCTTAATGAAGGCCGCGGCCAATTCCTTCCATCTCCTAGGGGTTTCCTAACCTATTATCGCCACAAGACCTATCTGTTTTGATGCGACGTAAAGTAAATAATAAAATAATAGTTTAACCTGCCTTGTTCGTAACCTCTGGGGCAGAATATTCTCATTATACCATACATGTTTGCGAGGTTGGTTTGATACAGTGCAGTTGGAGTTACGAGAGGTTATCGCAGAGAGGCTCAACTTGTAGTCTTCCACCAAGATGATATCAGATATTTTAAATTCAGTAATGGACGGTATCGCTTTGGATATGGTAGGTCATGGAAGACTACTGATGAAAGTGAGGGCCGACTGGACTAGACAAAATAGGGATTGAATGGTTGTCTGAATTTCTAGAAAATTAGAACTTAAAGAGTTAGAGTAGGTGAACCATTATCTGATACTGTAATGTTTAAGATGAGGGTTCCCCATGGCACTATAATTGGACCCTTATATTTTCTTATATACCAATATGACTAAATGACTGGAATCACAGATAAGATTTCTGGCGGATGATATTATGCTGTATGGATTAATAAATAAGTTAACAGGATTGTGAGCAACTGCAAAAAGACCTCGACGATGTAGTGAGATGGACAGTGGACAATGGTATTCGAAAATGTTGCATACTTCAGGCTGGTAAGACTTGGGAGTAAGGAGACGAGATGCTCGACTAAGTGGTATGTTCCGAGCGGTCAGTGGAGAGATGTCGTGGAGTCACATAAAGAAGCGAATAAATTTGATTGGTGTTTTCAAAAGTAGTAAAGATCGTAATATGAGGGTAAAATTAGAATTCGAGCGAACAAATTGTGGGAAATATTCATTAATAGGAAGGGGAGCTAGCGGATGGAATAATTTATCGAGAGAAATGTTCTATAAGATTCCAAGTAGTAGTAGTAGTAGTAGTAGTATTTATTCATTCATCATGTCGTTTACATATTTACAGGACTCTGTTTTATATATACATAACTCTTCTAATAACATTATTACCAGAGAAATATTAATCTTATAACTAAACCACATATATTACAGAAGTAGTAGTATTATTATCAACATATTAATACTTAAAATAAATTGAACTTCTAACTATCTCTTGCACACATTAAATATATTATTATTATTATTATTATTATTATTATTATTATTATTATTATTATTATTATTATTATTATTATTATTATACAAAATCACACCAACCTCAACAGAGTCGAGTAGATATCAGTAAAATACCACGTAAGGTGAAACCTTGTGTGTGGTAATTTAGAATATTAATTACATAGTGAGAAATATATTTTAAATGATGCCTGAAATACGAGTATGGGTATGAGTGAATGACGGATATGATCAACAGCACATGGTGGAGCATTGAATAGAAATTGGATATGGTGACGTGATATTCTCATTTAGTTATTTCTTCCATAACAGTTTTATTATCCATGACAAAGGATTTAAGACACTTCAGACTCATTTTCTGACCTAATAAAGTAGTTTGTAAAGAACCGGGAAGGACATTAAAGAATTTTGGAATGAAGTACAAGAAATTGCGCTTTGTTATGCTAAGTTTGGGTTTGTATAACATACAACGGTGGTTCATCTTACTGCGTGTTGAATATTCATGTTTAATGTTCTCAATTATATTTTTGTTTTTGTTAATATATTTGTATATTTCAAGGGCATAGAGCTGTTTTACATTAAATATATTTGCTTCAGCATATAATTGACTACTTGGGTATAATCTTCCTTTCTGGTACATTATTCGTAATATAAGGTTTTGAACAACCTGTATTTTATTGATTACATTTTTGTAGGCTCCTCCCCATGCCAAAATTCCGTAGCTAAGAATAGACTGAACTAAAGCGTAATAAACCTCTCTTAACAATTTTATACTGGATATGTATTTTAAGTTATGAAATATATAAACAGTTCTTCTGATTTTCTTTCTTAAATCGGTAATGTGACTTTTCCATTTCATGTTCGAATCAATTAATAATCCCAAATACTTAACATTATTTACTTTATAAATTTTGTAGCAGTTACAATTAAATTTACAGTTGATGTTGTGTACAATTAATTCATTAAAATCGTTTCGTGTATCTGTTACAGAAAAATTCATAAATTTTGTCTTTTTAATGTTTAGAAATAATTCATTATTATCTAACCATGCTTGAACTTTAAGCAGTGCTCGAGGCTCTCTGTCTGACGAGATTCCAGCTATCACCCTCAACATAAATGACTGTATCATCTGCATATGTTACGACGTGCGTATGTTCGGCATTTGCTATTGTTTTCTCTAGATCATTAATAAATATAATAAACAATAAAGGACCTAATACTGTGCCTTGTGGGACACCCTTTATTATCCTCATTGGTGTGCTTAGATGTTGATTAATTTTGACATACTGTACTCGATCTGTCAAGTAACTCTCAAGCAAATCCAGCACATTACCCCTAAAGCCGTATTTTTCCAATTTCTGGAGGAGCAAGCGGTGTGACACACTATCGAATGCCTTTTCAAGGTCGAGAAATATCCCTGTGGAGAGCAGAGAAGAATTAAGATTTTCGTATATTCTCTTTGTTAAGGCGGATATAGCATCAGTCGTTCCGAGATTTTTAATGAATCCAAACTGTCTGGGCGAAAGTATTTGGTGTTTTTCTAAAAATTGGTAAATATTGTTCTTTAAGCATTTCTCGAATATTTTTGATATTGTTGTAGTTATCGAAATGGGTCTGTAATTTCTAATGTCACAAATATTTCCAGACTTGTGAAGAGGTTTTACTATTGTTGTTTTAAGCTGTTTTGGAAAGTAACCTAAGGTGAAGGAATCATTGATAATATTCAGCAACGGTTCCTTTAATGACTCTATATTTTCTTTAATAATTCGAGCCGAAATATTGTCTATTCCTACAGCTTTGTTTTCATGTACTTCACTCAAACATCTCTTCAGATCGTATTCTGTTACCGGTACAAGGAAGCAAGTATGAGGGTTGCGAGCGATATTTAATGTGGAGTCGGAAATCTGTCTGTGATGCTTTGCTTTCTCAGTGGTTTCGTTAATGAAATAATTGTTAAATTTATTAGAAATATTTATGTCATCTTTCCAGATTTCACCTTTATATCTGATTTCCTTGATCTCTTCTTTTCTAACTGACCTTTGTGTTATTTCATTGACTATGCCCCAGACCTTACCCCGGTTATTTGAATTGCGATTGATCAGATTCCTATAGTACTCAGTTTTCGTTTTCATAATTAGATCATTTAGTTTGTTCCTATATTTCCTGTACTGTTCTTTAATTTCCAAGTTATCCTTATTTTTTAAATATTGTTGATAAAGTCGGTCTCTTGTGTGAATAGATTTTACCAAACCGTAAGAAATCCATTCTGTTCTTTTGACTTCCTTTGATTTCAATTTAACAGTGGACAGGCTCATGCAGCTTTTAATTGTATTCACGAATTTATCAAGTTTGATATCTAAATCACTGCTGTTTAAGATGTCTCCCCAATTTATTTTACTTAAATGATTTTTAAGCTCAAAATGATCTATTTTAAAACAGTTACGTCGAAAATTTGGTATATTACTAGGGACCGAGGCATTTTGAATGTTGAGACTTACTATTATAGGATAATGATCTGAAATTTTACTTTGAGAGATGATAGACAGAATGTCGTCATTTCTCAACCTACTTTTAATCAAAGCATGATCAATACAGGATTTACTTGTACCAGATACTCTAGTAGGATTGTTTATTAAGGACTGAAAATTTCTTTCTTGTACCATGTTGAGATATTCGTCACAGTCGTGTTCATTTAAAAGGTCTATATTTGTGTCCCCTATTATCAGTTCGGTTTCAACATGGCATCTATCTTGGATATAATGATCTAACGCACTGAGAAACCGCTGTTTGTGATATTCATGTGACCGATATACTCCTGTAATAGCTACTTTCTTGTTGTCATAGTTAATTACTACTCTGAGAAATTTAAAGTCATCGTACTCAATAATTTCCATTTCGTGCTCCAAACCATTTTTTACCATTAATACAACACCATCACATTTGTTAACTGAACCCTCATTGTAATAAGATTTATACAAGGCATGGTTGCTTATATTTACATTACTCAGTGACCAACTTTCTGTTAAAATTACGACATCAAACCTATGATCATATGCTTTCAAAACAACGTCTAAAATGTTCTTATTTTTCCTTATGCTCCTAATATTAGTATGAAAAATTTGTAATGTACTTTTCCCTTCCGCATGCTTCTGCAATCTACTCGTGCAATCTTTGATGCCCCTTCTCGTCTCTGAAAGAGGTTGGTATGTTACATAATCATCTTCTAGATCTATTCTGACTATTTACAGGAAAAGGTTAAAGTCAGCTGTTAGTTATTACTAAGAAGGAAGTTACTCTAAGTACGGAGTTTGTACAGAGGGTTGGGACAAGGTCAGTGTCCAGTGGAGAACCGTAATTAACGAGCTAGTGAAGGTCAAGCAGGTAGACTATAGCCGTTCAGCCAAGCAGGGTGGAATGCAAGAGCAGTGAAGGGGAGAGAGAGAGAGAGAGAGAGAGAGAGATAGCGAGAGGAAGATGTGTCCTAGAAGAGGAAACAAAACTTAATACAAAGGGTTACCAACTTATGGGTTAGTAAACTAAACACAGGTTAGATATGAGTAAGCTCATGGAATGTCACTCATCTGCGTAGCGCGGTGCATGCTGCCATCAGCGGTCTTAAACAGGATAACTCCATCACTGGTCCAGACATTTCTGACGCCGAACTTGGAGATAGCCGCCTTCAGAACCGTCAGTCTGGCAAACGTAAGGTCCTCCCGGATCGTGACACGAGATCCTTTTAAATGCCTTTTCTTTGCGAATATCTCCTTCCTGCTGCGATAACTTGTCATCTTCACGATAATAGGCCGGGGTTTATTACCGATTTTAAGCCCGACTCTGTGGCTCCTGTCGATATCAGTCAATTTTGTGTCGGCACCAATGTCACGTGCAACATTTAATACTAAATTGTCCGTGTCCTCATTCGACTCTTCCGGAATGCCAAATATGCGGAGGTTATTTCTACGCTGATATTGTTCCAAATTATCATAATTTGACTTCACTTCCGCTTTAAGTTCTGCGAGTTCCTTGTCTCTCTTGGCAATCTGATTCTTTAGGTCCTCACATGCATTTATATTGAACTGAACAGATTCCTCTAGTCTCTTTAACACACACTCCGTAATTTTGTCCACTATGGTACTCACAATTAATTCCACGAATACCTTAGACTGAAGTGTCTCTTCTATTATTTTCCTCACGGTGTCTTCTGTTGGGTTGGCACTCCTGCACTCGGCCTGCTGTTGATTCTTCTTCGTTCCTGGCGCCATTTCACTATTACACTAATTGCACGGCACTCGAACAAAGAACGAACTAATTGTTGATAGTACTTGATTCCACGATACAAATAGATGCACTGTGGCAAATTACAGCACTGTCGCAATTGTTTACACCTGCCAAAACACTTAAATTCCACGAGCTTAAACTCACGCGTGTTACTCGTATGGCATCCTTATACATCTTTCCTTGAAAATATTTAAGAAAAGACTAGCTAAAGAGCTGACAGGGAATCTATCGTCCAGGCGACAGCTCTAAATGCAGATCAGTGATGACTGGTTCATTTATTCATTTACTAGCAAATGTACGCGTGCTTCGCTACGGTATTCTACATTGTATACGGATATCGAAGTAAATTACTGTACATGAAGTGGATAAGATTTTTTTAAATTGCATGTCTCTTGACGTTATCCGAGAAACAGCATAGGAAGGTCCGCAGACGTTGTTTCCAATGTAAAGTGCGAGTTGAGGAGTTGTGATGATAATGACAGGTCCACTTGTCTACCGCAATTCACAATGCGTAACGTCAGTCACATTTTCATGGGTAAATTTTTTAAAATAATCGGTGGCGATAGAGAGAATCAGCTAAAAGTGTTTTGAAAAATGCACGCTCCCCTGCTCTCTGCTAGTCAAATCGAGAAGGGAATTATTCATTACAATTGTACACAGGCGTTGGAGGAGGTCCCCATTCCTACTGCCACTTAAAGTCGATGTGGGGAGTACTGATTACAACAGCAGACGTCCTCCAGCTGACAGTCACTATTGATTTGTAAAGTATTAATTACAATGTCAGACACACCCCCGTCTAGATCGCTAAAAATCGACTTCAATGAATAAACGTAGATCGACATACGGAAGTGTATGGATGTTCACCTACATTTAAGGAATATCTGCTGCTAAACGGTGCACGATATCGAAAAGCGGATTGTACGGTAAGACACCTCTGGCCTCATATTTCCTCGTACCTCATCTATTTAAAGGTATGATTGAGCAGAAACGTTGGATAGGGTGAAATTTGTGTAAGATTTTCACACAGTGAATTACTTTTCAGATACTTATGCGACAGCTTCAAACATAGAATTTGGCTCACATATGGCTACTGGGTGTAGAATTTTATGATCCAATCTTTCCTATAAGTGAATCAAACCATCAATTATACGTGTACAAAGTGGAAAATTTAGGTAAATACAGCCAAATTTAACATACAAAAAAGCTATAATTTTGCCAAATTTCAATTTTCTAACTTGTCTGGGAGATTGTGCCGCCATCTTCGTATGGGGGAGGGGGTTAAAAATTAGGACTTTCAGGAACCTTTTAAGCCCATGAAACCTATAAGTTATCGTTCTGGATAAATTTCACCGACTGTGTTCTTATGAAGATTTGAAACTCCCAGCGTGTCCCCCGCAGAGAATTTTGAGAATTTTAGATTTGTCTAGGGATCCTAAAGTCATCAGCTTGTCTGGTACCAAGTTTTAAGTTTCTAAGATGCCTAGAATGGTCTCATTAAATCACGTCTGTTTTCATTTAAATGCCTTAATATATATGTAGTACAGTATATCTAGATCGCTCCAAACTGACTTCCATTCATTAATACAGATTATATTTCACCCGCTTCCCTAGTGGTTCTAGGGGCGTCTTACTCCCAAAGTATGTTTTCCAGGTAGTAAGTCATACTTGAAAGTCATACTGGAACATACACACGTCCACTATCTCGGTCATTTTTGACAATTTATTTTCTCACCTTCTCACCCCCTATTCCGAAGGGGGCTGAAGTTGGACTTTAAAAATCCGGAATATTACTATTCATCTCAGCGACCAGAAAAACTGTGGATTCGGCAGTATATTCGATTATTTTTATATATCACTCCCACTCCCCCACCCTAAAGGGGCTAAACATTGATTTTTTTAAAATCGGGTGTGTTAGTATTCATCTCAGCGACCCCGATAACTATGGATTCGACACTATTTTCGATTATTTTTATGTTCAATACACCTCGCCCCCACCAGTTATAAAATATCCGGAGTCTCACTATTCTTATCAGCGACCCCGACAACTATGGATTCGACACTATTTGTGATTATTTTTATATATCACTCTCCCATCGCCCCTCACCACGAAGAGGGCTGAACTTGAAAACATTCCGGAGTGTCATTATTCATCTCAGCGAGCCCGAAAAGTATGGATTCGACCTACTTTCGATTATTTTTATATCTCAGCCCCTTCTTCCCCCGCCCCTAAGGCTTCCTGCGGTGTCCTACCTCCACGTGGTTTGTCTCCTGATGCTAAAAATTTGAAGGGCACAATTCACCCCGGCGACTCCGAATACTATGTCTTCGATTAATTTTATATATCACACCCCCACCCCCACCGCAAAGGGGGATGAACTTGGATTTATAAAATATCCGGCTTCTCAATATTCATCTCAGCGTCGCCGACAATTGTGGATTCAATATTATTTTAGATTATTTTTATGTATCACTCTCCCATCAGCCCCCCACCAAGGAGGGGGCTGAAGTGAGACTTAAAAAATTCCGGAGTATCACTATTCATTTCAGCGAGCCCGAAAACTGTGGATTCGACACTTTTTTCAATTATTTTTGTACATTTCCCCCCTGACCCCCACTCCTAAGGGAGCTACGGATGGTTTACCCCCACAGTGCTCGTCTCCGGATAGTAAGTCATAAGTGTACCAAGTTTGGTTGAAATTGCTCCAGTGGTTTAGGAGGAGATGTGTTAATTACACACATACACACATACATCCATTTTTATATATAGTAAGATTTATTTATTTATTTATTTATTTAGTCATTTATTTATTTATTTATTTATTTATTTATTTATTTATTTATTTAAGATGTTATGCACGTTGATTTCATTTATAATCTTATCGGGTTTTATTTTCCGCGCCATGAATCTTTCTACATTTTCCCCTTCTTTAAGAAATGCCAGCCGACTGCTACAGGAATCGAAACCAAATTACTCGAATCTGACATTGCTTTCACTTAGTTGTGCCGGGCTCCTGGCTTTTATCTATCTTATCTTAACTCCATCGGTCAATTCTTGAACTTTTCCGACCCCGACGGTCTTACGTATGGGGGCTTCCAGGTGCTTTATGGCCCTTTTCTTTCTTTGGCCGATACCTTCATTTTTCGAGGTGTGGGTTCCCTTCCATTTTTGCCTCTGGTTAGTGTTAATAGACGATGGTTGCCCAGATGTACTTCCTCTTAATCACCACCACCACTTACCTTTCACCTTTCTAATCTGACCTGTCGGGCTGAGTGGGTCACACGGTTGAAGCGCTGGCCTTCTGACCCCAACTTGTCAGCATCGATTCTGGTTCAGTCCGGTGGTATTTGGACATGCTCAGCCAGCGAAAGAAGCCACAACTTATGAATTCCGCCGTTACAAACAATTACCATATTCTGATTTCCTGCCCATAACCAAACAACAGGGAATGGTCTACAGAGAATGGTCTGAGTACTGGAAAATGTCACAGATTACAAGAGGAAAGCACTATGCTAAAATTCAGCCCACCATACCAACGCAAATGTGGCTCAAGAAATATTGAAACTAACTCGCAGACTCCTTTCATCTATAATGGGCCATCGATGCTATCCGAGTCATCTACACAGGATCAAGGTCTTCGACAGCCCTCACTGCCCAGAATATCCTGGAGAAATAGCCGACTCGAACCAGTAGTATAATGGGATGGTTCTGCGGCCTCCTCCTCCTCCCGCGGCGCGGGAAATTTGAATTCTGGCGGGAAATTTGAATTTTGGCGGGAGATTTGAATTTTGGCGGGAGATTTGAATTTGTAAACAAAGCCACGTGCTTTTTGACAGCTGTCATCGACAACAACGCATCGCTAACCTCACTGCTGCCATCTTGACGGGCCTAAACCTCACTAGTGCCAACTTAACCTAACTAGCATGAGGTAAACAAAGCCACGTGTTTTTTGACAGCCACGTGCTTTTTGACAGACAACAACGCATCGCTAACTTCAGTACTGCCATCTTGACGGGCCTAAACCTCAGTAGTGCCAACTTAACCTAACTAGCATGAGGTAAACACAGCCACGTGTTTTTTGACAGCCACGTGCTTTTTGACAGACAACAACGCATCGCTAACCTCAGTACTGCCATCTTGACGGGCCTAAACCTTAGTGGTACCAACTTAACCTAACTAGCGCGAGATAAACAAAGCCACGTGCTTTTTGACAGCTGTCATGCGCCATGTTTAAACACTGTGCTGCCCTCTTGCGTCACCTGTCATCGGCAGTGCTGCCATCTTGACAGGCCTAAACCTTAGTGGTACCAACTTAACCTAACTAGCGCGAGGTAAACAAAGCCACATGCTTTTTTGACAGCTGTCATCCGCCATCTTTAATCTATAGAGCACAGTGCTGCCCTCTTTAGATGTAAATTCGTCACCTGTCATCGGCAGTGCTGCCATCTTGACGGGCCTAAACCTTAGTGGTACCAACTTAACCTCACTAGCGCGAGGTAAACAAATCCACGTGCTTTTTGACAGCCACGTGCTTTTTTGATAGCTGTCATCCGCCATCTTTAATCCATAGAGCACAGTGCTGCCCTCTTTAGCTACTTACCTTTGAAATGTGGTGGCGGATAATTTGAAAAATGCTTTTTGACAGCAGCCATCTTTGAGCACCGTGCTGCCCTCTATGTGGTGGCGGTAAATTCCACGTGCTTTACAAACCTATATGCTTTTCTGACAGCTGTCATCCGCCATCTTTAATCCAGAGAGAACAGTGCTGCCCGGTGGCGGCAAATTCCACGTGCTCTTGTTTGGAAACAAATCAACATGCTTTTTTGACAGCTGTCAACCGCCATCTTTATTCACCGTGCTGCCCTCTTTAGCTACTTACCTTTGACAGTTGTCATCCGCCATCTTTAATCTAGAGAGAACAGTGCTGCCCGGTGGCGGCAAATTCCACGCGCTCTTGTTTGAAAACAAAGCTTTTAATCCAGAGAGAACAGTGCTGCCCGGTGGCGGTAAATTCCACGTGCTTTACAAACCTATATGCTTTTCTGACAGCTGTCACTCGCCACCAGAGAGAACAGTGCTGCACGGTAGCGGCAAATTCCACGTGCTCTACAAAGCCACGTGCTTTTTTGACAAAAAATTCTGCTCTCGAGATACTTACCGAACTAGACGATACTATACTTACGAACCTGCTCATCACCCTTCTTTCTTCTATGAGTAATAAATAAACACTCTATCTTGCAAATAAGGAGCGGGAGGAAGGTAATACATAACCTAAAATAAAAGAATATGCCAATTCTACATTATTTATTTACATCTTGCATGTACAAGTTTTATCTTGAATCATTTTACCCTAGTGATGTTTGCGTACTTCTCGATGCAATTCTTGAATGTATAAGTTTAAACTTGCCGTACTACTCTCTCAGCGTACCTCTCCCCTACAGTGAATTGTGATGTAAGGCAGCGTAACGTAAGTACACACCTCTAGCATAATGTTTATGTAAAGTAGTACCTATCAATACTACTATGCCCCCAGGCTAGCGTGTTGGTAGAATTTGGAATGACAAACCGTTTACAATCATCGCTATTAAGGGCTACCTTACTAATTAAATGAGTGTACAACTGGTGCTTCTTGCTTCTAATGACAGACATTTGCTTATGCAAAACAGGCGGATTACTTTTAATGCAATTGTTATAGTTTTCAAAACTTAGCTGATTCTGAACGACATTCTTTTTAACCCCCTTCAATCTCTTTATTTGTAATTCATTTAAGAGTTTTATGCAATATGACTTGGATTTAGTACCTACAAATGAATCGATAATATTCCCAGCACATTCATCTTTCATTTTACCTAGAACCTTTTTGTTCACTAGCGGTAGATGATATTGATTATCTGCAGGATAGTTACTTGTATCAAACCTACCCAAGTCCGGCTTTATATCATTGTAATAGTCATCAGTTTTGATTTGATAAATAAACGAATCGGTATCTGTGTAGAGCAATTGCGCATTATGCGCGTACTTCTTCATCATATAATCGTAATGGAATTCATACATGAGTGTTTTAGCCAATTCAAGTACTGCAAAGCGACGTAGATAGGTTTGTCATACTTAACCTTGACACGATTCATCTGTATAATAACTAAATTCTCATGTATGATGGTGCAGCTGTGGAAATTTGGTTTACTTATTAAATAGTTAGCACCATACCTTTTCTTAATATTATCCCAGTTTGTAATCAATTTTACATCAACGCGTTTGTCAACATTTTCCATAGTCTTACCAAACACACTGTTATTCATGAGCTTGTAGAAATCTTTTTCAAACTCGTTAACCGCATTCGTTCTTAAATTATTGTTCAGATCGATATATGGCTTTAGCCACGGTGACTGATTAAATTCTAGTACGCGGTGAATTTTGGATTACTTCAAACCATGCTGCAAACACTGTTTTAAATTTCGGTAATGAATGATATACTTAGATTTATCGCACAAATTAGCAATGAGCATTTTCGTCGTTGATGCGATGTACGGGGGCTTCATATTTTCAGGGCAGAACGGTAGGTCATTATGAGAAGTGTGTAACTCTTTAGGATACTGTAAGTCAAGTTCGAGGAAATAGCCTTTATCAGCTTCATCACCTAGGGCGTGTAGCTGTAAAGCATCAATTTCGCACTGCGTCAGCCAGCGGAAACCACTCACCGGTAGATGCTGACTCATCGCCCACCCATACTGATTATTAGCATCGAGGTAAACGATATACCGAGATTCCTGACTGGAATCGAAACTCGGCATGTACTTATTATTAGCCCTCGAATACCGCCCGCTTCACTGACTCAGACCGCCTCGAATTGATGATTTTATGAAGTGTACCATATCGATATCGGTCAGCAGTTCCAAATTCACATGCGTGTGTTTCAACATGGCATCCCAACTTAACCCAGGTGCAGTAAAATACTGACATGGGTCAAGGCTGTAGGTGTTCATGCAAACACAGCGAAAATTTTCAAAAACATCAGCTAACAAAAGTACATCTGTCTTTAAATATAAATCGGAGTATTCACCCAGCGTTTGAATGTGGAACTGCTTCCAGATATGTTGTGCATGTAAATAGTCATCATCACTAATATCTGCTGAATTCAGCGAGCTGTAAAAGGATTATTTCGATGGTAAGGCACGTTCTTCGAGGCGGTCTAAGCAGTCGAGATATTCATAACAAAAAACACCCTTACGCCGAAGTAAATTAAACTGCGCTTCTTCGGGAAAAACGCGTCGAATTTCCGTAAATTGTTCAGACTGTAAATGACTAGAAAGTTTATCGAGGCTACTCGCCATAAAGCGAAACGAGTCAAGGAATCTCAGTTTTATAGAATGCTCAGCATCTACTTTTACAGACTTTGCAAACGCAATGTACCGCTCTTTATTCTGAGGGATTATATCTACTTTTTCATCTGAAACTCCAAATTGTGAAATGATGAAATGAGAGTCGTAACCAGATAAGTTATGAAAAATTACAGGGATAAATTTAGGAACTCTATACTTAAGATTACAGCTATAATGAGCGGCACATCTGTAGAAACCAGTTAAATGATCATGATCAAAAACTTTAGGGTCATTTTCGGAAAATTCCCCATCACAAATGCTACACTTTGTAGCACGTTCATGATCATTTAACTGAATTTCGGTGAGTGGCTTCATAGGAATATTACTATTTAGAATACGACCAAGATGAACTGCATCACTTTCAAGTCTTTCTAAAAATACTTTAGCAGCATCATGTCCTCGATACAGCTCTATCTTGTTAAGCGTACTATCGTAACTACACTTGATGTAATACGCGAAGCTATACGGGACATGCATGTGCGTAGTATTAGTGAAAGAGTTGTCAGGATTAGGTGAGCATGTGTTGCATGGCGTGAGGATGGCTTCAAAGTCTGCATAAATCACGAACGGTACCCACATCTGCTTGTGAAAATTTGTAAATTTTAAAACATTATTGCCTGTAGTAGGTATCTCTGTACGTACATGATTGCAGTCATTCTTGGAATGCTCCGTTAACTGATCTTCAGTTTTAAAATACTGCAAGCATCCATCACATAGCCACTTTTTGTTACACCTGTTTGACAACTGACTGCCAACAAGTCTACTCAGATTTTTAATCCAGCAAAAGTGGCTATTTTCACTGTTTTCAATATAGAGTAAATTAACATGAGTACTCTTCTAAAGACATGTATAATACAGAGGACCTACTACAGACTTTTTCTCTACACCATACACATTAATACTAATGTTATTTAGTTCCTCAAAGCGCTTAATATCCTTTATCTGCACAGGAAATTCTATACTATCGAAATTTAGCTGCGTTGAATAGTGTGGATACGATGATGTTCTCTTAGCTACGTCTGATTTCGCAGGATTTAAAGCCGACATCACCGCCCATGCAAAACATGCTTCGTCATTGTTTTGGATGTTTACAACAGCTTTTCTTTGCTGAATCCATGTCGGCAGCTCGATGTGCGAAGATCCACGCATGGGATTGTACTTATTGATGTTAACTTCTAGATACATTATTTCAACTAAAGCCCACCCTGATTCCTTTTCCTGAAATTCCTCGCTCTTAGTTGAAATAATGTTAGAGACATCCCTAAGTACATCACCAAAATTAGTCGACTGACTTATGACAAAATTCTTCGTATTAAATGATTTAATGTCCGTTATTTCGGATTCATCCGTGCTTTTAATGTACAAGGCGAAAAGTTCAAAATTAACTTTAAATAAATTATGATTGGACAAAGATTTAGCAAGAAGCTGTTGTACATCCGGTTGAACGCAATTTAAAAAGTTTGAAGTGCTCTGAAACTTTTGACTGGTGCGAATTCTGTAACTAGCAATCCTACATTTAAATGCTGTATTAATTTCCTCGATGTTTGCGTTACTATCCCTTCTACATGCATTATTTTTATGTGCATTACTCCGTAAGTGTCCCTGAAAATGCGAAGATGGTACATCAGTGTTACAGTGCTCGCAGTGAATAGTTTGAAGTTCATGATTTTTTCTAGGTTTTTTACTACTAGTACTTTCTACAGCTACATCAGTAGCTGCACGCTTTTTCCCTACTACTACCTGAGGGCAAGTAGATATTTGATGTACCTCTGTAAGTGAGCCTCGTATCGCACTACGTTAGCGAAATACACACTACAAACTTTACATAAAGCAGATGTTATGCTAGGGTGTTTTGATTTCATATGGCGCATGAAGTTATCACGCCTTGTAAACGTTACATTACATTCCTCGCAGCAGGGGAACATCTGAAAAGAGAACGACCGATAGAGATTAGGTAAAAGTTACGGAAGAAACCATGTTTCAACGTATAGAGGTTGGACATGGCTGTGAGTTAGGCCTATAGCATGAGGATTGAACAGAACGACTATTTATCAATAGACTAAAGTTACGATGTTCGGAAGAAACCTAGTTTCAATGTATAGAGGTCAGACATTGCTGTGAGTTTGAAATTATACCACGTCTCTAGTATGAGGATTGAAGAGAACAACTATTTATGATTAGCTTAAAGTTACGACGTTTTAGAAGAAACCAATTTTCAGCCTGTTGAGGACAGACATAGCTATGTGCGCACCTCGTCTATAGTATGCGGGTTGAAGAGAACAACTATTTATCAATAGCTTAAAGTTACGATGTTTTAGAAGAAACCAAGTTTCAGCCTGTTGAGGGCAGATATAGCTATGTGCGCACCTCGTCTATAGCGTGAGGATTAAAGAGAACAACTATTTATCAATAGCTTAAAGTTACGATGTTTTAGAAGAAACCAAGTTTCAGCCTGTTGAGGGCAGACATAGCTATTTGCGCACCTCGTCTATAGTATGAGGATTGAAGAGAACAACTATTTATGATTAGCTTAAAGTTACAATGTTTTAGAAGAAACCAATTTTCAGCCTGTTGAGGACAGACATATCTATGTGCGCGTGTTTGAAATTATACCTCATCTATAGTATGCGGGTTGAAGAGAACAACTATTTATCAATAGCTTAAAGTTACGATGTTTTAGAAGAAACCAAGTTTCAGCCTGTTGAGGGCAGACATAGCTATGTGCGCACCTCGTCTATAGCGTGAGGATTAAAGAGGACAACTATTTATCAATAGCTTAAAGTTACGATGTTTTAGAAGAAACCAAGTTTCAGCCTGTTGAGGACAGACATAGCTATGTGCGCACCTCGTCTATAGTATGAGGATTGAAGAGAACAACTATTTATCAATAGCTCAAAGTTACGATGTTTTAGAAGAAACCAAGTTTCAGCCTGTTGAGGGCAGACATAGCTATGTGCGCGTGTTGGAAATTATACCTCGTCTATAGCGTGAGGATTAAAGAGAACAACTATTTATCAATAGACTAAGGTTACGATGTTTTAGAAGAAACCAATTTTTAGCCTGTTGAGGACAGACATAGCTATGTGCACGTGTTTGAAATTATACCTCGTCTATAGTATGCGGGTTGAAGAGAACAACTATTTATCAATAGCTTAAAGTTACGATGTTTTAGAAGAAACCAAGTTTCAGCCTGTTGAGGGCAGACATAGCTATGTGCGCACCTCGTCTATAGCGTGAGGATTAAAGAGAACAACTATTTATCAATAGCTTAAAGTTACGATGTTTAGAAGAAACCAAGTTTCAGCCTGTTGAGGGCAGACATAGCTATGTGCGCACCTCGTCTATAGTATGAGGATTGAAGAGAACAACTATTTATGATTAGCTTAAAGTTACAATGTTTTAGAAGAAACCAATTTTCAGCCTGTTGAGGACAGACATAGCTATGTGCGCGTGTTTGAAATTATACCTCGTCTATAGTATGCGGGTTGAAGAGAACAACTATTTATCAATAGCTTAAAGTTACGATGTTTTAGAAGAAACCAAGTTTCAGCCTGTTGAGGGCAGACATAGCTATGTGTGCACCTCGTCTATAGCGTGAGGATTAAAGAGAACAACTATTTATCAATAGCTTAAAGTTACGATGTTTTAGAAGAAACCAAGTTTCAGCCTGTTGAGGGCAGACATAGCTATGTGCGCACCTCGTCTATAGTATGAGGATTGAAGAGAACAACTATTTATCAATAGCTTAAAGTTACGATGTTTTAGAAGAAACCAAGTTTCAGCCTGTTGAGGACAGACATAGCTATGTGCACGTGTTTGAAATTATACCTCGTCTATAGTATGCGGGTTGAAGAGAACAACTATTTATCAATAGCTTAAAGTTACGATATTTTAGAAGAAACCAAGTTTCAGCCTGTTGAGGACAGACATAGCTATGTGCGCGTGTTTGAAATTAACCACGTCTATAGTATGAGGATTGAAGAGAACAACTATTTATGATTAGCTTAAAGTTACGATGTTCGGAAGAAACCAAGTTTCAACGAAGACTAAAGTTACGATGTTTTAGAAGAAACCAAGTTTCAACGAATAGAGGTCAGACATACCTTAAAATCTTCGCGCTGCAAACTGTTACTCGGATGAATAAAATGCGTGCGTTCAAGCCTGAGACTCGAATGATAATATTCTGGTCGTACCTAAAAAGAAGAAACATATATGAATGTAGTGTAGGGTACATCATCTAACCTAGTTATCTTTACAACTCAAAGTTCGAAAACATACCTTTAAAAAAATGCACGTGCTGCAGACTGTTACTCGGATGAATAAAATGCGTACTTTCGAACGGTACCTAAAAAGAACAAACATATATGAATGTAGATGTCTAGTGTAGAAGTTGCTTTGCAAAAAAAAGTAACTAACAGTTCTACCTTACCTTAAGATAAAGGCTGAAGAATAATATTCACAGCAGACGGGAGATGTGTGTGTACGTAATAAACGCACACTGAGAACTGTGAGGAGCACTTCGCGCAGACTGCAGCGAGTAAATATGCTGCTTGTTACCAAGCGGATGTGAAAAATCGCTGACAACTGCAGTACAGTCGGAACGAAGTGTTTATGCAACAAGAGCTTTCCTGTAGTCCCGCAGGCTGATGTATTTAAGAAGGAATTGAACCTCCTGTTGATGCCGAGGTGTCAGAATTTAAGAGTTCTGCAGCGGATCGAGCCTTGGAAAGTTAGCGCGCGATCCTCGACTTCTCGAGGGTACTAAGCTACATACGCGGTATTCCTTACCTGTAGGTATTGAGCTAAAACTACATTTAGCTAGATCATGTAATGACGATCGCGCAGGCCCCTCGCCTAGCATTTGCTATTTTTTTTACGGCTTCTAGTTCGAACCCGCTATCTTCCGAAGTAGCGAGAATGATTGAAGAGTGTTGAGGGTGATTCATTTGTCGGATGGAGGCGTTAAGCTATGTGCAGGCTTCTTCGGTAGGAGTAGGCTATGTCGGGACATCTAGTTATCGATTTAAAATCCTAGTCAGGAAGGGTACGCGATTCAAATCCTGGCAACTTATGCCGTCGGGAAGGGCATCCGGCTAGATCATGTAATGACGATCGCGCAGGTCCCTCGCCTAGCATTTGCTATTTTTTACAGCTTCCAGTTCGAACCCGCTATCATCCGAAGTAGCGAGAATGATTGAAGAGTGTTTGAGGGTGATTCATTTGTTGGATGGAGGCGTTATGCTGTGTGCAGGCTTCTTCGGTAGGAGTAGGCTATGTCGGGACATCTAGTTATCGATTTAAAATCCTAGTCAGGAAGGGCAACCGGTCGTATAAAACTATGGTGTATGATCTAAGAGGCGGGGTGTGCAAAAAAAGCCAGCATTAAGTAAGGGCTGTTGATAGGGGGTGTTAAACCTTGTGCAGACTCCTTCGAAAATGATTTTGAGTACAAGACGTTGATGGTGATGCATCTGTCGGATGGAGGCAATAAGCCTTGTGCAGGCTTCTTCGGTAGGAGTAGGCTATGTTGCAATGTTCGGATGAAACCAAGTTTCAGCCTACTGAGGTCGGACATTGTCGTGAGGGGTTTGAGTTCAGCTCGAGAAGCTGCTAATAATTTTAATGCGAACTGTACGCGTGTGGCAGACTTCGTTCCCTGCTGAGGCAAACACATTCCAGCGAGCCGGATGCAGCTTGCGTGCGCGTGTGTGTGTAGGCATGCTTCAAAAACACATCCCAGAATATTTTCTCCTCGTTCTAGAGTCTGTTACCCTTCCTGATGTAACAAGACTAGGATTTATTTTTTAGACTGCACTTGGCTAAAAATAGCTACATGAAATTATTATATAGAAAGAGAATTGCTAGCTCCTACAGTTTGGTTTAGTGTACCTGCCTCTCACCCGGTAGTCTCGGGTTCGATTCTCTTGGGGTTAAAAATATGTTTTACAGAGTTTAAATCGCAAGAATTTGTTGAGTTGCCCTTCCTGACGCAAAACTGGTAGTATCTAGCCTCTTACATCATACACTATTGTTTTCGACCGGTTGCCCTTCCTGACAACTCGGATTAAGAATCTGTCGAGAATCGGGGATTTACAGCTAGATGCTCTTCTTAGATTTTAAATCACGAACTATTGTTTTACAGCTGGATGCCCTTCCTGACTAAGATTTTAAATCGCAAGAATTTGTTGAGTCGCCCTTCCTGATGCAAAACTGGCAGTATCTAGCCTCTCACATCATACGCTATGGTTTTCGACCGGCTGCCCTTCCTGACGTCAAAGAACTCGGATTAAGAATCTGTCGAGAATCGTGGGATTTACAGCCAGATGCTCTTCTTAGATTTTAAATCGCTGTATCGCGAACTATTGTTTTACAGCCGGATACCCTTCCCGGCTAAGATTTTTAAATCACAAGAATTTGTTGAGTTGTCCTTCCTGATGCAAAACTGGTAGTATCTAGCCTCTTACATCATACACTATGGTTTTCGACCGGTTGCCCTTCCTAACGCTGAAAGACCAGGATTTAGCCAGTTAGCCTTCCTGATGTAACAAGACTAGGACTGCACTTGGCTAGAAATAGCCACACGAAATTATTATATAGAAAGAGAATTGCTGGGCGGATGACAGCTGTCAGAAAAGCATATAAGTTTGTAAAGCACGTGGAATTTACCGCCACCGGGCAGCGCGGTGATTAAAGATGGCGGATGACAGCTGCACATGGGTTTGTAAAGCACGTGGAATTTACCGCCACCGGGCAGCACGGTGATTAAAGATGGTGGATGATAGCTGTCAAAAAAGCGCATAGGTTTGTAAAGCATTTAGAATTTGCCGTCACCACATAGAGTGTAGCACTGAGGTTTGTGATGCAAGATGGTGGATGACAGCTGCACGTGGCTTTGTTTCCAAACAAGAGCACGTGGAATTTATCGCCACTACATAGAGTGCAGCACTGAGGTTTGCGACGCAAGATGGCGGATGACGTACCACATTTCAAAGGTAAGTAGCTAAAGAGGGCAGCATGGTGCTCAAAGATGGCGGATGACAGCTGCACGTTTCTTTGTTTCCAAACAAGAGCACGTGGAATTTGCCGTCACTACATAGAGTGCAGCACTGAGGTTTCGGATGCAAGATGGCGGATGATGTACCACATTTCAAAGGTAAGTAGCTAAAGAGGGCAGCACGATGCTCAAAGATGGCGGATGACAGCTGCACGTGGCTGTCAAAAAGCACGTGGATTTGTTTATCTCGAGCTAGTGAGGTTAAGTTGGTAGCAATAAGGTTTAGGCCCGCCAAGATGGCAGCACTACCGATGACAGGCGATGAAAGAGGGCAGCACAGTGCTCTGTGGTTTAAAGATGGCGGATGACAGCTGTCAAAAAAGCACGTGGCTTTGTTTACCACGCGCTGGTTAGGTTAAGTTGGTACCACTAAGGTTTAGGCCCGTCAAGATGGCAGTACTGAGGTTAGCGATGCGTTGTTGTCGATGACAGCTGTCAAAAAGCACGTGGCTTTGTTTACAAATCTGTCAAAAAGCACGTGGCTGTCAAAAAACACGTGGCTTTGTTTACCTCATGCTAGTGAGGTTAAGTTGGCACTACTGAGGTTTAGGCCCGTCAAGATGGCAGTACTGAGGTTAGCGATGCGTTGTTGTCTGTCAAAAAGCACGTGGCTGTCAAAAAACACGTGGCTTTGTTTACCTCATGCTAGTTAGGTTAAGTTGGCACTAGTGAGGTTTAGGCCCGTCAAGATGGCAGCAGTGAGGTTAGCGATGCGTTGTTGTCGATGACAGCTGTCAGAAAGCACGTGGCTTTGTTTACAAATTCAAATCTCCCGCTAAAATTCAAATCTCCCGCCAAAATTCAAATTTCCAGCCAGAATTCAAATTTCCCGCGCCGCGGGAGGAGGAGGAGGCCGCAGAACCATCCCATTATACTACTCGAACCACATCATAGTGTCCTGTAAGAAGTTTTCCCAACAACAGAACCATCTGCACTCTTCTTTGGTGAAGTTATTCGTAAATACGCCACTGCCAACTTCAGTTTCCATCCTATTATCAAACCTTATTCAACAATTATGCACTGTAATTTGCCAATATTTTTCGGACTAATATTAATTCATAACTTTTTCTTTTCAACCACGGAATGTACAAGCATGTATGGTACCATAACTGTACGCTCAGTCTGGCCTAATGCCATTTATATTTTTTCAAATGGAGGTGCTCAAATACGTCAGCGTCTAGTCGTTGAATTTACTGGCACGTAAAAGAACTCCTGCGGGACTGAAATCCGTTACCTCGGCGTCTCCGAAAACGTAAAAGTAAGGCCAATAGCATTATTATAATTATGATTATTATTATTAGATTGATTCATGTTGCAGTAAAGCTAGCGCAGTGAGCTCGCAGTTGCGATCAACAGTACTCTGTAAGAAGAAAGTCAGCTCCCGGTCGGAACTATCATTACACCGGCCTGTTTTCAGACCAACTTTGCTTTACGGGAGTGAAATCTGGGTGGACTCAGGTTATCTTATTCATAAGCTAGATGTAACAGACATGAAAGTCGGGAGAATGATTGCTGGTGCAAACAGATGGAAACAATTGCAGAAAGATGCTCGGAATGAGGAAATAAAGGCTAAGTTACAAATGAACACGATGGATGAAGCTGTACGCATAAACCGGTTTCGGTGGTGGGGTCATGTGGGACGAATGGAGGTGGATAGGTTACCTAGGAGAATAATAGACTCTGTTATGGAGGGTAAGAGAAGTAGAGGGAGACCAAGACGACGATGGTTAGATTCAGTTTCTAACGATTTAAAGATAAGAGGTATAGAACTAAATGAAGCCACAGCACTAGTTGCAAATAGAGGATTGTGGCGACGTTTAGTAAATTCACAGAACCTTGCAGACTGAACGCTGAAAGGCATAGTGGTCTACAGAGATGATGAATGTATGTATGTTGTTATGATTATTATTCCAATCTGACCTATTTTGATCGAAGCTTCTTTTCTTCCTCAATGTTTCGGCCTAAGATTAGTGTTACGGAAGCCTAAGGTTACATTTGACCTTCCTCTTAAAACAGCAACCATCAACACAGGAACGTAGCCAAGGGACGGGATTACTGGAGATTAGAATTCTCCCTTACCCCCACCCCATGGAAATTTTACAAAGGAAAATTGATAGAAATTGACCATAAACTAATGAAAGTCTACTCAATGTGTTGGCCATTTTGAACATTCACAGAGACATAATTGTAAAGCCGACAGATCTCTTCGATTTATTTTCTAAGAAGACTTGAAAGTTGTAATTTGGATTATATTCTGAACATACCATTCGCCCAAAACTCTCTGTCTTGATCCTGTTATTCTTGTTCTGTGTTTTAATGCACGATTTTGTTGTGTGCTGCAATTTGAATGCTGGTTACACACAGTACAAAGAAGATATTTTTGAAATAGAACATGAATAACGTCGTATAGGAATTATTAAGTAAGCGCTTACCCTCACCTAAGTCATCCATCTGTAGTATATAGTCGATCGAGTAGCTATATTCGTACAGATTATTTCCCAACATTCTTCCTTCCTTAGGGTGTTAACTCCGCCTCTAGTTGTAGAGCCGGTCTCAAGTCCGGATAAAGACAGGAGAGGCACCCTAGCCCTTTAGCCCTTTAGCCCATTAGCCCTTTAGCCCATTAGCCCTTTTGCCCTTTTGCCCATTAGCCCTTTAGCCTATTACCTCTACAAGGAATGTGCGGTAACCTAATCTTCTTAGAACAAAGGTATCCCCTGACATGTTCTAAACACATGTTGTATCGAGTACAGTGTTCGGTTCTACTTATTTAGTGTTCTAAACACTTCAATCAATGTTCCGATCACATGATAAAGTTAACGGCATAGAGTGCTGTGTTCGATTCTAGTCTTGTTATGTTTGTTTAGTGATTTGCAAGTCTAAACATGCATAATGACGTCATCACTGCAGCACGTGCTTACTCTAGCTATCCCGATGCAGGTTTAAACTTGTTCGATAGAGCTATGCCTTGACATAAGAGGAGGCCTTAACAGCTTATGTATATCCGCTATTATTTAAAGATAGCTGCTGTTAAGAGAAAAGCACGTAGAATTTTTCAAATTACCCGCCACCACATTTCAAAGGTATGAGGTTTAGTGCTGTAAAGATACCTGCACGATGCAAAGCTAGCTTTCTTCATCAGAGTAGCCACTATCTTGTGTGAGCACCTCTAGGCCGTATCATAAGGAGCTGTGTATAGTCACCGTCTTGTCGCTGCTACCTTGCATGATAGCAGCACAGTGCTCTATTGATTAAAGATGGTGGATGACAGCAGTCAAAAAGCACGTGGCTTTGTTTCCAAACAAGAGCACATAGAATTTTTCAAATTGCCGCCACCACATTTCAAAGGTAACTAGCTAAAGAGTGCAGCACTGAGGTTTGTGATGCAAGATGGCGGATGACAGCGGTCAGAAAAAAGCACGTGAGTTTGTTTCCAAACAAGAGCACGTGGAATTTGCCACCACCACAAAGAGGGTAGCACGGTGCTCTCTTGATTAAAGATGGCTGCTGTCACGTGGAATTGCCTGCCACCACAGGTATCTAGCTGAAGAGGGCAGCACGGTGCTCTCTGGATTAAAGATGGCTGCTGTCAAAAAAAAGCATTTTTCAAATTATCCGCCACCACATTTCAAAGGTAAGTAGCTAAAGAGGGCAGCACTGTGATCTATGGATTAAAGATGGCGGATGGCAGCTGTCAAAAAAGCACGTGGATTTGTTTACCGATTCAAACCTCGCGCTAGTGAGGTTAAGTTGGTAGCACTAAGGTTTAGGCCCACCAAGATGGCAGCACTGCCGATGACAGGTGACGAATTTGCAACTACTGCGATAAAAAGGGCAGCACGGTGCTCTGTAATTTAAAGATGGCGGATGACAGCTGTCAAAAAGCACGTGGCTGTCAAAAAAACACGTGGATTTGTTTATCTCGCGCTAGTTAGGTTAAGTTGGTACTACTGAGGTTTAGGCCCGTCAAGATGGCAGTACTGAGGTTAGCGATGCGTTGTTGTGTGTCAAAAAGCACGTGGCTGTCAAAAAACACGTGGCTTTGTTTATAGATTCAAATCTCGCGCTTGTGAGGTTAAGTTGGTACCACTGAGGTTTAGGCCCGTCAAGATGGCAGTACTGAGGTTAGCGATGCGTTGTTGTCTGTCAAAAAGCACGTGGCCGTCAAAAAAACACGTGGCTTTGTTTACCGATTCAAATCTCGCGCTTGTGAGGTTAAGTTGGTACCACTGAGGTTTAGGCCCGTCAAGATGGCAGCAGTGAGGTTAGCGATGCGTTGTTATCGATGACAACTGTCAAAAAGCACGTCGCTTTGTTTACAAATTCAAAGCTCGCGCCAAAATTCAAATTTCTCGCCAAAATACAAATTATCCGCGGGAGGTGGAGGGGCCCCTGGGAGCCCGGAGGTGGAGGCGGCGGCAGAACCATCCAATTATACTACTTATATAGATGGCGCAGCGAATGAGTCCCGTGCTCAACCGCACGAGCATTGCCTCTACGTTAGCATCAGGCAGTAGCGGTCAGTCAGACATTGATGTTCCAAGCGGAAAGTGTACAGTCAGCGTGGGTAGATGTAAGCATGTGACAGAGTGACAAGAAGGTGCAATCATGTTCGGTCGCGCCCATGGTCATACGGTGCATGAAGGTGCTAGGTTTGTCGGAGTTTCGTACCTATCTTGGGTGTTCAGCAGCGGACTGTTCAACGTGTCTACAAGCACGAAACAAGACGTCGGAATTCTGGTCGGAAAAGGATCCTGTCTGTGCCACACCCACACCTGTCTTCATATTTTATTCTCTGATATTGATGTCATAAGTCAGTTAATTGAAAATGGCAAATGTTCTCTAACTTGACGTCTTCTTCTTATTATTCCCGATGAGACAGATGGCACCACGTGTAATTGTGATTTGCTACCTCTTGAATTCCAACTTTATCTTCATATTGTGATCTTTCCTACTTTTATAAACTCCATTCAAACTTATTCGTCTATAAATGTCATTCCACGCCATCTCTCCGCTGACAGCTCGGAGCATACCACTTAGTCGAGCAGCTCGTCTCCTTTCTCTCAAGTCTTCCCAGCCCAAACTTTGCAACATTTTTGTAACGCTACTCTTTTGTCGGAAATCACTCAGAACAAATCGAGCTGCTTTTCTTTGGATTTTGTCCAGTTCTTGAATCACGTTATCCTGGCGAGGGTCCCATACACTGGAACCATACTCTAGTTGGGGTTTTACCAGAGACTTATATGGTTTGTCCTTTACATCCTTACTACAACCCCGAAACACCCTCATAACCATGTGCAGAGATCTGTACCCTTTATTTACAACCATATTTATGTGATTACCCCAATGAAGATTTTTCCTTATACTTACAATGATCCCCAAAAGGAACTTTCACCCCATCAACGCAGTAATTAAAACTCAGAGGACTTTTCCTATTTGTGAAACTCACAACCTGACTTTTATCCCCGTTTATCAACATACCATTGCCTGCTGTCCACCTCACAACATTTTCGAGGTCACGTTGCAGTTGCTCACAATCTTGTAACTTATTTATCACTCTATAGAGAATAACATCATCCGCAAAAAGCCTTACCTCCGATTCCACTCCTTTACTCATATCGTTTATATATATAAGAAAACATAAAGGTCCGATAATATTGCCTTGAGGAATTCCCCTCTTTATTATTATAGGGTCAGATAAAGCTTCACCTACTCTAATTCTCTGAGATCTCTTTTCTAGAAATATAGCAACCCATTCAGTCACTCTTTTGTCTAGTCCAATTGCACTCATTTTTGCCAGTAGTCTCCCATGATCCACCCTATCAAATGATTTAGACAGGTCAATCGCGATACAGTCCATTTGACCTCCAGAATCCAAGATATCCATGTTGGTGTACCGACCCGAGCTCTCCTTATGGGAAAGCAATGATTATATAATCAATTTTAAATCGCAATTAATGGCGTATTGGAATAATTAAAAATATAGGGGCATGTTCACTCAAAGCATAATGACATTGGGAACACAGACATGGTCATTCCGAGGTCAGTAAATCTCCGGGATAGCAATAAAAATGAGTGTATAATAACGGCCGACAAATATTAACTTACGTGCCGAATACTTGCAGTTAGCGTTCGGTAATAAAATACAAGTGAAAAACAGTTTCTGGAAACATTGCTGTAAATTTTATACATGTATGCCACGTAATTATGCATTCTTATGGGGAGGTATGACTGAATGTTTCGTATTTTGGGCCAAAAACTCGGTTTTTCTTTTTATTCATACAAAAACAGCCCTATTCTACCTCTTTCAGGAAATGTTTTATTGTAGTAATTCCGGCTTGTTTAAAGTTTGTAGAAGCCATTTAAGATGAGCCCGCAGGACATTAAAAAGCCCAGAACCACACCCACTTCTCCTGTAACGGCATAATGATAGTTTACTGTGTGTTTTTTGCTGGATATTCAAGTATTTCGCGGCGTATTTTTCGTAGAAGCACACCTCGGCATGCTGACAGTCACTTGTTTACTACGTAATCAATACAATTACGTTATGTTAGGAAATATTGTAATTTGAACTGACGGAGAGAATGTAGTACCTCTTCCAAATAGTACTCAATTTATATCTGCCACACATGTATACTGTGATAGTTGAAATACATTATGTATTTGTATTATTTACATTTAGAAATCGGCCCCTAGAAATTCGTATTTGTGTTAATCGTAGTAGTACAAGCATGGCTCCCTTGTTTGTTTATATTTTACTAACATGCAGAAGTAACATATGGTTTCAATTCAGCGAGTGAAATATCTAAACTAGTGATTTTTCATTGATGTATTTCATCTTAATTCCTTTGTAAATGTGTGAGGTATTGCAATAACACAGCACAGAACACCCATGGAACTACAATCAGGAGGTCTGGCGTCACTGAACTAAGCATAAACGAAGCAAGCGCGCTCCTCTTGGTCTATCTACGCTGTTTTTACTACGGCTAGGGAACATAGCCGTGCCAATAAAACACAATCAGGCCAGACACCAAACTCCCTCCACCATGCCCAACTGTGTACTTCCAGGCGTAGATCGCTCCTTCACTGACGCTGCCGTATTCGGATATCTCAAAAACAAAGGCGTTCCAGTAACAAACCTAAGTAGAATACTGGTGGATTTCGCACCCACCGACCGAGTCCTGATCCAACTCGCCACAGAAGAAGCCGTCCAGAAAGCCATAAGATGGGGCATCTACATCAACGGAAAACCTCACTACGCAGAGCCATGCCCATCTTCCATGGAAAATTACTTCGAACTGAACCCGGGAGTCAATCCACCCCAACAAATCCAGCCGCCATCACCACGACCCCCACCTCCATATACCCCCCCGCGTCATCCGCTGACCTATCCACACACTACTACCACTACCACCATCACCACCCCCACTCACCCCTCCATCAACATTCCCATAACCACCACAGTAATGACACACTCCTCACCAATAATGATGTCCCCTCAACACTCCACACAGCCTAGTCCAGTAAACCCTCAGACCGAAGAAGAAGACGCCACCAGCATTACCATGGAAACAAGAAGAGAGACACCACCACCAGTTCCCGAGTCCAACGAAGCAACTCCACCGCCACCACCAGCAGCAGCGCCTCAGCCCAACGCCAGCTGCGTAATCAGAGGAATCAACCCGGCCATCCCCTCGGAAATCATCACCCAGGAATTACGACGATCAGGACTCAACCTAAAGAAAGCAGCTAGGATCCACAACGCAGCCGGGCCCACCTACATGGTGCGGCTCCTTCTCCACCAACCCGAAGAAGCACAATGGCTCATACAGCAGGGGATCCAGCTCTTCGGAAAACAACACCGGGTGGAACCATCTCGCTCCAATCCTCAACCACCCATCCGCCCTAACCCTAACCCATCACGGAACCCTCCCCGCCTCCCCCATCAACCCGCCCCACCTAATAACTCCAACCTTCTCCTCCTACTATTCACCTCCCTCGTCAATATCACCTCCTTCTATCAACAAACCATCCACCTTCTCCTATCCAACAACCCCACTAGTTATTAAAATCTTTGTATCTTGTAATTAAAACTGTATTGTAATCAACTAAAACTTGTAAACCAATTGTAATAACCAACCTATGTAACAAGAACCAATAAAAAACACAAGAGCAGATACTGCACTCTTAGCCAAGAGGCCAATCCCCCACATCACTAAATTAGAAAGCACCCCCTCTTTTCATCAAACCCATTAAATCCCCAAACCCTGCCAAATCTCCTGGCTAGAGAGAAGGCGTTACCTTCTAGGTGGCCCGCCCCTTCCCTTCGGGAAGGGGAATGAAAACATCCCCCTTGGTCCTTGGTCCTTGGTCTACTGCACCGTGTGCTCGCTGCCAGTCACCTTCAATTCGGCTTACTGCTACCCAAGCTACCAGCCATCCATGTATAGAGATCAGTGATTTCTTTCAATCTAAAACTTGCCTTGTATGCCCTCTGACTATAAGATAAGAAGAAGGCTTGGGTAAAAAAAAAAAAAAAAAAAAAAATGATAGAGATGCAAGGCCGTGGCGGTAAGTCAGGTACCATCACACTATTTGCCTGGAGGAGAAGTGGGAAACCAAGGAAAACCACTTCGAGGATGGCTCAGGTGGGAATCGAACGTGGGCCTCCAGGGATAGTAGCTAATCACACTAATCACTACACAACCGAGGCGGACATCAGTAAAATTACAATTACTTCACAGAAAACGAGTTTCGAGATGGAGCTGGAATGAAACCAAAGATTTCAAGGGGAATACAATACTCCAATTTGTGCTTTTTCAGCATAGAGACATTAAGTGGTTGTCATCGTTACTTGAGACTGAACAGATATTCAAAATGATAGTTCCCGAGCGAAATTAGAATGTCACTTTCGAGTTTTCAGAGTAACTTATTCAAATAGGGGAGTGGAAATGCCTTAACCTGTTCACCATCACGTGTTTATTCCGGCTCGATTCTCGAACACGTAAGCCCTGCGGCTGGGGGTGGTTTTCCCTGCCTGTAGTATGAGGGGACTATAAGTGAGACCACGGACCTTCAACTTGGCAGCGTGGGTTGGCGACCTTAGTCTGGCGTTGCTTTCACATACTTGTGACAGGCTCCTCGGTTTCAATTTTCCTATCTGACCTCTCTCGGTCAACTCTTTTTCTTCTCCTACCTCCTCGGCAAGGCGCGGGCCAAGCGGGTTAATCATACCCCAGTGCCCATAACCTTCGCAAAAAAAGTATATATATACCTCCGACCCCTTTCTCATAGCACATACAAAGTCTCCACTACTTGCTGTGGCGCTATACAAATAAGTTAGGCGTAACGAACGACACTTTTTGGGTATTTCCGCTAATAATATTGTTAACAAATTAAATTAAATAAACCCGGGTGAGTTGGCCATGCGGTCTGGGGCGACCAGCTGTGAGCTTGCATCCGGGAGATAGTGGGTTCTAACCCCACTGTTGGCAGGCCTGAATATGGTTTCCCGTGGTTTCCCATTTTCACACCAGACAAATACTGGGGCTGTACCTTAATTAAGGCCGCGGCCACTTCCTTCCACCTCCTAGGCTTTTCCTACCCATCGTCGCCATAAGACGTATCTGTGTCGGTGCGATGTAAAGCCACTAGAAAAAAATAAAGGAAAGAATATGGAAAGAACTAGCTGATAAGAGAACAAGATTAGTACAAATTGCTTTGTTTAATAACTCCTATAATTCCTAGTTTAAGCCGGCTAAAATGGAATTAAAATGTAATGTTTTCTACTTTTTTAATCCCTTAATCCTTGACTTATAAGTTAATAAAAAATTCTTCAGCTTATCCCAATTATTTCTGGGATCGCTGGAACCTTCCAGGCTCATTTTGATTTCGACCGGAGGTTTGGGACCGGATGCCCTTCCTGTCGCAACGTGTTTCTCGAGATGAAAATCTCGACCCAGGATCGATAGGGATTCGATCCTCGGCCTTCTGGGTGGGAGGCCAGCAGCTAGGCCACTCAGCTAAACACGGTCACTCCCTCCCACTCTCGCCTTCCTATAAATGAATATCTGCCCCAATTTTTCCTCTTTAATTCCTTTACTTTATCTTCCATATTATGGTCTTTCCTCCTTCTACTTTCTGCCTCTATTTTCATATACGCATTACTATGATAGTATTATTTAGTGTTTGCCTTGTGTAAATGATTCAGCTCTTTTCTTGAAAATTGTTATTTGTGGGACTGAAGTGAAGCCACGCTGTAATAACACACACAAACAAATAACTTCTTTTTCTGCCACTTTTCCCACACTTGTGGGGTCACGGGTGCAAACTGTGTCGCACATGAGGGTTTGGCCCTGTTTACGGCCGGATGCCCTTGATGACGTCAACCCGATATGGAGGGATGTAATCACTGTTGCGTGTTTCCGTGGTGGTTTGTAGTGTGTGGTATGTTGTATGAATATGAAGAGGAAAGTGTTGAGACAAACACAAACACCCAGTCCCCGAACCAGAAGAATTAATTAGACGCGATTAAAATCCCCGACCCGGCCGCGAAACGAACCCGGAACACTCTGAACTGAAGGCCTCAACGCCGACCATGCAGCCAAAAAGTCGGACACACACAAGCAAATATATTGCATGTTTATAAGCCGTGAGACAATAAGAATGCAAAAAGATTAATTCTGCATACCGTACCAAGGTGGTGACAAGATAACGTTAGGTTAGGTTAGGTTATGTTAGGTTAGTTTAGGTTAGGTTAGTTAACGGTAAGGTTAGGTTAGGTTAGTTTAGGTTAGGTTAGGTTAGTTAAAGGTAAGGTTAGGTTAGGTTAGGTTAGTTTAGGTTAGGTTAGGTTAGGTTGGTTTATGTAAGGTTTAGTTTATTTTAGGTTAGGTTAGGTTAGGTTAGGTTAGGTTAGTTTAGGTAAATTTAGGTTAGGTTAGGTTAGTTTAGGTTAGGTTAGTTTAGGTAAGGTTAGGTTAGGTTAGGTTAGTTAAAGGTAAGGTTAGGTTACGTTAGTTTAGGTTAGGTTAGGTTGGTTTAGGTAAGGTTAGGTTAGTTTATTTTAGGTTACGTTAGGTTAGGTTAGGTTAGGTTAGGTTAGTTTAGGTAAGGTTAGTTTATTTTAGGTTACGTTAGGTTAGGTTAGGTTAGTTTAGGTAAGGTTAGTTTATTTGAGGTTACGTTAGGTTAGGTTAGGTTAGTTTAGGTAAGGTTAGTTTATTTTAGGTTACGTTAGGTTAGGTTAGGTTAGTTTAGGTAAGGTTAGTTTATTTTAGGTTACGTTAGGTTAGGTTAGGTTAGGTTAGGTAAGGTTAGTTTATTTTAGGTTACGTTAGGTTAGGTTAGGTTAGTTTAGGTAAGGTTAGTTTATATTAGGTTACGTTAGGTTAGGTTAGGTTAGTTTAGGTAAGGTTAGTTTATTTTAGGTTAGGTTCGGTTAGGTTAGGTTAGGTTAGTTTAGTTTAGGTAAGGTTAGTTTATTTTAGGTTACGTTAGGTTAGGTTAGGTTAGTTTAGGTAAGGTTATGTTAGGTTAGTTTAGGTAAGGTTAGGTTAGGTTAGTTAAATTAAGGTTAGGTTAGGTTAGGTTAGGTTGGTTTATGTAAGGTTAGGTTAGTTTATTTTAGGTTAGGTTAGGTTAGTTTAGGTGAAGTTAGGTTAGGTTAGTTTAGTTTAGGTTAGGTTAGGTTAGGGTAGGTTAGGTTAGGTTGGTTGAGGTAAGGTTAGGTTAGTTTATTTTAGGTTAGGTTAGGTTAGGTTAGTTTAGGTAAGGTTAAGTTAGTTTAGGTTAGGTTAGTTTAGTTTAGGTTAGGTTAGCTTAGGTTAGGTTAGTTTAGGTTAGGTTAGTTTAGTTTAGGTTAGGTTAGCTTAGGTTAGGTTAGTTTAGGTTAGGTTAGTTTAGGTTAGGTTAGGTTAGGTTGATAACGAAATGTCCTCCTATTTCAACTGAACTGTTCTTTATAGAGTAGGTAATGTTGCGTTCCTTTTCGGCGTTCTTGCAGATTCTTCTTGCTTCTCATACAACCGGGTTGAATTCTATACATACGAACTGGACGAAATAAGACTAAATTAATGAAATGCCCCCTTCGTCATTTAGCGTCAAAACTGCATTATTAAATGCATTATTCGAAGATGTTACAATTCTGCTTACAGTACCTGGTATTATCCAAATAGATTTACAATCCTACAGAAAGTAAAATATGTTTTACTTATACCCGCAAATGTAACACAAGTGATTTTCACAATACGGCAGTGACAGTGCGTAAATCGCGCAAGTCACAAAATAAACCATGACTACATAGTGCCAACGTGCAGGATCAACAGTAACTGTAAGACGTCGTATCGTCAAGAAGGGTCCCTAAACTATATGGTTTGCTACACTGAATCGAACACAACAGCTAGAAAATGACTATAAAAATCGCTATTTTCAGTATTAACTGGGGAGAAAAAGTAAGATTGTACCCTTAGTGTATAAACACACATGGCAGGTTCAATTAGTGTCACAGATTGAGTTATTATCGATGGCTACTTCCAGAATCACAGATGACGAGGACACTATTTGTGCACTGCTGGACCTACCTGTCCGTGATTGTGATGCCATTAGTGATACTAGTAACCTTGAAATAAGTTATCATGACACGTTTTCAATAGAAAATTCCAGTGAGCCTGAGAAAGTCCGCCTCTGTGGTGTAGTGTTTAGTGTGATTAGCTGCCACCCCCGGAGGCCCGGGTTCGATTCCAGGCACTGCACAAAATTTGAAAAGTGGTATGAGGGCTGGAACGGGGTCCACTCAGCCTCGGGTGGTCAACTGAATAGAGGTGGATTCGATTCCCAGCACAGCCATCCTGGAAGTGGTTTTCCGTGGTTTTCCACTTCTTCTCCAGGCAAATGCCGGAATGGTACCTAACTTACGGCCACGGCCGCTTCCTTCCTCTTCCTTGTCTATCCCTTCCAATATTCCAACCCCCGCAAGGCCCCTGTTTACCGTACCACATGAGGCTGCTTGGGCGAGGTACTGGTAACCTCCCCAGTTGTATCCCCTGACCCAGCGCCTGAAGCTCCAGGACACTGCTCTCGAGGCGATAGAGGTGGGATCCCTCACTGAGTCCGAGAGGAAAACCGACCTTGGAGAGTAATGAGATAAAGAAGAAGAAGAAGAAGTTATTTAATCAATTTAATATGAAACACTAGGCAATGAAATACGACACTATGAAGTGAGGTCGCCACTTATGGCATGTAGCACAATGTTAAACCAATTCATCCTGAATTTTGAAGCGGTTTTCATGAACCCCAATTTTTAATTACTATCGCGCTGGATCCAATCATCGTCATAATGATTGTCGAATACATTGCAAACTGTTTTTTTGATTTTTCTTTTATCTGTAGTGAACATCTCTTGGGTGATGTTCACGTCTGTGTCGGTCGCTCGGCCATGGTCTAACAAGCGGCCGCTGGTCAGACCAAAGGGGCGCACGTCACGAGGCGTTACACTTGGCTTTCTAGACCGGGGCCGCTATCTCACCATCTGGTAGCTCCTAAATTGTAATCTTATAGTCCGAGTGGACCTCGAACCAGCCCTCAAATCCTGGTTAAAATCCCTGACCAGTACGGGAATAGAACCTGAGACCTCCGGGTAAGAGGCAGTCACGCTACTTATACACCACGGGGCTGCACTCAAATGACAAAACATCTTATTTTAGAATCGCTACGAAGAAACATAATTATCACAATTGTTTCAATGGTTCAAAATATACACTCTCGGACAGAACAAATTACACGACATACAAAGACTTAATTTAAAAAAATGCAAAGTATTTAAAATTTATTAATTGAAATACGTTAAAATTACCTAGATATTTCACCAGTACTTGAAAAAGCTAAACATCTTCTTGGCTGAAATACCTACTTTACAGTACACTTACAGGGAATGCGAGTATTAAGACTGTTTTCCTTTTCACCCTTCAACGTGAAATCTCTAACTTCCAAGAAGAAAGTTACACTCGGCTGTCTTGCTGACCTTGCCTCAGACAGGAGGTGACCAAATTTACAAATACCAAAAATATTATAGGTTCAAATTACACGCAGGTCCAAATTACACGGAGGTCTCCTAGTATGGGTTCCGACGACCAACATGTTCCGCAAGTGTTACATAATATATATTCCAGTTATGGATTAAAATTACATCAAATGAAGTGTTCAAATACCTTAGACCTTCTCCTGCCTAAGTACAGTTCTTCCGTCGTCTTCACAGAGTTTACGTGTCCCCAAAGGTGTAATTCCGGAGATATGTAAGTCAGGAAAGATCGGGATTCATCAGTACATATTATTCACACATTCAGATTACTTAACTCATGATATAATCAAGACACGTGCATTGTGTAATCCGTTACAAATTACATGGTACAAATGTTAGTCATTGTGTAATTCATCACAAACTGCATGGTACAAATATCAGTCATTGTGTGATCCCTTATAAATTTCATGGTACAAATTTCAGTCATTGTGCAATCCGTTACAAATTACATGGTACAAATTTCAGTCATTGTGCAATCCGTTACAAATTACATGGTGCAAAATTCAGTCATTGTGCAATCCGTTACAAATTACATGGTATAAATTTCAGTCATTGTGCAATCCGTGTAACAAATTTCAGTCATTGTGCAATCCGTTACAAATTACATGGTACAAATATCAGTCATTGTGCAATCCGTTACAAATTACATGGTAAAAAATTCAGTCATTGTGCAATCCGTTACAAATTACGTGGTACAATTTCAGTCATTGTGTAATCCGTTAGAAATTACATGGTACAAATTACAGTCATTGTGCAATCCGTTACAAATTACATGGTGCAAATTTCAGTCATTGTGCATTCCGTGGTACAAATTTCAGTCATTGTGCAATCCGTTACAAATTACATGGTGCAAATTTCAGTCATTGTGCAATCCGTTACAAATTACATGGCATTCAGTCATTGTGTAATCCGTTACAAATTACACGGTACAAATTTCAGTCATTGTGCAATCCGTTACAAATTACATGGTGCAAATTTCAGTCATTGTGCAATCCGTTACAAATTACATGGTACAAATTTCAGTCATTGTGCAATCCGTTACAAATTACATGGTACAAATTTCAGTCATTGTGCAATCCGTTACAAATTACATGGTACAAAATTCAGTCATTGTGCAATCTGTTACAAATTACATGGTATAAATTTCAGTCATTGTGTAATCCGTTAGAAATAACATGGTACAAATTTCAGTCATTGTGCAATCCGTTACAAATTAGATGGTGCAAATTTCAGTCATTGTGCAATCCGTTACAAATTACATGGTACAAATTTCAGTCATTGTGCAATCCGTTACAAATTACATGGTACAAATTTCAGTCATTGTGCTATCCGTTACAAATTACATGCTACAAATTTCAGTCATTGTGCAATCCGTTACAAATTACACGGCATTCAGTCATTGTGCACTCCGTTACAAATTACATGGTACAAATTTCAGTCATTATGCAATCCGTTACAAATTACATGGTACAAATTTCAGTCATTGTGCAATCCGTTACAAATTTCATAGTACAAATTTCAGTCATTGTGCAATCTGTTACAAATTACATGGTACAAATTTCAGTCATTGTGCAATCCGTTACAAATTACATGGTACAAATTTCAGCCATTGTGTAATCCGTTAAAAAAAGCATGGTACAAATTTCAGTCATTGTGTAATCCGTTACAAATTACATGGTACAAATTTCAGTCATTGTGTAATCCGTTAGAAATTACATGGTACATATATTAGCCATTGTGTAATTCATCACAAATTACATGGTACAAATATTAGACATTGTGTAATTCATCACAAATTACATGCTACAAATATTAGTCATTGTGTAATTCATCACAAATTACATGGTACAAATTTCAGTCATTGTGTAATCCGTTACAAATTACATTGTACAAATATTAGTCATTGTGCAATCCGTTACAAATTACATGGTACAAATATTTGTCATTGTGCAATTCATCGCCCCATGGTACAAATATTAGCCATTGTGTAATTCATCACAAATTACAGGGTACAAATATTAGACGTTGTGTAATTCATCACAAATTACATGGAACAAATATTAGTCATTGTGTAATTCATCACAAATTACATGGGACAAATTTCAGTCATTGTGTAATCCGTTACAAATTACATGGTACAAATATTAGTCATTGTGCAATCCGTTACAAATTACATGGTACAAATATTTGTCATTGTGCAATTCATCACAAATTACATGGTACAAATTTCAGTCATTGTGCAATCCGTTACAAATTACATGGTACAAATTTCAGTCATTGTGCAATCGGTTACAATTACATGATACAAATATTAGTCATTGTGCAATCCGTTACAAATTACATGGTACAAATATTAGTCATTGTGCAATTCATCACAAATTATATGCTACAAATTTCAGTCATTGTGCAATCCGTTACAAATTACATGGTACAAATTTCAGTCATTGTGCAATCCGTTACAAATTACATGGTACAAATTTCAGTCATTGTGTAATCCGTTACAAATTACATGGTACAAATATTAGTCATTGCGTAATTCATCACAAATTACATGGTACAAATTTCAGTCATTGTGCAATCCGTTACAAATTACATAGTACAAATTTCAGTCATTGTGCAATCTGTTACAAATTACATGGTACAAATTTCAGTCATTGTGCAATCCGTTACAAATTACATGGTACAAATTTCAGTCATTGTGTAATCCGTTAGAAATAACATGGTACAAATTTCAGTCAATGTGTAATCCGTTAGAAATTACATGGTACAAATATTAGTCATTGTGTAATTCATCACAAATTACATGGTACAAATTTCAGTCATTGTGTAATCTGTTAGAAATTACATGATACAAATTTCAGTCATTGTGTAATCCGTTACAAATTACATGGTATAAATTTCAGTTATTGTGTAATCCGCTACAAATTACATGGTACAAATTTCAGTCATTGCGTAATCCGTTACAAATTGCATGGTACAAATTTCAGTCATTGTGTAATCCGTTACAAATTGCATGGTACAAATTTCAGTCATTGCGTAATCCGTTACAAATTGCATGGTACAAATTTCAGTCGTTGCGTAATCCGTTACAAATTGCATGGTACAAATTTCAGTCATTGTGTAATCCGTTACAAATTGCATGGTACAAGTTTCAGTCTACTTGCAAGGATCTGAAGGAGCCTTCAGCGCCGAACATTTCCTCCACCGTCTTGGGTTTCCCGGGCCTTTTCGATTCGTCCACACCGTATTTCTCGTCCTGTAGGAAGTAATCCCTGTAACTCTCGATCTTCGCTTTCCACGCCGCTGAAATGATGTAAAATGGGCATTGCAAATAAATATGATAGAGCTAACACCTTAAAACAACGCTGTGCTAATTTTTTTATTTAAATGTAGCATTTCTCTGTTGATTCAGAAGATGGACAGTGTTGGGAAGCAAATGCAGTGCCACACAGTCAGGTGAAGCGCCAGTCTTGCCACTGACGTGCATGTGGTACTGCAGATCACCAGGTGATATCTAGTGATTGGATAAGGAAGAAATGATCGTACCTCCGATAGACTTCATTGAGCCAGCATCTCCTCCATACTCGGTGGGAAGTATACTCTTCAGTTTATCAGTTTGTAGAGCTTCGATGTTAGGGTGCAGGAAGAACTGTAACAGAATAATGAGTTGTTACTTAAAATCTCTCACTAACTCTTTCATAAATGCCTCGGAATTAAACTACAAAAGCTTCAAAATATTACTGAGACCCTATGAACCTGTTTCAAGAGTTCTGTTTATAGAAGAAGAAGAAAAAGAAGAAAAAAGAAGAATAATAAGAAGAAAAATCAATACTGGTGTAAGGCAGGGAGATGTATTATAGCCTCTACTACATTGCGAAAAAATTAAATTGCCTATGGCTTCTAGTGCCTGCCAGGTACAGGTCTTTTGAATCGACGCCCGTACGCGATGTGCGCGTCGTGATGAAGACGAAACATACACCCAGCCCCTGTGCCAGCACAATTAACAAATTATGCTTAAAATCGATCCTAGGACCCCTGCGACCAAAAGTCAGCACGCTAACCATTTAGCCATCGAGCCGGACATACGACATGGTGTGTTGAATGGACTGTCTTCCACACTTCTGAAAACCTCTGTCTGCTTGTGATCTACCACTGATCCATAGGAAGCAAACTTGAGAGTAAGGAAACGAGCTACTCGAATAAGCGGTATGTTTCGAACTGTCAGTGGAGAGATGGTGTGGAATGGCGTTGGTAGACGAATAAGCTTGAGCAGAGCTTAATTTATAGGACGAGGGGTAAGAGATTGGAATAATTCATCAAGGGAAATATTTCGTACATTTGTATGGTCTTTGAAAATATTTAAGAAAAGGCTAGGTAAACAATTGAGGGGCCACCTCTATGGTGTAGTGGTTAGTGTGATTAGCTGCCACCCCAGGGACCCGGGTTCGATTCCCGGTTCTACCACAAAATTTGAAATGTGGTACGAGGGCTGGAACGGAGTCTACTCAGCCTATGGAGGTCAACTGAGTAGAGGGGAGTTCGATTCCCACCTCAGCCATCCTGGAGGTGGATTTTCGTTGTTTCCCACTTCTCCTCTAGTCAAATGCGGGGATGGTACCTAACTTAAGGCCACGGCCGTTTCCTTCCCTCTTCCTTGTCAATCCCTTCCAATCTTCCTATCCCCCACAAGGCCCCTTTTAAGCTTAGCAGGTGAGGCCACCTGAGTGAGGTACTGGTCCTCCTCCCCAGTTGTATCATCCCGACTCAAAATGTCAGACTGATTTCAGGTGGGATCCCTCGCCGAGTTCGGGGGGGGGGGGGAGGGGAGACCAACCCTCGTGGCTAAACGGATTTAAAAAAGATCTCGCAGCTTTGTCATTTTAACAACTGCTGATGTTAGCCAATCAGATCGCTTAGCGGGAGTATTCAGGTGGGTTTTACGACGCGATGTTGCTAAATCTGTACGAGGCTTAATACCGGCTTGAGAAAACTATTCGAAGAAGGCTTGCGTTACAATGCGAATCAAATCCACTGTACCCATGCCAAATGGCTGCTTAACGACGGATGCCGATGCAAGGAAAACAGCATAAAACACAAAAACACCGTGGGATTCAGACGGTGTCCCCACAGCGCACTTGTCATGACGGGATTCAGTCAGCTCGGAGGGCCATGTTCGAATCCCTTCCCTGGCAAAATTTTCACTTTGAGTCTCCTCTCTAGCCGACCAAGCCACGTGCAGATTTGGCATAACAACCTCGCAAAGCGATCTCAATGACTAACTTCAGTAGCTCATAAATGATAATGGCGAGGGATATGGATTTTTTCAATAATTATTTATCAGTATGACCCGTCTTCGATTCATGGGTGGATGATGAATTTTAGCGGCGTCTCGTTAATTCCCTTAGCTCGGGGACTGGGTGTTTGTCTTCATCCCAAAATCCTTCATTTATACACATCACATTACTAACCACCTAGAAGGACCCCGCACTGAATACGTCCCTCTGCGTAGGATTGGCGTCAGGAAGGGTATCCGGCTGTAAAACTGAACAATATTCAAATTGCACCGTAATTCACACCTACGAACCCTCCAGGATGTAGGGAGAAAGTGACGGAAAATATCTAAAACAGTCAGTAAATTATATGGCCTGAAGGGGGCTTACAGTACATTGAAGAATACTAAGAACATTACAATAATTTTCAACTAGGCTTTATGTTGTGTTTCACCAACATTCCGATTTTTTCAATGAATCGCAGGCAGAACGTGTGACTCAGGATCCCGTGGTTCCAGGTTCGGTCCTGGCGGTGGTAGAATATTTCTGAAAGGTGGGCGAAAGTGAATGAAGTAACTTATAATGTAAAATAATATTTACGCCTCGCGCAATAGACATGACGGAGAGCACTTCACTTGTCACTGGGATTGCCACCAATCAGGCTAGAGACTGGACTCAGCACAATTATCTGTCATTTTGGACATATTTTTGTTCATCTCTTCTTAAACCCAGTGCCAAAGAGGTTGAACTTGAATTTAAATAAACGGCATTCAGAGTGTCATATTTCATCCCAGCGACTCCGAAAGCCACGGATTATACACTAATATCGGTCGATTTCGTTTATTGTTACATATCAACCCGTCCTCTAGGAGTGCTAGTCGTGTCTTACCCCACAGTATTTGTTATCAGATAGTAAGTTATGTGTGTACCAAGTTTGGTTGAGATCTGTGCTGGAAAATAGACACATTCATCCGTAATTTCGGTCATTCTGGATATTTTCTCTTTCACCCCTTCTAATCACCATTTCAATTGGAGCTGAGCTTGACTTACAGGGCATCTAGAGTGTCACATTTCATCTTAGCGACCCCGAAAAGTATGGATTCGACGGAAAGGTACTTCATGAAACATGGCGGCGTGTTCCAATCCTCCTTTAATACAGCCGCGGTCATGCACCTCCTAGCAAGGAAGGTACGTCATAAAACATGGCGGCGTGTTCCCATCCTCCTATAAACTCCATTTCTTACCGAACTATCATGATACAGAGTACGTCGTTGCCTCCTAGCAACAATCTGTCCATCAAGGACGATCTACATCTTGGTGCGGCTTTGTAATCTTCTTTATATTAAAATATTTGACTAAAAACAGCTTTGGCAAATCCATCCGTCCTTTCTACTGTACCGCTTTGTTTCATATCTGTTCAATTCTCTCCGGAATTAGCTGCCGGTGAATCATGAGACATTAACAGGTCTCTAAGTCAGATGTTTACGGAATTTTAAAACGAGTGACGTAAACTTATCACTTCAGTAGCTGTTGCGTACAATATTCTATTTCATATGATAGTGAATTTACGTAATCTAAAGTTATTGAATTTATTTATAAATAATTTTGATTCGGCGCCGCGCGAAATGTCCATGTTTGATCAATGCATTGACGAACGGACAGCCAGATGGCTTCAAATTCAAATGTCTGTACACGATAGATTAGGCCATGCGATTATTATTATTATTATTATTATTATTATTATTATTATTATTATTATTATTATTATTATATTCATTTAGGAAGGCTCGGCTTGTGTGTATTATAACACAATGGGCTGATTCGGTCTACGCAAGGAGTCACCCTCTTGATTATGAAACTATACAGATATCTACAAATGTTTACAACATAAATAATTACAACATACACACACATTATTATTTTTCTCCTTAGTAGATCAATAAGGCTTCAATGCTGTAGATCGGAGGAAAAGAAAGTCATTCATTCATTCATTCATTCATTCATCAAATTATGTCCCTAAACACCTTTTTTCCTACCCTTTTTGGGAATCTGTCCTTCAGATCACCGAAACTGCGACCTGGATCTTCATGCAGTTTAGTGAAACTCAGAGGAAAAGTCGTTTCTTGAAACTTTCTCATAATGTGGCAGGTTCTCAGGAGGATGTCTTTCTACAGTTGAACGTGCGTGTGCTGATGCAGGTTTAATGCGACCAGAGAGCTGTGCAAGCTCTTCGGAACATCACCAGTGCATGATATCACTATTGGAACTGTGATGACTGAATCTAGCTTCCGCAGGCGTTGTATTTCTGTTGCCAATTCTGTGTATTTTAATATCTTCGTGACTATTGTTTGCAGACTGGAGTTGTTTGGACGAGAAATTTCTATAGATGATGCAGATCTTTTTCATGTATCCATGAGAAGAATATGTGGCTTATTGTTGCTTAGCGTGACGTCGCCTATGACATTTCGGTCCCATAGAAGCTTGTATGAAGAGTTTTCGAGAAGGGATGGCGGTGTGTATGTCCAATAAGCAGCTGATGACTGAAGAAACCCACATTTTACAGAAAGTTTCTGGTGATGAACATGTCCCTACTTATTATTATTACTACAATGTCCGGTGTTCTCCGTGATAATACTTATGTCACAGAAAAGTATACAGTACTCATTTTCAAGCACTGGCGGTTTAATTCTTGCGCACGATGAAAAATCAAACCCGTATGACTATCACCCTAACATTCATTGTACGCCTGGCGAGTGTTACCAGAAGCCCTCTGACTCGACAAGAAACCCTTGTTTTTTGGTAAGACGATGCAAACTTACTTGCTGCTTTAAATGAAGCAATAGAAAACAGATTATTCGAGCTATGTACAGCAGTTGTATAACTTCCTCTTTTTTTATACGTTACTTACCCTTTCCTTTAACTTCTCCTTCAGAAGAGATCGCATCAAAGAAAGCAGACTTTCGAAAAATGACGGTGTGTTGATGAAGTTCAATGCTTGTGGTCTGCAGGGATATCCAGCCTGTAACAAGGGTATTAAGCGTAAAATTTCTCATATTCGATACTGGTGACAGTGGTGGTAGTTATTTTTAAAGGAGTAATGTTCCCATATTAGAGGAATATACCTCAAGATCAGGTCGTGTGTATAGTTGTTAATACATCAGCATGATCATAGCACCATCGCATGCCCCAGCACAGGTACTGATAGTCGCATGACAGTGATCTATAAAAGACTTGCACAAAACTGGCTACAGTGACGTCTCAAAATATTTGTGAAGTGTGTGCGGAAATTTTTGTTGATGAGCCAAGGTTTTAAGGTGCTATGCGTTTGGTGAGATTTAAGATTTTCTTTAGAGATAGGAAATTTGTTATAGGGCGAGTTGACCGTGCGGTTAGGAGCGCGCAGCTGTGAGCTTGCGTCCGGGAGATAGTGGGTTCTAATCCCACTGTCGGCAGCCCTGAAGTTGGTTTTCCGTGGTTTCCCATTTTCACACCAGGCAGATGCTGGGGCTGTACCTTGATTAAGGCCACGGCCGCTTCTTTCCAACTCCTAGCCCTTTCCTATCCCATTGTCGCCATAAGACGTAAATGTGTCGGTCGTCATAAAACCACTAGCAAAAAGAAAACAACAGAGAAATTTGTTTCTGTGCTAATCTGCAGAAAACTGCTCGAGATAGTATAGAATGTTTTACCACATCCCCAGAGTGTTGCATCATCCGACTTGGACATGTTTCATATTCCACAGTAAACTTCAAAACGGTAAAAAATACACTCGTGTGAAAACTTCAAGTCCAAACATACCAAGTTACACGCAAAAGGAGCTTTCAACATTAAACTAGACAATGAGGATGTTCAGTCACTGGAGATCGTTTATTTATTAAGACAAATATACATTAGTGTCCAAAAGTTAAGCATAATCACTAAACGAGGCCATACCGCCTCATAGGAATGTCAGACGGATTGCTGAACAAACGGAAGTTGAATCACACACCATGTGTCACACAACTTGTCCAAAAAAGAGTGTCAGAACCGTTCTGATAGCTAAGGTACAACTTTGACAACAACTAACAAAACTTGGCAATGTCTTCTAGAAAAAAAAACACCGGTATGCTGTTAATAGGGCGTATGGTTACCCCTAATGGCCACACATGCTTCGCAGAGTTCTTGTGGCAGTCGATCCCATTTCTCCGAATTTGCAATGCAAAGGTCTTGGAGGGTCCTTGGTGGAGGCTGGCGAGGTGCAATTTGCCTCCCCAATGCATCCCAGGCATGTTCTATAGAATTCAGATCCTCAGATCTCGCTGGCCAGTCCATGCGTTGAATGTCTCCCCCAGCCAGAAATTCATCCACCAGTGCACCGCGTGCGGTTGGTCATTATCGTCCATTAAGAGGAAGTCTGGACCAAGCGCACATCTGTAGAGTCGAACATGTAGTCTCAGTACCTCATCCCTGTATCTCCGAGCGTTAACAGTGTTCCTCGAATCACCGATGAAGATGTGCAGGTTCGTACGGCCATTCAACATGATGCCGCACCACACACTGACGCCACCACCACCATACTGGTCCCGTTCCCCTATGTTCGCATCTTTGTATCGGCTACCCGGTTCTCTCCAGATTAATGTGCGACGGTAATCGTTCTGAAAACAGAAGCGGGATTCATTTGTGAAGAGCACATGCCTCCATTCATTCATGGTCCAGTTTCGATGTTGACGGCTCTATAGTAAACGGATCCATCTCTGTGCTGCAGTAAGCGGGACGCACATCGCTGGACGTCGGGCAAACAGCCCTGCTCTTTTGAGCCTCCGGTACACAGTTTGCCGGGAAACGGCAACCCCTGAGACGGCTGCAAGCTCTGCGACAATTGTCTTGCAGGTGCCCTCCGACTTCGTCGGGCTGTCATGCCCAGATTGGTCCTGCTGTAGGGTGGTTACCCTTGATCGATCCGGTACTGGCCTACGACTAACATCTCCTGTGTCACGAAATCGTCTCCAAAGCCTGGAAATGACACTTTGTGGGACATTCAAGGATACGGCGACTTCGGTCTGTGTTTGGCCTGCTTCCAGGCGGCCGAGTATTCTACCCTGCAAAACGGGGTACGAATGGCGTCGTTGTGCAATTATGTTGTCACGTTCACCACGAGGCTACACTCCGCACACTATAACAGGGCAAACACGACTGAGGGTATATGCGGCGCAGGCACTGGCTGTGTTTAGCTGCGGTTACGCCGCTAGTCAAAGCAGGGAACACTCCTTTCCTATACAGAGCGAACACATAAGGTTGGTAGGTGCATATGTCGTGCGATTTGCGGTCTATTTCCTGTTGTCCTGCTTACTCGTAACTTATGCTTAACTTTTGGACATTAGTGTATATACAGGGTAAAGCGTAATTCGCGTACTCGGGCGTCGCAGCGCGACTCCTCACATGACAGCAATAAATAAAAATGTCTCTTACAAATTTTCGTCTTGCGAGTATATCCGGCAGAAAAACGACGTTGAAAAGTAACAATCTGGCAACACTGTAACCACATCTAGGGTAACTACCTCTGTCAGCAAAAGTTAGTCGTACTGTACAGTTGGTGCAGTGGATAGAGTTTTGTGTTAGCATGCAGGAGGTCGAGTGTTCGATCCTGGTTTGAGGCGTATGTTTTTCATCATCATCATCATCATCTGTTTACCCTCCAGGTTCGGTTTTTCCCTCGGACTTAGCGAGGGATCCCACCTCTACCGCCTCAAGGGCAGTGTCCTGGAGCTTCAGACTCTTGGTCTGGGGATACAACTGGGGAGTATGACCAGTACCTCGCCCAGGCGGCCTCACCTGCTATGCTGAACAGGGGCCTTGTGGAGGGATGGGAAGATTGGAAGGGATAGGCAAGGAAGAGGGAAGGAAGCGGCCGTGGCCTTAAGTTAGGGACCATCCCGGCATTCGCCTGGAGAAGAAGTGGGAAACCACGGAAAACCACTTCCAGGATGGCTGAGGTGGGAATCGAACCCACCTCTACTCAGTTGACCTCCCGAGGCTGAGTGGACCCCGTTCCAGCCCTCGTACCACTTTTCAAATTTCGTGGCAGAGCCGGGAATCGAACCCGGGCCTCCGGGGGTGGCAGCTAATCACGCTACGTATGTTTTTTATTTCGTAAATGTAGTCCAGGTGGTATGATACCTGGCATCCTAATCGTCAACAGCGATTGCAGTGGGTCCTCTAGAAACCATTTGCACTTACATACTACGATCCTAGAAATGGATGAACAATCGTTTTCATTGGTCAGCTTTGAAAGGCGCCCTTTCCACGTCGTGGGCGTGAATTTATTCGCACCACTTCATCTACTAGATGTGAAACCTGTTTTCTTTGTACCCTCCTCCAATGATCCCATAGATTAGTACCAACTATTATTCTTGCCTCGAGTTGGCCGTGCGCGTAGAGGCGCGCGGCTGTGAGATTGCATCCGGGAGATAGTAGGTTCGAATCCTACTATCGGCAGCCCTGAAAATGGTTTTCCGTGGTTTCCCATTTTCACACCACGGCCGCTTCCTTCCAACTCCTAGGCCTTTCCTGTCTCATCGTCGCCATAAGACCTATCTGTGTCGGTGCGACGTAAAGCCCCTGGCAAAAAAAATATTCTTGCCTCGTTCAGGTCCATTACATTTCGTTAGGGCCTTACATAACCAGTAGGCCTAGCAACGTGCTCTGCGAATAATGTCCAAACTCGGTTACAGTTTGTATGTGTTATCACCACGGTCCCGATAATTCTGCCTTTCAACATTGCGTCTGGTAACCGCATGCTGTTTAGTACGTATCTCAATGCATTATTATTATTATTATTATTATTATTATTATTATTATTATTATTATTATTATTGTTACTATTATTATGTTGTTGTAAATGTAGGATACATATGACCTCAGAAACGGTGTCTTACTGTATTACAGTAGGTAATGTCAGACGGAAATTAGCAAATAAAAAATGCGCCTCAACCCAGGATCGAACCATCGACCTCCTGCATGCCAACCAAAAACTCTACCCACTGCACTAACTGTACAGCACGACTAATATGTGCTGACAGAGGTAGTTGCTCTACATGTGGTTACAGTGTTGCCAGATTGCCACACTTCAACGTCTTTTTTCTGCCAGATATACTCGCAGGACGAAGTTTTGTGACAGACATTTTTTTATTGCTGGTATGTGAGGAGTCGCGCTGCGACGCCCGAGTGCGCGAATTACGCTTCACCCTGTATAACGTTGAAGGAGTCTGCTGTCTGTAATTTCGTTTCTTTTTACAATTTTTCAGATATTTATCCGTTTTAGGTCAATTCAAGACCGTATCAGTGGTTTCATTTTTCGTGTCTGTTTATCTGCTTGTTCTACCATCACGGCGAATCGGCTATATAGATCTCGACCAAGTTTCATCAAGGGAAAGGTTTTGATATGCATATAACTTCAACAGCTCTGAATAGAAAATATAGGAAAACCAGAACAGTTTTCTTTAATTTTCTCTTCTATCATTGATCATCATCATCATCATCATCTGTTTACCCTCCAGGTTCGGTTTTTCCCTCGGACTTAGCGGGGGATCCACCTCTACCGCCTCAAGGGCAGTGTCCTGGAGATTCAGACTCTTTGTCGGGGATACAACTGGGGAGTATGACCAGTACCTCGCCCAGGCGGCCTCACCTGCTATGCTGAACAGGGGCCTTGTGGAGGGATGGAAAGATTGGAAGGGATAGACAAGGAAGAGGGAAGGAAGCGGCCGTGGCCGTAAGTTAGGTACCATCCCGGCATTCGCCTGAAGGAAAAGTGGGAAACCACGGAAAACCACTTCCAGGATGGCTGAGGTGGGAATCGAACCCGCCTCTACTCAGTTGACCTCCCGAGGCTGAGTGGACCCCGTTCCAGCCCTGGTACCACTTTTCAAATTTCGTGGCAGAGCCGGGAATCGAACCCGGACCTCCGGGGGTGGCAGCTAATCACGCTAACCACTACACCACAGAGGCGGACTTCTATCATTCATTTTCTGTAAAATTATTTGATTACATGTGAAAAGTTCCTTCATTAATCATCATCATCATCATCTGTTTATCCTCCAGGTTCGGCTTTTCCCTCGGACTGAGCGAGGGATCCCACCTCTACCGCCTCAAGGGCAGTGTCCTGGAGCTTCAGACTCTTGGTCGGGGGATACAACTGGGGAGTATGACCAGTACCTCGCCCAGGCGGCCTCACCTGCTATAGTGAACAGGGGCCTAGTAGGGGGATGGGAAGATTGGAAGGGATAGGCAAGGATGAGGGAAGGAAGCGGCCGTGGCCTTAAGATAGGTACCATCCCGGCATTTGCCTGGAGGTGAAGTGGGAAACCACGGAAAACCACTTCGAGGATGGCTGAGGTGGGAATCGAAATCGCCTCTACTCAGTTGACCTCCCGAGGCTGAGTGGACCCCGTTCCAGCCCTCGTACCACTTTTCAAATTTCGTGGCAGAGCCGGGAATCGAACCCGGACCTCCGGGGGTGGCAGCTAATCACGCTAACCACTACACCACAGAGGCGTCCTTCATTAATAACTTGTTTTATGTACATAATTTCGCTTACTCTTCAAATGACGGAGAAAAGTACTATTTTCTGCGGGTCTCATGCTCTGCTTTGAGTGCCCGATAGACCGACAACGAACCTACAGGTTACCATGGCAACGTCTCTGACTGCTTGCCAGGGAAGTTTTTTTTTTTTTTTTTTTTTTTTTTTTTTGCTAGGGGCTTTACGTCGCACCGACACAGATAGGTCTTATGGCGACGAAGGGATAGGAAAGGCCTAGGAGTTGGAAGGAAGCGGCCGTGGCCTTAATTAAGGTACAGCCCCAGCCCCAGCATTTGCCTGGTGTGAAAATGGGAAACCACGGAAAACCATTTTCAGGGCTGCCGATAGTGGGATTCGAACCTACTATCTCCCGGATGCAAGCTCACAGCCGCGCGCCTCTACACGCACGGCCAACTCGCCCGGTGCCAGGGAAGTGACGTATTGCCATTTTCTTCATCATTCCTGTAAACTCGTGGTTCCTTGGGTAGAAGTCAAGAGAAACGTCAATTGGCCATTCTGCGGGATATTGGCAGAATACCGTTGGAGGTTGAAATATATGAACAGTACCGCGGTGTGTAGCCCATTATTTCACACCGTAATATGATTTCTGGCATTTGCTATAATTTTTACTGTATTTCTATTCTATTTCTGTTTTCCGCTTTAATTTCTTACCTCTGCCTTGCCTCTTTAGGTTTAAGTAATACCACCGTAAGTCATCTTGTTATCTGTTTACCTAAGAAACCCTGCACCTAAATTTCTCCTCTATTACCGCCTACTCAAATCCGTAACTCATACCATCACAATTTATTGAGGGACATTTTATTTTCCAATACATCCACTCGGTATGTAGATATTCTTCCTATCCGACTGTCCTCAGTTATAATCTTATTTTCTATTAGTTTCAATTTTCTAAAGTGTATTGCTTTTCTGCTTAATTACTCCGTATGAAAGCGAGTGATAATCCAGAAACCTGGACACTCTTTTTGAGAAAAAAACTCCACGCTCTTAAACTTTTTAGCCCCAGAATGTATCGAAATATGGATGCAATTTTAATGAAAGTGCAGACCTTCGTTTGGGATTAATTGGTGGCTAAACGGTAAGTCGTATGACTTATTGTCCGGTTTCGATTGTTTTTACGTTAGATAGCACTGCCTTTCTCTATTACAATCAAATATCTCCAACTCGATTGTGACTGGCATTAGGAAAATGAGCCTGTCTTTTTAATGAAAACTCCCTATCTCTACTCTGAATGGCGCTTGCCAAGTGAGTCTGCTGTTATAGTAGAAACTCCCGAACTCGATTGTGATTGGCAGTAGGAAATGAGGCCTCCTATTATCAACAAAACTTCCCCAATGCATACCTTACATCGGAAACAACGTATGGTGTCCTCCCGGTTTTGTTTCTCGGATAGTGCTAAGACATCTGCAATTTTATGTAATTTTACACACTACCTTTACAGTAGCTTACGGAGAAATCCGTATACAATGTAGAATACCGTAGCGAAGCACGGGTACATTTACTAATATAAAATAAAAGAAAATAATTTGTCCTGATTGACTGACTGACTGACTGACTGACTGACTAACTGACTGACTGACTGACTGACTAACTGACAGACTAACTGACTGACTAACTGACTGACTGGACTGACTGACTGACTGACTGACTGACTGACTGACTGACTGACTGACTGACTGACTGACTGACTGACTGACTGACTGATTCATCATCACAGGGTCAAAACTACAGGACATAAAGAAATGAAATTTTGGAGATACATTCATATTAACATGTAGGTGCTTGCTAAGGGAGGATTTTTGGATATTCCGTCACTAAGGTGGTGAATTTTCAAAATAAGGATATCTATATCTCAAAAACTTAAAAGTTTACAGACGTAAAAATTGGTATTTAAAATCTCCCTTAAAAACAAAGAAACACGTATTTTTTGTTTTTGGAAAATCCCATTAAGGGGGTGAAAAAGGGGGAAAAGTAGTTGAACACCTTTTATGAGGAGACTTATATCTAAAAAACTGAAGATGTTACGGACATAAAAATTGAAATTTGGAATCTCTTTTCAAAATAAAGAAACACGTATTTTTGTGTTTTTGAATAACCCGATGAATAGGGAGCGAACAGGAGTGACAAAAGGGGTGAATTTTTAAAACGACCATATCTACAAATTATCTCAGACACGTAACATATTACAGATTCAAAAACTGGTATTTGGAATTTCCTGTAAATATAAAGAAATATATTTTTCGGAAAATGGACTCAAGGGGAACTGAAAAAGGGGTGAATTTTTAAAATGGGCGTATCGACAGTATATCTAAAAAACTTAACATGCTGCACACGTGAAAAATTGGTATTTGGAATCACCTTTAAAAATAAGGAAAGCATAATCGTTGGTTTTCGGTAAAAACCGTTAACCGGGGGGGGCGAGGGGTGAGGGAATTGAAAACTTGGTTGAATTATTTGTATGACAATATATATATATAAAAGTAAACACGCATTTTGGATGGAGGAGTGAAATTGGTAGGGCGGGAAGAAAACGGAGATGAATTCCTTTTACGAGGACACATATATCTCAAAAACTGAGGATGTTACATTCGTGATAATTCATGTTTGGAAGCTCTTTAATGAAACGGATACTGTTCATTTTTGGAAAATTTACTTAAGTGGGGAGTGTGAAAGGAAGTAGAAAAAAAGTGAATTCTTTTTTTCTGGAGAAACTTATATCTCAAAACTGAAGTTTATAGACGTGAAAATTGGTATTTGGATTCTCCTTGAGAAATAAAGAAACACGCACTTTTGAGGACGGGGATCAACTTAACGGGTAGGAAGACGGGGTGAAAAAAGGGTTCAGTTACTTTTACGAGGATACTTGCATCTCGAAAACTGAAGATGTTACAGACATGAAAATTAGTATTTGGAATCTCCTTTAAAAAGAAAGAAACACGCATTTCCTTTTTCGGAAAATCGACTTCAGGGGTATGGGGTTGAAAATAAGTAAATAGGGAGTTGAAGTATGTTTACGAGGATACTTTAGATAAAGATAAAGACTGAAGCTGTTACAGACGTGAAAGTTGACATTTTGAATTTCCTTTCAAAATAAAGAAAACTGTATGTTTTTGTTTTTGGAAAGTCCGCTTAAGGCGGGAGAGGGGTGGAAAGAAGTGAAGAAGAAAAAGTTGAATTATTTTTATGAGTGTACATTTATCTCAAAACTGAAGGTGTTACAGAATTACAGACATAAAAACTGGTATTTGGAATCTCTTTTAAAAATAATTAAACACGTATTTTTTTATTTTCGGGAAATACAGTTAAGGGACTGAAAGGAATTGGAAAACCGGGTGAATTTTTTAAAATGAGTACCGGTATATCTACATTATATGTCGAGAACTTAACATGTTAGAGACAAGAAACTTAGTATTTGAAAAGTCCTTTAAAAAAACAGGAACATGTACCTGAAAAGAAGTGAAAAGTAGTTGAATTACTTTTTATGAGGATACTCTTATCTTTAAAAAATGAAGATGTTACAGACTTAAAAACTGGTATTTGTAATCTCCTTTAAAAATAAAGAAACATGTATTTTTGTTTTCGGGAAATACACATAAATGGGGGTAGGGGTGGGGAAGGACCGATGAAGGGTTTGAAGTGTTTTTATGGGGATACTTACGTATATCTCAAACACTGAAGATGTTACAGACGTGGGAATTGGTATTTTTAATCTCCTTTAAAAATAAAGAAACATGTATTTACATTTCGGCTTGAGGGAAGACTGTTTCTCACATGTACAGTTCTATGTCTCATGGTCGTCTTAGTTCCAAAAGATAATACCACAAACATGGTTTACAAAGAATTTCTGGGGTTAATGGAACTCAATATTTGGGTGAGTTTTTATACTTTATGAATTTTCAGTTAATGTCTTAGTACAATGCCGAGGAATGATTACTTTGATTAAATTACGAAATCCGCGCGAGGAAAGCTGTGGGTAATTGCTAGTATAAAATAAAATGAAGTGGATATAGCACCTTCTGAACAGACGCTCTTCAAAGTGTTTTCTTGCTTTTATAAGTTGAACAGAATTCTTATTTCTTCCATCTGTCCATCTGTGATTCGTTAATAAATCTCTATTCCAGTATGAGCATTTGTGTTTGAAATTCATCATAGATCACTGTCGTACGACTACCAGACCTGCGCTCGGACTTGTGATGGTGCTATGATCATGCTAAGGTCAGTGTGGCATTGTCATATACAAACAACCTGATGTCATTAGATTAATTACCTATGTTGCAAGCACATAAAATCTACTCACAGACGTGCGTTTAGAACCGGAAGCTGTCAAGTAGGGTAAAATAGTTCATCCTGGCACAGGAACTAACCCGCAAGAGGGCGGTCACGCGCAAGTACCTCTGATACCCTGAGCCAAAAGGATGAAATAATCCGTTTCGTTTACCTTTACACATGGTATTTTCTCATAACAATGAGTTTGAAGTAGTCCTTACTCGGCCTAATTTTCCTAACCGGTTGCCCTTCCTAGTCTCTTCGCGGTGGAGTGAGTCCGGCATTATTTATACTTGCATACTGAACTAAGCTTTGCATCTGAGGAAGAAAACTGGTTCGAATAATGATAATAATTTTAAGGATCCAATCCGCTTTCGTGCTGACCACTTAACTTTATAAGAAGTGACTACTAATCACTGCAGATTGTAGAGCCCGCAGTGTGGGCGCATTTCCCCCTGAGCTGAAGAGTTTGGGTTCAATCCTGGTTCAGTCTGATGGTATTTGAAGGCCCTGAAATACGCCAGCCTCGTGTGGGCAGATTCACTGGCACGTATTAGAACTGGTATCTCGTCGTCTCCAGAAACAGTAGAGATACTTAATGTTATTTTAGATTAAAAGATGATTAATATTAATTTCCATTTGAAATTCCCGTACCACATTGCTTATATCACCAATGATCACGGTAGTTTTCGACATGAAGCGTGTCATCTTACGTTAAACGCAGAAAGAAAATAAACCATCATCCTTGGATATCCGAAATTACTCGCGAAGATCAACCGAGATTCCCAGTCTTACTAATAAACGGTGCATACATTTTGTAGCAACTTTATACAAGGCTTATGTGCAATTTGTTACTACTAAATATACCTCGGATTTGTAGGTGGTAATAGGTTAGATTGCAAAGTAATATGGTTGCTAGTAAGTGTCATGCAACCCGTAAATTCAAGGAGTTCTATAGGCTGTGCCCCTAATATTTATGCAAATCTCATAGCATAACCGTTGTACAGTGTCGGGTACACTTGTTACTGGCTTAAGTAAGTTAGCATTATTATTATTATTATTATTATTATTATTATTATTATTATTATTATTATTATTATTATTATTATTATTAAAGCGTCTTTATTGTGGCGAAGTTAGGGCTCCCGGCCCTTTCTTACACTTAACCTCTTCATGTATATACAATGTATATTTTACATAAAATTTAAACATGAAATCTTTACAACCTAAAGTATAACCAAAGCAACTAACCTTGTGAGGCAGACCGTCCAATGAGGCTGGGCGGCACCTGCCATTTGTAGGTAACTGCTTGTTATTGTGGTGGAGGATAGTGTTATGTATGGTGTGTGAGTTGCAGGGATTTTGGGGACAGCACAAACTCCCAGCCCACGAGACAATGGAATTAACCAATGAAGGTTTAATTCTCCAACCCGGCCGGGAATCAAGCCCAGGTCCGTCTGAACCGAAGGCCAGTACGCTGACCATGCAGCCAACGAGTTGAATGGTAATTCACTGAATTGCTTATACAGACCAGTTAAAACATCACATTTACCAATTCGAGGATAGCGTAGTTTTTGGGAATATTTTTACGTAACGAACCTGCCAAACCTGGAAGATCTTCTTGATGACGAGAGGCGAATACTGTAGCAGGTGTGACATGGTCACATTTTCCAAGTCTATGAGCAGGTTCTGGCCGTAGATGACTGACTCATCACTCTCCATGAGCACGATCTCCTTCATCATGAACATCACCTTCACCATATCGTTGACGTTGCTCACCTTGGGGTCGTAGTTCGATGGCCGAAAGACCCATAGTGGACCGCAGTCCGGCTCACAGTCTAGCGTCAACATCATCCTGCAGGCAGAGGTACATGAGGAATTTGAATACTGTAATTTGGTAAAATGCCAATGTACCCTGCCTGAGAAAATAAAATGAAGCACCCAGCAGAATTAGTCGGATGATAAAAAATGACATTCTCTGTGACAAGTTAAACGGCCACCAGAGTGCATTAGTGTTATTACCAGGCCTGGAAGGGTATATAAGGGGTGTGAGCAGCGTCAGATGTTGAGCGATCCCTGTAAAAGGCACGGAGATGCCTCGTTCTTGTCTGAGACAGCGTTATTAGCACCTGACAGAGTTTGAAAGTTGCCTTACCGTGGGGCTTCGAATCGTGCAATATTCCCCGTTTGTGGGACATCCGAATGTGACAGTGGTCCAATGTTGGACTTTATAGGAACTTGAGGGCAGATATACTCGTCTCCAAACTTTCTGGTCGACCACGTCTGACCACCACAAGGGAGGATCGCCGTACTGTGCACCAAGCACATTGTAATCCCTACACATCTTACAACAAGTAGTGAACTCCCTGTTGCCTTTAACAACACAACACAAACAGCCTCGTCTGGAGTCGTGCCGTGACTGCGAAGCATGGACTACTGACGAATGACATCGCATTGTGTTCAGCGATGAATCGAGGTTCTCCACCACCCCGGATGACCATCGTCTGAGAGTTTGGCGGTGACAGGGGGAGAGGTCCCATGCTTGCAATATTTTTGAGAGGCACAGCGGTGTTATACCTGGTGTCATGGTGTGCGGAACCATCGGATATGACTTCCGGTCATGGTTGATAGAGATTGAGGGTAATCTGACGGCATAAGGGAACCTGCGTCCTCATGTGTTACTTCTCATGCGACAGTATAGTGGTGCCAATTTTGAATAGGACAATGCTCGTCCAAATAATGGTACGTGCCTGTACGAACTGACTGCGTAATGCTGAGGTACTCTCATATCAGTCCCCGATAGAACATGTCTGAGACCATCTCGGATGTCAACTCCGTCCCACTGTCAGCATCCAGATTATCAAGGACAGTTACAGTATTTGTGGGCCAGCTTGCCTCAGGAGAGGAAACAACGGCTTTATGACACCCTTTCCAACCGAATCAGGCCCACATTGGATGCAACGTCATAGTGCTGAATTGACTTGTATTGATAAGTTCTTTGTAAAGTTGACTCGATCTTGTAATCACAGAAATAACATCACACACCTGAATACATGAATTTTCATTTATTTTCCTCTTCCCATTGTGGGTGCTTCAATTTTTTTTTGTCAGGCAACGTATAAGTTACGGAATGGGGATTACTGAGAATTAAAATGAAACCATCCCTATGAATATTATCTCCTATAATACAGTATGTTGTTACTGAGTTGCATACTGCGGAGTTACAAGGCGCACATTGGCCACGTCACAGGATATGCTCGAAGTCTCCTCTACGTTCAGCCTGAATATGGACTAGCAAAGCCACTCGTAGATGCCTTTCCCCAGACACCCCCACCAACTTCCTAGTAAACTCAGAATTATTAAAATAATAGCAGCGGTACATTCAAATTCCCGTTTATATTTAATCCACCTTCGTATCTTGCTGTATGAGGAGAATATATTCAGTTTTAGAACCTGTGACAATAAAGTTCGGTGAATAGTCCTGTACTATCAACATAGATGAACAATGCACGACAGTGACCTTACTTTCCTTCGAAATAGTCCCCCTCTCATAACTATGCACTGCTCAGATCGGCGATATATGTCCTGGAAACTTTGCAAGAAGGCGTCCTTTGGAATGATGTTCAAAAGCCTCGTCACTTTTCGTTGGATGTCAGGAATATCGTTAAACCTCTTTCGTGCAGTTCATCCGCTACCATGCGCACAGTGAATCGCCGATCGTTCGTGATTAATGTCCTCACCGTCTCAATGTTTTCGTCTTCCGCTACGAAGGTTGTCAGAAAAACTTTCCCGGCCTTTTCGAAAACGGGCGAACCACTGTTACGCACACTTCAAGGACAGTGCTTGATCTTCATAAACACGTACCAACATCGCATTCGTTCCTTTCGGTGTCTTGCGAAGCTTAAAACAAAACTGTACATTGATCTTTTGGTCGTTAATGTTCCTGTTCGCAGTTCAGAACCAACGCACTAAACACGCACTGTGTAAGACAGGTCTTACACGGCACACACACGATGCTCAACTGAACGACGCGGGGAGCAGGTGGTCAAAACCTGTCCAGCATTGCGTGTCGCCAATGTTGTCGGATAGATCGTTCTGGCTTCATTCACCGAACTTTATTGTCACAGGTTGTATGTATAGGATACACCAATTTCCTGCCTTGTTCATGATAGTCCTGAATGTCCACAAGTCCAAATCTGCTAATGAGAGGAAATTTTGGCCCCTTTCCTTATATAACTTCATCAGATTATTTAAAGAACACTACTCTTATCTGTTCTGAGAGGTAATCTCGTTAAATTTGGGAAGCGAGTTCTTAGACAGGTTGTCACAGTCCTCGCCCCTGACTGGTACACGTACGCTGTGTTCAAGAGTGTCTGCAACTCCGGTAACAAGGGATCCCTGTTGCTGAAGAACTCCGGTAACGCCGTCCTGTAGGTATAGTAGTCATCTATCTTCTCTTTCGTCTTCTCCAGATTGAACTTACACCCGCGGAGGAATATCAGCAAGAACGCGTCATCTGCGAACATAAAAGAGAAACATTTATTTTCACGATGTCCTGTTGGGTCGCCCTCAAATACAACCGCTTGTCCACGCCATGCAGGCCCGCCAACGGGATGAGGTAAGGGACTGTCTCTATTACTCCGACACCACTACGGTAGCTCTGAAGTCCCTACAGGAACCCTGAAAAAAGATATACTATATGCAAATGTCTCCGCTTCCCGGGTAAAACAGAATCATGGATATGTTTTTGGGGTTAGAAGAGGGGAGAGCGAGTACATATTATTTGGTTCTTCTTCTTCTCCTTCATCTCTTTACCCTCCAGGGTTGGTTTTTCCCTCTGACTCATCGAGGGATTCCACCTCTACCGCCTCAATGGCAGTGTCTTGGAGCGTGAGACATTGGGTCGGGGGATACGAAAGGGAAGGATGACCACTACCTCACCCAGGCGGCCTCACCTGCTATGCTGAACAGGGGCCTACCGGGGGGGGGGGTAATATTGGAAGGGATAGACCAGGAAGACGGAAGGAAGCGGCCGTAGCCTTAAGTTAGGTACGATCCCGGCATTTGCTGGAGGTGAAGTGGGAAACCACGGAAAACCACTTCCAGGATGGCTGAGGTGAGAATCGAACCCACTTCTACTCAGTTGAACTCCCGAGACTGAGCGGACCCCGTTTCAGCCCTTGTGTCACTTTCAAAATTTTGTGCCAGAGCCGGGAACCGAACCCGGGCCTGCGGGGGTGGCAGCTAATCACACTAACCACTACACCACAGAGGCGGACAATACCATACTCATTGCATTTATTTTCAAGTTCCGCGATGTTAGACTGTAAACTTTCGACACAATCTGCCATTAAGACTAAGTAGTCAGCACAGGCCAAAGTGCTTCCACCTAAGTGAATCCGTTCCTGCCACTTAATACCTTTCAGTAGATAATCCATGTAAACTATGAAAAACAAAGGTAAGCAAACTCGTGTCCTCATACCGAGGTGGTGCAGCTCTTTACAGGCACACCCCCAATGGAGGTGAGCTGCATGTACCATTTCAACCACATACCAGCCCTCCTGCCATTCTTAAATTTCTTGCAGTACCGGGAATCGAACCCGGGCCGCCGAGAACGGCAGCTAATATCACTAACAGTTACTTTACCTAGGCGGAAAAAAACAAAGGTGAAATATTACAGGGTTGTTCGACTCCTGTAAGTACCTCAATCGAAGAACATTCTACCATCAATTCTCACTGCAGCCCAATTGTCAATATATATATAAAAATGAATGTTTGTATGTTCGTATGTATATAAATGACACATTTCCTCCTAAACCACTCGAGCAAAATCAAAGAAATTTGGTACACTCATAACTTACTATCTGGAGACGAGCACTGTGGGGGTAAGCCATCCCTGGCATCCTTAGGGGTAGGGAGTCATGGGGTTATATATAAAATTAATCGAAAATAGTGTCGAATACACAGTTTCCGGGTTCGCTGACATGAGGTGAATAGTGACATTTCGGAATTTTTTAAAGTTCATTTTCACCGTATTCAACCTTTCTAACTTAATCTTACCCAAAATAGATGAGATACCAGCCATTTAGACTGTTATGTATGGCATCTTATCGTAGACCTATAATCCGTTTGTCGATATGATGTACCTTTTAGAGCAGTTAATCTTCAAATGAAAGTAAAAATGCACATATTTTCGTAATTCGATCTATATTTACTCATTGAAGTCGATATTTAACGATCCAGAAAGGGTGTGCATGCCTTTGTTATTAATACTTTACAAATCGGTAATGACTCTCAGCAGGAGAGCGTCTGCTATTATAATCAGTGTTCTCCACATCGACTTTAACTGGCAGTATGAATGTGGTCTTTCTCCAACTCCTTTGTACCATTATAATTATTTTCCTTGTCGATTTGACTGGCAGAAGCCTAGGGAACATGCATTTTTTTCAAAACTCCTTCACCCTATTGTGTTTGGTAGTAGGCTAGGGTGCTCGCCATTATAATCAAATTTGCCCTCTAAAATGTGCTTGACGTTAGGCATAGTGACCTGCTATTATAATGGAAACTCAAAACCTCGGTGTGAGTGGCAGTAAGCTAACTGGCATTAGGAAAAAGGGCCTATCATTATATTGATAACAGCAAAACTCAATTTTGACTGGCTGTAGGGAAAGTGCCAGCCATTATAATAAAAATTCCTCGATTGTTATCTGTCTTGAAATAGGAAATGGGGCCCGTCATTGTTACGAAAACTCTCCAAATATATTGTGACCGCGCAGCTGGCAATGGGCCCAAATCGGTTGCGAATGGCAGTAGATAAGTTGACATGCCATTATCGTCACAACTCCGCAACTCGCTCTTTACATTAGAAGCAACGTATGTGGACCTCCCTATGCTGTTTCTCGGATAACGCTGTGAGACATGGAATTAAAAAAGATCTTATTCACTGCATGTACAGTGATTTACTTAGATATCCGAATACAATATAGAATACCGTAGCGAAGCACGGGTACATTTGCTAGTATATATTGTACCGGGAACACCGCTACGACAGAAGTCCGAAGTATGTTTGTTGAACTTCGCGCGAGATGGAAGGTAGGCAGCCCGCCGAACGCAGTGACGTACCCAGCGAGTGACGTGGCCGCCGTAAGCCAGCTATCCGCTACCATATATGGTAATGATCCAGCTCGTCCTCAAAAGTACATTTTGAGCTAATTTATCGCTATTTTGACATTGCCAACTTCAAAGCCTCTACAATGGACATCATCTCTTCAGATTTCAAGAAAATCCACCGAGTATTATAGAAGTTATAAGGGTAGATAGTACCCGAGTTCTAGACACTTCCATGCGAACGTGTATAAAAGGAAGCCCACCCGACCTACGAATTCAGTGTCTGTCACTCCGCCGTCTCTGTGACACGGGTGACAAGAGAAGTGTTGTGCGTGTCGAACTTCTAGTCGACAGTCTGCGAAATCCAAGTTCGGTATTTTCTCTAAGTGTTGTATCAAGGCTTTATCATATTCTTGAAGTGCCTGAATGGGACTTTACTTCTGAGAGCATCGTATTGGAACTTAGTCATATTGACACATTGGGACTTTGTTTTTTTTTCGTGTGTTGTGATTGGACTTTGATATTTTCTTAAAGTGCCATATAAGAACTTTGTTTTTTTTCTGAAGCGTCTCATTGGAACTTAGTTATTTTCGCCAAGTGTCGCGATAAGACTTTATTATTTTCTTAAGGTGACGTACTGGAACATTGTCATCGGAACTTTTTTTTCTTCGAGTGTCGTGTTGGGACTTTAACATTTCGGCATATTGGAACTTTGTTATTTCTACACATTGGAACTTTGTTTTTTTTTGAAGTGCCACTTAAGGACTTACTTATTCGACGACGATTGAATTTCACGTGTGTTGTGTATCGCATTGAACTTACGTTTCGAACTTATTCGAACTTATATTTTTGAATCAATTTCTGGAACATTGAACTTAGGGGACATTAAACATTACGTTTAATTGTGAAATATGCAATGCTTTCCAAGTGCTGCACAGGGACTTATGTTTTGATTCTTAAAGACTGTGACAATTCGGAATACGCATATCGCATTTCCCGAAAGCCTAGAACTTTCCAGTATTTTGAGTGATCCATATTTTATGAAGTCAGACTTTTTCTTACGAATATTATTTTCTTTAATGGCTATTCACTTCGCTTATTAATGCAACAGGACAGTTTCCGAGTGCTACTTATTCAGTTCATTGCCAATATGTTTTAAATCTTCAGAACTATGCATTTAGGACTGCAGTGACAGTAATCCTCTAGAACATTCTGACTTACAGTGGGCTTGCATTATGAACTTGCATTTCTACCAGTACTTGTTCTTCGAGTGATTATTCCAGAACGTTTTGATTTAATATCTAGAGTGCAGTAACCATAATTAAAGGGTCATATCTGTTCAGACAGTGCCCTGAATGTGTGGAGTGCCGTGCAGGAAATTCAGGTGTGAATTACGTCTCGAATCGAACCCAAGAACTTGTGCCAATCTTCGAGACATTCCAGAACGTCGGGACATTCCAGAACGTCGAGACTTCCAGAACGTCGAGACATTTCCAGAACCTCCAGACATTCCAGAACTCCTCATCCGAGCAGGTGTGGTCCCTGCCCAGTCGATGTCCAGCACCATCCCAGGACTTGGAGGTACCAACCAGCCACGACACTTCCACACTGCTGTACGAAGGTGATATGAACTTGCTTTTGATGATCAATAAACTCAATTTATCAAAATAATCTCTCAAATTGATAACTATACCTCTCTCTGTACCAGCTCCAATGATAAAGCCACTCCCTAGATTAAGAATCGTGCTCGTTGAGTTAATATCAAGCGCCTTAAAGATATGAACACATTTTTACGGGTACAGAGAGGAGGTAGTATACGTGGCGCCCACCTTTAGGGGCCAGATTTCATTGGAGCTTAACATGAAAGATTTACATACAGCTCAAACTATGGTGACTAAATTTAATCAGAATAGGAGGGTTTTCAAATTTCAGTGGACACTAACTTAACTGGAATATAAGTGCATAATTTAAGTGATTTGGTAGAGGTGATTTGCAAAGACTTGATTTAATTAATGTGTGTTGAAACATTGGCACTAGGACTTAAGACTTTGAACTTTTGACTGAATGCAAGTTTCGAAAAGCTTTCAATTTCTTTTGAAGTGTGTCAATCATTATTTCTGTACTTGGTACTAGCGTTATATATTTTAATAAAATGGAGGAGATTATGGCAGCGATTGAAGCCCTTAGGCTCAGTATGAAAGTAGCAACTGAAAACTTAGAACACCGACTTACTGAGTCCAGCTCTAATCTTGAACGTCAACTTAACGAATCTAGTTCTAACCTCGAACGCAGGCTTAATGAGTCTAGTTCTAATCTCGAACATCGGCTTAATGAATCTAGTTCCAATCTTGAACAGTCTTTGAGAGAACAGAGAGAACAATTAAATGAGTCTAGTTCTAATCTTCAGCGTCAACTTAATGAATCTAGTTCTAATCTTGAACGTCAACTTAATGAATCCAGTTCCAACCTTGAACGTCAATTTAGGGAATCCGTAGTTCAAATTAATGCTGAAATAGATAAGAAGTTTGTAGAAGCGAATGCCAACCTAGAACAAAGACTTACTCAGGCTGGTGCTCGCATTGAACAAAAATTTAAAGAGTCCAACGCTAGGGTAGATGAAAAATTTTCCGAAATCAATGACCAATTGAAAAGTAACATGGAGGTCATGAAAGAAGAAATTAAAACCCAAGTTGTAGCTCTTCTTAGGGATGACTTCAAAGCCATTCTCCCCACTTCTCTGGCAATTGCTAAAGAGATGGAAGGCTTAAAAACTCAGTTACAGGAATCACGTTCACAATTATCTGTAGCCCAGGTTAAAATAGCCTCTATTCAGGAGAAACTTAGAGATACATTTAAAAATGACATTCAAAGAGTAAACAATGAAGTCAGTCTTATAAAGAGTAAACAGGGAGAGTTTGATAAAAAATTTCCATCTCAATTAGATACTACACACACTCAGGTTACGCGTATATGTCGAGACGTATCCGAATTAAAAAAAGATCTCCAAGATGAAGTTAAGGTAGTAGAAGATACTATTAAACAACAGGTGAAGGATGTTAAAACATAACTACAAGGACAGATAGAAACCCTTGGTAGTAAAGTCTCTAATTTAGAACTGAAGGATACTCCCTTATTTTCTTCTAGTCTAATAAAAACTAATGAAAACGCAAACATTACCACTATCATCCGCATGACCGATGAAAAACCTGCTAAATTCTCTGGGAAGGAGGAATACACCGCTAGGGAATTTTTACTCAACACTGAAGAATATTTTCAAGAAAATAAAATCAGTCCTGATCGACAGCTTCGTGTCGTTTCCAAGTTACTAGAGGGACGCGCTCTATCATGGTATTCCGCTTTTAAATCTTGCTTTAACACTTATTCTGAATTCAAGGAAGCTCTATTGAAGCGTTTTTGGAATTCAGAGACGCAACATTTAATTAAGTTGCAGTTGTATGCTAAGAAGTACAATACTTCTATAAACACATCCCGTTACTCAGATTATTTCATCGGGCAACTTAAGAAGATGCAATTTTTGGATCCACCATTGCCTGAGCAAGAGCTGATCCAGGCGATCACGTTGCAATTCCCAGCCCAAGTTCAGGAGATTTTGGTAGCTGCTAACATACAATCTTTAGAACAAATGGATGGGATACTTCGTAGATTGGACACAGCCCACGCTCAATGTTTACCGAAAGGGAGTAAGACTAAAGAAATGACTACCAGTCCTGTCGCCATTGTGACACAAGGACGTCCAGATCCGGAAGTACCAGAGGAATGGCCTACGTCATGAAACACACCTACCCGATATCGAGGGTATAAAGGACGGCCGGAACGAGGGAAAGTGCCATACCAAAATAGATTAACATGGAAAAAGCCAACAGAGGCCCAACAAGTAGAGGATAGATGAATTGAATAGACGATGGCGAGATACTCAAGAGTACTTGAAAGAACAGCGAAAGGGCGAGAATCAAGAAGGAGCAACCTCGCTAGAGTATCAGCAAGCCGCTGGTAAGAAAAACGAAACACCTGCCCTGAACCCTAACACAACGGGTGCAAAAAAAAAAAACTCCAATTTTTTCTTAAGAAGATTGCCTGAAAATGGAAGGAGGGAAGAGCCGCTCTGCGTAACTCAGGTACATTATTGGCACGTAGAGGACTCGGAACTACTCCATGAAAACATGACACCGTCTAGGCCAAGAATCCAACGTAGCCTGCCAGTAATCACCATTAGGGTTGGCAATATTAAAGTTATGTCATTGGTAGATTCAGGAGCTCAAGCCTCACTTATTTCAGCCAGACTATTAGAAGCCATAAAGGAGAGACGTGATGTACTTGTGATGCCTGTTTCCCAACTTAGGATCAAAGGGATTGTTCCAGATAAGTGCATTAAATGTAAAATACAGACTTTTATGGAATTCGTCGTGGGACATGTTCAATTTGAGCATGTTTTTTTAGTAATCTCTCAGATGAAATTCAATGTTATCCTTGGATCGGATTTTCTCATCAAATATGGAGGAGTGATTGATTACACAGCAAATGTCATTACATTTTATAACGTTGACCCTGTAGAATTACAGCTGATCGAAGGAGACGACGGTCGGATACAAGGGATAGATACCCCGCAAGAAGAATAGCGATGCACCAGTGTGATTGAAGACCCAGTGGCCAACAAAGACGTTTCGGATTCAGTCAAGGAAATCTTCGAAACTTATCCAGACGTGTTCAATGATAAACCCGGAGAGATCCGAGATTTTAAATATCATTTAGATGTCAAGGATACTTCCACTTATAAAAGACGTCCCTATTCCATAGTATGGAGATGCAGAGCATAAGCAAGAACACACATCATGGAAACGCCGAGGGATATATAATGTTTCTTGCCTAAAAACATACTTCGAGAGAGAAGCCTAAAGAAAATACTTGTCGAATTTTCTTTGCCCTAAGAGGGGGGGACATGCACCGGGAACACCGCTACGACAGAAGTCCGAAGTATGTTTGTTGAACTTCGCGCGAGATGGAAGGTAGGCAGCCCGCCGAACGCAGTGACGTGCCCAGCGAGTGACGTGGCCGCCGTAAGCCAGCTATCCGCTACCATATATGGTAATGATCCAGCTCGTCCTCAAAAGTACATTTTGAGCTAATTTATCGCTATTTTGACATTGCCAACTTAAAAGCCTCTACAATGGACATCATCTCTTCAGATTTCAAGAAAATCCACCGAGTATTATAGAAGTTATAAGGGTAGATAGTACCCGAGTTCTAGACACTTCCATGCGAACGTGTATAAAAGGAAGCCCACCCGACCTACGAATTCAGTGTCTGTCACTCCGCCGTCTCTGTGACACGGGTGACAAGAGAAGTGTTGTGCGTGTCGAACTTCTAGTCGACAGTCTGCGAAATCCAAGTTCGGTATTTTCTCTAAGTGTTGTATCAAGACTTTATCATATTCTTGAAGTGCCTGAATGGGACTTTACTTTTGAGAGCATCGTATTGGAACTTAGTCATATTGACACATTGGGACTTTGTTTTTTTTCGTGTGTCGTGATTGGACTTTGATATTTTCTTAAAGTGCCATATAAGAACTTTGTTTTTTTTTCTGAAGCGTCTCATTGGAACTTAGTTATTTTCGCCATGTGTCGCGATAAGACTTTATTATTTTCTTAAGGTGACGTACTGGAACATTGTCATCGGAACTTTTTTTTCTTCGAGTGTCGTGTTGGGACTTTAACATTTCGGCACATTGGAACTTTGTTATTTCTACACATTGGAACTTTGTTTTTTTGAAGTGCCACATAAGGACTTACTTATTCGACGACGATTGAATTTCACGTGTGTTGTGTATCGCATTGAACTTACGTTTCGAACTTATTCGAACTTATATTTTTGAATCAATTTCTGGAACATTGAACTTAGGGGACATTAAACATTACGTTTAATTGTGAAATATGCAATGCTTTCCAAGTGCTGCACAGGGACTTATGTTTTGATTCTTAAAGACTGTGACAATTCGGAATACGCATATCGCATTTCCCGAAAGCCTAGAACTTTCCAGTATTTTGAGTGATCCATATTTTATGAAGTCAGACTTTTTCTTACGAATATTATTTTCTTTAATGGCTATTCACTTCGCTTATTAATGCAACAGGACAGTTTCCGAGTGCTACTTATTCAGTTCATTGCCAATATGTTTTAAATCTTCAGAACTATGCATTTAGGACTGCAGTGACAGTAATCCTCTAGAACATTCTGACTTACAGTGGGCTTGCATTATGAACTTGCATTTCTACCAGTACTTGTTCTTCGAGTGATTATTCCAGAACGTTTTGATTTAATATCTAGAGTGCAGTAACCATAATTAAAGGGTCATATCTGTTCAGACAGTGCCCTGAATGTGTGGAGTGCCGTGCAGGAAATTCAGGTTGAATTACGTCTCGAATCGAACCCCGGAACTTGTGCCAATCTTCGAGACATTCCAGAACGTCGGGACATTCTAGAACGTCGAGACTTCCAGAACGTCGAGACATTTTCAGAACCTCCAGACATTCCAGAACTCCTCATCTGAGCAGGTGTGGTCCCTGCCCAGTCGATGTCCAGCACCATCCCAGGACTTGGAGGTACCAACCAGCCACGACACTTCCACGCTGCTGTACGAAGGTGATATGAACTTGCTTTTGATGATCAATAAACTCAATTTATCAAAATAATCTCTCAAATTGATAACTATACCTCTCTCTGTACCAGCTCCAATGATAAAGCCACTCCCTAGATTAAGAATCGTGCTCGTTGAGTTAATATCAAGCGCCTTAAAGATATGAACACATTTTTACGGGTACAATATATATATATATATTTGATTGCTTTTCATCTGAATGTAGTGTAGTTGATGCACTTTTGATTTTTTAATGTATTTATAATTAAATATAACTATTATTAAATACACAAACATATTTATTAAAGAATATACATGCGTGCTCTCATGTTTATATTTATCGTTCTTCTTTTATTTTTACTCCCTGAATCCTTGATCTTGCTAAATGATTACTTCTATGAATTTTTCTATATTTTCTTTCATAGGGCCAAGACGCTGCAGTTTTCTCCCCTGCCGGTAACGAAGGTACGATATTAATTCTAGAGGCACTGTTACTCCAAATAAATTCCATTAAAATGAACTATATCAATAAAAAGATTAAGTATGGATATGTTCAATAAAACACTCATAACTTTTTTCGTAAATCTCTTTAACACGTTTCCACTCTACCTGTTCTTGCTCTAAGATGAGGCTGTGTCAGAATCCACTCCCGAATGTGAGCCAGATCCTCTTGTCTTCTCTCGGGCACCTCGTTAACATTGTTTCTGGCTGCAGCTTCCAACTTCGGGCTCAATGGGCGTATTCCAGGTATGCACCGCTTCATCTTCCACGTCCTTCAACAGAGGCAGAATATATGTGAAACAGAATGAGGAAAAGAGAGTATGAAAACTGTGGACAAGTACCATTTTATTATGACCATCATGTTCCTTAAATGCAATCCCCAGAGTCTCACAATTGTTGAGTTTTCTATGAGAGGCATGGCGAATGCTTAGGATTTTACAGGGTGTATTCGTGATTATGTTACAAAGGTTCGGGCATGATGGAGAACGGCAAATGGATCAATTTGAAATAAGGAACTGTAGACCGGAAACGTTCCAGTCAAAAGTTATGATAGGGCCCGGATGTTTATGCAGTAATAGGTCAGAATGCAAACTTACTGAAGCGAGTAATAAGTAGACTCTACCCGCACGACGGTAATGCTATGAGGTTTGCATAAACATTAGGGGTTCGGCCCATTATTTAGAAACAAATTTACTTAGTAGGAAATATCTATTAGCCCGCTCTAATGTAGTGGGAGTAACATAAAATCTAGGGCTTCTAATGGGCCGAACCCCTAATGTATATGCAAACCTCATAGCAATACCGTCGTGCGGGTAGACTCTACTTATTACTCGCTTCAGTAAGATAGCATTCTATCCTATTACTGCATAAACATCCAGGCCCTAGTTATGAATAATCCTGGATCAGACATTCCCTGCAAAATGCATAGGATGAGGAGGTCCTGTTTCATGGCCCCGTCGTTCACCTGATCTCACCCCGACTTGATTTCTTGTTGTGGCGGTATATGAAAAGCCTTGTGCGTGAAACATTTGTCGAGTCTGAAGAGGATCTTTTGGCAAGAATTCTCGCTACCTGCGACGCTGTTCAAACGACACCGGGGATATTCAAACGGGCACGACAGAAATTTTTACGATGTTGTCATGCCTACGTTGACACAGGGGGATGCCATTTCGAATTTTTTTTGGAAATGAAGCAGCTTGTGAAACTTGCTTAACGTTTGACTCGATCGTTTCCGGAATTTGGTTCCTTATCTCAAATGGATCCATTTGCCGTCCTACATCATCCTTGAAAGTTTGTTATCATCATGCATACACCCTGCAGAAGCATGACTACAGAGACACTCTCTTAAGATATGGCCATTTCAATTATTTTCCTCAATGTAAAAACCTCAACTAAGGTCAAAGGACATTTCCTACCTTCCATATTTTATTTTTATAGAAAGTTTTTTACGCGTATTGAGTCGTTCTCCTCGCCATTGAATTCCCTCTAGCTTTGCCATGTTCTCAACTGTAGAGGAGTGCCAGGGAGGAACAGTATTGGCCGCATTAGTGCCAAATAGGCTGTCGGAACTGCTTTCTTTATACCTCCCAAGACTCTGTTTGCTTTGCACCTTATTTCCTCACCATTCTTGTTCCATTTTAAATTGCTCATGTCCGTTTATGTGTCCTGAGTAAACCTGCGTCCTCAAGTCACCAAGAAGCTTTAATTCACCGGAGTTTAAGCAACAATAAATCGAGTCTGCTGGTATCAAGATGTGAGCTACCACTAGTCTTAGGTTACCCCTTTTCGACAGTTGGTTTAAAGAACGCCAAGCCTTAAGCGTTCTGAGCTGCAGCCAATAGGAGTAGGCTGTTTCAGAAGCTACCGTCAATGCTCAACACCTGATCAGTGGAGATGGTACCCTAAGGTTTAGCAAATTAAAGTCCGGCTTTGTGGGTAAATGGATAGAATGCTTGCCTTTGGTCCGATGGCCCTGGTTCAATTATCAGAATCAACTCCCTCGTAATCTTAGTTCCCCTCGTTTGGGAAATGGATGTTGATGACGTCTTCACCATTCATTTCATCCTCATTAGGTCACCACCAAGCTTATACGGATGACACGCACAATTATTATTTTTAATATTATTAAATTAAAAATTTGAATTTTCCAGCATTGCCAGCGGTCGTACCCATCGTTAAGAGGTACTCTTGGACAGTTCGGTGGCACCCGGTACGGCTGGCCGCCTGGACGAGGCCTGAACCGGTGAGTGACGTCACAGCGCGCTGCGGACTGCTAGCTAAGATGCTACACTGGCTACATGTTATGACGGTTATACTAAATGTAGAGCTGTTTTGCCACTCAGCATACATGAAAATGTCACAAGGAGCATTATTCTGCATGTTTCCGTTCCCTTGATCTGTCAGCTTATCATCTAGTTCGTACGGTTAATATTTACCTGAAGAAGGTAACTTAGTCCGCCTCTGTGGTGTAGTGGTTAGTGTGATTAGCTGCCACCCCCGGAGGCCCGGGTTCAATTCCCGTCTCTGCCTCGAAATTTGAAAAGTGGTACGAGGGCTGGAACGGGGTCCACTCAGCCTCGGGAGGTCAACTGAGTAGAGATGGGTTCGATTCCCACCTCAGCAATCCTGGAAGTGGTTTTCCGTGGTTTCCCACTTCTCCTCCAGGCAAAATGCCGGGATGGTACCTAACTTAAGGCCACGGCCGCTTCCTTCCCTCTTCCTTGTCTATCCCTTCCATTGTCCCCCCCCCGCAAGGCCCCTGTTCAGCATAGCAGGTGAGGCCGCCTGGGCGAGGTACTGGTCATTCTCCCCAGTTGTATCCCAGACCTACAGTCTGAAGCTCCAGGACACTGCCCTTGAGGCGGTAGAGGTGGGATCCCTCGCTGAGTCCGAGGGAAAAACCAACCCTGGAGGATAAACCGATTAAGAAAGAAAGAAACAAAGTAACTTAAATTATCTTGGATTTGTGATATAGCTTATGTTCCTATATGTAAGTAATGTTTGTAACACCTTCTTTTGAACAGCTGAGTACTAGGAATGTCTCTAATTTCAACCGGCAGGGAATTCCATAGGCGGATAGTAGCGGGAACGAATGAATCACTGTAACTGGTAGTGTGATGAGTAGGGAAAAGTAGCAGGGAGTTAGTTATGAGGTGCTGTGTCGATTGCGGACACAAAATATTGGGGTTCCAGGGTTTTCCACTCCTTTTCAACCCGTCTTACCAATGCAGTTCTGCTCTAGTTGCCATACTGAAAGTTAGCTCTACCACCGTGTTTAGTTTTTAGTTCGTTTGCTTGTTTCTGCTATTTAATAGTTGTGCTATTACGGAATTTTTCGAGACGGAGAAAGGTAACCCTTGTGCCTTATTGGATGCTTATAGTTACAGACAGTTTAGAGGTAGTAAAAATAGCGTTTCTGTGGTGTAGTGGTTAGTATGGTTAGCTGCCACCCCCGGAGTCCCGGGTACGAGGGCTGGAACGGGATGCACTCAGCCTCGGAAGGTCAAATGATTAGAAGTGGGTTCGATTCCCATCTCAATCATCCTGGAAGTGGTTTTCCGTGGTTTCCCATTTCTCCTCCAGGCAAATGCCGACATGGTACATAACTTAAGGCCACGACCACTTCCTTCCCTGCTCCCTGTCTATCCCTTCCAATCTTCCCATCCCCTCACAAGGTCCCTGTTCAGCATAGCCTGGACGGGTAACTGGTCCTCCTCCCCAGTTGTATCCCAGACTCAGTGTCTCACGCTCCAGGACACTACCCTTGATTCGGTAGAGGTGGGATCCCTCGCTAAGTCCGAGGGAAAAACCAACCCTAGAGGGTAAACGGATTAAGTAAGTAGGTAAAAATGGTGTTACCACATGGATTTGTTTGAAGAAGAAAACGAAGGAGTGCAAAGGAAAAGTAAGGTAAGTAACATAAGGACCTGGATTCGAATCCCCGTCAGCAAGTCGTAAAATTTATGAAACGAGATTTCCACTTCCGGATGTGCACATGGCCCTGAGGTTCACTCAGCCTACACAAAAAATGAGTACCAGGTTAATTTCTGGGGGCAAAGGCGGCCGGGCGTAGAGTTAACCACTCTACCCCAGCAAGTGCTGAGGTTACGAATAGTAGAAGCCTTTACCTTCCACCCCTCCAAGGGCCTTCATGACCTGTACGGATATGACTTTGCTTTGCTTTATTTAACATAACTTAACCTTAACAGATTTTAGTAATTAGAATGTGTATACCTCTCTATTACGTTTCATTTAAACTTTAGTTGCAAATATGAATGGATGAAAACCATAACGGTATAAGTAGCATTTTCATCACTCAGAGTAAAAGGCATTTAAACATTTTAACACTCATATAAAGCATGCTATTTGTAGTTATACCACCTAGAACGCAGAATATTACCGCTATCACTTGTACCTCTTTGCTGGTGAAAGGATACATCCTCCCGGAGTTACATCCTTCACTTAACTAATTTTTTTTTAAATGTCACTTATACCGTTCTGGTTTTCAGCCATTCATATATTAAAGTACATTATTGATGAGACATGCTCGTTTAGCATGTTCATAACATGTAAGTTTTCCTGTGATTGCTAAGAGTTTTAATCAACTCTTGTTTGATTTCACTTAGCTATTTCCCAAACTGTAACACAGAGGGCAGCACCCCTGCTTTGAAAACGGATGGTCCTTCTTTCCGCGATTCTTTGACTTCATCTCCTTGACTTGATGTGTTTGTTGTGGTTGTGACTAGAGGAAAAAGAAAGATGGAGTCGCCTCTGATCGGGGTAGCTTTTCTTAATTACCGCTGGGCGTTTATGAGGTTTAAACTCTGCCTGTTCTCATATTCCCTTTTTTAATTTACCAACTTTAACTGCAGGTAATGTGAGCTGTGTTTTCGTTCTTATTTTATGTTTATCTTGTGGCTATTTCAAGTGCCTTGTAACCGCGACTGATTGGTATACGTCTTTGCCCCGTGAAATGAATGGGATGTGTGCTTGAGGGCATTATTGTAGTGATGGTGATGAGGTAACTGGGTCACTGCGAGAATTCTGACTATGTGCACTGTTTTATGTTATTATTTTTTGCCACCAAAAGTAACTATGTTCCGGGTGTCGGCACGGAGATGGGTTCGAGCCGTACCCGATGCGTTGGTTGGTGGGGCTCGTACGCGGGCCATTAGTTCATACCGTCCTGTTTATTATATATTTACGTTGTGCACTTTACTACGTCGTGTCTGGGAGCTTACTTATTGCCAGGTGAGTCATTCATTGTGTGTTTGGAATGTGCTTTGAATGAGGTTATTGACCCTATTGTTACCCGATATCGACAATGCCTGAATGTTTGTGTGTATGTGTGAGAATCAGCGAGGGGTTTAAAAGATGACGTATCGGTCAGTTAATTTACATTCCTTTTCTTATATCCCTGCGTACTTGGTTTTCACTTCGAGTACGGGGTTTATTATTTTATCTTGGTCTATCTTATGACCGTTTTGCTTGTTCATGTGGCCGCCATTGTAGTTTTATTTTAATTCGGGTGATGTGCACGCCCGTTTGTTTTCTTTGCCTTTCGTGTTACTCTTTGGTACAGAGATGTTCCATCCCCGGCCATCCCGATACCTGCATATCTACCTTTTATTTTGCTCTACTCCGTGATGTTCTGTGATCTTTTGTCCTCGCAATGGTCATTGTTGTTGTGGCTGTAATGATGGTGGAGCCTTGATTAATGCTTGGTAAATATTAAGCGAATTACTTCGCGGAAAGAAAGGACCCAAATAAATCCGTGAGGATTGTTTTCCTTTTATGAGATTTCAATGTAATGTGATAGAATTCATTCAAGTGGTGAGCACGTCGTAATTTATTGTTCATCTTAATGTTCTCGATGACTTACGATTCTAGCTTCGATTAAGCTGAAGGACAAATGTATGTTTCCCTTCAATACTCTATTATGTAATTTTCATTGGTGGCTTCGTTTTATTTTATTTCTTTCTGATATATTTATATAAATAAACCCTCATTTCAATTTTTATTGGAATTTCATTACATTTATTTTGTTACATCCTTGTTATGCATTATTAATGAGGGCCATTTTGAGTTCGGGGCCGTTATCTGCCTTATCCTGATCGGGATCCACGCCCTCGAATCTCCCGTCTTGTTTTATGTATTCCGTCATGTATCATTAGTGAGGGCGGTGTATGGTACAAATGGTAGCATGGTTACAAGGCACTTGAAATAGCCACAAGATAACATAAAATAAGAACGAAAACACAGCTCACTTTACCTGCAGTTAAAGTTGGTAAATTAAAAAAGGGAATATGAGAACAGGCAGAGTTTAAACCTCATAAACGCCCAGCGGTAATTAAGAAAAGCTACCCCGATCAGAGGCGACTCCATCTTTCTTTTTCCTCTGGTCACAACCACAACAAACACATCAAGTCAAGGAGATGAAGTCAAAGAATCGCGGAAAGAAGGACCATGCGTTTTCAAAGCAGGGGTGCTGCCCTCTGTGTTACAGTTTGGGAAATAGCTAAGTGAAATAAAACAAGATTTGATTAAAACTCTTAGCAATCACAGGAAAACTTACATGTTATGAACATCCTAAACGAGCATGTGGAGGAAGGTTAGGAAAGGGGAATGACGACTCCTTACCAGGGAAACGAAGAAATCAGACGAAATGTAAGAAAATGTGATGCACTTGATTTCCTGAAGCCTGAAGATGTAGAGATTTACTATTCGTGTTCCAGTTTCATTTTTTCCATATTGATAAACATGAAATCTCATTGCACGTGTTGTGAAGCGTGTAGAAATTTTTTACTTAATTTGGTTGTATTTATTAACAACCAAAGTACCTAATTTGTTTGATTATTAAATATATGTTATTCTTATTTCATTATTAATATTTAATTACTAGTTATTATTTATTTCCTTACATATTTTAGGTAATGAAGTCGTGAAAATTGCAAATCATGATAGCATACCTGATGAGGCTCAACTGGATGTAAAACGAGCAATATTTCGGGCAAAGAAACAGGGTAGAGAAGAGCCTAGTTCTTCTATACCTCACATTCATTCTGAAGAACTTCAAAATTTGCCTAATAAAGGATATGAACTTGTAGCATACATTCCTCAGTTTACAAATATTAAACATTCAATGTACTATGGAAGGAATAAGGATCACGGAGTGCAGAAAGAACCGAAGTTAGCGTCAGAAATCATCCTCAGTGAAGAATTGTTGAAAATATTTGACGGAAAGAGCTTTCTCCTTTCAGGTGACGGCACAGATGACAGAATGTTAATTTTTGCCAGTTCTTTAGCTAAGGAAATGTTGCGAGAAAAAGGCGTTGTTTTATCTTAAATTAAGAGTGTAAGCAACGAGTTCGCCCAAATATACACGATACATGTGGATCTGAGAAGTAGTGAAAGTGAAGGTAACATCACTCCTATTGTATTTGGACTTCTTCCTGACAAGAAAAGAGGGAACATATATTCGGATGCTCGAAGCTGTCCCAGAGTGGAAACCAGAGAAATTCACGGTAGACTTTGAGACTTGTGCTAAGAGAAACATATCCTCAATCTGAGATTCATGGCTGTTTTTTCCATTTCACGCAGCGTCTGTGGAGGAAGGTTCAGGAAAGGGGAATGACGACTCCTTACAAGGGAAACGAATAAATCAGACCACATGTAAGGAAATGTGATGCACTAGATTTCTTGAATCCTGAAGATGTAGAGATTGGATGGATTCTAATTCACAGTCAAGCTCCGCCGGGTTGTGAAGTTAACATAATTTTTCGACTAATTTGTTGAGCAATGGGTGCTAAATGAGCCTATCCCGCTGGAGATGTGGAACTGTTTTAACGTTAGACTTAGAACAAAAGTAGTATAATACAGGGATTCTGCGGCCTCCTCCGCCGCCCGCGGCGCGGGAAATTTGAATTTTGGCGGGAGATTTGAATTTTGGCGGGAGATTTGAATTTGTAAACAAAGCCACGTGCTATTTGACAGCTGTCATCGACAACAACGCATCGCTAACCTCACTGCTGCCATCTTGACGGGCCTAAACCTCAGTAGTGCCAACTTAACCTAACTAGCATGAGGTAAAAAAAGCCACGTGTTTTTTGAGAGCCACGTGCTTTTTGACAGACAACAACGCATCGCTAACCTCAGTACTGCCATCTTGACGGGCCTAAACCTCAGTAGTGCCAACTTAACCTAACTAGCGCGAGATAAACAAATCCACGTGCTTTTTGACAGCCACGTGCTTTTTGACAGACAACAACGCATCGCTAACCTCAGTACTGCCATCTTGACGGGCTTAAACCTCAGTGTTACCAACTTAACCTAACTAGCGCGAGATAAACAAAGCCACGTGCTTTTTGACAGACAACAACGCATCGCTAACCTCAGTACTGTCATCTTGACGGGCCTAAACCTCAGTGGTTCCAACGTAACCTAACTAGCGTGAGGTAAACAAATCCACGTGTTTTTTGACAGCCACGTGCTTTTTGACAGACAACAACGCATCGCTAACCTCAGTACTGCCATCTTGACGGGCTTAAACCTCAGTGTTACCAACTTAACCTAACTAGCGCGAGATAAACAAAGCCACGTGCTTTTTGACAGACAACAACGCATCGCTAACCTCAGTACTGTCATCTTGACGGGCCTAAACCTCAGTGGTTCCAACGTAACCTAACTAGCGTGAGGTAAACAAATCCACGTGTTTTTTGACAGCCACGTGCTTTTTGACAGACAACAACGCATCGCTAACCTCAGTACTGCCATCTTGACAGGCCTAAACCTCAGTAGTACCAACTTTACCTAACTAGCGCGTGGTAAACAAAGCCACGTGCTTTTTTGACAGCTGTCATCCGCCATCTTTAAACTACAGAGCGCTGTGCTGCCCTCTTTAGATGTAAAATTCGTCACCTGTCATCAGCAGTGCTGCCATCTAGGCGGGCCTAAACCTTAGTGCTACCAACTTAACCTCACTAGCGTGAGATAAACAAATCCACGTGCAGCTGTCATCCGCCATCTTTAATCCATAGAGCACAGTGCTGCCCTCTTTAGATACTTACCTTTGAAATGTGGTGGCGGATAATTTGAAAAATGCTTTTTTGACAGCAGCCATCTTTGAGCACCGTGGTGCCCTCTTTAGCTACTTACCTTTGAAATGTGGTGGCAGGCAATTCCACATGACAGCAGCCATCTTTAATCAAGAGAGCACCGTGCTGCCCTCTATGTGCTGGCGGCAAATTGAAAAATTCCACGTTCTCTTGTTTGGAAACAAACTCACGTGCTTTTTCGACAGCTGTCATCTGCCATCTTTAATCAATAGAGCACAGTGCTGCCCTCTTTATTTTGAAATGTGGTGGCGGCAAATTCCACGGGCTCTTGTTTGGAAACAAAGCCATGTGCTTTTTTGACAGCTGTCATCCGCCATCTTTAATCAACAGAGCACCGTGCTGCTATCATGCGGGCAATTTCATCACCTGTCATCCGCCATCTTTAATCCACAGAACACCGTGCTGCCCTCTTTATGGCTACTACGTTAAGCACGTAGTAGCGGCCAATTTGAAAAGTTCTGGTAGCTATCATCCACCATCTTTAATCAAGAGAGCACCGTGCTGCCATCTTTAGCTAGATACCTTTGAAATCTGGTGGCGGCAAATTGAAAAATTCCACGTGCTCTTGTTTGGAAACAAACTCACGTGCTTTTTTGACAGCTACCATCCGCCATCTTTAATCAACAGAGCATAGTGATGCCCTCTATGTGGTGGCGGCAAATTCCACGTGCTCTTGTTTGGTAAACATAGCCACATGCTTTTTTGACAGCTGTCATCCGCCATCTTTAATCCAGAGAGCACCGTGCTGCCCTCTTTATCGTAGTAGATGTAAATTCGTCACCTGTCATACGCAGTGTTGCCATCTTTAGCTAGATACCTTTGAAATGTGGTGGTGGATAATTTAAAAAGAAAAATTCTACAGCAGTCATCTCTCGACGCTAACTGCATAAGATGGCGGCTGTACATGACTCATTAAGGGTGCTTACGCAAGATGGCTGCTATACACAGGTTCTTATGAGACTCCCTTGGGATGCTTGCGCAAGATGGCGGTTATACATGGCTCCTTATGAGATGCCCTAGTGAAGCTTGAGCAAGATGGCGGTTGCTCTTATGAGGCGGCTTAAGGATCCTTGCACAAGATGGCTAGAGACGCCCTAAGGATGCTTGCGCAAGATGGCGGACACAAGATGGCGGCTATACACGTCTCCTTATGGGACGCCTTAAGGGTGCTTGCGCAAGATGGCTGCTGCTCTTAGCTTAGAGGCTAACGTGTCGTGCTAGTTCGATTCATTAAATTTGGGGCTTAAATGCAAAATGTTAAATATCTCGAAAACGGTGCATCGTAGAGCAAAACGGACAAAAAAATTTCTACCCAATACCTCGGTTCGTAGTATGGGGAACAAGTAAAACATAGTCTAATGATGAGATCAACGGTTCGGTTCTAACTTAGGCCCTTTGGCATTAGCTCTGTTTCAGCTTGTAATGAAGCAAGTCTTCGTAACATGATCAGGTCTAGCTATGGTAGAGAGTATAACGTACCGTGCAGGTTCGATTCATTACATTTGGGGCTTAAATGCAAAATGTTAAATATCTCGAAAGCGGACAAAATTTTTCCACCTGATACCTAGGTTTGCAGTATCAGAAACAAGAAAAACATAGTCTAATGATGAAATCGACGGTTCGATTCCTACTTAGGCCCTTTGGCATTGGCAGCTATCTATTTCTACAAGATGGCGGCTATACACAGCTTCTTATGAGACAGCTTAAGAGCGCTTGCACAAGATGGCTGCTGCTCTTATGAGACGCCCTAGGGGTGCTTGCGGGAGGTAGCAGCGACAAGACGATGACTATACACAGCTGCTTATGATACGGCCTAGAGGTGCTTACACAAGATGGTGGCTGCTCTGATGAAGAAAGCTAGCTTTGCATCGTGCAGGTATTTTTACAGCACTAAACCTCATAGGTTTGAAATGTGGTGGCGGGTAATTTGAAAAATTCGACGTGCTTTTTTCATAAGCTGTTAAGGCCTCATCTTCTGTCAAGGCATAGCTCTATCGAACAAGTTTAAACCTGCATCGGAATAGCTAGAGTAAGCGCGTGCTGCAGTGATGACGTCATTAAGCATGTTTAGACTTGCAAATCACAGAAGAAACGTAACAAGGCTGGAATCGAAAACTGCACTCTATGCCGTTAACTTTATCATGTGATCGGAACATTGATTGAAGTGTTTAGAACACTGTACTCGATACAACATGTGTTTAGAACATGCCAGGGGATATCTTTGTTCTAAGAAGATTAGTTTACCGCACATTCCTTGGCTAAAGGGCTAATGGGCTAAAGGGCTAATGGGCAAAATGGCTAAAGGGCTAAAGGGCTAAAGGGCTAAAGGGCTAATGGGCTAAAGGGCTAAAGGAGCAACAACCTCATCGATCGCTATCAGCAAGAACGCTTGTACTTTGTTAAGTGTAGAAAATTAATCTTTATTTGTAAATGGTTTCATGTTCAGAACAAGGAATGGAAGCTAGGGGTTACGTCTTACCTAATAAAATCCCCGAGGTGCGATGAGTTACGTTTTTCGAACTAGTGTTTGGAACACTGAACTTTTCAAGATGATAGCAGAGAGTTTAGCAATGTTCTGTTGTTGGATTATAAATTCCGCGCTACAACATGCATAAGGTGGCAGCCCTTGAGGTTTACTGCTGTAAAGATGACAAGAGTGAGGTTAACAATGTTCCGTTGTTGGATTTTAAATTCCGCGCTATAACATGCATAAGGTGGCAGCCTTGAGGTTTACCGCCGTAAAGATGGCAGCAGTGAGGTTAGCGACGCTCTATTGTCCTTCAAAGTGAGGTTAGGGTTCGTCAAGAAGACAGCTGTCAAAAAAGCACGTGGCTATGTTTACCAAACAAGAGCACGTGGTCGTGACGTCACGGTCACGTAGTATGCTGCCTTAGCATGCATAGTTCAATGTCTACAAATACGTAGTAAACATTCTGCTATGTTCACAAGATTTTTTACACATAACTATTCTTTATGCTTTAAGTTCATGCACATAGGCTATGCTAAGATAGCAGCACAAACACATGCGAACTTTGTACATTCTAATGGAATAAGTTTAGTACTGCGTGCATCATGGATACATGATGTGTACACGCATGTAAACATGGCTATACTTAATGCTGCTGCTTTGTTTACAAGATTTTTATACATTGCTATTCTTTATGCTTCAAGTTCGTGTACACACAAGCGATAGTCGTACGCTCTGGCAGGAGAGGTTCAGTACGATATTCGATACATACATTATCGATAGGTGATGTGTACACGCTTTAGAACATAGCTCTTCTTTATGCTTTAAGTTCATGCACATGGGTTAGGATACACAAAAGCGATTGCTACATGCTCTAGCGGAAGAAGTCTAGTACGATAGTCGATACATGTAAAATCGATAGGTTATGCTAAGATAGCAGCACACTTAGATGATTTTAGCACAATCTAGTGGAGAAAGTTTAGTATGATAGTCGTTTCATGCAAAATCATTAGGTAATGTGTACACGCTTTTAAACAAGGCTATTCTTTGTACTTTAATTTCATGCGTACAGGTTATGCTAAGATAGCAGCACAATCTAACGCAAGAAGTTTAGTACGATATTTGATGCATACAAAATCGATAGGTGACGTGTACACGCTTTAAAACATGGTTATTCTTCGTACCTTAAGTTCATGCGTATACGTTAGGCTAAGATAGCAGCACAGTCTAGCGTAATAAGTTTAGTACGAGAGTCGATGAATGCAAAATCGATAGGCGATGTGTACACGCTTTGAAACATAGCTATTCTTTGTACTTTAAGTTCATGCGTCTTAGTTATGCTAAGATAGCAGCACTATCTACCTGAACAAGTTTTGTACGAGAGTCGATACATGCAAAATCCATAGTTGATGCGTACACGCTTTGAAACATGACTATTCATTGTACTTTAAGTTCATGGGTATAGGTTATGCTAAGATAGCAGCACAATCTAGCGGAAGAAATTTAGTACGATATTTGATGCATGCAAAATCAATAAGTAATGTGTACACGCTTTGAAACATGGCTATTCTTTGTACTTTAAGTTCATGTGTATAAGTTATGCTAAGATAGCAGCACAATCTAGCGGAAGAAGTTTAGTACGAGAGTCGATGCTTGCAAAATCGATAGGTAATGTGTACACGCTGTGAGACATAGCTATTCTTTGTACTTTAAGTTCATGCGTCTTAGTTATGCTGAGATAGCAGCACAATCTACCGGCAGAAGTTTAGTACGAGAGTCGATACATGCAAATCGATAGTTGATGTGTACACGCTTTGAAACATGACTATTCATCGTACTTTAAGTTCATGGGTATAGGTTATGCTAAGATAGCAGCACAATCTAGCGGAAGAAGTTCAGTACGAGATTCGATGCAAGCAAAATCAATAAGTAATGTGTACACGCTTTGAAACATGGCTATTCTTTGTACTTTAAGTTCATGTGTATAAGTTATGCTAAGATAGCAGCACAACCTAGCGGAAGAAGTTTAGTACGATATTTGATGCATGCAAAGTCGATAGGTAATGTGTACACGCTTTGAAAGATAGCTATTCATTGTACTTTAAGGTCACGCGTATAGGTTATGCTAAGATAGCAGCACAATCTAGCGGAAGAAGTTTAGTACGAGAGTCGATGCGTGCAAAATCGATAGGTAATGTGTACACGCTTTGAAACATGGCTATTCATTGTACTTTAATTTTATGGGTATAGGTTATGCTAAGATAGCAGCACGATCTAGCGGATGAAGTTTAGTTCGATGGTCGATGCATGTAAAATCGATAGGTGATGTGTACACGCTTTGAAACATGGCAATTCCTACTGCTGCTCTGTCCCCAAGACTTTTAAGCATAGCTAATCCTAATGCTGCTCTTAACGACGTCGAGCTAAGGATTGATTACGTGACCGTGACGTCACGACCACGTGCTCTTGTTTGGTAAACATAGCCACGTGCTTTTTTGACAGCTGTCTTCTTGACGAACCCTAACCTCACTTTGAAGGACAATAGAGCGTCGCTAACCTCACTGCTGCCATCTTTACGGCGGTAAACATCAAGGCTGCCACCTTATGCATGTTATAGCGCGGAATTTAAAATCCAACAACGGAACATTGTTAACCTCACTCTTGTCATCTTTACAGCAGTAAACCTCAAGGGCTGCCACCTTATGCATGTTGTAGCGCGGAATTTATAATCCAACAACAGAACATTGCTTAACTCTCTGCTATCATCTTGAAAAGTTCAGTGTTCCAAACACTAGTTCGAAAAACGTAACTCATCGCACCTCGGGGATTTTATTAGGTAAGACGTAACCCCTAGGTTCCATTCCTTGTTCTGAACATGAAACCATTTACAAATAAAGATTAATTTTCTACACTTAACAAAGTACAAGCGTTCTTGCTGATAGCGATCGATGAGGTTGTTGCTCCTTTAGCCCTTTAGCCCATTAGCCCTTTAGCCCTTTAGCCCTTTAGCCATTTTGCCCATTAGCCCTTTAGCCCATTAGCCCTTTAGCCAAGGAATGTGCGGTAAACTAATCTTCTTAGAACAAAGATATCCCCTGGCATGTTCTAAACACATGTTGTATCGAGTACAGTGTTCTAAACACTTCAATCAATGTTCCGATCACATGATAAAGTTAACGGCATAGAGTGCAGTTTTCGATTCCAGCCTTGTTACGTTTCTTCTGTGATTTGCAAGTCTAAACATGCTTAATGACGTCATCACTGCAGCACGCGCTTACTCTAGCTATTCCGATGCAGGTTTAAACTTGTTCGATAGAGCTATGCCTTGACAGAAGATGAGGCCTTAACAGCTTATGAAAAAAGCACGTCGAATTTTTCAAATTACCCGCCACCACATTTCAAACGTATGAGGTTTAGTGCTGTAAAAATACCTGCACGACGCAAAGCTAGCTTTCTTCATCAGAGCAGCCACCATCTTGTGTAAGCACCTCTAGGCCGTATCATAAGCAGCTGTGTATAGTCATCGTCTTGTCGCTGCTACCTCCCGCAAGCACCCCTAGGGCGTCTCATAAGAGCAGCAGCCATCTTGTGCAAGCGCTCTTAAGCTGTCTCATAAGAAGCTATGTATAGCCGCCATCTTGTAGAACTAGATAGCTGCCAATGCCAAAGGGCCTAAGTAGGAATCGAACCGTCGATCTCATCATTAGACTATGTTTTTCTTGTTCCTGATACTGCAAACCTAGGTATCAGGTGGAAAAATTTTGTCCGCTTTCGAGATATTTAACATTTTGCATTTAAGCCCCAAATGTAATGAATCGAACCTGCACGGTACGTTATACTCTCTACCATAGCTAGACCTGATCATGTTACGAAGACTTGCTTCATTACAAGCTGAAACAGAGCTAATGCCAAAGGGCCTAAGTTAGAACCGAACCGTTGATCTCATCATTAGACTATGTTTTAATTGTTCCCCATACTGCGAACCGAGGTATTGGGTAGAAACTTTTTGTCCGTTTTGCTCTACGATGCACCGTTTTCGAGATATTTAACATTTTGCATTTAAGCCCCAAATTTAATGAATCGAACTAGCACGACACGTTAGCCTCTAAGCTAAGAGCAGTAGCCATCTTGTGCAAGCACCCTTAAGGCGTCTCATAAGGAGACGTGTATAGCCGCCATCTTGTGTCCGCCATCTTGCGCAAGCATCCTTAGGGCGTCTCTAGCCATCTTGTGCAAGGACCCATAAGCCGCCTCATAAGAGCAACCGCCATCTTGCGCAAGCATCACTAGGGCATCTCATAAGGAGCCATGTATAACCGCCATCTTGCGCAAACATCCCAAGGGAGTCTCATAAGAACCTGTGTATAGCAGCCATCTTGCGTAAGCACCCTTTATGAGTCATGTATAGACGCCATCTTATGCAGTTAGCGTCGAGAGAGGACTGCTGTAGAATTTTTCTTTTTAAATTATCCACCACCACATTTCAAAGGTATCTAGCTAAAGATGGCAGCACTGCATATGACAGGTGACGAATTTACATCTACTACGATAAAGAGGGCAGCACGGTGCTCTCTGGATTAAAGATGGCGGATGACAGCTGTCAAAAAAGCATGTGGCTATGTTTACTAAACAAGAGCACGTGGAATTTGCCGCCACCACATAGAGGGCAGCACTATGCTCTGTTGATTAAAGATGGCGGATGGTAGCTGTCAAAAAAGCACGTGAGTTTGTTTCCAAACAAGAGCACGTGGAATTTTTCAATTTGCCGCCACCAGATTTCAAAGGTATCTAGCTAAAGATGGCAGCACGGTGCTCTCTTGATTAAAGATGGTGGATGATAGCTAGCAGAACTTTGCAAATTGCCCGGTACTACGTGCTTAACGTAGTAGCCATAAAGAGGGCAGCACGGTGTTCTGTGGATTAAAGATGGCGGATGACAGGTGATGAAATTACCCGCATGATAGCAGCACGGTGCTCTGTTGATTAAAGATGGCGGATGACAGCTGTCAAAAAAGCACATGGCTTTCTTTCCAAACAAGAGCCCGTGGAATTTTGCCGCCACCACATTTCAAACTAAAGAGGGCAGCACTGTGCTCTATAGATTAAAGATGGCAGATGACAGCTGTCAAAAAAGCACGTGAGTTTGTTTCCAAACAAGAGCACGTGGAATTTTTCAATTTGCCGCCAGCACATAGAGGGCAGCACGGTGCTCTCTTGATTAAAGATGGCTGCTGTCATGTGGAATTGCCTGCCACCACATTTCAAAGGTAAGTAGCTAAAGAGGGCATCACGGTGCTCAAAGATGGCTGCTGTCAAAAAAGCATTTTTCAAGTTATCCGCCACCACATTTCAAAGGTAAGTAGCTAAAGAGGGCAGCACTGTGCTCTATGGATTAAAGATGGCGGACGACAGCTGCACGTGGATTTGTTCATCTCACGCTAGTGAGGTTAAGTTGGTAGCACTAAGGTTTACGCCCGCCAAGATGGCAGCACTGCCGATGACAGGTGACGAATTTTACATCTAAAGAGGGCAGCACAGCGCTCTGTAGTTTAAAGATGGCGGATGACAGCTGTCAAAAAAGCACGTGGCTTTGTTTACCACGCGCTAGTTAGGTAAAGTTGGTACTACTGAGGTTTAGGCCTGTCAAGATGGCAGTACTGAGGTTAGCGATGCGTTGTTGTCTGTCAAAAAGCACGTGGCTGTCAAAAAACATGTGGATTTGTTTACCTCACGCTAGTTAGGTTAAGTTGGCACTACTGAGGTTTAGGCCCGTCAAGATGGCAGTACTGAGGTTAGCGATGCGTTGTTGTCTGTCAAAAAGCACGTGGCTGTCAAAAAGCACGTGGCTTTGTTTATCTCGCGCTAGTTAGGTTACGTTGGTAACACTAAGGTTTAAGCCCGTCAAGATGGCAGTACTGAGGTTAGCGATGCGTTGTTGTCTGTCAAAAAGCACGTGGCTGTCAAAAAGCACGTGGATTTGTTTATCTTGCGCTAGTTAGGTTAAGTTGGCACTACTGAGGTTTAGGCCCGTCAAGATGGCAGTACTGAGGTTAGCGATGCGTTGTTGTCTGTCAAAAAGCACGTGGCTGTCAAAAAACACGTGCCTTTGTTTACCTCATGCTAGTTAGGTTAAGTTGGCACTACTGCGGTTTAGGCCCGTCAAGATGGCAGCAGTGAGGTTAGCGATGCGTTGTTGTCGATGACAGCTGTCAAAAAGCACGTGGCTTTGTTTACAAATTCAAATCTCCCGCCAAAATTCAAATCTCCCGCCAAAACTCAAATTTCCCGCCAAAATTCAAATTTCCCGCGCCGCGGGCGGCGGAGGAGGCCGCAGAATCCCTGTATTATACTACTAACAAACAATACCATTGAAGGGTGGAATTACAATTACAATTACAAAATCAATAGTAACATTGGAAAGCCTCAACCAAGAATAAAATATCTCATCGCCTAGCTAAACCTGGCAGCAGAGAATTCAGATCATTCAATTATGCGGATGGACTTAAATTTGGAAGGAACTAAAAGAAAAAGAAAGTAATGTAAACTCGACGAAAGAATTGCTCGAAGCACGAGGAAGTACAATGAGGATGGCAACCTGGGAAAGTTTTTGGACGTAATGTCATTTATCCTCAGAATGGAGTAAGCGTAAGTGTGCCCCACTGTCGGCAGCCCTGAAGATGGTTTTCCGTGGTTTCCCATTTTCACACCAGGTAAATGCTGGTAAAGCGAATGCAGCGAGCTTGCAGTTGCGATCTACAGTATTCTATAAGAAGGAAGTGAGCTCCCAGATGAAACTATCTTTACATCGGTCTGTTTTCAGACCAACTTTGTTTTACGGGATATCTTATTCATAAGTTAGAAGTAATAGACATGAAAGTAGCAAGAATGATTGCTGGTACAAACAGATGGGAACAATGGCAGGAGGGTACTCGGAATGAGAAGATAAAGGCTAATTTAGGAATGATCTCGATGGATGAAGCTGTGTGTATAAATCGGCTTCGGTGGTGGGGTCATGTGAGGCATATTGAGGTTAGGTTACCTAGGAAAATAATGGACTCTGTTATGGAGGGTAAGAGAAGTAGAGGTAGACCAAGACGACGATGGTTAGACTCGGTTTCTAACGACTTAAAGATACGAGGTATAGAACTAAATGAGGCCACAACACTAGTTGCAAATCGAGGATTGTGGCGACGTTTAGTAAATTCACAGAGGCTTGCAGACTGAACGCTGAAAGGCATAGCAGTCTATAATGATAATGTATGTATGTATGTTTGTAAATGCTGGGGCTGTACCTTAAAGCCACGGACGCTTCCTTCCCATTCCTAGGCCTTCCTATCCAATCGTCGCCATAAGACCTATCTCTGTCGGTGCGACGTAAAGCCACTAGCAACAAAAAAGGGTAAGTGACGTTCCTTCAAAAAACGTATGTTGTAAATATGAGTGTATTATTAACGGTATGTATGTATGTATGTAAAATTAATACGTAAATAATTAGTAGCAAAAACGACAAACTTCTTAAAAAGTGCAAACCGTTATTCTGACAAAGCAAAATAACAGCTAATTATGGGACTAGGTCTTCATTATTTTGAAGGCCGAGTACGGTTAACCGTGCGGGTTCATGGCGTCCGTGGGTCTTACGACCACTTGCCGTTAACTTCATGTGCTGAGCTACACGGCAGGCCTACCTCGAAAATAAGCAAGGTGCTCTAAATAAAGGGCAGGCAGTCCCGGTTAGCGCTAACAACGAATCTTTATGCACTTGCACAAGTAAGAAAAGTACAATATAGCTAGTTTATTTCACGAAGGCGTGTCTGTAGGAAATAGGCACATCGAGGCTATCGACAATCGAGACTGTCCACAATAAAGACGCAAATGAAAGGGAACGAGTTGGCACTCTTCCCAAATATTTTGTGTCCGCAATTGCGACTGTTCGACGACACCAGTTATGACCTTGTTTACAGACTACCCCAGGTACTGAAGGTCATCTCTCAAGTAAACCGGTCTTTTGCTCCGTAGAACACTGTGACACAGAGTGCAGCTTTCGTCTCTCCTCCAAATATAGCCAAAATAACTGATTGAGGTATGGCAATGTTTCGGTTTATTGAAGACAAGCAGATTAGAGCAGATGTAGGATGCAATAGTTACGTAGAAATGAAAAGGTTAGCACAGGATAGGGTGGCATATAGAGCTCCATCAAACCAGTCTATGGACTGATGACTCAAACAACAACATCTACCCTCATATAAATAATTCAACTCCTTCCTCACTTTTTTCACCCCTCACCCCTTAAGTGGATTTTCTAAAAATGAATATTTGTGTTCTTTTATTTATTTATTTATTTTCGCTAGTTGCTTTATGTCGCACCGACACAGATAGGTCTTATGGCGACGATGGGACAGGAAATGGCTAGGAGTGGGAAGGAAGCGGCCGTGGCCTTAATTAAGGTACAGCCTCAGCATTTGCCTGGTGTGAAAATGAGAAACCACGGAAGACCATTTTCAGGGCTGCCGATAGTGGGGTTCGAACCCACTATCTCCCGAATACTGGATACTGGCCGCACTTAAGCGACTGCAGCTATCGAGCTCGGTCTTTTATTTATAAAGGGGATTCCAAATATTAATTTTCATGTCTGTAACATGTTAGGTTTTGTGATTTATTGTAGATAATTTCGCTGCTGTAGAATCCAGGAGCTGACGTTGCCATGGTTACGGCAGCTCATTACTTTATCCGATTCCTAGAGCAGGGGTAGTGTGGTGCCAATATCTCCGTAACGGTTGGTTTTAGGGCCTTAAAACATGGTTTTCGGGCCCGTAGGGCTTACCGAGTTTTGTTCTTTGCGTTCTTTGGAGCTTTGTCTCGTCCTTATACGACAAATTTGATATTTTGCATATATTAGCCAATCATTTTATATCCCCCCCACCGTGCCCCCCACCACGAATATTTTTGAAAATAAAATACATCCTATGTTACTCACTGGCAATGTAGCTTTCTATAGGTGAAGTAATTTTTAAAATCGGTCCAGTAGTTTTTGAGCCTATTCTTTACAAACAAACAAATTTTTTCCTCTTTATAATATTAGTATAGATAAAACGGATACATGCGTTGTAATTTGGTACTGAGTGTGCTGTTTGAATTGTTGTATATAACGTCTCCGTAGTCGAAAATGGGTGGAATTAAACTTTGTATAAATAATTTCTTTGTGTTAAATGGGACACGATCTCTTAGCCTGTTAAATGAGTGTAGTGTGTAGAAAGTTCCCTGGCAGATTTTTGTTGCGTGTTCAGACCGGGTTAGTGTTTTGTCAATGATTAGGCCAAGATTCTTTCAAACCGATTTCTGTTCCTTGGTTTTTCTTCTCCAATTTACTGTGGTTATTCTTAGATACACATTGTTGACGTCCTGTAAGATATGAATGCAGCCAATATAAAGGTGTAGGGGAAAAATTAATAGCTTTGAATTTTGCCAATAATATGTCTCTGTCTACGCAGACTTAACTTAAGTCTAATAGTGTGAGAACGGTCAATCGTCCTTTGTCCATTATTAATTGAATGATATTGGTAACTTTCAGTAATGCTTTGGTAGTGCTGTGGTTAAGTCGGAGTCCTTATCGGTATCTGTCCACTAGGTTGCGTACCGAGCTCGATAGCTGCAGTGGCTTAAGTGCGGCCAGTATCCAGTAATCGGGAGATAGTGGGTTCGAGCCCCACTGTCGGCAGCGCTGAAGATGGTTTTCCGTGGTTTCCCATTTTCACACCAGGCAAAGGCAAATGCCGGGGCTGTACATTAATTAAGGCCGCGGCCGCTTCCTTCCAATTCCTAGGCCTTTCCTATCCCATCGTCGCCGTAAGACATATCTGTGTCGGTGCGACGTAAAGCAAATAGTAGCAGGTTACGTTTTTGAAGATAAATAGAGAATTGTTTGTGTACGATTTTTTCGAGTATTTTACCTAGGCGGGGTAATACACAAATTGGTCGAAAGTCTTCTGGGTTGCTTGGGTTCTCTTGTTTTTCTAAAGGTTGTATTATGGCACACTTTCATTCAGAAGGAAAAATCCTAATCATGAGAGAAGTGTTTATAATGTGTGTGATTATAGCGAGAAAAATTTCCGTAAGTTTTTTTAACTGCGGCAAGTTTATTCCGTCACAACCAATTGCGTCTGATTTTATTTCAGATATTACGATCCTGACGTCATGTGGTGTAACATGGAAAAACTGTTCAACCCTTTGTACCTCTTGTAAGTAATTTTTCTTTTTAATAATAATAATAATAATAATCAAAATGCTATTTGCTTTACGTCCCACTAACTACTTTTACAGTCTTCGGAGACGCTGAGGTGCCGGAATTTAGTCCCGCAGGAGTTCTTTTACGTTCCAGCAAATCTACCGACACGAGGCTGTCGTATTTGAGCACCTTCAAATACCACCGGACTGAGCCAGGATCGAACCTGCCAAGTTGGGGTTAGAAGGCCAGCGCCTTAACCGTCGGAGCCACTCAGCCCGGCATTTTTTCTTTTTAAGCAGAAATTGTATTTTAGGAATTTGTATGATGAAAGTTTTAAGTGCAAAGGATTGTAATTTATATCGTGGCCGAAAAATCCAAAATGTGAAATATCCAATATATCCTCATTTTTAATGCTCTAAAATAAAAATTTCTTAGAACCCTCTCTTAGCACTCTCTTACACAATTATACGAACATGTACTTAAAATTTGCCTGGTGCCATTTCTTGATGGATACAGTTCTTTTGCATCCATCTCTTGGCACAGGCCAGAGTAAAGTGTAGCTTCCACCGAAGTCCCAGTCTCATCCGTGGCTGTGACAATATGGAAGCTGCTGGGGTATGGGTGGTGCTGAGTAATGGCATTCAGAGCACGACTACTGCATCTGAGTGTTGTGAAAGGTGTTGCTCATAGGGTCAGTCGTGCTGCAATAGCACTTTCTGACCCAGTGAGGAAAGCAATGGCAAACTACCTCACTCCTCGTCTTGCCTAGTACGCCTCATTTTGGTGCTGCCATTGGTTTTTGCGGTTTCCTCATAACCGCATAACCTTTGGTGGTGCTATTTGAGGATCCAACCAGCCTCTGGGCTGATGACCTAACAGACAGATCCTTAAAATTTGATTCCTCTATATATATACTGGTCTCTGCTAGGCGTTTATAAGACCAGTAGTGGCGATTGGGAATGTATAGACAACAAAATGTACCGGGGTCTGGGGGGGGGGGGATATAAATCAAAATTGACAATGAGCTATAAAATGGTAATTTTCGATGCTCTCTGAGCGAATTTCTACAGAGACTTAAAGGCGTTGACAGTCCACCAACTGAAGTGCAGTAAGAATAGATTTTTGAGAGAGAGACCGAGCTCGATAGCTGCAGTCGCTAAAGTGCGGCCAGTATCCAGTATTCGGGAGATAGTAGGTTCGAACCCCACTGTCGACAGCCCTGAAAATGGTTTTCCGTGGTTTCCCCATTTTCACACCAGGCAAATGCTGGGGCTGTACCTTAATTAAGGCCACGGCCGCTTCGTTCCCACTCCTAGCCCTTCCCTGCCCCATCGTCGCCATAAGACCTATCTGTGTCGGTGCGACGTAAAGCAACTAGCAAAAAAAATTAAAAAAAAAAAATAAAAAATAAAAAGATTTTCGAGATTTTGATTCAATACGAAACAAAAGACCTTTCACCAATATTACACTTGCATTACTTTTAAATAGAAGTATGGTGTGATTATTCTATTAAAAATCATTTAGTATTTGGCTACACTGTAAGAAACTAACAGACACTAGACAGCCAGGTACAATGAGAGGGACTACCAGGATGACGAATGCGCGCGGCAAGCGGGTGACCTTGGCAAAAATACAGGGTCTTTCAATCAAATTTTGGTCGTCTGGTCGGCCGGCGCAGCGCAGCGGATAGGTGGGTGAGCTGAAGGTCAGACGAGCTCATGGCAACTTGCTGATCTTGGGGCCGATAGAGCGCCCGTATGAATCGCATGTAAATATCAAGCACACATAATAGAGCATAATCAAAGTAAAATAATTTCTCACCTTGTCGCAGAAGATGTTCAAAATGTCCTCCACCTGCATTACACATTCCTGGCTCCACCTAAAGAAATGTTCATTCATACGCATTAGTTCATCTACCGAGATGGCCTCAATTTCTCTCGTGATATTTCGCTTCAGTTCATCTAGAGTGTGAGGATTTGTTGCATAAACCTTATTTCTCAACTTTTCCCCCTAAAAAAATCGCAGACCGTAAGATTTGGAGATCTTGCGAACTACAGTGGTTTACTAATTACCCTGTTGTAAAAAATTTCCTCAATTAAACTTAATAACTCGTTAGCCGTGTGCGCGGTTGCCGAGTCTTTCTGGAAATGGTTTTCCGTGGTTTCCCATTTTCACACCAGGCAAATGTTGGGGCTGTACCTTAATTAAGGCCATGGCCGCTTCCTTCCAACTCTTAGGCCTTTCCTATCCCATCGTCGCCATAAGACCTACCTGTGTCCGTGCGACGTAAAGCCCCTAGCAAAAAAAAAAAAAATCTGGAAATATCCAGATTGGCATTCATTGTATGTCAATTGTTAAAACATGGCAGGAGAACGTCATTCCTATAACTCTGCCCAGTGATTGTGGTTTTAAAAACTATAGGCCCTATTATTCTGTCTGCAGTTACTTAATTAACTTAAATTTAATTAATTTTTTTGACAATTTGCTTTACGTCGCACCGACACAATTAGGTCTTATGGCGAGGATAGGACAGGTAAGGGCTAGGAGTGGGAAGGAAGCAGTAGTAGACTTAATTGAAGTACAACCCCAGAATTTGCCTGGTGTGAAAATGGAAAAACCACGGAAAACCATCTTCAGGGCTGCCGGCAGTGGGATTCGAACCCACTATCTTCCGAATACTGGATACTGGCCACACTTAAGCGACTGCAGCTATCGAGCTCGGTCTTAAGGAAGTTAAAGGAAAGGATTAGCTGGAAAGACAACACGGTTTGTACAAAATGTTGTTTTTATAAATAATTCCTGGTATCAGGCGGCTAAAATGGAATGAAAATTTAATTTCTTTTCCACCAAGGGGGGGGGGGGCACCCCTCACCCTAATCGCCGCCACTATATGAGTCAGTCAGTCAGTCAAGACAATGCCTTTTATATTACATATAGATTTTTAATAAGTAACTGTAACATACTAAGTAAGAGTATATTTTGTTTTTTTTAAAAAGGTACACTTCTAAAAAAGTACCTAATATATTTTCTTAAATGGATCGGTACAAAAAGCAGATTTCAAAATTTGTGCATTTTAAATATTCTATATCTCATCTCCTGCTATATGTACAGCAATGAAACTTTCTAAATGAAGCATACTACATGTTTGCTATGCAAGCACATACCTCAGAATTTATTTCGACATTATCAAACTCACTAGTAAAGTATTCAAACTGGTGGCACTTTGCGTGTCGGTGCTTCCCGTTTCCTTCACAGCTGGGCCATTTATGAATATATTAGTGTCTGCTTTTTTTCACATCTACTATTTAAAGTTATAACTACAAAACTGACCACTTTATGAATTACATTTGCAAAATAAGTATTTCTAATTTTGTGTTATTGCATATTTTGATCAAGTTTTAAAAAAAATTATCAACTCTAGACGCACGATTTTGGTCAGTTTCGTAGACTTCATCACTAAGGATATGAGATAAAAGAATCATAGTAATACACCCTATAATTTAGGAGTTTCAAGGGAAAGTTTTTGAAAAGTACAACTTTGACATAATGACACAAGCGTGCCGCGGAGATCTTCAAATAGCCTACGAATGTCTGGCTTTTAAAATAATAAATCCTAAACTAGTGGAGATATTTAAATAATTATTTCACCAAAAAGAACTAGAAGAGTGGGGTTATAAATAAAAAGTGTTGTTACGTGCCAGCCCAGTGGTAGACCCTCTCGGTACTTCCGGGAAGGGGCTAATTACTCACACGACCTGGGATCCCCCAGCCGGTTTGTGATGTGGGGCCAGCCTTTCTATGTATTATTCTCGTACCTGTGAGTTTCTTGGAGATTCAACAGGAATGCTCTGCCTCTAGTCACCTCGCAAACGTTCTGGCTCAAGTCACCTGAGCTATAAAAAGGGCAGCTAGCCGCGGACGGTCAATCAAAGTTGGGCTCCGTGGTGGAGTCAGTGTTGGGCTCTGTGGCGGAGTCAGTGTGAGACTCAGTGTGTTGGAGTTCGATGGCTGGGCTGAGGGCGACAGGGGTGTTGGCTGTCCCACCGAGGCCTGAAAGAGGAGCTGTCGCTGTGGTGCCGGTAAGACCAGTGGATGGCCTGTAGACGGCGGAACAGAAGACTGTACTGTGCGTTCGTGTATTTCTGTGGACTGAGGCTGAGCGTGCGTCAGCGAGGGAAGCCGCTATCCCGAGTGTGAAGGTAAATGGACCTGTGTTAATGTTCGCTGTTGTGAGTATCGTCCCGCTGTTGGATACCGTTGAACTGTTTAGTTTGTGAGTTACTGGACTACCTGTGGAGTCGAATCAACGAATAGTCATCGTGTGTCGAGTGGCCCGTACTCCTGTGTTCAGATCCATCTGTCTAAACACAGCTGCTTTATGAGGTGGGGGGACTTGGGGAAAGTGGAAGTAAGGATTAAGCGTCCGCAGGTATAGCAACGGGCTGGACCGCCTACTGTGCCATAAGGAAAAGAGAGAGACTTGTAAATAGACAGCAATTAGTGAGTGTGACGGCTCATGGTTAAACAGAATTGTGCGGGTAAATGTGTGTGTACATTTATTGCGGCATCCTGAAATAAATTGAAGTAATGAAACAGAGTTTTATACGTGACAGTATTTTGAAAAATGAAATATTTGAAGGTATTATGCTGTAGCTGACCGATCACCTTTAATGCTGTATTGGTATCTTTTACTAACTAGGATGATGTTTACACACAAGTCAGTGACGGCTGGTAACTACAAATTCTAAATTATCTCGCAAACAGCTCGTTTGTGGATCCATGTTTACTAAGACTTTTTTGCTTCTAGTATCGTGTACTTATAGCTGTTTCAATTTGCGCTAGTAATTATGATACAACTAGTATATTTCTGAATGTGATGATGCTCTTATAAGAATGAAGTACGCCATTCTATTTTAATTAAGTTGTTTTCTTGCAGGTAGTTTTTTTTAAATTTATTACTCAAAATTAGTTTTGACAGACTGAAGGAGTTAACAATTATAGAAGTTAACTGAGTCAAAACTAAAAGTCAATTGCTTCAGATATTACCAAAAAAGAAATCAATGCATAGGTATCGATATTTACTGACGTTGTTAACATCACAACATCCTTAGCTGGCCAAACTTCTGATGGTGAATTTGTTTTCGACCAACGGCACTCGGACCGTCTAACCACGGTGTAGACTTGTCGCGTTAACGATCATGGCTAACAGGTCGCCTACATTCCATCATCAGCGGGAATAATGCCAGTTGAACACCATCAAGTCTTTCCATCAATTCAATACTTCACAAGAAAAGATGTCAAACATTGTTCAGCATTGCTGAAAGTTTTACAAGTACAAGATAAAAAGATTTGGCAAGGTTTGATAGCATTTTGATTTAACGTGGAGGAAAGGCAAACAACAATTGTGGTACTTGGACCAGCAGTGGGATACTGTCTTCAAAATAAGGGAAACGCGCAATGTACCACAATTTACATGGGCAAAATAATAATAATAATAATAATAGAAAGGAAATAAAAACTATAATTAAGGGACTGAAACGCAACAAAGCACCCGGGGAAGAATTCATCACGTCAGAATTATTTAAATATGCTGGTGAAAACAGGGTGAAACAGTTGAAAAGGCCCTTTAGGCATATTTGGGAAACAGCACAGCTTCCTAAAGAGTGGAAGAATGCGCTTATTCGCCCTCTACACAAGGAAGGCGACAAAAATAACCATAATAATTACAGAGGAATCTCATTTCTCTCTGTCGCATATAAGATATTTTTAAAAGCACTGCAGCATAGAGTGGAGCCCAGCTGGACAAGAAGTTAAGTGAATACCAAGCAGGATTTTGAAAAGGACGCTTGTGTGCAGAACCAATTTTCATCTTGAAATCACTGATGAGACGAAAGTGGTTGGGCATGACCTTTGTAGATTTCAAGAAAGCATACGATTCTGTAGAACGTACAACACTTATCAATATTATCCAGGAATTCGGATTAGATGACAAATCCGTACCTCTGATAAAACAGACTATCACGAACACATACTCCCGACTAAAATTGATGCGGGTGCTCTGAGAAAAGTTTGAGATGAAAACATGAAACAGACAGGGGGATGGGCTCTCCCCAATACTTTTCAACTGCGTTCTGGAGAAAGACGTCCGGGAATGGAGGAAGAAATTGGGTAAGAGAGGCTATCAAAATGGAGTAAGAATTGGTTGTAAAACTACCGGTATTACAGTTGATTGCCTGGCCTTTTCTGATGATGTTGTACTCTTTGCGGACGATATTCAAACGGCAGCAAAACAGATTGAAGTACTCCAAGAAGTAACTGCTAAGACTGATCTAAAGATCTCATTCGACGAAGCTAAATGCATGGACTGCGAGAAAACTGATCCTACCCGTAAGATAGTGACACCCTATGGAGATGTCGAGAGAACTACGAAATTCAAGTGCCTTGGTGAACGTCTAACCCCCTATGGTAATGAGAATGAAGCACTGAAGGAAAGAGCTAGGAAGATAGAATTGACTTTTAAACTGGGTCAGGATACTTGCAAATCCAAATCCCCCTCTTTCGAGGCAAAACTGAGACACTACAGCACAGTAGTTCCATCAGCATGTCTCTATGCAGCGGAGACACTTTCTAAGATAGAAGACCCCTTAATTGAGAAAAAAGAACGAAAGCTTCTTAGGAAGATCTTAGGACCAAAGAAAGTCGCTAGAGAATTTTCCTTCCGTCTGAGGTCCAACTAGGAAGTGCATGAGACGATTGAGAAGATAACCACCAAAATGAGGAGAAGGAGATTGATATTTTGTGGACATTTGAAGAGAACGAGCCCAGACAGACTAGCATATAAATTAATTATTCTTCATGAAAAATGGAAACCTCATCCCCGCTGGTTGAACGAAGTGCATAAAGATTTCAACGGAGGAGGTATCACGCCCACAGAAATTCGAAATAGAAATATCTTCAGACAGAAAGCTGCGGAACTGAGGGATAATCCAGAGAAACGACCTGGTAAATCACGGAACATCTCGGTGGAAGAACGGCAAAGGAGGAGCCAAAGGTTAAAGAAATTTGGAGAGAATGTAAAGAGAAGGTTATTACCTTTAGGAGGAAACGTGGCAGGTAGCCGGTTTATGCGTAGCCCAAAGTTGGCTGTATCGAAAAAGAAAGAAAGAACGAAAGAAATATTAATAAGAAAACTGTGGTGTCATTTATAGAGTTCAAGAAAGCCTTTGGTTCGGTGGACAGAGAGACTTTGGTAGGGAATTTGGAGTCAAAACCAAACCGGCAAGTATAATCAAAGAGACCCTAACAGACACAACCTCCAAGGTAAAATTCTTCGGGCATCTCTCACAATCATTTGAAATCAAGAAAGGCGTGATGCAAGGGGATGGACTATCCCCTCTCCTATTCAACTGTGTCCTAGAAATGATAGTGAGAATATGGAACTCAGAACTTGAACATCAAGGGATAATCCCGATCTGTCTAGGGAGAAAATCAGGTGGGATTAAAGTCAACTGCTTGGCTTTTGCTGACGACTTTGCTATACTATCAAAAAGTCCAGAGGTCGCAACCATCCAGATTAACCTCTTGGAAAGAATCGCCAGCCAAACAGGACTGAGGATCTCAGCGGAAAAGACCAAATTTATGACGAACATGAAAGATGTGCCAAAATTCCTGGAAACAGAGATAGGACGGATAGAAAGGATCAAGAAGTTCAAGTACCTTGGTGAGACGATACAGGAGAATGGACTAGAAAAATCTGCAATTGAAGACCGGATCTCAAAAATGGAGAGAGCATACGGCTTGACAAAAAACATCTACAATAAGAAGTGCTTATCCTGGAATTTCAAATTAAAGCATTACAACACCGTGGTCAAAACAGAATGCCTGTATGCCAGTGAATGCCTGTCCATGAACTAAAGCTGGAGAAGCTAGAGGTCCTGGAAAGAAGAATCCTCAGAATAATTATGGGAGCTGTTCAAACGGAAAGCGGATGGAAACTTCGGAGCAACAAAGAAGTTTACCAGAAGGTGGAAAGAATCTCAGAGACCATGAAGAAAAGGAGGCTGGTGTTTCTTGGACATCTATACAGAATGAACGCAAACAGACTTACCAAACAGATATTTGATTACTTCTGGAGAAAAAAGACCACTACAGCATGGATTAAGGAAAGGAAGAAGGATATGGAAAGGTTAAGCATCTTGAAAGTCCAGCTGTTAGTAAGGAATACGTTTAGGAACACAATGAAGAAATTGGAAGGTGTTCAAGCAGCAGGAAGAACTAGGAAGACCGGAAGAACTTGGACAGATGAACAACGGAAGCAGGCCAGCGAGCGCATGAAGGAGAATTGGACACAGAGAAAACTCCGCACGAAGAGAAAGAAATGAAGTTGATCCTTAGTTGTCCTTTCGCTTGTAAATAATAATAATAATAATAATTGTACCGGGCGTTACACCTCCACGCCGCTAATTTAAAAATTGCGGCAGGTGAAACTCCTCTGCTGGAGGAAGTCTGAACCTTATATACGCTATTAATTCGCTACCTTCTCAGAAGATGTCACCACGTGGAAAATTTTGAGTTTTTGAACTGTGTCATTTTTGATGTGTTTTTGTTTCGCCTGAAGTAAGAAGTGTGAACTTTCTCTCCTAGAGGACACTACGGAAGATCAACAATAGTGCACCCTAGCGTGGAGTCAAAGAACTATTTTGTTGGAGAAATTTTTATTTCAAATGTTTGTTTCTTGTTAAATTTCTTTCTGTTATTGTTTAAGTTGGCTGTATACCCCTCTTTTTCCCCTTGTTTTAGATTTATCCAATCCCGAATTTCTTTTAGTAATTTCCGACCAATCCGATGTATTTCCCCCCAACTTGGATATGTTTCTGTAACCTAGCCAATAAAATAATTGTGGGCGGGTGTTTTCATTCCCCTAACGCCTAGAACCTTCCACGAGAGGATATAAACTGCTGATTTTTGGGTCTCTGCGCCACTTCTGTTCCATCTTTCAGTGTGTTAAGTACATAGCAGGGGGCGGGAAGCGCCTCTTTCTTCGGCAGCGGTCAACAACAAGGTAATGGCCGATTTATAACTTCTTTCTTTGCTAGCTCAGCAGTTTAATTTTCGGGGCGGGTTCTAAGCGTTCAACCATGTAACCTTTTCCTAAAATGTAACTACTCTTTTCATATATTCTCTTTTAAAGCTTCATACTGGGATAGAGAGTGCTAACCCTCTCGAGCTCCCACTCATATTGTTGTGAGGTGAACTTAGTTTTCTCAACCTATTCTTCGTTAACGTAAAACAAATTGTTCTCTTCTTAAGTCACCTCTTTAGTATGGGATTAGCCCTTGTATTAACGGCCTAGTGCCAAGTAGGTCTTAAGCAAAGTGTATTGGGAGTGCAAGTTCGCCTCCTCTCAAATTGTATTTTAGAGGTCATGCATTAACCTTCTTGTCATTTAACAGACCTCAGTAGGTTGGGTATTTTACCCCTGTGTATATGTCCTTGGAGGACAGCTTAAAGGTGGAGTTCGGAGTGGCCTATGATAGGCTTGTATTTTAGGGGGAAGTTGCCCTTTCTTGAAAATTGTGTTTCTGCCTCAAGGAGGCTTTTGGGTGTAATTGGAAGCAAATGTTTCTGGCATGTTTGGGGGTTTTCGGCCCCTTTGTTGTATGGTGTTCATTGTAAGGTTGGGCTCATTGCTCAAGAATTATGTTTCTGACTTTTGAAGCCCCAAATGGGGTACCTATGTAAATGTATTTTTCAATCGTGTTTCGGCTACTAAGTACCTGTTCTATTTGTTGTTACCTAATTTTGAAAAGAAAATATAACCTTGTTAAATTTTAAAATTAATTTCACTTTAGTAGCTTGAGACCTATTCACCACCCAGCACCTTCTTTCATGCATAACTACCACAAAAACACGGTAACAATAATAATAATAATAATAATAATAATAATAATAATAATAATAATAATAATAATAATAATAATAATAGTATGGCCTCAGCGACCGTGTGCAGACATATCAATTTGAAAGCATTTGGCTGTCTGCTCGTCAATTTCGCCGTTCCGTTTTACTCTGGGCCTACTAGATGGCAGACCGAGTAAACCGAAACTCTCTTGGGCGTCTATGGCTGAGATTTAATGAACTTTGTCGGGTAAACACCAAATCTGTCACAAGAGATCTTTTACATGCCGACATCGTACGACATGGAGTGTCGAATGGACATTTTCCGCTACCTTGAGGCCGACACTCTACCACTGATCCACAGAGGCAGCTATGGGGAAATTTAATCTTCAACGTAACATTAACTGAATAAAAATAAAAGAATGTAACGGAATTTTATATCGTATTAGATGAACACGTTTTAGGAATTCTATAAAATTAAAATAATAATAATAATAATAATAATAATAATAATAATAATAATAATAATAATAAAAATAATAATAATAATAATAATAATAATAATAATAATAATAATAATAATAATAATAATAATAGCCTCAGAAACCTTAATCATTGGTGAAGGATCTTTAACCAAAGACATTGGAAACAAGAAAGGAAAATTTTACGAAAATATTTTGACCCAGTTTGTATAGATGGAATATGGAGGAAAAAATCATCCCAGGAGATATATTGTCATTTTGAAAAAAATTCTCACACTTTTCGGAAAAGACGATTGAAATTTAATGGATACATAATCAGAATGAAAACTAACAGGCTAACTAAAAGAATTCTCAACCTAGCCCTTTCATTAAAAACCAAGAACAGCTGGCTTCGTGAAATTGAAACAGATCTCCAGAAAATCAACATATCAGAAGACATTCTACAGGTCAGATGTAAATTCAGAACCAAAATCGACAATCACCACTTTGAAGACAAACCTAACACCAGAGCTACTATAACTTAGACAGAAGAACGAAGGAAGAAGCTCAGCGGGAGGATGAAGAGATATTGGGAGGAAGAGGAGGCCAACACATCAGCTAAGCAAGTTCAACCGTGCTCCTGAGTAGGGCATAACGGTGTAAAATAATAATAATGATAATAATAATAATAATAATAATAATAATAATAATAACGTCCGTCTCTGTGGTGTAGTGGTTGGCGTGATGAGCTGTTACCCCCGGAGACCCGGCTTCGATTCCCGACTGTGCAACGAAATTTGTAAAATGGTACGAGGGCTGGGACTCAGCCTCGGGAGGTCAACTAAGTAGAGGGGAGCTCGATTCCCTCCTCAGCCATCCTTGAAGTGGTTTTCCGTGGTTTCCCACTTCTCCCCCTGGCAAATACTGGGATGTTACCTAACTTAAGTCCACGGCCGCTTTCTTCCCTCTTCCTTGTCTATCCCCTCCAATCTTCCCATCCCTCCACAAGGCCTGTGTTCTGCATAGCTTGTGAGGCCCCCTGGGCGAGGAACTGGTCCTCCTTCCCAGATCTATCACCCCGAATCAAAAGCCTGACGCTCCAGGACACTGCCCTTGAGGCGGTAGAGGTGGGATCCCTCACTGACCCCGAGGTAAAAACCAACCCTGGAGGGTAAACAGATTAAGAAAGATAGAAAGAAAATAATAATAATAATAATAATAATAATAATAATAATAATAATAATAATAATAATAATAATATTAATAAAAATAATAATAACAATAATAATAATCATCATAAGCAAAGATCGTCATAAATCGATCATTGCTGATACTGTTTACTTATATGATACCGTAGAGTACTTAAACATAAAAGATGTCCACTTCCTTGATATATTTCTCTTGCAATCTCCTCGTACGCTGCCATTTTATTCATTTTATTATCGGAATCTGCTGAATATAGGCAGCGATGTGCGTCATACTTACTAATTAATACACACATAACATCCCTCCGTCATGAAGACAGCCCTTTTTTATTATTATTATTCCCGTCCCACCAATCCCAGCATGCCTAGTGGCATAGCGCGCACCATTAATACTCGAATTTCATTGGTCAATTCTGTCAATTGTTTGATCGATTAGAACATGTTCTAATTCGCTTTCAAGAATTTTGAAGACTTGTCAAGTATTGAAAGTGATTTGACAAGTAGTCTTATGAAGTATTAACAATTATTGTAAAGTCTTGATTTTGACAAAAATTCGATCATGTACAACATGCTCGACACAAACTATTTACAACATGTTAAAATGGACGTTAGCACGTGTCAATTCAAAATGATGGCTAGACAGAAATGCACTACAAAACAAACAAATAGACCGAATGGAAGAGATTGCACGACCCTAGAGTTTACGTTGAAAAAATTCAAAAGATTGTATTATGACATACCTCTGAAGGGACCGGCTGTTTTCACCGTCTCAGGTGTTGAACTGGTACTAAACGGAGTTGAATATCTTGCAACTAGCATGAGAACGCTGCTTGATGTTACGTCAGCTCAAGGTTGTGAATCAGGCCAGTTTTGACATGCGCTGGGCGAGTTAGGGGATTGCAGCTGTGAGCTTTCATCAGGGAAATAGTGGGTTCGAATCCCACTGTCGTTAGCCCTAAAATGTTTTTCCGTGGTTTCCCATTTTCACACCGGGCAAACACTGGGGCTGTACCTTAATGAAGGCCGCGGCCAATTCCTTCCAACTCCTAGGGGTTTCCTAACCCATTATCGCCATAAGACCTATCTGTTTCGATGCGACGTAAAGTAAATAATAAAAAAATAGTTTAACCTGCCTTGTTCGTAACCTCTGGGGCAGAATATCTCATTATACCATACATGTTTGCGAGGTTGGTTTGATACAGTGCAGATGGTGTTAGGAGAGGTTATCGCAGAGAGGCTCAACTTGCAGTCTTCCAGCAAGATGATATCAGATATTTTAAATTCAGTAATGGACGGTATCGCTTTGGATATGGTAGGTCATGGAAGACTACTGATAAAAGTGAGGGCCGACTGGACTAGACAAAATAGAGATTGAATGGTTGCCTAAATTTCTAGAAAATTAGAACTTAAAGAGTTAGAGTAGGTGAACCATTATCTGATCCTGTAATGATTAAAATGAAGCTTCCCCAAGGCACTATATATTTTTTTTTTTGCTAGGGGCTTTACGTCGCACCGTCACAGATAGGCTCACAGCCGCGCGCCTCTACGCGCACGGCCAACTCGCCCGGTGATACCTTTCTTTTCTTTTTTTCTTTTCTAGTTGTGGGATCCCGTCCATTTTTGCCTCTGGTTAGTGTTAATAGACGATGGTTGCCCGGTTGTACTTCCTCTTAATCACCACCACCACTTACACCTTTCACCTTTCTAATCTGTCTTGTCGGGCTGAGTGGGTCACACGGTTGAAGCGCTGGACTTCTGACCCCAACTTGTCAGCTTCGATTCTGGCTCAGTCCGGTGGTATTTGGACATGCTCGGCTAGCGAAAGAAGCCACAACTTGTGAATTCCGCCATTACAAACAATTACCATATTCTGATTTCCTGCCCATAACCAAACAACAGGGAATGGTCTACAGAGAATTGTCTGAGTACTGGAAAATGTCACAGATTACAAGAGGAAAGCACCATGCTAAAATTCAGCCCACCATACCAACGCAAATGTGGTTCAAGAAATATTGAAACTAACTCGCAGACTCCTTTCATCTTTAATGGGCCATGGATGCTATCCGAGTCATCTACACAGGATCAAGGTCTTCGACAACCCTCACTGCCCAGAATATCCTGGAGAAATAGCCGACTCGAACCACATCATAGTGGCCTGTAAGAAGTACTCCCAACATCAGGTCCGATAATACTGCCTTGAGGAATTCCCCTCTTTATTATTACAGGGTCAGATAAAGCTTCACCTACTCTAATTCTCTGAGATCTCTTTTCTAGAAATATAGCAACCCATTCAGTCACTCTTTTGTCTAGTCCAATTGCACTCATTTTTGCCAGTAGTCTCCCATGATCCACCCTATCAAATGCTTTAGACAGGTCAATCGCGATACAGTCCATTTGACCTCCAGAATCCAAGATATTCATGTTGGTGTACCCACCCGAGCTCTCCTTATGGGAATGCAATGATAATATAATCAATTTTAAATCGCAATTAATGGCGCATTGGAATAATAAAAAATATAGGGACATGTTCACTCAAAGCATAATGACATTGGGAACACAGAGGTCAGTAAATCTCCGGGATAGCAATAAAAATGAGTATATAATAACGGCCGAGAAATATTAACTTACGTGCTGAATACTTGCAGTTAGCGTTCGGTAATACAATAAAAGTAAAAAACAGTTTCTGGAAACATTGCTGTAAATTTTATACATGTATGCCACGTAATTATGCATTCTTATGGGGAGGTATGACTGAATGTTTCGTATTTTGGGCCAAAAACTCGGTTTTTCTTTTTATCCATACAAAAACAGCCCTATTCTTCCTCTTTCACAAAATGTTTTTTTTAGTAATTCCGGCTTGTTTAAAGCTTGTAGAAGCCATTTAATGTGAGCCCGCAGGACATTTAAAAGCCCAGAACCACACTCACTTTTCCTGTAACGGCATTAAGACAGTTTACTGTGTGTTTTTTGCTGGATATTCAAGTATTTCGCGGCGTATTTTTCGTAGAAGCACACCTCGGCATGCTGACAGTCACTTGTTTACTACGTAATCAATACAATTACGTTATGTTAGGAAATATTGTAATTTGAACTGACGGAGAGAATGTTGTACCTCTTCCAAATAGTACTCAATTTATATCTGCCACACATGTATACTTTGATAGTTTAAATATATTATGTATTTGTATTATTTACATTTAGAAATCGGCCCCTAGAAATTCGTATTTGTGTTAATCGTAGTAGTACAAGCATGGCTCCCTTGTTTGTTTATATTTTACTAACATGCAGAAGTAACATATGGTTTCAATTCAGCGAGTGAAATATCTAAACTAGTGATTTTTCATTGATGTATTTCATCTTAATTCCTTTGTAAATGTGTGGGGTATTGCAATAACACAGCACAGAACACCCATGGAACTAAAATCAGGAGGTCTGGCGTCACTGAACTAAGCATAAACAAAGCAAGCGCGCTGCTCTTGGTCTATCTACGCTGTTTTTACTACGGCTAGGAAACATAACATCTCTATCTTTGTGCCCTAGCCGTGCCAATAAAACACAATCAGGCCAGACACCAAACTGGAAGTCGGCCTCCCTCCACCATGCCCAACTGTGTACTTCCAGGCGTAGATCGCTCCTTCACTGGCGCTGCCGTATTCGGATATCTCAAAAACAAAGGCGTTCCAGTAACAAACCTAAGTAGAATACTGGTGGATTTCGCACCCACCGACCGAGTCCTGATCCAACTCGCCACAGAAGAAGCCGTCCAGAAAGCCATAAGATGGGGCATCTACATCAACGGAAAACCTCACTACGCAGAGCCATGCCCATCTTACATGGAAAATTACTTCGAACTGAACCCGGGAGCCAATCCACCCCAACAAATCCAGCCGCCATCACCACGACCCCCACCTCCATATACCCCTCCGCGTCATCTGCTGACCTATCCACACACTACTACCACTACCACTATCACCACCACCATTGCTACCACCCCCACTCACCCTTCCATCAACATTCCCATAACCACCACAGTAATGACACACTCCTCACCAATAATGATGTCCCCTCAACACTCCACACAGCCTAGTCCAGTAAACCCTCAGACCGAAGAAGAAGACGCCACCAGCATTACCATGGAAACAAGAAGAGAGACACCACCACCAGTTCCCGAGTCCAACGAAGCAACTCCACCGCCACCACCAGCAGCAGCGCCTCAGCCCAACGCCAGCTGCGTAATCAGAGGAATCAACCCGGCCATCCCCTCGGAAATCATCACCCAGGAATTACGACGATCAGGACTCAACCTAAAGAAAGCAGCTAGGATCCTCAACGCAGCCGGGCCCACCTACATGGTGCGGCTCCTTCTCCACCAACCCGAAGAAGCACAAAGGCTCATACAGCAGGGGATCCAGCTCTTCGGAAAACAACACCGGGTGGAACCATCTCGCTCCAATCCTCAACCACCCATCCGCCCTAACCCTAACCCATCACGGAACCCTCCCCGCCTCCCCCACCAACCCATCCCACCTAATAACTCCAACCTTCTCCTCCTGCTATTCACCTCCCTCGTCAATATCACCTCCTTCTATCAACAAACCATCCACCTTCTCCTATCCAACAACCCCACTAGTTATTAAAATCTTTGTATCTTGTAATTAAAACTGTATTGTAATCAACTAAAACTTGTAAACCAATTGTAATAACCAACCTATGTAACAAGAACCAATAAAAAGCACAAGAGCAGATACTGCACTCTTAGCCAAGAGGCCAATCCCCCACATCACTAAATTAGAAAGCACCCCCTCTTTTCATCAAACCCATTAAATCCCCAAACCCTGCCAAATCTCCTGGCCAGAGAGAAGGCGTTACCTTGTAGGTGGCCCGCCCCTTCCCTTCGGGAAGGGGAATCAAAACACCCCCCTAGGTCCTTGGTCCTTGGTCTACTGCACCGTGTGCTCGTTGCCAGTCACCTTCAATTCGGTTTACTGCTACCCAAGCTACCAGCCATCCATGTATAGAGATCAGTGATTTCTTTCAATCTAAAACTTGCTTTGTATGCCCTCTGACTATAAGATAAGAAGAAGGCATGGGTAAAAAAAAAAAAAAAAAAAAGATAGAGATGCAAGGCCGTGGCGGTAAGTTAGGTACCATCACAGTATTTGCCCGGAGGAGAAGTGGGAAACCACGGAAAACCACTTCGAGGATGGCTCAGGTGGGAATCGAACGTGGGCCTCCAGGGATAGTAGCTAATCACACTAATCACTACACAACAGAGGCGGACATCAGTAAAATTACAATTACTTCACAGAAAACGAGTTTCGAGATGGAGCTGGAATGAAACCAAAGATTTCAAGGGTAATACATTACTCCAATTTGTGCTTTTTCAGCATAGAGACATTAAGTGGTTGTCATCGTTACTTGAGACTGAACAGATATTCAAAATGATAGTTCCCGAGCGAAATTAGAATGTCACTTTCGAGTTTTCAGGGTAACTTATTCAAATAGGGGAGTGGAAATGCCTTAACCTGTTCACCATCACGTGTTTATTCCGGCTCGATTCTCGAACACGTAAGCCCTGCGGCTGGGGGTGGTTTTCCCTGCCTGTAGTATGAGGTGTCTATAAGTGAGACCTAGGACTTTCAACTTGGCAGCGTGGGTTGGCGACCTTTGTCTGGCGTTGCTTTCACATACTTGTGACAGGCTCCTCGGTTTCAATTTTCCTATCTGACCTCTCTCGGTCAACTCTTTTTCTTCTCCTACCTCCTCTGCAAGGCGCGGCCCAAGCGGGTTAATCATACACCAGTGTCCATAACCTTCGCAAGAAAAGTATATATATACCCCCGACCCCTTTCTCATAGCACATACAAAAGTCTCCACTACTTGCTGTGGCGCTATACAAATAAGTTAGGCGTAACGAACGACACTTTTTGGGTATTTCCGCTAATAATATTGTTAACAAATTAAATTAAATAAACCCGGGTGAGTTGGCCATGCGGTCTGGGGCGACCAGCTGTGAGCTTGCATCTTGGAGATAGTGGGTTCTAACCCCACTGTTGGCAGCCCTGAATATGGTTTCCCGTGGTTTCCCATTTTCACACCAGGCAAATACTGGGCTGTACCTTAATTAAGGCCGCGGCCACTTCCTTCCACCTCCTAGGCTTTTCCTACCCATCGTCGCCATAAGACGTATCTGTGTCGGTGCGATATAAAGCCACTAGAAAAAAATAAAGGAAAGAATATGGAAAGAACTAGCTGATAAGAGAACAAGACTACTACAAATTGCTTTGTTTAATAACTCCTATAATTCCTAGTTTAAGCCGGCTAAAATGGAATTAAAATGTAATGTTTTCTCCTTTTTTAATCCCTTAATCCTTAACTTATAAATTAATAAAAAAATTCTTCTGCTTATCCCAATTATTTCTGGGATCGCTGGAACCTTCCAGGCTCATTTTGGTTTCGGGCGGAGGTTTGGGACCGGACGCCCTTCCTGACGCAACGTGTTTCTCGAGATGAAAATCTCACCCAGGATCGATAGGGATTCGATCCTCGGCCTTCTGGGTGGGAGGCCAGCAGCTAGGCCACTCAGCTAAACACGGTCACTCCCTCCCACTCTCGCCTTCCTATAAATGAATATCTGCCCCAATTTTTCCTCTTTAATTCCTTCACTTTATCTTCCATATTATGGTCTTTCCTCTTTCTACTCTCTGCCTCTATTTTCATATACGCATTACAATGACAGTATTATTTAGTGTTTGCCTTGTGTAAATAATTCAGCTCTTTTCTTGAAAATCGTTATTTGTGAGACTGAAGTGAAACCACGCTGTAATAACACACACAAACAAATATCTTCTTTTTCTGCCACTTTTCCCACACTTGTGGGGTCACGGGTGCAAACTGTGTCGCACATGAGGGTTTGGCCCTGTTTTCGGCCGGATGCCCTTGATGACGTCAACCCTATATGGAGGGATGTAATCACTATTGCGTGTTTCCGTGGTGGTTTGTAGTGTGTGGTATGTTGTATGAATATGAAGAGGAAAGTGTTGAGACAAACACAAACACCCAGTCCCCGAACCAGAAGAATTAATTAGACGCGATTAAAATCCCCGACCCGGCCGGGAATCGAACCCGGAACACTCTGAACTGAAGGCCTCAACGCCGACCATGCAGCCAAAAAGTCGGACACACACAAGCAAATATATTGCATGTTTATAAGCCGTGAGACAATAAGAATGCAAAAAGATTAAGTCTGCATACCGTACCAAAGTGGTGGCAGGATAACTTTAGGTTAGGTTAGGTTAGTTTAGTTTAGGTTAGGTTAGTTAACGGTAAGGTTAGGTTAGGTTAGTTTAGGTTAGGTTAGGTTAGTTAAAGGTTAGGTTAGGTTAGGTTAGGTTAGTTTAGGTTAGGTTAGGTTAGGTTGGTTTATGTAAGGTTAGGTTAGTTTATTTTAGGTTATGTTAGGTTAGGTTAGGTTAGTTTAGGTAAAGTTAGGTTAGGTTAGGTTAGGTTAGGTTAGTTTAGGTTAGGTTAGTTTCGGTAAGGTTAGGTTAGGTTAGTTTAGGTAAGATTAGGTTAGGTTAGGTTAGGTTAGTTAAAGGTAAGGTTAGGTTTCGTTAGTTTAGGTTAGGTTAGGTTGGTTTAGGTAAGGTTAGGTTGGTTTATTTTAGGTTACGTTAGGTTAGGTTAGGTTAGGTTAGGTAAGGTTAGTTTATTTTAGGTTAGGTTCGGTTAGGTTAGGTTAGGTTAGTTTAGGTAAGGTTATGTTAGGTTAGTTTAGGTAAGGTTAGGTTAGGTTAGTTAAATTAAGGGTAGGTTAGGTTAGGTTAGGTTAGGTTGGTTTATGTAAGGTTAGGTTAGTTTATTTTAGGTTAGGTTAAGTTAGTTTAGGTTAGGTTAGGTTAGTTTAGGTAAGGTTAGTTTATTTTAGGTTAGGTTAGGTTAGGTTAGTTTAGGTAACGTTAAGTTAGTTTAGGTTAGGTTAGATTAGGTTAGGTTGGTTTAGATAAGATTAGGTTAGTTTATTTTAGGTTAAGTTAGGTTAGTTTAGGTTAGGTTAGTTTAGTTTAGGTTAGGTTAGCTTAGGTTAGGTTAGTTTAGGTTAGTTTAGTTTAGGTTAGGTTAGCTTAGGTTAGGTTAGTTTAGGTTAGGTTATTTTAGGTTAGGTTATGTTAGTTTAGGTTAGGTTAGGTTAGGTTGATAACGAAATGTCCTCCCATTTCAACTAATCTGTTCTTTATAGAGTAGGTAATGTTGCGTTCCTTTTCGGCGTTCTTGCAGATTCTTCTTGCTTCTCATACAACCTGGTTGAATTCTATACATACGAACTGGACGAAATAAGACTATATTAATAAAATGTCCCCTTCGTCATTTAGCGTCAAAACTGCGTTATTAAATGCATTATTCGAACATGTTACAATTCTGCTTACAGTACCTTGTATTATCCAAATAGATTTACAATCCTACAGAAAAATTAATAAAATATGTTTTACTTATACCCGCAAATGTAACACTAGTGATTTTCACAATACGGCAGTGACAGTACGTAAATCGCACAAGTCACGAAATAAACCATGACTACATAGTGCCAACGTGCAGGATCAACAGTAACTGTAAGACGTCGTATCGTCAAGAAGGGTCCCTAAACTGTATGGTTTGCGACACTGAATCGAACCCAACAGCTAGAAAATGACTATAAAAATCGCTACTTTCAGTATTAACTGGGGAGAAAAAGTAAGATTGTACGCTTAGTGTATAAACATACATGGCACGTTCAATTAGTGTCACAGATTGAGTTATGATCGATGGCTACTTCCAGAATCACAGATGACGAGGACACTATTTGTGCACTGCTGGACCTACCTGTCCGTGATTGTGATGCCATTAGTGATACTAGTAACCTTGAAATAAGTTATCATGACACGTTTTCAATAGAAAGTTCCAGTGAGACTGAGAAAGTCCGCCCCTGTGTTGTAGTGGTTAGTGTGATTAGCTGCCACCCCCGGAGGCCCGGGTTCGATTCCCGGCACTGCACAAAATTTGAAAAGTGGTATGAGGGCTGGAACGGGGTCCACTCAGCCTCGGGTGGTCAACTGAATAGAGGTGGATTCGATTCCCAGCACAGCCATCCTGGAAGTGGTTTTCCGTGGTTTTCCACTTCTTCTCCAGGCAAATGCCGGAATGGTACCTAACTTACGGCCACGGCCGCTTCCTTCCTCTTCCTTGTCTATCCCTTCCAATATTCCAACCCCCGCAAGGCCCCTGTTTACCGTACCACATGAGGCTGCCTGGGCGAGGTACTGGTAACCTCCCCAGTTGTATCCCCTGACCCAGCGCCTGAAGCTAGAAGACACTGCTCTCGAGGCGATAGAGGTGGGATCCCTCACTGAGTCCGAGAGGAAAACCGACCTTGGAGAGTAATGAGATAAAGAAGAAGAAGAAGAAGAAGAAGAAGTTATTTAATCAATTTAATATGAAACACTAGGCAATGAAATACGACACTATGAAGTGAGGTCGCCACTTATGGCATGTAGCACAATGTTAAACCAATTCATCCTGAATTTTGAAGCGGTTTTCATGAACCCCAATTTTTAATTACTATCGCGCTGGATCCAATCATCGTCATAATGATTGTCGAATACATTGCAAACTGTTTTTTGATTTTTCTTTTATCTGTAGTGAACATTTCTTGGGTGATGTTCACGTCTGTGTCGGTCGCTCGGCCATGGTCTAACAAGCGGCCGCTGGTCAGACCAAAGGGGCGCACGTCACGAGGCGTTACACTTGGCTTTCTAGACCGGGGCCGCTATCTCACCATCTGGTAGCTCCTAAATTGTAATCTTATAGTCCGAGTGGACCTCGAACCAGCCCTCAAATCCTGGTTAAAATCCCTGACCAGTACGGGAATAGAACCTGAGACCTCCGGGTAAGAGGCAGTCACGCTACTTATACACCACGGGGCTGCACTCAAATGACAAAACATCTTATTTTAGAATCGCTACGAAGAAACATAATTATCACAATTGTTTCAATGGTTCAAAATATACACTCTCGGACAGAACAAATTACACGACATACAAAGACTTAATTTAAAAAAATGCAAAGTATTTAAAATTTATTAATTGAAATACGTTAAAATTACCTAGATATTTCACCAGTACTTGAAAAAGCTAAACATCTTCTTGGCTGAAATACCTACTTTACAGTACACTTACAGGGAATGCGAGTATTAAGACTGTTTTCCTTTTCACCCTTCAACGTGAAATCTCTAACTTCCAAGAAGAAAGTTACACTCGGCTGTCTTGCTGACCTTGCCTCAGACAGGAGGTGACCAAATTTACAAATACCAAAAATATTATAGGTTCAAATTACACGCAGGTCCAAATTACACGGAGGTCTCCTAGTATGGGTTCCGACGACCAACATGTTCCGCAAGTGTTACATAATATATATTCCAGTTATGGATTAAAATTACATCAAATGAAGTGTTCAAATACCTTAGACCTTCTCCTGCCTAAGTACAGTTCTTCCGTCGTCTTCACAGAGTTTACGTGTCCCCAAAGGTGTAATTCCGGAGATATGTAAGTCAGGAAAGATCGGGATTCATCAGTACATATTATTCACACATTCAGATTACTTAACTCATGATATAATCAAGACACGTGCATTGTGTAATCCGTTACAAATTACATGGTACAAATGTTAGTCATTGTGTAATTCATCACAAACTGCATGGTACAAATATCAGTCATTGTGTGATCCCTTATAAATTTCATGGTACAAATTTCAGTCATTGTGCAATCCGTTACAAATTACATGGTACAAATTTCAGTCATTGTGCAATCCGTTACAAATTACATGGTGCAAAATTCAGTCATTGTGCAATCCGTTACAAATTACATGGTATAAATTTCAGTCATTGTGCAATCCGTGTAACAAATTTCAGTCATTGTGCAATCCGTTACAAATTACATGGTACAAATTTCAGTCATTGTGCAATCCGTTACAAATTACATGGTAAAAAATTCAGTCATTGTGCAATCCGTTACAAATTACGTGGTACAATTTCAGTCATTGTGTAATCCGTTAGAAATTACATGGTACAAATTACAGTGATTGTGCAATCCGTTACAAATTACATGGTACAAATTTCAGTCATTGTGCAATCCGTTACAAATTACATGGTGCAAATTACAGTCATTGTGCAATCCGTTACAAATTACATGGCATTCAGTCATTGTGTAATCCGTTACAAATTACACGGTACAAATTTCAGTCATTGTGCAATCCGTTACAAATTACACAGTACAAATTTCAGTCATTGTGCAATCCGTTACAAATTACATGGTACAAATTTCAGTCATTGTGCAATCCGTTACAAATTACATGGTACAAAATTAAGTCATTGTGCAATCTGTTACAAATTACATGGTATAAATTTCAGTCATTGTGTAATCCGTTAGAAATAACATGGTACAAATTTCAGTCATTGTGCAATCCGTTACAAATTAGATGGTGCAAATTTCAGTCATTGTGCAATCCGTTACAAATTACATGGTACAAATTTCAGTCATTGTGCAATCCGTTACAAATTACATGGTACAAATTTCAGTCATTGTGCTATCCGTTACAAATTACATGCTACAAATTTCAGTCATTGTGCAATCCGTTACAAATTACACGGCATTCAGTCATTGTGCACTCCGTTACAAATTACATGGTACAAATTTCAGTCATTATGCAATCCGTTACAAATTACATGGTACAAATTTCAGTCATTGTGCAATCCGTTACAAATTTCATAGTACAAATTTCAGTCATTGTGCAATCTGTTACAAATTACATGGTACAAATTTCAGTCATTGTGCAATCCGTTACAAATTACATGGTACAAATTTCAGCCATTGTGTAATCCGTTAAAAAAAGCATGGTACAAATTTCAGTCATTGTGTAATCCGTTACAAATTACATGGTACAAATTTCAGTCATTGTGTAATCCGTTAGAAATTACATGGTACATATATTAGCCATTGTGTAATTCATCACAAATTACATGGTACAAATATTAGACATTGTGTAATTCATCACAAATTACATGCTACAAATATTAGTCATTGTGTAATTCATCACAAATTACATGGTACAAATTTCAGTCATTGTGTAATCCGTTACAAATTACATTGTACAAATATTAGTCATTGTGCAATCCGTTACAAATTACATGGTACAAATATTTGTCATTGTGCAGTTCATCGCCCCATGGTACAAATATTAGCCATTGTGTAATTCATCACAAATTACAGGGTACAAATATTAGACGTTGTGTAATTCATCACAAATTACATGGAACAAATATTAGTCATTATGTAATTCATCACAAATTACATGGGACAAATTTCAGTCATTGTGTAATCCGTTACAAATTACATGGTACAAATATTAGTCATTGTGCAATCCGTTACAAATTACATGGTACAAATATTTGTCATTGTGCAATTCATCACAAATTACATGGTACAAATTTCAGTCATTGTGCAATCCGTTACAAATTACATGGTACAAATTTCAGTCATTGTGCAATAGGTTACAATTACATGATACAAATATTAGTCATTGTGCAATCCGTTACAAATTACATGGTACAAATATTAGTCATTGTGCAATTCATCACAAATTATATGCTACAAATTTCAGTCATTGTGCAATCCGTTACAAATTACATGGTACAAATTTCAGTCATTGTGCAATCCGTTACAAATTACATGGTACAAATTTCAGTCATTGTGTAATCCGTTACAAATTACATGGTACAAATATTAGTCATTGCGTAATTCATCACAAATTACATGGTACAAATTTCAGTCATTGTGCAATCCGTTACAAATTACATAGTACAAATTTCAGTCATTGTGCAATCTGTTACAAATTACATGGTACAAATTTCAGTCTTTGTGCAATCCGTTACAAATTACATGGTACAAATTTCAGTCATTGTGTAATCCGTTAGAAATAACATGGTACAAATTTCAGTCAATGTGTAATCCGTTAGAAATTACATGGTACAAATATTAGTCATTGTGTAATTCATCACAAATTACATGGTACAAATTTCAGTCATTGTGTAATCTGTTAGAAATTACATGATACAAATTTCAGTCATTGTGTAATCCGTTACAAATTACATGGTATAAATTTCAGTTATTGTGTAATCCGCTACAAATTACATGGTACAAATTTCAGTCATTGCGTAATCCGTTACAAATTGCATGGTACAAATTTCAGTCATTGTGTAATCCGTTACAAATTGCATGGTACAAATTTCAGTCATTGCGTAATCCGTTACAAATTGCATGGTACAAATTTCAGTCGTTGCATAATCCGTTACAAATTGCATGGTACAAATTTCAGTCATTGTGTAATCCGTTACAAATTGCATGGTACAAGTTTCAGTCTACTTGCAAGGATCTGAAGGAGCCTTCAGCGCCGAACATTTCCTCCACCGTCTTGGGTTTCCCGGGCCTTTTCGATTCGTCCACACCGTATTTCTCGTCCTGTAGGAAGTAATCCCTGTAACTCTCGATCTTCGCTTTCCACGCCGCTGAAATGATGTAAAATGGGCATTGCAAATAAATATGATAGAGCTAACACCTTAAAACAACGCTGTGCTAATTTTTTTATTTAAATGTAGCATTTCTCTGTTGATTCAGAAGATGGACAGTGTTGGGAAGCAAATGCAGTGCCACACAGTCAGGTGAAGCGCCAGTCTTGCCACTGACGTGCATGTGGTACTGCAGATCACCAGGTGATATCTAGTGATTGGATAAGGAAGAAATGATCGTACCTCCGATAGACTTCATTGAGCCAGCGTCTCCTCCATACTCGGTGGGAAGTATACTCTTCAGTTTATCAGTTTGTAGAGCTTCGATGTTAGGGTGCAGGAAGAACTGTAACAGAATAATGAGTTGTTACTTAAAATCTCTCACTAACTCTTTCATAAATGCCTCGGAATTAAACTACAAAAGCTTCAAAATATTACTGAGACCCTATGAACCTTTTTCAAGAGTTCTGTTTAAAGAAGAAGAAGAAAAAGAAGAAAAAAGAAGAATAAGAAGAAGAAAAATCAATACTGGTGTAAGGCAGGGAGATGTATTATAGCCTCTACTACATTGCGAAAAAATTAAATTGCCTATGGCTTCTAGTGCCTGCCAGGTACAGGTCTTTTGAATCGACGCCCGTACGCGATGTGCGCGTCGTGATGAAGACGAAACATACACCCAGCCCCTGTGCCAGCAGAATTAACAAATTATGCTTAAAATCGATCCTAGGACCCCTGCGACCAAAAGTCAGCACGCTAACCATTTAGCCATCGAGCCGGACATACGACATGGTGTGTTGAATGGACTGTTTTCCACACTTCTGAAAACCTCTGTCTGCTTGTGATCTACCACTGATCCATAGGAAGCAAACTTGAGAGTAAGGAAACGAGCTACTCGAATAAGCGGTATGTTTCGAACTGTCAGTGGAGAGATGGTGTGGAATGGCGTTGGTAGACGAATAAGCTTGAGCAGAGCTTAATTTATAGGACGAGGGGTAAGAGATTGGAATAATTCATCAAGGGAAATATTTCGTACATTTGTATGGTCTTTGAAAATATTTAAGAAAAGGCTAGGTAAACAATTGAGGGGCCACCTCTATGGTGTAGTGGTTAGTGTGATTAGCTGCCACCCCAGGGACCCGGGTTCGATTCCCGGTTCTACCACAAAATTTGAAATGTGGTACGAGGGCTGGAACGGAGTCTACTCAGCCTATGGAGGTCAACTGAGTAGAGGGGAGTTCGATTCCCACCTCAGCCATCCTGGAGGTGGATTTTCGTTGTTTCCCACTTCTCCTCTAGTCAAATGCGGGGATGGTACCTAACTTAAGGCCACGGCCGTTTCCTTCCCTCTTCCTTGTCAATCCCTTCCAATCTTCCTATCCCCCACAAGGCCCCTTTTAAGCTTAGCAGGTGAGGCCACCTGAGTGAGGTACTGGTCCTCCTCCCCAGTTGTATCATCCAGACTCAAAATGTCAGACTGATTTCAGGTGGGATCCCTCGCCGAGTTCGGGGGGGGGGGGGGGGGAGGGGAGACCAACCCTCGTGGCTAAACGGATTTAAAAAAGATCTCGCAGCTTTGTCATTTTAACAACTGCTGATGTTAGCCAATCAGATCGCTTAGCGGGAGTATTCAGGTGGGTTTTACGACGCGATGTTGCTAAATCTGTACGAGGCTTAATACCGGCTTGAGAAAACTATTCGAAGAAGGCTTGCGTTACAATGCGAATCAAATCCACTGTACCCATGCCAAATGGCTGCTTAACGACGGATGCCGATGCAAGGAAAACAGCATAAAACACAAAAACACCGTGGGATTCAGACGGTGTCCCCACAGCGCACTTGTCATGACGGGATTCAGTCAGCTCGGAGGGCCATGTTCGAATCCCTTCCCTGGCAAAATTTTCACTTTGAGTCTCCTCTCTAGCCGACCAAGCCACGTGCAGATTTGGCATAACAACCTCGCAAAGCGATCTCAATGACTAACTTCAGTAGCTCATAAATGATAATGGCGAGGGATATGGATTTTTTCAATAATTATTTATCAGTATGACCCGTCTTCGATTCATGGGTGGATGATGAATTTTAGCGGCGTCTCGTTAATTCCCTTAGCTCGGGGACTGGGTGTTTGTCTTCATCCCAAAATCCTTCATTTATACACATCACATTACTAACCACCTAGAAGGACCCCGCACTGAATACGTCCCTCTGCGTAGGATTGGCGTCAGGAAGGGCATCCGGCTGTAAAACTGAACAATATTCAAATTGCACCGTAATTCACACCTACGAACCCTCCAGGATGTAGGGAGAAAGTGACGGAATATATCTAAAACAGTCAGTAAATTATATGGCCTGAAGGGGGCTTACAGTACATTGAAGAATACTAAGAACATTACAATAATTTTCAACTAGGCTTTATGTTGTGTTTCACCAACATTCCGATTGTTTCAATGAATCGCAGGCAGAACGTGTGACTCAGGATCCCGTGGTTCCAGGTTCGGTCCTGGGGGCGGTAGAATATTTCTGAAAGGTGGGCGAAAGTGAATGAAGTAAGTTATAACTGTATAATATTTACGCCTCGCGCAATAGACATGATGGAGAGCATTTCACTTGTCACTGGGACTGCCACCAATCAGGCTAGAGACTGGACTCAGCACAATTATCTGTCATTTTGGACATATTTTTGTTCATCTCTTCTTAAACCCAGTGCCAAAGAGGTTGAACTTGAATTTAAATAAACGGCATTCAGAGTGTCATATTTCATCCCAGCGACCCCGAAAGCCACGGATTATACACTAATATCGGTCGATTTCGTTTATTGTTACATATCAACCCGTCCTCTAGGAGTGCTAGTCGTGTCTTACCCCACAGTATTTGTTATCAGATAGTAAGTTATGTGTGTACCAAGTTTGGTTGAGATCTGTGCTGGAAAATAGACACATTCATCCGTAATTTCGGTCATTCTGGATATTTTCTCTTTCACCCCTTCTAATCACCATTTCAATTGGAGCTGAGCTTGACTTACAGGGCATCTAGAGTGTCACATTTCATCTTAGCGACCCCGAAAAGTATGGATTCGACGGAAAGGTACTTCATGAAACATGGCGGCGTGTTCCAATCCTCCTTTAATACAGCCGCGGTCATGCACCTCCTAGCAAGGAAGGTACGTCATAAAACATGGCGGCGTGTTCCCATCCTCCTATATACAGCCACGGTCATGCACCTCCTAGCAAGGAAGGTACGTCATAAAACATGGCTGCGTGTTCCCATCCTCCTATATACAGCCACGGTCATGCACCTCCTAGCAAGGAAGGTACGTCATAAAACATGGCGGCGTGTTCCCATCCTCCTATATACAGCCACGGACACGAACCTCTTATCAAGAAAGGTTCTTCATAAAACATGGCTGCGTGTTCCCATCCTCCTATATACAGCCACGGTCATGCACCTCCTAGCAAGGAAGGTACGTCATAAAACATGGCGGCGTGTTCCCATCCTCCTATAAACTCCATTTCTTACCGAACTATCATGATACAGAGTACGTCGTTGCCTCCTAGCAACAATCTGTCCATCAAGGACGATCTACATCTTGGTGCGGCTTTGTAATCTTCTTTATATTAAAATATTTGACTAAAAACAGCTTTGGCAAATCCATCCGTCCTTTCTACTGTACCGCTTTGTTTCATATCTGTTCAATTCTCTCCGGAATTAGCTGCCGGTGAATCATGAGACATTAACAGGTCTCTAAGTCAGATGTTTACGGAATTTTAAAACGAGTGACGTAAACTTATCACTTCAGTAGCTGTTGCGTACAATATTCTATTTCATATGATAGTGAATTTACGTAATCTAAAGTTATTGAATTTATTTATAAATAATTTTGATTCGGCGCCGCGCGAAATGTCCATGTTTGATCAATGCATTGACGAACGGACAGCCAGATGGCTTCAAATTCAAATGTCTGTACACGATAGATTAGGCCATGCGATTATTATTATTATTATTATTATTATTATTATTATTATTATTATTATTATTATTATTATTATTATTATTATATTCATTTAGGAAGGCTCGGCTTGTGTGTATTATAACACAATGGGCTGATTCGGTCTACGCAAGGAGTCACCCTCTTGATTATGAAACTATACAGATATCTACAAATGTTTACAACATAAATAATTACAACATACACACACATTATTATTTTTCTCCTTAGTAGATCAATAAGGCTTCAATGCTGTAGATCGGAGGAAAAGAAAGTCATTCATTCATTCATTCATTCATTCATCAAATTATGTCCCTAAACACCTTTTTTCCTACCCTTTTTGGGAATCTGTCCTTCAGATCACCGGAACTGCGACCTGGATCTTCATGCAGTTTAGTGAAACTCAGAGGAAAAGTCGTTTCTTGAAACTTTCTCATAATGTGGCAGGTTCTCAGGAGGATGTCTTTCTACAGTTGAACGTGCGTGTGCTGATGCAGGTTTAATGCGACCAGAGAGCTGTGCAAGCTCTTCGGAACATCACCAGTGCATGATATCACTATTGGAACTGTGATGACTGATTCTAGCTTCCGCAGGCGTTGTATTTCTGTTGCCAATTCTGTGTATTTTAATATCTTCGTGACTATTGTTTGCAGACTGGAGTTGTTTGGACGAGAAATTTCTATAGATGATGCAGATCTTTTTCATGTATCCATGAGAAGAATATGTGGCTTATTGTTGCTTAGCGTGACGTCACCTATGACATTTCGGTCCCATAGAAGCTTGTATGAAGAGTTTTCGAGAAGGGATGGCGGTGTGTATGTCCAATAAGCAGCTGATGACTGAAGAAACCCACATTTTACAGAAAGTTTCTGGTGATGAACATGTCCCTACTTATTATTATTACTACAATGTCCGGTGTTCTCCGTGATAATACTTATGTCACAGAAAAGTGTACAGTACTCATTTTCAAGCACTGGCGGTTTAATTCTTGCGCACGATGAAAAATCAAACCCGTATGACTATCACCCTAACATTCATTGTACGCCTGGCGAGTGTTACCAGAAGCCCTCTGACTCGACAAGAAACCCTTGTTTTTTGGTAAGACGATGCAAACTTACTTGCTGCTTTAAATGAAGCAATAGAAAACAGATTATTCGAGCTATGTACAGCAGTTGTATAACTTCCTCTTTTTTTATACGTTACTTACCCTTTCCTTTAACTTCTCCTTCAGAAGAGATCGCATCAAAGAAAGCAGACTTTCGAAAAATGACGGTGTGTTGATGAAGTTCAATGCTTGTGGTCTGCAGGGATATCCAGCCTGTAACAAGGGTATTAAGCGTAAAATTTCTCATATTCGATACTGGTGACAGTGGTGGTAGTTATTTTTAAAGGAGTAATGTTCCCATATTAGAGGAATATACCTCAAGATCAGGTCGTGTGTATAGTTGTTAATACATCAGCATGATCATAGCACCATCGCATGCCCCAGCACAGGTACTGATAGTCGCATGACAGTGATCTATAAAAGACTTGCACAAAACTGGCTACAGTGACGTCTCAAAATATTTGTGAAGTGTGTGCGGAAATTTTTGTTGATGAGCCAAGGTTTTAAGGTGCTATGCGTTTGGTGAGATTTAAGATTTTCTTTAGAGATGAGAAATTTGTTATAGGGCGAGTTGACCGTGCGGTTAGGAGCGCGCAGCTGTGAGCTTGCGTCCGGGAGATAGTGGGTTCTAATCCCACTGTCGGCAGCCCTGAAGTTGGTTTTCCGTGGTTTCCCATTTTCACACCAGGCAGATGCTGGGGCTGTACCTTGATTAAGGCCACGGCCGCTTCCTTCCAACTCCTAGCCCTTTCCTATCCCATCGTCGCCATAAAACGTAACTGTGTCGGTCGACGTAAAACCACTAACAAAAAAAAACCAGAGAAATTTGTTTCTATGCTAATCTGCAGAAAACTGCTCGAGATAGAATAGAATATTTTACCACATCCCCAGAGTGTTGCATCATCCGACTTGGACTTGTTTCACATTCCACAGTAGTCTTCAAAATTGTAAAAAATACACTCGTGTGAAAACTTCAAGTCCAAACATACCAAGTTACACCCAAACGGAACTTTCAACATTAAACTAGACAAGGAGAATGTTCAGTCATTGGAGATCGTTTTATTAACACAAATATACATTAGTGTCCAAAAGTTAAGCATAATCACTAAACAAGGCCATACCGCCTCATAGGAATGTCAGACGGATTGCTGAACAAACGGAAGCTGAATCACACACCATGTGTCACACAACTTGTCCAAAACAGAGTGCCAGAACTGTTCTGATAGCTAAGGTACAATTTTGACAACTAACAAAACTTGGCAATGTCTTCCAGAACAAATTACCGGTATGCTGTTAATAGGGCGTATGGTTACCCCTAATGGCCACACATGCTTCGCAGCGACGTGGCATGCTCTCTATCAAATAGTCCAAGAGTTCTTGTGGCAGTCGATCCCATTTCTCCGAATTTGCAATGCAAAGGTCTTGGAGGGTCCTTGGTGGAGGCTGGCGAGGTGCAATTTGCCTCCCCAATGCATCCCAGGCATGTTCTATAGAATTCAGATCCTCAGATCTCGCTGGCCAGTCCATGCGTTGAATGTCTCCCCCAGCCAGAAATTCATCCACCAGTGCACCGCGTGCGGTTGGTCATTATCGTCCATTAAGAGGAAGTCTGGACCAAGCGCACCTCTGTAGAGTCGAACATGTGGTCTCAGTACCTCATCCCTGTATCTCCGAGCGTTAACAGTGTTCCTCGAATCACCGATGAAGATGTGCAGGTTCGTACGGCCATTCAACATGATGCCGCACCACACACTGACGCCACCACCACCATACTGGTCCCGTTCCACTATGTTCGCATCTTTGTATCGGCTACCCGGTTCTCTCCAGATTAATGTGCGACGGTAATCGTTCTGCAAACTGAAGCGGGATTCATCTGTGAAGCGCACATGCCTCCATTCATTCATGGTCCAGTTTCGATGTTGACGGCTCCACAGTAAACGGACCCATCTCTGTGCTGGTGTGAGCGAACGCACACCGCTGGACGTCGGGCAAACAGACCTGCTGTTCTGAGCCTCCGGTACACAGTTTGCCGGGAAACGGCAACCCCTGAGACGGCTGCAAGCTCTGCGACAATTGTCTTGCAGGTGCCCTCCGACTTCGTCGGGCTGTCATGGCCAGATTGGTCCTGCTGTAGGGTGGTTACCCTTGATCGATCCGGTACTGGCCTACGACTAACATCTCCTGTGTCACGAAATCGTCTCCAAAGCCTGGAAATAACACTTTGTGGCACATTCAAGGATACGGCGACTTCGGTCTGTGTTTGGCCTGCTTCCAGGCGGCCGAGTATTCTACCCTGCAAAACGGGATCCGAATGGCGTCGTTGTACCACTATGTTCACCACGAGGCTACACTCCGCACCCTATAACAGGGCAAACGCGACTGAGGGTGTATGCGGCGCAGGCACTGGCTGGGTTTACCTTGCGGTTACGCCGCTAGTCAAAGGAGGGAACACTCCTTTCCTATACAGAGCGAACACATAAGGTTGGTAGGTGCATATGTCGTGCGATTTGCGGTCTATTTCCTGTTGCCCTGCTTACTCGTAACTTATGCTTAACTTTTGAACACTAGTGTATATACAGGGTAAAGAGTAATTCGCGCACTCGGGCGTCGCAGCGCGACTCCTCACATGCCAGCAATAAAAAAAAAATGTCTCTTACAAATTTTCGTCTTGCGAGTATATCCGGCAGAAAAACGACGTTGAAAAGTAACAATCTGGCAACACTGTAACCACATGTAGGGTAACTACCTCTGTCAGCAAAAGTTAGTCGTGCTGTACAGTTGGTGCAGTGGATAGAGTTTTGTGTTAGCATGCAGGAGGTCGAGTGTTCGATCCTGGTTTGAGGCGTATGTTTTTTATTTCGTAAATGTAGTCCAGGTGGTATGGTATGGTATGGTATCGTCCACAGCGATTGCAGTGGGTCCTCTAGAAACCACTTGCACTTACATACTACGATCCTAGAAATGGATGAACAATCGTTTTCATTGGTCAGCTTTGAAAGGCGCCCTTTCCACGTCGTGGGCGTGAATTTATTCGCACCACTTCATCTACTAGATGTGAAACCTGTTTTTTTTGTACCCTCCTCCAATGATCCCATAGATTAGTCATCATCATCATCATCTGTTTACCCTCCAGGTTCGGTTTTTCCCTCGGACTTAGCGAGGGATCCCACCTCTACCGCCTCAAGGGCAGTGTCATGGAGCTTCAGACTCTTGGTCGGGGGATACAACTGGGGAGTATGACCAGTACCTCGCCCAGGCGGCCTCACCTGCTATGCTGAACAGGGGCCTTGTGGAGGGATGGGAAGATTGGAAGGGATAGGCAAGGAAGAGGGAAGGAAGCGGCCGTGGCCTTAAGTTAGGGACCATCCCGGCATTCGCCTGGAGAAGAAGTGGGAAACCACGGAAAACCACTTCCAGGATGGCTGAGGTGGGAATCGAACCCACCTCTACTCAGTTGACCTCCCGAGGCTGAGTGGACCCCGTTCCAGCCCTCGTACCACTTTTCAAATTTCGTGGCAGAGCCGGGAATCGAACCCGGGCCTCCGGGGGTGGCAGCTAATCACGCTACGTATGTTTTTTATTTCGTAAATGTAGTCCAGGTGGTATGATACCTGGCATCCTAATCGTCAACAGCGATTGCAGTGGATCCTCTAGAAACCATTTGCACTTACATACTACGATCCTAGAAATGGATAAACAATCGTTTTCATTGGTCAGCTTTGAAAGGCGCCCTTTCCACGTCGTGGGCGTGAATTTATTCGCACCACTTCATCTACTAGATGTGAAACCTGTTTTCTTTGTACCCTCCTCCAATGATCCCATAGATTAGTACCAACTATTATTCTTGCCTCGAGTTGGCCGTGCGCGTAGAGGCGCGCGGCTGTGAGCTTGCATCCGGGAGATAGTAGGTTCGAATCCTACTATCGGCAGCCCTGAAAATGGTTTTCCGTGGTTTCCCATTTTCACACCACGGCCGCTTCCTTCCAACTCCTAGGCCTTTCCTGTCCCATCGTCGCCATAAGACCTATCTGTGTCGGTGCGACGTAAAGCCCCTGGCAAAAAAAATTTTCTTGCCTCGTTCAGGTCCATTACATTTCGTTAGGGCCTTACATAACCAGTAGGCCTAGCAACGTGCTCTGCGAATAATGTCCAAACTCGGTTACAGTTTGTATGTGTTATCACCACGGTCCCGATAATTCTGCCTTTCAACATTGCGTCTGGTAACCGCATGCTGTTTAGTACGTATCTCAATGCATTATTATTATTATTATTATTATTATTATTATTATTATTATTATTATTATTATTATTATTATTATTATTATTGTTACTATTATTATGTTGTTGTAAATGTAGGATACATATGACCTCAGAAACGGTGTCTTACTGTATTACAGTAGGTAATGTCAGACGGAAATTAGCAAATAAAAAATGCGCCTCAACCCAGGATCGAACCATCGACCTCCTGCATGCTAACCAAAAACTCTACCCACTGCACTAACTGTACAGCACGACTAATATGTGCTGACAGAGGTAGTTGCTCTACATGTGGTTACAGTGTTGCCAGATTGCCACACTTCAACGTCCTTTTTCTGCCAGATATACTCGCAGGACGAAGTTTTGTGACAGACATTTTTTTATTGCTGGTATGTGAGGAGTCGCGCTGCGACGCCCGAGTGCGCGAATTACGCTTCACCCTGTATAAAGTTGAAGGAGTCTGCTGTCTGTAATTTCGTTTCTTTTTCCAATTTTTCAGATATTTATCCGTTTTAGGTCAATTCAAGACCGTATCAGTGGTTTCATTTTTCGTGTCTGTTTATCTGCTTGTTCTACCATCACGGCGAATCGGCTATATAGATCTCGACCAAGTTTCATCAAGGGAAAGGTTTTGATATGCATATAACTTCAACAGCTCTGAATAGAAAATATAGGAAAACCAGAACAGTTTTCTTTAATTTTCTCTTCTATCATTGATCATCATCATCATCATCATCTGTTTACCCTCCAGGTTCGGTTTTTCCCTCGGACTTAGCGGGGGATCCACCTCTACCGCCTCAAGGGCAGTGTCCTGGAGATTCAGACTCTTTGTCGGGGATACAACTGGGGAGTATGACCAGTACCTCGCCCAGGCGGCCTCACCTGCTATGCTGAACAGGGGCCTTGTGGAGGGATGGAAAGATTGGAAGGGATAGACAAGGAAGAGGGAAGGAAGCGGCCGTGGCCGTAAGTTAGGTACCATCCCGGCATTCGTCTGAAGGAAAAGTGGGAAACCACGGAAAACCACTTCCAGGATGGCTGAGGTGGGAATCGAACCCGCCTCTACTCAGTTGACCTCCCGAGGCTGAGTGGACCCCGTTCCAGCCCTGGTACCACTTTTCAAATTTCGTGGCAGAGCCGGGAATCGAACCCGGACCTCCGGGGGCGGCAGCTAATCACGCTAACCACTACACCACAGAGGCGGACTTCTATCATTCATTTTCTGTAAAATTACTTGATTACATGTGAAAAGTTCCTTCATTAATAACTTGTTTTATGTACATAATTTCGCTTACTCTTCAAATGACGGAGAAAAGTACTATTTTCTGCGGGTCTCATGCTCTGCTTTGAGTGCCCGATAGACCGACAACGAACCTACAGGTTACCATGGCAACGTCTCTGACTGCTTGCCAGGGAAGTTTTTTTTTTTTTTGCTGGGGGCTTTACGTCGCACCGACACAGATAGGTCTTATGGCGACGATGGGATAGGAAAGGCCTAAGAGTTGGAAGGAAGCGGCCGTGGCCTTAATTAAGGTACAGCCCCAGCATTTGCCTGGTGTGAAAATGGGAAACCACGGAAAACCATTTTCAGGGCTGCCGATAGTGGGATTCGAACCTACTATCTCCCGGATGCAAGCTCACAGCCGCGCGCCTCTACACGCACGGCCAACTCGCCCGGTGCCAGGGAAGTGACGTATTGCCATTTTCTTCATCATTCCTGTAAACTCGTTATTCCTTGGGTAGAAGTCAAGAGAAACGTCAATTGGCCATTCTGCGGGATATTGGCAGAATACCGTTGGAGGTTGAAATATATGAACAGTACCGCGGTGTGTAGCCCATTATTTCACACCGTAATATGATTTCTGGCATTTGCTATAATTTTTACTGTATTTCTATTCTATTTCTGTTTTCCGCTTTAATTTCTTACCTCTGCCTTGCCTCTTTAGGTTTAAGTAATACCACCGTAAGTCATCTTGTTATCTGTTTACCTAAGAAACCCTGCACCTAAATTTCTCCTCTATTACCGCCTACTCATATCCGTAACTCATACCATCACAATTTATTGAGGGACATTTTATTTTCCAATACATCCACTCGGTATGTAGATATTCTTCCTATCCGACTGTCCTCAGTTATAATCTTATTTTCTATTAGTTTCAATTTTCTAAAGTGTATTGCTTTTCTGCTTAATTACTCCGTATGAAAGCGAGTGATAATCCAGAAACCTGGACACTCTTTTTGAGAAAAAAACTCCACGCTCTTAAACTTTTTAGCCCCAGAATGTATCGAAATATGGATGCAATTTTAATGAAAGTGCAGACCTTCGTTTGGGATTAATTGGTGGCTAAACGGTAAGTCGTATGACTTATTGTCCGGTTTCGATTGCTTTTACGTTAGATAGCACTGCCTTTCTCTATTACAATCAAATATCTCCAACTCGATTGTGACTGGCATTAGGAAAATGAGCCTGTCTTTTTAATGAAAACTCCCTATCTCTACTCTGAATGGCGCTTGCCAAGTGAGTCTGCTGTTATAGTAGAAACTCCCGAACTCGATTGTGATTGGCAGTAGGAAATGAGGCCTCCTATTATCAACAAAACTTCCCCAATGCATACCTTACATCGGAAACAACGTATGGTGTCCTCCCGGTTTTGTTTCTCGGATAGTGCTAAGACATCTGCAATTTTATGTAATTTTACACACTACCTTTACAGTAGCTTACGGAGAAATCCGTATACAATGTAGAATACCGTAGCGAAGCACGGGTACATTTACTAATATAAAAGAAAAGAAAATAATTTGTCCTGATTGACTGACTGACTGACTGACTGACTAACTGACTGACTGACTGACTGACTAACTGACAGACTAACTGACTGACTAACTGACTGACTGACTGGACTGACTGACTGACTGACTGACTGACTGACTGACTGACTGACTGACTGACTGACTGACTGACTGATTCATAATCACAGGGTCAAAACTACAGGACATAAAGAAATGAAATTTTGGAGATACATTCATATTAACATGTAGGTGCTTGCTAAGGGAGGATTTTTGGATATTCCGTCGCTAAGGTGGTGAATTTTCAAAATAAGGATATCTATATCTCAAAAACTTAAAAGTTTACACACGTAAAAATTGGTATTTAAAATCTCCCTTAAAAACAAAGAAACACGTATTTTTTTGTTTTTGGAAAATCCCATTAAGGGGGTGAAAAAGGGGGAAAAGTAGTTGAACACCTTTTATGAGGAGACTTATATCTAAAAAACTGAAGATGTTACGGACATAAAAATTGAAATTTGGAATCTCTTTTCAAAATAAAGAAACACGTATTTTTGTGTTTTTGAATAACCCGATGAATAGGGAGCGAACAGGAGTGACAAAAGGGGTGAATTTTTAAAACGACCATATCTACAAATTATCTCAGACACGTAACATATTACAGATTCAAAAACTGGTATTTGGAATTTCCTGTAAATATAAAGAAATATATTTTTCGGAAAATGGACTCAAGGGGAACTGAAAAAGGGGTGAATTTTTAAAATGGGCGTATCGACAGTATATCTAAAAAACTTAACATGCTGCACACGTGAAAAATTGGTATTTGGAATCACCTTTAAAAATAAGGAAAGCATAATCTTTTGTTTTCGGTAAAAACAGTTAACCGGGGGGGGGGGGAGGGCGAGGGGTGAGAGAATTGAAAACTTGGTTGAATTATTTGTATGACAATATATATATATATATAAAAGTAAACACGCATTTTGGATGGAGGAGTGAAATTGGTAGGGCGGGAAGAAAACGGAGATGAATTCCTTTTACGAGGACACATATATCTCAAAAACTGAGGATGTTACATTCGTGATAATTCATGTTTGGAAGCTCTTTAATGAAACGGATACTGTTCATTTTTGGAAAATTTACTTAAGTGGGGAGTGTGAAAGGAAGTAGAATAAAAGTGAATTCTTTTTTTCTGGAGAAACTTATATCTCAAAACTGAAGTTTATAGACGTGAAAATTGGTATTTGGATTCTCCTTGAGAAATAAAGAAACACGCACTTTTGAGGACGGGGATCAACTTAACGGGTAGGAAGACGGGGTGAAAAAAGGGTTCAGTTACTTTTACGAGGATACTTGCATCTCGAAAACTGAAGATGTTACAGACATGAAAATTAGTATTTGGAATCTCCTTTAAAAAGAAAGAAACACGCCTTTCCTTTTTCGGAAAATCGACTTCAGGGGTGTGGGGTTGAAAATAAGTAAATAGGGAGTTGAAATATGTTTACGAGGATACTTTATCTTAAAGACTGAAGCTGTTACAGACGTGAAAGTTGACATTTTGAATTTCCTTTCAAAATAAAGAAAGCTGTATGTTTTTGTTTTTGGAAAGTCCGCTTAAGGCGGGAGAGGGGTGGAAAGAAGTGAAGAAGAAAAAGTTGAATTATTTTTATGAGTGTACATTTATCTCAAAACTGAAGGTGTTACAGAATTACAGACATAAAAACTGGTATTTGGAATCTCTTTTAAAAATAATTAAACACGTATTTTTTTATTTTTGGGAAATCCAGTTAAGGGACTGAAAGGAATTGGAAAAGCGGGTGAATTTTTTAAAATGAGTACCGGTATATCTACATTATATGTCGAGAACTTAACATGTTAGAGACAAAAAAATTAGTATTTGAAAAGTCCTTTAAAAAAACAGGAACATGCACCTGAAAAAAAGTGAAAAGTAGTTGAATTATTTTTTATGAGGATACTCTTATCTTTTAAAAAATGAAGATGTTACAGACTTAAAAACTGGTATTTGTAATCTCCTTTAAAAATAAAGAAATATGTATTTTTGTTTTCTGGAAGTACACATAAATGGGAGTAGGGGTGGGAAAGGACTGATGAAGGGTTTGAAGTGTTTTTATGGGGATACTTACGTATATCTCAAACACTGACGATGTTACAGATGTGGGAATACGCCAGCATCGTGTGGGCAGATTCACTGGCACGTATTGGAACTGGTATCTCGTCGTCTCCAGAAACAGTAGAGATACTTAATGTTATTTTAGATTAAAAGATGATTAATATTAATTTCCATTTGAAATTCCCGTACCACATTGCTTATATCACCAATGATCACGGTAGTTTTCGACATGAAGCGTGTCATCTTACGTTAAACGCAGAAAGAAAATAAACCATCATCCTTGGATATCCGAAATTACTCGCGAAGATCAACCGAGATTCCCAGTCTTACTAATAAACGGTGCATACATTTTGTAGCAACTTTATACAAGGCTTATGTGCAATTTGTTACTAATCAATATACCTCGGATTTGTAGGTGGTAATAGGTTAGATTGCAAAGTAATATGGTTGCTAGTAAGTGTCATGCAACCCGTAAATTCAAGGAGTTCTATAGGCAGTGCCCCTAATATCTATGCAAATCTCATAGCATAACCGTTGTATAGTGTCGGGTACACTTGTTACTGGCTTAAGTAAGTTAGCATTATTATTATTATTATTATTATTATTATTATTATTATTATTATTATTATTATTAAAGCGTCTTTATTGTGGCGAAGTTAGGGCTCCCGGCCCTTTCTTACACTTAACCACTTCATGTATATACAATGTATATTTTACATAAAATTTAAACATGACATCTTTACAACCTAAAGTATAACTAAAGCAACTAACCTTGTGAGGCAGACCGTCCAATGAGGCTGGGCGGCACCTGCCATTTGTAGGTAACTGCTTGTTATTGTGGTGGAGGATAGTGTTATGTGTGGTGTGTGAATTGCAGGGATTTTGGGGACAGCACAAACTCCCAGCCCACGAGACACTGGAATTAACCAATGAAGGTTTAAGTCGCCAACCCGGCCGGGAATCAAGCTCAGGTCCGTCTGAACCGAAGGCCAGTACGCTGACCATGCAGCCAACGAGTTGAATGGTAATTCACTGAATTGCTTATACAGACCAGTTAAAACATCAACAAACTTGATTCAAACACACATTTACATTTACATTTACCAATTCGAGGATAACGTAGTTTTCGGGAATATTTTTACGTAACGAACCTGCCAAACCTGGAACATCTTCTTGATGACGAGAGGCGAATACTGTAGCAGGTGTGACATGGTCACATTTTCCAAGTCTATGAGCAGGTTCTGGCCGTAGATGACTGACTCATCACTCTCCATGAGCACGATCTCCTCCATCATGAACATCACCTTCACCATATCGTTGACGTTGCTCACCTTGGGGTCGTAGTTCGTTGCCCGAAAGACCCATAGTGGACCGCAGTCCGGCTCACAGTCTAGCGTCAACGCCATCCTGCAGGCAGAGGTACATGAGGAATTTGAATACTGTAATTTGGTAAAATGCCAATGTACCCTGCCTGAGAAAATAAAATGAAGCACCCAGCAGAATTAGTCGGATGATAACAAATGGCATTCTCTGTGACAAGTTAAACGGCCACCGGAGTGCATTAGTGTTATTACCAGGCCTGGTAGGGTATATAAGGGGTGTGAGCAGCGTCAGATGTTGAGCGATCCCTGTAAAAGACACGGAGATGCCTCGTTCTTGTCTGAGACAGCGTTATTAGCACCTGACAGAGTTTGAAAGTTGCCTTACCGTGGGGCTTCATTTGACCGGCCAGTCGAATCGTGCAATATTCCCCGTTTGTGGGACATCCGAATGTGACAGTGGTCCAATGTTGGACTTTATAGGAACTTGAGGGCAGATATACTCGTCTCCAAACTTTCTGGTCGACCACGTCTGACCACCACAAGGGAGGATCGCCGTATTGTGCACCAAGCACATTGTAACCCCTACACATCTTACAACAAGTAGTGGACTCCCTGCAACATTCTGTGTCGGAGACTAACAGCAGCCATACTAGGGAATTACCGTCCCATGCATAGGTTGCCTTTAACAACTCAACACAAACAGCCTCGTCTGGAGTCGTGCCGTGACTGGGAAGCATGGACTGCTGACGAATGACATCGCATTGTGTTCAGCGATGAATCGAGGTTCTCCACCACCCTGGATGACCATCGTCTGAGAGTTTGGCGGTGACAGGGGGAGAGGTCCCATGCTTGCAATATTTCTGAGAGCCACAGCGGTGTTATGCCTGGTGTCATGGTGTGCGGAACCATCGGATATGACTTCCGGTCATGGTTGATAGAGATTGAGGGTAATCTGACGGCATAAGGGAACCTGCGTCCTCATGTGTTACTTCTCATGCGACAGTGCCTGTACGAACTGACTGCGTAATGCTGAGGTACTCCCATATCCGTCCCCGATAGAACATGTCTGAGACCATCTCGGATGTCAACTCCGTCCCCCTGTCAGTATCCACATTATCAAGGACAGTTACAGCATTTGTGGGCCAGCTTGCCTCAGGAGAGGAAACAAAGGCTTTATGACACCCTTTCCAACCGAATCAGGCCCACATTGGATGCAACGTCATAGTGCTGAATTGACTCGTATTGATAAGTTCTTTGTAAAGTTGACTCGATCTTGTAATCACAGAAATAACATCACACACCTGAATACATGAATTTTCATTTATTTTCCTCTTCCCATTGTGGGTGCTTCAATTTTTTTTTGTCAGGCAACGTATAAGTTACGGAATGGGGATTACTGAGAATTAAAATGAAACCATCCCTATGAATATTATCTCCTATAATATGTTGTTACTGAGTTGCATACTGCGGAGTTACAAGGCGCACATTGGCCACGTCACAGGATATGCTCGAAGTCTCCTCTACGTTCAGCCTGAACATGGACTAGCAAAGCCACTCGAAGATGCCTTTCCCCAGACACCCCCAACAACTTCCTAGTAAACTCAGAATTGAAGACATGGATGGAAGAAGGGCTTAAGTCATGTTGTGGCGTTATTCGGTAAATTGCATATATACGTTCCTTGGAGGCTGTTCTAAATTCTACCTAAATGGCTTCTCGGTAGTGTTAATAGATGGCGTGTGATGTGCTATATTGAGTTGCGCCGTTCTTACAAATATTGGTCGTGTCCGACTTAAAGTACACTCCAATGCTGACTTACGGCGAGCCAGCAATCATCACTCATCAGAAGCGAAACGGCTGACGCAGGAGTAATGTCAGCAGGAGAAACATCTGATATTTCAGCAGATGACAGTGAATATATACCAAGTGAAACCTCAGATGATTCGGATACTATCCGAATGTTCTGCCGTTCTCAGCCCAGTGTCATTTGCAACACCACAAACAAAAGGACTTAAGTTTTCTATTCCAAAGTATGTCATATTATGTCACTCGCCTGAAGGAACTGTATGAGGAAGCCAGAATTATAATATTACGTTTCATGATACGTTTCAGTTAATGAAGGATATGAGGTCTGTAAGATAATTTGGATAGCTTTCCAGTCCCTCATGTAGGTATTAAACCCGGGAAATTAAAATATGTTAAGGATTTAGTAAGCTTTCTATGCGCAGGTGCACGTGCATGGTTTGAAAATATTTTTCGGGGAGCTGAATCTGTGGGAGTAGGAAATTCTCGATATAGTGAGTCCCCTAATAATATGTTGTGACTTGTCAAATGTTCTAACCTGTAAAACTTGTTTACATACTACCAACAATGTAAATAATATTAATTTTCAATGACAATGTTTCTTGAAAATGGAATAAGGGCGTAATTCCAAAATACAAAATTGACAACAAACCACAAAATTTATAAATACTTTTGATGTACATATTATGAAATAATCAAGAATGTAGTTAAATATAATATTCCAAAATTCTGTATTTCTGAGAAAAGTGTTTGATGCTGTAATTCTTTAAACTCATTTATCTCAAAAGTGTGTTTTTGAGTTACGCCCTTCTTCCATCCATGTCTTCAATTATTAAAATAATAGCAGCGGTACATTCAAATTCCCGTTTATATTTAATCCACCTTCGTATCTTGCTGTATGAGGAGAATATATTCAGTTTTAGAACCTGTGACAATAAAGTTGGGTGAATAGTCCTGTACTATCAACATAGATGAACAATGCACGACAGTGACCTTACTGTCCTTCGAAATAATCCCCTCCCATAACTATGCACTGCTCAGATCGGCGATATATGTCCTGGAAACTTTGCAAGAAGGCGTCCTTTGGGATGGTGTTCAAAAGCCTCGTCACGTTTCGTTGGATGTCAGGAATATCGTCAAATCTCTTTCGTGCAGTTCATCCGCTACCATGCGCACAGTGAATCGCCGATCGTTCGTGATTAATGTCCTCACCGTCTCAATGTTTTCGTCTTCCGCTACGAAGGTTGTCAGAAAAAATTTTCCCGACCTTTTCGAAAACGGGCGAACAACTGGTACACACACTTCAAGGACAGTGCTTGATCTTCATAAACACGTACCAACATCGCATTCGTTCCTTTCGGTGTCTTTCCAAGCTTAAAACAAAACTGTACATTGATCTTTAGGTCGTTCATGTTCCTGTTCCCAGTTCAGAACCAACGCACTAAACACGCACTGTGTAAGACAGGTCTTACACGGCACACACACGATGCTCAACTGAACGACACGGGGAGCAGGTGGTCAAAACCTGTGCAGCATTGCGTGTCGCCAATGTTGTCGGATAGATCGTTCTGGCTTCATTCACCGAACGTTATTGTCACAGGTTGTATATATAGGATACGCCAATTTCCTGACTTGTCCATGATATTCCTGAATGTCCACAAGTACAAATCTGCTAATGAGAGGAAATTTTGGCCCCTTACCTTATATAACTTCATCATATTATTTAAAGAACACTACTATTATCTGTTCTGAGAGGTACTCTCGTTAAATTTGGGAGGCGAGTTCTGAGACAGGTTGTCACAGTCCTCGCCCCTGCCTGGTACACGTACGCTGTGTTCAAGAGTGTCTGCAGTTCTGGTAACATGGGGTCCCTGTTGCTGAAGAACTCCGGTAACGCCGTCCTGTAGGTATAGTAGGCGTCTATCTTCTCTTTCGTCCTCTCCAGACTGAACTTACACCCGCGGAGGAATATCAGCAAGAACGCGTCATCTGCGAACAGAAAAAAGCAAACATTTATTTTCACGATGTCCTGCTGGTTCGCCCACAAATACAACTGCTTGTCCACGCCATGCAGGCCCGCCAACGGGATGAGGTAAGGGACTGTCTCTATTACTCCGACACCACTACGGTAGCTCTGAAGTCCCTACAGGAACCCTGAAAAAAAGATATACCATATGTAAATGTCTCCGCTTCAGGGGTAAAATAGAATCATGGATATGTTTTAGGGGTTGGAAGAGGAGAGACTGAGTACATATTATTTGGTTCTTCCCCTTTTAGTGGTCTCAATCAATCAATCAATCAATCAATCAATCAATCAATCAATCAATCAATCAATCAATCAATCAATCAATCAATCAATCAATCAATCAATCAATCAATCAATCAATCAATCAATCAATCAATCAATCAATCAATCAATCAATCAATCAATCATCATTTAGGGCGGTCACTCAGGTGGTAGATTCCTTATCAATTGCTTACCCGGCCTTCTTCTTCTTCTTCTTCTTCTTTTTCTCTTTACCCTCGAGGGTTGGATTTTCCCTCGGACTCAGCGAGGGATCCCACCTCTTCCACCTCAAGGGCAGTGACCTGGAGCTTCAGACTCTGGGTCAGGGGATACAAAAGGGGAGGATGACCATTACCTCGCCCAGGCGGCCTCACCTGCTATGCTAAACAGGGGCCTTGCGAGGGTGGGTAACATTGGAAGGGATAGACCAGGAAGAGGGAAGGAAGCGGCCGTAGCCTTAAGTTAGGTACCATCCCGGCATTTGCCTGGAGGAGAAGTGGAAAACAACGGAAAACCACTTTCTGGATGGCTGAGGTGAGTATCGAACCACCTCTACTCAGTTGACCTCCAGAGACTGAGCGGACCCCGTTTTAGCCCTTGTACCACTTTTCAAATTTCGTGGCAGAGCCGAGAACCGAACCCGGGCCTCCGAGGTGGCAGCTAATCACACTAACCACTACACCACAGAGGCGGACCATACCATACTTATTGCATTTATTTTGAAGTTCCAAGATGTTAGACTGTAAACTTTCGACACAATCTGCCATTAAGACTAAGTTGTCAGCACAGGCCAAAGTGCTTCCACCTAAGTGAATCCGTTCCTGCCACTTAATACATTTCAGTAGATAATCCATGTAAACTATGAAAAACAAAGATAAGTCAACTCCTGTCCTCATACCGAGGTGGTGCAGCTCTTTACAGGCACACCCCCAATGGAGGTGAGATGTATGTACCATTTCAACCACATACCAGCGCTCGTGTCATTCTTAAATTTCTTGCAGTACCGGGAATCGAACCCGGTCCGCCGAGTTCGGCAGCGAATATCACTAACCATTACTTTACCGAGCCGGACAAAAACAAAGGTGAAATATTACAGCGTTGTTTGACTCCTGTAAGTACCTCAAACAAAGAACATTCTACCATCAATTCTTACTGCAGCCCAATTGTCTATACTTACTGAAGCGAGTAATAAGCAGAGTCTACCCGCATGACGGTAATGTTATGAGTTATGCATAAACATTAGGCGTTCGGCCCATTATATAGAAACAAATTTACTTAGTAGGAAATGTCGACTAGCCCGCTCTAACGTAATGTAGTTGGAGTAACATAAAATCTAGGGGTTCTAATGGGCCGAACCCCTAATGCACATGCAAATTGCATATATATATAAATGAATGTTTGTATGTTCGTATGTATGTAAATGACACATCTCCTCGCAAACAACTCGAGCAAAATCAAAGAAATTTGGTACACTCATAACTTACTATCTGGAGACGAGCATTGTGGGGGTAAGCCATCCCTAGCACCCTCAGGGGTAGGGGGTCAGGGGGGTTATATATAAAATTAATATAAAATAGTGTCGAATACACAGTTTCCGGGTTCGCTGACATGAGGTGAACAGTGACATTCCGGAATTTTTTAAAGTTCAATTTCACCGTATTCAACCTTTCTAACTTAATCTTACCCAAAATAGATGAGATACGAGAATATATCATAGGACCAGCCATTTAGACTGTTATATATGGCATATTATCGTAGGCCTACTATACGTTTGTCGATATGTTGTACCTTTTAGAGCAGTTAAATCTTCAAATGAAAGTAAAAATGCACATATTTTCGTATATCGATCTATATTTACTCATTGAAGTCGATATTTAACGATCCAGAAAGGTGTGCGTGCCTTTGTAATTAATACTTTACAAATCGGTAATGACTCTCAGCAGGAGGGCGTCTGCTATTGTAATCAGTGCTCTCCACATCGACTTCAACTGGCAGTATGAATGTAGTCTTTCTCCAACTCCTTTGGACGATAATAATTATTTTCCTTGTCGATTTGACTGGCAGAAGCCTAGGGAACATGCATTCTTCTCAAAACTCCTTCACCCTATTGTGTTTGGTAGTAGGCTAGGGTGCTCGCCATTATAATCAAATTTACCATCTAAAATGTGCTTGACGTTAGGCATAGTGACCTGCTATTATAATGGAAACTCAAAAACTCGGTGTGAGTGGCAGTAAGCTAACTGACATTAGGAAAAAGGGCTTATCATTATATTGATAACAGCAAAACTCAATTTTGACTGGCTGTAGGGAAGGTGCCTGCCATTATAATAAAAATTCCTCGATTGTTATATGTCTTGAAATAGGAACTGCGGCCCGTCATTGTTACGAAAACTCCCCAAATATATTGTGACCGCGCAGCTGGCAATGGGGCCCAAATCGGTTGCGAATGGCAGTAGATAAGTTGACATGCCATTATCGTCACAACTCCGCAACTCGCTCTTTACATTAGAAGCAACGTATGTGGACCTCCTTATGCTGTTTCTCGGATAACGCTGTGAGACATGGAATTAAAAAAGATCTTATTCACTGCATGTACAGTGATTTACTTAGATATCCGTATACAATATAGAATACCGTAGCGAAGCACGGGTACATTTGCTAGTATATATTGTGCCATTTCACTATTATAAGAAGTCCCGTCCGTAAGTAGAACAAAGATGGAACCCAGGTATCTTAGAATAATTAACGTCGAAAGGTCTGATCATACCGCATGCGAAGGCGAAAGTATTCACATCAAGTGGGAGAGAAAAAGAATTAAGATTCAGAAGGCAGTGAAAAGGATCGAACGGGAATATTGTTACTAACAATTATTTTTAAAAAATTAGAAAAACGAGATTGGATTGCTACCTGAAATATACGAGTCGAAGACGGAAGTAACTGCACCAGAATTTTAAGGACGGTACAACAAGAAATCAGCTCAGTGGGACAAAGAACGGATTTTTAGAAGCTACGTTGCGAATTAAGTGGAAGATTAATAATTTCATTAAAAGAACTCCAAGATACGTGAATAGTTGAAAATAAGGGCAACAAGCTTACGTCACCGTAGTCTCTGCTGACGTATTTCACGATATTACCGAAGTGAAGAGTTACAGAAAGGGAATCCTTCAATAACTCGAAATTGAGTGAAGAAAGAGAATTTGATCATTTCAAATTATAAAATTACATCACCCCAAGGAGAATATTCGACAAGTAGATCAACTCTTTCAAAAGGAACAATCTTTGCATTAGACAGTTTCTCACAGCTATTCACAATGGAAATGCCAATTAATCTTATTTGCTATTCTATTCCAACTAGTCCAGAGATGAGCAAGGTGTTCTAAGAAGATGATAAGCCAGACTGCCTAAATGGGTGCCGCCGGATGACGTTGCCGACCGAGATGACTAAGCCCAGAGGAGAACTATACTAATATTTCCCGTCCACCTAGGGAAATAAGAGGCAATGTTTCAATGTGTCCTGTCAGCTGGACATATGACGACTGGAGCTGCTGAATTCAGATAAGTCTTACTTTTAAATTAGTGTAATAATGTTCATATTCAACTGTGAGTGTAATATGATTTATTAATTTGTTCCGTGCGAAATGATTAAGCGACAAGAGTGGTGTGATGAGTTAGAATAAAGGTGGATAGGTAATCTTCAGATATGCATGACAAATCCTCCGATAGGTAGTCAATCAGTGATGAAAGCCTACGTTCGAAATGTGATCCATGTAGTGTAAAATACTGAGTTAGTCAAGGTGACAGTGAGTTGTATGATATGTAAAAGAGCGATGTTGGTACGTGTGTATATTGGTTATAGCCAATGAATGTCAAGTTAGGAACCAGCAGTAGGATATGCTTGCTAGTTAGACAAATGTATTTATGATAATTGGAGGTTATGAAGGAATGAAGGTCATAGTATCTTAAAATATGTCCATGAACCGTGATTAAAATAATAAGGGCCACGATTGTAACAAGTGAACCCGTATTTAGTAAGGAAACAGAATATATTTTTGAAAGTATAATAATAATATTTTAAGAGAAGTTGATACGTGATTGATGATTTAGAATAGTGATGGTTATTGATTCTTCGCGAGGATGAGCACGGTAACGTGGTTATCCACTTAACGGTTTTCATGTAGAGTTTTGCTAATAAGGAAATGAATGTGTAACAGTTTCATGTACTGTTTATCTTACAAGCAAGCATAAAGAAATTCAAATAAGATCGGAGTGACATCTGTTGGTTAGAACGCACACTTGGTAGTGTCAACGAAATCTCAGTTAGGAGGACGAACTAAACACATGTACTGTCACAAATGTTTCCTAATACCAATCTATTCTCAGACGAGAGGAACGTAGTAACTTCTTAGGCGACTTCCTATCACTGATGGCTAAATGAAAATGTAGGAATCATATTCGATGTTCAAGTCTTCACACCATGCACCACTTTAGATAGCATATTTCAGATGAGACTCGTAGAGTAGTCGTTAACAAGTATAATATCGCACGTATGTTTAACTTAAAATGACGAGAGGATTTGGATCTTTAAATGGTATGTGTATCTTATTGGTACTGTTTGAACCTTTTATGAGAACTACATTGATTTAAAAAGAGGACTTATCAGACTTCACGCAGAATAAAACAACGTAAATAAAGGAGCATGAATATTCAATATCCAACATTGTGACTTAATTATGTATCGAAGCATTAGGGAACTATCCTCCCAGGTTAATATCCATAGGTATTTATTAGTATGTTGAGAAAGATAGGAATGATTATATGGCAGTAAATGAATATGAGCTCCGTGGGAGAGCTAATAGTTAATTCAAACCTGTTATGTAATAGGGGAAATTCCAATTCATGAGATATGGTTATAAATCTCAAAATGCGTCCTGGATACCATGAAAAAGACACCCTCAGTCTATATTTTTGCTTATTGGAACTCATGTTGTAAATATTTTTCTTTTCCTTTGCTAGGGTGCACCCAAATGAATTTTTTTAGTTACCCAGATAAGTTTTTTAGTTATCCAGATAAGTTTTTCTTTAGTTACCCAAGTAAGTTTTTAATTACTCATACGAATTTTAATTACCTATGTTAGGAACTATTTCACTAATTTAAGTATTCAAACATATTTGACTTCAATGTTTCAATCTATTAATTGTACGCTTTATTCTGGTTTGATTATTTCTTTAAGGGCCTAAGAGGGAGAATTTGACATTTTCTTTTGGACTTATGATTTTTAATTTCATAGTAATGAGCTGGATCATAATGATATTCAGCTGAATAATGGCTTATGCGGAACTTAATAATTTACCATATACTGTATTCTGTCCCTGATTTTGTGGGCAAACAAGACCTGAGCACTTAGTGCAGTGGATTTCAGTAGATCTATTATAAATGATGACGAAATCAAACAGCTTTTCCTTTAGAACGCATAGTGGGTGCCGGATGTACCAAATACCGGCAGATTCTCCGTAAACATTGCCTACATGTATTTTTGCACGATACCGTCATTTCTTCGGTTCTTCTTTTACCCAGAAATGTGGAAGTGCTGAATGAAGGAGTGATATGGAGCAATTAGAAGAGAAAAGGAAATGATTAATTATATAATCGAATGGAGAAATAGGTAGACTTATGAGGTTAAGCCCATGTTCCCTAGAAATAGGCCAAGTGAACAGTCGATCATACAGTTTCCTTTACCAGATTTTTCTTGTGGAGGATAGCTCAACATTCGAGTTCTGGATTGAAACATTTGTATAATAAACAAATATGTAAAATCTTAAACAGTTCTTTCAATGTGTTCGTAGTTTAGAGACCTAGATTTAAGTAAATGAGAGCGGTAACATCTTGATAGCATAAGAATTAGAATAAGCAACATATGAGAGTCGTTTCTATATGTGATTTAAGTCTTATTTGGCTCCGTATGGTATGCCTTTCTCTTATTCGGAACTCACCACCCAAATTATAGAACTATTTATTTGGAAAGGTCATAATTAAGCTAGCCTGAATATTATGCGTCCTCTGAGAGAGCCGGGAACGGCGCAATATATATATATTTGATTGCTTTTCATCTGAATATAGTGTAGTTGATGCACTTTTGATTTTTAATGTATTTATAATTAAATATAACTATTATTAAATACACAAACATATTTATTAAAGAATGTACATGCGTGCTCTCATGTTTATATTTATCGTTCTTCTTTTATTTTTACTCCCTGCCTCCTTGATCTTGCTAAATGATTACTTCTATGAGTTTTCTATATTTTCTTTCATAGGGCCAAGACGCTGCAGTTTTCTCCCCTACCGGTAACGAAGGTACGATATTAATTCGAGAGGCACTGTTATTCCAAATAAATTCCATTAAAATGAACTATAACAATAAAAAGATTAAGTATGGATGTGTTCAATAAAACACTCATAACTTTTTTTCGTAAATCTCTTTAACACGTTACCACTCTACCTGTTCTCGCTCTAAGATGAGGCTGTGTCAGAATCCACTCCCGAATGTGAGCCAGATCCTCTTGTCTTCTCTCGGGCACCTCGTTAACATTGTTTCTGGCTGCAGCTTCCAACTTCGGGCTCAATGGGCGTATTCCAGGTATGCACCGCTTCATCTTCCACGTCCTTCAACAGAGGCAGAATATGTGTGAAACAAAATGAGGAAAAGAGAGTTTGAAAACTGTGGACAAGTACCATTTTATTATGACCATCATGGTCCTTAAATGCAATCCTCAGAGTCTCACAAATGTTGAGTTTTCTATGAGAGGCATGGCGAATGCTTAGGATTTTACAGGGTGTATTCGTGATTATGTTACAAAGGTTCGGGCATGATGGAGAACGGCAAATGGATCAATTTGAAATAAGGAACTGTAGACCGGAAACGTTCCAGTCAAAAGTTATGATAGGGCCCGGATGTTTATGCAGTAATAGGTCAGAATGCAAACTTACTGAAGCGAGTAATAAGTAGACTACCCACACGACGGTAATGCTATGAGGTTTCAATAACATTAGGGGTTCGGCCCATTATTTAGAAACAAATTTACTTAGTAGGAAATGTCGACTAGCCCGCTCTAACGTAATGTAGTATGAGTAACATAAAATCTAGGGGTTCTAATGGGCCGAGCCCCTAATGTATATGCAAACCTCACAGCATTACCGTCGTGCGGGTAGACTTAACTTATTACTCGCTTCAGTAAGTGTGCATTCTAGCCTATTACTGCATAAACATCCGGGCCCTAGGTATGAATAATCCTGGATCAGACATTCCCTGCAAAATGCATAGGATGAGGAGGTCCTGTTTCATGGCCTCCTCGTTCACCTGATCTCACCCCGACTTGATTTCTTGTTGTGGCGGTATATGAAAAGCCTTGTGCGTGAAACATTTGTCGAGTCTGAAGAGGATCTTTTGGCAAGAATTCTCGCTATCTGCGACGCTGTTCAAACGACACCGGGGATATTCAAATGGGCACGACAGAAATTTTTACGATGTTGTCATGCCTACGTTGACACAGGGGGATGCCATTTCGAATTTTTTTTGGAAATGAAGCAGCTTGTGAAACTTGCGCAGGTAAACGGACTTAATGAGTAGAATTTTGCTTAACGTTTGACTCGATCGTTTCCGGAATTTGGTTCCTTATCTCAAATTGATCCATTTGCCGCCCTACATCATCCCTGAAAGTTTGTTATCATCATGCATACACCCTGCAGAAGCATGACTACAGAGACACTCTCTTAAGATATGGCCATTTCAATTATTTTCCTCAATGTAAAAACCTCAACTAAGGTCAAAGGACATTTCCTACCTTCCAAATGTTATTTTTATAGATAGTTTTTTTACACGTATTGAGTCGTTCTCCTCGCCATTGATTTCCCTCTAGTTTTGCCATGTTCTCAACTGTAGAGGGGTGCCAGGAAGGAACAGTATTGGTCGCATTAGTGCCAAATAGGCTGTCGGAACTGCTTTCTTTATACCTCCCAAGACTCTGTTTGCTTTGCACCTTATTTCCTCACCATTCTTGTTCCATTTTAAAATGCTCATGTCCGTTTATGTGTCCTGAGTAAACCTGCGTCCTCAAGCCACCAAGAAGCTTTAATTCACCGGAGTCTAAGCAGCAATAAATCGAGTCTGCTGGGATCAAGATGTGGGCTACCACTAGTCTTACGTTACCCCTTTTCGACAGTTGGTTTAAAGAACGCCACGCCTTAAGCGTTCTGAGCTTCAGCCAATTGACAATGGAGTAGGCTGATTCACAAGCTACCGTCAATGCTCAACACTTGATCAATGGAGATGGTACCCTAAAGTTTAGCAAATTAAAGTCCGGCTTTGTGGGTAAATGGATAGAATGCTTGCCTTTGGTCCGATGGCCCCGCTTCAATTATCAGAATCAATTCCCTCGTAATCTTAGTTCCCCTCGCTTGGGGACTGGGTGTTGATGACGTCTTCACCATTCATTTCATCCTCATTAGGTCACCACCAAGCTTATACGGATGACACGCACAATAACTATTTTTAATATTATTAAGTTAAAATTTTGAATTTTCCAGCATTGCCAGCGGTCGTACCCATCGTTAATAGGTACTCTTGGAGAGTTCGGTGGCACCCGGTACGGCTGGCCGCCTGGACGAGGCCTGAACCGGTGAGTGACGTCACAGCGCGCTGCGGGCTGCTAGCTAAGATGCTACACTGGCTACATGTTATGACGGTTATACTAAATTTAGAGCTGTTTTGCCACTCAGCATACATGAAAATGTCACAAGGAGCATTATTCTGCATGTTTCCTTTCCCTTGATCTGTCAGCTTATCATCTAGTTCGTACGGTTAATATTTACCTGAAGAAAGTAACTTAGTCCGCCTCTGTGGTGTAGTGGTTAGTGTGATTAGCTGCCACCCCTCGGAGGCTCGGGTTCAATTCCCGGCTCTGCCTCGAAATTTGAAAAGTGGTACGAGGGCTGGAACGGGGTCCACTCAGCCTCGGGAGGTCAACTGAGTAGAGGTGGGTTCGATTCCGACCTCAGCAATCCTGTAAGTGGTTTTCCGTCGTTTCCCACTTCTCCTCCAGGCATGTGCCGGGATGGTACCTAACTTAAGACCACAGCCGCTTCCTTCCCCTCTTCCTTGCCTGTCCCATCCAGCCTTCCCATCCCTCCACAAGGCCCCTGTTCAGCATAGCAGGTGAGGCCGCCTGGGCGAGGTACTGGTCATTCTCCCCAGTTGTATCCCCGACCTAGAGTCTGAAGCTCCAGGACACTGCCCTTGATGCGGTAGAGGTGGGATCCCTCGCTGAGTCTGAGGGAAAAACCAACCCTGGAGGATAAACCGATTAAGAAAGAAAGAAAGAAAGTAACTTAAATTATCTTGGATATGTGATATAGATTATGTTCCTATATGTATGTAATATTTGTTACACCTTCTTTTGAACAGCGGAGTACTAGGAATGTCTCTAATTTCAACCGGCAGGGAATTCCGTAGGCGGATAGTAGCGGGAACGAATGAATCACTGTAAACAACACCACCTAGATATAAGGCCTGAGCACAAAACCAAGATGGCTGACAATAGAGGCAATCATCATAATGCCACTATGGCATCCTACCATATGTTTTAATTGATCTGGCTACTTAAACCTCAAAATAATTACCCACAAACCCTCATTCTTTCCTATAAAAGTCACTTACACCTTCCAAAAGCGATTTCTGAAAAATCAGGGATAGTTGATACACAAGGTGTCTAAATAATGCTGAAAATCAAGTGAGGTTCAAGAATTACAGAATACCGAAATTCATAATAAATGTTTTATTTCGTCCCCCACCCACAAAAATAATTGAAAGCAACAACACACTTATTTACATAAATGCAGATTCGCATGAAATTCAGTCCTGTTGACAAATAACACGTTTCTTCCTCGTCAGTGCGATCTTTAACATGGAGCTTTTTTTTCTTACAATAATTATCCAAAAGAATGTTTGTTGAAGTCCATACCAGTTTTTTACAAACACATTCTGATGTATGTCTGTTATTGTACATATCTGGCTCCCACAAACAACCTCCCTATGATCATTTACTAAAAAAAACTCTGTTTCAAAATCTGTACCTAATTTTGTTACTACCAGATAATTATGTATTATTACATTGATAACAGACATTTCGGGGAACAAAAGCCTACCCCTACTCTTATTTCTAATTAGATTATATGCCTCATCATCAGCATCAATGAAGTCCACAGTAACAAGAATTCCTTTACAGTGTTCACATTTCAAATATTTTGAGACACTATAGCAACAATATCCCGCTAAATAGACTAAAATTGGCATGTCATTGTTACAGTTTTCAATATCCTGTAAACTTATATGTACATCTTACACAATGAATTATCAAAATCCAAAAAGGCAGAGGATTCAGGAGGCGGGTCAGAGAACCCATCTACTTCAATCTCCCCAAATGTGTTTGGTCTTATCTTTAGAGTCAGAGATGGCAGAAACCTTAACTTCTTTTCAACTTCAAACAACTGCCTCAAAGAAATATTGTACTGCCCTCCTGCAAGCTGCCTATATTTCCCAAACCTGTCCTCTAATATGTCTGTTTGAAATTTTCCTAATAGGACATATGCAAAATTAAATTTTGACAAACAATATTCTATCAACATAAACAATCCTTCAGTTGTCAATATCAAAGCAGCCATTGTTTCAGATGATAATGAACCTTTTCCACCTAGATCTCTCCACTTTACTAGCCATTGTAGGAATTTCTTCAAATATTCAAGCCCTTCCCCTGAATTCGAAGAGACTGGACACATTAAGCTGTTGTTGAGCCTTACCCCTTTACCTGGTGTTTTGACATTGACAACAGCCCAGCAATCTATTATCATTTTGATATATGAGGCTGTTTCTTTATAATATGGTAGCTTACACTTTTCACCTAACACTTTCAGCCCTTCTATAACATTGTCATCGAACACTTGCAGAGCTAATTTTACATTCTGCCCTTCAAATGATGAAGAACTTAATGCTTTGAGAGACAGACCATAACCATATTTTATGAACTTTTCATGCTCAAGATCATATAATTTCTTAATTGTAAGAAAAGAAGCACACTGCACTGCACTGTTATCTTCAAAATCAGGGACGTTCATGCACATATTCTCATCCTTTCGATTTAGCCAGTTATTGCGAATACATTTGAGCAAGTGAACACTATCAAACACAAAGAAAAGTGGTCTGCTCTCATCAGCAGGATGCGGAAAAACACATTTCAATTCATTTTCAGGTGAAAATTTTTTGCATGCATTTTCTGTTTACAGAACTATTATCTCTAACAACACAAACAACTTTAAACCCTGTTTCCTCTAATCCTATAATAACTTTTCTTAGTACACCATGCAAATATTCTCCAGTAATTGATTTTACAGGTAATATGTGAGCTACTTCCTTAAAATCAGATAACAAACTTGAAACCATAAAACAATAAGCACCTGTTGCTAACTGCTCATCATTGAATGCTTTACCAACAACATTACCACATTTATAGTCCACTAATGGTTTAACATGAATTTCATCCATCATAAGCACAATGAAATTATCATTATCATTGCCAGAAAATGTATCCCTTATATACTTCAGGAAATTGTTATCATGCTGTTCTATTCTAGGATCTACTTTTAAAGAAGAAGAAAGCCTCCTGATGGTACATGGATGAGGCAGATACAATAAATTGAGATGTCTGTGGTATGCATAGCATTGGGGTGAAATGGACTGCAATATTGAAGATAAAATCAGAAAGGAAGGACTATAAATCATCCTCTCGTGTGACCAAAGTGCAATCTGTTCAATCATGAATTCAAGTGGTCCTTTTAGTCTCGGTTCTAACATGCTGACTTGTTTCAAAAGGTTCGCTGCTAAACCTAAAATGTCATTAGTGCTGTTTGCACTGTGAACCTCAGAACTTAACGTGTCAACTTTTTCAAGAAGCACTGAAATTTCATCCAGGTCCTTTACAGACTGTCGGAAACGAAAGTTACCGATACTGTCTAATTTGATGTTATTATAGTATACACTTAACTCCAAAGTTTCATTGATAACTATAGAACTAATTATTTCAGGTTCAGGGTTCAACACAATTTTAACTATTACTATATTTACACCTTTGTGAAGTATGTCCCATGATTCACCTACATTCAGATTATTTAACTTGTCTTTCAGGTCAGTGAAGTTAGAAAATGTTATTCTATTCTTGTGTAAATTATATTCTACTTCACTCTCCTCGATTGCTGCCTGGATATTTTCATTTCTCTTCTTCTTCTTCTCTTCAGGACCTTCTCGATACGTTTTTGAACTACTCAAATACGTTGGGCAATTTGGCAAAAGTGAAGGAACAGCACTGGGGATAAGTCGTGGAACCTTCAGTGGTAGAAGTAGTATAATTGGATGGTTCGGCGGCCTCCTCCCGCGGGAAATTTGAATTCTGGCGGGAAATTTGAATTTTTGCGGGAAATTTGAATTTTGGCGGGAGATTTGAATTTGTAAACAAAGCCACGTGCTTTTTGACAGCTGTCATCGACAACAACGCATCGCTAACCTCACTGCTGCCATATCTAGATTATATAAATATATGAAAACAATATGAAATAAAACATTTGCTAATAAAAAATGCATAACCTAGTATCTAGTTACTTACCACTGAATACTTCGTTGGAATGAAATTCTCGCGCTTTATTGCACATATCCATTTCTTTTTTAGATCTTCAACTTTCGGAAATCTAAAAATCTGTACTTTGCTATTGGCACTGTAGTTTCCCCTACAATTAGGCACACAACATTTGTAGACCATTATTGTATTTGTATGACAAATTTACGGATCACTTTCACAAGGCATTGCCTCAACAGTCCGCCATTTTCCTTTTAATCTCGACACCATGCACAGGCCTTATATCTAGGTGGTGTTGCTGTAACTAGTAGTGTGATGAGTAGGGAAAATTAGCAGGGAGTTAGTTATGAAGTTCTGTGTCGATTGCGGACACCTCATTAACAGTCTCGATTGCGGACACAAAATATTTGGGTTCCAGGGTTTTCCACTCCTCTTCAACCCGTCTTACCAATCCAGTTCTGCTCTAGTTGCCATACTGAACGTTAGCTCTACCACCGTGTTGAGTTTTTAGTTCGTTTGCTTGTTTCTGCTATTTAATCGTTGTGCTATTACGGAGTTTTTCGAAACGGAGGAAGGTAACCCATGTGCCTTATTGGATGGTTATAGTTACAGACACTTTAGAATGAGTAAAACTGGTGTTTCTATGGTGTAGTGGTTAGTGTGATTAGCTGTCACCCCCGGAGGCTCGGGTACGAGGACTGGAACGGGGTCCACTCAGCCTCGGAAGGTCAAATGAGTAGAAGTAGGTTCTATTCCCATTTCAATCATCCTGGAAGTGGTTTTCCGTGGTTTCCCATTTCTCCTCCAGGCAAATGCCGGCATGGTACATAACTAAAGGCCACGACCACTTTCTTCCCTGCTCCCTGTCTATCCCTTCCAATCTTCCCATCCCCTCACAAGGTCCCTGTTCAGCATAGCCTGGCGAGGAACTGGTCCTCCTCCCCAGTTGTATCCCCGACTCAGTGTCTCACGCTCCAGAACACTACCCTTGATTCGGTAGAGGTGGGATCCCTCGCTGAGTCCGGGGGAAAACCAACCCTGGAGGGTAAACGGATTAAGTAAGTAGGTAAAAATGGTCTTACCACATGGATTTGTTTGAAGAAGAAAACGAAGGAGTGCAAAGGAAAATTATTTACTAAAGGTAAGTAACATAAGGACGTGGGTTCGAATCCCCGTCAGCAAGTCGTAAAATTTAAGAAACGAGATTTCCACTTCCGGATGTGCACATGGCCCTGAGGTTCACTCAGCCTACACCAAAAATGAGTACCAGGTTAATTCCTGACGGCAAAGGCGGCCGGGCGTAGAGTTAACCACTCTACCCCCATCAAGTGCCGAGGTTACTTATAGTGGAAGCCTTGACCTTCCACCCCTCCAAGGGCCTTCATGGCCTGTACGGAGATGACTTTGCTTTGCTTTATGTAACATAACTTATCTTAACAGATTTTAGAAATTTTAATGTGTATACCTGTCTATTAGGTTTCAACGCTGATTCATTTAAACTTTAGTTGCAAATATATTAAAGTACATTATATTTACTATTTGTGATCCAGTTTCATTTTTTCCATATTGATAAACATGAAATCTCATGTGTTGTGAAGCGTGTAGAAAATTTTTAATGTAATTTGGTTGTATTTATTAACAACCAAAGTACCTAATTGTTTTGATTATTAAATATATGTTAATCTTATTTAATTATACATACAAACATACATACATTATCATTATAGACTGTTATGCCTTTCAGCGTTCAGTCTGCAAGCCTCTGAGAATTTACTAAACGTCGCCACAATCCTCGATTTGCAACTAGTATTGTGGCCTCATTTAGTTCTACACCTCTTATCTTTAAATCGTTAGAAACCGAATATAACCATCATCGTCTTGGTCTCCCTCTACTTCTCTTACCCTCCATAACAGAGTCCATTATTCTCCTAGGTAACCTATCCTCCTCCATTCGCCTCACATCACCCCACAACCGAAACCGGTTTATGCGTACAGCTTCATCCATCGAGTTCATTTCTAAATTAGCCTTTATCTCCTCATTCCGAGTACCCTCCTGCCATTGTTCCCACCTGTTTGTACCAACAATCATTCTTGCTACTTTCATGTCTGTTACTTCTAACTTATGAATAAGATATCCTGAGTCCACCCAGCTTTCGCTCCCTTAAAGCAAAGTTGGTCTGAAAACAGACCGATGTAAAGATAGTTTCGTCTGGGAGCTGACTTCAATCTTACAGAATACTGTTGATCGCAACTGCGATCTGACTGCATTAGCTTTACGACACCATGATTCAATCTCACTTACTATATTACCATCCTGGGAGAATACACAACCTAAATACTTGAAATTATCGACCTGTTCGAGCTTTGTATCACCAATCTGACATTCAATTCTGTTGAATTTCTTACCTACTGACATCAATTTAGTCTTCGAGAGGCTAATTTTCATACCATACTCATTGCACCTATTTTCAAGTTCCAGGATATTAGACTGCAGGTTTTCGGCACAGTCTGCCATTAAGACCAAGTCGTCAGCATAGGCCAAACTGCTTACTACATTTCCACCTAACTGAATCCCTCCCTGCCATTTTATACCTTTCAGCAGATGATCCATGTAAACTACGAACAGCAAAGGAGAAAGATTACAGCCTTGTCTAACCCCTGTATGTACCCTGAACCAACAACGCATTCTTTCATCAATTCTCACTGAAGCCCAATTGTCAACATAAATGCCTTTATTTGATTTTAATAATCTACCTTTAATTCCATAGTCCCCCAGTATGGCGAATATCTTTTCCCTCGGTACCCTGTCATACGCTTTCTCTAGATCTACGAGACATAAACACAACTGCCTATTCCTCTCGTAGCATTTTTCAATTACCTGGCACATACTGAAAATCTGATCCTGGCAGCCTCTCTGTGGTCTGAAACCACACTGGTTTTCATACAACATCCTCTCAACCACTGATCGCACCCTCCCTACCAAGATGCCAGTGAATACTTTGCCTGGTATACTAATCAATGAGATACCTCGATAGTTGTTGCAATCCTTCCTGTTCCCTTACTTATAGATAGGTGCAATTACTGCTTTTGTCCAATCTGAAGGTACCTTACCAACACTCCACGCTAATTTTACTACTCTATGAAGCCATTTCATCCCTGCCTTCCCACTATACTTCACCATTTCAGGTCTAATTTCATCTATTCCTGCTGCTTTATGGCAATGGAGTTTATTTACTATCCTTTCCACTTCCTCAAGCATAATTTCACCATCATCATTTTCCTCCTCCCCATGAGCTTGGCTGTTTGGAACACCACCATGATGATTTCCTTTTACATTGAGAAGATGTTCAAAATATTTCATTATTAATATTTAATTACTAATTATTATTTATTTCCTTTCATATTTTAGGTAACGAAGTCGTGAAAATTGCAAATCATGATAGCATACCTTATGAGGCTCAACTGGATGTAAAACAAGCAATATTTCGTGGAAAGAAACGGGACAGAGAAGAGCCTAGTTCTTCTATACCTCAGATTCATTCTGAAGAACTTCAAAATTTGCCTAATAAAGGATATGAACTTGTAGCATACATTCCTCAGTTTACAAATATTAAACATTCAATGTACTATGGAAGGAATAAGGATCACGGAGTGCAGAAAGAACCGAAGTTAGCGTCAGAAATCATCCTCAGTGAAGAATTGTTGAAAATATTTGACGGAAAGAGCTTTCTCCTTTCAGGTGACGGCACAGATGACAGAATGTTAATTTTTGCCAGTTCTTTAGCTAAGGAAATGTTGCGAGAAAAAGCGTTGTTTCGTCTTAAATTAAGAGTGTAAGCAACCAGTTCGCCCAAATATACACATACATGTGGACCTGAGAAGCAGTGAAAGTGAAGCTAACATCACTCCTATTGTATTTGGAATTCTTCCTGACAAAAACAGAGGGAACATATATTTGGATGATCGAAAACATTGTGCAAACTGTACCAGAGTGGAAACCAGAGAAATTCACGGTAGACTTTGAGACTGGTGCTAAGAGAAACATTTCCTCAATCTGAGATTCACGGCTGTTTTTTCCATTTCACGCAGCGTCTGTGGAGGAAGGTTCAGGAAAGGGGAATGACGACTCCTTACCAGGGAAACGAAGAAATCAGACGAAATGTAAGAAAATGTGATGCACTTGATTTCCTTAAGCCTGAAGATGTAGAGATTGGATGGATTCTAATTCACAGTCAAGCTCCGCCGGGTGTGAAATTAACAGAATTTTTCGACTTTATTGTTGAGCAATGGGTGCTAAATGAGTCTATCCCGCTGGAGATGTGGAACTGTTTTAACGTTAGACATAGAACAAACAATACCATTGAAGGGAGGAATTACAAAATCAATAGTAACATTGGAAGGCCTCACCCAAGAATAAAAGATCTCATCACCTATCTAAAGCTGGAAGCAAAGAATTCAGATCATTCAATTATGCCGATGGACCTAAATTTCAAAGGATCTAAAAGAAAAAGAAAATACTGCAAACTCGACGAAAGATTTGCTCGAAGCACGAGGAAGCACAATGAGGATGGCAACTGGGAAAAGTTTTTGGACGTAATGTCATTTATCCTCAGAATGGAGTAAGCGTAAGTGTACCCCACAGTCGGCAGCCCTGAAGATGGTTTTCCGTGGGAGCTGAATGGACTCAGGATATCTTATTCATAAGTTAGAAGTAACAGACATGAAAGTAGCAAGAATGATTGCTGGTACAAACAGATGGGAACAATTGCAGGAGGGTACTCGGAATGAGGAGATAAAGGCTAATTTAGGAAAGAACTCGATGGATAAAGCTGTACGCATAAACCGGCTTCGGTGGTGGGGTCATGTGAGGCGAATGGAGGAGGATAGGTTACCTAGGAGAATAATGGACTCTGCTTAAGACAAGTAGACGTAGACCAAGACGATGATGGTTAGACTCGGTTTCTAACGATTTAAAGATAAGAGGTATAGAACTAAATGTGGCCACAACACTTTTTGCAAATCGAGGATTGTGGCGACGTTTAGTAAATTCACAGAGGCTTGCAGACTGAACGCTGAAAGGCATAACAGTCTATAATGATAATGTATGTATGTATGTATGTATGTATGTATGTAAATGCTGGGGCTGTACCTTAAAGCCACGGCCGCTTCCTTCCCATTCCTAGGCCTTTCCTATCAAATCGTCGCCATAAGACGTATCTGTGTCGGTGCGACGTAAAGCAAATAGCAACAGAAAACGTAAGTGTCGTTCCTTCAAAAAAAAAAAAAACGTATGTTGTAAATAAGAGTGCCAACGGCCGTAGCCGTGTTGAAACACCGGATCCCGTGAGATCTCCGAAGTTAAGCAACATTGGGCGTGGTCAGGAGTTGGATGGGTTGCCACGCGCTGTTGGTGGGGGGTAAGGGAATGGAGGAGCGGAATGGAACTGGCCACCCTACCGCACGTAAACTCCGGCTCAGGAACACCTCTGCGGAGGTTCGAACCTGCCTTCGGGCAGAATAACCCTTACCTTAGCTAAATAAGAGTGTATTATTAACGGTGTGTATGTAAAATTATCACGAATATGATAGATGAGAAATAATTATAAGCAAAGCAAAGTCAGCTCCGCACAGGCCATGAAGGCCCTTGGAGGAGTGGAAGGTAAGGGCTTCTCCATTGTTAACCTCGGCACGTGATGGGGTAGAGTGGTTAGCTCAACGTCTGGCCACCTTTGCCCCCAGGAATTAACCTAGTACTCATTTTTGGTGTAGGCTGAGTGAACTTCAGGGCCATATGCACCTCCGGAAGTGGAAATCTCATTTCTTAAATTTTACGGCTTCCTGACGGGGATTCGAACCCACGTCCTTCCGGGCGAACCGACCACGCTTTTACCGCCACGGCCAGACAGCCCCTGAAAAATAATTATAAGTCTAAATTTATACGTAAATAATTAGTAGTAAAAACGACAAACTTCTTAAAAAGTGCAAACAGTTATTCTGACAAAGCAAAATAGCAGCTGATTATGGGACTAGGTCTTCATTATTTTGAAGGCCGAGTACGGTTAACCATGCGGGTTCTTGGCGTCCGTGGGTCTTCCGACCACCTGCCGTTAACTTCATGTGCGGATCTACACGGCAGGCCTACCTCGAAAATAAGCAAGCTGCTCTAAAAAAGGGCAGGCAGCCCCGGTTAGCGCTAAGAACGAATCTTTATGCACTTGCACAAGTAAGAAAAGTGCAATATAGATAGTTTATTTCACGAAGGCTTGTCTGTAGGAAATAGGCACATGGAGGCTATCGACAATCGAGATTGTTTACAATAAAGACGCAAATGAAAGGGGAAAACCCTGGAACGAGTTGGCACTCTTCCCATATATTTTGTGTCCGCAATCGCGACGACACCAGTTATGACCTTGTTTGCAGACTATTCCTGGATGATAGGTACTGAAGGTCATCTCTCAAGTAAACCGGTTTTTCGCTCCGTAGAACACTATGAATAGGGCCCGGATGTTTATGCAATAATAGGTTAGAATGCAAACTTACTGAAGCGAGTGAAAAGTAAAGTCTACCTGCAGGGCGGTAATGCTATAAGGTTTGCATAAATATTAGGGGTTCGGCCCATTAGAACCCCTAATGTTTATGCAAACCTCATAGCATTACCGCCCTGCAGGTAGACTTTACTTTTCACTCGCTTCAGTAAGTTCGCATTCTAACCTATTACTGCATAAACATCCCAGCCCTAAATTATGAATAACTGACACAGAGTGCAGCTTTCGCCTCTCCTCCAAATATAGGCAAAATAACTGATTAAGGTAGGGGGAGGTATGGCAATGTCTCGGTTTATTGAAGATAAAGCGGATACATGCGTTGTAATTTGGTACTGAGTGTGCTGTTTAAATTGTTGTATATAACGTCTCCGTAAACGAAAATGGGTAGAATTAAACTTTGTATAAATAATTTCTTTGTGTTAAATGGGACACGATCTCTTAGCCTGTTAAATGAGTGTAGTGTGTAGAAAGTTCCCTGGCAGATTTTTGTTGCGTATTCAGACCGGGTTAGTGTTTTGTCAATGGTTAGGCCAAGATTCTTTCAAACCGATTTCTGTTCCTTGGTTTTTCTTCTCCAATTTACTGTGGTTATTCTTAGATACACATTGTTGACGTCCTGTGAGATATGACTGCAGCTAAGATAAAGGTGTAGGGGAAAATATTATATCTTCGAATTTTGCCAATAATATGTCTCTGTCTACGCAGACTTTACTTAAGTCTAATAGTATGACAACGGTCCATTATTAATTGAATGACATTGGTAACTTTCAATAATGCTTTGGTAGTGCTGTGGTTAAGTCGGAGTCCTTATCGATATCTGTCCAGTAGGTTGCGTACCGAATTCGATAGCTGCAGTCGCTTAAATGCGGCCAGTATCCACTAATCGGGAGATAGTGGCTTCGAGCCCTACTGTCGGCAGCGCTGAAGATGGTTTTCCGTGGTTTACCATTTTCACACCAGGAAAATGCCGGGGCTGTATCTTAATTAAGGCCGAGGCCACTTCCTTCCAATACCTAGGCTTTCCTATCCCATCGTCGCCGTAAGACGTATCTGTGTCGGTGCGACGTAAAGCAAATAGTAGTAGGTTGCGTTTTTTAAGATAAATAGAGAATTGTTTGTGTACGATTTTTTCGATTATTTTACCTAGGCGGGGTAATATACAAATTGGTCGAAAGTCTTCTGGGTTGCTTGGGTTCTCTTGTTTTTCTAAAGGTTGTATTATGGCACACTTCCATTCCGAAGGAAAAATCCTAGAGTTTATAATGTGTGTGATTATAGGGAGAAAAATTTCCGGAAGTTTTTTTATCTGCGGCAAGTTTATTCCATCACAACCACTTGCTTCCGATTTTATTTCAGAGATTACGATCCTAACGTCATGTGGTGTAACATGGAAAAACTGTTCAACCCTTTGCACCTCTTGTAAGTAATTTTTATTTTTAATGCAGAAATTGTGTTTTAGGAATTTGTATGATGAAAGTTTTAAGTGCAAAGGATTGTAATTTATATCGTGGCCGAAAAATCCAAAATGTGAAATATCCAATATATCCCCATTTTTAATGCTTTAAAATTAAAATTTCTTAAAACCCTCTCTTAGCACTCTCTTACACAATTATACGAACATGTCCTTAAAATCTGCCTGCTGCCATTTCTTGATGGATTCAGTATTTTTGCATCCATCTCTTGGTACAGGCCAGAGTAAAGTGTAGCTTCCACCGAAGTCCCAGTCTCATCCATGGCTGTGAAAATATGGAAGCTGCTGGGGTATGGGTGGTGCTGAGTAATGACATTCAGAGCACGACTAGTGCATCTGAGTGTTATGACAGGTGTTGCTCATAGGGTCAGTCGTTCTGCAATAGTACTTTCTGACCCAGTGAGGAAAGCCATGGCAAACTACCTCACTCCTCGTCTTGCCTAGTACGCCTCATTTTGGTGCTGCCATTGGTTTTTGCGGTTTCCTTATAACCGCATAACCTTTGGTGGTGCTATTTGAAGATCCAACCAGCCTCTGGGCTGATGACCTAACAGACAGATCCTTAAAATTTGATTCCTCTATATGTACTGGTCTCTGCTAGGCGTTTATAAGTCCAGTAGTGGCAATTGGGAATGCTTAGACAAGAAAATGTACCTGGGTCTGGGGGGGGTATATAAATCAAAATTGAAAAACAGGTATAAAATGGTGATTTATTGATGCTCTCTGAGCGAATTTCTATAGAGACTTAAAGGGGTTGACAGTCTACAAACTGAAGTGCAGCAACAATAGATTTTTGAGATTTTGATTCAATACTAAACAAAAGAACCTTCACCAATATTACACTTGCATTACTTTTAAATAGAAGTATGGTGTGATTATTCTATTAAAAATCACATAGTATTTGGGTACACTGTAAGAAACTAACAGACACTAGACAGCCAGGCAGGATGACGAATGCGCGCGGCAAGCGGGTGACCTTGGCAAAAATACAGGGTCTTTCACTCAAATTTTGGTCGTCGGGTCGGCCGGCGCAGCGCAACCGGTACGTGGGTGAGCTGAAGGTCAGACGAGCTCATGGCAACTTGCTGATCTTGAGGCCGGTAGAGCGCCCGTATACATCGCATGTAAATAACAAGCACACATAATAGAGCGTAATCAAAGTAAAATAATTTCTCACCTTGTCGCAGATGTTCAAAATGTCCTCCACCTGCATCTACACATTCCTGGCTTCACCTATAGAAATGTTCATTCATACGCATTAGTTCATCTACCGAGATGGCCTCAATTTCTCTCGTGATATTTCGTTTGAGTTCATCTAGAGTGTGAGGATTTGTTGCATAAACGTTATTTTTCAAATTTTCCCATAAATAAAAATCGCAAACTGTAAGATCTGCGGATCTCGCGGACTGCAGTGGTTTACTAATTACCCTGTTGTAAAAAATGTCCTCAATTAAACTTCATGGCTCTTTAGCCGTATGCGCGGTTGCCAAGTCTTTCTGGAAATACCCACATTCGCATTCATTGTCTGTCAATTGTTAAACATGGCACGAGCATGTCATTCCTATAGCCTAACTCTGCCCAGTGATTGTGGTTTTAAAAACTATAGGCCCTATTATCCTGTCTGCAGTTATTTAACTTAATTAAATTTAATTAATTTTTTGACAATTTGCTTTACGTCGCACCGACACAATTAGGTTTTATGGCGACGATAGGACAGGTAAGGGCTAGGAGTGGGAAGGAAGCATCAGTAGATTTAATTGAGGTACAACTCCAGCATTTGCTTGGTGTGAAATTTGGAAACCACGGAAAACAATCTTGAGGAGGACTGCCAGCAGTGGGATTCGAACCCACTATCTCCCGAATACTGGATACTGGCCACACTTAAGCGACTGCAGCTATCGAGCTCGGTCTTAATAATTAAGGATAGTAAAGGAAAGGATTGGCTGAAAATACAACACGGTTTGTACAAATTGTTATTTTTTTTATAAATAATTCCTGGTGTTAAGCGTCTAAAATGGAATGAAAATTTAATTTCTTTTCCACAAGGGGGAGGGGGGCGCCCCTCCCCCTAATCGCCGCCACTATGTGAGTCAGTCAGTCAAGACACTGCCTTTTATATTACATATAGATATTTTATACGAAATATAATCACACAAAGAGTTCTGTGCTCAGTTTCACCACACGATAATCAGCACCATTCACATACAAAATCCATGTCTGGCCCATGAAATTTCTTAAGGGATCGCCTCTGTGAAAGACACAGTACAGTAGTGGAAAATCGATATTTTTTCCCCTCATAATTTGAACACTTCCTTTAACTAGGAGTAAGTACAACCTCGAAGGTAAAATTCTTCGGGCATCTCTCACAATCATTTGATATCAAGACAGGCGTGAGGCAAGGGGATGGATTATCCCCACTCCTATTCAACTGTGTCCTAGAAAAGATAGTGAGAATATGGAACTCAGAACTTGAACATCAAGGGATAATCCCGATCTGTCTAGGGAGAAAATCAGGTGAGATTAAAGTCAACTGCTTGGCTTTTGCTTACGACTTTGCTATACTATCAGAACATCAAAGATGGGCCAAAATTCCTAGAAACAGAGATAGGACGGGTAGAAAGGGTCAGGAAGTTCAAGTACCTTGGTGAGACGATACAGGAGAATGGACTAGAAAAAGCTGCAATGGAAGATCGGATCTCAAAAATGGAGAGAGTATATGGCTTGACAAAAAACATCTACCATAAAAAGTGCTTATCTTGGAATTCCAAATTAAAACTGTTACCGTGTTTTGGTGGTAGGTAGAGGTGTAAGAAGGTGCGGGCGTGAATGGGTCTCAAACTACGGAATCAAAGTTAATGTAAAAGTTAACAAGGTTATATTTCCTTTTCAATATTAAGTAATAACAAAGAACAGGTACTTAGTAGCCGAAACACAATTGAAATGTACAATTACAGGGATTACAGAGTTTGGGCTTCGAGCCCTGAGTTCACAATTTTTGAGCAACTAGCCCAACTTTCCGATATACAAATTTTAACAAAGGGGCAGAAGACCCCAATCAAACCCTGGAGCCCTTGCTCCAAATTACACAGTAAAGCCTCCTCGAGGCATACAACACTCCGTTTCCAAAAGAGCCACACGCTCTTTAATTTAAGCCTCTCCTAGGCCACACCAAACTCCACCTTCAAGTTGTCCTCAACGGACATAAACACAGGGGTAAAATACCCAATCTACTGAGGTCTATTAAATGAAAAGCAGGTTAATTAAATGACCTCTAAAACAATTTGAGAGGAGGCGAACTTGCACTCCTAATACACTTGGTTTTTAAGACCTACTTTGGCTCTTAGGCCACTGATGCAAGGGCTAATCCCATACTACAGAGGTGACGTAATAGCAATTTACATTACATTACGGAAGAATTGGTTGAGAGAATAAGTTCACCTCAAGACGATGTGAGTGGGAGCTCGAGAGGGTTAAGCACTCTCTATCCCGATATGTCGTTTTAAAATAGAATAGATACCAGTTGTTTTTACATTTTAGGAAAAGGTTACATGGTTGAACGCTTAGAACCCGCCCCGAAAGTTAAACTGCTGAGCAAGAAAAGAAAGAATTTATTAATCGGCCATTACCTTATTGTTGACCGCCGCCGAGGAAAGAGGCGCTTCCCGCCTCCTGCTATGTACTTAATACACTGAAAGATGGAACAGAAGTGGCCCGGAGACCCTAAAATCAGCAGTTTATATACTCTCGCGGAAGTTTCTAGGCGTTAGGGGAATGAAAACACCCGCCCACAATGTTTTTATTGGATAGGACCCCGCAACAGATACAAGTTGGGGGAAGATACACCAGATTGGTCAGAAATTACTAAAAGAAATTCGGGATTGGATAAATCTAAAACAAGGGGAAAAAGAGGGGTATCCAGCCAACTTAAACAAGAAACAAACTTTTGAAATAAAAATTTCTCCAACAAAATAGTTCTTTGACTCCGCACTAGGGTGCGCTATTGTTGATCTTCAGTAGTGTCCTCTAGACGAGAAAGTTCACACTTCTTACTTCAAGCGAAACAAAAACACATCAAAAGTGACACAGTTCAAAAACTCAAAATTTTCCACGTGGTGACATCTTCTGAGAAAGTAGAGAATTAATAGAGTAGATAAAGTTCAACCTTCCTCCAGAAGAGGAGTTTCAACTGGCGCAACTTTTAAATAAACGGTGTAGAGGTGTACCGCCCGGTACAGACCTCCCCCCCCAAAAGTTCCTCCAGGGGTGACACATGAAATCAGTTTGAAACAAAGTCCAAGTAATGATGTTGATACGAAGATAGATAGCAGAAGCATTTACAAGATTTCTTAATTCAGTTTCAAAATGTTGTTGTTGCAGGTGAATGAAAGTCTTTAAGTTTGTAGAATTTGCATTTCTGAAGATAAACTTTTAATACTTAGAAGTGAAGAAAATTTTTTTGCACGGTCCACCAAATATTGCTGTAGAATTCCCAAATGTAGTTATCTCTTATAGTAACTGTCCATGTAGTTGATGTTGATGAAGTTGGATGGCCGGACCGGCCGTTGCAGCTTGCGTCCAAAAGGAGGCCGCTCGGACCCCTCAAGTACCCTGAGATACCGCTCGCCCGCACTATGAGGGGAGCAGAGGTGTTGAAGCACGCCGCGCCCGCGGTGAACATATACAGGCTGCGGGCAAGTAGCAGGTCGTGCGCCGCACGTCAGCCTTGGCCGGGAGGAGAGCTCCGGCTCGCCGTGCACATGTAGTCCTCGCTGGAGAGGAGGGGGCCCATCCCCCTCCCCAGTCGCTGCACGGCGCTGCGCGGCTGCGGGGGCGCTGAAACATTAAAGCTAGGCGGCAGAATTGTGTTGGACTATCATCTTCTTTGAGGGTACAGGCTTGTGGAGAGGTTGAGGGGCCAGCGGCGTGTAGATATCCATGGCATTTACTATTATGAAGCCACAGTGTAAGGTGGAGCAGGAGACGGGAGCGTGGTAATGGCCGTGGCAAGAACAGGATGGCAGTTTAACGGATCGGGGTGGGTTTTACAAAAGGCTTACATCTAAAACCAAAATATTATAGAAGGGGCAGAATGCCTTAAAAGTGAAACTCAAAAAAAATATATAACCTTCATATCCTTTCAGAATAATATGAAGCAAGTTAACACAGAAATTACACCGGTTTCACCTGGGACAGGTGACCTCTAAATATCCTCTCGGTGGCTGGATTACTTAGCAATAAGGTAACCGGCGTAAGAAAATCGAGAATGATACAAGGCCCATGAAATCTGGGGGCAAGCTTGCCCGCGGGAACAAAATTTTTGACCATAACCTGGTCACCTACCTTCAAAGTGGTGGGTCTCCGTCCACGATCATACCTTTCCCTAACCTTTTCATGAGATACTTTAAGATTAGCTTTAGCCTTCTTCCAAAGATCTTTAATGTTGTCCGGATCTATTGTCTCGGGCAGAATGTCATTTAGAGACCAGAGGTTAGAGAGCGGCGTGTTGGGAACGAACTTAAACATCAAAGAAGCTGGAGTAAATTTGTGTGATTCATGAACCGCCGAATTCAAAGCAAAAGCTAACCAATGCAGGGACGTGTCCCACCTAGAATGATCTTCATGATGATAGGCAATAAGTGCGGACCTGAGATTACGGTTAACCCGTTCAGCCAGAGATGGTTGAGGGTAATAAGCGGAAGTAGTTACATGAGAGATGGACAAGTCAAAACAGAATTTACGAAATAAATTAGATGTAAAAGCCTTAGCATTATCAGATACAATGTATTGGCACGGACCAAAAGAAGCAAAAATAGAATTTAGGCAAGTAATAGTTGACTGAGCGGTAGCCAGCTTAGTCGGAAATAACCAGGAAAATCTTGTAAAACCATCTACACACACAAAGATGAACTTGTTGGCATTACCCTTTGACTGGGGGAAGGGTCCCACATAATCAATATACAGGCGTTCCATGGGGCGCGACGCTTGATGAGAAGACAAAAGGCCTACTTTAGTGGACATGGTGGGTTTACTGATCAAACAAGATTTACAAGCTTTTACAAGTTCCCGGATTTCACCGTCCATACCTTTCCATATGAACATTTCACGAATCTTTTCACGAGTTGTAAAGATTCCAAGATGCCCCCCCAATGGGGTCTCATGATAGTATTTGAAGATCATAGGTACAAGAACCGCTGGAACAACAACTTTCATCAACTTATCATGCCTCGAAGGGCAACATAGAACACCATTCCTCAGAACATAAGGGACAGCATGTTCCCCAGAAGAAAGGGTTTCCATTATCGGAGCCAGCGTCGGATCTTCACGTTGGTATTTCTCAATATCCCTAAAAAGCATGGGAGCATCTGTTAAGATGGCATTAACACCAGATAGTATGGACTCGGAAGGTGATGAACTGTCGACCGGTTCGTGGGTCTCTACGTCGTTATGAAACATACGGCTGAGTCCATCAGCAACAACATTTTCGGTACCTCTGATATGTCTAACATCAAACTGGAAGGCGGAAATACGAATAGCCCAGCGGGCTATACGACCAGTACGACGCGGCCTACCTAAGACCCAGCTTAAGGCTTGATTATCTGTCTCCAGGTCGAATTTAACGTGTTCCAGATAGAGACGGAACTTTTCTAAGGCAAATAAGACTGTCAAACCTTCGAGCTCATAGATGGAATACTTGGCTTCTTGAGCCGACAATGTCCTAGACGCATAGGCGATGGGTCGCCTCCCTAGTTCAGTCTCTTGAAGAAGGACTGCAGCTACTGCTGACGACGACGCGTCGGTTTGGACGATGAATTTCTTCGAGAAATCAGGCATAGCAAGTACAGGGGCATTACAAAGAGCTAATTTAAGGTCTTCAAAAGCGGCTTGTTGAGAAGGTCCCCACTCGAATTTGATGCCTTTCCTACGAAGAAGGTTTAAGGGCGCCGCTCTATTAGCAAAGTTAGGAATGAACTTTCTGAAGAAATTCACCATACCAACGAACCTGGCGATACCTTTAATGTCCTTGGGAGGTTTAAAATCACGGATGGCCTGTGTTCTAGAATGATCAACTGCTACACCATCGGGTAACACAATATGCCCTAGGAAAGACATAGAGGGCTTAGCGAAGGCAACCTTGGACAACTTAACAGTTAACCCAGCCTTACGAAGGCGATCGAGAACTTCTCGCAGATGATCTAGGTGTTCTTCAAAAGTCTCTGAAAATACTACGACATCATCTAAGTAGTGATATAAGTACTCGAATTTGATGTCGGAGAAGACCCTATCTAGTAGCCTAGTGAGCACAGCTGCCCCCGTGGGGAGCCCGAAAGGCACGCGGTTGTATTCGTATAAATTCCAGTCCGTGGCAAACGCTGTAAGGTGTTTAGACTCTTCGGCAAGGGGAATTTGATTATAGGCCTGATTTAAGTCCAAGATGGTGAAGAACTTGGCCTTACGAAACCATGAAAAACAAGAATGAAGGTCGGGAAGGGGCACAGATTGTAACACCACCTTCCGATTGAGAGCCCTGTAATCAATGACAGGCCTGAAACCTCCTTGGGGTTTCGGTACTAAAAAAATAGGCGAAGAATACGCTGACTTAGAGGGCCTAATAATACCGTCCTTCAACATCTGATCGATGATTTCCTTCAGAGCCTTCATTTTAGGTGGAGATAGCCTATACGGTGGAAAACGGACAGGAATCGAATCCGTAACCTCAATTTTGTATTCAATAAGGTCAGTAACACCTAGAGTATCAGAGAACACCTCGGGAAACGACTGACACAGTTTGCGAATACTATCAGCCTGCTTCTCAGGTAGATGTCTAAGGTCTAACAACATCTCATCCTGGATAGGCGACATAGAAGAACATGACACAGAATTACACTTTAATAGTGGGATTTTACAACTAGAAGCAAATTTGAATGTGCACGACCTAGACTGCAGATCGAGCACAAGACCAGTGTGAGAAATAAAGTCAGCTCCCAATATAATGGGGCAAGACAATTGCTTGGCCACAAACAACTTAACTTTCCATGTAAACTTAAAAACACGAATTTTGACCAGTAAGGAACCTAGAATTTCTAATGGAGATGAATTAGCCGAAACGTATTGAACAGGAGAAGAGACATAGTCAGGAAGTTTACAAACCGTTTTCAATTTAGAATACCATTCAGCCGCAATAATCGAACAAACACTACCTGAATCTAAGAGAGCTGTTATAGGCTCGTTATTTACCTCAATCTTAAGAAAAGGAACAGGTGCGGGGGTATCCGCCGCAATCCTAAGACATTCTTTAGGGCATTCAAAAGATGAACTTGAAGGCTGATCGTTCTCTGCATTTACAATCCGTTTACTAGGGGCTGAGTCTCGGGAAGATGGATTAGTCGACTCAGCCGAAGCCACTAGTCACTTTTTATTATTGGCATAGGTGGAATTTGCACCAGAAGTTGAGCAGGAGGGGGTGCTATTTGAGTTTGGGCAATTTTTGGCGATATGTGAGAAGGCCCCACACTTAAAACAGCCTTGTGATGAACCAGCTCCATTATTTGCCCTACTAGACTTGATCAGAGGACACTTATTGCGCAGATGGTCAGGCGACCCGCAAGCATAACATTTACGAGGGGTAACTGATCGGCGAGGTGGAGGCCGAGTATTACTAAAAGAAGGCCGGGGTTCTTTTGCTACACGCAAAGAATCGGCGTATCTAACTCCTTCCGCTGAGACGGCCAACGCTTCAAGTTCAGAGAAAGTTTGCGGGCACACCGCAAACACAAGTATGACCTATAAGATGGTGAAATGCCTTCCACAATAGCTTGTACAATTTGATCCTCAGGGAAGTGAAGAGCAAACACCCTAGTATAAAACTTAATATCTTGGATGAAGTCTGCCAGGTTTTCATCCAAGCGCTGTACCCGATAATAGTATTTCTGAATAAGAGATGACCTCGCGCGGGCAGGAATAAAATTTGCAAGCAGATGTGCATGGAAATCTTCGATAGATGACTGTTCAGCTATGGCTCTTACTATTTTATCTGAGAGAACACCAATAGCATAAGGATAGATTATTTGTAAAATTTGACAAGGGGAAAGCGAAAATACGAGGGCATGATCCTGAAATTCAACTAAAAACCTTAAGAAAGAAATAACTTCACTGGTGGTGTTGACCGAAAACTTAGAGATACCTCTTAGCAACATTGCCAATGGATGAGGCAAGCTGCTAAACCCGGGTGACATAGTAGGTAAAGGTTTCAATGGCAAGGAAGTCAATTCAGAACGGATGTTACTCAATGATGCACGACGTTCAGATTCGTTGTCCAATGGGGCAGGGATAGTTTGAGCAGCAACGGTTATCCTATTAACTTCTCCCTTGGGAGGCGCTTCCTCACTACCTGGATTCACTATGGTGGGTTGATCAGATTTGGGAGGAACTTCCCCAGTTAACAATTGAGTGACCTTATTAGATAATTCGGAAATATTTTCCAGGAGCGTACTAGCTTCCTTCCTCTGAACATCATTCAGTTTTAGAGACAACAGATCGTTAACCCTATTCGAAAAATGATATAGCCTGCCTTGCACACGCTTAATTTGATTAGGAGACGGATCATTTTCATCAAAAAAACTAACTACGGAAGCTAGCCCAGTAATATTCTCCGTGATCGTGGAAAGAGAGTCGTCAATTTCTTTCTCTCCCAAATTGGGGATGGAAACGGGCAAATCAAGGGACTCTCTAAGCTTGTTAGTGTCTATTGCAACCGTGCCTCCAGATTGAACGTTTCTGATAGTTAACTCATATATCAACTCCTCTTTGCGCAAATAGTTAAGGAGGAGAACATCGCGAGGGCCGGGCATGATGACAGAACAATTTTGGAAAACTCAAAAATGCCAGCAACTGAGAAAATGGTTAGAGTTCGGATCAAAACAATGTCTCGCCGTCAAAAGGGGCTAAATTGAGACCCATTCAACCACGCTCTGCTACCACTTGTTACCGTGTTTTGGTGGTAGGTAGAGGTGTAAGAAGGTGCGGGCGTGAATGGGTCTCAAACTACGGAATCAAAGTTAATGTAAAAGTTAACAAGGTTATATTTCCTTTTCAATATTAAGTAATAACAAAGAACAGGTACTTAGTAGCCGAAACACAATTGAAATGTACAATTACAGGGATTACAGAGTTTGGGCTTCGAGCCCTGAGTTCACAATTTTTGAGCAACTAGCCCAACTTTCCGATATACAAATTTTAACAAAGGGGCAGAAGACCCCAATCAAACCCTGGAGCCCTTGCTCCAAATTACACAGTAAAGCCTCCTCGAGGCATACAACACTCCGTTTCCAAAAGAGCCACACGCTCTTTAATTTAAGCCTCTCCTAGGCCACACCAAACTCCACCTTCAAGTTGTCCTCAACGGACATAAACACAGGGGTAAAATACCCAATCTACTGAGGTCTATTAAATGAAAAGCAGGTTAATTAAATGACCTCTAAAACAATTTGAGAGGAGGCGAACTTGCACTCCTAATACACTTGGTTTTTAAGACCTACTTTGGCTCTTAGGCCACTGATGCAAGGGCTAATCCCATACTACAGAGGTGACGTAATAGCAATTTACATTACATTACGGAAGAATTGGTTGAGAGAATAAGTTCACCTCAAGACGATGTGAGTGGGAGCTCGAGAGGGTTAAGCACTCTCTATCCCGATATGTCGTTTTAAAATAGAATAGATACCAGTTGTTTTTACATTTTAGGAAAAGGTTACATGGTTGAACGCTTAGAACCCGCCCCGAAAGTTAAACTGCTGAGCAAGAAAAGAAAGAATTTATTAATCGGCCATTACCTTATTGTTGACCGCCGCCGAGGAAAGAGGCGCTTCCCGCCTCCTGCTATGTACTTAATACACTGAAAGATGGAACAGAAGTGGCCCGGAGACCCTAAAATCAGCAGTTTATATACTCTCGCGGAAGTTTCTAGGCGTTAGGGGAATGAAAACACCCGCCCACAATGTTTTTATTGGATAGGACCCCGCAACAGATACAAGTTGGGGGAAGATACACCAGATTGGTCAGAAATTACTAAAAGAAATTCGGGATTGGATAAATCTAAAACAAGGGGAAAAAGAGGGGTATCCAGCCAACTTAAACAAGAAACAAACTTTTGAAATAAAAATTTCTCCAACAAAATAGTTCTTTGACTCCGCACTAGGGTGCGCTATTGTTGATCTTCAGTAGTGTCCTCTAGACGAGAAAGTTCACACTTCTTACTTCAAGCGAAACAAAAACACATCAAAAGTGACACAGTTCAAAAACTCAAAATTTTCCACGTGGTGACATCTTCTGAGAAAGTAGAGAATTAATAGAGTAGATAAAGTTCAACCTTCCTCCAGAAGAGGAGTTTCAACTGGCGCAACTTTTAAATAAACGGTGTAGAGGTGTACCGCCCGGTACAAAAACATTACAACACCGTGGTCAAAACAAAATGCCTGTATGCCAGTGAATGCCTGTCCATGAGCTACAAGATGGAGAAGCTAGAGGTTCTGGAAAGAGGAATCCTCAGAAAAACTATGGGGAGCTGTCCAAACGAAAAGCGGATGGAAACTTCGGAGCAACAAAGAAGTTTACCAGAAGGTGGAAAGAATCCCAGAGACGATGAAGAAAAGGAGGCTGGCGTTTCTTGGACATCTATACAGAATGAACGCAAACAGACTTGCCAAACAGATATTTGATTACTTCTGGAGAGAAAAAAGACCACTACAGCATGGATTAAGGAAACGAAGAAGGATATGGAAAGGTTAAGCATCTTGAAAGTCCAGCTGTTAGTAAAGAATACGTTTAGGAACACAATGAATACTTTTTTTGCTAGGGGCTTTACGTAGCACCGACACAGATAGGTCTTATGGCGACGATGGGATAGGAAAGGCCTAGGAGTTGGAAGGAAGCGGCCGTGGCCTTAATTAAGGTACTGCCCCAGCATTTGCCTTGTGTGAAAATGGGAAACCGCGGAAAACCATATTCAGGGCTGCCGATAGTGGGATTCGAACCTACTATCTCCCGGATGCTAGCTCACAGCCGCGCGCCTCTACGCACAAGGCCAACTCACCCGGTAATGAAGAAATTGGAAGGTGTTCAAGCAGCAGGAAGAACTAGGAAGAACCTGGACAGATGAACAACGGAAGCAGGCAGCAAACGCATGAAGGAGTATTGGACACAGAGAAAACTCCACACAAAGAGGACGAAATGAAGCTAATCCTTAGTTGTCCATTCGTTTGTAAATAATAATAATAATAATAATAATAATAATAATAATAATAATAATAATAATAATAATAATAATAATAATAATAATAATAATAGTATGGCCTCAGCTACCGTGTGCAGACATTTCAATTTGACGGCATTTGGCTGTCTGATCGTCAATTTCGACGTTCCGTTTTACTCTAGGCCTACTAGATGGCAGACCGAGTAAACCGAAACTCTCTTGGGCGTCTATGGCTGAGATTTAATGAATTTTATTGGGTAAACACCAAATCTGTCACCAGAGGACCTTTTACATGCCCACATCGTACGACATGGAGTGTCGAATGGACTTTTACCCCTACCTTGGGGCCGACACTCTACCACTGATCCACAGAGGCAGCTATGGGGAAATTTAATCTTCAACGTAACATTAACTGAATAAAAATAAAGCAATGTAACGGAATTTCATATCGTATTACATGAACACGTTTTAGGAATTCCATTATAATAATAATAATAATAATAATAATAATAATAATAATAATAATAATAATAATAATAATAATATCCTCAGAAACCTTAATCATTGGTGAAGGATCTTTAACCAAAGACATTGGAAACAAGAAAGGAAAATTTTACGAAAATTTTTTGGCCCAGTTTGTATAGATGGAATATGGAGGACAAAATCATCCCAGGAGATATATTGTCATTTTGAAAAAATTCTGACACTTTTCGAAAAAGACGATTGAAATTTTATGGACACATTATCAGAATGAACACTAACAGGCTAACTAAAAGAATTCTCAACCGGGCCCTCTCATTAAAAACCAAGAACAGCTGGCTTCGTGAAATTGAAACAGATCTCCAAGAAATCAACATCTCAGAAGACATTGTACAGGGCAGATGTAAATTTAGAACCAAAATCGACAAACACCACGTTGAAGACAAACCCAACACCAGAGCTACTATAACTTGGGCAGAAGAATGAAGGAAGAAGCTCAGCGAGAGGATGAAGAGATTTTGGGAGGAAAAGAAGGCCAACACATCAGCTAAGCAAGTTCAACCGTGCTCCTGAGTAGGGCATAACGATGTAAAATAATAATAATAATAATAATAATAATGATAATAATAATAACGTCCGTCTCTGTGGTGTAGTGGTTGGCGTGATGAGCTGTTACCCCCGAAGACCCGGCTTCGATTCCCGACTGTGAAACGAAATTTGAAAAGTGGTACGAGGGCTGGAATGGGGTCCACTCAGTTTCGGGAGGTCAACTGAGTAGGGGAGGGATTCGATTCCCTCCTCAGCCATCCTTGAAGTGGTTTTCCGTGGTTTCCCATTTCTCATCCAGGAAAATACTGGGATGGTACCTAACTTAAGGCCACGGCTGCTTTCTTCCCTCTTCCTTGTCTATCCCTTCCAATTTTCCTATCCCTCCACAAGGCCTGTGTTCTGCATAGCAGGTGAGGCCGCCTGGGTGAGGTACTGGTCCCCCTTCCCAGATCTATCACGCCGACCCAATAGCCTGACGCTCGAGGACACTGGCTTGAGGCGGTAGAGATGGGATCCCTCACTGAGCCCGAGGTAAAAACCAACCCTAGAGGGTAAACCGATTAAGAAAGAAAGAAAGAAAATAATAATAATAATAATAATAATAATAATAATAATAATAATAATAATAATAATAATAATAATAATAATAATAATAATAATAATAATCATAAGCAAAGATCGTCATAAATCGATCATTGCTGATACTGTTTACTTATATGATACCGTACAGTACTTAAACGTAAAAGATGTCCACTTCCTTGATATATTTCTCTTGCAATCTCCTCGTACGCTGCCATTTTATTCATTTTATTATCGGAATCTGCTGAATATAGGCAGCGATGTGCGTCCTACTTACTAATTAATACACACATAGCATCCCTCCGTCATGAAGACAGCCCTTTTTTATTATTATTATTCCCGTCCCACCAATCCCAGCATGCCTAGTGGCATAGTGCGCACCATTAATACTCGAATTTCATTGGTCAATTCTGTCAATTGTTTGATCGATTAGAACATGTTCTAATTCGCTTTCAAGAATTTTGAAGACTTGTCAAGTATTGAAAGTGATTTGACAAGTAGTCTTATGAAGTATTAACAATTATTGTAAAGTCTTGATTTTGACAAAAATTCGATCATGTACAACATGCTCGACACAAACTATTTAGAACATGTTAAAATGGACGTTAGCACGTGTCAATTCAAAATGATGGCTAGACAGAAATGCACTACAAAACAAACAAATAGACCGAATGGAAGAGATTGCACGAACCTAGAGTTTACGTTGAAAAAATTCAAAAGATTGTATTATGACATACCTCTGAAGGGACCGGCTGTTTTCACCGTCTCAGGTGTTGAACTGGTACTAAACGGAGTTGAATATCTTGCAGCTAGCATGAGAACGCCTCTAGATGTTACGTCAGCTCAAGGTTGTGAATCAGGCCAGTTTTGACATGCGCTGGGCGAGTTGCCCGTGCGGTTAGGGGATCGCAGCTGTGAGCTTTCATCAGGGAAATAGTGGGTTCGAATCCCACTGTCGGTAGCCCTAAAATGGTTTTCCGTGGTTTCCCATTTTCACACCGGGCAAACGCTGGGGCTGTACCTTAATGAAGGCTGCGGCCAATTCCTTCCAACTCCTAGGGGTTTCCTAACCCATTATCGCCATAAGACCTATCTGTTTCGATGCGACGTAAAGTAAATAATAAAATAATAGTTTAACCTGCCTTGTTCGTAACCTCTGGGGCAGAATATTCTCATTATACCATACATGTTTGCGAGGAAGGTTTGATACAGTGCAGATGGTGTTAGGAGAGGTTATCGCAGAGAGGCTCAACTTGTAGTCTTCCAGCAAGATGATATCAGATATTTTAAATTCAGTAATGGACGGTATCGCTTTGGATATGGTAGGTCATGGAAGACTACTGATGAAAGTGAGGGCCGACTGGACTAGACAAAATAGAGATTGAATGGTTGCCTGAATTTCTAGAAAATTAGAACCAACTTAAAGAGTTAGAGTAGGTGAACCATTATCTGATCCTGTAATGATTAAAATGAGGCTTCCCCAAGGCACTATATATATATTTTTTTTTTTTTTGCTAGGGGCTTTACGTCGCACCGACACAGATAGGTCTTATGGCGACGATGGGATAGGAAAGGCCTAGGAGTTGGAAGGAAGCGGCCGTGGCCTTAATTAAGGTACAGCCCCAGCATTTGCCTGGTGTGAAAATGGGAAACCACGGAAAACCATCTTCAGGGCTGCCGATAGTGGGATTCGAACCTACTATCTCCCGGATGCAAGCTCACAGCCGCGCGCCTCTACGCGCACGGCCAACTCGCCCGGTGATACCTTTTTTTTTTCTTTTTTTTTCTAGTTGTGGGATCCCGTCCATTTTTGCCTCTGGTTAGTGTTAATAGACGATGGTTGCCCAGTTGTACTTCCTCTTAATCACCACCACCACTTACACCTTTCACCTTTCTAATCTGACCTGTTGGGCTGAGTGGGTCACACGGTTGAAGCGCTGGCCTTCTGACCCCAACTTGTCAGCTTCGATTCTGGCTCAGTCCGGTGGTATTTGGACGTGCTCAGTCAGCGAAAGAAGCCACAACTTATGAATTCCGCCGTTACAAACAATTACCATATTCTGATTTCCTGCCCATAACCAAACAACAGGGAATGGTCTACAGAGAATGGTCTGAGTACTGGAAAATGTCACAGGTTACAAGAGGAAAGCACTATGCTAAAATTCAGCCCACCATACCAACGCAAATGTGGTTCAAGAAATATTGAAACTAACTCGCAGACTCCTTTCATCTTTAATGGGCCATGGATGCTATCCGAGTCATCTACACAGGATCAAGGTCTTCGACAACCCTCACTGCCCAGAATATCCTCGAGAAATAGCCGACTCGAACCACATCATAGTGTCCTGTAAGAAGTTTTCCCAACAACAGAACCATCTGCACTCTCCTTTGGTGAAGTTATTCGTAAGTACGCCACTGCCAACTTCAGTTTGCATCCTATTATCAAACCCTATTCCACAATTATGCACTGTGATTTGCCAATATTTTTCAGACTAATATTAATTCATAACTTTTTCTTTTCAACTACGGAATGTACATGTATGTATGGTACCATAACTGTACGCTCAGTCCGGCCCAATGCCATTCATATTTTTTTAAATGGAGGTGCTCAAATACGTCAGCGTCTAGTCGTTGAATTTACTGGCACGTAAAAGAACTCCTGCGGGACTGAAATCCGTTACCTCGGCGTCTCCGAAAACGTAAAAGTAAGGCCAATAGCATTATTATAATTATGATTATTATTATTAGATTGATTCATGGTGCAGTAAAGCTAGCGCAGTGAGCTCGCAGTTGCGATCAACAGTACTCTGTAAGAAGAAAGTCAGCTCCCGGACGGAACTATCATTACATCGGCCTGTTTTCAGACCAACTTTGCTTTACGGGAGTGAAATCTGGGTGGACTGAGGTTATCTTATTCATAAGCTAGATGTAACAGACATGAAAGTCGGGAGAATGATTGCTGGTGCAAACAGATGGGAACAATTGCAGAAAGATGCTCGGAATGAGGAAATAAAGGCTAATTTAGGAATGAACTCGATGGATGAAGCTGTATGCAGAAACCGGTTTCGGTGGCGGGGTCATGTGAGACGAATGGAGGTGGATAGGTTACCTAGGAGAATAATAGACTCTGTTATGGAGGGTAAGAGAAGTAGAGGGAGACCAAGACGACGATGGTTAGATTCAGTTTCTAACGATTTAAAGATAAGAGGTATAGAACTAAATGAGGCCACAGCACTAGTTGCAAATAGAGGATTGTGGCGACGTTTAGTAAATTCACAGAAGCTTGCAGACTGAACGCTGAAAGGCATAGTGGTCTACAGAGATGATGAATGTATGTATGTTGTTATGATTATTATTCCAATCTGACCTCTTTTGATCGAAGCTTCTTTTCTTCCTCAATGTTTCGGCCTAAGATTAGTGTTACGGTAGCCTAAGTTTACCTTTGACCTTCCTCCTAAAACAGCAACCATCAACACAGGGACGTAGCCAAGGGACGGGATTACTGGAGATTAGAACTCCCCCTTACCCCCACTCCATGGAAATTTTACAAAAGAAAATTGATAGAAATTGACCATAAACTAATGAAAGTCTACTCAATGTGTTGGCCATTTTGAACATTCACAGAGACATAATTGTAAAGTCGACAGATCTCTTGGATTTATTTTCTAAGAAGACTCGAAAGTTGTATTTTAGATTGTATTCTGAACATACCATTCGCTGTAAAACTCTCTGTCTTGATCCTGTTGTTCTTGTTCTGTGTTTTAATGCACGATTTTGTTGTGTACTGCAATCTGAATGCACTTGGTGACAATATTTTCTTCACAAGAAATCTGATCAGAGAATCTAGTACATTTTGCTGCACTGAATTCAGATATGTAGTCGGAATTTTTCCATCAGGCACAGTCTTTTTGTGACAGCAACTTTTTAAATTTTGATTTTAGCATTCTATTTTACTTGTCATAGGAGCCTTTATTTATTTATTTATTTATTTATTTATTTATTTATTTATTTATTTATTGCACACTACAGGACTTAGTGTCCCAATTACAGTGTCAACTACGTCAGATAATCTACAATTAATATGGTGATACTTATATCTAAACTATATTCTACAATTTTATCTAATCTCCTATAACATTGATATAAAATATTAAAGTATTTTTCTAAAAACTAAGGAACCTTATATTAATATGATGGAACAACACACGACAAAGTAAAATGACAAAATAAATGAAGCAATACACGTACAAACATAATATTATAGGACTTCACCTTACAATTTTCCCTATTTTTAGGACTTCATACAATCGCGCGATGAAGTTCAGTTTCAAACTCACGCAATGGCAAACTGAAGTCAAGGCCATTATTTTTCCGAATAGCACTGTTGAAGATCCTACAGATCCTGTTTACCGACGAGTTATCATGGGCACACGTCCTGGTTTTTCCATTTAAAAATGTTATGTTAATTCTGGAATTGAAGCGAGGTACATGGAAATTCAGGAGAGACAGTAATTCTGGATAGCATAGTTTACAACTTTATAAATAAATTTTACTGCATCCTTCCGTCTGCGAATTTCTATGCTCTCCACTCCGAAATTTAAAAGGATATCACTATAGGGTACCATACGGGGATAGCAGCCAGTTTTTTATATTGTAAGTATTTTAAAGATCTTTTTTGTAATTTTTCAATCTGATTGACATATGATTGACACCTAGGGCTCCAAACGATGCTGGCATATTCTACTTTTGGTCTTACTATGGTATTGAACAGATGGATGCAAGTTTGTGTGTTTTTGAATGGATTTTTATTCCTGATAATGAATCCTAGGGTCTTGTACGACTCAGCTACCACTTTCAGTATATGTGAATTGAATGTAAGCTCGTGGTCGAATAAAACCCCAAGGTCTTTCTTCTCGCAAACCGATCGCAAATCACTGTCGCGTAGCTTGTAAGTGTAGTGGACGGGAGTCTTCCTTCTGGTGAACGACATCGATACACATTTTTCTGCATTTAAGTACAGTTTATTTTCAGTTTCCCACTCCGATACACTTTTCAAGTCTAGCTGAAGCTGTTTACAGTCGTATACGTATCGATTTCATTGAAGCTGCATTTGAGAAAATTATATGTAATATCATACTGAAGCACCAAACGACAAGACTGGGCAGGTTCATATCTCTTTTGACACGCGTAGACATGCTCAGACCTGTTAATCTGGCATTGGGATGTGTCAGTATTGTGCAGACTGTGAGCGTGTTAGCACGAAAATCAGTAGTGAAATATTTCCTTCTTTTCTGTTTACAGAGTACAGTATGTTGTGTTTCAGTGTTTTGATTATCCATCATGCCAAGAAAGTGTGCAAATCATGCAGATAATTTCTGCTATATTTGTCGTGAGCTGACCTTCAAGTCTCCGAGGCGACATTTCACGCAACTTGTGAAAGAGTGTAATGGACTTTACTTTGACTGCCGAGTGGATGATTTTCATAAGAGCTGGGCCCCAAACATGTGCTGTGTTTTGTGTGTTACACTGTTGACTGGGTGGAAAATTGGTACATATCATATGCAATTTGGATTTTCCATGATTTGGAGGGAATCGAACGATCATCGAATGGATTGCTATTTTTATTTAACAAATATTAAGGGAAACACATCCAAATCTAAATATACAGTTACGTATGCGAATTTGCCATCTGCAGTAAGGCCAGTCTTACACAATGAAGAGTTCCCTGAACAAATTAGTAAAAATTCAAATGAATATGAAATAAAACTCCTGCCTGATGGGGATAAACTGGCGTGATATTTGAATTCAGCATGCAAAATATTTCCAGAATGTCTTAAGAAAAAGGTTCACTTTTATCGACTAGCGATATAAACATAATTGACTTGTATTAGTGTCCTTATAAAGACACTCAAGCATACGCGCACCACACACGCAAAAATACCTTCATTATGTTCTATCATCAAGTTCGAACTATAACCTCACCACCACCACTGCAGTGTCGCTACATGGCGCTACTGACGTGTTGCTGTCCAGCGCCATCTGTTGTCCTGTTTGTGCACTCGTTGTTGGTGTCAATAAAACTCTATAACATGTCAAGCATATGTGGGCATTTGTACCTGACGTGTTTCTGTCCAGCGCCATCTGTTGGTCAATCTGTGAACTTTATTTTGGTGTCAATAAAACCTCCCATAATATGGGGCCAGTTATGTGTGTCAATTAATAACTCTCTACCTCCAATATTAAGTGAAGTATTTCCTCGTCAAATGTTAACGGACATTCGGGTCACTCCTTAAGTTTAATTCATTTTCATTGGATTTTTTTTAATGTTGAAATATTCAGTAATTTTCGGGAAGCTACCTTCCCCCACCCCCGCCATGGATTCTATTTATTCAAATAACTTATAATTTAAAGAGATTTGTTTACTAATAATAATAATGTTATTTGCTTTACGTCCCACTAACTTCTTTTACGGTCTTCGGAGACGCCGAGGTGCCGGAATTTAGTCCCGCAGGAGTTCTTTTACGTGCCAGTAAAACTACCGACACGAGGCTGTCCTATTTGAGCACCTTCAAATACCACGGGACTGAGCCAGGATCGAACCTGCCAAGTTGGGGTTAGAAGGCCAGCGCCTTAACCGTCTGAGCCACTCAGCCCGGCTCTCGTTACCGCTGCCTCTCACAATGGACCCTACGCAACCGGCCCCGTCAAACATCTGGATGAGAGTTAGTCAACAAGAAGAACATTAAGTTGCTAAGTTGTATGCAAACTCCCAACAGCTAATGGAGAATAATTTCACAGAGGGGAGGGAACGACATCTTGACTTGAAGGAATCAAATATGTGAATTTTAAAATATAATTTATAATTTCGCGTGGCTATTACTAGCCGATTGCAGCCCTTGTAAGGCAGACCCTCCGATGAGGGTGGGCGGCATCTGCGTGTTATTGTGGTGGAGGATAGTGTTATGTGTGGTGTGTGAGTTGCAGGGATGTTGGGGACATCACAAACACCCAGCCCCCGGGCCATTGGAATTAACCAATTAAGGTTAAAATCCCCGACCCGGCCGGGAATCGAACCCGGGACCCTATGAACCCTAGGCCAGTACGCTGACCATTCAGCCAACGAGTCGGATAATTTTAAAATAATCACAATGTTATCTATGTAGAGTTTTGTGTAAAAACCATTATAATCTCAACAAATTTTCATAATATATTTATTATATTATATATAGAGAAAATCCACTTAGGATACCTGCCTTCATACTAGACAAGCCGCAAAGATTCAGGCCCCTGGTTAATCCGTATGAACAATAATAAAATAATGGTGACTCAGAAAGTATGTTAACGTTTGACGAGGCAAATACTTTACGGAATATTGTAGGTAGAGTGGTAATAATTGACATACACTATTGACATGACATGGGGTTTTATTGACATAAAAATAAAGTACACAAAATGACAAACAAATGGCGCTTCATAAGATACACAAGCAATAATTGATAAGACATGCTCAACATGTCGGCCGACATTCATCAACAGTACCTGCAGTAGAGGGACAATGTTGTGAACAGCACTGTACGGCATATCCGTAGGTATCGCAAGAAACTGCCGTCAGATGTTGTCTTTTACCATCCCTAATGAGGTCAAACGATCGCGGTACATTGGCGACTTCAGGTAACCCCACAACTGATAATCTCACGGATTGAGATCAGGGGACCGGGGAGGCCAAGCATGACATGCCGCCATTGCAGGATTGCAGGCGCATTTTAAGCCCTCTCTCACGACACCTTCTTTTTTCTTTACAATTGGCTCCACGTCGCACCAACACAGAGAGGTCTTATGGCGACGATGTGATAGGAAAGGCTTAAGAGTGGTAAGGAAACGGCCGTGGCCTTAATTAAGGTACAGCCCAAGCATTTGCCTGGTGTGAAAATGGGGAACCACGGAAAACCATCTTCTGGGCTGCCAACAGTGGTGTTCGAAACCATCTCTCCGATGCAGGCTCACAGTTACGCGCCTCTAACCGCACCGCCAACTCGCCCGGTCCACTTTCTTTTATACCGTACACGGGCCTCATGCGTCATCACCTACGTCTTGCAGTCCAGCGCCATCTCTTAGCCTGTTTGTGTACTCGTTGTTGGTGTCAAAAAAAACCATATGCCATGTCAACCTGCTGTAGGCCGCATTCGGAAGGCCCACCAGGTTAATAATAATATCCTAACATTACCGAAATAAGGGAGGATAGGGGGCCAAAATTTCGCTCATAAACGAATTTAAACAACTGCTACTAAATCTGTCGGTTTGGATTTTCTCTGTATTAATCATTTTCAAGTGCCGCGGCACGATCCCATACTCTCTCGAACTGTAAATATTAGTGTGTGATGAAAACTGAATGTTGATAAGACACAACACAAATCTGATCACAGCCTAAAGTAATGTGAGATAACTCACCAGGGTGAAGTTCCGTTCTGTGGCGAGCTTCTTGTGTCTCCATCCCCGGCCAGACCAGCGTACACACTGTGAATCTCGTCAGAGGCTCGCGAAACCGCGAACATATCTTATTCCCTGCCCCTCCTCTTCTGCAGATTGCAACGTGGCATGACTTCGCTACATAATCTCCTTTCCTCAGCCTTGAGATCTCCAGTGAGATGCAATCTTGTAATTCCCAGGCACTTGGATTATATCTGTAGTACTGAGATTTTGAAATTAATATATAACAAATATTATTCACTCTATCTTTCTTTTTGCTAGTTGTTTTACGTCGCACCGACACATATAGGTCTAACGGCGACGATGGGACAGGAAAGGGCTAGGAGTGGGAAGGAAGCGGCCGTGGCCTTAATTAAGGTACAGCCCCAGCATTTGACTGGTGTGAAAATGGGAAACCACGGAAAACCATTTTCAGGGCTGCCGATAGTGGGATTCGAACCTACTATCTCCTGGATGCAAGCTCACAGCCGCGCGCCTCTACGCGCACGGCCAACTCGCCCGGTGGTAATTATACTGATCAACAACAAAAAAATGACTATCGGCGGATACCTTGGTATCCAAGACGCGTTCCAATACAACTGAAACGAGTTCATTCAAATATTTCGAACGGGTCGTTCACGTGAACATACAGCATGATAGAGGACCAAGATCTAAGCAAACACCATCTATTGTAAAATGGACGTACTAGCTCGCACCGCTAGTGCTGTTGCTAGGATAGCTCATATAGCAAACTACCTCATTCATTTGAACGACTTCGTTCCTTGAACGCCGCGAGAGCTGTTTCCATTCTATGAAGAAAGAACAAACGAACTACCTCATTCATTTGAACTACTTCATGCCGCGAGAACTGTTTCCATGAAGACTGCACAAATGAACTACCGGTACCTTGTTCATTTGAACGACAAAATGAGCTCGCACGCAAATGGCCAATGGCGTGCCGTGTTAATGGTCACATGACAGCACATCTCCTCTCATATTTCTCAACTGGGGGAGAAGGAGTTATAGAAAATTAGAAAACTTAACTGTCTCTCCGTCTCTCGTAGATCCCATTTCTCCACTGAAGCAGGCTGGCGGCGGCATTGGGTAGCTGTTTCCTGCTCGTGCTCGTAATAAACTACCTCGTTCATTTGAACTAGTTCATTTGAACGACTCAAGGCGACGAACGGTATCGAATGAACTAGTTCAAGCAAATGAACTAACTGGACCCATCCCTAATTCGGACAGCAATGCCAGATTGCTTGCTCTCTAGGCTTTTCTCACGCCCTCTCCTTTCTCCTTTCAAACTGAAGGCTTATGCAGTCACTTGTAAAACGCCTGGCACCCTTGTCAGCCGGCTGAGCAGTTAGGCCCCAGGTAAATGTTATCAACTGTCAATCAAGACTCTTCTGACCGAGCTCGATAGCTGCAGTCGCTTAAGTGCGGCCAGTATCCAGTATTCGGGAGATAGTAGGTTCGAACCCCACTGTCGGCAGCCCTGAAAATGGTTTTCCGTGGTTTCCCATTTTCACACCAGGCAAATGCTGGGGCTGTACCTTAATTAAGGCCACGGCCGCTTCCTTCCCACTCCTAGCCCTTCCCTGTCCCACCGTCGCCATAAGACCTATCTGAGTCGGTGCGACGTAAAGCAACTAGCAAAAAAAAAAGACTCTTCTGAGACAAAGTAGCCTGCCCCACGTGCATTCAGTCAACCAACGATCTGTCGACTGTCATAGTCAAAGGTTTGTAAACAGTAGGGGCGATTGGGAATTAAAATGGGGGGGGGGGATGTACAAACAACGAAAAGTACCCGGGTTTGTGGGATATCATCATCATTAGTCGTTGTGCTCATTACTGAGCGTCGTGACCTCATAACTCCATCATTTCCTTGTTGCAACCTTGACAAGATGTCTCCATCCAGAGCGGTTTTCACATTTCGTTAATATGATCTGAAGTGGTAGACCAGTGATCTTCTTCGCCTGATCTATCCATCTGCTTGCTGTTCTTCCTCGTGGTCTACTGCCTTCAATTTTGCCTTGTAAAATTACCTTTTCCAAGTTCTCTCCGTCTCGTCTCAAAATGTGGCCAAGGAACTGGAGGTAACGTTCACTCACACGGGAAGATAGACGTTTCTTGATGCAGAGTTCTTCCAGAATGGAAACATTAGTTCTTTTTTCTGTCCAGGATACACGTAGCATTCTCCGCCAACACCACATCTCAAAGGCATCAATGCGCTTTCTGTCTTTAGCATTCACGGTCCAGGTCTCACAGCCGTACAAAAAGACGGAGAACACTAGTGATTCTACCAAGCGCATCTTCGTGGCTTTTGATATTGCCCGGTTCTGCCAGATCTTAGTAAGTTTAACCATTGCAGCACGACCTAAGACAATACGTCTTTTTACCTCTTTATCACAGTTTCCCGTGTCGTTGATGACAGACCCCAAGTATACAAATTCCTTAACTATATCCAGGTCTTTTAGGTATCCCGTAAGTTGGATTTCACCTTGCCGATCAACTACCATTAGTTTGGTCTTTTTTATGTTTATCTCTAGACCATACTGAAGACTAGTGTTCTTCACCCTTACAAGCAAGTCATGAAGTTCCTCTTCACTACCAGCGATGAGGGTAGTGTCATCTGCAAAGCGTAGGATATAGCGGGCATTAAATACATTAAAACTGAAAAAGGCTGCAAATTGGTAAGTTTATTGAAGCTCACTATTCGAATTTCGACGGAGAGGTAAAGGTTGATAGTTTACCAATATAAGTGCGATAACAATAGCTTTTTGAGATTTTGATTCAACATTATACAATAAAACTTTCAACAAAGGAACAATATCACATTTTTATTACAATTAAATAGAAGTAGGGAGTGATTGTACAATTAAAAATCATTTAGTATTTGACTACACGCTAAGAAACTAACAGACACTAAAGAGACTCCCAGAGTGTCGAATGTGCGCGGAAAGCGGGTGAATCATACCTCAGTGTCCATGAACTTGGCAAAAAATACCCCTGCTATCCTTTCTCACAGCACATGCAGAGTCTCCACTACTTGCTGTGGCGCTATACTAATCGGTTAGCCGCGACGAACGACATTTTGTGCGTATTTCCGCAAATAATTTTGTTAGAAGTCCGCCTCTGTGGTGTAGTGGTTAGTGTGATTAGCTGCCATCCCCGGAGGCCCGGGTCCGATTCCAGGCTCTGCCACGAAATTTTAAAAGTGATACGAAGGCTGGAACGGGGTCCACTCAGCCTCGGGAGGTCAACTGTGTAGAGGTGGGCTCGATTCCTACCTCATCTATCCTGGAAGTGGTTTTCCGTGGTTACCCACTTCTCCTTCAGGTAAATGCCGGGATGGTACCTAACTTAAGGCCACGGCCGCTTCCTTCCCTCGTCTTTGCCTATCCCTTCCAATCTGCCCATCCCTCTCCAAGGCCCCTGTTCAGCATAGCAGGTGAGGTGGCTGAGCGAGGTACTGGTCACTCTCCCCAGTTGTATCCCCAACCCAGTGTCTCATGCTCCAGGATACTGCCCTTGAGGCGGTAGATATGGGTTCGCTCGCTGAGTCCGAGGAAAAACTGACTCTGGAGGGTAAATATATTGAAAAGAAGAAGAATTTTGTTAGAAAATAAGGAAAGACTTAGCTGATAAGACAAAAGGGCTTATACAAATTGCCTTTTTTTATAATGTCTATAATTGCTAGTTTTCTCCACAAACTGGGGACCCCTTTCATTTTTTCAGTTTTTCTCTCTGATTCGTGTTAATAGAAGATGGTTGCCTAGTTGTACTTCCACTTAAAACGATAATCACCACCACCACCACCACCACCTCATCATAAAAAAGATTAGATATGCGGATGACTCCCTAATTATATGCGACATCATTAAAGTTCTTCAAGGACTGTATTCATCTCAGTGGATTAAGATATGGTCGAAACATCAATACCACAACATACAAGTTCATGGTATTTTGCAGAAGCAAGGTGTCTCCATTTCATTACATAATCAAACCATTGAAGGAGTAAGTCAGTTCACATACCTTGGGGGGCATCATAACAGACAATCTGAACCCTGAAAAAGAGATCAGACGCCGTATTGAGATTTCCAGATCATCTTTTCCAAAATATGAGGTCATTCTTTTGAGATGATAATCTAACAATATCAGTCGAAAGCTGTTGAGATCTGTCGTCTGGTCAACACTGCTGTATAGGGTAGAGGCCTTCGAAATGTGGTACATACATGAGTGCTCAGAATAGCCTGGGCAGATTTTGTAAGCAATAATGAAGTGTTAAGGAGAGCTTCAGCTGATTCTGAGCTGGCAAACGTCATCAAAGCAGGAAAAAAGCTTCTTCAGGCCATGTTCTGTGAGATAGAAAGTGGGGGCTTCTACACCTCATATTGCAAGGAAAGATAGAAAGCAAGAGAGGAGATGGTAAAGAACCGATGTCACTCCTCCAAAGTATCAAAGACTACACTTTTATGAAACAGCACTGAACAACTCTTCAAGTTAGCTAAAGAAATGGGTGCTTTCTCCAGGGTGATCGCCAAACTCCGTATGGAGACGGCGTCTTAAGTAAAAAAAAGTATACCAAGTATCACAAGCTTTTCGGAATGGATGGTGCCATCAATAATTGAGAGTAAGTCCGATGAAAATCAGTGTGGTTTCAGATTAGAGAGGGGCTGTCACGATCAGATTTTCGGTGTGCGTCAGGTAATTGAAAAATGCTATGGGAGGAAGAGACGGTTACACTTATGTTTCGTAGATCTTGAGAAGGCATATGGCAGAGTATGACAGAGTTGTTAGCCGTACAGGGGGATTAAGAGTAGATTATTAAGACCAGTTGTTACAGATTAGAATCACTGTGAAGTTATCACACGCTGCTCCATTGGTGTTGACGACCACTCCTCTTCAGGCTCCTGCAGCTTCCAGACGCACACAGAAAAATAAACAAGCCAGTCAAGGATTTCAATCGACCTCTGGCAACCTTGTTCAGTTCTTAATCACAATCTCGACAGCTCCCTATATAATTTGCTAGATTGTTTGTCATAAGAAGTGCAATAATTCTGCTCGATCATTATACTATTAAATTGCACTGATTTTCCTCCTCCTGTAAGACATTTTACTGAGTCACTCCGCAGTGCTACAAGCTAACTGGTACAGGCCTACTTAAACTGGTTTAGACTCGGTTCAAACTGCTCTGGTCAGTCTTCCTTTTGCCTCATGACTGAGGCGTCGTGACTATCATAAAATTCAGCCCTCTAGCCGATGAACCATACTCCGCCATTCTTCCCTATCTAAAGCTTTCAATGTGGTTACTCTGAGATAACTCTGTAGGGGGCCGTTCACCATGTCAATCCATCGCGTTGGTACTCGTCTTCGTTGTCTGGTTCCCTGGACTTTGGCCTCAACAATCAGCTTTTGAAGACTACCATCTCGGCGCATTATATGTCCAAAGTAGCGTACAATCCGCAGAGAGACCTTACACAAGAGACGAACTTTTATCTGAAGTTGGTTCAAGCTTGATGTGTTCGTGCGATCAGCTGTCCAAAGAATCCTCAACATTTTCCTCCAGCACCACATTTCAAAGCTTTCTATCCGTTCATGATCACGTTTGAGGATGGTCCACGTCTCTGCGCCATACAAGAAGAGTTAGAAGGCTAGAGATTCAACGAGCTTCTTTCTTGTATTGATGGTGATGTTATTATCTTTCCAGATCTTTTGCAGACGGATCATTGCTACCTTTGCTATTTCAATTCTTCGCTTTATTTCATCTTTGGAACCACCAGAATTGGATTATATAATAATAACAATAATAATAATAATAATAATAATAATAATAATAACAATTTCGTATGGCTATTTCTAGCGGAGTGCAGCCCTTGTGGGCGGCATCTGCCATGTGTAGGTAACTGCGTGTTATTGTGGTGGAGAATTGTGTAATGTGTGGTGTGTGAGTTGCAGGGATGTTGGGGAAAGTACAAACACCCAGCCCCCCAGCCATTAGAATTAACCAATGAAGGTTAACATCCCCGACCCGGCCGGGAATCAAACCCGGGACCCTCTGAACCGAAGGCCAGTACGCTGACCATTCAGCCAACGATCCGGACATTGGATAGTAAGGATCCTAGATACACATACTGATGTACAGCTTCACAACTTCCAATCTGTTGCATATGAGGACTGTTGTTGTTCTTACGATCAACAATCATGACTTTGGTTTTCTGTCGATTTAGGCGTAATCCAATATCAAGGCTTGCTTCCTACACTCTCTTGATCAGCTCTGTCAACTCCTCTTCAGATGATGTTATCAAGGTGGTGTTATCAGCATATCTCAAGTTGTTGATTATTAAGCCTATACATATGGCGCAGCGAACGAGTCACAGTGTGCGTCAGCATGGGTAGATGTAAGGATGTGACAGAGTGGGAAAAAGGTGCAATCGGGTTCGGCCGCGCCCATGGCCATACGGTGCTGGATTTGTTGGTGTTTCCCAGCCGACTGTTCAACGTGTCTACAAGGATTGGTGTACTACACGTGGCCATGAAGCACGACCTCAGAATTGTGGTCGGAAAAATAGATCTTGATTGAGAGTGTCCGGAGACGCGTTTCACGGATTGTGAATCAAAATTGCTTCCAAACCTGATAGGAATTGCTGCAGTCAGTGAATGAAGGTCCATCCCAACATTGCGAAGGGAACTGCATGAAATGAACATTTGGAGTCGGTCATACAAAGCTGCGCGCCTCCAATGGGCTAGAAATCATCGAGCGTGGACAGTAGCTGACTGGCGGAACGTAATGTCATCTGAAGAATCACGTTTTTGCCTGTATTCCAACGACGCACGTCGTCGAATGCACCGAAGGCCAAATGAAACATTTCATCCTGGATGTGTGGAAAGTCAGGTTCATGCCGGAAGTGGGGCTGTAATGTTTTGGGGGTATGTATCGTATCGTGGATTGAACATAAACAGTGGTTATGCCAATAATGGCAGTAATTAAGACACTTGTATGGAAATTATAAGATACTCTTGTCTTAATTATTGCCATTATAGGCTTGTTGCTTAATATACTATTGTTTAATCCGGACTTTCATTATTTCGGGCAAGAAAAGAAGACAAATGAGGAAGTCCTCAACATCTTGAGCAAGAAGAAGGAGCTTCTCATAACCATGAGGGAGCGTAAGCTCAGCTACCTCGGGCACATCATGAGAGGTGACCGATATGAACTTCTCCGACTGATCATTCAAGGGAAGATTGATGGGAAAAGATCTGTGGGAAGACGGAGAAATTCCTGGCTGGAAGACTTGCGGCGGTGGTATGGACATACGTCGATAGAAATCTTCTGTGCTGCCGTTTCGCATGTAATCATAATCAATTGGATCGACAACCTTGGGAGGGAGACAGTGTCATAAGAAGAAAAAGAGATCCCAGTTAGTTCGGATTAATGATGTTCTCCTATATATACTGAGAGGTCAAAAGTCACGGGAAGCGGTGTCCCATTATAAAATGAGCCGTGAATGACTCCTGAGCGTTGCGGCTAGCTGAAGCGTAGCTGAGCAGTCTGTCACAGACACCAGTGTCTTGACGATGGCAACACGTAGCGAGTTAACTGTCTTTGAGCGTGGAATGATCATCAGCGCACGGCGCATGCGTCATAGCATTGAGGGGATTTCACGAAAATTTGGGTTTTAGATCACCGACCAGTTGAAGGCTGGGTGTCAGAAACCCATTTCTACTAGGACTGTAAGGTGGCAACTGCACCGCTTAGGCTTCGCCAGCCGATGACTAACTCATGTCCCTTTTGCTGACACCTGGATACAGAGCTCAACGACGTGCATTGACCCGCGAACATCGGCAATTGACCATGGAAGAGTGGCGGCGTGTGGTATGGTCCATTGAATCTCGGTTCCAGTTCTATCTAGTTAATTGGCACGTGAGTGTGTGGCGTATGCCTCATGAAGCTATAATCCTGCTTGTCAATAGGGTTGTGTCCAGGCAGGTCTGGGAGGCATTCTCATGGTCGCAATTAGGCTCCATTGAACAGTTGCACGGAGCGCTGACAGTTCCACGTTACTTGAACATTCTATCAGACCTCTGCATCTCTTTTCGGCCCTAGAGTACCCTGATGGCGATGTCATGTTTCAGCAAGACAATGCGGCATGTCACCGTTCTGTGGTGGCACGCAGGTGGTTGGAGGAGCTCTCCAGTGAAGTTACGACCATGGATTGGCCCTCCAGTTCCACTGATCTTAATCTCTCCAGAACGATTCCAACACGTTGTAGAGTCGATGCATCGCCGTAGTGCTGCTGCCAGTTTTGAGGGCTCGCGCAGGAGCAACTCGTTATTAACATCGCATTCACTGTCTTCCCATGACCTTTGGCAACTCAGTGTATATATTCACGTGTTGAAAATAATCCACGCCACTGATTTCATTCATTTCAAAATAAATCCTAAGTCTGAATGTGTAGAATACGTTCTTTTTCTTTTGTGGAGCCCGACAGAGTGGCTCAGACGGTTGAGGCCACGGCCTTCTGGCATTTTGTGGCGGTAAGCAACGGTACACAGTACTGGCACCTTTCTTCTCGAAAGATACAAGAACAATTGATTAGATATTATGTGGAATATTCCTATCACATATCCTCTCACGTATTGGTGTATGGCTTAAAACCATTCTCGTTTGTCCAGTTTTGGTACGTTTATACAGATGTAACGTGTACGAACACATGATTGAAGTTACCATAAACTGCCGTTCTAAAATTATCATGCTTGCCCAGTGGCTGTGGGCTCTAAAGAGCACATGAGCACGTCAACACCCGGTTCTCAAACACATTCACGCATTCATGGGTAATTCAAAATTGTTTCCTTTATTTCGACCTGAGTTCATCAATCGATACACTGACAGCTATTCGTTTTGACTGACAATGCAGGGAGCACATTGGAACTCGTGCTGCGATCCTGAAGACTATACGCATGCGCAAGCAGATGACGCCATGGTTTATGCACAGTTATCCCTATAAGCGAGGAGCACGGTAAGTCATGTGCCTTTCCGTGTACAGCCCTCGAACCAGAGATAGTATTAAAATTGAGAAGAAAGGTCTGCCAACTCCCCTGCCACTGTTAGCCGCAGCCTCGCATTACCTCGCTGGAAGATTTCGCTAGTAATTCTGGACAGGTGTTCGTAATCGTCGGAAGAAGTTTGCTTTACATTGTGATTGGGGATTCGTTTCAAGTTAAATTGATTTCAGTACCGGTAAATGTGGTAAGCTCATAATTTTTATGTTTGTTGTCATACCTTAGGTGAACTTCGTGCTATGTAAAAACCAAGAATAGTGCTCACATCATTTAATATTTGCTACAATACAGCGTTGTAACGAAGTTGCTGTGAATTTTTCGTCGGTGGTTGTAGAGTGGACTTCCGTTGGTGCGAGAGCTCTGCACTCCAACCGACCAACCGACCAGAGCCGTGGCTCTACACCTCTGCATTCGGGAGACGTGGAGGGGTTGGTCCTCATTGTCGGCTGTCCTGAGAATGGTTTTCCGTGGTTTTCCATTCTCCAACACTTAGGCGAATTCCAGGACAGTTCTTAGCATAGGCCACGGTCGCGAAACCGCTCACCTTCTCCGCACATCCCTTGGCCTGAGGAACGGTATCACAGTCTAAGTGGCCCATCTCTTTAATAGGAGTGGAAAAATCTGAATTCACTATACTGGCAGCGGAGAAACTGTTTGACTTCGAGGAAAACTATTCCTCTAAGTCAGAGGAGAAACTCCCTCTTCGCTGCTAATGAAACGAATGTTGAATTTAATAAAAGTGAAGATGAAGGAGCTTTTCTTAAGAAACGGCCCTTTTCAGGGTTGAATTTTGAGTGATTTAGTGAATTGTGGTGCTATAATGTGGAATAGGTCGAAATTCTGATTCTAGACCAGGTCTTAAGTGAGCCTCTGCAATTATTCCGTTAAGTGTGCACGCTGATCAATCCAATCAGCGCGTCAGAGTAGGCATCGAATAGCTGGAATACTATCATGAACCAGTGTGTTACATACCAGCAGTATTAGAAAATGCATGAACCAGAGAAATGGCATGCTAAAGAAGAAAGTTATCTACTTCCCCAGCTATTTTCCGCCAATATGCAGACAGGCTATTATAATCGATACGCAGCACAAATCCCACCTATCGGAGGTGAGTGGCAACATAAGAGAGAAAGAATATCACAACAAACAATGGTCAATGTAATGTTATTGTTGATCAATTTTATGAGCTTTCGATATTGTACGCCTTCACATTTAGTTTTCTTCCGACTCTGAAATACCACCCTTATCATAGTCGGTATGGTAAAACTGAATCAAACATAAAGGATGGGAAATTGTATTCTCTATAACTATAACATTTGTTATGTAATACTTTTCGATAGGACAAATAATATAGGTATTTAAAAATTGCATATTAGGCGCCTTGCCCTAAACTACCATTTCATCCAGGGTGAATACAATTATTTATAGCTTACACTAGTTTCTTATTCCTCGACTCTATATATATCGATTTTTCATTAAATCCTGTTTACCCATTTTCTCGCGGCTCGGCGTTATTTGGACTTAGCAACAAAAATACATATTCATGAATATCTTTGTTATCATAGCCGGTACGGAATAATTGCAGAGGCTCACTTAAGACCTGGTCTAGAATCAGAATTTCGACCTATTCCACATTATAGCACCACAATTCACTAAATCACTCAAAATCGGAAATTTAATTCTATATAACTTTCCTTATGCAGTATTTACCTTTTTTTTTTTTTTTTTTTTTTTTGCTAGTGGCTTTACGTCGTACCGACACAGATAGGTCTTATAGCGACGATGGCATAGGAAGGGCCTAGGAGTAGAAAGGAAGCGGCCGTGGCCTTAATTAAGGTGCAGCCCCAGCATTTGCCTCGTATGAAAATGGGAAACTACGGAATATCATCTTCAGGACTGCCGACAGTGGGATTCGAACCCACTATCTCCCGGATGCAAGCTCACAGCCGCGCGCCCCTGACCGCATGGCCAACTCGCCCGGTGTAGTATGTATCGATAGGACTACTAATAACATAAATATTTGAGAATTACATTTTAGGCTTTCACCTAAACTACCATTTCATTCAGGGCGAATAAAATAATTTATAGCCTAGATTGTAGTGGCTCATTCCCCGACTTTACATACCGATTTTCATTAAGTCCTCTTCAGCTGTTTTCTCGTGATGCGCGTACATACATACATACATACATACATGCATACATACATACATACATACATACATACATACATACATACAGGCAGACAAAAATTACAGAAAGTAAAAAGTGCATTTCCTTGTTACTGTGGACCTGACCGATACATGAATAATATTCTCTCTAAATTCTGAGCAATGTACAGACAAAACCGATATCTACCATCATTCATCCCTCTTTTAGGAGAAGACTGCATGCAATACAACCATTGGGTACTTTTGCTCCCAAATGAGGACATCGTGTATTTCCAAAACAATGTAAAATAAATTCACAAATAATTGCATATAGTGTTCTTTCCTCGTTAACTCACTGATGTGAAAAAGAAAGCAGATTTTTTTGAACAGTAGAAATAAATCGTGATCGAACGGACTAGGGTCTCACAGCTTCGCTCACGTAGCTGAGTGTGACATTGATCCAGGCTCCTCATCTGACCTTCCTTGATCAGCTCTTGTTTCTTCTCCAACTTGTGCCATCTTAGTTCTGAGAGGTTTTCCAATTTCACGCTTTTTGTGACCCGTCATTTCCCTTGCTTTGTTATCTTCTGATTGCAGTTCAGACAGGTTGGTTTTCTAGTCGTTATTCCACTTAAAGTAAAAATCACAACCATCCATCACGGTACATCACGTGTATCAAAGGTACAGCACCTACGGTAGACGCACAGATATCCTACCTACCGGTCCTCAACACAAATTATTATTATTATTATTATTATTATTATTATTATTATTATTATTATTATTATTATTATTACCTTACCGAGGAAGTGACCTTGCGGTTAGGGACGTTCAGCTGTGAGCTTGCATTCGGGAGATCGTGGATTCGAACCACACTCTTTGCAGCCCTGAAGATGGCTTTCCGTGGTTTCCCATTTTCATAGGAGGCAAATGCTGCGGCTGTACCTTAATGAAGGTCACAGCCGCTTGGTTCCGACTCCTAACCGTTTGCTATCCCATCGTTGCCTAAAACCTTTTGTGTCGGTGCGACGTAAAGCAAATTGCAAAATATATATTATCGTAACTATCTTCATCACCATTGCAGGCAAATGCTGATCCAGGATTCCGTAAATGGAGGGGCTACCTTAAAAAATATATGTATGTTACCAGAAAACAAATACAACGAGTATTTGGGACATTTTACTTTGCTTTGCTAGTGATTCAATTTTCCAAGTTCATTTTAAGGAAGCTGTTACAGTATAGTAAACGCCAGTTACGGTAATTTGATATTTATTTCGCCACAAAATTCCAGTCCATAATGTATTACCGGTATATCAACTTTACTATGTACAGTTACATGCTAGCAGTTCAAATCAATCAATTTGACCAGTTAGAAATATGCAATGCCATTAAGCTGGTTCTCTCCCGTTGTTCTTGTAGGTTTTTAGCACTTACGTAGTGCCGATAAACTTCTCTCTGTAGAGGCTGTTGTGACTGGCAGGGTGGCAAACATTTGTAGCAATAGTCTAATACTAGGAAAGAAATTTCCTTTACATAGGTAGAGCAAATATATGCAATTCTTTGGCTTGCCATTTATTTCTGGATGAGACATTGTCCGATGGTCTCTCCATAGTGATATTTTCGCTCATTCAGCATTTACTGCTGTGCCATATGCAACATACATCTCTGCTGCTTTAATAATTTCGTCTACTGAAAATTTGGAAATAACCCCTTCCAAAGGGGGACACTTTGTTAACAGTAGTAATCATGTCAACGCCACTAGAAGAAGAATTTTTCTACAAAATTGTGATGTGTTTTATGTTCTACTTCATTCCTTGTGTTTTCAGAGAACGATAAAACTGAAACACTAGATTATTTACGTTTGATATTCGTTGCATGGAAAATAGGTATTCTGTCAGCTAATATTTCAAGTATTATTATTTTGTGAAGTAAGAAGCATATTCTCTGTGAAAGTTAATGCACCGCATCTACAAGCTCGTCGTAGCTTGTGCAGCCCTGGATTCGGCGGTTGCTGCCAACATGCAGCCTATTGTTGCCAGTCCTCCAGGAGCTCGAGTTCAATAGTCACTATACTACTATTTGTCTCTGGAGAACTTCAGTGACACAACCTACGTATTTAATGCAGGAAAGAAATTGTTAGGTATAAATTCATTAAACAAAAACAACATTTAAAACTAAATGAAACAAGGAGCGGGGGTTGTCTAAAGCACCCCTTAGCCCTCCTTGGATCAGCCTCTAATTGCAGGCACGGTAAATTATATGAATTATTTTTTACACTGGTTGATATTCTGTGTATGTTCTAAAACAATGGGTGCTACGTAAGCATTTTGCCACGCTTTTGGCGGGAAAATTGAATTTTTGCTGCCTAGGAAACATTGTTGGTGCAGGCGAAGTAATTCACCCCTAGTGAATTACGTCAAACCTTACATATGTGAGCAGGCCTAACCTCACGTAGGTAAGGTTATGACATCATGATGACGGCCTAACCTAACCTGCAAACACGGGCGCTAACCTAACCTCATTGGGTTAGGTTAGGGATCGAGGTTTTTGGTAGAGTGGTGAGGGTCCTCTCCTCATTTCCTGGGGACTACCTCCCAGCTCCTACCAAAAATAGGGGAAGGATAACAAAGAGTTTGTTCTCTGCCTCTCTCTCTCCCAGATGATCACCTCCCGGTTCTTCCTTGCGGAAAGTGGCATTGACCTCTCGTCCGCTCCGAATTTTATAGCGTGTTCGTGTGGGTGCGCATGTGGGAGGAACGTAGGGAATGCTAGTGCAACTGCGCGGTGGTGGAAGGGAGAATACAGTGCAGTCTCGCGGCGACTTCGTAAATTACTGTAAGCAAATGACTATCAGAACCTGCTAGAGAAAAAATCCGTGCGCTCATGCAGCGACTTCGCGAGTTACTGTAAACAAATCCCACTAGTAATATAACACTGCGCTCTTGTAGCGACTTCGTGAGTTACTGTAAACATATGTCTATCAGATACCGCTAGAGACATATCAGTGCGCTCTTGCGGCGACTTCGCGTGTTATTGTAACCAAATTACTATCAGATCCCTCTAGAGACATAACAGTGCGCTCTGGCGGCACTTCGTGAGTTACAGTAGACAAAAGTCTATCAGATCCCGCTAGAGACATAACAGGGGGAATTGCTAGTGCGCATGGGCGAGCGGGAGAATACATCAGCTTGCGGAGGAAAGAAGAAGCGTTGAGGTACTCTCTGACGGCGAGCTTGCGAGTTACTGCTAAACGAATGGTAAAAAATGGATGACTCACGCACTCTGTTTGCCGTGGAGGAAAGTAGGATTGCGGGGTGCCATCTATCTGAAGGAATGACCAGCAGTTCTGCATCCTTTGAATAGATGTCGCATGCATGCATGCATGCATGACGGAAGACATACGCGGTATTTTTAAACTTCTGTTTGTGCGTGTTTAGAAGCAAGGGGATACTGAGCGGTCGACATCGAAAAAACAAGAGATGACTAAGGAAGGTTGGATAGGAGCGAGGCAAGAGACGAACAACGGTTATGTGATGGAAAGCGAGCTAAAAGTTCTTCTGCCCACATTTCCTTAGTGATAAAATGACGACTATTAAAACATTTGTTAAGTGTGAGGAGACGAAGGAAATGCAATAAGTAGAACATTTAAAATTTAATGAAATATTTATTACGTAATTATTTACAAAATTAAACAAACTGCTATCGGTTTTACTACAATTTTCGTTATGCTGGCGACAAGGTTCCTGTACTCTTTAACATCTTACCGTGAAGAAAAATGCCTGAAAAATTGTGAATCCACCTGCAACATTCAAATTATACAAAATATTTATGGTTTACTAAGTTTTGAAAGTATATTATAGAATGCATGTTATACTTTGCAAAGAAGTTGTTGCTGTTCTCATCCCGATGCATCCTTGTGTTTAGTTCCTTTCAGAATCATTATCAGGTACTGAAAAGAAGGGTAAAAATCAATGCATAGACTGTCTACAGTTTACAATCTTCGGATTAGGTCCATCCCAATCGACGCGATTTTCACTTCGATGCTCGTAATGTCATTGACAGAGTCCGCATGAAGCTTCATCGATCGACATCTTACTGTGCAGAGGTGCGATATCCCAAAAAAGAATCTACGGAGGGAGCAGCGTACGTAGACAAAATTCCTTGTGGTAAACACTGAATCAGATATTTTGGCATCTGATATACGGTTCTATGTTTATAGAACATCTTTATGGCCTCACTTACTTGAGTGAGGTAAATGAGATGTAGCGTATTAGTTTAGCTTCTAGGCAAACATAATGCACATTCACAGTTTTCTCTGTTATCAATACGATTGTCTGACACCACACAGTCTTATCTTATTTCCGTTCCATAGTGTACGGTGAAGAAGCACACACTAATGATCATGATGAAGTTCTATCCTTATTTATAGTCCTGTAACAATTTCGATAGTGGGTGGTAAGTGACATCACCCATGTGTATAATAAGGCAATAGGCTGTTGTGTTAGCAAGAATATTTCCATATGTTTCAAATTCTAAACGAATATCGACAGGAGATTCTTTTATAGATTCTTCTTGATAAGAGCAGTCTATAACTACAGTCGCTGCTTTACTTTTAAATTCTTCAGGAGAAAATAGCGGACGATCTTCTTTCCTAAAATACGATGATTGGAATTTATAAGCATGTCATTGAGAACCCAAATTAACTTTTCTCAAAATTAATACCCGTGTTTTTGTAAGGATACGTAATTCTGTTGAGATTTAGTCAATTATTTCTTAATTTACAGTCATCAAACTGTGACCTATCTTTTTCATGGTTCAATTTATGATGGGTTTGAAATCCACAAATAATATACAAAGGCTTTTCAGCGAAACGTGACGTTTTAACAGCCCAGCTATGCTTGTTTGTAGCTGCTAACGCAGGATACTCATGCAGCTCCCAATTTCGAATCATTTACTAAAATCTTGAGCATTAGACGTTTTTCTCGATCAGATAATGTTACATGTGTAATCCTCGATAATATAGCATGAAGAAAAATTATCGAGTCTACTGGTAATTCTGCTGCTTTAAGAGAATTGTAATCACGCTCACGGATCAGGAGAATGAGCTCTTGCTTTTGCGTTGATTATAATACGTCTAAAGTCATCAGCAAAGACGAGAATATGTTTTAATGATAACATACCAGAAATTGTACCGTCCTGAGTAAACATACAGTTGTTGTTAGCTTGTTGTTACCCATCCGTAAACGATTACTTTCTTCGTCGCTATAAGAAGTGTAGGGTTTCATTGCACTTGTAATACCAAAATCCTTCGGTCTATCTATTTCTACACTATGTAGTTCATAACGCGCTTCATAAAAGAGAATAGCTAGACCATGGTTGTTTAGTTGAGATGTGCTTGGTCCACTTCCATCTACATTATCCATGTCCCCTGCATTAGAGAGGTAGCTTTCATGTGGTGGGTTGCATACATCTTGCTGATTAGTGATAAAGCGAATTTCATCATTGTTATTAGGACCAAACATAAAAGCAGGACAAATAGAAATGCATAGTGTGACGACTTCTGCTGGTTGATATGTTCCTACACTACGCGGCGTGGTCTAGATAAAAGGTGATCAGCTGTCTCCGAACATGTGATTCTAAATGAGATCTGATGTGGCTTCGTAATTTATCGTTTAAACAAATTATTTCAAACCGTGTATTAATTATTGTGATGTTTCTGGACTGTGCATTCTCTTTACTGACCGATGACTGTGTTTATGGGCGGTTGCGTTTTCGTTCAAATTAAGATATAGTGATCGTTGTTTTGAAAGTAATATCTGAAAACTACGTAGGAAATATTGTGCATTTAGCAATAATTTAATGACATTACTTCTGAAATTGCTTCATCAGTATCTTAACGAATATTTCAAACGCGTATGTCTCTATAGAGCTAAGTGATGTTTTATTAATTCACTGCGAAATCAAACTCGGTTGCAATTATCAATTATTATAATCTTAAAACCCTATGTTTATCTGTTAGTGTGCATGCTACGTAATATAAACATATATCTCTGCAGGCGCCCACATGATTGTTATGTACACGTTTAATTCCTATATAACTACTTAAATAATATGTTAACATGCTCAGCTGAACGAATCTTACCAGCACTTCACCCCGTCAGTCAGTTAACTGGACATATTTGACATTTTCCTGGTATGTTTTGCTGTCGTACGAGCCTGCATTTCATTCCTTACTTCTTTTACTCAGAAATAAAATCGGCATCGTATGTAATATAAAAATAATTTTGGTACCAAGTCCTGAGCGTGTTCAGTACAGCACCCAAGTCCATGAGAAACAGTAATTGGAGGTAAACTATCCCTACAGTCTTGAAATATTTCTCCCCATAATGCTTCTTATACACTAAAATTTCTCACTAATTCTACATGAGAAAACAAAAATGATAATTAATTCCTCGTCAAATAAAAATACCTGCATCTTCTCTGTATTAAATAAAATGGCGAATGGCTTTTAGTGCCGGGATTGTCCGAGAACAAGTTGGCTCGCCAGATGCAGGTATTTTGATTTGACGAGGCGACCTGTGCGTCGTGATGAGGATGAAATGATGATGAAGACGACACATACACCCAGCCCCCGTGCCAGCGAAATTAACCAATTATTTTTAAAAATCTATACCCTGCCGGGAATCGAACCCAGGACCCCTGTGACCAAAGGTCAGCACGCTAACCATTCAACCCTGGAGTCGGACTCCTCTGTATTGTTTTGCAGAGGACCAATACATGCTGCAAAATCTGTCACTTTGCTTGCATGTTTAACAATATACCCACAGAAGTGATGAATAACATTCATCTTTGAACTGGTGAAAGGAACTATTTGTTCATCTTCCCAACTTGATAACAGTGGCTGATCAAAGGTAAGTTAGCTGTAATTTTTTCCTCAGCTGTACTTACGATTTTAACATTCTCTTTGACAACAGCCTTTGCAGTGCCTCTAATCTGACTGAAAAATGATGTTAAGGGTATTATCACTTAAAAGCAGATCCTGACGTGGGATAGGCTTCGACCACTTTGAGAAGAGAGCGGGATCTTTCGGGGTGAAAAAAATGCATTTTTCATTCGAATATTTATCGTAACCCGTCGTGTAACCCTGGACATAGCAAGTTGTAGGCATATTCGCTTGCGTTATTAAATTGAAGCACATACCAAAGTATACGTCCTACTTCTCAAATGCTTAATCTTTTTCACTTTTCAGTTCACGAAAGGTTGACACCAGATATTTTGGACGTATGAAACTGAAGAACGTATAAAATTACCGAAAAAAGATCACAAACTCTTTACACACTTGCACATTAAGCCGACATGGACTTTTATCGACAGCAGCGCTGCAGGTGGCGGAGAACATGTACACCACGTCTGTTAAAATGTGATTCAGAGGAAGTCGTCACACTATTCATCTCTATTCGTCCTGGTAAAAGGTTGATAAGAATGAAGCTCACTTCATATTACACCTTCATGACTTTCTGTTGTGTTCATGACGTGTAGCATTTCTTCCATTTTGTTTTAGTAGCTTATAACTAAATCACGGATTTTTATGCAGTAACGGGTTAGATTGCAAACTAATTTGGTTAGTAGGAAGTGTCGGCCACCCGCTCTTCCATAATGTAGCAAGAGTAACATAAACTATAGGGGTTTTGATGGGCCGTACCCCTAATGTTTATGCAAACCCCATAGCATAATCGTTGTGAAGGTAGACTATACTTGCTACTCGCTTCAGTAAGTTTGCATTCTAACCTATTAATGCATAAAAATCCGGGCTCTACTTATAACCTAAATCTTGGAGAATCTGCTTATGGTCATCTGTTAACGCGTTGAGTCTCCGCGAACATATAGTATGTCTTCTGAATATTCACTGTGTTTTAGAGATTTTTTCGTACTGGTTTACGATGAAGTTTGTAAGGTACGTACGTGTGACGATCTAAATTAATGAGCTGGTCATTTTTCTTCACAAGCCTAAGAGTGGTGTTATAATGTGTTTAACAGGCACAGGATTATAAGGAACTACTGACTTTTTCTCACGAATTGTATAACCACTTTCCTCTGTAATGATAAAGTCGTGCAGGACGCGCGAAGATTGTTGATTACTATACAAGTCTGTAATAATATTACAAGTGATGTTTACACTCATGACGTGCGTTCGGTATGAGCTTTCTTAGTGAAAATCCAAGGAAAGGTCCAATCGAATCAGGTTGTGATTTAAATTTAATCTTGAATGAAGACTCAAAAATATATTTTTGTGTGATGTTGCTCACAGTAATTAATAACTTGTAATTATTATTACCAAAACGTGTGATAATCACTAAACTGTTCAATTAATGTACTTTCAATGTAGTCCTGAATATCGTCTACTGAATAACTGCCTGACGGTAGCGTTAGCACATGCTCATCGTAATAGAGCTTGTTCATGCCATTAGATTTTAGATTTTATTGTAGCTTTCAAACGACGCAAGTCCAAGACTATGCGGCTGATGACCGAGTTCGATCGGTGGATTAAAGTAGATGGTTGTTTCAGGTCCTGCTCCACGTACAGCGGACGTCTTGCACCGTTGGTCATCGCGTGCACACTAATGCTCTTTGTCTACTGTCTGGGTTTGATACAAGAACATTAGACATAATCGCCCACACAGGCATGTATTAACTTTTTTCACACGGGTTTATATTGTAAACAATGACTGCACTGCTTCCTAAATAACGTATGAGCTCAGATGAATGGGGTAAGTCTCCATAGCTATCGAAATACCATAGTTTAGATATATGTTTTACGTAGGCAACGTATTGACTTCCAGGTCCACGACTTTGTCTATGTTACAGTAACTACAGCACGTTCACGTGGGCATGCTGGTAGTTGATCGCGCATATACACGCCACGAAAATAATGCATTCCTAGTTGTTAATCAAACGCAAATTCCTCTTCGCGGATTCGAGTTCGATGTGGCAGTGCATTCAGTAGACGTTTTTTGGTGGTATGTAGATGGCAAACATTTATACGTCTTTGCCTCGTAATTAAATTTCCTCTATTGTCTTGTTATGGGGTTCACTCTCGTTCAACTGTTGTTTCGCTTCTTGTACAGCCTTAACAGTTCTTGCTGCAGCCCTAGCGCCACCCAGAAAAGATCCTGAAGCTGCTCCGCCTCGTTTTGGTACAGGAATAATTTGTGCATGTTTACAAAACATTGCTCTACTCTTAGGAGAAATACTCGCTCTCAATGCTCGTAGTGCCTTAGAAATGGCTACTCGCTTATTGTATTCCTCTCGAATATCTTTTTGTGCAAACTTTACTTCCTCCATCCAGCAGTTTTAGTTCTCTTCTTCATAAAGTTAGGATGTCTTTGTTTCACCATTTTGTACACGACTTTACTCGTCAAGAGTTACTTGCTGTTTAATTTGTTATATATGTTATTATTACGGGATACTTAATTATTCAGTAAGATTAAAAATCAGTTAGTGACATAGTGTCACATCACTTACCTAATTCTGTTACAACTGCACAAAGACGACATGGAGCGTTGTTTCCTTTTACTATTCGATGTATTATAAATGGCCCCTCAGGATACGACCAGACAAATCTTTGACTCACACCCATTACCTCTTTAAATGGCATACGCTTCTAGAATATTTACTTTTCCGCAAAATCACTCTATCAACCACTATATTCTGTTCTACAAATTATAATGCACGATCTGGTTAAAGCTGGTTTGAGATATTCTTAATTTAATGCACATGAGCAAGTACCACCACCAGATGATGTGCTTCGCAATTCTCTTATGATCTTTAACGATGTCACTACAGAACAGCAAACCGTTATTCGTGCATACTTTAGTATGGGAAGTCATAAATATGTAGATTGCTTCTATTTATGTCACACCTATTCTCGTGTGCCTAAGCAGTTGAAACGCGACAACGCAAATATCATAGTGCTTTTTCGGCAAGATGACCGCAACATTCGGCATGTGTATGATGATCATGTTAACACTGATATGACAGTCAATAACTTGTTATTTTTAAAAAACCAATGTTAATATTGCTGTTTGTCGTTTAAATAAACTAGTGACTTGATAAATATTATTATTATTACTGAAAGTGAGGGCTGCATAGTTCTTTTAGTAGTATTGACAAGCGTTGTTTCAGGTTTATTCATGATTTTATTTATTATTTTCTTAACAAATATTCTATTATGCCCCTTTTTGGGCTATGGTAAAGGTTGTGTTTCTTTCTTTCTTGTAGTTATTTTTAGAAAGGGGAATATTATGAACTCTACAGATCAAACTAGGCTATAAAAGGCTGTTTTTGTATCTTGTTTGAATATGTTGATTTGCGATATATGACATATGTGAGTGAGTTTTTATGTCGTTTGATAGATAAATCTAAGAAATTAAGTGTAGAATTACTTTCAGTTTCAATAGAAAATTTTATATGAAGATCTAGTTTATGAGGTTGTTGAGTATAATGGTACTCTTAGTGATTTGTTCATCATTAATGGCAAAAATATCGTAGACATAACGCATCCAGAATAATATACCATTGATTTCGTTGGTGATTTTTATTATATTGAAGATTGTTCATATACATTTCTGCCAAGATTCCTGATGCTGCTGCAGCCATGGGGATTATTATTTAGTGTTTGGCATAAAATCTCCATATACACAATTGAATATATTACAGAAACAAAAAAACAATTTCATATCAGGATGTGCAGCCCTTCCATCCACTCTAAAACTGCTTCTGATAGTAGTATAATGGGAGAGTTCGGCCGCCACCGCCACCTCCGGCTCCCAGTGGCCACCTCCACCTCAGCCAGAGGCCTCTTCCAGTACTGCCAACTTAACCTAACTAGCGCGACAGTACTGCCAACTTAACCTAACTAGCGCGAAATTTGAATTTGTAAACAAAGCCACGTGCTTTTTGACAGCTGTCATCGACAACAACGCATCGCTAACCTCAGTACTGCCATCTTGACGGGCCTAAACCTCAGTAGTGCCAACTTAACCTAACTAGCATGAGGTAAACAAAGCCACGTGCTTTTTGACAGCCACGTGCTTTTTGACAGATTTGTAAACAAAGCCACGTGCTTTTTGACAGACAACAACGCATCGCTAACCTCAGTACTGCCATCTTGACGGGCCTAAACCTCAGTAGTGCCAACTTAAACTAACTAGCATGAGGTAAACAAAGCCACGTGTTTTTTGACAGCCACGTGCTTTTTGACAGATTTGTAAACAAAGCCACGTGCTTTTTGACAGACAACAACGCATCGCTAACCTCAGTACTGCCATCTTGACGGACCTAAACCTTAGTGATACCAACTTAACCTAACTAGCGCGAGGTAAACAAAGCCACGTGCTTTTTGACAGCCACGTGCTTTTTTGACAGCTGTCATCCGCCATCTTTAAACCACAAAGCACTGTGCTGCCCTCTATATCGCAGTAGCTGCAAAATTCGTCACCTGTCATCGGCAGTGCTGCCATCTTGACGGGTCTAAACCTTAGTGCTACCAACTTAACCTCACTAGCGTGAGATAAACAAAGCCACGTGCAGCTGTCATCCACCATCTTTGAGCATCGTGCTGCCCTCTTTAGCTACTTACCTTTGAAATGTGGTACGTTATCCGCCATCTTGCATCCGAAACCTCAGTGCTGCGCTCTATGTAGTGGCGGCAAATTCCATGTGCTCTTGTTTGGAAACAAAGCCACGTGCAGCTGTCATCCACCATCTTTGAGCATCGTGCTGCCCTCTTTAGCTACTTACCTTTGAAATTTGGTACGTTATCCGCCATCTTGCATCCGAAACCTCAGTGCTGCGCTCTATGTAGTGGCGGCAAATTCCATGTGCTCTTGTTTGGAAACAAAGCCACGTGCAGCTGTCATCCACCATCTTTGAGCATCGTGCTGCCCTCTTTAGCTACTTACCTTTGAAATTTGGTACGTTATCCGCCATCTTGCATCCGAAACCTCAGTGCTGCCCTCTATGTAGTGGCGGCAAATTCCATGTGCTCTTGTTTGGAAACAAAGCCACGTGCAGCTGTCATCCACCATCTTTAATCACCGTGCTGCCCTCTTTAGCTACTTACCTTTGACAGTTGTCATCCGCCATCTTGCATCGCCAACCTCAGTGCCGCACTCTATGTAGTGGCGGCAAATTCCACGTGCTCTTGTTTGGAAACAAATTCACGTGCTTTTTTGACAGCTGTCATCCGCCATCTTTGAGCACCGTGCTGCTATCATGCGGGCAATTTCGTTAGCTGTCATCCGCCATCTTTAATCCAGAGAGAACAGTGCTGCACTCTATGTGGTGGCGGTAAATTCCATGTGCTTTACAAACCTATGTGCTTTTCTGACAGCTGTCATCCGCCATCTTTAATCCAGAGAGAACAGTGCTGCCCTCTATGTGGTGGCGGCAAATTCCACGTGCTCTTGTTTGGAAACAAAGCCATGTGCAGCTGTCATCCGCCATCTTTGAGCACCGTGCTGCGAGCAATTTCGTCAGTTGTCATCCGCCATCTTTAATCTACAGAACACCGTGCTGCCCTCTTTATGGCTACTACCTTAAGCACGTAGTAGCGGGCAATTTGAAAAGTTCTGTTAGCTATCATCCGCCATCTTTAATCACCGTGCTGCCATCTTTAGCTAGATACCTTTGAAATGTGGCGGCGGATAATTTGAAAAATGCTTTTTGACAGCAGCTATCTTTGAGCACCGTGCTACCCTCTATGTGGTGGCGGCAAATTCTACATGCTTTACAAACCCACGCGCTTTTTTTTTTGACAGCCATCTTTAAGCAACAGAGTACAGTGCTGCCCTCTTTGTTGTGGCGGCAAATTCCACGTGCTCTTGTTTGGAAACAAAGCTACATGCTCTTTTTGACGGCTGTCACCCGCCATCTTTAACCAACAGAGCACTATGCTGCGGGCAATTTCGTTAGCTGTCATCCGACATCTTTAATCAACAGAGCACCGTGCTGCCCTCATGCGGGGTAATTTCGTTAGCTGCCATCCGCCATCTTTAAACACCGTGCTGCCCTCTTTATGACTACTACCTTAAGCACGTAGTAGCGGGCAATTTCGTTAGCTGTCATCCGCTATCTTTGAGCACCGTGCTGCTCTCTGTAGTAGCGGGTAATTTGAAAAGTTCTGTTAGCTGTCATCCGCCATCTTTGAGCACCGTGCTGCCATCTATGTGGTGGCGGCAAATTCCACATGCTTTACAAACTCACGCGCAGCTGTCATCCACCATCTTACATCGCAAACCTCAGTGCTACACTCTATGTGGTAGCGGATAATTTTAAAAAGAAAAATTCTACAGCAGCCATCTCTCGACGCTAATTGCACAAGATGGTAGCTATACATGACTCCTTAAAGGTGCTCATGCAAGATGATCGCTATACATAGACGCCCTTGGGATGCTTGCGCAAGATGGCGGTTATACAAGGCTCCTTATGAGGGATGCTTGCGCGAGATGGTGGTTGCTCTTATGAGGCGGCTCAAGGATCCATGGCTAGAGACGCCCTAAGGATGCTTGCGCAAGATGGCGGATGCAAGATGGCGGCTATACATAGCTCCTTATGAGACAGCCAGTACAACATGTGATCAGAACATTGATTGATGTGTTCAGAACACAAAATAAGTAGAATCGAACACTGTACTCGATACAACATGTGATTAAAACATTGTGTGGTGTGTTCAGAACACTAATCGAACGCTGTATTAGGGGATACCTTTGTTTAGATTGAAACATAACAAGACTAGAATTGAACACTGCACATTGATTGATGTGTTCAGAACACAAAATAAGTAGAATCGAACACTGTACTCGATGTCGTTAACTTCAACATGTGATTAAAACATTGGCTGGTGTGTTCAGAACACTACATAAGTAGAATCGAACGCTGTATTAGGGGATACCTTTGTTTAGATTGAAACATAACAAGACTAGAATTGAACACTGCACTCGATGTCGGAAGATCAGATTGAAAACATAACAAGACTAGAATTGAACACTGTACATTGATTGATGTGTTCAGAACACAAAATAAGTAGAATCGAACACTGTACTCGATGTCGTTAACTTCAACATGTGATTAAAACATTGTCTGGTGTGTTCAGAACACTACATAAGTAGAATCGAACGCTGTACTCGATGTCGTTACATGTGACCCGATACAACATGTTAGGGGATACCTTTATCCTAAGAACCGAACACTGTACAACATGTTAGGGGATACCTTTGTTTAGATTGAAACTAACAAGACTAGAATCGAACACTGCACTCGATGTCGTTACATGTGATCCGATACAACATGTTAGGGGATACCTTTGTTTAGATTGAAACATAGCAAGCCTAGAATCGAACATTGTTTGATGTGTTCAGTACAACTTCAGTGATTAACATACACACTGTGCACATATCGCATAGCTAAAAACACACTGTGCACATATCGCATACCTAACACTTCAAATGATTTGCTTAGTACGAAAATAAAAATAAAAAATCTATACCGCGTAGCTAACTCGTTCATCACACTGCTAAGACGCTTAGTAATTGTGAATACACTCATACGAAAATCAAGAAAGCACACTGCGTAGCCAACTCGCTCGGCACGAAAAAATCTATACCGCGTAGCTAACTCGTTCATCACACTGCTAAGACGCTTAGTAATTGTGAATACACTCATACGAAAATCAAGAAAGCACACTGCGTAGCCAACTCGCTCGGCTCACTCGCTTAGTAATTGCAACACACACGGATAAGAATGTTCCGAGATACTTACATGTTTTTTAAGGGGGGTGAAAGATCATAAATTATATGTACACACATGTTGTCTCCTCCAAGTTGTAAGATGAAATAGACACAGTACTGCGAGTTTCCACTCTAGCTGGCGAACGGAAGTAGCATGATATCTCAGCAAAAAATAAAAATACGCGTGAGCTTGCAAGTCAGACACAATGATGGATACCGCGATTCAAATCCTGGTAACTTATGCCGTCGGGAAGGGCATCCGGTGAGCATCTAGCTGTAAATCCCCGATTCTCGACAGATTCTTAATCCGAGTTCTTTGACGTCAGGAAGGGCAGCCGGTTAACAACAATTATCGAACACGCATCGCGAAGGCAGGAGTGTGCAGCGATATGCATGTTTAGACTTGCAGATTACGAAAGAAACATAACAAGACTTGAGTCTTAAAACAAAATTCTTGCGATTTAAAATCTTAGTCGGGAAGGGCATCCGGCAGTAAAACAATAGTTCGTGATTTAAAATCTAAGAAGAGCATCTAGCTGAAAAACCCCCCGATTCTCGACAGATTCTTAATCCGAGTTCCTTGACGTCAGGAAGGGCAGCCGGTTAACAACAATTATCGAACACGCATCGCGAAGGTAGGAGTGTGCAGCGATATGCATGTTTAGACTTGCAGATTACGAAAGAAACATAACAAGACTTGAGTCTTAAAACAAAATTCTTGCGATTTAAAATCTTAGTCGGGAAGGGCATCCGGCAGTAAAACAATAGTTCGTGATTTAAAATCTAAGAAGAGCATCTAGCTGAAAAACCCCCCGATTCTCGACAGATTCTTAATCCGAGTTCTTTGACGTCAGGAAGGGCAGCCGGTTAACAACAATTGTCGAACACGCATCGCGAAGGCAGGAGTGTGCAGCGATATGCATGTTTAGACTTGCAGATTACGAAAGAAACATAACAAGACTTGAGTCTTAAAACAAAATTCTTGCGATTTAAAATCTTAGTCGGGAAGGGCATCCGGCAGTAAAACAATAGTTCGTGATTTAAAATCTAAGAAGAGCATCTAGCTGAAAAACCCCCCGATTCTCGACAGATTCTTAATCCGAGTTCTTTGACGTCAGGAAGGGCAGCCGGTTAACAACAATAGCGTATGATGTAAGAGCTTAGATACTACCAGTTTTGCGTCAGGAAGGACAACTAGTCTTAAAACAAAACAGATTCTTAATCCGAGTTGTCAGGAAGGGCAACCGGTTAAAAAACTATAGTGTATGAGGTTAGATACTGCTAGTTTTACGTTAGGAAGGACAACTCAACAAATTCATGCGATTTAAACACATTTTATTCCCAAGAGAATCGAACCCGAGACTACCGGGTGAGAGGCATGCATACTGTAGGCTATGGGTTTGTTCTACAGTCCTTGAAGTATCGGCACAGTCATTCTGAGCGAGCAGCGGAATGCGTGTGTTAGCTGAAATTGTACACGTATCTTCCGGCTCAACCTTGAGCGAGGACACTGATAAGCGACTTGTAACTCGCGAACGTCTTCTTAGCTGAGTGTAAGCTCTTAAAACACAGTACCAATTAAGGTTGTAAAATATTCTGAAATTGTCCTCCTCTGTGGTGTGATTAGCTGCTACCCCGGAGGTCCGAGTTCGATTCCCGGCTCTGCCACGGAATGTGTAGCATTTAGCCTATGTAAGTTCCTAACGTAAAATATCATGATTGTACGGAGAGGTTAAAACACACACAGTGCCTACTCCTATCGAAAGAACCTGCACGGTACCGGCATGTAGGCTTCTCCTGGTGAAGGAGCCTGCACATAGTTTAACGCCTCCTATCAACAGCCCTTACTTAATGCTGGCTTTTTTTTTTGCACACCCAGCCTCACACCATAGTTTTATACGACCGGCTGCCCTTCCTGACTAGGATTTTAAATCGCAAGAATTTGTTGAGTTGCCCTTCCTAACGCAAAACTGGTATTATCTAACCTCTTACACGGAATGTGTAGCATTTAGCCTATGTAAGTTCCTAACGTAAAATATCATGATTGTACGGAGAGGTTAAAACACGCACAGTGCCTACTCCTATCGAAAGAACCTGCACGGTACCGGCATGTAGGCTTCTCCTGGTGAAGGAGCTTGCACATGGTTTAACGCCTCCTATCAACAGCCCTTACTTAATGCTGGCTTTTTTGCACACCCCGCCTCACACCATAGTTTTATACGACCGGCTGCCCTTCCTGAATAGGATTTTAAATCGCAGTATACGCGATAAATTTGTTGTAGCGGGTTTTATAACTAGATATCCCGGTACCGATACATAGCCTACTCCACTGAAGAAGCCTGCACAAGGCTTATTGCCTCCATCCGACAAATGAATCAGCATCAACACTCTTGTACTCAAAAAATAATTTTCGACCGCGTTCGATTCCCGGCTCTGCCACGGAATGTGTAGCATTTAGCCTATGTAAGTTCCTAACGTAAACTATCATGATTGTACGGAGAGGTTAAAACACACACAGTGCCTACTCCTATCGAAAGAACCTGCACGGTACCGGCATGTAGGCTTCTCCTGGTGAAGGAGCTTGCACATGGTTTAACGCCTCCTATCGACAGCCCTTACTTAATGCTGGCTTTTTTGCACACCCCGCCTCACACCATAGTTTTATACGACCGGCTGCCCTTCCTGACTAGGATTTTAAATCGCAGTATACGCGATAAATTTGTTGTAGCGGGTTTTATAACTAGATATCCCGGTACCGATACATAGCCTACTCCACTGAAGAAGCCTGCACAAGGCTTATTGCCTCCATCCGACAAATGAATCAGCATCAACACACTTGTACTCAAAAAATAATTTTCGAAGGAGTCTGCACAAGGTTTAACGTCCCCATCAACAGCCCTTACTTATTGCTAGCTTTTTTGCACACCCCGCCTCACACCATAGTTTTACGACCGGCTGCCCTTCCTGACTAGGATTTTAAATCGATATCCCGACATAGCCTACTCCTACCGAAGAAGGCAGCTTAACGCCTCCATCCAACAAATGAATCACACTAAAACACTCTTCAATCATTCTCGCTACTTCGGATGATAGCGGGTTCGAACTGGAAGCTGTAAATGCTAGGCGTGGGACCTGTGCGATCATCATTACATGATCTAGCCGGATGCCCTTCCCGACGGCATAAGTTACCAGGATTTGAATCGCGGTATCCATCATTGTGTCTGACTTGCAAGCTCACGCGTATTTTTATTTTTTGCTGAGATATCATGCTACTTCCGTTCGCCAGCTAGAGTGGAAACTCGCAGTACTGCGTCTATTTCATCTTACAACTTGGAGGAGACAACATGTGTGTACATATAATTTATGATCTTTCACCCCCCTTAAAAAACATGTAAGTATCTCGGAACATTCTTATCCGTGTGTGTTGCAATTACTAAGCGAGTGAGCCGAGCGAGTTGGCTACGCAGTGTGCTTTCTTGATTTTCGTATGAGTGTATTCACAATTACTAAGCGTCTTAGCAGTGTGATGAACGAGTTAGCTACGCGGTATAGATTTTTTTCGTGCCGAGCGAGTTGGCTACGCAGTGTGCTTTCTTGATTTTCGTATGAGTGTATTCACAATTACTAAGCGTCTTAGCAGTGTGATGAACGAGTTAGCTACGCGGTATAGATTTTTTATTTTTATTTTCGTACTAAGCAAATCATTTGAAGTGTTAGGTATGCGATATGTGCACAGTGTGTTTTTAGCTATGCGATATGTGCACAGTGTGTATGTTAATCACTGAAGTTGTACTGAACACATCAAACAATGTTCGATTCTAGGCTTGCTATGTTTCAATCTAAACAAAGGTATCCCCTAACATGTTGTATCGGATCACATGTAACGACATCGAGTGCAGTGTTCGATTCTAGTCTTGTTAGTTTCAATCTAAACAAAGGTATCCCCTAACATGTTGTACAGTGTTCGGTTCTTAGGATAAAGGTATCCCCTAACATGTTGTATCGGGTCACATGTAACGACATCGAGTACAGCGTTCGATTCTACTTATGTAGTGTTCTGAACACACCAGACAATGTTTTAATCACATGTTGAAGTTAACGACATCGAGTACAGTGTTCGATTCTACTTATTTTGTGTTCTGAACACATCAATCAATGTACAGTGTTCAATTCTAGTCTTGTTATGTTTTCAATCTGATCTTCCGACATCGAGTGCAGTGTTCAATTCTAGTCTTGTTATGTTTCAATCTAAACAAAGGTATCCCCTAATACAGCGTTCGATTCTACTTATGTAGTGTTCTGAACACACCAGCCAATGTTTTAATCACATGTTGAAGTTAACGACATCGAGTACAGTGTTCGATTCTACTTATTTTGTGTTCTGAACACATCAATCAATGTGCAGTGTTCAATTCTAGTCTTGTTATGTTTCAATCTAAACAAAGGTATCCCCTAATACAGCGTTCGATTAGTGTTCTGAACACACCACACAATGTTTTAATCACATGTTGTATCGAGTACAGTGTTCGATTCTACTTATTTTGTGTTCTGAACACATCAATCAATGTTCTGATCACATGTTGTACTGGCTGTCTCATAAGGAGCTATGTATAGCCGCCATCTTGCATCCGCCATCTTGCGCAAGCATCCTTAGGGCGTCTCTAGCCATGGATCCTTGAGCCGCCTCATAAGAGCAACCACCATCTCGCGCAAGCATCCCTCATAAGGAGCCTTGTATAACCGCCATCTTGCGCAAGCATCCCAAGGGCGTCTATGTATAGCGATCATCTTGCATGAGCACCTTTAAGGAGTCATGTATAGCTACCATCTTGTGCAATTAGCGTCGAGAGATGGCTGCTGTAGAATTTTTCTTTTTAAAATTATCCGCTACCACATAGAGTGTAGCACTGAGGTTTGCGATGTAAGATGGTGGATGACAGCTGCGCGTGAGTTTGTAAAGCATGTGGAATTTGCCGCCACCACATAGATGGCAGCACGGTGCTCAAAGATGGCGGATGACAGCTAACAGAACTTTTCAAATTACCCGCTACTACAGAGAGCAGCACGGTGCTCAAAGATAGCGGATGACAGCTAACGAAATTGCCCGCTACTACGTGCTTAAGGTAGTAGTCATAAAGAGGGCAGCACGGTGTTTAAAGATGGCGGATGGCAGCTAACGAAATTACCCCGCATGAGGGCAGCACGGTGCTCTGTTGATTAAAGATGTCGGATGACAGCTAACGAAATTGCCCGCAGCATAGTGCTCTGTTGGTTAAAGATGGCGGGTGACAGCCGTCAAAAAGAGCATGTGGCTTTGTTTCCAAACAAGAGCACGTGGAATTTGCCGCCACAACAAAGAGGGCAGCACTGTACTCTGTTGCTTAAAGATGGCTGTCAAAAAAAAAAGCGCGTGGGTTTGTAAAGCATGTAGAATTTGCCGCCACCACATAGAGGGTAGCACGGTGCTCAAAGATAGCTGCTGTCAAAAAGCATTTTTCAAATTATCCGCCGCCACATTTCAAAGGTATCTAGCTAAAGATGGCAGCACGGTGATTAAAGATGGCGGATGATAGCTAACAGAACTTTTCAAATTGCCCGCTACTACGTGCTTAAGGTAGTAGCCATAAAGAGGGCAGCACGGTGTTCTGTAGATTAAAGATGGCGGATGACAACTGACGAAATTGCTCGCAGCACGGTGCTCAAAGATGGCGGATGACAGCTGCACATGGCTTTGTTTCCAAACAAGAGCACGTGGAATTTGCCGCCACCACATAGAGGGCAGCACTGTTCTCTCTGGATTAAAGATGGCGGATGACAGCTGTCAGAAAAGCATATAGGTTTGTAAAGCATGTGGAATTTACCGCCACCACATAGATGGCAGCACGGTGATTAAAGATGGCGGATGACAGCTGTCAGAAAAGCACATAGGTTTGTAAAGCACATGGAATTTACCGCCACCACATAGAGTGCAGCACTGTTCTCTCTGGATTAAAGATGGCGGATGACAGCTAACGAAATTGCCCGCATGATAGCAGCACGGTGCTCAAAGATGGCGGATGACAGCTGTCAAAAAAGCACGTGAATTTGTTTCCAAACAAGAGCACGTGGAATTTGCCGCCACTACATAGAGTGCGGCACTGAGGTTGGCGATGCAAGATGGCGGATGACAACTGTCAAAGGTAAGTAGCTAAAGAGGGCAGCACGGTGATTAAAGATGGTGGATGACAGCTGCACGTGGCTTTGTTTCCAAACAAGAGCACATGGAATTTGCCGCCACTACGTAGAGCGCAGCACTGAGGTTTCGGATGCAAGATGGCGGATAACGTACCAAATTTCAAAGGTAAGTAGCTAAAGAGGGCAGCACGATGCTCAAAGATGGTGGATGACAGCTGCACGTGGCTTTGTTTCCAAACAAGAGCACATGGAATTTGCCGCCACTACATAGAGCGCAGCACTGAGGTTTCGGATGCAAGATGGCGGATAACGTACCACATTTCAAAGGTAAGTAGCTAAAGAGGGCAGCACGATGCTCAAAGATGGTGGATGACAGCTGCACGTGGCTTTGTTTATCTCACGCTAGTGAGGTTAAGTTGGTAGCACTAAGGTTTAGACCCGTCAAGATGGCAGCACTGCCGATGACAGGTGACGAATTTTGCAGCTACTGCGATATAGAGGGCAGCACAGTGCTTTGTGGTTTAAAGATGGCGGATGACAGCTGTCAAAAAAGCACGTGGCTGTCAAAAAGCACGTGGCTTTGTTTACCTCGCGCTAGTTAGGTTAAGTTGGTATCACTAAGGTTTAGGTCCGTCAAGATGGCAGTACTGAGGTTAGCGATGCGTTGTTGTCTGTCAAAAAGCACGTGGCTTTGTTTACAAATCTGTCAAAAAGCACGTGGCTGTCAAAAAACACGTGGCTTTGTTTACCTCATGCTAGTTAGTTTAAGTTGGCACTACTGAGGTTTAGGCCCGTCAAGATGGCAGTACTGAGGTTAGCGATGCGTTGTTGTCTGTCAAAAAGCACGTGGCTTTGTTTACAAATCTGTCAAAAAGCACGTGGCTGTCAAAAAGCACGTGGCTTTGTTTACCTCATGCTAGTTAGGTTAAGTTGGCACTACTGAGGTTTAGGCCCGTCAAGATGGCAGTACTGAGGTTAGCGATGCGTTGTTGTCGATGACAGCTGTCAAAAAGCACGTGGCTTTGTTTACAAATTCAAATTTCGCGCTAGTTAGGTTAAGTTGGCAGTACTGTCGCGCTAGTTAGGTTAAGTTGGCAGTACTGGAAGAGGCCTCTGGCTGAGGTGGAGGTGGCCACTGGGAGCCGGAGGTGGCGGTGGCGGCCGAACTCTCCCATTATACTACTTCTGATGGTATAGACTATAGAGAAATCAGCCCAACCCGTAGCTTGCAACTGCCTTACATAGGGAAATGTTCAAATATACCTCGTAAAGGCCTCCGCTCATCTTCGCAGAGTTTACGTGCCCCCAAAGGTGTAATTCCAGAGAGATTCAAGTCAGGAAAGCTTGGTGGCCAAGCAAAGATCGGGTGTCATCAGAACATATTACACATTCAGTTTATTTACCTCATAATATAATCAAGACACGTGTATTACGTAATGCGTTATGAATTACATCGTACAAGTTTCAGTCTACTTGCAAGGATCTGAAAGAGCCTTCAGCGCCGAACATTTCCTCCACCGTCTTGGGTTTCCCCGGCCTTTTCGATTCGTCCACACAGTATTTCTCGTCCTCCAGGAAGTAATCCCTGTAACTCTCGATTTTCGCTTTCCAAGCAGCTGAAATGATATCAAATGGACTTTGAAAATAAACATGATCGAACAAGAAAAAACATCTTAAAACAACGTAGTACCAATTTGTATTTAAATGTATCATTTCTATAGTGATTCAGAAGATGCACAGAGCGTATGTTGTTACAGAGAGATAGAAACAACTGCGCATGCGCTGGTATCCTCTGGACTTTGTCACCGCCTTTTTGATGTACAGGCCTTACTGTACTCTCGATGACGTCGCACAAGGAGGCGTACTGTTTCCTCCGTCCGACACGCACAATGCAAGCACAAGCCTTGTGGTTAAGAAATATTCTCAAATGTTGTATTAATATGGCAGGTGAGGTTATTAACACTTGTAATCTTTGGATATCTCCTAAGTAAGTGTTTGGACTTGACGTTTCGTACAGTTGCTCCTTGGAGCACTGGGCGCTGCTTTCGCTCGCCATATTTCTTCATGAGACTAGTTCTTCCGGTTGGACACATGCGGAGCTCATGCTATGCGATGTGACGCGATATCTCCTGCATCAACACGAGGCACATTGTACTCTTGTACGAGTATATCAACGCCAATCGGCATTTTATGTATCAAATACCATTTTAAATTACAGGAGACAATTTAGAAAAGACCATTCTGCAAGGAAAAGTTGAAGGCACCAGACCAAGAGGCAGAACAACAAGTAGATGGTTAGACCAAGCAAAGAAGATCACCGGTCTACCTCTTCACAATATCTTAAGAAGAGCTGAAGACCGCTCATCATGGAAAAATCTCGTTAAGGATGCAGTTACTAACGAAGCGAAGAAATGAAGTCACGACGCTCAGCAATGAGTAAACCGACTGATGATGACTTTATTAACTTGTTTACAATTTATTTTAACGTGTAACCAGAATTCTACCGTTACGTCTATGTAATTTTAGGAGAAGTAGGCTTAAAATGTGATCAAAATGAAGAAAGCATAACGAATAATGTACTCATCTTTGTTCACAACAAATCAAAATTATTGTGCATTAATGAAAAATAACCCTAATGAAGCTCGGAGTCAAATCACAAGTCTCTAAACTATTGCTGGAAAAAAAGGATTAACAATTTCATTTGAAAAAAATAATGGCAATACATGCCCTTTTAATAAGCAGTGTTCTGATATGTGGGAAAGAAATATAAATTGTATAAACAATTTAAATACCTTGGAGAAACTATAACATACAATTTAAATGAAAATCATTCTTGGACAGAGAGAACGAATAAGTTACCCTGAGCCCAAAATTTAACCAGAAAAACATACAAGAAGAAATGTTTGTCAATAAATACAAAATTGAAACATTATAACACTGTAGTCCAACCTGAAATATCCTATGGAAGAGAAACATTATTTAAACTAACGCAAAAGAATAACATAGAGAAAATTTTAAAAATTGATTAAAAATTAATATGAAGTACCAAAAAAGAAGGAGAATGGAATATTGGAAATGGAATGGAAATAGAACCTATAACAGATTTCATATGAAAGAAGAGAATATTATTCTTTGGTCATCTGTTGAGAACACATCAAGACAGGTTAATACGCAGAATTTTGGAAAAGCTTTGAAAACAAAAACAAGAACCTCTCTCGATAAAAGAAATAAAAGAAGATATGAAATAATTAGACATAACACTGGAGGATTTAAGTAATAAATCAAACAAAGTAAATAAATTTAAGAATAGTAAAATTAGACCCCTAACAAAATGTGATAATAGAAAAAGAACAAAAAAGGGTATTTTCAGAAGAAAATCAGATAGATTGAAGAAATACTGGAAGAACAGAAAATAAATAAACATAAAACATCATAGAAGACCGGACAGAAGTTGACTACAGTGGTCCAATGCGGCCGCAAAAGTACAATAATAATAATAATAATAATAATAATAATAATAATAATAATAATAATAAATGAAAATAAGGAGACAAAGAACGTACAAAAATAAAAATATGATAATAAGGCTTTGCTACCATACTCCTAGATCAGGGGTACTCAGGTGGGCTACCGTTGAGGCTAGCTTAGTGCGACCGGGCTGGCGTGACGTAAATGCGGGCAGCTTACGTAGCAAGCATACGTCACAGTGAAGCGAGAGCGCGAGTGCACTTTTTAGGGAAGGGAACAGTGACGTTCGACTGCCAATACAAAGCTCTCCTTCACTACCCAGCGAAATGCTGAATGGGGTAGAATATTTTTAAAACCCACTATAATCACATGAAAACCGACCTTTACAAGATATTCCGGTTTGATGTATACTGCCCGCGATGTAGCCTTATTTTCTCACACTTATAGATTCGAAAAAAATAACACATTATGATTTTTGGGTTACAATTTATAAAGGTACGGGGTTTAAGTGTACAAGCTACGATTCACAATTACTTGGATGGGAATGACAGTATTTCCCATTTCTTAAAAAGTAACGTTCGTGTTATTCATTCAGCAGAAACTAATATATTTACATAATTGAACAAGTTTACTGCTTGATTTTGCATGGTATTGTAGTGTTGTGTGACTGTCTGTTCGCTGAATTTCTGCAAATAGTTCTTAAAACTCATCATTAGAACTCGGATGTTCAGGAAAAGTCATATTTCTTCTTTGTCCTTTTTCTTCTTGCCTGATTAGATTTTGGTGCAAATCAAGTGATTATCGTCGCAATTAAGCGATTTTTATTTGTCACGTAAATGCATATTTTGGCTATTTTTGTCATAAGGTCATATTTTGTGCTATTTTCGTAGAAACGTGATATTTCGGCGGTTTGATGACAGCTGTAGGTGTGCAAAGTCATTTTCAACTTACCTAATATGAACTAGTATTCATAAAACTGCTTCTTGGTATCACATCTGCAGTTCATACAAGTGAAATACTCTGCCTCTTTTATGAAGATTGCGCATAAATTGTTTTCCAAGAGTTTGCCAGAAAGTCTGGCATATATTAAGTCCAACTTTGGAATCATATCGAGTGCAAATACTCGTTTAGAAGCTCCTAGCTTAGAAATTCACGCAAGTATTGACATTGTGAGAAATGCTGAACTTTAAGTGTAAGAATCACATGGAATATTTAGCGACAGTGTAAAACGGATACTTTGAAACGTCCTTAATCGAAATCACTGTTTTCGTTGTGTGTGCAGGGAAGGCCCTAAATGATGTTCTCAGAGGAGTAGGTACCAGTACATTTCGAGATGAATGCATATCCGACAGCGGTGATTTAGCGCTGTTTATATATGCATCAATAGCGCCTTGTGACGTAGATAGGAGTTTCTCTTCTTACAAGAATGTGTCAAGTGATAACCTGAGGTCTTTCCCGCCCGATACTTTGAAGATGAATCTTGTCATACACTTCAATTCCACCCGCCGAGAAGAATGCAAAAGGCACGTGAGTTTGCACTATAGGCCATGACGCCCTACCATAACGTATTGAAAGACATCTACTTAATTTGTTTCGTGGTGCTCAATTTAAACTTTAACGAATTACGGTAATATCAATGAAATCTGGGCTTAAACGTTCCAAAATATTTTTAAAATTATATTGGTTTCTAGTTTTCTTGTATTTTAAACCACCAATTCAGGGAGCAAATATGTTTTGACTTTTAAAATGTTGTGTGATCTCATAATCTTAGCGAACTTATTGCTTTATAGGTACATATTCACAAATGTTTGATAAGTGAATCAAGGACAGCAGACTGTGAATAACTGATAAACATGTATATTCAGAAAATTAATATGATAATATGAATAAGGAATTAAGTTAACAAATATGTAACAAAGGAATTGCCGTTTCGACTTATGACTTATTTTAAAATGCCCATATTTATATTAATCATTTTTGAGTCATATTTTGTAATTTTTATGTCATTTTTCGCCACTTTTGACGTCATATTTGCTTGCTTATTTGGGCTATTCTTAGGTTTTAAACATCCGAACCCTACTCATCAGATATCCGATGATAATAGCTAGCCTCTAAATGGCGAGGGAGTGTCATAATGAGTGAGGACATACAGTAGATATTTACTATCCAAGTTTAAAGCACAACCATTTAAATGCATCTACCAAACAGATAGGCTACACAGTATGCCTTCAAACAAATAACATAACTGATTTTATTACCGGTAAGCATGATTCGATTATTGGTGAGTTTATGAGTCACAGCTCATCCACCTTAACTCCGTATTATATTAGAAATATTTCTAAACCAACTCTTAAAGTGCAATAGTGAAAATTGTAATTCATTACGTTTATTTTAAAGATATTTGAGGTTGTAGGCCTAACTCTTTATTGTATTCGGTCAAAATACATAAACTACAAAGAACACAAATACCGTATTTACGCGAATAATTCCCGCCACCGAATAATCCTCGCACCCTAACTTCAGGAAGGCTTAAATTTAATAAGAACTATGCGGGGATTATTCGCGTAAATACGGTAACTTATTTCTTACAGCGTAACATGAGAATGACGTGGACTTCTGCCCTCTTTTTTTCATTGCTTTCTGACTCCGTTTCTAACTCGAGTATCGCCGCATTGACCAATAGTGCCTCAGAGATCTGCACCCAACCTTTATGGCCTGTGACGTAGCCACAACGTGGCATACGCTCATCGCCTGCCTGCCCGCCCGCTTACGGTGCTGGGCACCCGCTGCACAAAATGCCCAGCGTAAGCACCTCTGTCCTAGGTGACCGTAAGTACAGTGTAGCTTCCGTTGGCTTCTTTTCTTGGAACTTCTGCCGCTATCCTTCGAGGAATTAAGTTGTATTGCTTGTTACACCTAAACATTGTTTACTACCAGTAGTTTAATCCAAATTATTCCAGGTGTATGTATAACACTGCCAAAATTATTTAATACTAGGTGTATGCATAAGTTTTTGCCGGCTTTTGTGGTAAACAAAACACGTAATTTTCAAGGGAAATTAATGTTTAGTTTATTCAAAATATTCGCCTTCGGTTTCTAAATACTTCGCCTACCTTTCAGGTAAGTCATGAATACTATGCCAGAAAAACTGATTGTTTTTGCAGCAAACCATTCGTCGAGCCATTTTCTAACTTCTTCTAAATTGCTGAAATGCTGATCTACAAGCGAGTGCCCCATTGATGCGAAGAGATAACAGTCAGATGGCGCCAGGTCAGGGCAGTACGGCGGATGCGGAAGGATGTCCCATCCAAGGGATTTCAACGCGTATTTCACTGGTTTTGCTGTGTGAGATGGTGGAATGTCGTGTAACAAAATCACTTTTCCATGTCTTCTGGCCTCTTCCGATCGTCATTCGATCAATTCGTGATTTAAATTAACCATTTGTTAGCGATAGCGTTGTGCATTCACGGGTTTAGCCGGGATTCAAGAGTTCATAATACACAATACCGCTCTGTTCCCACCAGAACATAGCATAGTCTTCTTGCCGAAGCGATTTGGACTTGGTGTTGAAGGACCGGCTTCGCCAGGTGACAGCCACAATTTTCTCCGCTTCGGGTTTTGGAAATGAATCCATTTTTCGTCACCCGTCACAGTTCGCTACAGAAATGAATTTCTTTCGTGGCGTTGACGCAGCATTTCACAAGTGATTTTGTGATTTTCGATTTGCCGTTCATTCAAATAGTGTGGGACTCAGTTACCGAGTTTACTGATCTTTCCCATTGCTCGTAAACGTCTGCTGATTGTTTCAAATTTAATGCTTGTGCCAATTGCTGTTGGGTTTGAGTTGGGTCGTCATCCAGTCTTTCACATTGAAACCACAGCGTTTAAATTGTCAAAATTATGTTTCCCATGCTCTAATCGATGGAGCGTATTCACCATTTATGTTTCTACCAGAAAATGATGACTTTCCACGGCTTTTTTCTTTTGATTGTATAAGAAAAGCATATCGTCCCGCAAATGTTCTTTTTTTTTTCAGGCACGAACGTCAACGAGATCACTGAACAATACAACGCAGTGTTTGGCGGACTCAACTTGTGTTTGTTGGTAGTTTAATATCAGACGAACAAACTTACGTATATGCCAAATTCATACGCTGCGTGCTGCTTGCTGGCGCCATCTCTTAGTGAAATGGGAAAATACATGCATACAACTGGTAGAATGTTGGGTTTTATAAACTGCACTTAGTTCTACATTTTGGACTGGAATCTGATTTTATTGTACATTCTCAGGATTACCTAATCCAAGATATATCATAAATGTAGGCTCACTTGGTTACTGATCATCTATGTTACTTTTAGGATTGTACTTTATCAATAATGAAACGCACTGCTATTAATCCATAACTAAAGCCCGGATTTGTATGCAGTAACAGGTTAGATTGCAAACTGATTTGGTTGGTAGGAAGTGTCGGCCACACACGTTCTTCCATAATGTAGCAAGAGTAACATAAATTATAGGCGTTCTGATGGGCCGTACCCCTAATGTTTATGCAAACCTCATAGCATAATCGTTGTGAATGCAGACTATACTTGCTACTCTCTTCAGTAAGTTTGCATTCTAATCTATTAATGCATAAAAAACCGGGCTCTATCTATAACAGAAGAAGAAAGTCAAAAACAGGACTCACCATCAATTCGGGAAGATGAGTGAAACATACTCCTGTATATTTCGTAATAGTTATATTTTCGGTTAGGATTTTCGTCTTCCATAAATATAATGGCCTTGACTTCAGTCTGCCATTGCGTGAGTTTGTAACTGAACCTCATCGCGCAATTGTATAAAGTCCTAAAAGTAGTGGAAATTGTAAGGTGAAGTTCTATGATATAATGCTTGTACGTGTATTGCTTCATTTATTTTTTAATTTTACTTTGTCGTGTGTTGTTCCACCATATTAACATAAGGTTCTTTAGCTTTTAGCTTTAGCTTTTGATATTTTATATTAATATTATAGGAGATTAGATAAAATTGTAGAATATAGTTTAGATATAAGTATCTCCATGTTAACTGTAGCTTATCTGACGTAGTTGCCACTGTAATTGGGACACTAAATCCTTTAGTGTGCAATAAAATAAATAAATAAATAAATAAATAGAGATGGAAAACGGCACAATTTCACAGGTGCCCTCCTTCAAATACCTTGGAGAAATTATACTACCATCAGGATTAGACAGTGGTGCCAATGTAGAAAGAAACACCAAACTACATAAGGCATACAGACTGACGTGGAATTACTACAACAAAAGAGTCATATCGCGTAATGCAAAATTACGACACTACAAGACAGTTGTTTTGCCTGAAGCTTTATATGCCTCAGAAACCATATGCTTAGGTGGTCACTCTAAAATTACAGAAATTGAAAAGCAGGAGCGGAAAATTCTCAGGAAAATGTATGGGTCGACGAGAGAAAATGGAATGCGAATTAAGAGGAGAACAGCGGACCTCCAAGAAATAAAAATCACAGACCACATCATGGAAAATCGTGGAGCTTTTAGAACAAAAGTAGCCAATCATAAATTTAGGGAGAAACCCAAAAAGACAACTGGTAGGAAGTTGTCGACAGAACGCAAGATAAGAAGGCACAAACCATCAAACCAACTAACAAGTTCAAACGCGCTCTATGAATGGGCATAACGAAGAAAGAAAGAATAAATAAATAAATAAATAAATAAATAAATAAATAAATAAATAAATAAATAAATAAATAAATAAATAAATAAATAAATAAATCTGCGTACCCCATCTACAGTGGGTATCAGAGTATTTAATGAGATATCTCCTGGCCTCAATCGAAGTAAATGAGAATAATGGTGTGCAGTCACTTGTATAGTTTGTTTGAACTATTTTTATGTTAGCGTAGTGTTCATTCACATCATCATAGTTAGCCAGGATGTCAATTTTCAATTCTTATTCTGAATGAATGATGTTTTTGTCGCCGTTTTCATTGCCGAACCTATCGTAACTACTATAGTTTCCACGCGAGACATTATCTCCCTTGAAGTTTCATTGCTCACCACATGGAAGTAACATACCTATCCTAAACGATGATGTCTCGTTATGAATATTGAAATTTCACGACCGCATTGTAATCGAAACCGACTCTCAACCTATTAGGTCGTGTTACGTACATTTAGTACGTGATGAAGAGATGTTAAGTACAGAACAAAAATGGCCAACCAGACACCAGTGGGATCCGAACCCGAACCCGAACGTAAGTCGGTTTCGATGTCTCGTTATCTTAACAAGAGCTATTTATGTAAATCCGATGTGATAAATGTAGAGAAAACATATAAGTATACAAAGTATTATACGTCTTTTACATGTGGTTTGCTCCTGAAAGGGAATACCGCCGTAAATCTGAGCCTTATCTTTATGTTGAACCTACCACAATTAATTGGGCAAAGGCGATAATGAACAACAAGAAGAAGAAATGATCGTACCTCCGAGAGACTTCATTGAGCCAGCATCTCCTCCATACTCGGTGGGAAGTATACTCCTCAGTTTATCAGTTTGTAGAGCTTCGATGTTGGGGTGCAGGAAGAACTGTAACAGAATAATCAGTTTTTATTTAAGATCTCGTCGAGTTTGGAGAAAATACCCCTCTGATAACCGCCTCCGAATTAAACCACAAAACTTCAAAATATTACGCAGAACTGTGTCAAGTATTCTGCTTATATAATAATAATAATAATAATAATAATAATAATAATAATAATAATAATAATAATAATAATAATAATAATAATAATAATAATAATTTCCGCCTGCAGTTGCCACCTAGAGGATTAAGTAGCTCAATGGTTGCTGTTGCTGGTCCCAAGCCCGGATAAAGGAAGAGGGTTGGCTTAAACCCGTAAAATAACAGCCAGGAAGCATCTTGAGCCAACCTCTAAGGCTCAACAATACCTTAGTTGTATCCCTGAGACCGACTTCGATCGATCTTCCCACTATCTTCAACTTGTTAGTATGATGGAAATGTCAATTGACAAAATAGTTGCACCAGGCCCTAGTACAAGTACTAGTTTATCTCGAATTCTGGGGTACCGAGAACGTCATACGAGAATGAATCGGAGCTTCCCAAATCTCTTCCACCGAAGCGAAAACACTTCATAGCTATATTTTTTGCTAGTTGCTTTACGTCGCACCGACACAGATAGGCCTTATGGCGACGATGGAATAGCAAAGACCTAGGAGTTGGAAGGAAGCGGCCGTGGCCTTAATTCGGGTACAGGCTTTGCTTTGTTTGTAAATGGGAAACCATGGAAAGCCATCCTCAGGGCCGCCGACAGTGGGATTCAAACCCACTATCTCCCGGATGCAAACACACAGCCACGCGCGCCTAACCGCACGACCAAATCGCCCGGTCATAACTACTTTAAACATCAAAACATTGTTGAAAACCGGCAAATTAAAACAACTAACAGACATATTGGACAAATTTGACATTCAAATTCTTGCAATACAAGAAACTCGATATGCAGACGAAAATCACATGGAATCGGGGAACTGCAGAATTTATAAAGGGAAGCCAGCAATATCCTTCCCCAAAACTCCAATGCAGTTTGACACAGCCTTTGCAGTCAAGAAAAGCCTTACCACTTGCGTATTCGATTTCACGTCTCCTTCTGAAATAATCTCACTCCTTTCGATCAAATCGGGGGGAAAAGTGTACACACTAATCAAATGCCCATGCTCCCAAAATAATCACAATTGGAAAGATCCACGTAAAGTAGATGAATTCTGGGAACTGCTGGAGGAAGTTTTAAATAAGATACCAAAGCACCATGTCAAAATACTGTTAGGAGACTTCAACGCACAAATTGGTAAAGAAAAGGAGCATAGTAAGATTATATCCAGCACATAACAGAACAAACAGAAATGGAGAAAGATTAATAGACTTCTGCAAAAATCTTCAAGCTAAAACGAATCTCAACACACTTCTTGGCTCTGTACAGAAGGAAAATTACCTGGAGGTCCCCCAATCAATATCTAGGGGAATTTCAACTTGATCTTGTAGCCATCACCAGGCAAAACGAAAAAGAAGGCATGAATGTTAAAGTCAAGAAAAGGAACTATAGATTAAGATCATTACTTGTCCGTTGTAAAAGGGAAGTTTCAGCCTAACAGATCCAAAATGAGAACATTAAAACGCCAAAAATTGACCCAGAATTTTTCAAATAAATTCCGATAGTTTCCTTGAAAATTTACCATCAAATGTCCCCTCAGACTGGAATAATTTCAAAAAAATATAGTGTCTAAAGCATCCCAGAAAATTGGCACACCGTCTAGAAAACGTAAACACAGACGGTGGAACAACATATGCGACAAAGCAATATAAATAAGAATAAGAACATGGCAAATATTGAACTCTCATAAATCTGAAATGAAATAGCAAGAATTCCTTAAAGTACAGAAGGAAACGTCCAAAATAATTAGAGCAGGAAAACGGAAACAAGACCAAAGCCGTCTGAAGAGAATAGGTCAAGACTTCCAGAAAAGCAACTCCAGAAAATACTACAATATTTTTAAGAAGAACTCCAAAATTACCAAGCGCCCAGTCTTTGCTTCAAACATCAGACGGATCATTAGAAATAAATGAGAAAGAAAAATGCAAACTTCTTGCAGACTACTTTACAATGTTAAATTGCGAAAGTTCACAAAACCGATTAACCTTTGAGAAATCTACACCAAATCCAGACTCAGAATCTCTCCCACTCTAGAAGAAGTTAAGCAAATAATTCAAGAATTTAAAGATAATACAGCACCAGGAGAAGATGGGATTATTGCTGAAATATTGAAAACAGGTGGTGAGAAAATGGCTTACGCAATTCAAGAAATCATACAGAACATTTGGAATACTGGGAACATTCCAGAAAACTGGAAATGTGCACTAATTCACCCACTCCACAAGAAAAGGGATAAATCAGAAATAAACAATTACAGAGAGATATCTTTACTATCAGTCGTCTACAAAATTTTCTCTAAAACCCTGCTGAATAGATTAGAAAAACAAACCGACCACCTTATTGGAGAATATCCGGCAGGGTTTCGAAAGGAACGATCATGCCCAGAACAAATCTTAAAACTAAAAACTATTCTACCAATTCGTGGAACAAAACAAACAATACTTATCTTTGTTGACTTCGAAAAAGCTTATGATTCAATAGACCGACAGACTCTGTTCAGCATGCTTGAGGAATTTCAAGTCAGCAGAAAAACAAGGGAATTAATCAAGCAAACTCTAACAGGCACAACAGCGAAAGTTAAATTTTTTGGAGGAATTTCAAAGCCATTCGAAATTACAACAGGGGTCAGACAAAGCGATGGATTATCACCACTACTATTCAATCCAGTTTTGGAAAAAGTGGTTCGAGAATGGAAAAATGACACTAAAGGGATCAATATTGGTAGACTTCTCAATCCTCTCCAACAACAAACAAGAAGCATTGCAGTCCGTAGAAGAACTTCATGAAATAGCGGCAAGAACAGGTCTCCAAATTTCATATGAAAAGACAAAGTATGTCGAAGGTACAAAATCAGAATTTAACAACCCTCCTCTAATCACTAGATATGGGAAATATCCCAAGTAGATAAATTCAAATACTTAGGCGAAATTATACAACCAAACGGGATAAATCAGCATGCAAAGAAAGAAAGAAAGAAAGAATTACAAAATTACAAAAATCATACACAATTGTCTGGAGCAGATACAACAAAAAATATATCCCAAAACGCAAAATTACGACATTACAACACAGTTGTCAAACCAGAAGCCCTTTATGCATGAGAAACTCTGGTAACTGGTGACAGATCACAAATATAAAAGATCGAAAAACAAGAGAGGAAAATTCTAGGACCTAAATGCGAAAATGATATTTAGATGAAACGGTAATCACAGGAAAACTACAAAGTAACAGAAAAATCACAGACACTATTATAGAAAGAATATTAAAATTCTATGGTCACCTGATCAAGATGGATAACAATAGGCTAACAAGGAAAATACTAAATCTCGCAATGTCTCCAAAAAATCACAACAACTGACTTACAGAAATAAACAAAGATCTTCAGGAAATGGTATAATTGAAGAAATCTTGCAGGATGGAAAAAATCAGAAATCTCATAAATAAACATAAATTGGCTGATTAATCTGAAAGACAGCTACAGCTACAGAACGCAAAAAGAAGCACAGTGAAAGGATAAAGAAATTTTGGGAAGACAAGAAGAAACGTTGTGGTAATTAAGTTCACCCGCGCTCCTCACTTGGGTATAATGTATCAAAAAGAAATATATGCCAACAACACCCTACTTCATGAGAGCCTAGAATGTCAGCAATATAAGAAAATAATGTTACTTTTGGGTGCTATGACAGGGGTTTCCAATTAGTAAAGGCTCGAGGGCCACATTGGAAACCTTAGGCTTGATCGCGGGTCGCACTTTAATAATAGGACAATTTTCGTAAAATCCCACAAATATAATAGAGGTACAGTATGAAATAATTTGCATAGTTCAAATGAAATAAAGGTTTGATAATTTTAATTTCTTAAAATACTACTTTACAATTGCATAAAAGGGTGAAATAAAACATAAATATTATTTTACCCAGGACAATTGAATTGGGGGAGAAGATCACCCAACAATGTCAGTTCATTTGAATTAATATTTGACAAATAAAAAAGTAAAAAAATAAAACTAAAGGTAAACTGAATTTAATAATGTAGTCAAAACAAAACGTAAAGAGGGACAATATAGTGAATCCTGGATTTCTAACAAGTATTCTAACGTTCAAACAGAAGAAACCATTAAAATAATCCAAGACAACTTACGGAGACAAAGTCATCTCAGTAAGCTACAAATAGATGAATTCTTAGGAATCCTAAGTTTCATTATTAATAACAACGACTTTACGTTTAACCAAAAAATATTTACCTAGACCATCTAGAACATACTAAAATTATTATCAAAATACAAGGTTTAGAGCTCTGGATCCGTTATGTTGATGTCACGTTTGCGATCATAGACAAAGTCACAATAGTAGTAGCAATATGTTACAATTCCTTAATTCTTTTGATCAAAAATGAAATTTACTCTAGAGGATGAAGTTGGTGGCTTCATAAATGTCCTAGATGTTACCATAACACGAAAAGAAGACAGCTTTAGTTACCAAATTTTTAGAAAGCCCGCGTTTTCACCGGTTACTATAAAAAAAGAATTTCTTCACCCGGACGCCCAAGAAAGAGCGTCATATTACAGCCTAGTTTACCAAGGCTTCATACTCACCCTTTTACGCAAGGACCGTAATAAATAGTTACAATTCTTACGAAATATATCTAAGTTTAATGGCAATAAAGCAAACATGGTCAACAAAATTGTTATTAAAGTAGAACAAAACAAATTTCCATGATGATCACTGACGAACCAAAAAAGACGAAGTATGCCACCTTCACTTACAATAGCCCTAGCATACATCACATTTCCAATGCATTTAAAAAATATGATTCTATTGCTTCGTTTGCCACTAACAACACAATCCAGAATCGATTTTTAAATCACAACCCCGTTAATTCCGCGAAAGACCGGTTTTCTGAATCAGGGATTTATAAGCTTACTTGTTGTCAGTGCCGAGTTTCATATGTTGGGCAGATTGGGAGAAGATTTTCCACCAGATAATTAGGGGCAAATATTCGTTTGTAGGAAGGGGAGTTAGGGACTGGAATAACTCACCAAGGGAGATGTTCAATAAATTTCCAATTGTTTTGCAATTGTTTAAGAAAAGGCTAGGAAATAACAGATAGGGAATCTGCCACCTGGGCGACTGCCCTAAATGCAGATCAGTAGTGACTGATTGATAGAGCACTTTAACTCTAACAAGTACCAAAGTTTTTCGGCAATGAGTATCCACATGAGTGAAACAGATCATACTTATACTAACATAGAGAAGGGTTTAACTATTTTAAAGAGATTAAATAAGGGTAGGTTAATGAACGAGTGCCTTAACAGCCGAGGCCGCAACTTGAACGATGACACTGAGTTACGTAGTTCCCTCTGCGGACTGTTTCCATATTTTATTAATAAATAAAAACTTAAGAGAGATTTTTTGTCAAATCACAGATAAACCCTCTCTGACATCAACGTCGCCTACCAACAGGCCTCCTCCCCTTACTACCCGTTGGCTACGGCCTGATCAACACACTGCAGCACTAGGCTGTCAGCAGCAAAGTTTGGACAGCAAGTGGGTAAGTCTTACGCTAAATATCAGTCCTCCACCATATTCCCCCCAACATATATTCGCCTAGAGCTTATAACTAAGGAATTTCCCCTTCTTTTTTTCGTTTCGAACTATTCTCCCAGAATAACCTAAATTTCTTATGTACTAAAACAGAATATCCAACCACAGGAAGAACTTTCTCCGGAAGTCCCCTCTTCTACTGCAGCCATATAGGGCTACTCTCTCTTCGAGACGCACACAAATCAAGCCCTGCTACCACGACTCATAAGATCATGGTTTTAAATTGCCACAGTCACGGTCTCAAACAGCAGTAGAACTTTTATCGTAGGAAGATACAAGCTTGAGGAACATAAACACGATTGAACCTGTGTACTTGCAAATATTAATTTTAAATTTTAATGACACAACAAAAATGTTATTCTCACTCAAGTGCTTATTTTATCTAAACAAGAATGTTCTTGTAATAGTTCTTTTAATGCTATAAGCCACTTTATGTAGCAGTTTATGTTTAGCCTTAAGTCTAGTCTGACAATTTAATATTCATTTTAATGTTAAGGACAATACGGCTGAAGACGCCTGTATTAAAGGCGAAATATGTCCCCATTTGACATGTAACTTCGATTCGGAAAGGTGGATTTCTATGAGACAATTCTTTCATAAGCTTATACGTAGTTCAATACGGACCACAATATACATTTTACAACTTGCAATATCAACCCATTCCCTAGGAGTGTTAGTGGTGTCTTACCCTCACAGTATTTTCTTCAGATAGTAAGTCATGTGCGTTCCAAGTCTGGCTGAGCGCTGTGCTGGAATATACACATATTCATCCGTAATTTCTGTCACTTTGGACATCCACTTTTTCACCCCTTCTAATCCCCATTCCGACTAAGGGGTTGAACATTGACTTACATGGCATCCAGAGTGTCACATTTCATCTTAGCGACCCCGAAAATTATGAATTCGACGGAAATGTATTTCATAAAACATGGCGGTATGTTCCATTCTCCTATAAACAGCCACGGACATGAACCTCCTAGCATGAAAGGTACTTGATAAAACATAGCGGCGTATTCCATCCTGCTTTAATACAGCCTCGGCCATGCACCTCCTAGCAAGAGAGGTACGTCATAAAACATGGCGGCGTATTCCATCCTGCTTTAATAAAGCCACGGCCATGCACCTCTTAGCAAGAGATGTACGTCATAAAACATGGCGGCGTATTCCATCCTGCTTTAATAAAGCCACGGCCATGCACCTCTTAGCAAGAGATGTACGTCATAAAACATGGCGGCGTATTCCACCCTCTTTTATTACAGCCACGGCCATGCACCTCTTAGCAAGAGAGGTACGTCATAAAACATGGCGGCGTATTCCATCCTCCTTTACTACAGCCACGGTCATGCACCTCTTAGCAAGAGAGGTACGTCATAAAACATGGCGGCGTATTCCATCCTCCTTTACTACAGCCACGACCATGCACCTCTTAGCAATAGTGGTACGTCATAAAACATGGCGGCGTATTCCATCCTCCTTTAGTACAGCCACGGCCATGCACCTCTTAGCAAGAGAGGTACGTCATAAAACATGGCGGCGTATTCCATCCTCCTTTACTACAGCCACGGCCATGCACCTCTTAGCAATAGAGGTACGTCATAAAACATGGCGGCGTATTCCATCCTTCTTTAGTACAGCCTCGGCCATGCACCTCCTAGCAAGAGAGGTACGTCATAAAACATGGCGGCGTATTCCATCCTCCTTTACTACAGCCACGGCCATGCACCTCTTAGCAATAGAGGTACGTCATAAAACATGGCGGCGTATTCCATCCTTCTTTAGTACAGCCTCGGCCATGCACCTCCTAGCAAGAGAGGTACGTCATAAAACATGGCGGCGTATTCCATCCTTCTTTAGTACAGCCTCGGCCGTGCACCTCCTAGCAAGAGAGGTACGTCATAAAACATGGCGGCGTGTTCCATCCTCCTTTAATACAGCCACGGTCATGCACCTCCTAGCAAGGAAGGTACTCGAACCTCCTACTTACAGCGTTTGTTACTTGACTATCATGATGCAGAGTAGTCGTTGTCGCCTAGTGACAATCTGTCCATCAAGGCCGATGCAAATCCTAGTGCTACTTTGTAATCGATATATTGGAAGAGTTTACTAAAAACAGCTTTGGCAAAACCATCTGCCGTTCTACTGGACCGATTTGCTTCATTTCTGTTTTATTCTGTCCAGAAATTCCTCCCGATGAATCACGAGATATTGTTAGGTCTCTAAGTTCAGCCAACTTTGAGTAATCATAAAATTAAATCATTAAATCATTACTCCATTAAATGCAGGCGAAGGCTTACCATAACGCGCATTACATTCTGTACTTAGCAGGTTGCTAAGCGACCAACACTTTCATTTATATTCTGAAGGGATGATTTTCATCGTTAGTAATGTTATTGCATGTAGCCATGTTTGATTACTACCTCTCAAACCAGACAGTACACATTTTCTCTGATCACGGAAGGATACTATTCTCTGCTAGATAATCTTTGGTTCTCTGACCTTCCCGAGCTTATGAATATACACAAGAGATGGCAAGAGCGCTCCTAATAACTTGCATTCTGCTAAGAGAAAAAGGTCTACGTACAAACAGACATGTGCGTTAGACATTATCTGTGAACACTTATCGCAGGATAACCTAGCTACACTGGCAAAGACGCTACTTCGAGCTCACAAGACAACCGTTCTACATAGAACTGCCTTCTACGATGCATCAAGAATTGCAGGAATTAAAAACGCGAATATATGAATAGATTTTATGCAACCGATATAATTACAACACAAATATACACAAGAAATGTGCACAAATGATATCCCTAAACACCTTTCTATCTACCCTTTTTGGGAATCTGTCCTTCAGTATCACCAGAAGTGATGCCTGGATCTGCATGCTGTTTAGTGTAACCGAGAGGAAAAGTCGTTCCTAGACACTTTCTCACAGTGTGGCAGGTGTTCAGGAGGGTGGCTTTCTGCAGTGTGGTGATGCAGGTTTAATTCGGCCAGACAGCCGTGCAAGCTTTCCGGAATAACACCATTACATCACTATTGGAACTGTGATGGCTGATTCTATTTTCCACAGGCATTGTAATTCTATTGCCAGTGTTGTGTGTTTTAATATTTACGTGGCTATTGTTGTTTGCAGACTGGAGGTATTTGGAGAAGCATTTCCTTTAGGGGATGCACATCTTTTTGATTTACCGATTAGAATAATATCTGGCTTATTGTTGCTGAGAGTGACGTCGATTACGATATTTCGGTCCTATAAAAGCTTGTATGAAGGGATCAGAGTTATCTGACCTATTTATAAGGAATGCCTCGGAGCAGCAAGTGTCCTCTAGTCTAAATATTAAAAGAGTTTAGAGAAGGGATGGAGGTGTGTATTTCCAATATGCAGCTGATGACTGAAGAAGTACATATTTTACAGGAATTTTCTGGTGCTGACCGTGTCCCTGCTTATAATCAGTATTATTATTACTACAGAAAAGTCTGCCGTACTCATTTTCAAGCACTGACGGCTTAATTCTTGCATACGATGAAAAATCAAACAGTATAACTGTCTCCCTAACATTCATTGTTGGCCTGGTGACTGTTACCAGGTGTGCTCGGAGTCGACAACGAACCTTTGATTTGGGTAATACGATGAAAACTTCCTTGCTGCCTTAAATGAAGCAATAGAAAACAGATTGTTCGAGCTTTATAGTTGTCTAACTTCCTCTTTTCTTATGTGTTACTTACCCTTGCCTTTAACTTCTCCTTCAGAAGAGATCGCATCAGAGAAAGCAGCGTTTCGAAAAATGATGGTGTGTTGATGAAGTTCATTGCTTGTGGCCTGCAGGGATATCCAGCCTGTAACAGGGGTATTAAGGGTAAAACTTCTCATATTAAATGTTGGTGACAGTGGTGGTAGTTGTTTTAAGGGAGTAATGTTCCCATATTAGAGGAATGCATCTCAACATCAGGTTGTGTGTATTGTTATTAATTCATTAGCATGATCGTAGCACCATCGCATGTCCCAGCGCAGGTACTGGTAGTCACATGACAGTGATCTATAAACGACTAGCATAAACTGGCTAGAGTGACGTCTCAAAATATTTTTGAAATGTGTGGGGAAAGTGTTTTTGATAAGCCAAGGTTTAAGGTGCTATACGTTTGGTGAAATTTCAGATTTTCTTGAGAGATGAGAATATTGTTTCTATGCTAATCTTCTCGAGGTAGTATGGAATGTTTTATCACATTCGTGGTGCACCTTTCGTTTATTAATGTTCCCGCGGTGACTTCCTCTATTACGCCGCGTTGGAGCATTAACTGAATATACACCTGTTTAAATATTGCTCCGGCTACAAAATTCAAAGCATCGGGTCGAAAATCATACCTAGTCTCTGAACTGAGATATCATTTATGAACACGAGCTACAACAACATGGTGTATATTTGTTTCTCAGGGTAAATTCGCTTCATTATATTCCCATATGCTTTAGACAAATCGTAGATTCCGTTGAAGAGTATCTGTCCGTTCAACCAGTCGTTCCGTATCCATACGTCAAGGAAATGATCTGATCATCACCTAGTATTTAGCATAAATTAATTCAATAGACCCGTATATTATCATACTACTATGTACTACAAGTTACTTAAGGAATAGAAACGCAAAATCAAAACTATATCTAGTTTATTAGCATGCTAATGTATTATAAAATTGAATAATATGCATCCATCGGCAATAAAGAAAGGAAAATCGTGTGAAATTACAAATATCATTCTCAAATGCTTGACTTCCGAGATAAACATATTTGAAAAATCTTTAAATTATCATCATATTTGCTTACATTTTCGTTAAGTTTCAAAAATATACCATATCATCCATGTTTAAATGGATACAAGGGGAAGAATAGTGACCAAAACTTTATTAATCCAAGGAGGAGTGGAATATCTTCCTTTTAATATTGTTTGGGATTTTCTTTGGGGCATCATTTAGGTTTCATCTTTCATTTCGGTCTGTTTGACCAAATTCACTTGGATACATGTTTGGATTCTTGTTTGGATTTTCACTTTTGACTCATCACGTTACGAGATAAGCATTATCATGTTTAAATCTGGGTTCAAAATACCCATGCAGTTATTAACATTCCTATCATAACCAAAAAATGAATAAATTAAAACTGTACATCACCGTATGTACAAAATAAATCAAATAATCTTACTACAGAGTGCCATAGATATGATAGTACGTCAGTCTAACCTGCGAAAATCGTGCCATGAATTCCTAATCATATGCCAATATATTTACTTATTCTCAAATATCTCTTCGCTGTGCCAAGATTTTGTCTAAGAAAACCGTTCTTCATACTAGTGTTGACGCGCTGACCTTCAAATATATAAATATGCGAGACTCCATTCTATTCTTGAATATTTATATTACGTAATGTATAACAAACACGTAACCTATCAATATCTTCCGCTGAAAGTTACTACGAGACACATTATGCTTGGCTCAAGACATACATTCAACTTAACATGGCCTAAATCCTTCACTCGCAGTGCTAATCCAAATATAAATATAATATGTAACACAGGAATTCGCAATTCAATCATCTATCCCATTCTCAAGCAACGAACAGAAACATATCACCTCACTCTAATTACAACTTGCCACATTAACATTCCATTTCCTTTATATATATATATATATATATATATATATATATATATATATCTCCATATTTAAAAATATATTCATCCAATTCCACTTAAGTAACCTCTGTGTTTCGGTAGCAATACTTAATAACCTGATTATTCTCTCATACACTGCAACTTCGTAATATTTCAAACATTTCCTTACAATACAATTATCGTACTGGCCATGATTGCAACACATATTGACCTGAAGTTTTGGGTTACGTCTCGTATCTCGCCTGCATTTTCTACAACCACAACTGGTTAAACGTTTCACGGTCTACACGTATGGATTGGCACTAAACATGCACGAATACTCAATCAGATCTAGTTTCCATTAACCTTAAAATTATTACATTAGCACCATAGTTATATTGCAGAAATTGGCACACATCATCGGCTAATAATTGGCATTTATACTCTAATATCCGTTCATTGGCACTAAATCTCTTACTTCTAGCACTCCTGCACACATATAAATATTTTTCATCAATTGATTTCAAATTCATTACGATGCAACTCATAATACTTATCTCGTAACGGGATTTTGCTGCTGGATCTCTCCTGGTCTAGGGCATCTTGGAGTAGGCAGCCCCTGCAGTCCAAAGATTACGTCATCTGCGGCTCCGGCTGGGGATCTTGGCTTGAGCTATTTCATCTTGAGCGACCATTTCCATCTGTTTAAGCTGACTCCATCTTGTCACCAGTTCTCATGAAATCATAAAAGAACAAATACATAGTAGAATTCATATTATACTGGTGAATAGTAGGCTACTCAATACGTAATATTTGTCTTCAGAATCTCGTATTGGTCGAAAATATTCTTTTTTAAATTTAGAGATTTCTCTAATTCGGCCTACGTTTTGCTATTTCTTTCGCTTAAACAGATATTGTCTCCCTCCTGGAAACAATAAATTATGCCTTCCTTAGCAAGGATTTGCCGCTATAATACTAATTTCGGCAATGTATGACTCGGCTGTAGTTTCCTTTCGCTTCTGAGTTTAGGTGTTACAGTAACAAATATTTTCCTTCAAATCCACGCCTTTTCTGCCGATATTTTTGCAAATGTAATCTTCACTGCTGTTTGTATATTAATACTTTAGTATTTAACGTTGCGTTGACCCTTTTATATCCTTCCGTAAGTCGTGCTGCTCCTCTTCAACTCGTAACATTTTCTTCTCAAGGTAGTCAAGAATCGGTTTCATTCAAATTTTTTAGTCCATCATTATTTAATCTTGAGATTCCTTTTCATTGCGGCCGGACGATATCGATTTACTAGATCTCTACTCTGTGTATTTGCACATTACCTGAAGCTTTGTGCGCCATATTTGTCCACTGTTTCCATGACATTTACGGCCGCTAATGTAACGTAATGGTACAGTTGAGTGTTGTATCATCCGACTTGGACTTGTTTCAGACTCCACGGAAGTCTTCTAAACTGTAAAAAATACACTCGTGCAAAATCTTCATGTCCAAACCTACCAAGTTACACGCAAACGGAACTTTCAACCTTAAACTATACACGGAGAATGTTCAGTCACTGGAGTTCATTTAGTTATGACTTGGTGGGCTAACTTGACTTGGATGCATGAATAACAATTTTAATTTGGTTCTAATAAGTTAGACAATTCTTTATCAGTAGAGGAGTAACTGAAATTACGTTCTACCCTAATAAAGTTGTGGAAAACCGCAAGGAAACGTATAATAATAGGCAAATAATGGGAACACAGAACCTAGGCCTACTCATGATCGTGTACGGAATTAAATCTTTCTGGTCTGGATTGCTCGTAGCATTCGATAATATTCAACTACTGTAACGCATGTGGACGAAAGACAAATATATATAGAATAAAATGAAGTGGATAAAGTACCCTATAGACAGACACTTCTCAAACTGTTTGTCTGCTTTTGTAAGTTGAACAGATCTCTTATTTCTTCCATCTGTCCGTCTGTGATTCGTTAATGAAAATTCTATTTGAGTATGAGCATTTGTGTTTGAAATGCTGATAACAAAACACAGGAGTTTCTATAAATTTGGTACAAAAACTCCAGTTCTTTTTTTTCATCGTAGATCACTGCCTAATGACTACGAGACCTACGCTTGGACATGTGATGGTGCCACGATCATGCTGAAGTCAGAGTGGCATTGTCATATACACACAACCTGATGTTGTTTGATTAATTGCCTGTGTTACAAATACATAAAAGAGCGAAGAAGGCGTTTGAAATCTGAAGATCGCAAGTAAGGTAAAATAGTTCTTCATGGCACAAGGAACTAATCTGCAAGATGGCGTCCTCGCGCAACTACCTCTGATACGCTGAGCCAATAAGATGAGGTCACCCGTTTCGTTTACCTTTACTTATGATATATTTTTTTCTTAACTGAATGAGTTTGAAAAAGTCCCTGCCCGGCCTCATTTTTCTAACTGGTTGCCCTTCTCAATCTCCGTCCTTGGTGCAGTGATGCAATAACTGTAGTATTTTTCTTTCTCTGTAGGTGGGAGAGTGGTGAAATACAGTTGTAAGAAGCGACTAAAAGGGGTCGTAAGGTCTCTTAACTTCCGAGCATGGGTTAGTGGCTATAAGACTCCTAGCTGAGTCTGGCGTTATTTAGAATTGCATATAGAACTAAGCTTTGCATCTGGGAAAGAAAACTGGTTGGAATAATAGGAATACGGAAGAGGCGATTGATTATTTTGGACATTTATACAGGATGAATGACCACAGGTTAACCAAACGGATCATCAAATATCTTTAGAACAAGAAGTCAACAACAACCTGGAGTCATGAAGTCAAGAATGATTCGGAAAGAACAATATAAGAGAAGAAGCAGCAACGGAGAGAGAGAGAGAGAGAGAGAGAGAGAGATAGAGAGAGAGAGAGTTTTTAGAAAGAATATGTTAAAAATGGAAGGTTCCAAGGTCGGGAGTTAAAGAAAAGAGGCTGAAAAGGAGACCTAGTGAGCAGATGAAGGAGTATTGGAGGAAGAAGAAGCACCAAAGACTGAAAAACTGAAATTCCCACGTGGTCCCTAGAAGACACTAACGGAGAAAAAAAAAAGATTATTATATTGAAGATCCAACCTGCTTTCATGCTGAATACTTAACTTACATTATAAGAAGTTAAAAGTCCCTAGCATCCTTTTCAGTAGCATCTTAAAACAGCATTCTACCATCCACCCACCTACAGAGAAAGAAAAATGATACAGTTATTACATCACTCAACCAAGGAATGATGTAGGGAAGGGCAGCTCGTGAGGAAAATGAGACCGGTACTGTTATGAAAAAATATATAGCATGTGTAAAGGTAATTGAAACGGGTGACGTCATCCTGTTGCCTCAAGGGTATCAGAGGTGCCCGTCATCTTGCGGATTAGCCCCTGTGCCAGGATGAACTATTCTATCCTACTATCATAAACACCGCAATCGAACATCAAAGTTTAATCGGAAGGTATCTGAAATATAGAATTTGCTAGGGATTATACAGATTCTTATGATACAGTTCAGTGTGTAACTTAAAAACACAGATAATGACTGAAAAATAAAGGAAAAACGTGGAAAAACCGGGAAAATATGGAATATCTTGCATCCCCATGACAAAACCCCATGCAAAGAAATGAGTTTCCTGTTTTTGACTGCAAATCCCCGAAATAAACACGTGAACTAAGGGTATAAGCGATAAGAAAGTGATACTAATCGCTGCAGGTTGGATTGTACGGCCCTCACCGTGGACATCTTGCCTTCTGAGCTGAAGAGTTCGTGTTCAATCTGGGCTCACTCTGGTGGAATTTGAAGGTACTGAAATACGCCAACCTCATGTGTTCAGATTTACTGGCACGTAAAGGAACTGTTGGTCAAAATTTTGGCAGCACGGCGTCTCCAGAAACAGTGAAGATTAAGATTATTTTACCTGCTAAAGATATTTATTCTCAGCTGCGTCGAACAATCTTGGCGTCCTGGAAATCGGAGTGGCTAGCTCCCAACAAGCTGAGAGCAATTAAGAAGACAACTACCGCGTGGCGGTCATCTTTCCGCCTTTTACGGAGGGAGGCCATAGTATTGTGTAGGCTGATGATAGGTCATTTACGATCTACGCACTCTTATCTCCTAAAGAGGGAAGGACACCCCCCCCCCCACAGAGTGTTCTTGTGGTGCCGACTTCACCGTGGCCCACATCCTCACAGAGTGCGCTGATCTCTCTGGCCTAAGACGGAGCCTGGACCTGCAGGAAACACTCGAACGCATATTAGCTGGTGACTCGACTACTGCTGATCTCGTCATCTACTTTATGTGCGACAGTGGATTAATCAAGGTTTTGTAAATTGTAAGTGTTCTGTTACTGAGGGAATTCACGTTCCTTTATGATACGTTAGAAATTTTCGGCTTAGTGCAATATCTTATTTTGTTATATTTTGTACTTCGTTTTGAAATTCCTTCGTTGAATAAGTAATATTGTTTTAGTTTTAAATTTCTTTTCCACTTAATTTGTTCAGAGAGGATGATTACCATGTTGTACTTCCTCCTCAAACAAAACTCCCCACCACTTCCATGCGGTGTTCCCGTAGCACATTGCTTATGTCACCAAAATTTGTGGTGGTTTTCGGCATGAAGGGTGTGACGTTAAACGGAGAAAGAAATGCAGACCATCATCCTTGGATATCCGAAGGTACTCGCGAAGATCAATCGACCCGTGATTCCCAGTCTTACTAATAAACGGTGCATAAATTTTGTACCCGATGCATGCACTGCTTATGGGCAATTTGTTATTAATAAACCGTGTGTAAGACTCCTCTGTATACATCTGTTATTCACTGAATTGGTTATACAGACCAGGAACCTTGTGACTGACTATTTTCCTGGTTTAAACATTAACAAATTTGATTCAAACACACATTTACCAATTCTAGGATTCCCCAGATTTTTGGGATTATCTTTGTATATTTGGTGGTAACGAACCTGCCAAACCTGGAACAGCTTCTTGATGAGGAGAGGTGATAACTGTAGCAGGTGTGACATGCTCACATTTTCCAAGTCTATGAGCAGGTTCTGGCCGTAGATGACGGACTCTTCACTCTCCATGAGCACGATCTCCACCATCATGAACATCACCTTCACCACATCGTTGACGTTGCTCACCTTGGGGTCGAAGTTCGATGGCCGATAGAGCCACAGTGGTCCGCAGTCCGGCTCGCAGTCTAGCGTCAACACCATCCTGAAGGCAAAGGTACATGAGGAATTTGAACTGTAATTTGGTAAAATGCCAATGTACACAGCCTGACAAAAAAAAAATTGAAACACCCAGCAGGAATGGTCGAATGTCAACGTAATCCCTATTGCTCACGGTAAAATGGTTCGTAAAATTTGTTGTACAATTAATTTTATAAAAATTTGGTGAACACAAGTTGTGTTGCTCATGGTAAAATTATTTTATAAAATCCGTAGAAGCACCAGGATGGCCATCTATGAACTCACTTCTGAACTAAGACGTGTATGTGCTGCCATCTGTCGATACACTTTTTTTTAATCAAGAATCAGCTGTTCAACTTACATTGCTTTTGAGAGTATGGCTACAACAAACAAAACAAAACTTGCTGCTTTAGCTGCAATTATATGTTGTACAGTGGTAAAAAGGAAGAAAAGAAATGCCAGGAAATGCTGGACTCGGGATTGGATCAAAAGAAGAGACGAAGGTAGAGGATTGCTGTCCTTGGTCGACATTTACTTGAGGTTAGAGGACCAGCATTCATATAGGAATTAGGCGATTGTGTTTTCTGCCTCTCTTCTTGCATTTCTGTTGTACTTAAGTGGCGTTGTAACTTCGTACAAACGAGGATATTTCTGGTATTCGTCCAGTAAAACGCTAACAGCTTCCTTAGTCCTGCTATTTTAGAAAGAAGTGTTTGTTTACAATCGAGCTTCACAATCTTCTCACGACGTAGCGCCAGCATCACGTGATGTCAGCTTTGCTGATTGGTTCGTTTCGCGGTACACTAACACATCATCGGCCGGTATGTAAATGATAATAAGAGATCCAATTCTCTGTGTCAGGTAGATAGGACCACCAAAGTAGATTAGTGTTATTCGTGTTTAATGTTGTTTCCAGGCCTGGTAGAGTATAAGGGGCGTGAACAGCGTCAAATGTTGAGTGATCACTGTGAAAAGACACGGAGACGCCGTGTTCTCGTGTGAGACAGCGTTATCAGTAGCTAACAGAGTTAAAATGTGGCCTCAGTGTGGGTCTCCAATTGGCCGACCAGGCGAGTTGACCATGCAGTTAGGGGCGCGCAGCTGTGAGCTTGTATCCGGGAGATAGAGGGTTCGAATCCCACTGTCGGCAGCCCTGAATATGGTTTTCCGTGTTTTCTCATTTTCACACCAGACAAATGCTGGGGCTGTACCTTAATTAAGGTCATGTCCGCTTCTTTCCCAAGCCTAGGCCTTCCGAACCTCTGGGTCGCCAAAAACCATCGATTGGTTACTGCGACGTTAAACCACTGGCAAAAAAAAAAAATGGTCAGGAAGCCGAGAAGTCGAATGAACTGGCTCCAACGCCCGATCGACTGTCGTGGGAAGGCGTTGTTCAAGAAATGAAACCATTTTCCTTTCGCCAATATCAAATGATCATAAATATGTCTCTCGGCCATGGCCACCCATCAATGGCTGCTAATTTCAGATGGTAACCAGCCGTAAGACACAGCCTGCACGGTTGCTATGTAATATTTTCTGGCCATCCATCCTTACTTTACACCACAACCTGCACGGTTACTAGGTAAAATTGCCTGAGTATGCATCCATTCTTTACATCACAACCTGCACGGTTGCTAGATAATATTTTCTGGCCATCCATCCATAACCTGATATCACAGCCTACACGGTTGCTAGGTAATATTGTCTGGCGATCCATCCATAACCTACATCACAACCTGCACGCTTGCTAGGTAATATTTTCTGGCCATCCATCCATAACTTAATATCACAGCCTACACGGTTGCTAGGTAATATTTTCTGGCCATCCATCCATAACTTAATATCACAGCCTACACGGTTGCTACGTAAAATTGTCTGGCCATCCATCCATAACTTAATATCACAGCGTACACGGTTGCTAGATAATATTGTCTGGCCATCCATCCATAACTTAATATCACAGCGTACACGGTTGCTAGATAATATTGTCCGCCATCCATCCATAACTTAATATCAGAGCCTGCACGGTTGCTAGATAATATTGTCCGCCATCCATCCATAACTAAATATCACAGCCTGCACGGTTGCTAGATAATATTGTCTGGCCATCCATCCATAACTTAATATCACAGCCTACACGGTTGCTACGTAATATTGTCTGGCCATCCATCCATAACTTAATATCACAGCCTACACGGTTGCTAGGTAATATTGTCTGGCCATCCATCCATTCTTTACATCACAACCTGCACGGTTGCTAGATAATATTGTCCGCCATCCATCCATAACTTAATATCACAGCCTACACGGTTGCCACGTAATATTGTCTGGCCATCCATCCATACTTTACACCACAGCCTGGACGTTTACAATTAGCGTGACGGAAATATTACCTGAATGTCTACAAGTCCAAATCTGCTAAGGGAACGAAATATAGGCCCCCTAACTTATATACCTTTAACAGATTATTTAAAGAACACTAATCTTATCCGTATTCCTATATGCAGGTAAGGTAAGAGTGTATTCTGCCCGAAGGGAGGTCTCAACCTCCGCAGAGGTGTGCCTGAGCCGGAATTTACATACGGTAGCGTGACCAGTTCCGTTCCAATCCTCCATTCCCTTATCCCCCACCAACAGCGGGTGGCAATCTATCCAAATCTAGACCACGCCCAATATTGCTTAACTTCGGAGATCTCACGGCTACGGCCGTTGGCGTATTCTTATATGCACTCCAGTTAAATTATTGTGAAATAAAGCATTGCGAAAAGCTTCCTTAATACTTAAATTTCTTTTAGACATGTTCTTTTGAGAGTTCTGAGAGACACTGGTATTCAATTTGGGAAGCGAATTCTGAGACAGGTTGTCACAGTCCTCGCCCCTACAGAGGATGCTTGGTACACGTACGCTGTATTCAGGAGTGTCTGCAGCTCTGGTAGCATGGGGTCCCTGTTGCTGAAGAACTCCGGTAACGCCGTCCTGTAGGTGTAGTAGGCGTCTATCTTCTCTTTCGTCTTCTCCAGACTGAACTTACACCCTCGGAGGAATATCAGCAAGAACGCGTCATCTGCGAACAGGAAAAAGAAACATTTATTTTCATGATGTCGTGCTGGGTCCGCCATCAATACAAACCCTTGTTGAGGCCGTGTGGGACTGACAACTGCATGAAGTAAGGAACTGCTTGTAGTACAGCGGGGACTTCTTGCGCTCCAAGAGCGCTACGGTAGCCCTACAGGAACCCTGAAAAAATATTACACATACAGTATATAAAGAAAATATGGCGCAACAACCCCCAAGGGCCTCCCCCAGTGGATGGGGGCTGTATAACACACACGGTATCCCCTGCCTGTCGTAAGAGGTGACTAGAAGGGGTCGCACGGGCTCTTAAATTGGGAGCGTGGGTTGGTGACCACGGACCCATTAGCTGAGTCCTGGCATTGTTTCCATTTACTTGTGTCAGGCTCCTCATTTTCATCTATCCTATCCGACCTCCCTCGGTCAACTCTTGTTCTTTCCTGACCCTGATAGTATTAGAGCACTCGAGGCCTAGGGAGTCTTTCATTTTCACGCCCTTCTTGGCCCTTATCTTTCTTTGGCCAATGTATTCATTTTTCAAAGTGTCGGACCCCTTCCATTTTTCTCTCTGATTAGTGTTACATAGAGGATGGTCGCCCAGTTGTATTTCCTCTTAAAACAATAATCATCACCACCACCCGAACGGCCTTGGCCTGCCAAGCGATTGCTGCTTAGCCCAAAGGCCTGCAGAATATTAGGTGTCCTGTGGTCAGCACGACGGATCCCCTCGGCCGTTATCCTTGGCTCTCTAGACCGCAGCAGCCATCTCACCGTCAGATAACTCCTCAATTGTAAACACGTAGGCTGAGTGGATCTCGAACCAGCACTCAGATCCAGGTAAAAATATTCCTGACCTGGCCGGAAATCGAACCCGGAGCCTCCGCTTCCCGTACAGCACGAGGCCGGCGAAAAACTGATAGGCCTATAGAGTGCGTAAATTTCTCAGCTTCACTGGAAAGCAAAGAATCATGGAGTTTCTTTGCTTTTTCCCCTCTTAGTCGCTTTTTATGAGGTGTACGTGGTACAGACAATGCATCCTTTCACTCCATCTACAGGAAAGATAAACCGAAGCTAAGCAAAGTCATCTCCGTACAGGTTATGAAGGCCCTTGGAGGGGTGGGGTGGGGACGTAAAGGCTTCCAGTATCCGTCACCCGGGCACTTGGTGGGGCAGAGTGGTTAGCTCTACGCCCGGACGCCTTTGCCCCCAGCAATTAAGCTGGTACTCGTTTTTGGTGTAGGCTGAGTGAACCTCAGGGCATTATGCACCTCCGGAAGTGGAAATCTCTTTTCTTAAATTTTCCAATTTCCTGAAGGAGAATCGAACCCACGTCTTTCCGGGTGATCCGAGCACGTCCTTACCGCGAAGGCCAGGCAGCCCCTATGAGGGAGATAAAGAGCTCAGATTAATAGAAGGAAATATGTACCGTCATGATTTACCTCTAACAAAATGGCAGCTGGTCCAGCACACAATATTCCCATGTCATGCCACAGAATAGCCTTATCTTTCAAAATATACATACATTCATACAGTGAATTTCTCTCATCGGTTGGCCGGCAGACGCGCCCAGCTTACCGGCCTCCCGTTGACTCATCACTTCCCGCTCTGCGGCGTAGCTACAAGAACAGCACTTCCATCACTTCGCATGACATGAGATAACAATTATAACTAAGAAAATAAGCTCGTACCTTATGGCAGGAGATGTTGGAAATGTTCTTCTCCTGCATCCTCACATGGTTTCAATTTTAACATTTACGTAGCCTGTCATGCTAAGATCTTCGAAACCCCGGCTTCCTGTCCAACTCGTCTTACATCATTTTATAGGCGTTTGTTCTAATATTTCTGCCATTCAGTTTACTTTTTCCTTATTAAGCACGTTTTTAACACGTCTCTTCTTACGAGTTTCCACACGGTCTCTCTATGTGGAGGACGTACACTTGGAAATTGTTACAAATCGCTAACGACTTCCCGGCAAGACTCTATTTCCCCATAATTATCGTACATAAATACCCCTTCCTCTACCGTGTACATATGTGGAGGCTTTATGAGAATTATACCCCGAAATAACACTTCACAACTCGAGAACAGTTGGAGTGACAGGTAAACATTGAATACACGTTCTAAGCACGGACCTGAACTGCGAAGTGCGGACATTCCCGTGCTGTCGCTGCGTTGTGTGACGGGAAGTGATGAGTCAACGAGGGTAAGATAAGCTGCACGCGCCTGCCGGCCAAGCGATTAAAGAAAATAAATGTTCATACATTCATATACACATAGATATTCATTAGAGACTGTTAGGCCATTCAGCGTTCAGTCCTCAAACCTCTGTGAATTTACTATCGCCATCATCCCCTATTTGTAACTAGTTCTAAGGCCTCGTTTAGTTCTAAAACTCTTACCTTTAAATAATTAGAAACTGAGTCTAACCATTGTCGTCCTGGTCTCCCTCTACTTCTCTTACCATCCATAACAGAGTCCATTATTCTTCTACGTAACTTATCCTCGACCATTCGCCTCACTAGACCGCAGCACCGAAGCCGGTTATGCGTGCAGGTTCATAAATCGAGTTCATTCCTAACTTAGCATTCCGAGAGCCCTCCTGCCATTATTCCCACCTGTTTGTACCAGTGATCATTCTCGCTGTTTTCATTTCTGTTACTCCTAACGTGTATATTATATATACTGAGTCTACCAATTTGTACTCCCTGAAAACAGGCCAGTGAAAAGATGGTTTCATCCGGGAACTGACTTCTTTCTCAGATAATACTGTTGATCGCAACTGGGAGCTCACTGCATTAGCTTTACTGCACCTTGATTTGTATTCCCACCCTGACATTCACTTCTCTGGGACAACATATATCCTAAATACTTGAAATTATCTACACATTCAGCTTTGTATTCCCACCCTGGCCTTCAATTATCTTAGGTTTCTAGCTTGCTGACAACAGTTTAGTCTTTAAAAGGCTAATTTTCAACCCATACTCATTGCACCTACGTATTTTCATGTTCCAAGATATTAGACTGCAGACTTTTGGTACAATCGGCCATTAACAGCAAGTCTTCAACATACGTCAAACTGCTTATGACATTTTCACCTGACTGAATCCCTCCCTGCCACTTAATGCCTTTCAGTAGATGATCCATGTATGAGGGGGTACCCAAAAAACATATTTTGTAAAAGCTATATATTTTCATTTTTTTTTACAAAACAACCTTATACCCTTCAAAATACCCTCCATTACAACTAATACATTTGTCCCACCGGTGCTTCCACTGTTCGAAACATTTTTTGTAGTCATCTTCAGAAATGGCTGACAACTCCTCCCTCATTTTCTTATTGATCTCTTCAATGTTGTCAAATCAGTGTCCTTTCATGCCCCATTTCATGTGTGGAAATAAGAAAAAGTTGCATGGGGCCAGGTCATGCGAGTAAGGTTCGTTTTGATTGTCAATCAGAACCCGAGGAACAAACTTGGCAGCGACTACTTTTATTCTCAAATCTTTCGTTAAAATTCGCAGAACCGAGCTCCAGGATAACCCACTAGTCTCTGACAGTTGATCAATTTGTCTATCGACTGCCTATGAGCACAAGCTCATGAATTATTTCAACATTTTCGTCGATTCGGGCACTTGATGAACGTTCAGAATGAGGTTTGTCATCAGTCGATATGGCACCATTTTTAAAACGAGAAAACAACCCGTTCAGTTGAGGTCTTGCCTTTGTAAGCTGTTTTTAACATTAAAACTGTTGCAGCAGCACTTTTATCAAATAGAAAACAAAATTTCACAACTACACATTGTTTACTTAAACTGGCCATCATGAAAAAACGAAACAAGAACAAAACAGCGCTAGCAAAAAGAGTCACTGCACATGAACAGAACAAGCCAGGTCGACAACACTGGACTGACAATCAGTAGCGCCATACACGCCTAGCGGTAGAAATACGTACTACATAGGCTTCGCCCACGGCAATGTTATTCCTGTTATTTTTGGGCACCCCTTCGTAAACTATGAACAATATGGGTGAAAGATTACAGCCTTGTCTGACCCCTGTAAGTTAGGGTTGGGAAGACCGGAAGAGTCAGTTGTTCCGGAACATTAGGAGCTTGAGGTGGACTGTTTCGGTACAGTGTGTCGGCACACGGGACTAACTGCGCAGTAGAGAGAACTTTGTGAGGCAACATGACATGTTCCGCGTCAGCTGCTGTACCAGACGTGCTGTGTTAAGTAACAACCAGCTTAAAGCTGAACGGAACATGAAGCAACAGTCGGAACACTGAAAATCGTGCCGAATAAATACGTTTAAAGGCTGATTATAGGTTAATATTGTTCCGGTCAATATGAAATACACATAACACGGTTACAATGGCAGTACAGGTGTTTAAAAGTAACTGATTCAAGGATATTTTCACCAGTTGAATGTATCGGCTTGTATTGTGAGTAAACAGGGCCAGGGTAAAATTTCACGGCACGTGATAAAGCAGTCGGAACTCTGAAATACGCACCCAAAAAATTGTGTCTAAATGCTGTTTTTAGAATAAGAATGTTTTCATTCATTCTGAAATACACCTGTCACAATTACACTGGTAGTAGATGTGTTTACAAATGTCACAATGTTATTTTCACCAATTAAAAATATACTTGCACAGTTGAAGGAACATTCGTCAGTACTCTATTTACGCACACAAGTTTGAAATGTCTTGTCATTGTGCTGGGTGAGATCCCTTTGCAGACAAAACAGAAGACGATAAATTGGATTTCACTCTGTCCGGTTTCCTTCTAGTAAAAAAGTCCTAAATACGACTCCGGTGCGACATTATGCAAAGTTTACTGTCTTTCGTGCGGATATATTACTAGGCTTCAATGAAAACACTCTTACAAAACAGTTGAAAACAAAACAGAACAGATTACAATATTTGCATGTACCGAAGGCCAGTTGCCGGTGCAACGGAACTCACAGAACAAAGAGGATGTGACAGAACACGGAACACGGAACACTCCAGCAAGTGGCGGCACACAGCCGGTACCGACAGTCAGCTAATAGGAGAAGGGCAGTGCATAGTGGCGCTTCTGACAGGACAGCAAGTCACTGTTTCGGTCTCGATTGAGAATGTTTCAGAACAATCGACACCCGGTGTTCCGGAACAGCGAAACACAACTGTGCACCGGCACAGTGTGCCGAAACAGGGACATATTGTCCAACCCATCTGTAAGTACCACAAATCAAGAACTCGTTATACAATCAATTCTCACTGTAACCCAGTTGTCAAACTTCGTGAAGAAACCTCGTATGTCACAATGATATTCCTACCCATTATTTTCCTTAAGATTTGTCATGCCTCGCAGCCATATATCCACCCTACCGCACGTAAACTCCGGCTCAGGAACACCTCTGCGGAGGTTCGGACCTGCCTTCGGGCAGAATAACCCTTACCTTCAGCCATGTATGGCTATGGAGTCCATCAGAACATATTTCGTTGTGTGTAAAGAAAACGAAATACATTCTACTGCAGGAGTGCGTAGTTACGTCATATAAACATACATTCCTATAGTCCGGTACGGTATGGTCCCTTTTCCTCTATTTATCACTATAGGAAAGTGAACACAGCGAAGACTGTTCTAATGGACTACATATCCATGTATGGCTGGGAGGAGTGGCCAGTTGATTGCTTCTAATCAGTGAAGTGTTGTCTTTGATTGTCGAACAAGTATAAGTAGAGGGTCGCTCATATAAACCCAGACCGAACGCACTGTGTTTGTACTCTGCGCTACGGCAGCTGCAGAATGGGAGGCGCGCGCATAGTTCTTGACACTCGTGGCGTAGGGACGTGGCGCACCCATCGCCCAGTGGGAAACCACTGCAGTCAGCCACCCGAGTACCGGCGGGAAAACCGAAGCGTGAGGTTTGGAGGAAATGCCAGCCTGAGCTGAACATCAAGCTCTTATTTCATCTTCTGGGGCTAACAACCTCAGTCGTATAATTGGACAGTCCCGAGCTGTCCCAACAAACATTCCTTTTAGCTCATGGAATGGATCGCACTGTAGAATTGAGATTACCCCAGGGGGACAATCCCCCGTCAACCAAAGTTGACGCAAGCAGGCATTCGGATTCTGGGGGACCTGCCAGAATGTGCGAATGGGAAGAGTCGGAGCTCCCAAGAACCTCCAAAAGGATCAAAACGAAAAAGATTTTCAGGATGGGGACCATAAATGTACAGACAATGACAAAGACTGGTAAACTTAAACAGGTAATAGATGAGATGAGAGAAAGAAACATTGGGATACTAGCCATGCAAGAAACAAGATATAGTGATGAAGACACAGTGGAGTCAGAAGGCTTCATAGTGCTGAAAGGGAAACCAGGAATCAGAGTGGGAAAAGGAAGACACACACCTACATGCTTTGGTACAGGATTCATAATAGACAAGAGGTATGAGGATGGTATAATTGAAATGAAGAGTAGGTCTGAAAGGATTTCCACGTTATCAATTCGAGCAGGGAACAAAAAATATACCATAGTAAATGGACATGCGCCTACCAATGACAAGAACAGAAAAGACAAGAAAGCTGTAGACATTTTCTGGGAAGAACTGGATGATACACTGAAAAGCATACCACACAGACAAGTAAAGATACTTGTAGGTGATTATAATGCACAGGTAGGGAGGGAGAAGCAACATAAGGGGATAGTAGGCGAGTACCCAGCACACAAGAGGACGAACAAAAACGGAGAAAGGTTAATTGAACTATGTCGAGAACACAGAATGAGACTTATGACAACTCACTTCAGGGCCAAACCGAATAAGAAAAAGACATGGGCAAGCCCATGCACCCACATTGGGGAATTCCAGATTGACCATGTGGCAATCAATCGGACAAACACTAAAGAGATTATGAACACAAAGGTCAGAAAGAACACAAGAATAGAATCAGATCACTATCTTACAGAAATCAAGTGCCTTTGGATTCCGCACAGGGGTAGACTGCCACAGACAAGTAGACCAACTGGAAAAATAAATATAGACAGAGACAAATTACGGCACAATCGATCCAAATACGAGGAAGGAATAGAAACTGGCAATGGATGGGATGACATGAAGCTGAATATGAGGAAACAGGCTGAAATATGGGGAAAGGAAGAAAAGAAAAAGAAACACTGGTGGTGGAATACGGACTGTGAGGAAGCGGTTGAGAATCGCAGGAAAGCCTGGAGAGACTGGAGCATTAAGAAGAACCTGGAAAAATGGGAAGTTTTCCTACGAGTAAGGAAGGAAACAGCCAGAACCATAAGATGGACCAAAAGACACAGGATGAAGCAGGAATTGGATGAAATTGAAAACAACTTCAGGAAAAACAATAGTAGAGACTTTTTTGGGAAATTCAAAAAGAGCCTGAGTGGATATAAAGGCAGAGAACTCTTTATAAGAGATAAGAATGGGGATCTGGCAGTTAGTGCGAAGGAGAACTGTAGGATACTTGCAGAATACTTTCATGACCTGTTAAACTGTGAACCACCTGAAGAAGAGCTGGAGCTGGGGACAAACACAGAAGAGAGAGAGTCATGTCCTCCAACTAGAGATGAAGTCGCACAGGCCATAAGCGATCTAAAGAATAACAAAGCAACCGGAGAAGATGGAATATCAGCTGAGATGATTAAGTGGGGAGGTGACAAGGCAGTAGACAACATGACCAACATCATCGGCCAGATTTGGAGAACAAAGAAGTTACCAGAAGGATGGAAGAATGCGATCATAATACCAATACATAAGAAGGGGGACAAGAGGGATGCAAACAACTATAGAGGAATTTCGCTACTAGAGATTGGCTATAAGGTGTTGTCGAAAGTCCTGCTCAATAGACTGGAAGAACAGTTAGAAAGTACAATTGGAGACTACCAAGCAGGATTTAGGAAGGGAAGAGGATGCATAGAACAGATATTTATACTGAAACAACTGATAGAACATAGGGCCTTAAAGAACAAAAAAACGGTGGTAACCTTTGTAGATTTCACTAAGGCATATGACTCCATCGACAGACAAACTCTTGGAAGAATCCTGAAGAACAGAGGATTAGATGGCACTACACATGAACTCATAATGGAAATTCTATCAGACACAAAGGCAAGGGTGAGATTCAGAGGAGTACTCTCTGAAGAATTTGATATCAACACTGGTGTCAAACAAGGGGATGGATTATCACCAATGTTGTTCAACATAGCTCTGGATGAAGTCATCAGACAGTGGAGAACAATGAATGAGACAATGGGAATACCAAAGACGCATGTTGGGGACAAAAAGGACAATAGGGCCCAAGTAGATTGTTTAGCCTTTGCGGACGACATAGCTATAGTAAGTGAGACAGAAGAAGATGCAAAGACACAACTCAACAACTTAAGCAATATAGCCGGAAGGGTAGGACTGAGGATCGCCTACAACAAGACAAAGACATTGAATACCACTGAGGATTGGACAACACCGGAAGGCACCGTACAAAAGGTGGACAAATTCAAGTACCTAGGAGAATTTATAACAGGAAGGAATAGGAGTAATGAGGGAATAACAGAGAGGATAAAGAAGATGCGATCAGCCTTCTGTATGACCAGAGATATATACAATAAAAAGAATATATCTACAGACGCAAAGATCAGACATTACAAGGCAACGGTGAGAAATGCTGTATTATATGCTGCTGAGACAATAGCACTAGGAAGAAATGGTGCGGAACAACTAGAGAAAGAAGAGAGAAAAATATTGAGGAAAATACTAGGCCCTAAGAGAGGAGGTGAGAGATGGATGAGGAGACCCAGGGAAGAACTATACCGGAACATGAGGACAATCTCAGAAGAAATCAGACTGAAAAGAGCACGGTTTGCGGGACATGTAATCAGGATGAATATGGATAGAATGACGAAAAGAGTATGGGAAACAACAGCGAGGACACGAGGAAAGACAGGAACCAAGTGGGTAGTTGAACTCCGGAAAGATTGGTCAGAATTGGGGATCAAGGTGGAAGAAAAGGAAAATTGGAAAAGCAAGTACATACCGACTAATATGCCAGAGATCAATGATAGGGATGGATACAGGAAAAGGATTGAGAGTCACCAGTGGAGTAGACAAGAGAAGAGGATACTGAATATCTCGGAAGAAGAGCGGGAGAGAAGAAGAGAAAGGATGAAGAGGTTCTGGGAGGAGAAGAAGAAAATGCAATCCGTGAAGGAGCTGTCCGTGGTCCTACAGAGGCCGTAACGCAAGAAGAAGAAGAAGAAGTTCTTGACACTTTGCAAGCAGTCTGCACGTGTTCGACCTGGCAAGCATGAGTCGCCAGTCTGAATCTCAGCTGTTAACATGGTGAGACTGTTATCATTGCAACACCGTATTTTCGAATGTAAAATTTCTGGTTTAATCTTAATGGTCGTGCGAACAGTCATAACACTCGCTATTGGTGTGTAGAAAATATTAATGGTATTCATGAAGTCCTTCATTATGATAGGAAGATTGGTGTTTGGTGTGCTGTTAGTGCAAGACGAATAATTGGGCCTATTTTTTTTTTTTAGATGACAGGAAATTAAGAGAGGTACCAATATGACATTTTGTAGCCGTTCTTCCACCAGTTAACGGAAGGAGAAATATTACGTGGGTGGTTTCAACAAGATTCAACATCTCATCATACAGCAGAAGATTCCCTTCATATAATCTCGGAAGTGTTTGCAGACAGAGTGATCAGTGCTGGTCTATTTCCCCCTCGTTCTCCAGATCTAACAGTGTGTGATTTTTACTTGTGGGATAAACTGAAAGAAAAACTGTTAACCAACAAATTCTCACACACTCTAGGAACTGAAAGAAAACATTACGAATGAAATCAGAAACATTACAGTGGTAGAACTCACTCTCGTCAGCCAGAATGTGGTTACCAGATACAATTCCTGTATAACCCAGGAAGGACAACACTTCCAGTATCTTTTAAAAGGTAATATTTCATAAAAGATTGTACACGCGTTTAAGGCAGGGCGGATGAGCGCGACTTAAGTTCGGCTGAGGCAGCTGCTGTAGCGCAGAGTGCAAACACAGTGGTTTCGGTGTGAGTTTATACGAGAGACCCTGCCTGTGTGTGTCATGACTAGTTCACCTGTTCTCGCTGTAAGATGAGGCTGTGTCAGAATCCACTCCCGAATGCGAGCCAGATCCTCTTGTCTTCTCTCGGGAACCTCGTTAATATTCTTTCTGGATGCGGCTTCCAACTTCGGACTCAATGGACGTATTCCAGGTATACTCTGCTTCATCTTCCAAATCCTTAAACAGATATAGAATATGTGTTAAACAAAATGAGGAAAAGAGAGCTGGAAAACTGTGGACAGTATCAAATGTATAATTTCGTTACAACCATCATGGTCCTTAAATGCAATCCTCGGAGTCTAACAAGTGTTGAGCGACTGCTTAGGATGTTACAAGGTGTGTCCGTGATGATGTTACACAGTTTCAGAGATGATGGAGGATGGCGAATGGATCAATTTGATATAAGGAACCATAGTCCGGAAACGATCGAGTCAAAAGTTATTAATGATCCTGGATCAGATATTCTCTGCAAAGTGGATAGGAAGAGGAGGTCTTGCTTCATGGCCTACTCGTTCACCTGATCTCACCCCCACTTGACTTTTCTTCTTGAGGCGGCATGTGAAAAGCCTTATGTATAGAACACCTGTCGAGACTGAAGAAGATCTCTTGGCAAGCATTCTCGGTGCCTGCGACGCTCTTCAAACGACACAACTTTGTTCGACGTTGCCATGCCTGCATCGTCTCAGGGGGACGCCATTCCGAATATTTGTTGTAAATGGAACAACTTGTGAAACTTGTGCAGGTAAACGGACTTAAATGATTAGTGGAATTTTGCTTAACTTTTGACTCGATCGTTTCCGGAATATGGTTCCTTATCTCAAACTGATCCATTTGTCGTCCTCGATCATACCTGAAAGTTTGTAACATAATCACACATACACCCTGCATAAGCATAACTACAGAAACACTCTTTTGAGATATGGCCATTTCAAATACTTTCCACCATATAAAGAACTCAACCAAAGTCAAAGAATAGTTCCTACCTCCCAATACTTTTTTTACTTTTATAGATAGTTTTTGCGCGTATTGAGCCTTTCTGCTTGACGTTGAACTTCCTCTAGTTTCGTCATTTTCTCCACTGCAGAGGAATGCCAGGGAGGAAGCCCGTACAACAGTATTGGTCGTACTAAGGCCGTTTGAACTGCTGTCTTTCCAGCTCCCAGTAGAGATCTGCGGATAAATCACAAGGCTCTGTATTCTTGTACCTTATTTCCTGAACACGCTTGTTCCATTTTAAATTGCTGATGTTCGTCTGTGTGTCCTGATTAACACTTCGCTCTCAAGCCAAGGCCACCTACGAGCTTTAATTTACTGGAGGGTAAACAGCAATTCTGACTTTCTTATCTTCTATGACATTTCTGATGCTACGGGAATCCGAAGACTAAAATTTCGAAGTTCCTCTATCATCTCTATGTATATATAAAATAAAACCTGTCCTGACTAACAGATTCATCATCGCTGAGCCAAACCTACTGGACATAAAGACATGAAATTTTGGGGATACATTTATAGTACAGTGTAGGCGCTCACTAAGGAAGGATTTTAGGAGATTCCATCGCTAAGGGGGTGAAAAGGTGGGTGAATTTTTAAAATGAAGACATCTGTGTCTCAAAAACTAAATAGTTTAAAGATGTGAAAATTGGTATTTGGAATCTTCTCTAAAAATAAAGAAACCTGTGTATTTTTTATTTTCAGAAAATTCACTTAAGGGTAAAAATAAGTGAAAATATGGTTGAATCCATGAATTGAAGATGTTACAGCGTGAAAATTGGTACACGGAATCTACTTTAAAAATAAAGATAAATGTATTTTTTGCATCTGGAAAATCCACTTAAGGAGGTTAAAAGAAGTGGAGTTGACGTCAATTTTTAAAATGAGTATACATCAAAAGTGAATATGTTACAGCGTAAACGTTGGTGTTTGCAATCTGTATAAATAAAATCATAACGACCGTGTGTCTGTACATTAACTATTTTGGCGAAATTTCCGTACAGTTATCCGTTTCAAGTGTAATAATGACCATCGGAGTATTTTTTTTGCTGTGTTGTCTGTTTGTTTGTCTGTTTGTCTATAACTTCAGAACCACGGGATATACTTCTACCAAACTTCATATTAAGAATCCACCTGTCCTTGGGTAGGTTTTAGGGCCAATATTGTTTCTAACTCCCTGAACTGACTGGGGGTGTATACGAAACCAAAATCATGATTCTGCACTCCCACAAAATATACGCAACCAAACTTAACGGAAATCTGCCTGCCTTAATGAAAATCATTTTCTAAACTTTGTTTCTCCTGTGCATCATTTCGATAGGAGGATTAATAAGAGAGATATCATTAACGGACCGTTTTTCGGTACAAGTCCCACCGGACTTAACTGAAGAGCGGTTGTGTATAAAGCTTGTTTCTTATAACTGGAACACTACTGAATATATTTCAACCAAACTTCAAATTTAGCATCCACCTGTCCAAAGGTAGGTGTTTAGGTCCATACCATGTTAAATTCCCGGAATGAACTGGCGGTTTTATAGGGAGCCTAAACAGTGATTTTTACTCTCCCACAATATACTCTCCCACAACCTAACTGGCAATCGACCAACCTTGATGGAAATCCATTTCTAAAACTTTTTTCCCAGGTGTAATTTTTCGATAGGAGGATTAATAAAGGAGACAACATGAACGGTCAGTTTTGCAGGCTAAGTCTAGCAGACATAGCCCAAAAGGTGTTGTACGTGGAATAGAATCCTTATCTAAATAAGTAAAATCATAACGACCCTGTGGCTGCACACTGACTATTTTGGCGAAAATTTTCGTGCAGTAATCGGTTTCATGTGTAATGATGATCATCTGATTACTTGTTAGCTTTAGTTTTCCGAAAGTCCTCATTTTTATCCCCTCTGCCGCACGAGGAAGATTCCGGCACAATCTTCCAGACGAGTTAGAATATTGAAATTTGGAAAAATTATATGTATTATCCTATAACCGGCGGAAAGCTTCCAAGATCTTTAAGTATTTCATTACCGAGCTCGATAGCTGCAGTCACTTAAGTGCGGCCAGTATTCAGTATTCGGGAGCTAGTAGGTTCGAACCCCACTGTCGGCAGCCCTTCCCACTTCTAGCCCTTTCCTGTCCCATCGTCGCCATAAGGCCTATCTGTGTCGGTGCGCCGTAAAGCAACTAGCAAAAAAAAATTCACTTTTCACCCCCGAAAAATATCGAAATATTGAGGTAATTTTAATGTCGATGCGGACTTGCATTTCGAGGTATCTCGTGGTTAAACGGGAAGTCGTATCACAAGACGGATGGCAAAATCGCCTTTCTATTTGGAGTGATCTAAAATTTGGTCCTATGACGTTTTGTTGTATCTCTGTTCCCTATACGTTAGATTTGTCACTATTTCTCGATTGTACGTACATTTTGCACTTTGTACACGTATAATTCATAGTTTGAATCATTTATACGAAAGATATAATCATCTAATTCTACACAAGATTCGTCCACCCAGTTTCCATATGTAAGCCAAATTCTATGTTTGTAGCTGTCACATGAGTATCCTAAAGTAATGCACTGTGAGAAGACTTCACCCAAATTTCACCCTATTCAACGTTTCTAACTCATTCTTACCCACGAATGGATGAGATAGGAGAAAATATCATGGGACCAGCCATTTAGGCAGCTAAATGAGGCGTCCTATCATATAATCCGTTTGTCAATGTGACGTATCGTTTAGCAGCAGTTAATCTGTACATGAAGGTTTGCAATATTGTAAACATGCACAGGCTTCGTATATCGATCTATATATATCGATATATAATATAGGTGTGAAAAGGACGTCCGTTCTCGAATAGCCCAGGCTAAAGAAGTGTCAACACAAAAGAAGGCCTGTTGACTTCCAAGGCAATATCTCTACCAGTAAGAAAGCATTTCATTAAGAGCTTAATCTGGAGCATTGCGACCTATGGCTCTGAAACCTGAGCTCTATTAAAGGCTGATAAGAAAAGAATAGATGCATTTGAAATGTGGTGCTGGCGTCGAATGTTACGAATTTCCCGGACTCACAAGGCTAACAAATGAAGAAGTTCTCAAGAGAGCTGAAGAAACCATCAGTACAGAGGAAATGATCGCGAAAAGAAGGTGTAGTTAGATAGGTAATTTACTCCAGCATTCATCATGGTGCACCACTGGAAGGAGAGACTAGAAGAGGACGACAAAGAGCAGGGTTCCTCGATGGCATTAAAGAGCAACGTCCATATCAACTAATCAAGCAGCTGGCTCAGGATAGAAGGTCGTTGGACGAGGACAGTCATGCTACCCACCAACCATCAGGTTGTGGAGAATGAGGGAGAGATATATAATATATAATATATTATATACTAGCAAATGTACCCGTGCTTCGCTACGGTATTCTACATTGTATAGGGATATCGACGTAAATACTGGGCATGCAGTAAATGAGATTGTTTTAAAATTGCATGTCTCTTAGCTTTATCCGAGAAATAGCATGGGGAGGTCCCCATACGTTGTTTCCAATGTAAAGTGAGGGTTGCGGAGTTGTGATGATAACGGCAGGCTCACTTGCCTACTGCCATTCACAATCGAGTTGGCAAGTTTACATTATAATTGCAGGTCCCATTGCCTACTGCGCGGTCACAATCGATTTGGGGAGTTTTAGTTACAATGGCAGACCCATTTCCTACTTTCAGACAGATTACAGTTGAGGAGTTTTTATTATAATAATAGGCAACTTCCATACCACCAGTCAAAATTGAGTTGTGCAGTTATCATTATAATGACAGGCCCTTTTTACTGCCGCCAGCCAGCTTACTGCCAGTCACACAGAATTAGTGAGTTTCCATGAAAATAGCAGGCCACTATGCCTAATGCTAGTCAAATTTTAGATTGGAACATTTGTTTATAACAGCGGGCACCCTGGCCTAGAGCCAAACACAATAGGGTAGGGGACTTTCGAACAAAACTGCATGATCCCTTGCCTTCTGCAAGACAAATCGAGAAGTGAATTACTCATTAAAATAGTAGGCCCTCTTTACTAATGCCATTTACACAGGAGTTGAAGAAGGACTCCATTCCTACTGCCAGCAGTCAAAGTCAGTGTACGGAGTACTGATTACAATAGCAGACACACCCTTTCTCTATCGCCACAAATCAATGAATATATATAGATGGACATACGGAAGTATATGCATGTTTACAATATTGCAGACCTTCATTTACAGATTAACTGCTGCTAAACGGTACGTCATATTGACAAAGGATTGTACCGTAAGGCGCAGTATTTAGCGATCTAAATGGCTGGCCCTATGATATTTTCTCGCATCTCATCTATTCATGGGTCAGATTGAGTCAAAAACGTTGAATAGGTTGAAATTTGTGTAAGATTATCTTACATTGCATTACTTTTCGGATAATTATGTGACATAGCATTTGGCTCACATATGGGTACTGGGTAGGCCAAGGTTCGTGTAGAGTTTTATCATACTATCTTTCCTGTAAGTGATTGAAGGTATGAATTATATAGGTAAATAGTCCAAATTTACTTAAAATCGAGAAATAGAGACGAATCTAACGTATAAGCGATACAGACACGACAAAATGTCATAAGACCAAGGTTGAAGATCACTCCTAATTCAACGAAGATTGTGCCATCCGTTATGTGATAGGACTTCCCGTTCATCCCACAAAATACCTCGAAACGAAGGTCTGCACCGTCATTAAAATTGCTTCCATATTTCGATATTCTTCGGGGATTAAAAAATGAAAATTTAAAGATCTGTGAAGTTTTTCGTTCGTTACAGGCTGAAACGTATAATTTTGCCAAATTTCAATGTTCTTGCTTATCTGGCAGATTATGCTGCAAACTGGATTTTGGGTGAGGGGGTAAAAATTATGTCATTCAGGAAATTAAACCAAAAAATATGCAGAAGATCATTATTACCCCTCAAACGGGTATCTGTACGAACATTTCACCAAAATAGTCAATGTACAGGCACACACAGTTGTTACCATTCTATTTATATAGATAGATAAGGAATCTGCTCCACGTACAACACATTTTGGCCACGTCCGCTGGACTTAACCTGCAAAACCAACCATTCATGATTTCTCACTTATTAATCCCCCTGTCGAAAAATTCACATGAGAAGAAACGTTTTAGAAATGGATTTCCATTAAGGATTGTAGATTTCGATTAATTTTGGATGTGCATATTTTGAGGAAGTGCAAAATAATGGTTCCGGTTTCGGATAAACCCCCAGTAAATGTAGGTATTCAGAAATAATATTGGCCCTAAAACATACACAAGGACAGGTGGATTCTAAATATCAAGTTTGGTAGAAATATATTCAGTAGTTTTCAAGTTATATAAACTCATACAATCAAACCGACAAACAGACACCAAAGTTAAGAAATATGCAGATGGTCAGTAATACAACTGAAACGGATAACTGTACGGAAATTCCGCCAAAAATAGCCAATGTATAGACAGACGGTCGTTGCGATTATATTTATATAGATGACAGATAAGCATGGGCACGTTTGAAAGTGCAAACCTTCTTTTCGAGATTTACTGCTCCTAAACGGTACATCATACCAACAAACGGTTTAAACCCTCAGACGTCCCTTTCATCGCTCTACATGTTTGGTGTTAAAACATTTTCTCGTATCTCACACATTTATGGGTTCGATTGAGTTACGATATGTGATTGGGGTGAAATTAGAGTACATTTTTAATATTTTACACTATATTAAACATAATTATGTGGAAGCTAGAATCATGAAATTGGGTTCGCGTATAGCCATTGGTCGTGTAAATGTGCATTCCAAATTCGATTACTCTACCTTTAATATATGTGTGTCAAACTAAGTAATACATGTGTAAAAAGCACAAAATTTACGAACCATCTAAGTATACAGCCAAATCTACCCTATAAGAGAGAGAGAGAGATGACAAAATATCACAGGACCAAAGTTGTAGATCACTCGAAACTGAACGGAGATCGTGCCATCCGTTTTGTCACAGGACTCACCGTTTAGCAACGAAATACCTCGAAACGAAGGTCTGCACCGTCATTAAATTGCCTATATTTCGAAATTATTCTGCATGAAAAGTGAAATATTTAAAGATCTTGGAAGTTTTCCTTAGGTTACCGGTTAAAACGTATAAATTTGCTTAATTTCAATTTTTGAGCTCGTGTGGCAGATTGTGAGGCAATCTTGATTTTGGGCGAGGGGGGGGGTAAAATTTAGGACTTCCAGGAAACTATAGCTAAGAAATATGCAGGTGGTCATTATTACCCCTTAAACGGAAAGCTGTACGAAAATTTCGCCAAAATAGTCAATGCACAGACACACGGTCGTTACGATATCATTTATCTAGATAGATAAGGAATCTGCTCCACGTATAATACCTTTCGGGCTATGTCCGCTAGATTTAGCCTGAAAACCGACCTTTCATGTTATCTGCCTTATTAATCCTCTCGTTGAAAAATGCATATGAGAAAAAGAAATTAGAATTGGATTTCCAAACAGTTTGATCGATTTCCAGTCAGCTTGGTCTTGTACTTTATATATTGTGGGAGAGTAAAAATCACCATTTCGGTCCCCTATAAAACCCCAGTCCATTACGGGAATTTGAAATGGTATAAACCTTAAAACCTACCCTTGGAGGGGTGGATGCTAAATATAAAGTTTGGTTCAAATATCTCAGTAGTTTTCAAGTTGTAAGAAGTACGCTTTAGGCGCACCCGCTCTTGCGTTAAGTCCGGCGGGACTTGTACCGAAAAACGGTCCGTTGATGATATCTCCGTTATTAATCCTGGTATCGAAATGATGCACATGAGAAAAAAAGGTTTAGAAATTAATTTCCATTAAGGCAGGTAGATTTCCATTAAGTTTGGTTGTGTATATTTTGAGGGAGTGCAAAATCACGGTTTCGGTTTCGTATAAACCCCCAATTAGTTCAGGGATTTAGAAACAATATTTGCCCTAAAACCTATCCAAGGACAGGTGGATTCTAAATATGAAGTTTGGTGGAAATATATCCAGTAGTTTTCAAGTTATAGAAAGACAAACAGACCAACAGACAAACAAACAAACAAACAAACAAACAAACAAACAAACACCAAGGAAACCTACCCTTGGACAGATGGATGCTATATATAAAGTTTGGTTCAAATATCTTCAGTAGTTTTCAAGTTGTAAGAAATACGCTTTACACGCACCCGCTTTTGCGTAAAGTCCGCTGGGATTTGTACCGAAAAACGGTCCGTTAATGATATCTCCCTTATTAAATCCTATTATCGAAATGATGTACATGAGAAAAATCTTTAGAAATTAATTTTCATTAAGGCAGGTAGATTTCCATTAAGTTCGGTTGTGTATACTTTGAGGGAGTGCAAAATCACGGTTTCGGTTTCGTAAAAATCCCCATTCATTTCAGGGATTTAGAAACGATATTTGCGCTAAAACCTACCCAAGGACAGGTGGATTCTAAATATGAAGTTTGGTGGAAATATATCCAGTAGTTTTCAAGTTATAGAAGGACAGACAAACAGACAAACAGACAAACAGACAAACAGACAAACAGACAGACAAACAGACACCAAAGCTAAAAATGATGCAGATGGTCATTATTACACCTGAAACGGATAACTGTACGGAAATTTCGCCAAAATAATCAATGTACAGACACACGGTCGTTACGATTTTATTTATATAGATTATACATAATATATAGATCGATATACGAATATATTATATTCATTGAAGTCGTTTTGTAGCGATGTAGAAGGGTGTGATTGCCATTATAATTAATATTTTACAACGATAGTGACTCTCAGCAGGAGGGCGTATGGTATTGTAATCTTTACTCTCCACATCGACTTTGACTGCCAGGAGGAATGGGATCTTTCTCCAACTCCTTTGTAACTAGCATTAGTAAGGAGGGATTACCTTTGTAATTTATAATTCTCTTCTCCATTTGACTGTCAAAAGTCAAGGAGGCATGCAATTTTGTTCAAAACTCCCCTATCCGATTGTGTTTTGGAGTAGGCAAGGGTGCTCGCCATTATAAACAAATTTACCCATCTAAAATGTGACTGCCATTAGGCATAGTGGCCTTGCTGTTATAATAGAAACTCACCAATTCGGTGTGACTGTCATTAAGAAAAGGAACTGTCATTATAATGATAACAGCACAACTCAATTTTGACTAGAAGTAGGGAAGGTCCTGCTATTATAATAAAAACTCCTCAACTGTAATCTGTCTGGAAAGAGAAAAGGCACCTGCCATTGTAAAGAAAACTCCCTAAATCGATTATGACCACGTAGTAGATAATGGGGCCTCCCATTGTAATGAAAACTTACCTACTCGATAGTGAATAACGGTAGGCAACTGAGCCTACCGTTATCATTACAACTCCGCAACTCGCACTTTACATTGGAAATAACGTATGGGAATCGTTTCTGGATAACGCTAAGAGACAAGCGATTTAAAAATATCTTATTCACTGCATGTTCAGTAATTTACTTCGATATCCGTGTACAACGTAGAATACTGTATCTTAGCGAAGCACGGATCCATTTGCTAGTCTCCTTTAAAAATAAAGAAACAAGTCTTTTTCGATTTTCGAAAAATTCAATTAAAGAGGGGGGAGTTGAAAAGGAGCGAAATGGGGTTGAATCCTTTGAAACCTGAAAATTGGTATTTGGAATCTCCTTTCAGAATAAAGAAATAAGTACTTTTTGTGTTTTAAAAGTCCGCTTAAGGGGGTGGTGGGTGGAAAGAAGGGAACAAGGAGTTGAATTATTTTTATGAGGATACCTATATCTCAAAAACTGAAGACGTAAATGACATGAAAATTGGCATTTAGAATCTCCTTTGCAAATAAAGAAACACTTATTTTTGTATTCTACTTGAGAGAGGACTGTTTTTCACGTGTAAAGTTCCATGTCGCATGTTTCAGAGTTAGCTCTGTCACTAGCCTGATTGTCTTAACTACAGAAGGCAATCCAGAAACGTGGTTTACAAGGAGGTTCTGGGACGAATGAAACGTAATTTTTTGGTGAGTTTTTGTAGTAATTTAGGGATATTCTTAGTGCAGTACCGAGGAAGGAATAATTATATCATATTACGAAATCCTCGCGAGAGACGCGGCGAATAACAGCTAGTAACATTAAGAGACTATCTGGCTTTGAACTGGCCTGAAGAAGCTGGTCAGCCTTGAACATGGTCAGGTAGATATGCAAATTTTCTGTTTAAATAGGGCAGCGCGGCGACTCAGCATTTTTCTTAATGAAAATCCACAGCCTGTTTCCAGTCATTCTAATTGTTGGAAGATCACATCAAAAACATACAATTTTTTGAAATATAATGTACTATATACCCTAGCTGATTGCATGCATTACCACCAAGATTCTTTATTAGACTTAGCAATAGCTGGGGATCGTTTTAGTGTAAATATAATGAGACGAATGAAGCCACCTTCTAGCGACGAGGATAGGAATTGTGCCGGCTGCCGAAGCCTGTCGCACTCCTCTGGGGCAATGATTAATGACTGACAGATGAAAAGAAATGATATCGGAGAGTGTAGATGGAATGAAAGATGACAGGGAAAACAGGAGTACCCGGAGTACCCTGTCCTGCCTCCGCTTTGTCCAGCACAAATCTCGCAGGGAGTGACCGAATTTGAACAACGGAACCCAGCGGTGAGAGGCCGGCGCACTGCCGCCTGAGCCACGGAGCTTCTACATTTTTCTTGACATTAATTTTATTAAATACAGGTCTGTGGTAACCGAAGTAAGGTACAATTCAGGCATTTTAAACGTGTGTGTAATGCATCACGGTTCGCAATGAACTTACATCTGAAACAACTTTTCTATTAATCACAGCAATAGAACCAGCTTTTGGGTGGTTAGGCCGTGTGCATAATGCGATCTGCGGCTGTGAAAACCTTTATTGATGTTGTATCTCCAATGGGGGAGCATTTTTTGAACGGAGAAATCTTTTCTCCTTTAGCAGGTTAGCAAACTTGATTTGCTAACTCGGCGGGGCCACACAGTTTGGTCTGCCTCTGCTAAGCAGAGTCCTGGAGGGGCGTGCCATTCCAGCTGATGAGTCCAAATGGCACGTCTGGACGAAACTCTGCATTATGCACACGGCCTAACCACCCAAAAGCTGGTTCTATTGCTGTGATTATAAGATCTGCGGCTGTGAAAACCTTTATTGATGTTGTATCTCCAATGGGGGAGCATTTTTTTGAACGGAGAAATCTTTTCTCCTTTAGCAGGTTAGCAAATTTGATTTGCTAACTCGGCGGGGCCACACCGTTTGGTCTGCCTCTGCTAAGCAGAGTCCTGGAGGGGCGTGCCATTCCAGCTGATGAGTCCAAATGGCACGTCTGGACGAAACTCTGCATTATGCACACGGCCTAACCACCCAAAAGCTGGTTCTATTGCTGTGATTATAAGATCTGCGGCTGTGAAAACCTTTATTGATGTTGTATCTCCAATGGGGGAGCATTTTTTTGAACGGAGAAATCTTTTCTCCTTTAGCAGGTTAGCAAATTTGATTTGCTAACTCGGCGGGGCCACACCGTTTGGTCTGCCTCTGCTAAGCAGAGTCCTGGAGGGGCGTGCCATTCCAGCTGATGAGTCCAAATGGCACGTCTGGACGAAACTCTGCATTATGCACACGGCCTAACCACCCAAAAGCTGGTTCTATTGCTGTGATTATAAGATCTGCGGCTGTGAAAACCTTTATTGATGAACTTTTCTATTCTTCTAGCGTTTTTCCCCACACCTGTGGAGCCACGTGTGCGAACAGTGCTGCACATGTAGAGTTGGCTATGTTTTACTATCGGCTACCCTTTCTGACACCATTCCATACAGTACAGATCAAAAGTTTAGGACCACGTAAAGAAATCAGGAAGTGCCATCTAAAAACTAAAATTTTCCTACCAGACCTCTGTAATTTTGACATCTAACAGGATGTATGCCGTCTGATTTCATTCAGTTAGACCAATTATTGTAGAAGTTATATATTTTTAATTGTTGGAAGATCACATCAAAAACTTTATTAGACTTAGCAATAGGTGGGGATCATCTTAGTAAAAATATAAAAATTCCAAACAAATGCAACACCGGGTAGGTTCGACTGAAAACCAATAAACAATAATATGGAAACGATAACAACAACAATTAGAAAGAGAAGATTGCTGTTTTATGGGCGCATCTTCCGTATGAATGATGATCGACTCACTAAGAAAATGTGGAATTTTCTAAAACGAAAGGCGTCTAAGTTGAGATGGTTCGAAGAGCGTGAGAAAGATCCGAGAAAGGTGGGCATTACGGCGGATAAAGTCAATAACAGGGATAGTTTCAGAAGGATGGTGAAAAGTTATCAGGTGGAGACAGAAACCAGAGATGCCTTTACCAGAGGAGCAGAAGAAAGTGGTGATGGATGGGCTCAAGAGATACTGGCAGGATGTCAAAGCCGATAGACGAACAAGACACATACATTGAAATTTAGATTGCTTCTAAACACGCAGTCCATAGAGAATCAATATGAAAAACAAAATCATCATAATAATAATAATATCCGCGGCTGTGGTGTGGTGGTTATTGTGATTAGCCGCCACCAACGGAGGGCCCAGTTCGATTCCCGGCTCTTCTAAGAAATTTGAGAAGTGGTACGAGGATTGCAATGGATCCATTCAGCCTCGGGAGGTCAGCTGTGTATAGGGGTGTTCTATTCCTACCTCAGCCATCCTCAGATTATTTTCCGTGGTTTCCCACTTCTTCTCGAGGCAAATGCCGGGATGGTACCTAACTTAAGGCCATGACCGCATCCTTCTCTCTTCCTTGTCCATCCCTTCCAATCTTCCCATCCCTATAAGGCCCTGTCCAGCAAAGCAGTTGAGGCCACCTGGGCGAGGAACTGGTCCTCCTCCCTGACCAAATGTCTCACATTCCAGGACATTGCCCTTGAGGTGGTAGAGGTGGGAACCCTAGCTGAGTCCGAGGGACAAACCAAACCTGGACCGTCAAGCCAATGCCTTGTCGCTGTAGCCACATCTGACTATCTTCTGCTAGCCACTTCATGTTACTATATGAACCACATGCCAGTTCACGGACGGAATTCCTGATGTATGACACCCTTGGAGGTTCCCTGGGTATCTTTCCCAGTACTACCTTCAATGATGGTTTGGAGAAGCGAGTTCAAGGACCTTTTCTCTTCTATATTGTATTTAATAAACATAGATCATCCTTTACGTTCTTTAAAACAAGATCTTTTGTTTCTAGTTTTTGTAGTTTTTCTCCAAAACTACTTTCCTACATCCTTAAGTTTTTTTTCTTTCTGCTTCCCTCATGTCCATATTTCACATCTATACAGTAGCACACTCCAAAGAATGGTCTTGAGAAATGATTTGCTGGTCTTCAAACTGAGATGGTTGTTTAGAATTAGTTTTTTCTTATTTTGGAAGGTTTGTTTCGCTACTACTATACTTTTCTTGATTTTCGAGATGGTCCTGTTATCAGAGGTAATTATACTACCCGAATAGAAGAATTCAGTGACTTGTTCTATCGGTGTGTTATTTAATTTTAAGTTTGTTTTTTTACCTGTAGGCTTCTTTTGTCTACTAACATGAATTTTGTTTTATGTTTAGTTTACATTTTTCTAAGGATTTGTTGAAAGTTCTTAACGTCTTTTCATCATTAGCCTAACCTGCAAAGTGAATACTGTACACCTGGACAGTAAATTGACTAAATATAAAACAATGAAAGTCGGGATGGCGAAGAAAGTGTTAAACTGAGTTTTGTATGCCACCATCGCACGTACAGAGGATGTTGTACAATGCACGACGTGTTGTTATGAGAGGGAATTCCGGGAGAAGGTTAACCTTCAGAACTGCAAGAGCCTCAAGCCAATATGCAGCGAAAAGGACAAGGACTAGATAACTAATTAGGCCATACAAGGTCACAAGTAAATGAAGGAGAATTATACAAATTAGCACCCAGCATTATAATGCTAATTTCCGATGCACTGTGACGTGAAACCCATTTCATTTCTGCGCAGCAAAGCATATTTCTTCGTTTGAAGACGGGACGTAGCTTCGAATCGAGCTCATTGTAGACTAGTGAGAGACTAATATGGTGCCGACCGAGAAAGTAGCCGAGCAGTTTGGGCCATGTAGACACTCCCTTCCCTCTGGGAGATAGTGGGTTCGAACCCCAATGTCAGTAGCACTTACGATGGTTTTTGGTGGTTTCCCATTTTCAAACCAGGCAAATGCCAGGGCTGTACTTTATTTAAGGTGACGGCCGCTTCCTTTGCCCTCCTAGCCCTCACATATCCCATTGTCGCCATAAGATCTATCTGAAGGGGTGAGTTGGCCGTGCGGTTAGCGGCGCGCAGCTGTGAGCTTGCATCCGGGAGATAGTGGGTTCGATCCCTACTGTCGGCAGCGCTGAAGATGGTTTTCCGTTGTTTCCCACTTTAACACAAAGCAAATTCTGGGGCTGAAACTTAATTAAGGCTACGCCGCTTCCTTCCCACTCCCAGGCCTTTCCTATCCCATCGTTGCCATAAGACCAACCTGTGTCAGTGCGTCGTAAAGTAAATTGAAAAATAATAATAAGTACAGGACCCGTGCTTCTCCGCAACACTCGTTATAATTAGGTCAGATAACTCGTCTTGATATGCCGTTCGTACTCAGAATTCACCCATTCTGACGTCATCATGCCGTCTGTTTGGTAAATGTCTATCCATATATTCGGTTTTCTTGATGTAAAGCTTTATAACGTGTCGTAGAAGGCAATGTTATCTTTAATAGCAGTTCTTCCGTATAGAACGGTTGTCTTGTGAGCTCATAGGTTAGTCTCGAAGGAGCGTATCCTGCCAGGCAGAGAAGTTTTTTTTAAGATGCATGACCTTCACTCTTTCTAGTGTAGCTAGGTTATCCATCGACAGGAAAGCTGTCTGTATAAATGGAAACGTCAGAAATCAATAACAATTAATGAATTCCCTGTTTTGAAATGAGCATTTTTGATTTTGTACAAACCACGTCTGATTTGTTTAGAATTATCAGATTTTCTGGTTTTGATGGGATTTCATGAAGTTTAGATGGTCTATGACATAGTTTCCCACTTCCTGACTAGAGACAAATATTTTCTTGAATTTTCCACATTTATGATGACACATGCATCCAAGATCCTGACCCACGAAGGATTGTGGGAAGAAGAGAGGCAATGCTCACTGACAACTAATTGGGATTCAAAAGAGGTATGGGCACCCTGGAAGTGATCCTGGGACTGCGACTGATTTTAGAAGAAAGACTAAGGAAAGGGTAGTATACACACGAGGGTTGTAAATAAAGTAGTCGTAACGTAGTCCAGACACTCGCAGGAGATCGGGCATGCGCATATAGGATATGGGAGCGGTCAGGTAGCGCTGCTGTCGATGTGTAGCGTTCATTTGACAGACATCCAGTTCGGAGTGTCCTTGCTGTGTGGCGTTGAAGTGAAGAGTGTCTATTTTATTATTTTCAAACAATGATCAGTGTTAGTGGATTAAAATCGAGGTTGCCCATGTCAAAGTGAATCAGAATATTATCGAGGATTACGTGAAGCCTGTGGCGAGAATGATTTACCAGATGGACTGGTTGCACAATGGATCAAGGATTTTCGTGCGGGTTGGAATGAGAATGCGGATTTGCACCGCACAGGTCGGCCGTCCATTCCTCAAGATCAGAACGCCATCGTGAATGGTCTCGTTTCCGTAAGCCATCGATGGACTGTCCCGAAAATTATCCGTAGAAGTTGGTCTCAGTCATCAAACGCTGTGGCACGTACTGACGAAATGTCTTAACATGAGGAAAATTGCCCCCACGTTGGGTTCCACATGAACTCACTGACGTACGGAAATTGTTCCGGTATGCACTGGCTGGCATTCACCTGGACAGATACCGCAACAAAGGAGACGCAGCGTGTTGTCGCCATTGATGACAACACGTGGACACGATCCTACGAGCCTGAATTAAAGCGTCAATCGAATAAATGGCGTCCCACTGGTTCGCCACGTCCACAAAAATTTCGACAGTAACGCAGTCGAGTAAAGCTTATCCTGATTGAGGCATACGACTACGAGGATGTTATTCTTCCGCATTCTGCATCTGAGGGACAAACCGTCAACAGTGCCTACTATTGCCGATATCTGGAGTGACATCTGCGTCTGGCTATGCGGCGCAAACGTCCACGTGTATTGCGAGACGATCGCCCTATCTTGTTGCATGACAACGCACGTTGTCATGTCGCAATCCATGTAAAGCTCTTATTGTAACGGTGGCATTGAGAGGTTTTAGAACACCCTCCATACTCACCGGACATGAATCCTTGCGACTTCGATCTGTTTTCAAAGTTGAAGGAACCCCTATGAGGCCGCCGATTTCCTAACGTGGCATCTGTACTCCGCGCAGTACTGTAGGACGCCCCGTCGCTGTCATTAACAGAGAACGCCTTGCCGACGGTCCCCTACGGCTTCCTGGGTAACTTTGGTACTTTGCGGGTAACTACAGTGAAGGAATGTAATACAAACGTACTTGTCAGTTCTTTAAATATTGTGTTCTATTAATATTATTAGTATTTTATTTACAGCCCTGGTATTTACGTCTTAGCCTGTGATATTATTGATAGTAAGGAGTTATATTCACACCATATGTCAAAAATCAATCACAGGTAACAGATCGAAGCTCGCTGCAGTTTCACCGTTTGTCCCTTAGTTGCGTCAACAAGGAATACGTCACAGGAGTCGAGGATAGGAAAAATGAAAGTCTGGACTAGTTTTTGTTGGATGTCCGGTGGTAATATGTCTTTTCTGTTGTCAATGGATGAAATGAAGCAAAAACCTTCTGACATATATTTTTGGTATATTCAATCCAATTTAGAGTTTAGTCATAGTCACGCCAAGATTTCTCACTGTATACTGTAGGGAATGATTTCAACCTTTATTGGCAGAGGTGGAGTATCAGCACTGTTGATCAAGTTTAGTAGCTTCCGAGAATCAACAATAATTGCTTGAGGTTTAGAAAAAGCCAGCATTTACGTTTTTGAACACGACATGGAAATAAATAAAACAAGAACAAACCAAAGTCATGATGATCAGCAGAAATGGCACTGGGGTCCATTGTTCATTGACTGAAGGCGAAACAGTCCTTGACCATCGTGGGGAGTAAAATCTCATCGGACAGTAGGTCGAGGACAGATATTGTTAGCCACATCCACCAGGCTAAGGTCATCTTTAATAAGACACGGGAACTCTTTACATCTATCAGCATAAACATGAACCTCCGGATATATCTCGTCAGAACTTTTGTCTGGAATATGTTATTGTATGGTGATGAGTAGAGCCCGGATTTTTATGCATTAATAGGTCAGAATACAAACTTACTGAAGCGAGTAGCAAGTATAGTCTACATTCACAACGATTATGCTATGAGGTTTGCATAAACATTAGGGGTACGGCCCATCAGAACGCCTATAACTTATGTTACTCTTGCTACATTATGGAAGAACGTGTGGCCGACACTTCCTACTAACCAAATTAGTTTGCAATCTAACCTGTTACTGCATAAAAATCCGGGCTTTAGTGATGAGACTTGGGCACTTGGAGGGCCTAAAATAAAAGACTGAAGGCTTTCGAGATGGGGTGTTATGGCTGGATACCTAAGACTTTCTGGGTGGACAAAGTTTCGAATGACCAAATACTGTGGAGAAAAGAGGAAGAATCATCGTACTCTTGGGAACTCATTCAAGCCATAAGAACCTTTTGGATATTATGAAAAGCTTTAAAACAATCATCGAAGGAGACGTTGAGGGTAAGGTAAGAGCACCAGAGGCAGGCCAAGATTGGAGCACATCAACCAGATAATGGAAGACACCGACTGTATGACAAACGGCGCTCTCAAAAGGAAGGCTGAAGGCAGAGAGAGGTGGTGAGTTGCTCCCAGCCAACCTATGGGTTGATGAAAAGAAGAAGAAGAAAAAAGAAGATTTATCAGATTTAATTTGGCACAACTTAACTTCTCGGATTAGGTACGTGTAACAAATCCCCCGCGCACGCCAATCAATATTTAAATGCAGACACGAGGAGAGAGCAGAAATCAGTATGATTGAAGAGCTCAATACTTTATGGTTTTCCGTTTGGGTCAGTCCCTTGGCTTTTAAAATCATGTTCATGTTCTACAAACATTCAGGAAAACGAAATTCTGAACATGACAAAGCCTATATTTAATGAAGTTGATAACTGATTCCCTGCGTATTGAATGAATTCAGTCGCTCAAAGTAGTGGTGTCACATTTCCTTGTGGTAAAATTAAATGATCACCAATATTTCTTATACGTCTCTCGGTCATGGCCATCCATCAACGGTTGCTAATTTCAACTGACCGACAGCCATAAAACATAGCATGCACGGTTGCTAGGTAAGATTGTCTGGCTATCCATCCACACCTTACATCACAGCCTGCACGGTTGCTACGTAAAATTTTCTGGCCATCCACCCATACCTTAAATCACTGCCTGCACGGTTGCTAGATAACACTGTCTAGCTATCCATCCAAGCCTTACATCACACCCTGCACGGTTGCTAGGTAACATTGTCTGGTCATCCATCCAAGCCTTACATCACAGCCTGCACGGTTGCCAGGTAACATTGTCTGGCCATCCATCCATACTTTACATCACAGCCTGCACCGTTGAAGGGTAACACTGTCTGGCCATCCATCCGTACCTTACATCACAGTCTGCACGGTTGCTAGATAACATTGTCTGATCATCCATCCAAGCCTTACATCACACCCTTCACGGTCGCTAGGTAACATTGTCTGGTCATCCATCCATACTTTACATCACACTCTGCATGGTCGCTAGGTAACATTGTCTGGTCATCCATCCAAGCCTTACATCACACCCTGCACGGTCGCTAGGTAACATTGTGTGGTCATCCATCCATACTTTACATCACACTCTGCACGATCGCTAGGTAACATTGTCTGGTCATCCATCCAAGCCTTACATCACACCCTGCACGGTCGCTAGGTAACATTGTCTGGTCATCCATCCATACTTTACATCACACTCTGCACGGTCGCTAGGTAACATTGTCTGATCATCCATCCAAGCCTTACATCACACCCTACACGGTCGCTAGGTAACAATGTCTGGCCATCCATCCAAGCATTACATCACAGCCCGCACGGTTGCTAGGTAACATTGTCTGATCATCCATCCAAACTTTACATCACACCCTGCACGGTTGCTAGGTAACATTGTCTGGTCATCCATCCATACTTTACATCACAGCCTGCACTGTTTTTAAATAACATTGTCTGGTCATCCATCCATACTTTACATCACACATACCCTGCACGGTTGCTAGGTAACAACGTCTGATCATCCATCCAAACCTTACATCACAGCCTGCACTGTTGTTAAATAACATTGTCTGGCCATCCACCCATACTTTACATCACAGCCTGCACGGTTGCTAGGTTACTCTTCCGTCACGCATTTTATTACAAAACACTATTTCGTTATTTTCGGATGATCTTCAGCTCTTAAAACATATTTATGTAAAAAAAAGGTAATGTGTAAGTTCCACGCAGGTATACTTTTCCCAGGAACCATTTAATCTGTAGGTATAATGTTTGTTGTAAGTATCCCCAAGTTTTGCGTCCACATGAGATTTAAATTAAATGTTGATAATAATTTTAATTAAGCCTCAAAAATATTAAATTGTGGAAAGGTACTTTACAACCTGTCTAGGAAGCCAAGAATAACGGCCGAGAGGATTCGACGTGCTGACCACACGACACCTCGTAATCTGCAGGCCTTCGGGATGAGCAGCGGTCGCTTGGTAGGCCAAGGCCCTTCATGGGCTGTAGTGCCATGGGGTTTGGTTTGGTTTGGTTTGGTACATTACAATTTGCTCATTCTTTCCTTGGACGACTACACATTTTATGATTATATTTTCATTAATTTGAAATAATTTATTAGTTTCATATTAAAGATACAATTTCTTGATAAAAGTATATAGGTACGATATTAATTTTCATAACATGTAATTTATTTTATAACACAACCGACCGTTACTAAGTTCAAGTAAATAACGCCCAATGACTTTCAATTACTAAAAATTGTCGGTGTCGGTATTTTTCACATAAATGAGGGAATTCCCCTATTTCTTATGAACAATATCTGACAATCGAAGACTTACTCTTTCGTGCTCAGACTGCTTATGGGAGGAAATAGTGGGAGGGAGCACGTGACAAATACTCGACCAGCGATTGGCTGTTCGGATATGTTCTCATTCGCTTCGGCCCACCAGTACGTCATAAATGCTTTAGCTCAGACATTGATTTTTGTACCTTTAATATTAGAAGGATTTGTTAAATTTTTTTCAGATTTCAATTGAGAAACAGATTGATATGATAGCATCGCATCAAAACCAATGCTTACTGGAAAGTTGAACTTTTCGACATGTTCTGTTTTGCCTGGACGCTTCTCTGTCTGTTTCCCCTGTAATTTTTGTTTTGAATTCTATATCATATTAAACTTACATTTTTTACTTTGAATTGCTCTCTTGTAATATTTTATTTTCTTTCTTTCTCCGTAACCATTAATGATAGAACAATAAAATTTATAACACTATTAAACGTGAACTACAATCATGAATGTAGCCATAAAATATTCGGCAAAATTTATGAAAATTAGAATAATATGATTTGAAATTTTCTTACAAAAATTACTTTACTAAATATCATGTTTGTTGTCTGTTTTGTAGCTAGATACTATGGGAAGTAGATCTAGAAATATAATTCATATCACATGAGTAGTTTCCGAGTTTAGCTTTCCGAGAGTCTGAAGTCAATTGGCAGTCATAAAAAAACATCCCAAGAAATTAAACTGTCATAAAAAAAATCCACAGTTCTAGTCCTTCAGGCGAGCAACTCAATGTTGAAAACATCCTAGGGATATGAGATACGAAATTTAGATAAATAAAATATAATAAAGTATGACAATGTATTCTTTTTTTCATTCATAAACATTGCCATCCTTTTCTTAATCACCGTTATTCGGCCGATTATATGAGCATTTTGCCTTTTTCTACCACTACGAGCGATAATATGTCAGTGCAGAGTTTCACTGAAGCACAACTACGAGTGCTAATGTGAGACAATGTATTGATTAACTTAAGCACCACTATGAGTGCTAATGTGAGACAATGCATTGTTTAACTTAAGCACCACTACGAGTGCTAATGTGAGTCAATGTATTGTTTAACTTAAGCACTACTACGAGCGCTAATGTGAGGCAATGCATTGTTTACCTTAAGCACCACTACGAGCGCTAATGTGAGGCAATGCATTATTTAACTTAAGCACCACTACGAGAGCTAATGTGAGTCAACGCATTGTTTCACTTAACCACCACTACGAGAGCTAATGTGAGTCAATGCATTGTTTCACTTAACCACCACTACGAGAGCTAATGTGAGTCAATGCATTTTTTCACTTAACCACCACTACGAGCGCTAATGTGAGGCAATGCATTGTTTAACTTAAGTACCACTAAGAGAGCTAATGTGAGTCAATGCATTGTTTAACTTAAGCGCTACTACGAGCGCTAATGTGAGACAATGTATTGATTAACTTAAGCACCACTATGAGTGCTAATGTGAGACAATGCATTGTTTCTCTTAAGCACCACTACGAGCGCTAATGTGAGTCAATGTATTGATTAACTTAAGCACCATTACGAGCGCTAATGTGAGACAATGCATTGTTTCACTTAAGCACCACTACGAGAGCTAATGTGAGTCAAAGCAGAGTTCCACCTAAGCCCTTATAACTGCAGTACATTCGATGTGCAGATTTTTCAAGAAATCTAGAAACGCCTGAGGGTATTGAACTAAGGAACACTTTACAGAAATAATTATGTAAGTAAGTTAATTTGGCTAGGAATTAAATTTTAAAAAGAAAGCGAGTAATGAAACAAGCGGTTTTAGGCTGTCGTTTTCGGAAATGCAATTAGGCCGGAACTAATTTTCGATTATTAATTTTTTTTAATTTGATAGAACTATCCAAGACTCACAATTTGAAACATTTCCAGGCCCTTTAGCCCTTCAAATTTCGGCACAATAATTGAGGAATTTGGTTAACTTTACGTTTTTCTTTGTATGGAGACCCATATTTTGTCTGCTATGAAATGTTTTCTCCATTATCTGGTAACTAACTACAATGTTCGTTCACTGCACATCATCATTTTTGTCCACCGAGATCTAGTATATCTCTGTCCAATTTCTTCTTCTACCGGTTTTCGCACAACTGTGGGGTCGCGAGTGCGAACTGTGTCGCTCATGTGAATTTGGTCCTGTTTTACGGCCGGATGTCCTTCCTGACGCTAACGCTATGTGGAGGGACGTAATCATTATTGCGTGTTTCTGTGGTGATTGGCAGTGTAGTGCGTTGTCTGAATATGAAGATGAAAGTGTTGGGACAAACACCCAGTCCCCGCGCCAGAAGTATTAATCACACGCGATTAAAATCCCCGACCCGGCCGGAAATTGAACGCGGGACCCTCTGAAACGAAGACCACAACGCTGACCGTTCATCCAGTGAGTTGGACATATCTCTGTCCAATTTATGATGGCAAAAAAAAATTTCCACTACTTTATTTTGGTTTCCACAGGAAGTGTACAGTGAAAACCGTGTACTGCAAAAACGAGTCATCGAGCGTCTTTGTTTATGTCCACTTTTTGTCCAGTTCTTGAAGGTTATGACGTCTGTAGTGTGGAAGTCGCTCTAGATTTCTTATTTCTTCAGCTTTATTTTTATCGTTGACCTTCTATGTATATGGTGTGATCATAAACAACGTGAATCGGATATGGGAGCGTTAGAGGGTACGTCATACCGACAATTTGAAAAAAAAAAGATCCGATTTCCCGCACTGTTGTCATTTTATCATTAGCCAATCAGATCGTTTCGCGGGCGAATTCAAATGGGTTTTGCAATACAGTGTTCCTAAATCTCCTCGTGACTTAATACCAGCTTGAAAGCCTTGTCGACAAATCAGCACCCAACAAAAACACAGCGTTGGTTTCAGCCAATGTCGCCGTAGCGCGATCCTGACACCTCGGAGTTCTGAGTTCAAAACCCTCCACTGGCAAAGTTTTACTCTTCGACTGGTGCTCTTAAACCTGTCTTCAGTCACGTACATGTTTACCAACATCACCTCACAAAGTGATCTGATTGCCTGCTAATAAAATGACAACTGTGCGAGACATCGAAACATTTCTTTCAAATTATCAGTATGACCAACCCTATAACATTCATGTAACCGGTTTATGTACTTTCCGATCACCCTGTACATAGATACAGAATGCGTTAAATTTCGAAACACGACAGTTCCAAGGAAAATCAAATAATTAATATAATGAAATATTCTTCTTCTTCTTTATCTGTTTACCCTCCAGGGTCAGTTTTTCTCTCGGACTCAGCGAGGAATCCCACCTCTACAGCCTCAAGGGCAGTGTCCTGGAGCTTCAGACTCAGGGTCGTGGAATACAACTGGGGAGGATGACCAGTAACTCGGGGGATGGGAACATTGGAAGAGATAGACACGGAAGAGGGAAGGAATTGGCCGTGGCCTTGAGTTAGGTACAATCCCGGCATTTGCCTGGAGGAGAAGTGGGAAATCACGGAAAACCACTTCCAGGATGGCTGAGGTGGGAATCGAACCCTTATCTAATCTGTTGACCTCCCGAGGCTGAGTGGACCCCGTTACAGCCCTCATACCACTTTCCAAATTTCATGTCAGAGCCGGGAATCGAAACCGGGCCTCCACGGGTGGCAGCAAATCACACTAATCACTACACCATAGAGGCGGACTTTGTGAATTGTCAACAACAACAAATTGTTGTATTTGCAATAAAAGCGGTAGTCGCTAACAGAGTATTGTGGAAGAAATTACATCATGAACAGAGACTTGCAGTCTAAGCAGTGAAAAGGATGAACAAACTTTCTGTAATGAAGATGAATTTGTCCGACTCATTGGCCGAATGGTCAGCGTTGAGGCCTTCCGTTCAGAGAGTCCCTGGTTCGATTCCCAGCCGGGAATATTAATTGTGTTATTTGTATTTGTAAGTGCTGTATAAGTTATGTGCATGTATACTCTTCTAGTGGTTAAGTGTAAGAGAGGGCCTTGAGCCCTAACTTCGCAACCAATAAAGGTATTATCTATCTATCTATCTATCTATCTATCTATCTATCTATCTATCTATCTACCAACCACCACAGAAACACGCAATAGTGATTACATCCCTCCATATGAGGTTGGTGTCAGGAAGAGCATCCGGCCGTAAAACACGGTCAAATCCACAAGTGCGACACAGTTTGCACCCGCGACCCCCCAGATGTGGGAAAACTGTTGGAAGAAGAAGAGAAATGAAGATAAATTTGTGTTTAAATAATGCAATAATAAACTACGCAATGGTATTGTACATACAATATTATTTGACATGTTTAGAACATTGAAAGCCTCCGTGGCTCAGGCGGCAGCGCGTCTCTCACCGCTGGGTTCTGTGGTTCAAATCCCAGTCTCTCCATGTGAGATTTGTGCTGGACAAATCTGAGGCGGGACAGGTTTTTCTCCGCGCACTCGGGCTTTCCCTGTCATCCTTCATTCCAGCAACACTCTCCAATATCATTTCATCTGTCAGTCATTAATCATTGCCCTAGAGGAGTGCGACAGTCTTCGGCAGCCGGCACAATTCCTATCCTCGCCGCAAGATGCGGGCTTCATTCATTCCATCCCTGACTCGCTCAATAACTGAAAAACCTGTTGTAGGTTTTCATTCGTTCATTTAGAACATTGGTTACACTGCGACACTTCACTGTCTTTTGACATAAATATGGTTTATAGCTGGTGGCCATCTGAAATTATCAGCGATTGATGGATGGCCATGACCTAGATTTTCACAAACTGGTTTCATTTCTGTTTAGTCTAGCGGAGCAATTCCCGTAATTAAAAGTAACTTTCACTAGGGAGCACTAAAGCAGAAATATGCGATGAATGATTCACATTAATCCGCAAAGTAACAAATATGTCCAACATAGCGAAAACAACACAGGTAAACCATAAGCACTCAGGCGACCCAAATGAAGTCTATTAATAATAATAATAATAATAATAATAATAATAATAATAATAATAATAATAATCATAATAATAATAATAATAATGTTATTTGTTTTACGTTCCACTAACTACTTTTTAAGGTCTTCGGAGACGCCGAGGTGCCGGAATTTAGTCCCGCAGGAGTTCTTTTACGTGCCAGTAAATCTGCCGACACGGGCTGTCGTATTTGAGCACCTTCAAATACCACCGGACTGAGCCAGGATCGAACCTGCCAAGTTGGGGTTAGAAAGCCAGCGCCTTAACCATCTGAGCCACTCAGCCCGGCATAATAATAATAATAATAATAATAATAATAATAATAATAATAATAATAATAATAATAATGTCCGCCTCTGTGGTGTAGTGGTTAGTGTGATTAGCTGCCACCCCCGGAGGCCCGGGTTCGATTCCCGGCTCTGCCACGAAATTTGAAAAGTAGTTCTAAGTCTGGAACGGGGTTCACTCAGCCTCGGGAGATCGCCTGAGTAGAGGTGGGTTCGATTCCCACCTCAGCCATCCTGGAAGTGGTTTTCCGTGGTTTTCCACTTCTCCTCCAGGCAAATGCCGGGATGGTCCCTAACTTAAAGCCATGGCCGCTTCCTTTTCTCTTCCTTGTCTATCCCTTCCGATATTCTCATCCCCACGCAAGGCCCCTGTTCAGCATAGCAGATGAGGCCGCCTGGGCGAGGTACTGGTCATCCTTCCCAGTTGTATCCCCGACCCAATGTCTCACGCTCCAGGACACTGCTCTTGAGGCGGTAGAGGTGGGATCCCTCGCTCAGTCCGAGGGAAAAAAACAACCCTGGAGGGTAAGCAGATTAAGAAATAATAATAATAATAATAATAATAATAATAATAATAAAAGAAGTGCTAGAAAATGAAGTACATAAAAGTAAAAATGCAGCGTGCTGTTGATCTAGCCAATGAAGGGGGCGTGGTACAGCGAAACGTCAATGGACTATACAACTTGCTGGAATCGAACCAATGAGAGAGCAATGGTTTATCTGCCTATCTTTGGAATGAGAGAAAAGAGCAAGTCATTATGATAAGGTCCATATTTCAAGTATTTAAACATAAATAAACATAAATGAGTATACAGGTTGTGTCATAATTACTAGCGCAAAATGATACAGCTATAAGTACACCATACTAGAAGCAAAAAAGTCTTAGTAAACGGGGTCCACAAAGGAGCTGTTGCGAGATAACTTAGAATTTGGGGTTACCAGCCATTACTGACTTTATACTGTGTAAACATCATCCTAGTTAGCAAAAGGTACCAATACTATATTAAGAAAATATATTAGATAATTTTATAGAAGTGAAGTTGTTTTTAATACATAAGAAAACACTCATACACTCTGTACACTTCCTTTAACTACGAGTAAGTTTACTGTACAGTCATTGCAACATGTAACTGTAACATACTAAGTAAGACTACACTTATACCAAACTATCTAATACATTTTCTTAATATTGTATTGGTATTTTTTCCTAATTTTTATGCCGTTTACACACAATCAAGTTAATGGTGGCTGGTAACCACACATTCTAAATTAAGTCGCCCGTTTGCGGACTCATGTTTACTGAGACCTTTTTGCTTCGAGTGTCGTGTACTTACAGCTGTTTCAGTTTGCGCTATTAATTATGATACGACCCGTACATCTGTGTGTCGCCTTAACGGTCATGGCTAACAGGCCGCCTACTTTCCATCATCAGTGAATGCATGTTGGGTATAGGCTGGCTGGATCCTCAAAAGCTCCGCCATCGCCTTTCATACAGTAGATGACCTAGGCATCGCTGAAGAGGCGTACTAGGGAAATGAGGAGTGAGGTAGTTTCCCGTTGCTTTCCTCACCATCACTGGATATAAGTATTTAACACATGTTAAAATCCACGTTAGGGTGTGTCGTTAAGTTGAACTGCTGGCCAGATCCGAACGTACTGTAATACTCACCACGTAAGGATATACACTAAAATGTACAGCTCATTTTAAGAGACTAAAAACCAAAGCAAGTAAGTTTTACAAGGTATAACCATTGCCTGTAGGCCGTCCTGCGGCCTCACTCTGAGATACTAAAGGTAATATACCGCACAGCTTTCATGGCATTGATTTTATATTGTGCCTCTTCATTCCGCTCTACATTGGTCTCAAAGAAAAATGATGCAACTTCAACGAGGCTTCGCTCTTCGTATCTCCCCCACCTACCGCACCACATCCACTGATACTGCACTTGTCATCGCAGGAATTGAGCCACTATTTCTAACTGCAGTTGGCAAAGCTGAGCTGGCACTACTCAAGAAAACTAAAACATCACCGGCGCCAATTTTAGAGATTACGTTGGAACAAAAATGCATTTTTTTTTTTAATCTGGACACCCTAGCACTTTCATGAGACTCGTTAACAACTGTTGCTCAAGCTATCACAACTCCATTACAAGAAGTTTTTGACACATTTTTTAGCTTGTATTATGTAAATTACTTCAACCCCCTCCTCCCCCCCCTTTTCACTGAAGATGGCTCAAACGAGTCGAAACAGGTTAGAATTTGATTACTCCATCTAATGATCGAATTATATGATGTATTGAATTAGGAGGATATACTTAAACTTTGTAAAGTATCACAACTCCATCATCTAAACAGACAGTTCTTGAATACCTGGTGATGATGATATTGATCAGGTTGGATGCGCTTCCGTTGTATATGAAAAGGACATCGAAATATTATCAGCACAATACAAGCTCTCCTCATTTTGTTCAATTTTCCAAGCTGAACTGTGAGCCATAAAATCAGCACTCCAGTGGTGTAGAGATAACCATAAAAACGCAAAGCTCTACAGTGATTCACAGGCTACACTTAATGCAATAAATGACAGGTACAATATGAACCAGATAGTTGCTGTATAAGGGCACTGACTCAACAAAGTATCCTCGTTTGTCTATTGAGGGTTCGTGGACACACAGGGTGTGCCAGAAATGAAAAGGCAGATTTCAAAGCAATACAAGTTGCAAAATCTACGTTGGATGTTTCGTACAACAAAGCTCCAATATGTTTCCTGAAACGGAAGATTAAAGAACATACTTCTCAGTGGAATGATGGCTGGACCGCTACTTCGAAAGGATCTGTTATGAGAGAATTATTCTTTCCTGAAATTCAGCATCGACTCCAGTGTTAAAATCTTATACCGAACTTCGTGCTTACTCAATTCCTAGCTGGTCACGGTTCGAGGTCCACTCAGCCTACGTGATTAGAATTGAGGAGCTATCTGACGGTGAGATAGCGGCCCCGGTCTAGAAACGGCCGAGGGGATTCGTCGTGCTGACCACACGACACCTCGTAATCTACAGGCCTTCGGGCTGAGCTGCGGTGGTTTGCTAGGCCAAGGCCCTTCAAGGGGTGTAGTGCCATGGGGTTTGGTTTGGTTTATTTTGATATACGGATACTATAACTATAACTATAACTATACTATACTATACTATACTATACTATACTATACTATACTATACTATTCTTCGTTGTTTGCCTGGTGTAACTAACTCAGCTCCCCTCTTAAAATTTGCTTGTTATTTGTCGGACAGAAGAGAAACCACGCTGTAATAATAAACACAAGCAAATATATGACATGCACTTATGCAGTAAGAGAATAAGAATACACAAAGGCTAAGTCGTGACAAGACAAGTGGCCTTGGGTTCGATTCCCGGTCGGATCGGGGATTTTAACTTCCTCTGGTTGATTTCACCGGCTCGGGGGCTGGGTGTTTGCGACCATCTTAAATGTGTAAGATCATTTTATCATGTCAATTCATAATTAATAAGAAACATACAAAATTGTAGCTGGCTGAATGGGCGATCGGACCGAATGCCAATTTTTTGGGAAAAAATCAACTGAACTGTTCGTTATAGAGGAGATAACGGTGCTTTCCATTTTCGGAGGAGCTCTTGCAGATTTTTCTTGCTTCTTACACATCCTGTACGTACTAAATGGACGAAATAAGACTGTGTTAATAAAATGCTGCGTTCGCCATTATGTTATTGAATGAATTATTCGAACATGCCACAATTCTACTTACCTTGTATTACGTAAACAAAAATCCTACAGAGACAGAAAATATGCTATATTTACTCCCTCAAATGTAACACTAGTGGCAATACGTAAATCTGTATATATAGTTACATTGTATTCAAAAATAGTTTGTAAGTCAGTGTTAACGTAAATTCTATCCATCTACTCATTGTCCATATTGTTCATATCCTTGTTCCAATTCATTCTAAGTTTGTAGCTTTGTAGAATTCTCAAAATTCAGATGCAAATATTGTTCTATGTTCCAATAACATACATACTTTAAAAAACCTATATCTGTATTAGTGTATTCAAATTCAAATGTTTCCAGTAATGTGTCCTATCGTATGTTTATATATACATATATGAAAAAAAAAACGAAAAAGAAAATATGATGACCCTCTACCACCAATAGTCAGCAAACAAATAACTAAAATACACCCTTACCCACAAAACCAATTATAACTACCTCTACCGGGCGAGTTGGCCGTGCGGATAGGGTCGCGCAGCTGTGAGCTTTCATCCGTGAGATAGTGGGTTCGAACCCCACTGTCAGCAGCCCTGAAGATGGTTTCCCGTGGTTTCCCATTTTCACACCAGGAACATGCAGGGGCTGCACCTTAATTAAGACCATGGCCACTTCCTTCCCACTCCTAGGCCTTTCATGTCCCATCTTCGCCATAAGACCTATCTGTGTCGGTGCGACGTGGAGCAGCTAGCAAAAAAAACACTAACCTCTAAGATATCACCATACCCTTCCATACCCCTCACTTATAATTATCTTTTTTTCTTTCTTTCTTTCTTTCTTTCTTTCTTTCTTTCTTTCTTTCTTATTCTGTTTACCCTCCAGGTTCGGTTTTTCCCTCGGACTCAGCGAGGGATCCCACCTCTCCCGCCTCAAGGGCAATGTCCTGGAGCTTCAGACTCTGGGTCTGGGGATACAACTAGGAAGGATGACCAGTACCTCGCCCAGGCGGCCTCGCCTGCTATGCTGAACAGGGGCCTTGCGGGGGATGGGGAGATTGGA